>NC_083280.1:51718276-53029526 GCF_963506605.1 Zootoca vivipara
TCTCAGAAAAAGCCAGACACTTATGTGTTTGAATACTTTCACTCGTACAGCTGGTTAGTAAACCTAATTGTCTGTACAAGTGACAACTCCAGCACATGGGTGTGCTCATCAGAATCTTGCCCTTGGCTGTACTGCTGTTGGGTAGTGTATCTAACAAGAGACAGACTGCCCAGAACACAGTCTGGATCCACAACAACCACTCCTTCATTATAAACTCACTCTGGCTGATGTCTGCAGGATGGAGAAAGTGCAAATTAGTTTGACCTAAGATCTCATAATATTCATTTTTAATCACTGCTCTCAGAAGGCTGGCACATCAGTCATGACAAGTGTTCTTCCTGGACACGTCTTCCCAGAAATCGTAGGCACAACTACCATACCCTTCACATTCCCATCAGGCATTGAAGCAACTTCTGACAACTTAGGAACTCTCAACCTTGGCAACTGAAACAGATGAGTTTAATAAAAGAGCCATGTTGCTTTCCAAAGGGAAGTGTAACTTGGTACGTCAACATCTTGGCACAAAAGAATTGTCTCTGATTGATGGGGATGTTAAGCCCAAACCTACCTTAGGGGAGAAAGAAGGGGGGTGGGAGTAGAAGAGAAGCATTTGCTTTGAGCAGCTGGACCTGGTAAACAATATAAATTAGAACCTCTCTGGCTTTTGAGTTTGTAAATGGTGCTCAGTTATTTCCATCTGGCCCAATAACAGCACACATGATAATGTCAGCTTAGGGATGCATTCAGGAGATGTCACATGTTCATCTCCCTACACATTTTTAGGGAGTGTGAGAAAAATAGATTCCTTTTACTTTGCTCAGCTTTCCAAAGCCATCAGTAGGGCCATGTGAACTCCACAGCTCTGTGCATAAATGAAGAAAATCATGTCAATTAGTTATATTGCTCTGATTACATAATTTAGCTTTCTTCTTTGTGGTCTTGGTCAAGTGTTTTGGAAGAATGAAGTTGATGATGAATGGTATATAAATCTAAGGCAAAGATGAGGAGCAATAGAAATTCCATTAATAATATGTCAACTTCATAACAAGTCCATGATTTCCATTGATTCCTGCGGGAACATTTCTGATCTGGGATTTTTATTATTTTTCTCCCCCCTTTTTCAATGACAGGGGCAACCCAGTCAGGCGGATGGGGTTTAAGTGTTATTATTATTATAATTTTCTTCCTGAAATGGCTGTAGCCAATCAGCAAAAGAAAGATAAGGGAAAAAGGAAAGTGGGTAAATTCCAGCTCTTTGAATATCTGAATCTGCAGAGTGTATAGTGAGGTTTGGACATAATTCTTTACATTTGGATAAGTGAATTTTCAATTAATGAGGGGGCAGAAAGCAGGACCTGTATGTTAAACATTGTTTTGACATTTCCTTTATATTGAAATGTGTGTAAGGTACGCAGGTTAATAAACTAGTTATATAACTTGTGTAAATTACGTAAATTATGTTAAAGAGCAGATAGCAGGAGGAATAATGCAGTATTTGTCCGAAACCAAACTGCTGTAGAACAAAACTAGCACTGATTGCAGGTTGTAATAGAGATAGCTGCCTTCTTATATCACTAGTGTAGAGCAGGCTTCTTTCTACAGATATGCCCTCCAATGCATAAACCAATGCAGAACCACAGACCCAAGTGTGGTCTTCTGGGTCTCTCTTTCTGATCCACAGGGCTCTCCTTTGCTCATGCCCATGCCTAAGCCTCACCCCTCAACCATCTTTTTCTGTGCCCTACTTGAGGGTTTCTGTCTGGAATGTGTCCTTGAACTGTGATAAGGTCTCCTACTTGCATGGATGGTGGAGTATAGATGCCTTTGACATTTAATAATAATAATAATAATAATAATAATAATAATAATAATAATATAATATATTTTTTAATTTGTATCCCACCCTTCCCAACCAAAGCCTGACTGAAATGTGGCCTACTGTTCAAGGGTAAGAGACAAATCCAATGCTTCACTTACTTTTTGCCTCTGGTCTTACCCTCTTTCCCCTCTGATCCTGCACTGACACACAGTTCCCAGGAGATTACCAATAAGTGAATGCAGCCCTGTGGCTGGGAAAGGTACTCTGTCCTATGCATAGATGGTAGGGAATGAGGCCAGCATGGCAGCAAGAGTTGGGTTGGGGCCACTGGGTGCAGCTCTGCCCTGCCACTCACACAGTTCAGGGGAGGAATACTCAAGCAGAGCTATACTCTTCTCACCATTTGGTTCAAAGTTCTGGTTCTGTCTGAAAGAAAAATACTGAGGTATAGGAGTTTGTAAAATGCTGGGACAAGATAAATAGCTGCTGCGGATAGGGAGCTTTCTGTCACATATGGCTGGTAACGTTAATGCCTCTGGTGTTTTCTCATTGACTTTGAAAAATTAAAAAGCTCTCTGCTGCTTTTATTAGTGGGCTGTGGTGGGTCTCCCTTCGTGACTGAGGAGGAAGTTGTGTGGCTGTGTGAACACTAGTTAAGTACACATGGGTGGCTAGGATGTGAATGATTTCGCTGTGGTTGTGCACCAAGCAGCTTCTCTGCTCTAAGCATTAGTGATGCAATTTCATAACGATCCATTCAGACAGTGTGCAAGAGCCTGAAAGAAACAGCTTGAGACAGATATTTCCCTCTGGGAAATGCCATCCGAGAATATGTTAATCTGACAAATACACAAAAGACCGTCCTCTGTTGGCGAAGCATGAAGAATCCCTCTGTATTTTGGTATTTGATCCGTCTTCCTCTTGAAAACTTGGGGGGGGGCGTGATGATTGTTACCCACTAATCATAACAGATCGTAGGGAAGTTGAGAGACATCAGGGCCGCCTCATGCTGCAAATTTGATATTGTCTGCACCATCTTTGACAATGCACTTGAAATTAATCAGAGGAGAAATGTCTCATTGGATTACATTTAACCATGAACACTGATCAGTTGCATGCAATTTTAACTCCGCTGTTGCATGTCCAGGACACTTTATTTAAAAAATAGACAATAACATATTACCCAGATATGTAGGAGATGATTTGGCATTTTGTGAAGTCAAAGGAAACACAGCTGGATAATTGATGGCAGTATTTTAGAGCTGACATTTCCTATGGCATGTGCATACACATATAGGTATACATATAGTTATAAAATATGGATAATGTGAATTGAGGGGCTAATGTGCAGAGCAACTGCCCCCTGTGCACATTAATCCTTATGAAGAAAGTACACATGCATTGTCCATGAGGAAATTGTGTACATTTCCCAGTCAATAAACAGACTCTCCCACAGGCCATGAAGAATGCACATAAGCCGCCCAGAGTGGCGGGGGAGACCCGGCCAGATGGGCGGGGTATAAAAAAAAAATATTTAATTATTATTATTATAACTTGACATTTTGTACGCTCTCCAGACATCATGCATAACTTTCAACAAGTTTGAGGGAACAAGCCTATCTCAGCTGAATTTTACACATTCTCTGGACACTCTCCAAGTAGCATGCCCTTTGTTTATATCACTAGTTCAGAGGTGGGCAACCCATCCCTCTCCCTGCAATATTGATTAAAATTCCCCCCTTACTAGAGTGGACTAGAGTAGACACTAGTCCGCAGGCTCCTTCCCCTCACTACTCAACTGTTCCCTGTGTTTATGCTAGGAGTAGTTTGAATTGAGTGCATAATAACCAGCAATTATGTACATACTCCATGAGGCATGGTGAATGTGCACAATGGCTGCTTGTTATAAACTCAACTTAAACTACTCCTAGCATAAACACCTTCCCCCTCTGACCTACCATGGTATCTGTGATATAACCTGCTTGGATATTTTCATGGCATTTCATTCACTCCAGGGAAAGAGCAAAAAGCAGCTCCTTGCAGTACCACCAGCACTGCTGTAAGCAATATGTGTGTCTCCATTACATGTCACAGGCACCTACCGTAATAGATTGTTCCTGTGACATTACTGGTAATGAGACACATGTATCAGAACAATTTACGGTAAAAGGCTCCTTTTTGAGTACATAGTGAATGATGTGAGGGGTTAATGTTTCCATTTTGAATCTTCTTGTTCGTTTTGTTAACAATTAGTGTTTGTTTCCCCTACCTATTCCCCTACATATGAAATTGACCAAGGATATTGCTACTATATACTTATGCATGCTGTATACTGAGGTTTTATTCACACTGCGGGTGGTGCTGTAGTGTAATCTAGTCTAATGAGCTGAGAGGGCTTCTGTGGAGAGTTTGCTTATCCTGCTCTTAGTCTGCCAACAAATCGTCTGCAGGAGTCTATAGTGAAGGCTTTCATGCACATAGCTGTAAAAAGCTGAGCTCAACTATCTGCTTTATACAAGAAACACACTGGAAGAGCATCTATCTTGCATGCAGAAGGTCCCAGGTTCAACTCCCAGCATCTCCAGTAAGGGCTGGGAGTATCTTTTGTCTTACACCTGGAGAGCTGCTGCTAGCCAGTGTGGACATTAGTGGGCTAGATAGACAAAGGACCTGATTGTACAACGGCAGCTTCCTGCGGGATATCAAGTAAGCAACTAAGCATTTCAGTGTTGCAAATGGGGATAGATGGAGGTTTGC
Organism: Zootoca vivipara; assembly: GCF_963506605.1. Taxonomy (NCBI): domain Eukaryota; kingdom Metazoa; phylum Chordata; class Lepidosauria; order Squamata; family Lacertidae; genus Zootoca; species Zootoca vivipara. Next base: position 51,722,853 of record NC_083280.1, read on the forward strand.
TGCCAAAGAAAGAAGCAAATGAAGGGGTCTCAACCAACAGCAGTAGACTGTCTTGCTGTGGACTGGCAGGGGAAAGTCTGTGGTTTGGGACTTATCCACACAGGCCAATGATTGAAAACCACTAGAACAGTGGAGTCTGGATAAGTTCATATCACTGGCTTGTATCTACTGTGAAATTAACATTCCAATCTGGACTGTGTTTGAACAGCTAGGATGGTTAAAATAGGTTTGGCAAGTTATGGAAATAAAGGAAGAAAGGACAAATTTATTTCAAAAAATGTTTCCAAGCTAATGATAATGTCTGAAATGGTCTATCTTTCAAAAAGGGAATACCACAGTATGAAACTGCCTGCCATAGATTACTTTTAGATCTCTTCTTCCTTTGTTGTGCTAGAGGCAAAGTATTTGTGATTTGGTGAATTTTTGCCATGAAAGATACAAAATGAACTCGTTTCTTTTTGCATTGAAGTGCATGGACAGACTCTTTGCTCCTAAGAAGAGCTTGTGCCCTCTCCCTCTCTCTAAGCGTGCACGCGTACACGTACATACACACACACACACACACAGTTCCAAATGCTCCTATCCAATTAAAATCCTCTGCAGGTCTGTAAAGCTATTGACAACTTGTTCCATGTCACTAAACTTGGTTGGCTGCCCTGACTCCAGAAATAAAAATGCAGTGCTTCATAAATGATCTCAGCATTAATAAGAGCCAGGAGGGATGCCTTTTAGAGGTAACCAGGGTTTTTTACTAGGGATGTTTCATGCCATTGTTTTTCTTCTCTGCTAAATTGTCCTTTCTGCATCAGGCTTGAGAAGAGAGATCAATGCATGATGATGAAGAAGAAAAAGAAGAATCAATGTTATTATTTCTGATTTACGCTGCTGTAGATTGCAGCAGAAATTGCCTATGGAAGAAATTGTAGATTTCTAAAGTAAAGGTGGTCAGAAATTGGTACGGTAGTTTAAATCTTATTTTACTAATTTGTGCATTAGAATTTTTACTCCCTGTGTAGAACCACAATCTTGGTTGAAATTAAAAGGTGTTTTTTTTTTAAAAAAAGTGTTCATTAAAGTCAATGCCAGTCTTTTTGGTTGACCGCTCAGAAAGCACCTGCCATTTGACTAATGGCTTTAGTGCTGAAATGTGAAGATCATATGCTGTACGAAGTCACTGGGAAATCTTGCTGAGGAGAGAGGGTAGGGAATTCCAAGGTGGGTTTTGAATATTAGATACACTTTCAAACCCCAAGCTAAATATTGCCTGCTATTGTTTGCAAAGGAACTCAGCTCATAAATAATTGGGGCTGCAACCTGAAGCCTCACCCTTCCAGCATAACTGCTCCATTTAAAAGTTCAGGACAGAACCAATGGCATCCTTTCCAAACCATTTGCTTTGCTCCTTGCAAGGGGCACTGAATATCTTGGTTATAATTAATTCATTAGCACATTTGCACTGGCCTCCTAACAAATCTGCAGAGAACTACTGTAGGAGGAAGTCAGTGGATAAATAAGGAGGCACTTGGGCAAACACTCAAAATTCAGTTATTTATTTTCCCCACTAGCAGCTTTTAGAGAGAGAAGGTTATGAAGGGTTCTCTCTCTCTCTCTCTCTCTCTCTCTGTGTGTGTGTGTGTGTGCGTGTGTTTTAAAGCCTAATCCGTTCAGTCAGCGGTGTCGAGAGTAAAAGCTTCTTCTTCAGCTTGGTGTCGATGCTTGGTTGAGTCTTAAAGCTTCATGGTTTTTTGATACTGCATTGAATCTGAAGCTTTGATGTCTGAGGCTGCTGCCTTCACAGAGTAAATCACATTTTAAAGTTTATCAGTACAGTGAGTACTGTCTTCTCTCTCGCATACACATATACAGCCTCACCTTCCCATTGCTTTTTCTTTTTTGTGAGAGGTATTAAATGTTTCTTCTGCTTACATCTTTTTCAGTGACAGGTTGGCACTTTCCTTCCCAAAAAGTGGGATGATTTTTCTATCTTGGGTTTGAGAGGGCACAAGGGGAGGTGGAAAAAAGGCAGGAAGGGGACAGAGAATTTCTGGATAAACCAGAGTGCTTGTGTTTCCACTTGGGCCTGTTGCCCTACTGTTTCCCTCTGTCTATGGCAAGGGATGTAGGGCTCCTGTGATTTGCGCATTATATCCTTGTGGGATTTGGCATTTGAATAGACATTGCTGGTGGTCACTGACGGCGACTGTCAGCTGGAAAGATCTTCACAGAGGAATGTAATGATCGCCCGAATACCTCCTTGTCATGGCTTCCATGACGTAGCTATCCTGTGTTGTCATGTTTCCTAAATACCTTGTGTTTGTAGAATTTCTCAGTGTGAATACTCCTGTGTTATGCATATCCAATCTTCTAACAGAAAAAGTTCTTATGTAGATGACAGCACCATTGCAATTCCAAACTCCTCATTATTTGGCATTACTGTCTTTCCTCTCTTCCATCCCTGATCACCAGCTCCCACTCCCTATTGTATAACTTTCACCAGTCCCCATGGATGGTTAAATCTGTCCATTTGGCTCCTCTCCATTTCTCATTTCTCCAGTCAATTTATAACATTTTCACATCAGTTTCCACTTTAAAAAAAGGTCCTAATGAAAATTCATCAGCATCTTAGTGTGAATTTCTCTTAATATACAAATGTTTGCAAAGTGATTTCCTATAATATAAAGCATTTTTATGTTATTTTCATGAGTATATGCATTTTTATGCACAATTTGGCCCAGTATAGGCATTGTTATACATATTACATGACTGCATTGCACACTTCAGAAGAGTACGAAATATATCTGGGTTTCTGTTAACATATTGTTTCAGAAAGTGTGAATTAGAACATAAGATGTGGACACAGGGAAATAAGAAGAGCCTGTTGGATGAGGCTCATCTTTTCCATCATCCTGTTCTCACAGTGGTCAACCAGATTCCTGTGGGAAGCATTAGGTAGGTTTGTGTTTAAATTTGAACTTACGGTAATCAAAATTTCCCCATATCCTTACCAGCCCAACATACCCCCCACTGGTAGCACCAACACTGTTTGACTACTTCCATTTTTTTCAACTGGCATTATGATTTCTGTCTGGAAAACATTCCTGATCAGAGGAGCATTTCCCCAAATGATTGGGTTAAGAGAACAGGTCTGAATTTGTTTCATTGGTGTCCTTTGTCACAAATCCATTATTATTATTATTATTATTATTATTATTATTATTATTATTATTATTATTTTAACAATCTTTCCCCTTTGGCCTTTGACTAAATGCAACCTTTCCACTCAAGCTATCATATTCCCTTTCAGGGAGCATACATGAATTAGTCCCTGGGTGGCAGGAACTGTATGGTCTCTTGTCTTTCCCCTCATTTCCTTTGTAACAAAGCTCATTCTTTATCAGTTCAGTCTTTACAACTGTAGGATATTCAGCCAACCCCTGCCACCTGCCACAGTTACTTCGGTAAAGAATCTATTTCCCTTACCTTCAGCACCCTCTTGTTACAGCTTGGCACAGTGCAGAACTCATACAAATGGGCAGGAGGAGGAACTCTTCCCCTCTTATTGCAGCATCCTCTCTCCAGATTTTGATATTCCAAGGGAGATTAGGCAGGTCCCATCCCTGCAATATTTATTCTCTGCAGCTTTTTTTAAAAAAGGTTTTAAAAGGGCTACTCCTGTAAAGATATTTTTATTTTTATTACACTGTGTTAAGGGTGAGGACTATTTTATAACATCTTTGGCAGTTTCCCCAAGTTTTAAATTATGTGCTGTTTAAACACTGCTGCATGCTTAACTCATATTTGCCATATGATGAGAAATGTTTTCTGAAAGGTGTAATTAAAAATGTTAAATAAATATGAGAATGTTTTGCTAATCATAGAGAACTCCTTTTAGCTCCCCCCCCAAGCTTCAGTTGTTTCATCTAAGAAAGAGGAACCCTCAAATTTAGATCCTATGTGATATCCACCATGCGAAAGTCTCTAGAAGTATTCCTAAATGGCAGTGGCTCCATAGAGGAGGCATAATAACTGAAAGCTCTAGGCCCAATGTTGCCCTCCAAATGTTGTTTGACTCCAATTCCCAGCAGGACCAGCCAGAATTGCCAATTGCCAATCAGTCAGTATTGATGGGAGTTGTAGTCCAACAATATCAGGGGTGGGAGCACAGATTCCTCACATCTGCTTTATGGAAATATTGCCACACATTCCTAGTACTTCAGAGCTGTGCTAGTGTGGAGACTCTCCTCATAGTTGGTATGATCTTTGCGGCAAACTGCTCTCAAATATTAGACATTTTGCATCGAACCACTATCACAAGAAAAAGTGCCTCCAGATGGCAGCTATGAGATGGCATATTGAGGAAAAACACTAACCGTTCATATTCACGAGCAGGGAACTTCATTAGCAAGGACCATTTGTGGTGTGAAACTTATAACGGAATTGACAGGAACTGTTTTACTGGACAAGACCTATAATTAGGATATTAGATTGTCTTGGTGTTTAAAAACTGTTTATTATCATGGGCTGGCAATGTACTTTGCTGACATAAAACCTGACCTAACCTTCACAGATAGTGTTCTATGCAACTCATGGAAGGATCTATCATCTTGCTCACTATTTTTTTTATGAGAGCAGTCATCATACATTCTGAAAAATGATGTGCATCCTGCAATAAATCATATTTTCCTTGATGACATATGTCACTTTAGAGTGACAAAGGAAAGGGGGCATTTGGAATAGATAAGGGAGACACAACATGGGGATAATGGATGGCTCCCTATCTCTTAATTTTTGGTGCTTAGCACACATTGACAATGATCTCTAATGTTCAGATAATGGCATGCATTTCTCTATTGGAATTAAGGCCTAATTTGCTGTGTCTGAAAAAGCACAGCCTCAAAAGCTGGCAAGACAACAACAGCACCAGGTTAGCTTTGGCAACTGTCTTTTTGGAGCCAACATTATCGTTACACGGGATTAGTTCTCCAATGTGTCTCACTTTGCACTTATCCACATTGAATTTCATTCACGGTTTTGTTAAGTTGCTCCCTTCGTTTCAATTATCTTTATATAGCACTTTGCAGCCTGCTTTCGACTTACAAGCTTTGAATGACCCTGATCTACTGATCAGTTAAAGTCACCCTGCTCATCTGATTCAGTTCATTTAGCATATGGTTTCAGTTCATCTGGCTGCAATCTTTTCTGATCACTCTAATATTAGCTTTGCATCAATTCCTTGGAGAAAGAAAGAAACAAAAAACCCACTCCTTTTCATAACCTTAAAGCCACCAGAGGACTTAGAATCATAGAACCATAGAGTTGGAAGAGACCACAAGGGCCATCCAGCCCAACCCCCTGCCAAGCAGGAAACACCATCAAAGCATTCTTGACTATATGCCTGTCAAGCCTCTGCTTAAAGACCTCCAAAGAAGGAGACTCCACCACACTTGGACTACTGCATGCAGAGTTGCATGGACAGCTGCAACACTGAAGAGTTAAAATTAAGCCATATGAGGAGGACTGTTCATAGCCCCGACCCTGGGCCTCCCATCAACATCAGCAGTGCAGTAAAAATGTTCCTATGAAGAATCAGATTTAGCGGGTGCACAGAGAGAGGAGGGGATAGAATATTCTGTTGCACTACATTCACCTTATAATTAATTATAATTCATTAAAACACAGCAGAACTACTTGTTTAAAATCAGAACCCACTTAGCAGAGAACAGGAGAATAAAACATGGCAGCACTAAATATTTAAAGATGGTGCAAAGTTGAAAAATTTCACAAAGCTAAAACAATGCCAGGACACAGCATAATAAAGATGAAAAAGGCCTGAGATGATAGAAGGTATTGGACTGAGTAAGCAACAAGTGGGCCCTTCTGGGGGCAGCATTCCACAACTCAGGGACCACTATTGAGAAGGACCTTTCTCTATCATTTACCATATTTCATTTGGGTACTTGGAAGAAAGTGTCAGACAAAGATATCAAGGAACAGTAGGCAACGTGAAAATGGAATTCTTCTGATAGTGAAGTACAATGGTGTCGTGGTAAACTTTGAAGTATAGGAACTCATCATGACAGCCTCCATAGCAGGCATAGGCAACCTTGGCTCTCCAGATGTTTTGGAACTACAACTCCCATGATCCCTGACCACTGGCCCTGTTAGCTAGGGATCATGGGAGTTGTAGTTCCAAAACATCTGGAGAGCCAAGGTTGCCTATGCCTGCTCCATAGCTATACCCTAACAAGAGTCCAAAAGTAAAGGCAAATATGTTGATCCATTATTATACTTAAACACATACACATCAAAGAGTAGCATTCATAATACAACATCCAAATTACTAGAATCTGCATGACTGCAGTCCTCAAAATTGTTTCCCAGCTTGAAGTAAACATCATTGAATTCAATATCCTTTCTACTGACTGCATAGGTTCAGCTTGAGAAACCCACTGAGCTTCAACAAAAGATCTTCAACCAGCTGAAATGCAACCTTAAGCTTTCAGTCAAAAATGCAAAACATGCAAATAGGTGTTGCAGTTAAAATACAAGCCTGAAGTAGGAACCCAATAAAAGAAAAGGAAAGAAGCATCCAGCCTCTGACTTCTTCTATGTTAATCGGTCACATCCAAATTTGAATTCACTCATTCACTTGCTGGAGCAAAGAGGGTCTGTCTGTTACCATGGTTCTCAGGCAAATCACTTGTCATTGCTACTGCTCTGAAAAAAAGGTATTGGAGCTATATTCCTTGGCAACCCTTCCACCATAACACTGCTGAAGCCACAAACTGCAAAGGGCTTTAAAGGTCAAAACTAGCACTTCAAATTAGGTTTGGAGAAGGACTGGGAACCAGTGAAAAGGATAAGACAAAATGTTTGTAAGACTTGATGCCCGTTAATATATTTGCAGATATTCTGAGGTATCATTTCCACCTCAGGAACAAGCAGTGTGGAGTTGTAATTGCATCAGCCTGTGGCAAGGTTGTTGACCTGCAAAATTTACATGCTACATTCAGCCTAAGTTGCAGCAAGTGCCTATCTAGTGCCTACATTTTGAGGTGAAATGTCTAAAGCTGATCAAGCCTGCATTCAGTGTACGACACCGGCACTGCTTGCTCACCCTGGGTTTACTTGCTTGACACATAACATAGGCTTACTTATTTCTACAGCCAACGCACACTGAGGGAGTAGTGAGAATGGGCCCTCATTATATTGGTTCAATGGAAGGGAAGTTTCAGCAACACCAGCATTGGAGTTTTCATTTCACAGCAGCAGCACAAGCCCTGGTACTGCAGTGTTCTAGCATGGGAACACTTATTATTAACCACATTACCTCCAGCAGCAGGAACTAACTGATGACTGGGATATTAGGCATCAGGTTGCTGTCCTTCCATTATATCCACCACATAAAAGGCCATTAAAGGATACTGAAAAGTGCCACTACCACCCCATCCCACTTCTCATTTCTCTTCATTTTAAAATTGACCATTATGACTGCTTCCTATCTCCTATATTTTGATCAGTTGCAGATCTAGGGTTAGGGAATTTGCTTTTCAGACTTAGCTCCATGCTTAGTGTAGTGTTTTAAACAGCCTTTGATGATTCACCTTATTAGTGGACCTGTTATTAATTGTTCTCTAAATCTTGGCGGCAAATTGTTTTATGTAAATAAGGTTTAGAGATTTGGGCGGGTGGAGGTTTGACTGCCTTTACTTCTTTTGTTTATTAAAATTATAGATTGTATTTTTAACATTGTTTTGTTGTAAATTGTTCAGGTAATATTTACGGCCAGCTATATAATAGTAGTAATAATAGTAATAGTAATAGTAATAATAGTAATAATAATAATAATAATAATAATAATACATAGTAGTATATACAACTTTTATTAGAATCATAGAATAATAGAGTTGGAAGAGACCACAAGGGCCATCCAGTCCAACCCCCTGCCAAGCAGGAAACACCATCAAAGCATTCTTGACATATGCCTGTCAAGCCTCCGCTTAAAGCCCTTTTTTATTGATGCTATGCTACCTACTATTTCTTTGCCTAAGAAAGCAATCTTAGTGTAAATTTACATGCTGAAGGCATGTGAACTGCAGTGTGGCAACAACATCAAATTTTTATGTATATAGGAAAAAATAATTCATTTGTTGTAGCAGACAACTAACTAGTACCCATTGAATCAGTGCAGTAGAGAGAGAGAAGGCACTCCTCACTGCTACCAAGCATTTATAAAATTCAAGAAAATATTCCAAGGAATCATCCATCAAGGCATCCAAGGCATGATCTCATAGAAGCTATATGGAGAAGTTTCAGATAACCAGTCAATAGATAAAACTGTTATGCTTAGAGAAAAATGACTGTTTAAGATCCTGAAAGATAAAAACTAGGAAGAAATCTTAATGCAAGCTATCTCAGTGTGTGGTTGTCAGGCCAGAATGACCAGTAATAGGTTTTGGTAACCTAATCTCTCTCCCACCCCCACCCCACCTCTGTGTTTTGCAGAAAAGCTCTTTGGTAATATGAATACTGCTTCATCAGACAGCTTCATTACTGTGGACAATCAACTTCTGTGTGGTATTTACAGTACTGTACTATACAATTTTTGGCTTATGGATTGTGTGGGGAGAGACACTGTGTTTGCTATTGAAGAATGGCTTCTTACACCAGTGATGCCCTTAGGGGCCTTCTAAGGAGCCTACTGTCAGAAGAATTCTGAGGGAGGTTCTGAACCTCTGAGTCTTGGTATAAAAGCAGTGTTGGGGATGTTGCTAGGTATCAACATCATCGGCTTTGGGGCTACTTAGGGATGTGAAAGTGTATGAAAAAGTAAATAAATAGCTAGACTATGACTATGTCAGTGCAGTTGGTCATCACTCCATTTGCTCCATCGCTCCACATTGACACAATGGCTATCTTCAAGTAAGTTACTCCAGGGTTTTGAAGTGATCCCATTGATTTTGATGTAGCTATTCAAAAATTACTTGTTTGGATCTTATTGTCACATTGATATATGCTGTAAAGCAGTCTGCGTTGTAATAGTGATGGAAGTGTTTATGCATTATGTGAATGCCATAACTGACCTGCTTCACATGTTTGGTGGGTCTACCGGATCACTTATAAAAGCACCTCTGTGACCAACAAGCATGTGGTCTGGTTGGAATCACATTGAAGCAATGTTCATAAAACCCAGACTACTGCATAGGATTTGGTTCAGTCCCAGCTCATATGGTGGATTCATATGGTCATCTGGGGCAGGCAACAATGGTGGCTGACAAGCTCCTAGCTGCTCAGGATCATATGAAGTCATCTTCTGGGGGGTGGGGTGAGGGTGGAACGAAACCCCCATGATGAGGACCTGTGTTCAGACCTAGTGTCCTGAGATACTTTACATTTGTGCAAGATTGGTGGGGACAGTGAAAACATCCCAACACTTTCCCTCTTCTGGTTTCTAGTGTACATAGCAATGTCTTCTTCCTCTTCCCCTACTGCTTTGAAGAGCTTTTTGTTGGTGGCTCCATGTCTATGGAATGAAAGACCAGCTCACCCCAAGGATCCTTATTTTATACGGTAGGTTGATTATTTTGTTGTTTAATTCCATAGTATGCTTTTATATTCTCTTATTTTTGTCCACCACTCTGTAGCCTTTTGTGGTGAAGAACAGTATAGGAATAAATAAATAAAGCTTGATACTTTGTACCACTGAAAATAGATAATCCGACTTTCTATTTTCGCAGTTTTAAGGTATGGAACTCTGGAGTATAGGCTATTTACTCAGGAGTATATGCTATTTACTTCATATTCTTCCTGGCCCAAAATATTTCTGCCTCTAGAATGGGGTCACAAAGAGTCGGACACGACTAAACAACAAGAATGGCTTGGATCCTTAGATGTCTCATGCAATAAAAGTGTTGCTAAATGGGGGGCGGGGAGGCCAGAGCCTAATGTACAGGCACAGGAAGAGCCTAATACATTTTCTGGCAATCGTTGGCGGAGCTGAAAATTCAAGTATCTTTGTAGACTTAACTCTCACAATAAGGAATCAATTACAAAAAAAATTGGTCACCAGGCTAAGTGCTCTCAAGTTTTTATGGGTTTTTTTAAAAAAAAAACTAGTATTTTACCCTTTTGCCCTGTTTAGCTTTTTTAGTGCCTTTGTGGGCTGGTGTTTTCAATAATTGAAGCGATATCCAAATACTGTACTCAGAGGAGACCCATCGAAATCAGTGGATTTATGTTACTAAGTCTACTGATTCAACAGGTCTATTTTGAATGCAGCTCATGTTAGATATAATCCTTGGGCTTTATGATGGGGTGGGGAACGACCTGCCCACAAGTCAAATGCAGCCCATACTCCTCACCAACTGTATGCCACACCCTGAAGTGATTTTGCCTGGTTGAAATGTTTCCTTGAAATTAGTTAATACTTCTTGCTTTAAGTGGATTGAAAGGTGGGGACGGGGGGGGGGCACAGAAACCTCTGAGTTTTTCATAGCTGGGATATAGCCTACTGTACAACTGTAAGAATTACATTGTCTGGGGCACTCCCCTCTGCCTCTGACCCCCATTCATCACTAGCATGCAACCCCGGGGTGGTGGGGCTCCCTACAGAGGAATGCAGCCCTTGTGCCAGAAAAAGGTCACCTACAACCGTTTTATGGCATGCCCCTCCCTGGTATCAGTACCGATTAAGGCTGGTATATAAACATTTAAATAACAAACAAACATAAAAATGAATCGCTGCTGAGGTGCACTCACCATTCTGACACCCGAGGAGACTATGCTGATGCATCTCCAGCTGTTGCAGTTGACTATGGACAACCTGAGACATCACAAAAGTACATGGCAGCTGAGTGGATATAAAGGTGGGCCATTTTCTCTTCCCCAGCAGGAGCAGCTGAGACATTCAGCAGTCTTTTTCCTCAGTTGTTTGGAGGCAAATTGGCAGTTGGCTGGAGGTGATCATCTGGTGGTGGGATGCTGTGTCTATTCCATCTTTTTCTTCAAGGACAGATAACCTAGTCAAAAGCCTGAGTTTAGTATGGGCTATAAATATTTTTAATAATGATCAAATCATTGCTGAGGTGCCACCACAATTGTCAGGCCTAGCTAGCTAGGGAGGTTGTGCTGATTCCTCCTCAGCTGTTGCCGTTAGCTACAGGTGGCCTATGATGTCACAAAAAGGACATGGCATCTGAAGGGGAAATGGCAGTTACTAGTGGTAGGAGGAAGGGACCAGCACCAGGAGAAGCAGGCTAAGGGCAAGCTGTGGCAGGGGAAGCTTGGCTCCTTCCTTTCAGCTTGAGTTGCTAACTTTTTGTGCTCTGAGGGCTCTTGAACCAGTCATACCTGTAAAACAAATGAACACACTGCTTTTGTCACTGTGTGGTCCCCATCCCAAATAAACTTAGGATCCCCTACGGTTTGAGTAATTATCTTTTAGTTGAAATATGTCTGCCGGGCCTAGTAAGGTGCTTGCCTCAGGATCAATCAATGTGAACATTCACATATTTTATTTAAAATCATTTATAAATTGCTTATTTTTTTTTAAAAAAAATACACAGCATACATTATAAAAGCAAAATAACTTAAACAAGCATACAACACAAAACCAATAAAACAGTAGTATAAATGCATGTTGAAAACCAATGAAAACAGGATTTCAGGGAATTCAGACAAATAAAAACAAGGTCCTATCTTATGGATCAGGGAGAGCCTGGGCAAAAAGAAGTCTTTACAAGAAGACCCCTAGTGCAATGCTAGCACTCTACTTGTGGGCCATGATAAGCCACAAAGACCTGGGTTTGAATTTCACTTCTGCCCCCAAACTCAAGATAATTCTTTGGAGGAGGGGAGATGTTATGTCTTCAGTATCCCTCCTTTTTCCTTGCCCCACATATTTACAAATCTTTTCAGTTGCCAGTACTATGCCGAAGATTAAACCTGCGGCCTTGTGCCAGGAATGCAGGACTCTGCCTTACACCCCATCAGGCAGTTAGGCTACCTACTGTAGTTTAATATTATCTACACCTCTGGCCTTACCAACATGGTGCCTGCAGGTGCCATGGTGCCCACCATTTCCTGCCAAAGAGACAAGCTCCCCAGCTCCCCTTCACACCACATTTCAGGATTCAAAGTCTATATACTTGAGGAAGCAGCCCCTGGTCTCTTTCCTAGGGTTGCCAGACCCCCCCCCCCGAGAAAATCTGAATTCTTCAAGTTAGCCTGTGACCACAGCCCCCCCCCCAGGGGGAGGACTTGGATCTCCAGGTGGGGAAGAGCACCTTTAAATTTTTATTACTATTAAGATCAAGTCTGTGCATGCAGTTTGCAAGCTTCAGCACAGCAGGAGCTTGTTGCAAATAATTGCATAACCTCTCAGGGCAGGCTTCCTCCTCCCATTTAACCTCTTGCCTCCAGGGTTCAGAGGTGAAAGGGATGGTACAAGAAGAGGGGGGGAAACGGACTGGGTTAAATAGGAGAAGGGTTATGAGCGGAGGCAGATTTAGGGGAGCTCAATCAGTTATGAATACACATATGAGCCTGGCATGAAGCGAGGGGGGGGCACAAAAGGTAACAAAGCATATTAAGAAGAGCAGCAGCAGGAACCAAACCTGTTGCCTCTTCTCCCTGCCACAACTCCTGGGTGACTTCTTCTTCTTCTGGAGCCAGCTCTGAGGAGGCAAGGATAAAAATTGACCCAAGGAGACAGGAGTGCTGAGAGACTGAGTGGAGCCTGAGAGCCTGGAAAAGGTATTTTATTTATTTATTTTCATTTAGAGTGAAGTGGAGACTAGTAAATCACATCGGGGTAAATGGGTGATGTGGGGGTTGCCGTTGAGGCTGAAGAAAATAAAAGGCTGAATTGGGAAGTTCCCAATCCCAGTCCAGCAAGGTTTTTTTCCCTTCCAGCACCAGGACTGTTTCAAAATAAAATCTAGATTGAAAGGGGCCTTCTGCTAGCCTACTGGTATTTTTGGCTCCTCCCACTGTGTCTTAAACACAGAACTTGGGAAATAAATTATGTCTGTGCATGAAATAGAAGTTTTGAAAGGTGAAGAGTACCCTTGACACTTTAACTTAAGTGGACAGAAACACCCATCGCATACTGTGTCTTAAACACAGGGCTTGGGAAATAAATTGTGATTTCAGAAAGAGGTTCAGAATGTTAATTTCCTTTGTGATAGTGACACTACGCCCACCTGATCACTCCCCACTTCTGCTAGATTGATTTATATGGCAGAAAGGTAGACCTGCGCTGCAGGTGATCGCATACGCTTTTATTAACGTTACATGTTCCGATGTATTTTCTTTATTTTATTCCAAACAAGCAGGAATGTAGTGGGGCACCTTAAAGAGTAGTCAATTGTATAATGATATAAGTATTGGTGAAGGATGGGGGGGGGGGTAAATAGTGAGGTGAGAAGGAAATTAAATGCTTAAAGTACTAACTGGCAAATGCATCATTAACACCTGCTGTTCATAAAAGCCTTTCACAAACTTAAGTTTCATGCTTAATGTTTCATGCTTAATGATACCACCAGGGCCCACCTTGTGACATCACTACGGTCAATCCCTAAATCTCAGATTTCAGCCTTCAAATTCCAGGGTCTTTGATCTCCTGACCTCATAGCCCTAGGCCTCGGTCCTTTGTGAAATGGGGTAAGGCAAGGAGAACGCACAGATCTTCTAGAATTATCCCATTCAAACACAGCACTTTGATGTATGTTGCCCTCTCCCACTTGATTATTTATCATGGCCACGTTACATTTTCATAGAGGGAGATGAATAAGCACACCTCTGAACTGCCCTACATGAACAACTGGAGAACTTTTCTTTTGCAAGGAAGCATTGTTTGCCCCCCCCCTTTTTTCTCCTTTATTTCTTTCCAACACCCTTTTACATTTGTATGCTTATAGTTTGGTGCGATCATTCTTCCATTTAGGAAAGTATCAACAGCAAATAGAGCATTTTGGAATGAAGTAACAAGAATTTATCCTCTCTAATTGTTTGTACTTAAACTAAATGAAATCCTATGGGTCCCCCCCCCTTCTACCCTCCCTTATCCCCACACAAGCACTGGAATTTTATTTTTTAACCTTTAAGAAAATGATTTAGACTGCTTGTTGCTAAAGATATTGAGGAGCAGGACCCTAGGGCTGCATCTTCTACACCACACATTGGAACCCCCCCCCCAATACTCTTGGGAACTGTCGTTTAAATATGTGTTAAATGTATGGTATGAACTTAGCCTGTATTAGCTCCTCAGATATTATACATTTTCTACAAGTTTGATTCACGCCCCCCCTTCAATGCCCTATGTAGTTTTGTTTAACTTATGTGACTATTTCTTCATGGAGAATGTGATTCTGTGAAGAACTGATTTTACAAGACTAGTGAATAGGGAATTGATAACAAAGGCAGGACTGTCTTTTACCTCGGTCTCTCTCCATAAATTATACTCTCTAATCTGCTAATTTGATGGACCCCCTTCACCCAAACAAATTCCTTGCTTCTGCCAAATGGCCAGTGTCCAGGCCAGTCAGCATATGATGCAGTGTATTGATTTATGGTATATTTCACTGTGCCTGTGTTCAAATGAAGCTTTGATTGCTATAGTTGGAATGAACATTAAAAGGTTTCCTTAAATGTTTTCCTCCTTAGTTTCCTGCAAAAAGGTGGTATTTGCCTCATAAGAAATTTTTAAAAATGGATCTGTTCCTCTGGTTTCTTGTAACATCACCATCCTAGGGCATTTTGACCACAAACATTGAGCTTACAAATGTTCAACATATACACAGTTTAAATCATCAGAGCATTCAGCCTTCTGTTACTTTGGCGTGGAGATAATCTACACATAAATCACGAGGGGACCTCATTTCCTATGAAAAGATGGTGATTTCCCATGTAATAAACACCCTCTGTCACTTATAAAAACCCCAGCAATGCCTGGCATTCTGTAGGGACGGGGGCTTTGTGCAAAAGGTTTCTGTCCTCTGCTAGAGGTTTGACAGAAGGTGGCTGGGATATTTTGTGAAGAGGCTTTGCAGATTGTAAAATAGTCGCTAGTTTTATAAGTGGGAGATTTAAATAAACACAAGGAAAGATTCAGGTCACTTTTCATTCTCAAGCCTGTTTCTGTTTTCTCTCCTCAGGTGCACTTAAATTCATATTCACAGCCAAGGTCCTCCCAGGGGATTTTATATACCTCATTTTGTCCCTCATTTTGAAGAGTGCTCTGCTTAAGGGCAATTGTTTTCAATGCATTAGTGTACTTCAGCATGTTGTCAGATGGTGTTTTCAACATGTACATAATTACAGCTGGTCACTCAAGCATGGCCCATCAAGGCTCCATATCAGCTGGTTGTCAAGCTTAGATTGTCACTAGTAGTCAGAGTAACAACAGCCCTTCTCCATTATGGGGAAGTCAAAAAGCCAACTTTAGTGAATGTGGTGGAAATGGAAAACATCAGGAGCAGGCTTTACTAGGATAGAGCTGAAAATCTGGTGGCTCAATGATGAACAGGACAGAACTTACCAAAACTGAAATCCATTTGGTATCCAAGTATCAAAGTTCAAGAATCCTGATTCTGTCTTCACTACAGCATTAGCTAGCCCTCCCAGTTTGGTGTAATCTGGAAATTTGATTGGCGGATGGCACTAACATAGGAAAAACACTTCATAAAATGAAAAGGGAAGCTGTTGTAGCTATTGCAATGGTGTTGTGGAGTCACTTTTCTTGCTTGGCCAGCCATTTCACTCATTAACACAGGGGGTTAATTCAGGAACCCCTGTTGTGTCCTAGGTTACCATATCATGTCTTATATGGACATTGTAGCGTTTGAGGGCCACTTAAGCCCTGAATAGTTTGCAAGCATAGATGCAACTGAAACTGGCCCAGAAAACAAACTAAGGGATTTTTATTGTGAATGATTTAATCGAGGGTGCTATTAGCAGCCTTCTCATTGAACTATCCTGTCCAGAAAAGCCCATTATAATTTGGCATTCACTGGTGGAGGTAGAGGGGGATCCCTGGAATGGAAAGCTGCTGCTGTGCTAGTATTCAAACTGGGGTGAATCCACCAGCCCACATTTCCCACTTTTCAGAAGCTGGTCATAAACATAAACGGCCTTGGATATTTAAATAAAGCCATTATGAGTATTCTCTATTTGTTAGCTGGTCATCAACTTTAGATGCAATTAAAGTGAAATTACCTCTGATAGACACATGGTTATGAACTTTCAGCCATAACTCCCTTGGTATTGCATTATTGTTTCAAATTAAAATGGTGTTTCTCTTTGCTTAAAACCTCACATTATTTTTTTAAAGCCATGGTGTGCCTAGAGAGTGATGAAATGCAAAACACACAGCCTTGCAGGGCCTTGTAAAAAGCACACAAAGACACTTGTTCAGCACAGTAAAGATAAGAATTATGAATTTATGGTTTCACAATATTGCTTACAGCAAAGTAGTGGAAGCTGGGACTTAGGCTTTTCTAGAAAGGATAATTAGAAACAATAAATAGTCACAGGACAATATTGCCCTAATCAGTTAATCATCCCTACCCAAAGTGATAAAATGACCGTTATTAATGCTTTTTTTTTTGGCATAAAGATTACTTTGGATAGAATGGCATCCTGTTTATCCACTGTTAATGTTCAGCTATTGCTTAAATAACTGTGTACTATTAAACTGAAAGGCTTAAATGTAGTCGGGTTCATACTTTTGGAAATCCCCACTTTGGAAGATGTGGGGATGTCAGTGGGCAACACTTGGATAGAAGTGACATTTATGATAACTGGTGTACAAGGGCGTACCCACCATGGGGCAAGTTAGGGCAGCTGCCCTACTCTAGAAGCCAGCTGGCAGCTGCCCCTCTCTAGAAGCAAAAGGACGCAGCGAGGGAGAGGAGGGGAGAGAGCGCAACACCCTCCTGCTGGAGCTCGCCCGGGCTGCCTCCCCACAGCCTTCACTCGTTCAGCTCATTCTGCTGCTGCTCTTACTAGAGCAAACAAGGAGGGGGGAATGGAGAACCAGAATTGGAAGAGCTGGGGTGTGGATTAAAACACTGTACGTAAAACACCACACTCACTCTGATGTTCCTCCCAGGGATCGCGGTGGGAGGGAGGGGGGAAGAGAGAGAGAGAGAGAGAGAGAGAGAGAGAGAGAGAGAGAGAGAGAGAGAGAGAGAGAGAGAGAGAGAGAGAGAGAGAGAACTTGAAGCTGGCTGCTGAAGGATTGAAGTCTCTCTCTCGCGCGCGTGCGCGTAAAGAGAGGAGGCTGGACAGGGCGAGCCTTCCAAAGCTCCTGTGCCAGTATTTAAGATACAATTTGTTTCCTTGTTTCAGGTAGCAAATGGTCGGCACCACAGCTTTTACTCTTGTCCTTGGGGAGGGGGGATCTTTATCAGTTTAATGAAACCTCCAGCGATAATGAGGTGTGAAAGGAGTTCCGTTTTAACTGGGTGGTTTTGCATAAGGAGGCTTGGAAGGCATGGGAATGCAATGGTGTTATATCTTTCCCAATTGTCCTCCCTCCTTTGTGTCTTTTATCATCCAAGCTGTTTGGGCAGCCACTGTGTGATGTGATCTTAAAAGATGTGTGTTAGAAAGGGTGGGCATAGATGTCTCAGTTTTCTCTTTCAGCCTTAAAGGGCCAGCACCCCTTTATTGCTATAAAGCAGGCATGTCCAACAGGTAGATCATGATCTACTAATAGATCACTGGACGTCTGTGGTAGATCACTGGCTCCCCCCAAAGAAGCTCAGCAACTTTGGCTCCCCTAAAAAAAGCTCTACATCTTTGCCCTGAAGCCCCCAAAACAGGGCTTTCCTTCCTAAATAAAGCTAAACTTTGACCTGAACCCGCTAAAACATGGATGGCTTTCCTTCCTAAAAAAAAGCTCAACAACCTCAACCTGAACCCCCAAAAGGGGGTAGATCAATCACTGCCAGTTTTTAACTCTTGGAAGTTGGCCACCCCTGCTATAAAGAGTCTGCATGTAGCTTCATTGGAAGCGATGGTATGTTGGCATTGACAACAGATATTTTTTATGTTGTTATGTATTACGGTTTTTAGTTTCTTTGCTGTCTCACCAATAGAAAAACCTGGGTGGTCACTGTTAGGGAATTTTATGGGGGGGGGCACCCAAACGAGGCTTCATTTGGGAATCAAGATTGGCACAAATGCCCTCAAGGGGACCCCATTTGATCCTACAACACCACTCTAGTATCGCACCAACACGAACCCCCTCAAGATCAAGCCCTGTGTAATAAAGGCTCCCTTTCCTACCCTTTCTCTGTTGCCTGAGACTCTATGTAACCATATTTCTTTATGAATGAATACAGTGTATCTTTATTTCTAAATGAAACCCCCTTTTGCTACTCTGGCCAAGGGCTCTCAGGGATGCAGGGAACAGCCATAATCCTTTAAGCAAGAGGTCAGGTAGCCAGGGTGGTGCTCCTCTGCATATCCATAATCCATTCAGGTACCATCTCCTGCCATTCCCAACCCTCCAAAGCCAGAGGCAATACTCACACCTGGACCCATTGTCCCCCCCCCCCGCCAGGTACTCAAGGATCCCCTCCCAGATACTTACTGGTACTTGCTTAACAATGTTCTGGGACATCGTGCATTGTTACCGTATGTTAATCCTGTTTACCTCCTGTTTACCTGTATGCTAATGCCCCTTGCCCCTTCCCCTTTTCTGACGTTTTACCCTGTCACAAGTGATGTATGTATGATGCTTTCGATGTACATTATGGGATGGTGGTGGGAACTTTTAAAAGTTCTTGCAGCCCTGTTCATGGTGTTCAGTCTGGCATTGAACCTGCTGCGCAGTAATAAACCTTGCTGTTTGCTCCGGATCGTGGCTGGACTCCTTCCTTTTATACTCTGCAACGACCACAGGCCCTTGCCTGATGAGCTGGGTGGCTGAGCATTCTCGCACCCAGAATTTTGCCCTAACAGTCGCTTTTTATCTTTGGGCGATGCTCAGAACAAAACAGGAAGAAAGCAGGTGGTGGACTTTTGGGGGAATTGGAGTCCTTTTACTTCTTCTTCTCTCCTTTAGGAGGGATATAACTTTCCATCTCCTTCTCATAATGAACTTTGCCACTGTTTGCCATGTCTTCAAACTTGCCTATTTGTTTTGCTGACATTGTCCACCATTCAGACAATTGGGTTGCATTTCGCAGGGCAGAAGAGTCCGGACCTTGGTGTATTCAGCTTGCTAGGCTTACAGGAATCCGGACGTATGAAAGGGGTCGGTCTTGCTGTGGGCAGGATTCCTGCATTACCGGGGGGGGGTTGGACTAGATGACCCTGGGGGTCCCTTTCAGGCCAGCTCTACAGGATTTCTGTGAGGGGTTCAAGTGAAAGGAGCGGCTGTAGATAGTTTCTGTGCTTCAGGCTGCTATCCTATACAGGCTTACCTAGGCATAGATTGATTTCTTAAGATGGTTGTGTGAAAATTATTATGGACAAAGTATAATCATGTAGCGCCTGTATTGTAGGCTCAGCTTATAAATATGTGTAAATAAGCAATACATCATAAAGACACCACTATCTCCACTGTGGAAATATGAACCCTGGGTAAGTGCCTGGGCCCCTGGAATCTCACTGTTGTGGATATTGGGGTGGCATGGAACAATATTAAAACTTGCAGTTTGCCCCCCCCTCCTCCATTCCCTCAATACTTTTCATATAATCATAGAATCACAGTACTCCAGGTGAGGTCTGACCAGGGCAGAATACAGTGGTACTATTACTTCCCTTGATCTAGATGCTATACTCCTATTGATGCAGCCCAGAATGGGATAAGGCAAAAGATGGGATAAGGCAAAAGAAGGCAAACTTTAATTTATTTCTGTACAGCAGGCTTTGCTAAGCTGATTCCCCTCCGTGTGCTTTGGACTACAACTCCCATCTGCCTCTGGCAGCGCAGTTGTGGTCCAAAGCACGTGGAAGGTGCCAGGCTGTCAAAGGATGCTGTTCATTCATAATATGAGTGCCCATGTGCGTAGTATGGGATATGCCTTGTCCTTGCTCTTGCGTAACCACAGCTGGGCCTCAGCAGGCTCATTGAGAATGTCCCTTTTTATAGCTGCTTGTCCTGACCTTTCTCTGATCCTCCTTATTATTTCCCTGGATTTCCTCCCTTTTGGTGTTATTAGACTGGAGTCAGTTTCACCTGGGCTCTGTAGCCCCACCCACGTCCCCACTTTGTGGCACCTCCCCTCCTGTGCCTTGGCCCCGCCCCTTGCCCCTCCCCTCCCATGCCTTGGGCCCACCCCTTGCCCCCCCCCCTAGTTTTGATCCTGGGTACGCCCCTGCTGGTGTATCCAAGTGGAGGGATGTACTATACTGTAACATAGCTTGCCTATTTGCCTGCCTTCTGCCTGGTGTTCTTGGATCCAATCCTATCTTACTTGTGCCCTGGTGCCATCTTGCTTGGTGCATTCAGAAAACTAAACTAGCATACAGATAAGACTACATTAGAACCTTTTTTCCTTTCTGTTGGTAGGGAGTTTGACATGGGACAGTGTGCAAGCATGCTGCCTGTATTCTAATCATAGAGATGGAAAGGACCCCAACGGTCAGCCTCCCCTGTTGATGCAGGCAATCTACTGCTATAGCATCCCAGATAGGTGGCAATCAGATAGGTGGCATCCCAGATAGGTGGAAAGTTAAGAAGCATCCATCATCTCTTGAAGCAGTACAATCTACTGTTGAGCAGCTTGTGTCACCAGGAAGTTCTTCCTTCTAAGTCCTCCTCCATTTGCACCTGTTAGTTCAAATCTTAACCTCTGGAAGCACAGGGAACAAATTTGCTCCATCAACTACCGGTATGTGACAGTATCATCTCTTCTCACCTCCTGGTGAAACATACCCAAACTCCTTAATTCTTTCCTCCTCTGAATTGGCCTCCAGACCCCTCACCTCCTTTGATCCCCTCTTATATCTGCACTCAGAAATCAGTTATGTTGAATCTTTGAGAAAATCCGCAAAATATACTTAGAGCAAAGGACTTTGCTCAAAGAATCCTGGGAACTAAGTTTTGTTAAGGATGCTAGGAAATTGGAGCTCTGTGAGGGGGAAACTACAATTCCCAGGATTCTTTGGGGGGTGTCATCTGCTTTAAATGTGCATTGGATGTGCTAAATGTATGCCCTTCCTTAGTTGCCAAAGAGGTTTTTGACTGAAAGTGTTAATACTGTTTCATACTGAACTCTGCCAACATGAGACGGTCTGTAGAATGATAATAAACTTTATAGATTTTTCCTGCTTCTTCCAAAAGCTTCTGAATCGCCTATATAGCTGGGATAATGAGACTAGCAGTATTTGGCTTTTGCTATCCCAGGCACAAAGGAAACACATCCAAAATCTCTGAACTATGACACTTGGCATCCTTTAAAGGAAGGAATGCAGGCAGCATACAGATTCTCAGTTCTATGCAGCATCTCTCTGTATCAGAACTATATACTGTATAGGAATAAGTTTTAAGGACCTGCCAAATTACCCAACTCATTTTGCCTGATGAAATGTGGAGTTGGCTCCATCCACATTGCATTGTAACCTGTGGTTGTGTTCACATGAATTGGGTCAAAAAATGATTTCCCCTTCTACAACTAATCAGGCATCACCAGCAACCCCTTCTTCAGTGTGACTTGCTTTACTTTGCTTAGATCACAGCTATCAGTTCCTCAGACCTTTGAAAACAAGCTGAGCTGAGATTCCAGACAGCATTGGTGCTTTTCAGAGGACCAGTGAATGTGTAGGGCAGCGGTCAGATTCACGTCAGTAGTTCCTGCTTCCCACCTGGTTCTCTGAACAGAGCCCATGTATATACAACTTGTGCACATGTAGGTGTTCTCTCTCTCCCCCCCCCCCCGTGTGTGTGTGTGTGTGTGTGTGTGTGTGTGTGTGTATTCTGCATTTTGCAGGGCACCAAGTTGTATGGGGAGAAGAGCCTTCACGCATACATGCTCCACATCTGAAAGAGCAGACGAATGCATGAAAGCCAGGAGTGGGTCATGATCCCAAGGACCTCAATCCCTCAACATATTTGCTGGTCCACTGAAAGGGATTATGGCAACTGATAGTATAAATAATTCTTGCCAATGGCCAATATCTTATGAGACAAATAAGTTATACATTTGACTCTGAAATAGAAGTTTTCAAAGTAGTGATTCTGTGGATGTAAGACCTTTCCAGAGATAAGAAAAGCTAAGTTTGTGTTAATCAAAAGACACAATTTGAGGTCAGACATTAGAAATAACCGCTTCTATCAGACTGTTCTACCAGACTGTCAAAATGGAAATTCTCCAGCAGTCACAGCACTCATAATGTCTTCAAAGATACTAGTGAATCCATCTGGACACAATTATAGCCCTTTCTGCCATTTGTTCCGTCCAGATCATTTGGCTCCTATGCATCAACAAATGCCTGTGTAATGGTCCTAATAAAATGTGGACTGCTAATGAGACACAGTACCAATATTGGTATAAATATGAGCTGGAGTAAAGCTACAAACAGCACAAATTAGGTTTTCCTAATGCACCTTTCACATTGTTTCATGGTCCAGGTTAGCTTCTTATTATATCACGTTTATATATCCTATGGTTAAATGGGTGCAAGGGTGGCAGTTGTGTGTTAAACAGTCAATTAAACACAGAAGAACCAGCCAAGACAGAGCAATGCATGTGGTGGTGGTTGCCTCATGATATTTTTTTGGGGGGTGGGGAGGTGGAATCTAAGCCATATATGCAGACATGACTTTTGTGGCATGACTACTGCTATGCTGTTTTGGTATTAGAACGGAAAGGTGAAGATTAATCTTGTTGCCCACCTACAGTTACAAAAGAAATTAAACTCCAAGAAGAGTTAGGCTGTAATTAGGCAGGCAGCCTTCTTGCAAAACTTTGGGAATATGTCAAAGGTTTTCTTATTCCAGCAGACATTTTAAGGAGTGTTTGGCTTTATGATGACTTTTTAGTGTTTTATTCTCTGTATGGTTTATTTTTATGACCATTATTTAGAAATGCTAATGATTAAGCAGTATATAAATGACCTAAATGAATAAAACACCAGATTCTATACACATCTGGGAATAAACCCCAATGAAAACAATGGGACATACTTCTAAGTACGTATGCATGGGATTTTGCTATTACATATTTTAATTGTGGGCTTTGTAATCAGCCTCTTTGGCTTGGAGTCATTTTATGTACACCACACACAACCAGAACACTTATTCATAAAGATCCATATATACAACAGATCTACCAATAATGAAATAATAGATCTGTGTTAGATTTTTTTAAAAAAATTACCTATAAAAATGGTAGAGATGGACACCTCAAAACCACAAGTTGTTTCCTGGTTTTCTTTAATCAACATAAGGCAAAAATTTACATTGAGGAGGAAACCATCCATACCTTGTGTATCATAATTACTGTTTAGCAATCTCGCACTAAGAAAAAATTATTAAAACTTCATGACTCATTAATAGTAAGTGATCACAATCACTTAATAGAAGAGGAAAGTGAGCTAATGATAGAAACTCTGATTAATGATTTTAACCTCAAGACACGAAGTCAAGTGAAATTAATAGCTCTGGATAGTGAATGTAAGGTTAATGTCTCATGCAGACTGCCTCTCGGTGGAGGCAACTGAGAAACAGACAAGGACTGGGTTGCACAGACAGATTTTTCATGTGTACTAGGCAGCATCTTTTACTACCAGCATTTTTCTAAACCAAGTTGAAAGGTTTTGTGCAAGCACAATAGCTAATCAGAGGGGAGGGGCAGGGGAATACATAATTAAAATGCAACAATACCTTCAAACTCTTGAAATATTTTCAGAGTGAGGCATATTAGGGACATAAAGAAGCTGTCTTCTACTAAATCAGACTACTGAGCCATCTAGCTCAATATTACTTACACTGACAGGCAGCAGCTCTCCAGGGTTCCAGGAAGAACCCTTTCTCCGCCTTGCTTGGAGATGCCAGGGATTGAACCTGGGACCTTCTGCACATAAAGCATGTGCTCTGCCCAGCAGCGCATGGGACAGTGGGGCTGAGTCTGGCTGAGTCACTGCAGCATACTGGGACAGAAGGAGGGAGAGGCATGTCAAAGTCAGTGCAATGTTAATGTGCTGGCTGCCTCTATTGGCGCGTTTGTACCATACTGACCTCACTGCTGCTGTGCCCCTCCCCTTCTTCATCCTAATATGCTGCAGCAAGCAACTGGATAGAGGTCAGGTGTGGAACACAGCCCTTGCATGACATCCACTGTTGACTCTCCTACCTTGGTGCATCCTGCACAGTTAGAGAGGAACACTGTGTGTGGATCATTATGGGATGAGATAGTTGCCTTTGATAGAGGATATTCCTAGCATTCAAGTGAGGAGGCAACCTTTCCATAGCCTGGTACCATATCACATACAGTAGCAGTTCCATAAACTGACAGGACAACTGTTTCAGATGCTGTGTGCATACCTCAAAGGGCATCACTTACAGTTTAACATCTGGATATGGCTAATGCATTGGGGCTGTACCAACTGGTGGTATTTAAAACTCAGGACAAAGATAAAGTCAGAAGATTTAACCCTGCATTTAAAGAAAATATCTTACACATAAAACCTGGTATATCACGTGGTACTGGGCCAGAACTCTTTTCCCATTGTTTGGATAAGAACTTTTTTATAAATACAGGAAACGGCCTTATTTCAGGCCATACTACAAGATCATCCAGCTCCATAGTATTTGCTTCAGATAGGAGGAATCTCAGGGCCAGGGTTCAAATATAGTTCAGGCTGCTCTATTTCATCAGTTCTACTTCACAACATGAGGTGTTTTTTTTTTTTTGCCTGACTGAACTGTGTCCTTGGACTCTGATAATGCCTCTTGCTTGCCTGGGTGGAAGATACAGAGGGGTGTGTGAGTATGTGCAGAAAATACCCTGCTGTATAAAGATAGCATTTACATTTGTTGCTCTGCCACTTTTTGCTTCTGCCCTCCCCCTATGGGCATGTGGCCCTAGGAAAGTTGCCTAGAACGGAATGTGGCCCTTGCCTGGAAAATGTTCCCCACCTTAGGTTTACTCTAACTAGCAGCCACTGTCCAGGGTCTCAAGCAGAGATCTTTCCTGTGACCTTATCTCTAATCGTTTTAAACTAGAGACACCAAGGCTTGAACACAGGATATTCTGGAGGCAAAGCAGGTGTTCTGTCACAGAGCTGTTGTTGCTCCCCCTCCCTCCCTTTTGAAATAAGCATTCAACACTGGAATCTTCACCTGTAGTATGTGCTTTCCCTGACCCTGAATGTAAGAATCATGCAGCATAAGAGTTACCATAATTGGTAAAGGAGGATATAAGGAATTTAGGCTTTATTGCTAGCTCGTGTCAGCTTCAACATTCCATTTACCCCTTTGCTAGCTTTATTCTATACAAACTATTAAAGTATCGTATTAAGAGTCTAGACTGTGAATAGGATGTGCTCCCCCTTTTTAAGTCAAAAGTGTAATAATGTCTAAATAAATAAATCAAGTGAAATTTGAATCTATAAAAAGTTTGTTTTAATGTTCAAATTCAAGAGGTTGTGCTTGCTTTGACTATTGTAGGAAAACAGCAAAGAATCTCACAGCATTGTTAAAGAGTATCTGTTCTTCTTTTATTTAAACTTTTATCAGTTTATTATTATTTTGAAAGCTTAGAAACTGGAAATTTAAACAACATCTGTCAACCAGTACCAGACAGCTTCTGCTCTCTGCATTTATGGGTTGTGCTGCATGTCAGAGGAGTCCAAATGTTCAGTTCAAACTTTTAAGATTTTGTCATACTGTGATGGGATATGTTTTATTGTATCAGTCCTGTTCATAAAGTAAATAGAGCTTTGCCATGTTTCAAAGTGATTGACCCCAAATAACATGCTGATGCTGTGTAAGATTTTCCATCGGAGGCAGAGCAGTTTGTCATGCCATGTGTATGACATGCAGCATTCACATTTCCAGCATTGTGTTGCTACAGGCCTAGTTGCCACAATAATGAGCAAAACCAGTATCTTACATAAAGTTCTCTCATTCTCATCCATGGCTATAGATAACAGGTACAGCCCATGGCCTGCCTGCCTGCCTCTCTCTCTCTCTCTCGATCTCCATTTCTCAAAAGTACTCTCTTCCCAAAAGTCTTCACTTTCACACATGCCTACCAAAGATGTACATAGTACCTCTAGCTGCACCCTCTTCAGCATCAACGAGACCCTTGCCCACCATGTGCACTGTTGCAGTAATTTAAGGAAATTTTCTCTGACTTGTGCAGAGACAAACCTGAAAGGTTTCCAATCCTAGATTCTATTCCACACTGCATTGTCGTTCTCTACACCCACATCTTTCTCCCAGACTTAAAAAACCCTTAGTAGTACTGATGGCGGTATTAAGTAGGTTATCACACGACTTAGATATGATAACCAAACAAATGTCCTGCACTCTCCAAACCAATGTCTCCTGTGCTGTCAAGGGCAGAGTAACTTACATCTTAATAGTGAGCTTGGAACCACCCTACTCCTTCTCCTCATGTTTTCTCAGAAAGGTGCTCTTCAAAAGCATCATTGATGTTTATGATCAGCTTTCCAACAAAAGCGTGCACACTATTATTTGATTTACGTATCTCTCAATCAGGGCCAAGAACCCAGTTGTAAATTATTCATTGAGCAAATTTCACAGAACTTTGGCTTTTGCCATATATAGCAAAGTTCAGTTCACTGAGTTCCACAGGGCTTGCTCTGAAGTAAGTGTGCATAATATCAGGCTGATTCAAGTTTCAATTTCACAAAAATTGTGGCTCCTGTTTTTGCTGAGCTCCTGGGTCATGCAGTTCACTGCAGGATGCTATAATTTAATGGTTCGGGCAGGCAGCTTCATTAAAAATTAAGCAAAATCCTTATTGTTGTGAAGCAACTCCAATGAAACCAGTGAGATGTTTAGCAAATTTCTAATGCGTTTTTACTGCATTCAGTGGGGCTTACTCCCCAGTAAGTATACAGCAAAATCCTACTTGTGTCTACTCAAAAGTGTATCCCATTGAGATTCACTCCCAGGTAAAAGTGTGTATAGGATTGCTGTGCTAGTCCCAACTTTTATTGGACAGCTCCTTAAAGCAGTGTTAGAGAGCCCGTTGTTTCTTTCAGTATAAAAGGCTGGAACTTCTTAAAAGTTTTGAGTCTCGAAGGGTCATCTCCCTCTATATCCCACTGTTTCCATAGCTTTGTGTTGAAAAATTGCATCCCCTCTTGTTTCTGTCCTGTGGATTTTGATAGCAAGAAAGAAACTATGAGCAGATGGCTAGTGTGCCATTCTGTTCACATAACCATTTCCATCTGACAGCCATTGCTCATTCTCTATATGAGGGACGCCCTATCCAGTTGCACAGTGCCAGTTGCTGTGTGCGCTGCTTTAAAGGGCCACCCGTCTATTGCTTGGTCTGCCAGGTTGCAGTCAGAAGTTGGATGCAATGTTCCTTAACTGCCGCTTCCCAGCCTCTTTCCAGACAGTCAAAGCATTTGTAATTATTCTGTAATGCAACTGTTGACCCCCCACAAAAAGATGATGTTTACTTATTTCTTTTTAATTTAAAAAGAACTATAATTTATTTGGTATTCCACCCCACTCTCCTTTTCAGCTATGTATATTTTTGCGCATAGTGTGAGAGGATTATACCAACAGATAAAGGGGAAAAAAATGCTTCCAAAGTCACAAGTTCAAAGAATGGACTCCAAGTCTAAATCAGCGTCAAAGGGAAACAATGGATAGTAGTGTTTGTTCCTTAACAGCAATGTACCTGACAGAATGATTGAGGAGGCCAGACCCACCGTAAACTTCAGGAAGGGTAGAGGAGGAGGATACAGAAATCTCTAGGACAATGTACTTATCATTTATAAAAGCTATCAAAATGAATATTTGTTACGAGGATAGCCTTCAAATAGAAACTAAGGTGGGCAATTTGTCATTCAAATCAGAGTTGAGCAGAAGATCTCGTTTTATAAAACCCACTCACAGTGTATATTAATATTCTAGCTATCAAATGCTATAATTTATTCGATCTCTCCCAACCCCCATATAATCCCTGTAATATTCTAATAGACTATAAAATTATTTAATCCAAACTTTGCATTCTATTTCCTGTCTGCTGCAGTTCTTAACTACTTGCGATATACAAAAATAACACAAACTCCAACAAATTCATGGGTAACAGGGGCATTCAGACAGCTTTTCCCAGCATGAGCAGGATTAATCACAGTTAATCATTTTCAATACTGCACAATGAGAGAGATAGCTTCATAGAAATCACTTTAAGCAAAACCAGGGCACCCTCAAGTCTTCAAGTGAATCTCTGTAGCCATTTTGGCCTTGTGATTGGATTTATGGCTTTATTCTTACCTAAAAGCAATGTAGTATGTGTGGTAAAGAGAAGACCGTATAGGACAAAGGTCACTAGATTAAAGTACTGTACCAGCACCAGTTCCCGAAACCCATTCAAGTCCCTTGCTTCACAGAAATTCTGCCCATCAGTGTGAAATGATTTTGGGAATTTAGGGAACAGATTAGAGCTTCATGCCATTTAGAAAAATGGTAACATTCCTATAAATTCTTATCACAATAAGTAGCTTACTAGCTTCTGTTCAGCCCTCACACACCAACAAAATAGTAACTTCAATGGAAAGCAACAAAGTTAGTTGGCTGAGAAATGAGGCATCATTACCTTTTATTAGCCTGTATATGACTCTAGAAGAAGTACAACATTTTTGCAATTAGCTTTGATATGAGGGTAATATTAAAACCATAGAAACTCCATGATTTTTCTTTTGGTTTCATACCTGGAACTTTAACTTCATTGGTGGGAATAAATCTGCTTTTAAATATTGCCATTGTTCACATGGATGAATTAGGGAAAATGCTAAAACAACCTTCAGCTTCATGCCCACAGAATGGGAGTACACTGGACTGGCTTGGCTGCTTGGCTTCCCCAAAAGAATCCTGGGAACTGTAGTTTGTTGAGGGTACTGAGAGTTGTTAGGAGACCACAACTATAATAATAATAATATTAATAATACTAATAATAATAATTACATAATTGGCTGGGTTTCCCCAGCCACTCTGGGCGGCTTCCAACAGAGGAATAAAATAATCGATTAAAGATTAAAAGCCTCCTCCCTAAACAGGGCTGCCTTCAGACGTCTTCTAAAAATCTGGTAGCTGTTTTTCTCTTTGACATCTGATGGGAGGGCGTTCCACAGGGCGGGCGCCACTACCGAGAAGGCCCTCTGCCTGGTTCCCTGCAACTTGGCTTCTCGCAACGAGGGAACCACCAGAAGGCCCCCGGTGCTGGATCTCAGTGTCCAGGCAGAACGATGAGGGTCGAGACGCTCCTTCAGGTATACTGGACCAAGGCCATTTAGGGCTTTAAAGGTCAGCACCAACACTTTGAATTGTGCTTGGAAACATACTGGGAGCCAATGTAGATCTTTCAAGACCGGTGTTATGTGGTCTCGGTGGCCGCTCCCAGTCACCAGTCTAGCTGCCGCATTCTGGATTAGTTGTAGTTGTACTCCCTTCAAAGAGCTACAATTCTCAGAGTTCCCTGGGAAGGATTGGTGGTTAAACCACTCTGGAAATTGTAGCTCTCACACTTGGAAGGAAACACGACCTTAGAGGGGAAATGGCTTCTCTAACAAACAGAATCTACCAGATCAGCTCTGCTATCTGTTCTGGAAGTCCATCCCCCCTCAAGGCGAAATAAAAGTTTGGCTAT
This sequence comes from Zootoca vivipara, assembly GCF_963506605.1. Classification (NCBI taxonomy): domain Eukaryota; kingdom Metazoa; phylum Chordata; class Lepidosauria; order Squamata; family Lacertidae; genus Zootoca; species Zootoca vivipara. Next base: position 51,752,663 of record NC_083280.1, read on the forward strand.
GTGGGCTGTTTTGTTTCCTCTGCTTTTCTACCAGTATTTGTAGGTGCTGAAGACACAGTATTATGATTATAAGGGAGATCTTGCCCATCATAAAGAAGGTTGATTAGACTGGCACTCTGGTGATTATAAGAAATCCAATCATACTTAAATACACAATACCAATTCTCACCAAGTCATAGAAAATCCCAACTATGAGATTAGGACACATCAACAGAGGGAGCGAATATGAAAGTATTAAAGAAAGGCAAGACTGGGTAAAAAAAATAATCTCATTCTGACTGGCCTCAAACTTGGCTGCTGTATCTAGTCAGTAATTAACTCCTAGTGGCTGCATGACAAAATTCTGCTGTTGGCACCTGATGGAGGAAAAGAGACAGAAGTTGCAGCTGCTGTAGTGAAATGGTCAGAGAAACCTTTAGGGAGGAAAACCTTGGCGGAACAGGAGCAGTGCTTAGAACAGGCAGAACTGAATAAGAAGGATAAAAGAGGCGGCTTTTAAGAAAGTCCAGATGCTCAAGGCCTATTCCAAGAGAAACAAATGAAACAAAGTGGAGAAATGTGGATTGAATTTCTTGCTAAACCTCAAGATTCCTAACTAATAAAGCAGGGGCATGAATTAAATATCTGATTGCCTAATAGCTACCTTTGCTTGTAAGTTCTAAAGTACGAGCTAGCCAAAGAGTAAAAAAGTGAGCTGTAAAAGTATAGGATTGTATCTGAGTCCTACTTTGAGTAGACCCATTGAATAGGCTTAAGTTAATCATGTCCATTAGCTTCAGTAGGTTTACTCTGTGTAGCGTTTGATACAACTCATCAAATTTTAAGTTACTGCATCAGGTCCCTTTCTACCTAAAGATGCTCATTCACAGTGAAGATGCACAAACAAATGACTCTTCTGTTCAACCAACTGTTGACAACCACTGAAAATATCTGAGAGTGGATAGTGCAGATGATGTCTTAATGTGACTTAATGAGGTGATAAATATATTTAGAAAATATATTTCATAGAACCATAAAATCATAGAGTTGGAAGAGACCACAGGGGCCATCCAGTTCAACCCCCTGCCAAGCAGGAAACACCATCAAAGCATTCTTGACATATGCCTGTCAAGCCTCTGCTTAAAGACCTCCAAGGAAGGAGACTCCACCACACTCCTTGGGAGCAAATTCCACTGCCGAACAGCTCTTACTGTCAGGAAGTTCTTCCTAATGTTTAGGTGGAATCTTCTTTCTTGTCGTTTGAATCCATTGCTCCATGTCTGCTTCTCTGGAGCAGCAGAAAACAACCTTTCTCCCTCCTCTATATGACATCCTTTTATATATTTGAACATGGCTATCATATCACCCTTTAATCTTCTCTTCTCCAGGCTAAACATACCCAGCTCCTTAAGCCGTTCCTCATATTTGAAAGCTATAAGATCACTCTCTCCACCCAGCACCCATTTTGATCTATTTGACCTACCACATTTACTGCCTTTACCCCATTATCTTATTCTTATATGTTAACAATGCACATGCTATTCACCCCATATCTAAGTTACTTAGAAGCAGAGTATAGGGCATGGTAAGCCTTGTGCGATTCCTATCAAAAGCCAACTCACACATATATACCCAAATACTATTATAGGTCAGTGAATGAAAATATGTAGGAGACCTATGAGTACAGGGTGTTGGTGGAGAGAAAAATGGAAAGGAACAGAGTATACTATACAAACATTGGACAAATGTCTTCAGAAGTACGGGTTAATTGTTTAATGAAAGAGATGAATATAATTCACAAATAATCAATGTGGTGCCCTCCAGATGTTGTGGACAATTACCACCACCACCCTGATCACTGGCCATGCTAGCTGGGGGTGATGACAGTTGTAGTTCAAAATGCCAGAAGGGCACTACACAGGCTTTTGATCAGAGAGCCTTTAAATTAAGATGTTGATGGACTTGATCAAATTTCTGTTCCATAAAAAGAAAAAGAATGTGGAGAAGGTGGGGGGGGGAGGGAATGCCAAGCTGACTTTTGAGAGGGAAAATGCAACAAGAAGGAACAAAAGTAAAATGACCTTCCAAAGTCAGAGAGACTCTGAATGGCCGCTAATTGAAATGTCATAGGAGGAAGTGAGCTGGTAAGCGAAAGCAAATATTTAAAAGATGAGAAACCCTTCACAGTCAACTGGATTAATTTTCTGCCAAGTTCATCACAAGCAAATCTATTTGAGGTGATGTTGTGGAAAGTGGTGGGTTAGCATACATTGTCTGGAATCTGAGGAATGCATAATGCAGGAGGGCAGATAATGACTGCTGGGATCTCTTGGCCCCCAGGTATATGAAGAGCTGGCTAGTTAAAGGTTGTTTGCCATAATATTTTATTCAGAGCATTTAGAAGTAAATAAGTAAGAGCTGGAAAGACAGAGCAATTTTCAGGAGAAAAATGAGCATGTTGAGTTTTCCAGCAAACCTGAACTGTTTGCATTCAGTCAGCAATTAGAGGGAAATGCCAAGCCATAATATTGGAGCCATTTAAGTAGGAATTAGTAAGGTGCTCTGATCCAGCTATCTGATGCTGGAGCTTCAACATCTATTATAGTAGAGGGAGTCAACCCCCATGTGCACTGCTTTGCACAGATGGATCAATTTCCTCCTTTGACATAACTGGCGACCTCCCTCTATATATGTGCAAGCATGCCTGGTACTCTAAACTGGTGCAAAGAAGGACAGTTTTACTGACTCACTCTTGACTATTAATTTTAAGAGGAAATGTATCCCAGAGTATCAAGTTTGTTAGCAATATTTTTGGGGGTCCAGGGTGGGGGTGCGTTACAGACCCACCTGCTCGTCTTCTAACTAGCTAACCAACATAGCTGCCAAGTACCCTGTTTTCCCTGGGAAAGCCCCGTTTTTACTTACCCTTTCCCGGCGGTCCCCCATATCACTTCATCTCCCGTTTTTCCCCGTTATTTTCTCCTGCCGGCAGCTATTTTTTCCCTTCTGATTCGCCCTTCTATGGGCACCAAAGATGGCCGCCGCCGGCTTCGAAAGTCATGTCTACGCATGTCTGGAAGTGTGTAGACGCGACTTCCGGTATCAGTGGCGGCTATTTTTGGTGCCCATAGATGGGCAGAGCGACACCGGAAGTTGCGTCTACGCATTTCCGGACATGCGTAGACGCGACTTTTGAACCCGCCGGTGGCCATTTTTGGTGCCCATAGAAGGGCAAAGTGACACCGGAAGTTGTAACTTCCGGTGTCACGCAGCTGCCGGTCCAGGATTCTGCAGTCCGGGACTTGGAAAGTAAGGCTAACCAAGCAAGCTATTCATACTCCTCCATTATGACTCTTATTCCCCTCACAAAACCTTTCACCACACACTAGTTGAGGGTGGACACTGGTGCTATTCTGACTTTTCGCTCATCCACCAACTATGAACAACTTCTTACAAAATCAATTTTCTTTATCATGTTCCATTCATCTTTCCTTTCTCAAATCCTTATCCTGAATTGTGGTTGTTGAATTCAATATTCAAGTTTGGGAAAATAGCTTCTCATAGGATTCGAATTGTTCCCAAGCATCATCCTGGCCTCATTTGAGAAACATTAATTAGGGGAAAGAAAAATCACAATTTGCAAGGCATAAGATGGAATTCATTTGTAAATTGGATGCTGGTTCTCCTTTTCTTCTCACAGCTTGTGTAGTTTTCTATACATTTCTCTAATACTTCACGATCTTGGAGCAGGTTCATGGAGCGTGCCTTAAATTGTTAATTTGTTTCCCAAAATGATGGCCCTCATAAACTTTAATGTTTTACAGAACTTATGTAATTATAAATACCTGCTTGGAGCTGCAGCGCCCAGAAAGCATCACAAAATGCATGTTTTTATCCAATTATGCATCTGTACTTATTTCCCTTGTTTAGAATGTCTGAAGCACCTCTTGCAGCTAAATATATGAATTATAGTGCAATCCTGCCTGCTTTTGTCTACTTAGAAGTAAGTCCCGTTGAGTTCAATGATAAGTGGGCAGGGGTCCCTAGCCTTATTGGAGCAAGCAGTGCATTTGCAAAACTGAGAAACTATCATGCAGAAATGCTGATGGGTATACTGAGGCTGCATACATACTATACAATTAAAGCCCCAGTCCCGGGACCTGTAATTTACCCTTCACAGAGCTACAATTCCCAGGACCCTTAACAAACTACACTTCCTATCATTCATTGGGAGAAGAGGAAATGTGCTTTAAATGTACAGTGTGTATGCAGTTTAAAATAACAGTACTTTCTTACAATGAAAGTTAAAACAAAACATTTAAAATGGTTTTGGCTTCCCTGTCCTTAATATCAGCTTAGACCAATACAGGTCGTCATCACCATGCAAAGGTGCTTGCATTCTTTAACTGCACCATGCATTTTCTATAGCTAACAGACATGCACAGTGAGAACTTATGAACACAAAATCAAATGTTATTTTGTTTGCTGGGCACTCAATACATGCAATTAGAGTAGATGGAAGCAGGCAAAAAAATAAAAAAGGAACAATTTGCTTACTTCAGTGCTGCAGATAATGACTATGTTGACAAGGTCACCTTGCTATATTGACATTGTCCATGCTGTAGTCAACTAATAATAATAAAAAAACTCTGCATTTATCCAGAGATGTGGGGAAATAAATTTCAGTCAATGTCTAGGCCATTTATTTAGAATAAGTAATTCACTGTATTGTCTTGTAGAATTTACAATACAGTGAATTACTTATTCTAAATAAATGGCCTAGAAAATTCTACAAGGCAGGCTTAGGCAGTATGTGGACCGAGAACTCCCAGAAGTGCAAGCTGGATTTCGAAAGGGCAGAGGAACCAGAGACCAAATAGCAAACATGCGCTGGATTATGGAGAAAGCTAGAGAGTTCCAGAAAAACGTCTACTTCTGCTTCATTGACTATGCAAAAGCCTTTGACTGTGTCGACCACAGCAAACTATGGCAAGTTCTTAAAGAAATGGGAGTGCCTGATCACCTCATCTGTCTCCTGAGAAATCTCTATGTGGGACAAGAAGCTACAGTTAGAACTGGATATGGAACAACTGATTGGTTCAAAATTGGGAAAGGAGTACGACAAGGTTGTATATTGTCTCCCTGCTTATTTAACTTATATGCAGAATTCATCATGCGAAAGGCTGGACTAGATGAATCCCAAGCCGGAATTAAGATTGCCGGAAGAAATATCAACAACCTCAGATATGCAGATGACACAACCTTGATGGCAGAAAGCGAGGAGGAATTAAAGAACCTTTTAATGAGGGTGAAAGAGGAGAGCGCAAAATATGGTCTGAAGCTCAACATCAAAAAAACCAAGATCATGGCCACCGGTCCCATCACCTCCTGGCAAATAGAAGGGGAAGAAATGGAGGCAGTGAGAGATTTTACTTTCTTGGGCTCCTTGATCACTGCAGATGGTGACAGCAGTCACGAAATTAAAAGACGCCTGCTTCTTGGGAGAAAAGCAATGACAAACCTAGACAGCATCTTAAAAAGCAGAGACATCACCTTGCCGACAAAGGTCCGTATAGTTAAAGCTATGGTTTTCCCAGTAGTGATGTATGGAAGTGAGAGCTGGACCATCAAGAAGGCTGATCGCCGAAGAATTGATGCTTTTGAATTATGGTGCTGGAGGAGACTCTTGAGAGTCCCATGGACTGCTAGAAGATCAAACCTATCCATTCTTAAGGAAATCAGCCCTGAGTGCTCCCTGGAAGGACAGATCGTGAAGCTGAGGCTCCAATACTTTGGCCACCTCATGAGAAGAGAAGAATCCTTGGAAAAGACCCTGATGTTGGGAAAGATGGAGGGCACTAGGAGAAGGGGACGACAGAGGACAAGATGGTTGGACAGTGTTCTCGAAGCTACGAACATGAGTTTGACCAAACTGCGGGAGGCAGTGGAAGACAGGAGTGCCTGGCGTGCTATGGTCCATGGGGTCACGAAGAGTCGGACACGACTAAACGACTAAACAACAACAAAAATTCACTGTATTGGAGTTAATTGGTATGGATATTGGCCCTGATCCAGAATTCAGGAGAGTCTAGGAACAGGATACACATATCCTACCTTAATTCAAGGATCTTCCTTGCCAAAAGCATGATCAGCACTGTCATCTTTGATAAAACCAACAACATGTCTTGTGGAAAGAGGGGCTAGTGGCTGCCTGAATTCACACACAAATGGTAGACCTTCTTTGCTGAACACAATAGCATCCATCAGCATACCCCTATCCACTTGTGGTGGTTGCTTCTGACACAGCAGTCTTGTGTGTCTGTAAACTATTCTCCTGAATCTTCTCTGTGTTCAAGTCTTGTTCCACATGTAGATCAGTATTGCTGCATGCATGGAGGGGGAATGCCAAGTTTCTGCTACTTAAAGTAAAAAAAAGTCACATGTAAAGATAACTCATTAAAACCATTACAAGGAATTACAGTTGTGGATATTAAAGAATCTGATGTCACTACCCCCTCCCCAGGCAATTTTTTGATTAGTTTCTACATTGAAAAATACACTAAAGTTGACTGGTAATAGTATCCTCCATGGGTTATTTCACACATTACACAGCACAAAGCCAGGTTTTTCAAATATACTCTTGACAGGGTGCCACAGCCAATCCTGGCTTTCAAACAATTGTACCCATGCGATACATTTATCTTCAAACTGTTGTTGTTGCACTTGTAACTAACATTTTCTGCCCCTGAATACAAGTATTGTAATGTAAATGTGTACAACAGCCCTAAATTTTGTTGCAAAAATAAGTTTTAAACATTATTGAAAAGCCATTTGTAGTTTCTTATCACTGGGATAGAAGTAAGGTTGTATGTTCTATGATGTTTAGTGGGACTGAAATTATCCCAGAATACTTACAGGAATATTATTATTATTATTATTATTATTATTATTCCCCACCCATCTGCTATAGAATTGTCTTTTAAAAATATTTAATACATCTGGAAATTCAAGCACAGCTTGATATGCCATGCAGTTCTTGGAAACATGACAAACTAAATGGAATATAATGAATTCATTTGTCTTGTGTAGCTGTCTCCCACTTTTAATAACATCAAAAGCTAATCATTGTTGATAATGTAGCCACTACTCCTTTACTTTAAGTGCCACCAAGCCACCAGATTCAGAATAAAGACAGTCCTTAGGACAAGTGCTGCCTATCTGATGACATCTGAAGGCTTCAGGAATCCCTTTTAGACACTAAACAACATCCTCCTGATCTTTCATAGAGAGTCAGTCTCAGTGAATGAAAATCAAAATGACTTGAATCATGTACAAGGGCAATATAGCAAATAAAATCCTTTAAACCATGCAAGGCTCTGATCTTTCAAACCTTTCATGGCAGCAGTCCCATGAGCTGGAAGCAAATGACTACTGTTAGGTTTTTGTTTTTGTTTTTGAAAAGAAACTGGATACTTTGCCTGCAACTCTTAGTGCTTTACAATTCAAACTATGGTATCATTCTGCAGTAAACTGTCTAGGGTCTACTGAAATGATCTTAATCCTAAATGTGTTAATGTGACAGTGTCACATATTGGCTTCTGTGGTCACAGATTAACAGTGTAATCCTATACATATCTATGCAGAAGTAAATCCCATTGTGTTCAGTGGGGATTAATCCTATGTAAGTAGATATAGGATTGCTGCCTTAGTCACTTTGTGCAAGGCAAATAGAAGCAGAACTCTCTGCCAATCAGTTACAGATGACAACTCTTGGTCATTGTAAATAGCTAACAGCTAACATATATATCTGCCTCACTGGGTTGCACTAAAATAGTTGTCTCTGTCATAGCAGAATCCCACTTAGAATGGTAGTAGGGTGAGTCATCTCAGTTCTCTCACTAATTCATACTCACTGTGGCCCCTTTCTACTGATTTCTGGATCATGCTATAGTTTTTCCACTACACGTTTGAAGAAAATGGATGCTGCCTCCACACTATCACCAATTTACCCTTGTTGCAGTAGAACTGAGATGGATTGCTCTTCAGATGTTGCACTCCCTCCCATTCCCAGCCATAGGTGCCAAGTTCCGGATTGAAAAATCCAGGATCAGCAGTGCCATGACATTGGAAGTCACTTCTATGCACTTCCGGACATGCGTAGAAGCGACTTCTGGCGCTGCAGACATTTTGGAAATGGGCACAGTGGCATTGGAAGTCGCTTCTACGCATGTCCGGAAGTGCATAGAAGCGACTTCCGGTGCCGCTGCGGCACCAGAAGAACATGGCCGCCGGCAGGAGCTCCGTAATCCAGGGGAATATGGGGTATTTTGCCATTTGGGACACCTGCGAGAAACGGTAAGAAAATATGGGGGTTTCCCGGGGAAAACGGGGTACTTGGCAGCTATGGTCCCAGCCATCATGGTCAATGATCAGGATGAGGGGAATTGTAGTCCAGCAATATCAGGTGAGACACAGGTTCCCCATAACTACACTAGATTTAGTTCAGATGTCCTAACACAGTCCATATGGAACATTACCACTGGGTGCCAAATTAAACACACTGGTAGCTACCACTTCCTGGCAGCAAGGCACATAAATGTGGCAGGTAAAAAAATGATGGTCTTCCATACTCACATATATTGTCATAGGAAAATGGCACCGTGCATAAGACTAAGGTCTTATTTCCTTTACATGTGCATCTCTAATGATGCTTCATGTGGAGGTCCAGAAATGGATGTGATTTAGGCAGTGATGCAGTATGGGACTTGAAGGGCCAGTGCATCTATCTGGTTAAAAAGTGATTACAGCAGCACATTCTAGTGTGAGGTTATTTTTGTGGCACAAGGACTTCTTAATTGGAGGATAAATCAGTTGCCACATTGTTTTACACACTTAGTATATCCAATCAGCTGATTGGAAATTCCATTGCCTCTGCAGGAATACCTCAGCTCAAAGACTGTACTAGTTACTACATCAGATATACTGAGCACGTGAAATCAGCTATTTGGAAGCTCCATATTCTGCAATCCAGAATGGCACGTAGAAGGTCACGCAACACCCACACCTCTGTTTGTGTGGAAGAAAATGGAGCAATACTTTCTAGTCATCTGCTGTGCTTGTGGTTTCCTGTATTTGGGCAAGAAACCAAAGTTTTATACTGTACCTCTTTCCCCAGAAGCAAATATAGGCGGATAATAGTGTTTCTTTAGAATAATTAAGATTCATGTCATTTTTATTCAATCAACAGTAAAATAACTAAACTGTATAATTACAATAAAGAAGACCAACAGTTGTATAGCTGAGCTTTTCTGTCTTTTTTAAAATATATCCTCAGAAAGATAAAATAATTTTAGGTTACTGAAATATTCACAATGGTTGTTTCTTGTTAATATAGGATATGTTTTTCTTTTCTTTTTGTCATGGCTAAATGATCATAATCAGAAAAATAAAACAGTGTTAGAAAGTTTAATATCGCTCTCTATTTCTTCAGAAATTTTGAAGAAAACGTGTTACATTGGTATATGACTTACAATGGTTTCACAGCAAGGACTGCAAAACCACTTACATATATAAACATGGAAGAGAATGCTAAAACATTAAAACATTGGTAGCCATCTATAAACACGAAGAAGTTTCATAAAATTCACACTCCAGGAAGACATTCATCATATGTCAACAGCCTGATCCCTTTTTAATATATATACTTCAAAATATGTTTAATTTGACAATAATAATAATAATAATAATAATAATAATAATAATAATAATAATAATAATTAAAAACAGTCAAGGCCAAAATCCACCAGGAAATTCTTTATGCAAGGCCTCCCTTGTCTTCTTAGAGGTCTCTGGTCTGCCAAGGGAGCAGGTGAGAAGACTGCTGCCTCCTCAGTATGCAGGAGACTTCCGAGGGAGCCACGTCTTTGTGAGGTCCACATAGCAAATATTTATGGAAAGGGCCCAAAACCTGTCAGAAAAATCAAGGGTATCCTGGATCCCCTTTGAAAACAGCTCCACTCCAATTGGAAGCCATGACTTTGGCTTTGGAACCGATTTCAGCTAGTGTGTGTCTTTGCTCTCATTTTACACTGAAATAATTGGAAACTGCACAAAAGCACTCAAATGCTCTGGCTGAGATCCCCTTTATTACAATGGGTCTTGCACAGGAGAACTTCCTGACTAATTGTGCTGCAAATGAGAGAAGCAGGATTCTAAGCTACATGGCCTCTTTTTTATTGGGCAGATTTTTTATTTTTTTTAAACAAGGAAAACAAGAAAGAAAGGAAAGGATGAAATCTGGATGATTTACATGCAAATTGACATTCCATCTCTTTTAAAACATTGCATGTCCCAAAGCCTTCTGGGTTTGGAATGTAATACTGCATCAAGTATTTCACAAAGCTCCTAAGTAACACAAGAAGCGTCCTTTAAAAATTAGGAAATTATAATATAATATAATGAAGACGGGGATGACAATCCAGAACTATTATTTTTTTTATAGCAAAGTGCTTCAACTTAGCTCCTAGAACTTTTATTTCAGAACAATTAACAGAGGAGGACAGGGAACAAATCAGCTTCATTTTATTTCCTTTGTACAAGTCCTTTTGTTAAAGCAGATATGAGGTTTCTGATGAACGTGGGTACAAGCAAGATGAGAGTGAAGTTGCCACCAGCATGAGAAGTGTGCTTGGCCGGATGCTTATACGAAGAGGAGATGAATTGTCAGAGGACATGTGACTAGTGGAGCCGCCTGCCACGCTTCCTTTCCCAAGAGCATTCTGCAAAACAGAATCATTTCCTTTGGTCACCAATTTTTCACCCGCATATCTTTCCATCTTTTCAGTGCTCTTAAACAATCCCTACTTTACTGTGGCTGCAAGCTACGGTACTTTCCTCATTCAGACCAGGCAGCTTCACTAGAATGAAGTGATCCAGAAGGTCTTGGCATAGGGAGGAAACTTCTAGTAATACTCATGTTACTTTCAGTGTGATCTGATAATCAACTTTTTTATTGCAAGTTTTCAACACAGAATACAATAGAAAAGATTTAAAAAGATAACAAAGGGAAGAGGAAGAGGAGGAAGAAAATAATAATACAAAGCCCTCTATCAATGTTGTATCTTAACCCTTATTCCACACAAAGGAGGTTGAGACTTCCAAGTGTGATTTGAAATGGTAAGCAAAGCTTATTCATAAACACAAATTTAAAAAATATAATTGTATTTAAAGAGACTCATTAGTTTGCTGTACAGGTCCTGATGTAGGATACTGAGGCCACATTGCTAAGGCCACCGAGAATGACTCAATGTCAAGGTAGACCTTGCCTTGCAGGAGGAGAATGACATAACCCATACAGGACAGAGGAGAGGAACCTTTTTCAGCCCAGGGACTCATTCCCTTCTGGACAACCTTGTGGGCTTATGTCAGTGAGGGGTAAAAACACTCACAGAGCTTGCAAAGCGGTGGCAGCGACAGTCATAGCTGCCAAGTTCTCCCTTTTTTAAAGGGAAATTCCATTATGCTGAATAGGCTTCCTCGCGAGAAAAGGGAAAACTTGGCAGCTATGGCGACAGTTGTAGCCTGGGGAGACTCCTGTGGGGCACATTGAGAAGCACAGATGGCTGGGCCTGAGATTGGAATTTATGTCCCAGAGATGCCCACATTATTTATGTCCATAAAATAGAGATGCCAGACTCTTACCCATTCCTGCTTTTATTCAGGAAAGGCTATACTTCAATAAAGGAAAGCCTAGTTGTTTGTTGGTTTTCTGTATATGAGCCGGCACTTTCAAGTAAACTGTCTCCTGTCAAAACTGAAGTGGCCTTGACAGGAGTGCTTCACCACCTAGGGTTATATCTAGATCTTTTAATACTGCAAAGCTCTGATCCATTTATAGTTATATTGTGGTTTCCAAAGAATTAATGAATTGATCTAACTCTTAAAAGATCTATTTTCCCCCAAATGGGGACACACATGTTTTGATGGGTATGCACATTCAGTCAGTGTTTTCATGTCAGGTGGTAGAATAGCCTAAGGGTGAAGGCCAAAAGTTCCAGGAGAGAGCATTAGTGGTGGGCAAATGGTCAATCCTGTTCCTAGCATGGTTTAAGCAACTGTCATTTCATTTATTCAAGATCAGTATTCTGTCAGCCATAAAATCTGATTGACTATGCTTAAGGGTCTTGCTAAGAGCCATGTTCCTGCAGATTACCAGTTAATTACGTTTCAAAGATAAAGGGTAATTATCATGTGACCTGAAAATTACGTGCTTCCTAAGAATTAAAAATGCAATTACCTTTCTGCTACATGGCTGAAGGTGAATGGCTATTCTGGACATGGATCTGAGCCTCCTAACCAATACTACTACTACTACTACTACTACTACTACTAATGTTGTTGATGATGATAATGTTGTTGTTGTTTCCATCTATATTCTACCCTTCCTCCAAAAGGAGCCCAGGGAGGCAAAGACATCAATATCATCAAAACATTCTAAAAGCAATCACATTCTCACAGACAATAATTTCAGTGTTGCCAGGATTAGTATCTTTCAGCTACCAAATGCCTAGGTAAACAGGAATGTTTTAACATTCCTCTGAAAAGTCTGTAATAAGGGAGACAGACACACCTCACCAAGAAGGGTATTTGTCAAAGGGAGAACCATCACTGAGCAGGCCATGTCATGAGTTAACATCAACTGGGCATACTATGCTATTGTATAATAGCATACAGTTACCAAAAATTCTAATGAATTCATTAAAGGCAATAAATGTTTTGGAAGACTAAGGTCAGGAGGACTTGGAGGTCTTATAAGCTATACTTTGCTGATGCTGCTTCCCAGCATTGCCTATTTTGGCAGGGCTGGCAGATTAATCAGTAAGAGGGACTGAGCTCGAGGCTGTCATTGCTATCAGAACTAACTACAACAATATAGGATGTTGCAGGATTTGCCTCCACAATCTCTGTAGGGTGTAACCTCTAGCCCTTTTAGAAGAAAGGCTCCAAAAAAATTATTCAAAGGAATATTTTTGCTAGTAGCAATTGCCACAACAAGGCGAAAAATCTTACCCCAGTCACACACAGTTCCGTAGCTACAGATTCATTGAAACTCTGCTTTGGTACCTGTAGAAAGACAAAGAGGCACATAAAGCTGAATGTGCAGAAATAAAATGTGCATAAATTGCAGGCTTACTATATGGGGGAACAATGTAACTCATGTGTGAATACAACTTTAAGAGATTTTTTTTGCTATGGATTTCAAAGCAGGTACTAAAACATACCTGAACCACTAAGCACAAAGGTATTGGACACGCCCCGCCTAACTATTCCAAGTAATATTTTATATTGTTTGATGCTTGTAATGGGTCATGCTGGTATGCAATTAGAGGTTTATGGGCATGCTAGATGCTTCATTGGGAAAGGAAGATAGTACTCATAATGTTTTCAGCCTTTTCAATCTATTCCAGTCCTATGGCTTACAAGCTATTTTGTGCAAGTCTTTGGGCTAAGAACAAGATCTTCCCTGGTCCAACCAAATAAATGCAAATGCATTACAATAAATACCTTCTGAAATCAGTAATCTACCATTAGTAGCAGCGTAGGATTATTAAGACTGTACAGGCTGTGTATGTTCAAACGGCAATGTATAGTAGTTTGCTCCAAAGAACACTGCTAATTACAGCACTATTTCAAATCACAAACAAACTTTTTATCAGGTACGCTGCAACCCTGGCACATGGGACCATCTCCCTGCTACCTTCCTAGGTCTCCATGAAAAGGGGGAAGACTCTAGCAAAGCTATCAAGGTGTCATTAAACCAGCCATCCTTCATTTAACTAAGCAACCTGTATATAGCAGCACAACAGATAATTTCATCAGGAACAAAGCTACACAGCAAAACCGTCTTCAGTTACTTTTCGGCTTAGGAGATAAAATGGATCATAATAACAACATCAGCAAAAAATAGTAAACTGTTTTTTCTCCTGTAAAGTATAGCTTCTGTAGTTAGAGGAAATAAAGATACATGCCCACTTATTTTACTTCTGTAAAGCAAAAAAAATAAAAAAAATAAATCTGGGGTGGGTGGTGGGTGGGGAGTTAGCCTCCAGACTGAGATGTAACATGCCAAGTTTCAAATTGGAAGAGTACATTTTACTGCTGAGTTATAAACCTGTAAAAGGGGGTTATAATGGAAAAGCTGGCATAGACTGTTGTACTATAAAGTAGCAGTGTATCACTAAATCACAGGCAATGGAAAAAATATATATAAAATTCTGTGCAGAGAGCATGATACCCAGTAATTATATCCTAAGGGACAAATCCTTTCTTTCTTTTGCGCCAATCTTACAGGACAAAGAGAAACTGGTGTAATTCTAGTGCAAGAAAAATTAATGTCTCTAATAATGGCTTGCACACTAAGCTAGTGTACTGTGCTGATGAGAAAATCAAGAGATAATGTTGCATTAATTCAGAACAGGATTTCAAGAGCAAGGAACTATATATGGGCTGAATTGAGAATTACTATATCTTCCCAGTTAAAAACAGAACTTTTAACTTCTACATCTATATTTTGATTTCTACAGTAATTTTGATGTTCAAGTTTGAAATTTAGCAAAATTGAATGTAATTTGGGCAATATTTTGCACAGTATCTTCCAACTAGAATACAGATGTTAATGATAACATTAATACAGTCATACCTTCTGTTGCGAACGTGATCCATGCGGGAGGCACATTCGCAACCCGCAGTGTTCGTAGCCTGAAGCGCTCGTCTGTGCCATACGTGTCATGTGATTCGGTGCTTCTGCGCATGATGTCATTTTGTGTTTTTGCGCACACGCGAGTGCCAAAACCCTGAAGTAACCTGTTCCAGTACTTCCAGGTTCGGCGCGGTCCGCAACCCGAAAATGCGTAACCCGCAGCGTTCCTAACCCGAGGTATGACTGTATGGTTAGTATGAAAGATTCAGAAACGTAATGATTGAATAAGTACTTGTGAAACTGATAGGGATTTCCAGTGAGCCACTACTTTGCCTTGAAGCCATACATTACTGTAGAATTCAGAGAGAGAATGTGTAATTACTTTTTTATATATATATATATATATATATATATATATATATATATATATATATATATATATAGTTGTCTTTCTGAACTTTTCACCACAACCCTTAACAGTGTGGCATGCAGATTCCAACGAAACTAATGACTGCATTGCTTTGATTGAATCTCCTAGTGTGGAATTCAGTTACAAACTCCACCCCCCCCCTGCGAAGTCTTTTTGTGGGGCTGGTTACATTAAAAAGCAAAACCTGACTTTTGAATTTTTTGATAATTTGTCAAGTATGATCAAACAACATCAAACAACTGAAACTAAATTCGATTAAAACCCTACTTCTTATACATTAGAAACAAAATAGTAACTTTGTGAGCAGAATCCACAGTCCGTCCCCCCCAGTCATGCTTCCTCTCCCCAGGACACACTCTCCTTGAGTACCTTAAGAACTGTGACAATACCTCTTGCTTGTCTTATGGTAGGTGGAGAGAAATGGGTGTGTATAGAATCCTCTGACTCTTGTGTGGATGAAATGCAGCCTCCCGTGCAAGGCTTAGAATTACAACCCTTGCTCCACCGACTTTTCCTTCCACCACTGAAACGGGGCCTCCAGAAGAATGTCCAATCCTATTTTAGCCAATGATCACCAGTCTTTACCCCACATTTTTATTTGGAGGGGGTAAATTCTTCTTGGTAGTGCCCCTAGATAGTAGGCCTTTCAGTTGACTGGGGCGGTGTGGGTGTGTGCAGCATGGTAGGCCTTTGTGCCTTTAACCATGTCCTCATGTGCAGAAATCAGCAGATGTTTGCAGTATGGGGATAAAAACCTCAAGCTGTACTTAAAAGTCACAGCTATAGTGGGTGAGTAGTAAGTTAGGAAGCCTTGCAACAAAAGGCTGGAGGAAAGTATCTTTCTTTCCCCAACTATTCTCCAGCCAACCATCTCCTTGAAATATTCATAGCAAACACCACTGCATAATCCTTTGTTCTCTTGATTACAGAGATTTACTATTCATCCAACCTGTTTTCTTAACAGTAGGACACAAACTATAAAGTGCGAAATGCACTTGACTGTAAAAATGCAATCAGTTTAACTCTTTTGCTCTTCCTAAACACAAGCTGCATCTATCAGCCTTGTCAATAGTGTTTTCTTATTAGCCCAGCGATCCAACAATACGCTGCAATATAAATTACTTTCAACTGGGAAAACAAGCAAAGTACATATCAGAAGCAGAGCCTGCTAAAATAAGGATTCAATTCAGCATAAAACAATTCTAGTCCACAAAGCCGAGGTGCTGTGCTATTTAAGCTGTGGAGGCAATCAGCCTTGCACTCTTGCACTACAAAGAAGCCTGACCTTTACTTGGGTGCTGAATCAGCTGTAAGGAAAATCCACTGTTAGAGCATGAATATTATCTGTGGTCAAATTGCTTAAGAATGTAATAATCTACAGGCTTACTTGGGAGTAAGTCCTGTTTGCACTAGGTAGGTGGCACTTTCTTTCAAGTAAGGATTGGGCAATACGATTGCTTCATAATTACATACCAGTCTGAAGAATATTTTGCCCAATTCAAATCATATTTTCTCAGTTATCTTAATGAAATTATTTCAATCAGCAGCATCATGGCACCAGACTTGCTTAACAGTCAGCCTGTTGAGGCTTTGATGCACCTCCTTTTCATTTCCAAGACATCAAAGAAAAGCAGACTACATTTTTTAAAGGATATATGACAAAATACTGGAAAACGGAACTGCTTTTTGTTTGCTTTTTAACAATAAAGTGAAAAATAAAGTGACTGTTTTACCTTTACATTTTTACCTGTAAGAGTGTCCTTTTAAACACAAAATGCCCTGAATATTCTCTCTGCATTAAAAGTAGCTGGAAAATGGAAAAGCTGCTACAAACAGATAAAACAAATAACAAAATCTCCCCCATACAAACCCTGGATATTGTAGATCTGCTGCTTTTAGCTAGATGTGCACCTTAGTACAGCTGTATAAAGAAATCCTCGAACTTCCCCCCACCTTAGTCCATTAAAATATGAGTGCAGTTTCTGATATACATTCAAAGCTACATTTTCAAGAATCCCTGAGTATCCAACCAAGAGACAAAGAACATATGGCCCATACGACTATTTTTTTTATCCATTAACTCATGTTGAAATAGTAAGACCTTCAGATTTCTATTTAAGAGAGGGAGGATTTGGGGTCCTTATGGTTGCAGTGATAAGCCTGAGAGTGAGGCTGTAAAAGAAGTGCCCTATGACTCACGGGCAGGAAAATAAATAAAAAACTGCAAAATGAAGGGGAAATGTTTCAAACCAACATTATTAGGCAATACACTTCCTTTAAAATTTATTTCTTAAAATAACAATTCTTAAATTTCTGGTTTGACAGCAGGAATGGTGAATCTTTTTTTCTATGAAAGGCTGCTAACTCACAGGAAGAATCAATTGGAGACAGCCAGTGGTAGGAAAATCCCCCATGTCTCCCTCCCCTTTTCTGCCACCCTGTGATATATTTGCTTAAGGGCAAACCGGGTAGTTGCTGGGTTTGTGTGTGTGGCAAATTTGGCGAGGTGGCATTTGGGAAACCCAGCCAGAAGGGCGGGGTATAAATAATAAATTATTATTATTATTATTTATCATTATCATCACCATCAGCTGTACACCACCTGTGGCATCTGGGCTGGGATGAGCAGGCATGATCCTGGATTGGGCAGGAAGGAAAAGGTCTGAGAGGTCTGTTTCTAGGGTTCAAAGGGAAACAGTGGCGGCGTGGGGTGGGGGATCCACTTGGATCAGACCTGGAAACTGCCAGATAAAAGAGCAAGTTGCTGCCTTTCCTTGCCTATCATTCCTACTGGCTGGAAATGCTTTGTAGGGCAGCTGGTGAGATCTGCAACTGCCAGGGAAGAAACGGGGGGCTTCAGGATCAAGGTGAGATCAAAGCAAGGGCCCCCTCTCAGCCTAGCAAAAGGGGACACAGTGCCGTCTCAAGCATGTTGGGCGCCCTGGCACCGTGGTGCGGAGATCGCTCCGGCGCCCCTGCCCTTGTGGGCGGGCGCAGCATGCAGCCCTGTGCCCCCCTGCCAGCCCGGCGCACTGCGCCACCCAGCCTACCCCTAGAGCCGGCCCTGAGGTGACACCATCCAGGCAGGGGCTGGCCCCAGTGATCACACCCATCCTTCTGGCTACCACTCCAAAATGCCACCCCCTTCCCTAACATTGCTAGTTGTTGTACAAGGGCACTCCTGGGGAGGCCTCACCCCCTCTGTGCTCACACACATGCTCACACCACGCACATGCACGACCCTACTGAACTCAAACCTACTTCACCCTTCCTTTGCTCTTGTGTAGAAGTTATTGTTGAAGCGGAGGCAAAGGAAGAACAGAGTACAAAAGAGCCCATGGTGGAAGCTCAGTGATGTCAGAAGTGTCATCTTCTATTCTACCTTTCAACAGCATTCAGACACAGCCTGCTCCCACCCTTACATTGTGTGCTGGCCAAAGCTCTATATCAGATGCTTGGGGGAGGTCAGGAAAACAGAAATGGAGAAGGACGTGAGAGGCCTAGTCTGGTATTACAGCTACCAAGGAGGTAAAAGAGGTGGAAGCAGCTGTCAAGAAAGGCTTGGGCCCCATGCCACTTTGAATAGTCATGGATTCCCCTAAAGAATCCTGGGAACTGTTAAGGGTGCTGAGCGTTGTCAGAACACCCTTATCCCTCTCACAGAATTACAAATCCCAGAGTGCCCTGGAAAGAGGGACTGACTGTTAAACCACTCTGGGAACTGTAGCTCTGTGAGGGAGATAGAGAGAGGTTTTTATATATTTCCTGCTAATCAACCTTGACTCTTTCCCTCTGTGCAGGGTCAGCAAATAACTTTCTAACCATGGCATGCCCTTTCCCATAACTACCATCTTTCCCCATAACCACCATCTCCCCCCCCCCATAAATTTTCTGTGCTACTTCTCTGGCTAACAGATTCCTGCTCTGTAATCTTTCATTCTTGGTTGCTATTTTCTCCTCACCCCAAAACACTACTGCTGTCTTTTTTTGCATTTGATGGACTTCCATATTGTAATTAATCTTTTCCGCTGATTTTTGCAGACTTCTGTTCTATCTGGTGAGTTCTGCTTTTCTAAAAACACATTCCAAACATAGTTCAAAACTGACAAGCTAGACACACAAACCCATTCTTTTGATCAATTCCAATGCTTAAACCTTTCCTAAAGTGCAGATATCTGGGTCAGGGAGCCTTGGATAGGGTATGTGTGTCAAATCAGCCAAAGCTGATTCCTCTCTTCTTTTTGCGTACAGTGGTACCTCGGTTTACAAACACAATTGGTTCCGGAAGTCTGTACTTAACCTGAAGTATACTTAACCTGAAGCGAACGTTCCCATTGAAAGTACTGGAAAGTGGATTAATCCGTTCCAGACGGTCCGTGGAGTACTTAAACTGAAGCGTACTTAACCTGAAGCAAACTTTCCCATTGAAAGTAATGCAAAGTGGATTAATCTGTTCCAGATGGCTCCTCGGAGTACTCAACCTGAAGCGTACTTAACCCGAGGTATGAGTGTAATTGGTTCCGGAAGTCCGTACTTAACCTGAAGCGTACTTAACCTGAAGCGAACTTTCCATTGAAAGTAATGGAAAGTGGATTAATCCGTTCCAGACAGGTCCACGGAGTACTTAAACTGAAAATACTCAAACTGAGGCGTGGTTAAACCGAGGTATGACTGTAGCTGTAAATGTTTCCAAAGACAGCAGACTGATTCAAAGTGTGAATTCCATGTCATTCATGGTTCTATATACAACATCTTGTGGCCAGTGTTAAGATGCCACCTGCTCTCCTCTCTCTGGCAGCAGCTTAACATTAGAGAGCAGAACTCATCAGATATTCATTTATCAATTTAAAATATGTGTCCTGGTAACAGCCTTTCACTGTGATGTACTCACCAGCTAAGGATGAGCTTCCTTTTTCAGTCACTCATTTGTTTGATTCAAATAAACTCTTAGAGTTTTATGCCTCCT
Source organism: Zootoca vivipara (assembly GCF_963506605.1). Classification (NCBI taxonomy): domain Eukaryota; kingdom Metazoa; phylum Chordata; class Lepidosauria; order Squamata; family Lacertidae; genus Zootoca; species Zootoca vivipara. Next base: position 51,772,736 of record NC_083280.1, read on the forward strand.
ATTTTTAGTGGATATTATGCCATTCTCATAATGTGACCTTAAAAAAATTGATTTGCCTCCAGCTAACACTTTTTTCTGCATAAAGAAGGGCAAATAAGAAAACAGAACAGTAAAAGCATTTGTGGAATCCCTTTTTGCTAGCTTAATAACTCAGCACCTTAGGTTGACTGGTTTTTTATGATTTCATATATAAAACTGAACAGTCACTTTGCAATAATTCCAGTTGCTTTGGATTTTAGTATTGTGGCTCCTTCCGCCATCAAGGCATGACGATGACTAGAAACACCTTCAGGCTTGGAGTTGTTTGTGAGTAGGGCATTTCTGCAGAGCTATATTTGTTTGTGGACCAAAAGTTTAGGATATGTAGCTGCAAACTAGGCATAAGAGTACAGCCCTCTGCACTACCACCAATGCCCCAAAGTATATCCTTCCTGCATAACTTCCAGAATTTGTAGTACTTCCCATCTAAGGTAATTCCCCTGCCACCTCTGTTCTTAAGGCCAAACTACATGTGATGTTAAATGCAACACAGATACATTTTCAAATTTGCAGATAACAACCACTGGTGGCGGTGGGATGATAATTATACAAATTCTCTTCTGCACTGGGTCCTGCTGAAAATCACACTTATATCCCGCAATAAACCAAACCTGAAGAAGAAAAGGACAGAAAATAAAATAAAGAAAAGAACCAAAAAACAAAAAAACCAAAAGGAAAGAAAGTCAAGAATTTTTAAATAAAAATTAGACAAAAGTAAACAAAAATACAAATTAAAATACTTCTGACTGGTAATACAGTATACCGTTTCCTTTAACTTTTATCTGAGTTATGAGGAAACATCTGTACTGTAATTGTATTATAATTTGTTTGAGTTATGTTTGAGGGTTTTCTCTGTAATGTTTTTAAAGAAAGAAATAAAGTTTTCTTAAAAAAAGAAAAAGAAAATCACACTTATAAACCTATCAAATTCCCACTCCCTCCCTGCTGCGATCTTACTAATTATCAGCCCCCATCAGTTGCTTTTTAAAAAAGAGTACATTAAATGCAAATACACTTTTCATGTTGCTCCAAGCTTAGCCCTCAAAGTTCTAAAAATTATATTCCCTCACTACTTTCCCACCTTTTCCCAACTTCACAGCACCTTCCCATTTTCACTTGTTTTTCATTAGTTATTGTCGTCCACTAATCTCCATTTTCTTGTGCCTCTTTTCAATCTTATCACATCAGTTCTTGTCAAAAAGTCAAGGTCTGCTCTATAATCAGAAACACCCAAGTTTGTACTTGGAATAAATTGACTTAATTTTCCTTGCAATATGCATATAGAATGTGGGTTTCCTACTGACGAGCATGAATTCTTTTTTGGCACTGACTATACACAGCCCTAATTATAATCTACCCATAATAACATTATTAAAACTTGCCAGTATTCAGTCAAGCTATCACCCCCACTGTCATAATTTGGACAGCTATAAAGTAATGTTTAGTGAGCTCTATAATTTTAATTTAATGAATCTGAATATCATCCATTGAAATGGTATCAATGATATATATTCAAACCTTTTAAAATAATAATAATGAAAAGTGTTCTGTAAATCAAAGCACTAAAGTAATTGTCCTTTTGGTACAACAGCATGGTACAATACAACTTGATGGGTCCATTGCTCAACAGCGTTTATTCAATTTCTTGCATGTCAACTGGAGAATAATTAGATGTGTTCTGTTTCACGGCCAAGACATGAGTCTGGAGGAAAGCTGGTGGTTTCACAGAACATATGTTGGTGCTGAGAGCCATACTTCTAAGCAACATGCTTAAATTGTGTTAAGCCTATTCTCACATTAAGATGTGCAACTAGGAGTGTCAGTCACTAGCTCTTCTGTTTGGTTTACTTCTGGTTTCAAGTCTCAGTTATCTCAAGTAATTTACAGGGCAGTGAAGGGAATACAGAGACGTCAGAGGTGAAGGTGAAGGGAATAGCCATAGCTCAGCGGTAGAACTTTTGCATGCAAAGGGTCTCGGGTTGAATCCTTGACATATTCAGGTAGGACTGGGAGAGACCCCTGGGGACCCACTGCCAGTCAGTGTGGACAATACTGAGCTATATGCACCAGTGATCTAACATGGTATAAGGCAGCTTCCTAAGAGAGCTCCTACCACTGACTTCTTACTATGGTTGCATTCACACATAATGCTAAGCCAGACATGGTTTTGTGCAAACATCCTGGCTCCTGAGGAAGAGATCGCAGCTGCTTTGCTCTTCCATATGCTTTTTAGGTCAGCCCAACATTTAAGCAAGTCTGTCCTCCTTAACTACAACCTGTAGCCAAGGTTTTTCTTACAAGTCATAGTTAAGGTGGAGAGACCTTAACCCTGATTCTGTGTTCAGATTACATGCTCATCCAAACCTTGGCTTTGCTGCTGTCCTGCATTGCTTTAAACAGTGCAGGGAGGTCTCCAAGCCAGGGGTGTGTTGATCCCAATCCAGCTACAGTTTGAGAAACAGGTTACTCTCAGTCCACTATTCTGCAGAATGGTTGTAACAGGGTAAGCACCTCTGAATAGAGTACAGTACTGTAGTTTTTATAACTGAGCCAGTACTGCACTAATGACAGGTTGTGAGATAGCACTGTATGCAATGATGAATTTACTTATTCTCCTTCTATAGTCTCCTTCTATAGTCAAGGATAATTTACTTATCCTCCTTCTATAGTCAGTGGGAACATTGACAGAATTGTTGCAGAACAGGGTGTAAAAGCAATTCTACGAAGATATCATAATTATTCAGAAATTAGCACCAGTAATGCCAGTGGGCCTGAAGATCTGATTACTAGCCTCTAAGTATTGCCATTTCCCTTGTACAACTTCCTAATATCTTCCAGTGAATTAAAAACTATAATGCAACATATTTTTTTTCCACAACTGAAATCTCACTTAACAAAAAACCAATTATAACATCTCTCTGATAATTATGCAGTACATTTCACAAAAAATATGAAGCCCCAGTTATCAGATTATATTCTAATTACCAGATTATGCAAAATTATGTTCACAGGAAATAAATGTGTTATGTTTTGGCTACATAAATGAGTGAAATTATAGAAAGCTGTCAAGAAGAGAATATTCGGCATAAACTACGTATGTCCAGTCATAATTTCACGAGACAAGATTTAACTGCTAAAATGTGAAGAAAAAAACTGTATTGCGCTTCATTTGCTATGTTTTTGTGGAATAGCATTGACAATGCAATCTTATGTGTGTATTTTAAAGAAACCCTCAGTGTATTCCTAGTACAGCTTTCACCAGCTCCCATCAGTTCCAATCAAAATTCCAGAGAACTGAGTAACATTCAACAAAGATCACTACATACAAATACTTTTATACTAAGGGACTAACTATACATTACATTACTTGCATATCTTGCAGCAACCAGGGTAACTTTTAAGAAATAATAATCCTAGATATTGGAGGAGGTGATCTTCACTGAGACTGCACAGTGCAGGGAGGGAATATTATGCCTTTGTTTGCCAGCCACTATCCCAACAAACTTATTGTGAATTATGGTGCTGGAGGAGACTCTTGAGAGTCCCATGGACTGCAAGAAGATCAAACCTATCCATTCTTAAGGAAATCAGCCCTGAGTGCTCCCTGGAAGGACAGATCGTGAAGCTGAGGCTCCAATACTTTGGCCACCTCATGAGAAGAGAAGAATCCTTGGAAAAGACCCTGATGTTGGGAAAGATGGAGGGCACTAGGAGAAGGGGACGACAGAGGACAAGATGGTTGGACAGTGTTCTCGAAGCTACGAACATGAGTTTGACCAAACTGCGGGAGGCAGTGCAAGACAGGAGTGCCTGGCGTGCTCTGGTCCATGGGGTCACGAAGAGTCGGACACGACTAAACGACTAAACAACAACAATGTTCCCATAGTATGTAGTGCTGGCCACCAACTTGGATGGCTTTTGAAAGGATTAGACAAATTCATGAACGATAGGGCTATCAATGGCTACTAGCCATGACTGCAGTATGCCACTGAATACCTGTTCTTGGGAATCACAAGTGTGGAGAGCACTGTTGGACTCAGATCCTGTTTGTGGGCTTCACTATGAGAACAGAATGATGTATTAAACGACCAACTGGCTTGATCTACCAGCGATCTTATGATGTCATGCTACAGTTACCCTCAGAAGAAGAAGAGTTTGGATTTGATATCCCGCTTTATCACTACCCGAAAGAGTCTCAAAGCGGCTAACAATCTCCTTTCCCCTCCTCCTCCACAACAGAAACCCTGTGAAGTGGGTGGGGCTGAGAGACTTCAAAGAAGTGTGACTAGCCCAAGGTCACCCAGCAGCTGCATGTGGAGGAGCGGAGATGGGAACCCGGTTCCCCAGATTACGAGTCTACCGCTCTTAACCACTACACCACACTAGGAAATAGTTCCCCTTCGTGGCAGTGGCTCTATTTTCCTAAGGCTAACTGCATCATGGGAGTTACAGGCAGGTAGCCATGTTGGTCTGACATAGTCAAAACAACTATTATTATTATTATTATTATTATTATTATTATTATTATTATTATTATCATTATCTATTTATATCCCACCCATCTGGCTGGGTTTCCCCGGCCACTCTGGGTGGCTTCCAACAAGTAATAAAATACATTAAAATATCACAGATTAAAAACTTCCCTAAACAGGGCTGCCTTTAGGTGTTTTCTAAATGTCAGGTAGTTGTTTATCTCCTTGACCTCCGATGGGAGGGCGTTCCACAGGGCGGGCGCTACTACTGAGAAGACCCTCTGCCTGGTTCCCTGTAGTGCATGCACACTTCTTCAGATACACTAAAACAGAAGTCACCAGACCCTTATATATAGTGAGAGGGTGGACTTCCATTTCATGCGGCTCAGTGTGGTGCCTTCCTATATATAAGGGTCTGGTGACTTCCGTTTCAGTGTATCTGAAGAAGTGTGCATGCACACAAAAGCTCATACCAATGACAAACTTAGTTGGTCTCTAAGGTGCTACTGGAAGGAATTTTTTTATTTTGTTTTGACTGCATCATGGGAGGATTCTCTTGTCGTGATCGTGGGCAAGGATGGAAGGTTTAAACTGAATGCAGGCTGTGCATGTTCAGAATTTCACTTTTCATTCCAAGCCTAGTACTGTTTGGCAATTACAGTCCAACAAGTCAGTTTGGGGAGAAGTTGCCTCAAACACAGATGACCCCAAATGCCATGCTGAGGAACAGAGCCTTTGCACAATGCTGAAGGCAACTATAAAGGGTTGGAATGCATCTCCCCACAAGGAAGTCTCAGAGCTTCACCGCCATTGTAGGGATGGCCTTCACATAGGTAACATTCCCCACAACTGTAATTGAAATAACAAGGAGACCCAGTGCAAGGTCTCCAAGGAAGATCAAAGCATGTGCTCTACCACTCAACTCTCGCTTTTAGAAACCACACAACCACTCTAAGAAAATTACCTGCAAGGAATAAAACTGCAATAGGTATATCATATTAATCATTTATACATTATGACGTCCTCCGAAACACAGCACTGCATTCAAACACCCCAATTTAAGGACTTGGTACAAAATGGTGTAATAATAGGCACTGGTGTCTTCTGTCAAGAGTTTGGGTGTAACCTTTGATGCCTCCCTTTCCATGGAGGCGCAGGTTGCATCCACAGCAAAGGTGGCATTTTTCCATCTCCGCCGCATTAAGCAGTTGGTCCCTTACCTCTCTCGCCCCGATCTGGCCACAGTGATCCATGCGACGATCACCTCCAGGCTTGACTATTGTAACTCGCTCTACGCAGGGTTGCCCTTAAAGCTGACCCAGAAACTCCAGCGGGTGCAGAATGCCGCGGCGAGGCTCCTTACAGGGTCCCGGCCGTGGGATCACATTCATCCAGTGCTTTACCAGCTGCACTGGCTCCCGGTGGAGTACAGGATCAGGTTTAAGGTGCTGGTTTTGACCTTTAAAGCCCTATGCGACTTGGGACCCTCGTACCTACGGGACCGCCTCTCCTGGTATGCCCCGCGGAGGACCTTAAGGTCCACAAACAATAATATTCTGGAGATCCCGAGTCATAAGATGGCTAGATTGGCCTCTACTAGAGCCAGGGCCTTTTCAGTACTGGCCCCAACCTGGTGGAACGCTCTTTCCCAGGAGACCAGGGCCCTGCGGGATTTGTCATCTTTCCGCAGGGCCTGCAAGACAGAGCTGTTCCGCCTGGCCTTTGGGTTAGACTCAGCCTGACCCCTGTGTTTTTCTCCCTCATGGCTTGGATTTATGGCCTACTTGAAATGAGGCTGCACTTTAAATTTTAATACTGTATTTTAATCTGTATTTTAATTAATTGTTTTTATGTTTTATTGTGGTTCTGTTGGTGTCAGCCGCCCTGAGCCCGGTTTTTGACTGGGGAGGGCGGGGTATAAATAAAAATTTATATATTATTTTATATATATATTTATATATTATATATATATTATGGTGAAGATAGGAGTGAAGACCAATCTATTTGCAGTCCTCACTAAAGCCCCAGGAGGCTGGGATGGTTTGAGCCAATTCACCTATTACTGCACCAGCTGAAATATACAGAATCTCATTGTGTAAAGGAGGAATAAACAGCATTCCAAGTTCTCATTGATTTTAAAGTCAAGATACTAAAATGGGTGACAGTTCATTGTGTTCCAGAAACCAAATAATAGATTGGGAAGCAGGAGAGGGGAGGGAATGTGTGGAGAACAGTCTAAAGGTAATGCAGAGATCTATTATTCAGGTGAGGCAACTGATTAGAACACCTAGGAATAAAAAGTCAGTGGGGAATGAAATAAATGTGATTTATTTCCAGTCTTTGATTATAAATGCATGCTTAATATTATAGGCAAAGTGAGAAGACAGGTTAAAAGCAGAATAAAAATATATTTATGTTCAGAACTTTAGCACTGCTAATGCCTTTTATTAAGAGCATATGTTAAACACTTCAGTTAAATGGCTGTGTTTGACTTATTTTCTTACGAACAAGATTTGACTGCTGTAAAGGTTCAGGCATATTGTTGAGGAAGTGGCAAGATACAGCTTCTCTATACATGCTGTCCTTGCAGGTTGTGATGAAGTAATTCCAACATATGGTGTGAAATGAATGCTTCTGAGTTTTTCATTATTATGTTTGAAACACTCACAGGCTCTCCACATCTTTATCATTTATTATTGTGGAAATAAAACTATGCCCATGTCTTCTTCCCCCTCTTTTTTTTTTAATGGAAGACGTTTCATTTCATAGCTAGTACTTAAGACTTTTGACATTTTTTTAAAAAAAACAAAAACAAAACATATCAAAGGTATTATTCTAAGGAAAATGTTATTTTTATGCACAGAGCCTGGAGCATGAGATAACTAGGCAAGAAGAAACCATTCATTTCAAAGCAGTTGTATGGAATGCTATCATTGTGCTACTCCCAGAGAACGAAGGACAAAAATTCAGGAAGAATATGGGTGGGTTTTTAATTTTTAATTTCCTCACAAAAGCTTCTTTATCGCGCAGACACATGCAAGCAATTGTCATCAATTGTTCCTTATCCCTGCCCTGGTATAACGGAAAGCAGTCCTTCATCCAAGGGGCTGAAGTTCTGCATGTATAATTCTCCACTGGCAGTGTCAGGCAGAGTATGGCTTCAGACTGTCATATTTGCTGGGGAAATGTCTCCTTCATTTTTACTTGCTTGCAATGGGGGAGATGAATGACTCTGTGGCCGCATCAGAGGTACAGAGGGAGGTGCATGTGTTCTATTTTAGATACTGTATTACATTGTGTGAGGATTAGACATAATACTGCGGCAGCATTGATAACCCAGATGCTACCATAAATGCACTCTGTCCACACAACCATCACTGTTCTTGAGGCTCTCTTCTGTAGTCCAGGATGATCTGAGGACTTTGCATGATAGTTTGTGAATTACAGAAGCTTTCCATGTCTGGCAAGTAGACCATAACCAGTGGGACCTGCACCAAAAATGTTGGCAGTCTGGAGTCTTTCTTGAGTATTCCATCCCATCAGCCAGGCCTTCTTCCATTTCACCTCTCATTCTCAACAGTCAGCAGTCCAAGCCCACTCAACATGCTCAGTTCTCATTGTCTTGCTTTGGAGGTTTTGCCCATTTAGGTCCCCCCCCCAAAAAAGGCTTTTTGGAATTTTGTAAATCTTGGGCCTTATCCCAAGCATGCCTGTTTGTGGGTGGTGCCATTTTGGCTGCATAAGTAATGGCCTTTGGAGAACAGAGTTCCACATTAATTGGTATACACAAGTGGGACCAGCAGCAAAATGTTGCAGTGTGATGTGCTGCCATTCAGGATTCTAGCCTTTCTATTCCATTCTCCTCTTTTACCTTTCCCCTCTAACAAACAGTCAGCCAGTGTTCTGTGGCCAATGCTCAGGCCTCATTGGGCTGCTTTGAAGTTGCCCGACCCTTAAGCCTTCTTTTTTACTTCCTCAAGGCTCCTATCTTCCTCTTGGGCATATATATCATATCATTCTGGCTACATAAAGACTGCTACGTGGATAACTTGAGTTCGCTACAGTGGTACCTCGGGTTAAGAAAATTTGTTCTGGAGGTCCGTTTTTAACCTGAAACTGTTCTTAACCTGAGGTACCACTTTAGCTAATAGGGCCTCCCACTGCCGCCACACCGCCATCATGCGATTTGTGTTCTCATCCTGAAGCAAAGTTCTTAACCCGAGGTACTATTTCTGGGTTAGCGGAGTCTGTAACCTGAAGCGTCTGTAACCTGAAGCATCTGTAACCCAAGGTACTACTGTATTAGATTATGTTATGATTACCTGGCTCTGCCTCATTAGCCAAGCAGTCCTCTGCCCCTGATCTTACTTTTGGGGAGAGATCAGTTCAGATCATGCAGCTAAATCCTTACTTGGAAGTAAGTCCCACTGAGTTCAAAAGTGCTTGCTCCCAAGGGAGCGTACACAGGATTGCAGTGGAGCCTTTGTTCCCAGCATTTAAGAATGCTGATGAACACACAACCCTTATGTTACACAGAAAAACAAATATACTTTGTTCATTGCTGCATGCAGGTAAAGCACCACACCTTTTATTGAAACAAAACCAGGCTCCCAAGGGAAGTGTTAAAAATAAGGGGGTGGGGAATAGAAAAATGTATATGGAAAATGTTGAAGAGATTAGAACAGAGACTAGTGGTTAAGCAGAGGTGCAGGCTGTCTGAATGAGGCATGATTTAGGTATCCCTAGAAGGAGAGATTAATGGGCTAAGAAATGATCTCTCGTAGAGAGGAGAGCAAAATTCACACAAGTTATTGTGTGTAATTTTCCCCATGACAAGTGTTGAAGAAAATGAAAGCAGGCAAAATCTTCAGTAAGGAAGCCTTTTAAGAGCTGGAGAACCAGATGTCTTACTAGTGGAGCATGTTCTCTCTGGGCTGAATTGTGTATTCTCAGGGATGTGGACTCTGCAGTTAACAGGAGACATTCCTGTCTTTTACATAACTCTCCCATGTGTCATGCGGAAATCAGGGTCATTTCACATGATATGAGGAAACAGCACTGCTGGGTATTACACAAAAGGGGGAACACCTGCACCTAGAAGGGAAACTTGTGCATTCTTTACTGCTAGTTCCTTGGAACATCCAAAGTGTCTCTCAAATCTCTCAGTAGTTCTGTCTATGCATGCTGAAATCCAGAAGTATTTCTGATCAGTTTACTACATTTTTACCACAACATTAATATGTGACGATGTCTTGTATCACTCATTCCTGCTCTCAGAAAATATTTGAACACGGCAAACTTAAACCAGTTAAGTATCCCATGCTGCCATACTTCACCTGGCAACAAATCACTCCATGGGGGTGGAATATCTGTAGACAACAACAATGGCCGGATGTTTACTTAGCAGCAGTAATGAGTCAGATGCTTCATTAAATGCAAATATGCAAATGGCACCAGTCTTACAAGCTGTGTCATCCAATGTGAATGGTTTGGTATTGGAGGAAAACATTATGTAAGGGCTGCAGAGCAGTGACATTTTACTTCACACATTTGAGACTAGGAGTGGAATCCTACCGGCGTGCTTGTGCTCATGGAAGAGCTTTTAATCCAGCAGACACTTCCTCTAATGGAAGAGGAAGAGAGGGCATTTTTGTCAACTTGCTCTTCCCCTGCAGTCCAAAAACAGTGGGTGTACCTCCAATAAATTTAGCTAATTGGAAAATAGGCCCTTTGAAAGTGCACTTTCTAACTCTGTGCATCTGTGTACATCATACTATGGCCTTCCTTGTATTATTGCATTATTATTGCAAACTCAGCTCTATGCAATCAGCATGACTTCCAGTTCCTGGAAGCCAATTTCAGTGAATCAAGATCTAGGTAGGTAAAGGCATATATCCAATGTTGCATGAGACTTGCATTAAGACTTAATTGAAACAGGATGATAGAGAAAAATCAGAGGATGAGTGTTTGATTCTTTATATTAAAGGAATACCTTATTCCCAAGAAAAGTTTTAATGAATCATTAGGTCTATTTCATCCAGAGAAGAAAACAATGCAAATATCTCATCAGTAGGCTACATATAGCCCATGTCTTGTATCTCTATATTGAATACATTATATGAAGGTCAGTGCAACTGAAATTAAGGATGAGCTGATTTCATCTATTCTTTTCCTTTCAGTGTTCCTTGGTCTCACTCTGCCTTGTAAATCATGTAAAAAAAAAAGAGGTTCACTACCTAGAAACAAAGCCATGTAATTCAGAACTTCAAACTCCATGGAGAAATTTGGCTGAAGAGAATTTTGGAAACAGCCCTAATTGAAATGAAGGGGGAAATATCTCAAATAGAATTAAAGAGTTAGGAAAAGTAGATTCGTGGTCACAGATTCTAACTACATGCAACCATTATCTTCAAATATATTACTTTTCTTACAGGTACTGTGAGTTACATGTCAGAGAAGCTGTACATTTTAGCTAATTGGATAATAGCCCCTTTGTGTAAGCAAGAGGCCATATCAAGCTTCTTTGGGAAGTATGGTCAACAATGTCCTTGCATGTTAGCCTGGCCAGCTCAGTCTTTTTCTTTTTCATCTGGACAAGTTCAACCATTCTATGATTATCAGACTTGATGTGGTGACAAACTAAGAAATGCCTAGACTGGGGAGTAGTGACCCCTGCATCAGCACAATGTCACAAAACATGATGTTACAGCAGAGGCATTTATTCATCTGTAAGCTTTTTATGCAGCCACACTGGTGTTTTTCGATACCTCCCACTTTTCTTTCTTGTTGGAATTGTCTGCATATTTAACCTATAATAAACCCTCATCCATCTTGGACTCCTTTCTCTTTGAGTATGGGATTTCACCCAATTCCTTCAGCTTTCCAAAATCAGTCTTTTTAAAGACCAGAGCTGATGTCGGACTACATTAAGCTTTCCCTTGCCTGTGTATAAGGAAACTCAAGAGGTCATGATCACTTCCTCCCAAGGTACCCAGTAATTCCACTATCAGTTCCTCCCAGTTGATGAGGTCCAGGTCCAAGAAAGATGACCCCCTTGTTACTTCTTCTACCTTCTGGGAAATGAAATTGTTGGCGAGGCAGTTGAGAAATTTGTTAGACCTTACATTCTTGGCAGAATTTAAGTTTCAACAGATATCGGGATATTATCCTTTTTTTGACTTTGAAAATGGGTTATTAAAATCCCCTAGAAATCTCATTTGCAAAAATCCAAAAGGTTCTAGTAAAATTAAATTTGGTCTGAACAGGACTGTTATAAATGTGAATGTTTTTCATGCACTTATTTCCCTGGAGCAATTTCCTTCACTTGGTTTTTTCTCTTTTAAAAAAAGTACTTTATGTTTGTGAGGAACTCTTATGAACTCAGTTTCCTGTAGCAAATTATACTCATTATTTACATTGCTCAAAGTATGCTAGAGGGCTTGCAATTAAAAAAAGAGAGGAAAGAATCCAGTTTTGTCCCCATTAAAATATAGACAAGCATGTTCCCATCTGAATTAATGTGTCATATTTCCTTATTCCAATGGACTCGCTCCTGATGTACGCTAATGGAAGATTAAAGAGGGGGAGGAGATAACTTTCAAAACTTCACTGCATGTATTTTGAAAGACTTAATAGTATCGTAGATGATAAGGAGCAGTAATTTTATTTCTCCCAGTTATATCGTAAAATTAAATTCTGACATTGGATTGGATGGTATTCCTATGGTTGCCTTCTTCCAGATCCACTATATTCCCACCTTGTGGCTGCTTTTCGTAAGCTTACTGCATGCTTAGTTTTAAGAATGGCCTACGTTTATTGTGGTAATGGTATCCAGGTCAAGCCTTTCTCACATGCAGTGTCTCACTGTGCTGAAAACTGCACCTGAGCAGAGGCTTCTCCACTACCAAGGGAGACAGATATGCATTCCAGCGCTGGCATAATAACATTCCCGTCACTGGTTTCTGTCAGGGAGGGTGGGGGGAAAGGTGTGGCAGCAGCCAATCTGCACGGTGACATAATGTGCATAGCTGCCGCTTTGCATAAAGGAGCAGTCACATAGCTACAAATTCATGCCTCTTCCCATGTGGTAGCTGTTTTATGTGTAGTAGTAGGACCCAGAAGCAAGGAGGAAAGGAGGGTGCCATTAAGAGTACTCTTAACTTGACAAAAGGCCTTATAAAGCTGTGGCACTTGTCTCTGTGTAGAACCTGGTATGAACTAATATGACCTAATGTTGCCATATAATATTATTCCCATGCTTAGCTATTCATTATTCCCACAGGAGGAGATCTTGTAGTAAAATAGTGAAGGCAAACTGAGCTTTAATGGCAAATCCTGCTTCTCCTTTGTGTAGGAATGATATGCAAAGTACTCCCTGAGAATAGCAACTATAACAGTAAAATATCAATGCTCTTTAGAAGTGCTCAGTAGCTTTTGGCAAAATGCTATTTTTATAAGTCATTACATTAGTTTCTAGGAAGTTCACATTCGTTTTCAAATGAACAATTATTAAACTATAAAACAAAACGGCATGATTCTTAAAGGCGTAATCTTGGGTTTTACAGTTAACTGTAAAATGGGGTATTATAATACCAGAAAGATGCTCAGGCTACTAGAATCTTTCTTTTTTAAAGAATGGTAAAATCTTTATTATTGATGAAATAATTCTACTGTTTTATAATCCAATAATACACACATACACACTGTATTTGGACAAATGAACAGGACAGTCATAAAAGATCCAAAATTTAGATATATACTTGATATATGCAAAGGAGGGGAACTGGATTTATGTTATGACAGAAGTGCTAAGTTACAATTCATTGAGAATATAATTGTTTCCTTGGGTTTATAGTAAAAGTAAAATATAGAAAATGTCTCCATAAGGCATTCTAAACTGCTGATAAGAGTGTGCTACCATTGTGCATTTGGTTTAGACCCAATGAAGTAATAACAATATATAAAATGAGGTATATATTTTAAAAAACTAGTAATGAATTTGTTGGCCTCACAAAGCCAGATTTGTCCCTGATGTCCATATGCTAATGGGTTTTTCTAAAAGTAGCTCAACAGAATGACTCAAAAACAATTTATGCTTTGGGATGAAAGTTCCATTAAATTCCATGTGTTGCCTTGGTTTAGATTTTCATAGAATTGCCCTCTGGCATATTGTTTGGGGATCTCTGTGTCACAAAAAAAGCTCCTGTAACAATTAATATAACTAGGTTTCAAAAGCACTAGCCAATGAATAAGGAATGGCTATATAGTTTTGGCTGAATAGGGTGGAGTTAAGGGATGTTTTGCAGGGTCAAAGAGAAGAGAACTATAGGGAATTTTGGCTTCTCTGGAATAGGATAGGTTGACAAAGTATAATGCATGCACCCAGAAATTCTAGTCCCAGTATATCAGTTCTGTTCTCATTTCCCCAACCAGTACACACTCAAAACTGTTTTCTCCAGTTGTGTATTTGAAAACCTCCAGGCTAGACCAATTTTTTCAGTCCCTATCACTGACACGGAACACAGGTCAATGCCTTTTACCAGTCCAGACTATTTGTCGATCTAATTCACTACTGCCTACTTTGGCTGGCATTGGCTTTCTTAGGCAGAGGTCATTTCACCACCCTCTCCCTGGTCCTTTTAAATTGAGATTCCAGGGACTGAAAATGGGATTTCCTGGATAGTTTGAAACAAAGAGGTTTAGGTTCTGAATTTAATGAACCTGAACTGCTTCCTTTTGATCACTGGGTGACAACCCACCATGTACTCCAAGAGATGCTGCAGAATTGATGGAGGAGTGCCACAAGCAGCAAATGGAGCAGGCAGAGAAGCAACCAAAGACTGGAGCAGCTTCTGCGATCACACCAATGGCTGAGACAGCTGTTCAATAGACAAACCAACCACAACCAGATTGGGTGAGCAGTAAGAAGCCTCTTTGGAGAACAAAGTGAGAGTCCATGTGGAAGTAACCTAGAAGCCCAGCTGCCAGGCATCCAGATGGGGAGAGCGGTCAAAGAGCTGAGGGGCTGCTGATTGATATTTTTACTCCCGGAGAACCTGTCATGGGAAGGAAGGTGTAGGAGAAGGGCTGGCTGACAAAGCTGCTTCAGTTTGGTTTCCCCACTTCCTGGGAGCCTGCTGTACAGAAGGAGAAAATGGAGGTACCCGAGAGTGTGCAATAAGTGTTGCTAATTATAAATGAGCTTTCTGTCCCTTGGGAGCCTACTGGGGAAAAGAGGGGGCAGGAGGAACTAAAACCAGAAAAGGGGGAGCAGACAGTTCCAGCCGAAGTGGAAACTGTTAAGCAAGATAGTTTAGGCATATGGATTCAGGCAAAAAACTCAACTGTGTACAGCAGATAGCCATTTATTTAACAGGGAATGGAAACCTCTGTTGTTGTTGTTCTGTGTCTATATACTCTTTCCCCCTGCATTTGATACTTGCCCCATTCATCAAGAGACAGACCATTGCTAGGATCCAGAAAATGGTAGAATGTAACCTGCTTACAGAGAGTAAATTCATACAGAACTTTTTGACAAATATCTGCATATAACAGAAATATTAAAAAATGCATATTTACAATATAACATGAGACCCATTTTTTTACTCCCAGAAATAGTGCCACAATAAACCGTGGTGATGTGGTACTGGTAATATTTGCATTCGTGGCTGAAAGTGAGATTGCAGGATAGGAGAAAAATATTGACCATCCTTTGTGACTCTGAATACACCCTGATTATCTCTCACCAGGACAATGGCACTATTCTCTTATCTGGTGTCCTGCTGCCAGTCAGAATTGTGTCAAAACAGCAGTGACAGAGTAGTGTGCCTTTAAGCTCCTTTCCAAAATGCTCTAGAGCAGAGCAGTAGATTACAAGACCGGACAACACAGTACCCATCCAATATGTGTGCAGGTGTTCTGGTGTGCATGCATTTCTCATACAAATCATTCCTTAGAAAAGTGCTTGGAAGATATATTATTCTTCTATAATAAAATGATGGTAAGTATTTGATTGATTTGTATAAAATGTCATAGAAATTGCCAAGTACTAACCTCCTGAGGTAGTAAAGTACAGAGCATTAGGTAGCCTGCCAAACTGCCATGTCAGAATTAATTGCACATCATATTATCAGCAAGAATGATACAGGCTAAGCCACTGTTGATGCATTCTTTTTTCCAGGCTTATTGTAAGTGGTCTTAAAAATGCCCCAGAGCAATAAAAGATTTCACTAATTTCCATGATCCCTGCTCTTATATGTGGAAAAGCTACAGAGAGTTAAACATAATGTGGCCTTGTGCAGACAGGATGTTTAACTATGGTTAGTGATTAACAGGTTTGTTAGTTAACCCTGGTTAAGAACCACCACCCCTCTCCCAAGCAAGTCTACAGTAAAACCATGGTTTAGCCTAGGAGACATCAGCAAGGAATGCTTATCATCTTGCTCCCATTATGGTTTTATCAGGGCAGATTTAATACTTAACTAACCAAAACTTGAAAATTTGCTTCAAACCATGGAATCAAGCAATAGAATCATACTTTGGTTTGTAGTCAGACCAAGGTGTTTGGACGTAACACTTAAGAAACGATTGTTAAGTGTTGTGGGCTGGATCCAGGTTAAGTTAGTTGCACTTAGGTTCCACTGAAATCAATGGGACAAGGTAGTCATTGCTTAATTTAAATACCGCTGATTTCAATGGGAACTTAATTCAACTAACTCTCTGGATACAACTGATGGTCTTCATAGGGCTTACGTGGTACATTCAGTATCTCTGAAGTCATTATTCAGATGCTTGTTGGAAATGTTAGGCCTTGAAATCAATTGTTGCCTCACTAATATCATTTCCAAATGAGATTTCATTTAATATCGGTAGTAGTATTCCGTTACATAGTGGAATACTCTACTCTTCTTGTAATGTTTTTAAAATCTCTTCGCAATTTGAAATAATGAAATGTTGAATTGAACTGGAAGCTTTATAAACTTGTTTAGGCTATGGCTCTGTCAGCAACAGAGAGACCTTCCTGTAGGGCCTTTATTAGCGCCTCAGTGCTGCCTTGGCACTGTCCAAGCTGCAACAATCCATGGGAAATGTACTGGTAGCTCTCATGGATTCTGCTACCCATTTCACATTGTTCCATATGCCTAAGATGTGCTGCAGGATCCAAGGGAAGCCTCTTGCAAGAGTTCCCATTATAAGACCTTGCTGCCGCCAGGTTGAAGGAACCAGCAGATTTGCACCCATAGATTTGAGGCTGTAAACACAACATTCCCCATGAAGGTGCCGGGATGTGCGTGTGTGATGTCAGCATGCATGTTGACATGCATGTGTGATGTCAGCACGCTGCGGGACATGCTGACACCAGACGCACAAGCGCCCACAGCATGCACAGCCCTAGGCACTCATGGTCCTGGGACTGAGAAGTTTTCTGCTTGTCTCATGCTTTCTAGGAACGGATTCGGGATGTTTTCTGTTTGCCCCATATCTTTCCCCAGGAAAAGCTGCTGTTTAGCACCGAATCAGAGCAAGCATCAATCTGCAGAAAACCCAATTGACGTTTGCTCCGATCCAGCGCTAAAGAACAAGTTTTCCTGAGGGAAAGCAGTAGGACAAGCGGAAGTCTAGATGAGCCCTCAGGCTCAGTGGCCTTGTCTGCCTGGAAAGTGTTCTGGCAGCCACAACATGCAGGAGAAATGCAGGGAAAAGCTGAGCTGAGAAGGAGCTGAGGTTGCATTCATGGGTTTTTGTAGTCACAATCCGTGTGAAACGCAGCAGCTGAATGCTTCCTATAGACCTATTTTCTCTACCACAGCACACACGGTACATATCTGAATGGATAAAACCTTTGCCTGAGAGTATTCTAACTGTTGCTCTATGATACTTCAGAATGCTACTGGGAAACATACAATGCATTAATTGTATATTGCAATTAACGAATGTGTGCATAATACCTATGTGCTCTCAGGCCTGAGGACCTGGGACGGCTGTTCAGTGCAGAGTGCAAATAAGTGTGGATCATCTTTTACTTCCTTAGAAGAACAGGCTCTAAAAGGGGAGTGCAGGGGAAGGATTAGTCTTCAAGACAAGGGCTTAAGCACCATTCACAGCATGCAGGGAAGCACTTAGCTCTGGGTTCCCTTCATGAGCCTCAGTGAAAATTGCAGGTGTTCAGCACCATGCCTAGTGTTTGGAGATCATAAGCAGCTATATTAAAGCTGAGTGTTTATTAGTATTGTTATTAGCAAGCGTCATGCAGGATTTAGTCTGAGTTGGGCTTAAAAGCTTCAATGTGGCACTCAGAGATTCAGGCCACAGCAGGCGTGGAAGCTTCATGGATTTGTAATTGGTTAGTGGGTGAACATAAATAGGAAACGCAGCAAGGGACGTAGGTGTTTTGTTGAAGAGGGAACATGGGGACAAATCTTCTAAAGGCTGCAAGGAAAAACAGCGTGATTTGTATCCATTGGCGGTGCTGTACTTGCTAAGATCAAAGGAGAACAGAGTAGCTCAAAAGAGTTGCCTGTAACTGGTCCCTGTCACTGTCTGTGTGGGCTTCAATGCTGATAGTGTGTGGGCCGGAAATAGGGAGGAGAGGTAAGGGATTACAATCACTTAAAAGCCCCTAGAGCACAGGTGAATAACCTGTGGACTCCCATCATTCATAACCATTCTGACTGGGGCTGTAGGGAGCTGGAGTGCAGATCACAGGCTCCCCATGTCTATACTGTATTGGCCTCTGAGGGCAGGCAAATATCATGGACTGGCCCTATCAAGGTTATTTCCTTCTTTCCCCTTGCTTCATGGTGTACCAGTATTCTTTTAATTTAGCTCTCTAACTTGGAGACCTTTTTAAACAATACCATACCTGCATGGAAGCTGTTTTTTCATTGGCACCTCCTGATAAGCTGGGGTAATGTTTAAATGATCCAACCATAAAGGGAAAGGATATATCTGGCCAGGCTGCCCTTGGAAGCACCAGTGCCATCAAGTCTACCCTAGACCACAAACAATGAGGGCGATAGCCCCCCAAAAGATCAACAACTTGCCACCGCCAATCATCCAGATTTTCACTTCTATTTTAGGCTTTCATTTTCTTAATTTTTGGTTAAAAAAATAGGGATCGTCTTATACATGGGGGTGCCTTATACATGGAAATATACGATATATATTTGTACATTATGCTGCAGGTGGTATATAGGGTGCAAGAGGATAGGTCTTTGCCCCCAAGGAGATTACAATCTAAAATATGGCACAACTAGGTTTTAAAGAGGCAGCTGCAAGGTAAGATATGTAATATCACACAGGTGTTATTGAGTGGGCCGTTCCAATGATACAGAGTAAAGGCAGAGGTTTTTGAGGGAGCAGGAGACCTTTCACCAGACGTGGTGGAGGAGCTGAAGGTCATGGACAGGGATGCAAAGAGATATAAGACCAGAGAGATAAGAGAGGCCAGGCCAAGGTGGACTTAGGAGGCTAAAGCACAAAAAGCTGATGCTGTATCCCGGAGTAGCAGGAAGTCAGTATAGGAGTTTAAGAGAATTTCACGTGTTTAGAAAGAAGGGGCAGCTGTGGTGGTGGAGTATTTTAACTGTGCTAGTGAGATTATGAGATTAGGCAAAACTTCAGTGCTTGAGCTTGGTTTGTAATGAGTCTGGAGTGGTTCTTATGTTAAATGTTTGTATATAGTGTGTAGTTAGGCCCACATAATTTTAAACATTTTATTCAGGGGTTGCCTGACTTCACTACTGCACAATCTACTTTCCCTATTATTATTATTTTAACTGGACTTGTCATGGTTCACTGATGACGTTGCCATACCCAGTTAAATCCTCGGTTCATCTAGCTGTAGTATCCACACTGACTGGCAGTGGCTATTCAAGGTTTCAGGCAGGGAACATTCCCAGCTCTACCTGGTGATTGAACCATGGACCTTCTGAATGTCAAGAATATGCCCATCCACTGAGCTGTGGCACTTGCACATGAGCTATGGCCCTCCCAGATAATTAATCTGTTTCAAGTAATCTTGAGCATACACACTTGCTAAAAAACACAAAATGTCTAGTTGGACCAGGTCAAGGCCCACCTCTCTCAGCAAGAATCTGGTCAACCAAAAGTCAGCAGCCATTTACCAATGACCCATCACTTAAAGACAACCTACTTTCTTCTCATACCTGGTTTTTATACAGGCAGGGAACACTGATAAAAAAACAACAACATCCAAACCTGTTGCAGTTCTGATCCTCCGTTTTTATATCAGTTCAGCCTATGATTGATTCAATGGCTTTTGAAATTATGAGTGACTGGTTTAATGCCATATGTGGCTATATCACACCAACAATATTTTGGAGGTAGCAGGGGACAGATAAGACTGTCTGATTACTCTGCATGTGCGTCAAAGCAAGGGCACATCCTTTCTTTGACACACAATTCTTTCTCTCTTCTCTGCACTTCACCCAATGACTTCTTTGCCTGAGGAGTTCCTTACCTTAAGATTGGCACATGCTGGTAAGTCATTGTTGGTGGGTATTTCATTGTTGGTGTTCTCGGGTCCCATTATCTTAGATCTGTAAGCTGTCGTAGTTAAAGCTGTGGTTGTCTGGACAGGTAGTAAGGGCTGCCACACATTCACATCTGTACCATTGCCAAAGGCCTGAATTGCATTTTCTGCAGAAAAAAAATACAAAGCCAATTCTGTTTATGAACAAATAGTTTAAAATGGACAACACTACCTCAATGACATCCTGAAGGGAAATACTCTTACAACGTTAAGTTTGTGGGTCACAGATTTATTTTCATCTGACAAGGAATGCAATGCTTTGAATAAAGGTAAAGGTAAAGGTACCCCTGACCATTAGGTCCAGTCGCAGACGACTCTGGGGTTGCGGTGCTCATCTTGCTCTATAGACCGAGGGAGCTGGCGTTTGTCTGCAGACAGCTTCCGGGTCATGTTGCCAGCATGACTAAGCTGCTTCTGGAGAACCAGAGCAGCACATGGAAATGGCGTTTACTTTCCCACCGGAGTGGTACCTATTTACCTATTTGCACTTGATGTGCTTTCAAACTGCTAGGTTGGCAGGAGCTGGGACCGAACAACAGGACCCCCCATTGCGGGGATTCGAACCACCGACCTTCTGATCAGCAAGCCCTAGGCTCTGTGGTTTAGACCACAGCGCCACCCGCGTCCCTTTTAATAATAATAGAATAATAGAATATTATTATTTAATAATAATAATAAGTCTGAGTTTAAATTAAAACCATCAATAATAATAGAATGGCTTAAATTCAGACTTACAGGCTGCCTTTTTAACATGCCAGCAAAGAGCCACATCAGCAGTGGGATTGCTCAGGGCACAAAGGCACTGAGTGTGGAATTTACACAAAATATTTGTACATCTTTAGGCAGTTGAAAACCCAATTTATACTACAATCCTCAAAGTTCCCAGGGAAGACCAGTTGTTAAAACCACTATAGGAATTGTAGTTCTGTGAGAGAAATATAAGGCTCAGGACTCTTAACAAAACACAGCTCCCAGAATTCTGTGGTGGAAGCCATGACTGCTTAAAGTGGTATGATGCTGCTTTAAATATACAGGGTAGATGAGGCCTAAGGCAAATCTATCGAACCCACATTTAGGTAGTCTATAAATAATTCTCACCATTCCAGGATGTACTATCAATGTAATATGTTTGATAAGCCAAATGGTAATAGCAAGGAACTGTCTGGTTTATTTATAATAATGGCTTTTTTATACAACAAAAAATATGATGCATTTTTAATACAATGTATTTTAAAGATTTTTCTTTTCTTTCCCCCTTTCTAGTCTTCAAACAAAATATACATAAATAGGTGGGAGAAGCATACTCACACTAGAAGTTGAAAATGGAAAAGTTGAAAGGCTTATTGTAGGTTTTCATGGGATTAAATACTCTGTTTATGGTAAGAGTAAATTGGCTGGGTTTTTTTATAACACACACACACACACACACACACACACACACACACACACACACACGAATAGAAAAACCGTTTTTAATCAGGTCTTTGGGGACTCAGCATGGATTTAGGGATTTCTTACTTCAAACTCATTGTATAAGAAATAAACCATTTCACTGGGGACATGAGCAAGGAATTATTAATACATTCCTTCAATAGCATCCACAAATCTAACTTAAAAAAAAACTTCTAATAAATGTGGGAAATGATTTATAGACTTCAGAAATGCGCAGGCTGATGTGACGAGGTGAAGAAAATCTGTATGGATTTTCATGCCTTGCAGCACATTATAGAAAACTAAAAAATGATCCCAAAGAACTGACAGATAGTTACCCTGAATGAAATAAACCGACATATCATTGTTAAAAATACTATCACCCACATTCATGGAACTAAACACTATTATGTGCAAACCATTTAGTGCACATTTAGAAGATCCAGTGGTACAGTCCTCTTGGGGTTGTAACTTCTGAATAAAGACAGTGGGAAATGCAGGTTTTAATGAACCCCTGAATAAAATGAGACTACCTGCACACAGAAAAGTAGCTTGTATATGTATGTGCACACAGAAAGCTAGTGTGCATGTCAATGAGAGCGTTAACCTACAATCATTCTTGGTAGTAGCTTTTGATAGGCAGGGTATTTTCTTCATTCAATCATGATGTCCCTTCACCTACATTTTGAAGTGCTATACTGATGGGAAGATTATACCACATGATTTTCCTGCACAAGTAATTTGCATTTAAGCCGGTTGAGAAACCTTAAAACAATGACACACAGCCCTATCCTTTGAGCCACTGTGGTAGCCAAGAAGGGTAAAAGATTAGAGGCAAGGGCTACTGCCCAAACAGAATGTGACAGCCTGTTATACAGATATTTAAAACACATGCAGATTAACAGCCCGACACTGTGCATCATTAGTATTTTTTTATTTAAAATAAAGGTTTACAAAAGTCAGCCCATTAACAACAACAAAAAGGATAATGGAACATTTATCCCCCTTCCGTGAAATGCTATTAAAACAGGGACACCTTTAATTTCTTCATGAAGAAAAGGTCTCTCTGCCAGGGTGAGTATAATTTTTCCTCACAGTGTCCTCTAATGTCATTGCTTTATCTTCATTAACATTTTTATTCCGACAGCAAGAGGAGAATGGAACTGGGGTGATTCTTTTAAAACAGAGCATGTATTGGTGCAGCAATGCTTCCATTTCCAAATTGGCAAATTATTCAAACAAGTATGTTTATATGTAAGCATCAACAGGTCACACTCAGTACTTAACTAGCTAGGCTTCCAGACATCTACATTGTTACTTTTAAGAAACTTGAGTTTAAACTCAATTTATGTGGACTGTTCCTGAAGCACGTTTCTAATTTGAAAAACAGGTCTGACAGCCTAGTTAGCGCTTCACATTTAACCAAGATCTAAAGCTGCACAACGCAAGGCCATTTCCCAGTTCCCATATGACATTTTTCCTATATGGAGATAATGGCTAGATTCAGATGGAACACTAAATTATGGTTTAGCACTACAGGTGCAAGCCTCAGGCTCAGCACTCTCCCCTCCCATTTCCTCCTCTAGCGTGACTGCAAGGAAATCGGACGCTTTCCCTTCTGTTTTCAGCTCTCTGTAGTTTACCATTATGTGCAAACCTGGCACTGGAGTTAGTCTTAACTACGGTTTAGGGAAACAACCAGGATCAAAACCATGGTTTTAAGTTACTTGTTCCCTAAACCCGAGATGGGAAAACTCAGGCACAGGCACCCTATATGGCCTCCCAGGCCTCTCTATCTGGCCTTTCACCAGACCATGCCTCCTCCCTAGGCCACACCCCTCACTAGCCCTGCTCTATGTTTTTGCCTGTCTGGAATGTGTCCTCAAGCTGTGATAATGCCTGCTGCTTGCCTGGATGGAGGATGGAGAAATGTACGTGTGAGTATGGTTGTAAAAGCCTCTGGATTTTACATGGCCAAAATGCAGCCTTCTGTACAGAGGTAGCATAAACAAAGATCTAAGCTGTACTAGGGTAGTTCATGTTGATGGGTGGAGTTGAGAGCATCCATTGAGAAATACAGCAATTGGTGAAACATAGATAGTGAGGGCATGTTGTGGAAGAAACACCCCAGAATTTGTGCTCATTTATACAGGACCCCCCCCCAGTTAATTTTTGATTATGTAAACGAGCCCCTACATTGTAGGTTGCTGCATATATTATCCTTTAAACACATCACTGAATATATTTTATAGAACATAAATATGGTACTCACTGAGACAAATGTTATCCTGGAAGAAATTCAGAAATTTCAGACATTCTTCTAGGTCATTCCCGCTATTGCTGCAATCACACCACGGAGCGACACTGAGACTGTTGTAATTTAAATAATTTGGAGTCATAACTGTGCCTATTAACAAAAAGAAACAACAAAACATGTGATTACTGTATTTATTTTTCAATAGCCCACCCTCCTCCCAGAAACCCAATCAAGAAATGAATATCATCTTGTAGATGAGAGAAGGAGAATGGAGAACAGGATTGAAATGTTAAAATACACAAGTAAGCTAAGCTTGGAGTAGATATGAGATGAGGATTATGACTATTTTTACATGCCTGAAATCCTTAAATATGCCCACAGCTGATCCAGTACAAGAAATCTATTGATTTAGAACGGGGGGGGGGGTATTTTGTTCAAGGTAATATACAGAGAAGGTATTAACATTTTCAGAAAATAATCATCAGCCAGCTCTGATTCGTATCTGTCAGGTGTGGGGCTGGTGGGTGTGACTTGGGGGAAACAGCCTTGTGGCCTAATTAGACCAGCAGGCCAGGGGTTCCTCACACTTGTTTTATTAGAACACAACAGGAATGAAGCACGGTAGATCTCTGGCACTGTTCAAAGTTTAAATTTGTTTTTCATTATTTGCTTCTCATTAAATATTAGGGTCTGATTTTACTGTTCCAGGGATCCTTGTGGGTTTTTTTTTAATGGGTTTCTGTGGTTGCTTACAAATGGATTGTATTTGTATTCTGGTCTCCTTTATAGTATTTGTCTCTGAATTTATGTCTGCAATAATAAATCAATATCAGACACAATTCAAATCAAAGTTGTTTGCACATACCTGTAATAGGGTTAAACAGTGTTGGTGTAATTTTGTCTCATTAAAATCCATGGGAGTGTTGCCATATAGATACTCATCATATGTGTTTAATAACTGTAAGGTTGAGTACCGTATTTAAAGAGGAGTGGTAGAGTGTATATGATGATGATGACATGCTTTGGGGGGTGCAGAGTGCAGGGGGTAAACGAGAAAGATCCTCATCAGTGTAGCAATGGGAAACTAACTACCGGTACATGAAAACAGGTTAAGAGCTCCGGGTACTTTCTGAATGGCACCAAAGATGGCCAGAACAGAACAGGAAATAAATGCATCAAACCATTTAGGGTCTGAAATGATAAAATGCAATTATGGAAATGCTGCCAAGGCATGGCTAGTATCACCAGGGATGGGAAATACAAGTATATGTTTATTTAGTGATCCCTATTAGAAAGACATTGGAAAAAATAACATAAATATGGAATATGAACCTAAGGACAGATGTGAAATCAAGCACATTAGATTATTTCTCCTGCCTTTGACTTGCTCTTCTAGCCAACATTTTGGACTTGAGTCCCTGCCCCCTCCCCCACTGTCTTTCGGTCTCTCTCTCGCGCGGATAATTACATGATTTTCAGAAGTGGTAGAAAACGTGAACCTATTTGAAGATGCTCTCTGGTCATGTGTACTAATGCTAATCTTAGGTAACACAGTGATGATGGCTATATAGCCAAAATGGAACTACTGAGGAGCAACAGGGAGGAATTGGCATGCTTACAGAAACCCCAAGGTTCGTTCATATCTCTATCTATCTGTCTATCTATCTGTTATCTATTGATGAGCGGGAATGAAATGGTGTATTCTGTAAGATGGCATGGTTGGCTGGCTCCCTGAGCACAAGCACTCCACGCAGCATTCTGTCCCTCTGGCATTTTCTATCACATACCACTAAGTGTTTAAATTTGTATTAATGCAGAGTGTTCCCAAAAGCATAATACAATACAAAACCACTATTTTTCTTCAACAGAAAAAAGTAATATATTATGACTGATCTATCTGGCCACCATTAACACATCCAATTAGGACATAGCATTTGTTCCCTGTGCTTCAAAGAGTATCATATTAATTTCCATGACCACTTTAATGTGGCAAATATGTGCTGAAGTGATTGCAACCCATCATTTCCATGTCATAAGGCATTTTTGCAGTGGACTCCTATTTGACAGATACCTCAAGTTACTTTTTCAATCCCTTAAAAAGTCACCATTCTGTGGCAATCACCTTATCATCTAAAAAGTGAGAGGTAAATGTTTTCTATCACTTAAAAACCACTTCTCAAGCTCACTATACATCTGCAGTCTATATTCTCAAACTTGACTTTAATGTTATGGCTCCCACATAGAGATAACTAGCAGGACCCTACATTTTGACCAGAACATCTGAAAGTCACTTGCTGTGCACACTAGCACATTTACATTGCAGAGCATCTCTATAAGCAGTGCTAATTTGTGGAGGTAGATGCAGCCAACATGCAGAATCTCCATGCAGCTGGGCTAGGGAACATAGCACATGGTTTTGAAAGGTTATACTCGTAGTGTGGACAGCCTCCACATATTGGATATAATTAGCTCTCAAAATGGGTAGGAAAAAACATGGCAAAAGAGTTGAGAAAGGAATCCTGGACAGGTAGCCATACAACCACAGAATGCACATATATGCCCTTGGCGTCTAGATTAATACTAGGCTGACAAGAGCTCTTGGTATCCCAAAGAAAATGAAAGGCTGGTTTTGGAAGCCTGTGAGTTTTTCAGAGTAACAGCAGTAAGCAAGACATGAACTCTTGTTACACTAGTCAGCTTCCATCCTCTTGACTGTGTCTTGGGGCTGCTAGCAAGGAAGAAGAATGTGCATTTCCCCTCCAAAGTCAGATCTCCACTTGATTTCGCTTCCTTAGAGACCCATTCCCTTGATCTTGATGCCAGAGAGTGTTTTTGCAATCTTTCTTCAAGCAGTTGTGCAGTATCTTTGCCCATGGAAACAGAAAAGTACCTCTCTGCTGGAACTGGGTTATCCTTAAGGTTAAATTGCATAATGGCTCCAATAAAATCCTCAGCAAAAGTCCCTGTGTCTGGGAACTACTTGCCAGCAGCTGTTATTCTGAGTTATCCATTAGTACCAAAGTTATTTCTTGCCAGCAGCTAGCATCCATACATCACTTGATTGGATCTGATGTCTAAGATACACGAGTTCTTTGTCCAGGAGTCAGTTTCTTTTGTCTGCAGCTTTTGCCTTTGCTTCCATAAAAAAGCAATTCCCAAGATTTTTGAAAGCTACCATACTTCTCCAGTCATCATACTTATTTATGATTAGCAAACTTGGCCAATAAGTATTGAGAAGTGTTGCCATTTTGGCCCATGAAAATAAAACAGGGTAGTTGTATTTCCTTGATCACTATTTGTCAGTTAAAATGTATGCAATTATTAGAATAACATAGAACTGTTTGTCAGAAAAACAGAAAGCTACTAATGATCCTGTACATATCTACATACAAAGAAGATCCGTGAAATTTCATGGTGTACAGCTGTTTGGAGCACTAAATATTACAGAGAGAGAGCGAGAGAGAGAGAGAGAGCTAACCTACTAATATATCTTAACACATCGTCTTTCTGAGCGAGAGCATTCTGTTTTGCTCATGCTTCCCCCAGGTGGTATCTCATCAGAAAAGATGTTTTTAACAGCTATAGGAGTTGAGCTGTGGTTTTCACACCTACCATAAACAGCTAGAAAAGTTTCATGACAGCTGTAGACTCTGAGCTTGAAACAAATCTAATACAGTATGTAAGTCTTCTTGCCGTTTCTTTCTCATGTTTCACTCATACATAAATACTTAGGCTGTGTACATATTACCATTTACTCTAGCTCAAGCATACTCCCATTGTTGTTGTTTCAGCTCATATACACATTAGCCACAATCCATACCTATCCTGTAGTTTCTTGAGAAATACTGCTGTTTGATGTCTTTCCCCCCAAACTAGTTTCCATTTGATTTGAAAAGGTATGCCACATTCACTTTACAGTTAAGCTGAGGTGTGTCTCAAAACACACACAGATGGCAGCTTCATGAATATGAGTTGGGGGTGGGGGTGGTGCAGGGAAATCAAATATGTAATGCTCATCAGGTGAACATATCCCCACCCCTCTGTGGTGTGTACAGCAACATGCAAATACAACTTGAAATGCAGTGGGGTGGGGAAATTCCCTCACTGCATTTTAAGCTGCTAATGTGTACATAGCCTTATCTAGTCTGCCACCTGCCTACTACATTCTGGACATCCACTGCCTTAAGATGAGCGCTTTCACTACGAAACCAGCAAAATACCAAAATGGAGTGTGCCTCCACTGTCAGAGTCATTATGTTTGAGAATCCCAGATGCTGGAAAGTGCAGGAGTGGGGCGTGTTCTTGTACTCGGGTCCTGCTTGCGGGTTTCCCACAGGCATCAGATTAGCCACTGTATGAACCGAATGCTAGACTAGATGGGCCATTGGCCTAATCCAGTAGGCTTTTCTTATGTTCTTAAAGAACAGTTTAGCATGGTGAGTACAAATCACAGCAAGTCACGGGCCCCACAGTCCATCCAGGGTGTCCTCTGGGGTGAGGTTGAGGATGGAACAATTGCTTCTCATTTCACTTAAGCATTATGTCCAAATCCTTCCCCACAGAGTTAATTTAGCATGAGCATATGGGTCAAAATGTAATTGATGATACATTTAAGCCACACCACTCTAACTGCTGAAATTGCAGGTGGAAATACCATAGTCATTTCCTTTTTATACACATAGACCCTAATGCCATCCATCCATAAAGGGGTGCCAAGTATATCATCTTTATGATTACCTGTCCAGGGCTGTTTGCAGGGGGGAACAGCCTGCCAATCATTTGTATGAGCTAAAAGATATATATGCCTTATGGTACAGCCTAAGATCTGGATAATTAAATCTTTCTTCCAATATTGACAACTGCAGTTTTTAAAGTGAAAAGGGAGGCAAAGTCCCACAAAGAAACTTCTGAATTCCATATTATGTTTTTGAAAATGACTTTAGGAAAAACATAAAGGAATACTACAAAGCATCAAAAATTATCCATGGAAAGATATTCATCTTATGTGTATTATTCCACCCCAAATACTACATCTTTCCTGTCATCAATCTGTTAAGCTAGCTTTCTGACCCATCATTTAATGTTGACTTATTTCAAACAGTCAACACTTCGTTGGGTTCAGTTGACACCACTAGCTCTTGTTAATCTAAACCAGAAGTGAAAACTTCCAAACTCCTCCTTGAGGCTGCTGTGGGATAATGTGAGCCAAAAGCTCATTGCAGTTCATTCTTATAATGCAGGGATGTCCACTGTGGGCAAATGTCTTGCTCTGAAGTGAAGCCAGTGGTACTTGACAGTCACTCAAGCAGAAGTAGCAATGATAAATCCAAATGTTAATTGCGATAATGATCTGAAGGGATAGTTTTGCCTTTACTGGGAATGACAGGTACCTCAGAAACCATTTAATAAGGACACAGGGGGTCATTCACAAACAGACTTCTTGGAAACAAATTAGAAGATAATTGGTTTCATTCATCAAGGAAACTATCCTTTCCCTAGAAAGGAGAAGTCGTTTTCATAGCAAAGTAAATTTCACCCAAGTTACTTGTGGGATACAGTATTCAAAAGCTTGCTCTAAAGAATAGTTCAGATAAACATAAAAACTAACTGTGCATGCATTTACAATGACCCCCCCCCCCAACGCCTATATGGGAAAAAAGAAAGGGAACTGCCAACAGAAAGTCAGAACATGTTATAGCTTCCCTATGGTAAACAATCTCTGTCTCAGTAGTAACACGTGCATGTCCACACCACAGTAATTATCTTATTACATTATTCCACAAGTAGATACTAGGAATGCAGAGTGGGGGCACAGAGACTGACAAATAATATAGTGATTAGTTGCATACTTGTTTGTTCTGGGGGTCCTAAATTTTACCAGTCAAGTGATCTACTACAGCAAAATAGATCCATTTGTGGAAGCAGTTTTCCATGCCTGGTATGGCTGGACCATAAAGAAAGCTGATTGCTGAATAATGGACTGCAAGAAGATCAAACCTATCCATTCTTAAGGAAATCAGCCCTGAGTGCTCACTGGAAGGACAGATCCTGAAGCTGAGGCTCTAATACTTTGGCCACCTCATGAGAAGAGAAGACTCCCTGGAAAAGACCCTGATGTTGGGAAAGATTGAGGGCACAAGGAGAAGGGGATGACAGAGGACGAGATGGTTGGACAGTGTTCTCAAAGCTACCAACGTGAGTCTGACCAAACTGCGGGAGGCAGTGGAAGACAGGAGTGCCTGGCATGCTCTGGTACATGGGGTCACGAAGAGTCCGACACGACTAAACGACTAAACAACACCTGGTATGGCTGTATTGAGTGGCTGGATATGTTTGAGGGACATTCCCTAACAAAGCTACCAGTTACTAGTATGTGAGTAGTTGTCCCCAACTAGAGGTAATTCAGAATCAATTCTTTAAGAGTACTTCACATGTGGGCTCTTTCATTCAAAATATTCTTCCTTCCCTGGTACACAAACCTTTTGCCCATTTGCTTTCATTTCCATGAACTTTAGGCTTACGATTACTGCCTTGGAAATTTCATTAATTTTAATTCAAAGGTAAATAGAAAAGAACTTTAAGAGCTGAGCTATGCATGGATTGTGTCCTGGTTTTGTGCTTATACATGACTGATGGCATTTGGGCCATGAGCATTTCTTTTATCTCTGCTTTTCAACAAAATCTTCAAGATGCCTAAGATGTTGTGGGGTTTGGCATGACAGAGTTTCAAAGATGTGATCTCCCAAGCCCACACTCCCAGCATGCTTTCACTCCTGTCTCAGCACCATCTACGCTGATTTGGTCATGTCCACAGAATGGAAGAGGGCAGGATCCCCAAGAACATGCTCTATGTGGAGCTGGCTTCAGGCACAAGGACTGTTGGCAGACCAACTCTGTGTTACAAAAGTGTCTACAACCATGACATAAAGGCTGGCAACATCAACCCTGCTATTTGGGAATCCCTTGCAGATGACCACAGTCTGGAAACAGACAGTCAGGTTGTGTATCCATAGCAGTGACTAGAGCAGAAATGACCACTGGGAGGAACGCAGAGAAAATAAATGCTATGGTGTATCTGCACCAGCGAAACCAGATGTGCTCATGTGCCCCAGTTGCAACAAAACATGTCCCTAGCGCCACAGCAATTTCCAACAGTTTATCTTCAGCCCCAAAGGCACACTCTTCCATGTTCTCCCAAGAGAGATGGATGCCAACAACAGCAAATTCTTGGGAGTCTCCCTTGCCTTTTGTTTCATTTTCATACACACACCAAAAAAAGCCTCTCTTCTCACCCGTACCTATCCACCCTCACCCCCAAGAAAAGCAAACCCAAGGGAGGGAGGAAAGCCTTACCAATAAGCCCGGAGTAAGCAAGGAGGCAGTCAGCATAGTTTTCCTTCAGACAGCTACTAATAGATCGTGACTCAGGCTGGCAGTTTGTGAAAAAATCTGCAAGGCGAGATCTGCAATGTGGTAAGAAGAAAAAGAAAAAAATACATATCTTTAAAAATCAGACCTCCAGGCTGTCTTACCTTTTGCACTCTCCTCTCTTTTTGTCAATATTTAATTCTCCTTTACACACATACACTGTACACATTCAAACTGTTAAGAGTACCATCTTTAAACACAGCATTTATCTCAATGGTGCATAGCAAAGAAGTGTTAAGGTATAAACGGGCAAAAATAAGATAAAATCCTACAGCCAGTGCTCTGGAAAATGCACATTTTATACATGACAGAGCACTCAGAACACTCCTGCTAAGTAGAGACAACAGCTAAATCCATCAATGAAGTGTTCACTTGGTGAGATTCTTTCATCAGCATTTGAAATATGTAAGGAGACCATGGCAGGGATTCACCTAACAAGCCCCATCAGCAGAAGCACTGTGCAAGGATTTCCGCTTGCGCGGCGGGGCTTTCCCTACTACTCGCCCTGTGTGCCCCCTGCAACTGGCTGGGGTGTGTGGGGTGTGTGTCAGAAAAATCCCAAAAGCACATTTTTTGGGGAGGCAGGAGGGAAGAATGTTATGCCTGGCAAGCTGAAATGCTTGGACTGATGGAATGACTGGAGGAATATTATGTTGAATTCTTCCACCCATAGATCTGTCCAAGCAGGTGAGCTAATTGATCATGTAGCAAATGCCTGGAAGCCTCATTGTCAAGTGGTTTGCACTGCAAAAATACCTACAGAGGCATCCTTTAAATTGCCACACAGCACTTCTTTGCTTGTCATTTGAAACCCAAAAGTACTTTCACTTACAAAAAGAAGAAAGGTACAGAATAGTTTTAAGGTAGGTGCTGGATGGCTTGCTCAATGCCACATAAAATGTCTGTTGCACTCCCAAGCCTCCCTCAGCTAATAATTTAAGTGCATGAGAAAAGCTTCAACACTAACGATTACCATTGTCTGAGGCAGAGGAAGGGATCCTTAAAACTGTGGCAATGTATAAACTGTGATGACGCACTTGTTGTGTCCATGCACAGTGGGTTCTGAATTTAGTGTTCTAATCCAGCAATTGTGGGTGCAGTATGTGAAAGTGAGTATGGGACTGCTGAAAAACTGACATATTCGCATTATTGGATTGGTTAGTATCAGTTTATTTTTATTTTTAAAATGAATAGCCCACTCTGTCTTTCAAATGGCCTCAGAGCAGTAAACAGCAAAAAAAGTTAAAACAATAGACAAAAAGCAATTAACAAAAAGAACAACAATACCTGGTAACAGAAATAATGAAAGGCATAACCCCCAGCAAATTAACACAGTAGGAGTAATCAATACAAATGGAAAACAATCCCCAACACAGTAGCAAGAAAACAGGGACTAAGAAAACCAGCCAGTTCCAAAGCCAGTTTTTTAAAGCCAATTTTTTTTAACCAAGCATATAATGACACAATGCTGGAGCCAGGAGGGAATCCCTGCAGAAGGAGTTAAATGAAGTTGGTGCCATTAATGAAAAGGCCCTGCCCATTCTGGAAATTCACCACACTCCAGCTGGTGGGGGACACGCTGCAGGCAGCACTAGGCTGCAGGAATATGGCATTTAATTTTAATTTAAAAATATATTTCCACCCTTTCTATGGTCACAAATATAAGTTTAAAGATGTGTGAGTAGTACCTAGTGAAATATCAAGAGGCTTGTTGACTAAGGTCACGTCCACACTATACATTTAAAGCACACTAATATCACTCGAAACAGTTGTTTCCTCCCAAAAATCCTGTGAACTGTAGTTTATTAAGGGTGCTGTGAAGTATAGCTTATATAGTAGTGAGTGCTTATAATGTATCGTGCGGATGTGACCTAAGAGTTCCAGTGATGGGTGGGCTAAGCTTCTGAACCTTTTATCAATCACTCCTTCCCTCCCTGTGGTTAGAGCAAACAGAATTAAAAGAAAGAAAATGGGGCAAAGATGCTTGATTGGCACAAAGCATGCAGATTAAAGAACTAAACTTTCTCGGCAGAGAATTCAGTTCCCTTCAGCACAGAATTTAGTTTTGTTGTTGGCAGAGAAAATACAGCTGTGCTTACCCGCAATCCTATGACATGCTGCGCTCACATGATTAGGCCCATTAATGAAATAAATGGCTGACAGTGTAATAAACTGAAGATGAATGCTGTGCTAGGCAGAACTGTAGAAGCTTAATGTTTTGCAGGAAAACAGGAGCTTCCCCACCCCCAGTCCAGCTACAGGTACATCTCAGTGATAGCCTATCTATGTGTAAAACTGAGAAACCAAAGTTCTACAAGCAGCTCTCTCAATGAAGGCACATGACTGTCATCAAGGCTTAATGATTATAGTTGCACCTTATAAGAAACCCATTCCTGCTTAACTTTGCATAGTATTTTAATACGAGTAAGTAAAACAAACAAAAATAAAACAATTGCTGTGTGCTTAGAGTACTTAGCAAAGAATAATTTCATAGAATCATAGAGTTGGAAGGGATCCAAGGGTCATCTAGTCCAACCCCCTGCAATGCAGGAATGTCAAGTAAAGCATCCATGACAGATGGCCATCCAGCCATCACCCAACACCATAAAGTGATAGCATAAACTCATTGTTTTCTTACCTAGAACCAGTGCTTTTCTTTTCAAGGGGTTCTCAAGAGTACGTAGTACTGGCATCTCTTTTGTTGTTGTTAAAAAGTTCAAGAGTACTCAGTACTGACACCTCTTTTTGTGGTTGTTAAAAAGTGTGACACTTACTGTAACAACTTTATGGTTAGTACCGGCACCTATTTTTCTAGAAAAAAAGCACTGCCCAGAACCCATACAACCCCAAAGGGTTGTGGCCAGAGGAAGCATGAAAGGGGTGGGGCCAGTGGATGTGATTCTGTTTTCTTATTACACAGTCTCTGAGCAAGAGATGCCTGAATACTCCCTTGACTGGCATCGGCTCTTCTGCGTCTCAGGCAGACAGACAGAGAGAACTTTCTCAGTGGAGAAAGTTTTTAACAGGAGATTATAGGGACTATAAGCAGACATAGCATGTGCTCTACCAGTAAGCTATGCTCCCCCACACCCATTTGATCAATAAATCCACATCAGCCTCAAACACAGTATGATCTCTTTCATATTGACACTCTCTGAAGATGTAGGAAAATCATGAACTTGTTACTCTACTGTTTACACCTTGGCCCTTTATTATTATTATCTTAATTATTTAGATTTCCTACTCAAGGGCAAGCCTGCGGTTATTGCTACTTCTTGTCCACAAATAATAAATTTTTAAAACCTGCACAAGTGGTTGTAAAGAAGGAAAGGTTCCTGAGAACTGGAATATTTCAGTTCTCAGCTGTCACTTTAGCAGTTATCCTTTGTATACATTTTACCATTGGAAAGCAAAAACCAACAACAAATCTGTAAATTCTTGCAACTTTTTAAAAGGAAAAGTCTCTGGAGACTAATTAATTTTGTTTGCTATTATCATTTGATCTATTCTTGTAAAGAGAGCTAATGTGCTTTATTGAGTGGATTGAAAGTAGAGATGGATGGGTAAGCTTGCAAAAGTTCAAAGGCTTTTCTAATCTTAAATGCACATAGAGTTATACTACTCTTCTAGGAGTAGGAACCTATTCAACCAGAAATCTCCAATGTTCACAGTTCATATCAGGGCAGAGCAGGCCAACTAGGCAGAACAATATATACTTGATTAATTTTTATAATTTAGAGTTGACCTTGGGACTGTAGGATGCAAAACATAGGAAGGAAGCAGGCTAGGATTAATTCAGAGATGAATAATAAAACTGTTTGGATAACTTTTGAACTTTATTCTGATGGCTTCTGTGTGAATCACTTCAGTCAGGAAGGGATGCATACAATATTGTCCCCATGCAAATAACCCCCAGAAGTCAAATTCCCTGGCCTTGTTTGCAGATTATCACTGAGTGTGAGCATTCTATAACTTCTCTGCTTTGGATATTATTTAGGTGCAGTAAGCTGAAGCTGCCACTCCCTTTTGTTCATATTCTTCCTCAACCATATCTGTAATGTGCACCAGTGCACAGTGCAAAAACAATCTTATTGTGTTGGTGGCCCTGACTGCATCAATATTTCTGTTTTGTGCTGTGCTGAATAAATGTGCAGACACATTTGTGCATATCAGTAACTTGAATGGGAAAAGGAAAAAATATGCAG
The DNA here is from genome assembly GCF_963506605.1 of Zootoca vivipara. Classification (NCBI taxonomy): domain Eukaryota; kingdom Metazoa; phylum Chordata; class Lepidosauria; order Squamata; family Lacertidae; genus Zootoca; species Zootoca vivipara. The sequence goes on from NC_083280.1 coordinate 51,808,121, forward strand.
TTAAGTAGAAGAAATGGAAAACTGTGTCAAATTGCACATGCACCTATCTGTAGGGGGCAACATGTTCACATGTCCTCCGTCTGACTGAGTTGTTGCTGCATAGTGGGATGGAGAGGGTGAGGTGGTAGCAAGGTTGGCCCAGTGTAAATGCACCAGCAGGGCCACCAGATTGGTTCTGCTGGCATGTTTGCCCTGTGACAACCTTGCCCCTTGCCGTCTCTGTCCCTGCACGCAGCAGTGACTCAGGCAGAGGGAGGTCAGCATCCACTACTAACAATACTGGGATTAATTTTAGAACTTCTCCATGTTAGACTGGAAGGAATGCAAAGCAGAATGTGGAGCAGAGCAAAAACCCAGAATAATAACGGAAAGGCCAGGGAAAATCCACTAATTCACAAAAGAAAATTATACTTACTACATTTCCGTACACATATCAGTATGTATTGAAATGTGATGACGTAATCAAAATAGTTGAGACCTTTAAACCTTTCTTTATTCCAAATTCTTGAAAAGCTCATTGATGTTTGGAAATTATCTGAAGCAATTATCACTTTGGCCTTTTTTATGGTTGCTCAACTGAACTGTGGCAAACCCTGTGTATGCTATTTGTAAAGTGCGTATTATCCATTTGAAAAGAACTGAGGCCTCTGTGTTCGGAAAACTCTGCCAAATTTCAATGAATGTATTTCCCTTTTGATACTTATTTATTGACCTAGACCTTGGCTTATCTACTGGTGATTAGTAACAGAAGTGATTTTGAACTCATTTGCAACACAGTTTGTGTAGTGAGGTAAAATTCACTTGAGAACATCAAGAACCTCATTAACCAAAACTACAATCTGAGTGACTGGATGGATCTGTCATTGTGTATGGCTTGCACATGGTACAATGTTAAAAAAAGAAAGAAAGAGAGAGAGGCTCTTGGAATCCAGTCAGAATCAGGCACTCTTTTGAAGATGGCATAAGACAGGATCTGCTGATCCTACCCACTAAGCAGGGCTGGGTCCAAGGTTGGGCCAAAATTAATTCTTGATTTCAGAAGGTGGTGGGCAGTCAAGGAGGAGAACAAAAGACTGGTGACTATGGTTCCTGTTTGTCTAGTACACAGTAGCGCCTGGTGCCTTTTGGGACTGGAAGGGCAGAAGACAAGGAGCCCAAACAGTAGGTTGAGCTAGAACCAATGACAGGCAGAGTTAGCTAATTCTAGTTTTGTCCCCATCCTCCTACCTGTTGAATTCTACAAGGACAACACAGAGACTAAGAATCATGAAGTTGACAGAGTGCTACCCCCTGCACTGCTTAGAATGCACGTAGGTTGGGACTGCCTGAGAGAATTCTGTGGTTGATGGGACAGTGTCCCATTCGCCCCAATGGATCAACTTCCACTGTGAAAACATCTTCCAGTAGAAAAGGCAGATTGTGATAGCTAAGTAAGAAAAAGCAAAACAAAAGATCTTAAAGCTTCCATTTTGGATTTATGAGATGCACTTGCTATTCTCTCCCATTCCTGAGGACAAAGGCATGGGGTGACTAATAATTAGCCAACTCTGCTCAAGTGTCTAGACACCATTTGGCAGGCATACCCCCTTTACGTAAGGGGAATGTTACATCAAAATTGACAATAAAGCACGGCTGAAGTTTTCAGGGAGGACAATTTCAGACAGGAGCATCCATAAAAGCCATTTAATCAGAAAAAATCAATCTGAAAAGAAGCATGAAAATATGAGGAAGCACAGAACCAAGGAACAGAACCTTTCAAGAAAAGCCCTACTAGATCAGACCAAAGGACTATCCAGTGTCAAAACAAGAGGCACCCTTTAGTTAAACAGCCTTCTCCAACTTGCTGTCCCTCAGATGTTTTGGACTTCAACTCCCATCAGCCATCCTGGCTGGGTCTCATAGGAGCTGCGTTCCAAAACAATGAGACAACACCAAGTTGGCGAAGGCCAATCTACTTTTAACGGACAGTACGAAGAGAGGTTCCCCCCTGCTTTAATATGCTTACTAGAAACAACCATATCAACCACATGGTTATATGCTCGAAGGAAAAAGAGGTGCTCAAATGACAAGTGAGCATAAATTGTATAAAGGGCCACCTTTCAGCTGAAGGAAGCAATGTGTTCCGATCTAATGTGATATATATATATATATATATATATATATATATATATATATATATATTCCAGAGCTTGCGTGCATCTCAGATGCAATATATAGTTGATTGTGTTTTATCTTGTTTATCTTGTTATGTAATCCACTGTGAATTGAAAGGCATGATAGAAATGCTAAGTAAATAACTGTACCCTCCCATTTCTCTGCTGCTCTGTTGATACTGCCCTCGGATAAAAAGTGTTGTGTGTTGTGTAGAAGTTAAAACAGCCAAAGAATATTTTCTCTTCACCACTTTCTGCATATAACATGGTTATTTGCCTGACATATTTAGACAAAAGAATCTGCCAAAGATGTAATCCAATGATGGTTGAGCATTAAAATCCTTAGTACTACAAGATCAGGTCTGCAATGGGATCTGCAACAAGATCAAAGGGGAAATTGTCAGCCTCGGAAGCAAGTCGAAATGAAAATTATTTATAGTCAATGGTAGAAAAATATTCTTATAATATTGGCCTTTATGTGAAACAAACAAATTTGAAAAATATGGTGCAAATCATGAACTCAGGGTAATTTAATAAAGTGCGAGAATGACAATTTTCTGTCACTGTGACAAAAAACAGGACTTTATTTATCGCCTTAAAAAAATTGACCTCAGACTATATTTTCCAAAAGGTGGTGTGAGAAAACACCTGGAAGGCATTCCACAGGAAATAATCCTATATTAAACATGTTTTGTGAGGTTTTGCTTCCTTTCATTGACTTTAAACATTTATAATGTGATTCTGCCTTCCCAAATGAAAACAATGGGCTAAGAAGCCTCTGTTCTTATTGGTGTCTTATTTTTAATCTTGTAATGTGCTCTACTCTGAAAGCACATCTATAGAGTAGCCAGATATTTATCAAAATATCTCTCTCTTTCTCAGCTTTCTATGTTATTATTTATTATTAAATTATCCCACCCTTTCTCCTAAACAGCAAACAACAGGTGATAAAATATCCTAAAAACAATTCCAATACAGATGCAGACTGGAAAAGATGTTAATTTAAAAGACTTTTTGAAAAATGGAAGTTTTCAGTGGGGGGTGGGGTGGGGAGAGAGACGCATAGCCAAAATACCCTAATTTGAGAGAAAGATTCTATTAATGTTCAACTGAAGGAAATAGGTGACAGCACTGAAGTTGTGGTTCCTACATTGTATGGAAAGGAACAGACCTCCTGATATAGTATCTGCAGGAGGCCCTCACCTGCAGAGTGTAGTGATTGATTGGGTATTTAAGAGATAGTCTTTGGGGTATCTATCTGAATAAAAATACACTGCTAGGGTTCTGAATATTTACTGTAGGTTACAAGGAATTTTTCTCAACTTCTCTTAAAGATAGGAAGCTGTCTTGTACTGTGCCAGGCTAGCTTTCCCTCAATAAGTACTTCTTTTTGTCTCTCCTGAATCACCCAATGCTCAGTTTCACTGGACAAGCCAGGGTTCTATTAGAGGGAGAAAAACTTCCCTCTTTCCTCTTTCTCCACACAACACATAATTTTAAATGTCTCTATCATGTCCCTGCCCCCAATCTCCCTTTTTTTCCCCAAACCAAAAAAACTCTAGGCTGTTCTCTGGAGACCTCTGCTCAAACTAAGCTTTGGTTTTACCTGGCCTCATTAAGTTCTCCTACATTCTAATTCCATGTAATGGTTGTGGCTTTAACATTCTAGCCTATCTCCACAATAATAACAGCACTACAACAGTGTGCTCAGGGGACCAACCACAGAATATCTTAGGATTCTTATTTGGGCCCATCCCCTTCCTGTTCAGCCAGTGGCGTCAGACATCACAGCATCCACTGCCATTTGTATCCTAAGCTTCCTTGGAAAATAAGAGTGCTCGTGCTGCTCCTGTCCCAAGGTGAACTTGAATCTGAATCCAGAGCTTGAAAAGCTTTCCTGTGCAAATTCCTGTTTGCACTTTACAGCAGCAGTGCATCAACGGGAAGAGTTGGGGCACCTGCATATCCAAGCTGGATGTAGGTGCTTTTATATCTGAAACTTGATGTTAGCCTTTTGCCATACTGTATACAGGGTTTCCAGAACACACAGTCGGAACCCTATGAATCTATTTATGAATCTCAGCTCATTCACTGGTAAATCCAGCCTTAGCTTTAGTCTGTGTATGAAATCCTAGCTCCATTAAAATAAATGAAAAAATTCTATTTTACTTTAGTCATCAGGATAAGATTTCAGCTTAGAGCTTGAAGGCGGCTTTTACTGCATTAATGCATAACATCATCAGTGTCACCAGACCCTTGAAATATTTTAGGAAGACTTTTAAGGGGGAGTGTTGATGTATAGCTATGGGAGGCTTGACAAATTCTCATAATATGGAAGACCATCTGTTTTCTAGTCTATTATATATATACTTTTGAGTTGTCTGCATTTTCAAATGGCCAACTCTGAAAAAATCTGTGCCAGTTTCAGACTTTTTAGGGCAACTTGGCAATACAGTGAATGGGCCTGGCAACCACAGAACTGTAGCTGTCATAGCCATAGTGTTTCTAGTCATCTGTACTTTGAAATGGAGGCTGACATTTCATTATGAGTGATTAAAAATGGTAGGATGATGAATGGGATAGGTTGAATCCTAGACAGCTCTTGAACATGAAGAAACATTGAATAATGTCTGGCTGATATCACTGAGTAGAGGTGCAATTCTTGTGATTTATAAGAATGTGTGAATCTGAAGGGTTTACAGTCTGCACTTGAATAAATATAGCCTACACAGATATATTTGAACATAAGATCATCTCTTAATGGTCAGAGCCAGCCAATTTAGGAAATCTAGACTAAATATGCACCATGAAACTTTTTTATGTCACTCACTTCCAAGTCTTGGGAACTCAAAGCTTAGCTTTGCAATGCATATTACTGACCTTATGTTTCAAATCTGGGAGAGTGAACTTGCCTTTTTTAGTTGGCACAAAAATATGGTAGCATTTAAAACTGAATGCAAAATGAATATTAAGATATTTAACATTCCTGTTTATGCAAGCACATAAACTGCTGAGAAGCATAACATCATACTCTATTTTTAGTTTCACTTAGATTTTCACTGAGCTGTTATGATATATAAAGTGCCAAAAGAAATATCCTCATTCTATGTTCTAATGCACACTGATATACATAACCTTTAGAAAACCCAGCACAGTGTAATGGTGGAATCAGCTGACATTTTTTCCTTAATACTGCCTGCAGATGGGCAATACAATACACAAGAAGCAAAATCTATCCTGATGTCAATTTATGGAAGTTCGCAAAGTCAGTGTGAGTTCCACCAGAGGCTCATTTGATAGCTCACTTGTATCCCTATTAACTTACAGAAATGGAGAACAAGGTCTTCCTAGAGTTGTGTAAATCTTCTGCAATTAACTCCTTGAAAATTTTAACCCTACTGTACAGTGGCATTGAACGTTTGAAACACTTAAGTCAATCAAATGGGGTACGCAATTCTTCATAATGGGAGAAATTTCCTAATGGCTAGTTCACATGTTATGTGAATGGGGCACTCTCCAGATGTTGTTGCATTTCAACTCACATGAGTCTCAGCCTCTATGGCCAGCAGTCAAGAATGACTGAAGTTCAATACCATCTGGAGGCCCAGAGGTTCCTCATCTCTGTTAGTTTATGCTCAGTAGCTGACTTGCTCCTGATCTCCTTACATGGTGCCAGATTATTGTTCATCACCATGCCCCATTCAAATAATTTATCAGCTTACTCTTTCACAACCACCTATACTTGAAGCAGCAAGCAGCAGTAGCAATAGTACTATCAGTTGTAGCAGTAGATATTCTAATAAAACGAATGTTAGGTCAGGCAAAACAGAGTGATCAACATATGACTTACCCAACATTTAAGGCAGCATCCAATATTTATTATTTTAGTTGAGAAGCTGCCAATTAAAAATACCAAGAAACCAATGAATCTTAACTGCCGTCTTAAAAAACAACAGTAGTCCACCATGCACTTGGGCACACAGAAAAACTTGAAGAAGCAAAGTCTGAATAGCTAAGAAATTAAAGCTAAACTGTCTTGGGATGAATTATAGGTTTGAGTCACCTTATCTAATGACAAGGAGGAACTGCTGAGATTGGGCCTGATGTGTTTTGCAATATGTAATTAACCGTTTTGTAAATGTTGAAAAGCAACACAAATCAAAGAATTAAAGATCCACAGATCTTGTGTGCAACATGTCTACCAGGCAGTTTTGTATCTAATTTCATGCAAATTGCTCACAGATTATGCATAGAAAGGGCATGGAAATGAGCACTAGCCTTCCAAGTCAATAACTATTTTCCAGGTCACCTCCTGTGGTAGACAACAACATGTTTGCCTGAATACGGATTTATGCAGTTGCTTTCTGAAGATGATTCAGAGTTGCTATCCTACGGTATCCAACTACAACGAAGACAGGGTTAGATAATCACTATTCAATCACTGTTTTTTAAAAAGTCATTTGGCATTAAGAGGCAGTTGTCTGCGATAGTGGAAGAGATCATACGTAGTTCTTGGAAGAGATCATACGTAGTTCTGTGGAAGAGTAAGTTTGTCTGCAGAGAGTTCCAGGTTCAATTAATGGTATCTCTTGTTTAAGAAAGGAGATAATGCGCAAAACCTCTACCTAAGATGCTAGAGCAGGGATAGCAAAATGTTTTGGGGTCATGGGCACATTTGCAAACTGGAGAAATTGTTGTGGGCACTGCAACCATGTCACAGTGCAACCTATTCAATTGGCTGCAGGTGATGCTTCTTTCAATAGTAATTTCAGTGTTGGAAGTGGGCAGGGATGAGTTCATCCAGTTTTATCCTCCTTTCCATGGGTATGGAAATCCCAGTAAGATCAAGCCAGACACCTTTGCTCTCGATATCATAGGCTGCTCTTGAGTTACTATCTCAGAAAACTCTAGGTCACTTTGTCCTGGCAGTAAATTCTGATAATGATCAAAGTACTATTCATATGGACACTTACTCTACAATGGAAGAGAAGCGTCTAATTAACCAGGGTCTCTTTATCTTGCTTTCAGCTTGCTTCTGTGGCCTTGGTTTAATCACTTGATCATGTAAACAAATTAGAGTCTGAAATTAGCTAAACTGTTGATCTCAAGATAAAACCCCTGATGGTGACCGCTGGCATGAAGGATATTGCTCTCTAGATCCTCACAATTCTCAGAAAAGGGGAAACGGCAGTGAGCCTATAATGCCACTAAACAAATGCTTTTGTACAAATGTTTCTCCTGCAAAATATTTCAGTAGCCATTTGACTTAACCAAAGCAGGGCTCAAAATTGCTATTGCCCACATAGTGGTTTCAACAGGGCTTAATGGGCCTCACTCACCTGCACCATAAACTTAAAATACCTTTATACCACTTTAAACAGTCCTGGCTTCCCCCAAATAATTCTGGGAAGTGTAATTTGTTAAAGTTGTCATTAGGAGACCCACATTCCTCCCACAGAGCTAAAAATTGCAGAGTGATTTGAATATCAATTCATTTTCCTAGGGCACTCTGCAAATTGTAGCTCTGTGAAGAGAACAGGGATCTCCTAACAACTCTCAGCACCCTTAGCAAACTACACTTATACAGATTTTTTTTTTGGGGGGGGAGCCATGAATGTTTCAACTGGTATCATAGTATTTTAAATTTATAGTGCAGATGGTGTCAAAGATGACTTGACTGGTCCAGGATAGCAAATCAAGGAGTTATATAATAAAAGCCAGAACTTAACTTAACAAGGCCAAATGTTAATGTGAACACTGCATTTTTAGTCATTTGCTTACAAAGCAGCATTCATTCATTTTGGACCATTTTTGTTTTGAGAAGCATCTATATTTCTGAGCAAAATACTGCTGTGCAATTTTCAGAACTGCTTCACAAAAGACCTATTGTCTGATTCCTAAAGCTTGAAGCTGAGCTGTGTGAGGAACTATTAAAAGGAAAAGAGCAATGTGCAACTATTGGTGATTACATTTTTTGGCCCCCTTGCTTGCCATTTCCCTTTCTTTTGAAAAGCCTCCATCACCCCCATCTTGCCAGGCTTTTCATCTTCATGACCTTCCCCAGAAGAACGTTAGCAAAGTTAAGCAACTGCACAAACTGTGAAGGAGGAAGTGTGAAATGTTGTTTTCCATTTAAACTCCAAAGCATTCCTCTTTTCCCTCTTAGACCCAGCTCTCATATGAATCCTTGCTGCTTGGGTCATTATAAACAAAAAGTAAGGAACTTCTGGAAACTTGGTTCATTTTAAAGGGTGGGCACTGGGAATGAAAGCAGCAAGCTTTTTCTTAGAACCAAATTTTCATGAAAGCTGTGGAGTCTGTTAATAAATGGTCATCCTTTAAAAACACTGCAAAGTGAAGATAACTGTGCATGATTACAATAATTGTTAGTTTGGATTGGCCAGACTTTAAAATACCTACCCGCACTGCAGAGGAGGGAGAACAAGATGGTCAAGGATCTGGAAACCAAGCCTTATGAGGAACAGTTAGTTAAGGGAGTTGGCTGAGGAGCGCTTGAAGGAGCTGGATATGTTTAGCCTGGATAAGAGGAGACTGAGAAGAGATACGGTATGATAGCCATCTTCAAAGGGGCTGACAAGGGCTGTCGCATGGAGCAAGCTTGTTTTCTTCTGCTCTGCAGGGTAGGACTTGAACCAATGGCTTCAAGTTACAAGAAAGATGATTCTGGCTAAACATCAGGAAGAACTTTCTGATAGTAAGAGCTGTTTGAAAGTAGTATGGAATCTACTTCCTTGAAGATTTTTAAGCAGAGGTTGGATGGTTTAGCTGAGATTCCTACATCACAGGGGCTTGGACTAGATGACCTTCAGGGTTCCTTCCAACTCTACAATTCTATGATTCTAGGGTCCCAGAATCTTAGCTTTCTTTTTTTAAAAAAGGAATTCAATCAAATATTTCTGAATGAAGTTAGAACACAAAACACAGGCAGCTCTAATGCTTTGGCAGTCAACAGGCAGCGCCATGGCTAAGGACACTTGATCACTGTTGCTAAGCAATCAAAAGAAGAACACTCCCCAAGTGTTCTGCCATTACAGGATGAAACACAACTCTCCCATGTGACTACTACCAGTCTATTTGTCATCACTGGCCTGTTGTTTATTAATGTGCAGTAACTGTCTTTACCCTGGACTTTGACATCCTACTCCTGTGACTGTGGTTTTAACTGTTTTTAACACCAAATTTTGAATTTTTGCAACTCCCCAAGACCTGCTGGTGAAGGCTGGGCAATAAAAGTAGTAGTAGGAGTTTTGTGTGTGTGTGTGTGTGTGTGTGTGTATACATACACCAAAGCAAATACAACCATAAGACAATTATTTGCCTTAAAGCTACAACATATTAAAATTCATATAGGCTGTATTTTAAACACAAGAACATTTTTCAGTCAAGGTTGCCAAAATGTTTTCTGTATGTATTTTGCTGGGAGTTGTGAGACTGCACATATTTGTTGCTTGTTATATATTTTTCTTTCTTTCTTTCCTCCCAGGAGCTCAAGACTGTGTACACTGTCTTTCCCTTCCACCTTTTTTTCACAACTGCCCTGTGAGGTAGGCTAGGCTCAGAGCTGGTAGTTCAGGCACTAAAGTTGTGAAATTGCACATACTGTACTTAAAGTATTTATTGTCTGCTTGTTATTTATCAAGGTTGGCAAACTTTTTGTTTGTTCATTTTCATATTTTGCTATAATATCAGGTCACTAAAATGTTGCAGCTAAAATAAGGAGGCTGCTTTTCTGGAAATATAGCTACAAGGTTTAAATGAATAACCCAATGACTGCTGGCTGTGGAAACTGTGTTAACTTTATCCCCTAAATTAGAACTGTACCCACGAGATACCGTACTTATGTGCAAATCTTACTGAATGCTTGTGAGAGCAGCCTTGATTGACTACTCACATGAGCAACCTTGTGGCTTCAGTCAAATCACTTTCTTTTGGCACCTCCTAAAACTTGTCATTGTCCATATAACCAATGGTCACTAAAAACCTCCTCTAGGGCTATTTCCTCTTGCAAGCCTAACTTCTTAGTTCTACTGTTTGTTCAGCAGTTGAATAAAATAAGCAGTCACTAAATGTCTGCCCCTATACCCTATGCATTAAAAACCAGTGTACATAACAAATCACTAAGATCAAATACAGGTAACATAAAAGAGAATGTTCTACAGGAAAACCTCTTGGCCAAGCCTTGCATTCTTTGCACACTGTAAATGCTCCAATAACTTGAAAATGTGAGGAAGTGAAATATAGGTAATGAAAGAGTTTCACACATGAAAGCTCACACTTTCAATAAGGAACCTGCAGTACACATTTGTAGATTTATTCATAAATTGTGGCATAAAATGTAATAGGCTCTGTACTGAATAAATAATGTATGTTTTTAAAATGTTTCAAAATATACATGAACATTATAGTTGGCGTAAGTCATATCATGCTTCAATAATCTCTTCTTTGATATATACTATTAATCATTTATATAGCAGTTATAATGTTCAAAGTGCTTTAAAGTCTTTATACTGCTTGTCCTTACATGTTATGTGGTAGTCACTATAATTCCCATTTTGGTTATAAGGAACGGAGCTTAAAATCAGATCAATGAGAGACTTTTTGAGCTTGGATGTGAACCCAACTTCAAACCAGCATTCGATCTACCAGTCAGACTGACTCAATATGTGATTCCTATGCGATTCCCAATAGGTTCCTTTGCTTGTAGAAGCACAGTGCAGGTTATGCTTTTATGCATAGAAAGAACAGAAATGTTTTCAGCATGCACTGAAGCTTCACTAATATTGGTGTATTGCTTTATTTCAGCTAAGGGTGTGTGCCCCAGAGAAGGCCCTTTCCCTAGATATATCCATATGGCTGGATGAAGGCTATGGAGCAACCAGGAGGAACTTTCTTGACGATCTTGGTGACCAGGCAGGGAGAAGGTAGCCTGGTTCAAAGTTGTTTAGAGACTTATATTAAACCCTTCAACTTGGCCTGGTTATCATATCAGCAGTTAGTGCAATGCCTTTAATGATAGTGTTATATAGGTCTATCTCAAAAACCTGGCTGCTATATTCCATACTAATTGCTGCTTCCAGAACACTATTAAGGGTAGCCCCACAAATGTGTGGTGACCACTGCAAATACACCAGAACTTTAAACGTTACTGGCTGTGAAAGGAATCTCAGTCATGGGGGAGGGGTTGTTTTTTGTTTTGTCTTCCTTCAACTATGGGACAACACTGTGCGGTTTGCTAGATAATGCCTCTGCCTTGTAAGCATATGAAGCACGGTGTGCAAACAAACTTATACATTTGCATAATGGATAGGAATCTCTTTGTGTACAGAGTTCTCTACAGCACTGCATGGAAGCTCTGGGAACAGATCACATCCATAGGGCTCCTGACTGGGACACATAATACGCTTTGCATAGCTAGCCAATCCTATAGTTACAGAGGATGCTACGTGATATATTTTGCAGACCGCTGTCTACTGGAAATGCTTGTGCATTTTCAAAACATGAGGGAACTGGTATTAAAATCAATGTTTACTATTTCATATCGCATACATATGGGAGCAAACTGTCTCCTGTTCACTTCGGATATAGCTCTCCTTTGTGCTTTTCAGAGAAGATTTTCACATGCAGATTGTGCACCTGTTTGCTCTTTGTGTCTAAAGGAGACCCACGCCAATGAATAGACAAAGAGAATTTGCATAAGATCCTTGAAATAGCTCCACAAAACACAGTGCATATATATATATATATTAAAATGCTATTTAAATTCTGTGCTCTGAAAGTTGCTTCGTTGTATTAAATTTTGGTGGGTATTCAGTAGGGGTGTGTGGAACTGGCATATGTGACATAAAACGTCCTTAATGGTGCTACCTGCAGAGACTCCTATTTAAGAACTATGTTTTATTTATTTAAGTACAAAAACACATCTGGATTCTGAAGCAAGCCAAGAAAGAAATATCTTTTTTTGGCTACTTCTACCCTGACAGCAGCCAAGCTGTTTCCTTTGACCATTATCTATACAGCAGCTGCAAAGGACAAGATGTGAATATGCTTTAATTACATTTTTATTTTAAAAGATATTGAGTTGTTCTGCTCTGCTGTATTCCCTATTCTCCCCAAATCTTTATTACATTGTATGAATGGATTAATACTGAACCCCCTAGCCTTGCCTGGGTTCTTTAAAAACAATTAGGTATACATTCCATTTGTAATTTTATTTAACCACATCAATAATTTAGGAGGGTGTATAAGGTGAGACTAATATATAGAGACCAAGCAAGCAAGTAGCAAAACTTTTTTCCCACTGAATCCAAACTCAAGCCTCAAGACACCAAGGGCTGCAACTGGAAGATAAGTTTGGCACATTTATTTCCATCTTCATCAAAATATAAAGATACACGATAAAACCAATTCATGCTAGGCTTGCTGGCTGGAATTCTGTGCAATAAGCCATTCCTAGAAACCCTAAGGCTAGGTTTAAGGGTACTTTGCTAGAGTGCCACAGATATGTGAGAACAAAGGAGACCCAGCCAGTGCAGATTAAGCAACAGCAAGGGGGGGGGGCAAGAAGACCATTCCTCCTGCCTCCCAATACAGTAAACTTAAAAACAAACTACACTTGATCTCATAACTTTTTTAAAGAATGAATGCAGCTTTTGGATTAAAGACAAAGTGGTAAGGAGGCTAGGAAACAACCAGGGCCAATGTGGTTATTCAGTGTTTGGCAATATGCAATTTGAATTATTATTGCTATTGTTATTAAGCACTTATAAAGTACCTAACGTTTCCTAAGCACTGCATAGAGATTAGAATATAAGACTGTTCCTGTCCGAAGACTCACAACCTACAGGATATATATGAAAGGAAACAGGAATGTGGAAGGAAGAGAAATGTATCACTATTTGCCTGTTCTAGGCAGGTGTGTTTGTTTGTGTATTATCAGTGTAATGAATTCCTGGCTCTTAGGGAGCATGTATTTCCCCTTGAGTCCAAGGTAGATAACCTGAAAAGCTAAGAGAGGTATGTACACAAAACGTTCAGGAACATGGTAGAGGAGTTTGACTCCTATGCTGTCAGCTCTCCATGCTGTCCTGGAGAAGGAAGATTTTTGTTTGTTGATGAAGAACCAATGGTTTATTAGAAGAAACCCATATACTCTTGCATCCAAGATATGTTTGAAAGGGTTTTAGTTTTTTGTTTGCCCTTTCAAACATATCTTGGATGCAAAAATTCGAACAAAATTGGGAAAAATTTGGTAACTATATGAAACAACAATGCCCCACAATAAAATCTTGGATTCATTTCTAATGATCGGCACTGAAAATAAGAAATTGAAAATAAAAATATGGAATAAGAAAATTATAAACATAGAAAATGCAGAACGTTGAAAGAAGCAGTAGGGAAAAATAAGTGATGACCGAAGTGCAGATAAGTGGAAGTATCACAATGGAGAGATGTATTAGCTATTTGATTCGACTTGAATCACAAGGATAAGAAATTTTTAGTTTTAAAACTATTATTGTGTTATAATGTTATAAGTTTGTTATAATTTGTTATGTTTTGTACATGTTAGATGGTGTTATAATTTGTTTATGTTAGATAATTGTGTGATATGTGTATGATGGTGGTTGATCCACCCTAGATGTATTTTGTTTTTTAACCTTAATAAAGTTTATTTAAAATTTAAAAAATGAAAAAAATGAAAGGGTTTTAGTAGTGAGAGAGTTGGTCATTATGCTTATTGAGAGATGGGCTTGGGCCAGACATCGTGAGTGTGGTTAAGAGACTGCAGACATTGTACACCAAGTAAAATAGGAGCAGAGAACCTTTTTGGCCCAGCCGGCCAGATCATTATCTTTCCCCAGCTCAACAGGCCAACTTTGACAGGTGGGTGGGACAACCCACCTGTCAATCACCTGGCATCATTATGACAGTCAGATGCTTGACAGGTGCACTGTGCTGTCTACATGTCAGAGTCTCTTGCACAGCACTTTCAATCCAACAACTGGTGATGGGTGGTGAGTTCAAGCCTGCTTTCTGTAGAGATGAACTGCAAGATTGGGCTCCCCATAGGGAACTCGGGATTGCTGCTGATTCAGCTGCATCTCTCTTCTTTTCGATAATAAAAGTACACTTACGAATGAAAGTGAGATGCCCTGCACAGCCAGTTGTGATTCCATAGTACTTGTAGAAGTGAAAGTACTTCCACTGGGTGGTATTTACCGGTAACTAGGTGTTACTCAGCATAAGCCTACTGAATTCAATGGACCGAACTTACTCATGTTCATTAATTTAAATGAGTCTACTCTTGGTAATACCACCCTTTATAACCACTCTTTGTAAAATACATTAGGAATGTCTATCTATACACAAACACACCTAAGGAAGGAGTGTCAGTCGACAGCTAAAGAAGAGAAAGATAGTAGACAGTCTGCATGTCAGCATTTGCAAGTCCATTTTGTCTTAATGGACACTGAGAGTACATGGGAAGCCTCAGTAAGTACTCTAAGACCTTAGAAATGGACTTCTATATATCCCAGGTGCAAACTGCTCTGTTTATTGTTTTAATATGTGTGATGTAAATGGATAATGATCTTCCCAAAAGACCAGGGATCATGGTAGCTACCAAACATGTTTTTAAGTGTTGTTCAGTTGATTTATTCCTTCCAATTTGAAAACAAAATTAAACAAAACTCTCACTGTTCAAAAAAAGCGTCTAGAGGGCACTGCATATAATTGTGCTTGTTTAGCCTGCAACTGCTAAACAAACAGTATGACAATATTGGGACATGGGGACATGGAAAGGTTCACTGCAGAGAGTGGGAAACATCAGCAAATTTATCTGATGAAGCCTGATATGGCTATGAGAACCACAATGAAAAGGGATAACGAAGAATGTTCAGAGGACCAATGACTTCTTTCATCAAAACTCATTCTTACTGATGAGGGTTGGACACCAGCCTTTTGTTCATGGCCACTCTGATCTTCTTGTAACATTTAGGCAAACTTACTATGCATTTCTCTGTCCTCATTCCACATTATTAGTGGTTCATTAAAAGAAGGTTGTAAGGGAGAGTTATGAGCAGTTTTTACCAACCTGGTGCCCTCCAGAGACTATGAGTCTCATCATCAGCTGCACTGGCTGGGGGTGATGGGAGGGAGGTGCAGTTCAAAATGTCTGGAAGGCACCAGGCTGGCGAAGGCTGGCCAAGAGGATCAGGTCTCTTCAGGAGTTTTGGAGGTTATTGCAAATCACAATACCAGAAGTTCAGAGAGAATATGTATACCCTTTCTCCCAAATCATTGTTTACTCCTGGGAGGGGAAGTAAAGTGAACGTGCCTAAAATATAAGAGAGAATGTCATTTGCAACAGCAGCTCCATGTTGGGTACAACATCTAGTTTCACCCTCAGGCATGCTGCCTTCTTTGGCGTAAATAAATCAAAGGCACTTCCATGCAAGTTGCATTGATATGAAGAGCATCCATGCAGGAGCTACACTTGCTGGATTATGTACCTTAATTTGATTTTCAATCCACTATTAGTCTGGATCCCACAAGCCATTCACAGGATTTGACCCTGTTGGGTCCTAACAGTTGGGTCCCAACTTCTCTGAAAGAGCACTAGTGACACTTCCCCACAAATTAGGCTAAGATCGAGCCCGGTGCCTATGCCTCCAGTGCTGCGGATCTTCTCCCTTTCCATGATATGCAACTAGGATTTTCCAGCTGTCCAAAAGAAACTTCCCCTGACAGGGCCAGAAAAAACAATAGAGAATACAGTTATGCACTTTTGACTCCCAGGTGCTCCTGTGGCACATTTACCCATGTGCTGTAAGTTGCAAGTATTTCTAGGCTGTTGCAGAAAACAGGAAAGAAAGATGAGAAATGGTTATGTTGGGGCAGTGGGAGCATGTGTTAAGCCCCTAAAGGTGGGCTGTGCATCCTTTTGTCTCTCAGAGGTCCCTGTACTGGTAGGAGCCACATACTAGCAGTGGGCAGATCAGAGCCAGAAATGGGTAGGGCTAGAGTCAAAAGTGGGTTTAGCCACCTTTCCTCTATCTGATCATATCAGCACCATTCATATTATACCACTTTAACAGTCATGGCTCCCCCCCCCAAAGGAATTCCGGGAACTATAGTTAAGGGTGCTGAGGGCCGTTAGGAAACCCTTCTTCACCTCACAGAGCTACAATTCCCAGAATTCCCTGGGGAAAGAGATTGATTATTAAACCACTCCGGAAACTGTAGCTCTGTGAGAACTCTCGGCACTCTTAACAAACCACTTTTCAGGATTTTTTGGTTGAAACCATAAATGTCAGTGGTATAATAGTGTTTTAAAGGTATGGTGTGGATGTAGCTTCTTTCCCTGATATCTTCTCTCTGGTGCCCCCTGCTTGATTTTCTCCCTCCTTTCCATGAAATGATATTAAGGGTAACTTTAAATTATCCCAAGGGCCTCACCTCTGTTTTAAAGAGATAGGCAGAATGTCAAGATTAGCACTAGGGATGAAGAACACTGGAAATGGAAGACAGGCTCTCTCAGTTCAGAAAACCCCAAGCCATTATGATTGAATCTACCTGCCCATTCTTAAATTAGCCTCATAGAAAAATGTGGCACTATTGGACAATACTAAAATTCCGTTGGTGGTATTAAACCTGAGATGGCTCATTCACACATGCAAGTCATCACTTAGCACTACAGCAATCAAGTGGGTGACTTGCAAGTGCGAACTAGCTCTCAGACAATTACCCCAAATAGACAGGCTCTCGGAGGCAAAACCCACTGAACAGCATTTTTGAATGGAAAAAGAACTGCATTCGGTAATCTGTGAAGAAATCCATTTTCATACTCCTGTCGCTTTCAAAAATAGTAATAACATTTTTCTGACCAGGAAGCTGGGTTGTGCAATGATGGAGAACGAAAGGCGTAAAGTCAGGAAAGATGAGTGAAAAGTGAGAAAATGAAATAGCATTAAGCAACTTGGACGCTGAAATGAATGAAGACAGCGCAAGAAGTAATGATGGCACTTAAAGGAAATATTCATGCTGCACATTCAAACATGAGGACAATTTTCGTTAACCATTCCCTTTCCAATTTTCCAAAAGCATGGAACAATGCAACAGATATCTGAGTGAAAATGCTACCATTCAGATAGGAAAAAGGAGCATAAGAGAAGGAACAGGAGGCCTATAAGTTGAAGCTGTATTTTATTCCAGGACTGTGCAATTTAGCAGAAATATACATAGGGAAGTGCAGGTCTTTCATGTGATCTACATATTAAAGGAATGCTATCTATTGCTAAGGATGGATTGTGGAAAAAATTGTTGGGAAGGTCACAGGAGGCAATTCACAAAACATTGCACTTCAAGTATAAACTAGCCTGTTCTGCGGGCAGATTCAGCTAACGAGTCCTGCCAGCAGAGCTAGTACTGGTAATAAATGCATGAGACAGATGAGGGCTCTACTGCAACTTGAGTATAGATACTTTAACATAGGGGTGGAGAGGTGTTGCATAGCACAAAGACTACAGAAAGAAAAGGCTGGTAGTAATAGAAATAGGAATCTTGGAGCTTAGGGGTTTCTCATGAGCTCATCTACTGTAACAACATGATTTCCTAGACCAGAGGTTTTCAACTTTTTTGAGTCCACGGCTCCCTTAACCAACTACATTCTTTCTCTGGCACCCCTGTGGGGCTCAGGAGCCCAGTTATGTTTCTCTTTGCCTGCAGAGATGGAACACTCTTACCCTTTTTTGAACATCCTCCCTTGTGGAGTGTTCCCTCAGACTCCTCCTCCAGGCAGCTGCTGCTGCTGTCCCTGGTCTCTGAGCTGACCCCCCCCCCCTAAAGAGAGGTGTCTCCCAGAGGCACCATTCACCTATGGAGCTTATAGCCAGCGCTGCTGCAATAAACAGCTGCGCAAGCCTTTGGGAGGCAGACACACAAGAGGATATCAGAGGAGGGAGGGAAGAGTGACAGAGGCCAGTGTTGCCCACGACACCCCTGACCATCATTCAAGGCACCTCAGGGTGCCACAACACACTGGTTGAAAACCACTGTTCTAGACAGATTTAAACTCCCATTTGCCCCAGCCTGCATGGCCTCCCATCACGGATGCTGGGAGGTTTAGTTCAGCAACACAGATTTCTCACTCCTGTCGTAAAATAGCCCAAACTGATGCTTAGTAAGTCATTTCCATAATGTCATTGAAAGGAATCTCTTTCCCCTTTCAACCTGCTAAATACCCTTCCTCCTTGGCCCTGTTATCAGGGCTAGGAGCAAGTCAGAGTCCAAACTGAGGGGTTAATCCACAAGAAACTGCAAATTGTTCCAGAAACTATTCACAATTCTACCAAATTATTCTTTCACCCTTTCAAATATGTTTTAATTGTTCACTCATGATTATTTGCCAAGAAAATATTACCTGCAGAACTCTGCCTGGAAAAAGTTTGTACATTTCCTAGGTTTCTCCAAGGGAAACCAGGTATTTTTAAAAAATGTGTAGACTTAACGGGATGTTATTATTCTGTTAAAGATGTCAGGTTTTCCTTCCTGATTGTCCTGTTCCCTGACGAAAATACTACTTGCCAGCCTTCGCAATTTCAGCATCACCAAAGGTTCCTTCTGCTGCCTCATTAATCACTCCCCTGCCATGTGCTATCTTACCTGCAGATGTAATTCGTCTTGCAAGTATCTTGTAAATTCAGGCAGTTCGGTTTCTCCCTGTCCTCATATGAACACGCAGGGACAATAGTCTGCCGTCTCCTCTCTGTACATGCAACGTCTCGGCAGGAGCAGAAGAGCATCCCATAACTGTGCTTCGGGGGAACTTTGTCGAAAAATTGCCTCAGGGCCTTATGACACTTCCGCTTATTGCAGATTTCATTAGACACACTGCTGGTACAGGGGGTTATGTAAGCTGATCGGTATTTCTTGCAGGTATCGTTGAGGTTACAAGCTTTTGCTGCATCCAAACAGTTGTTCCCCTTTGATATGGCAGGCTCCACTATACATATATAAAAAGAAGGGAGGGAGAAGAGAAACAGGATTATAGAGTTGCTTCAACATTTGTATTATTGAGATATCAAGGACATTTGTCAGCTCAAGAAACTTCTGGCACCAGAGCTGATCATAAACAAATAAAATAAAGGGCAGGCGGTAGGATTTCAGAGTTACATGCAAGTTCATAGCTGTTATTCTCAAGCCACCAAGGTGAGTTAACAGATGGAGATGAGGGTAGGTTATATATCAGCAGTGTGCAGCCCCAAGCTCACATGCAGCTGCCCAATGTGCTTCAAGGAAAACTAGGATCTACATAAATTCCTACTTAGGTGTATCCCCTTGAATGATGCTTCCAGCTCCACCCCACCCCCCAAAAAAGGGAGTGGGATGATTTTGTGAACATGGACCATGTGGGTAAGTTATTCATATATGCCCTGGTTCACATTTGAGGTTCAAGATGCATGATCACCTCCACCACTAAGTCATGTGCTGCTACTGCTAGTCGCTGGCAGTGTGACCATGGGACTTTGAGGATGGCAGTCCCAATGCCATAGTAAAAACCTGTAACTGGCAAAATATAGCTACAACATTCTACAGAATTTCAACATTACTGCAGTTATAATTATATATTAAACCTCAAGTTTATTTTGTCTACAACACAGCATGCAGAAATGCATACTAAATCCAAGTATAATTTCCATGTAATTTGCAGGGCATATAATTATGCAATATAGGCATAGTAGACACTAATTACTATGTGATTACAGAGTAATTACATGCCTATTTATTTCTGGAAGGCAAATGCTATGCAGGATGCCTTAAACCAGGCTGCCTTCAATAAGCAGTTACCAAGAATCCACTGGATAATGGGTTCTGAGTTGTCACATATCAAAACAGATATTACATTCTTATACTACCATCAGCTTAGGGCCCACCATAGTAGACTGCAGAAAAGAATGAAACTGAGAGGTGAGGTGACACCTAGACTGGGTCTCAGTTACTCATCACCTTGCTAGTCTTCCTCAGCGGCACGGAGACCTAAGCGTCTCCAAGGGATTAGAGGAGACAAAGACATACATACACATTGTTGTTACCCATCACACCAGTCTCTCATGTCCCACAAAGACAGCCTGGCTAGTATAACCCAGAGTCAAGTTTTATGTTGCCCTTTCTTTTTAATATGTATTTATTCAAAGCTGCAAAGTTCAAAAATATCAACGAACAAAATGAATTTTGAAAAACATGAGTTGCACCCAAGGATTACATTTCCTCCTCCCCAATATGCAGTCAAAACAGTTCTGGGCTTCCCCCAACCCTCCAGAGCAGATTTAAGGGGAGACATGGAGCACACAAGCAGAGGAATAGGAAGTTCCATGAAGCACATCCGTGTGTGAATGGGATACTGGATACAACCCACAATATATAAATATCTCCTTATCCTACCCACAAACCACAGACTAGAAAAGCATTACTGCACGTATTGAGATCCCTTTAGAGTGCCTATGTTTTGCGACTTGCAAATTTATGATTAGCAGCAACTGGAATTATACAAAACATGAAAGTATTTAACGTTCAGAACAGTCACACCCCTTAATTTTCAGAGCAGTTTGCAGATGCAAGACCCATTAACTTCAACTTGGAACATGCCTGCAGAATACTTTGAGGACTTTCTTGACGGTTATTAGGTGATTTATATCCTATTTTCTTCATAAATGAGATGAATTTTTCACAGAAGCAGATGTTCAGACTCAATGTTTATGAAAATCTATGCATCTTCCCCAGTTACACCTGTTATTCTGACTTCAGATACAACCTTATGAGGATTCACAGAGAGGGCTGTTAATTTGTTAAAGAGTTAGCACATTTATGATCAGCACAAAACTATTTCCTTCAAATCTGGCTGATCTTAATATTGGTAGGACAAGAACATCTTATATCTAATTAAGTGGGTACAATCCAGGCAAAACCAAGCACTTTGAAATCTCATCAATTTCTAAGGGAATGTGAAGAAATTTATTTCACCTTCTTCCCCTATAAATCAATGGGACTTCAAAGTACTTTGCCCTTGTTGGATTGTGGTTTGTGTAATTTTGGGTCATAAATGTTAAGTCTGCAATCCTAAACACACTTACTAGGGAATGGGATCATCCCACTGAACACAGTGGGAGTTGTTTCCCAGAAATATGTATAGGCCTGTGTTATAAATCATGGTGATATGTTTAACACAGAATTAAGATGGAGTACAAAGCCTAAATAGGGACGTGGGTGGCGCTGTGGGTTAAACCACAGAACCTAGGGCTTGCCGATCAGAAGGTCGGCAGTTTGAATCCCGTTGCTCGGTCCCAGCTCCTGCCAACCTAGCAGTTCGAAAGCACGTCAAAGTGCAAGTAGATAAATAGGTACCGCTCCGGCGGGAAGGTAAACGGCATTTCCGTGTGCTGCTCTGGTTCGCCAGAAGCAGCTTTGTCATGCTGGCCACATGACCTGGAAGCTGTACGCTGGCTCCCTCGGCCAATAAAGCGAGATGAGCGCCGCAACCCCAGAGTTGGTCATGACTGGACCTAATGGTCAGGGCCACCTTTACCTTTACAAACCCTAAATTTGGATATCCAACTATTTATATGCTTAGATTTCTTTTATAGCTAGGCTTAGGATTTCTTGCATTCATAATGCTGCTGCTATTTGGCTATTTGTGTAAAAGAACAAATGCACATAGGGGCAAACCATGTAAATGACGTAATGTTCTAGTTTGACTCTGACGCCCTAGAGATCACTGTTTGTTGTTGTAGATCAGCCTTCCCCAAAGGCTACAACTCCAACTCCCGTCATACGCAACCACTGGCCATGCTGGCTGAGGTTGATGGGAGCTGCAGTCGAAACTTGTGGAGGGTACCTTGTTGGGGAAGGCCCTTCTAGATCATATGGAAGTATCCTAAGAATACTGGTATCCCATGAAGTGAAGCAGCCTTTCAGATTCTCCAAAATAAACCATTATGAATATTTCAGAGATTGCAACTATGGCTTGTATCTCCCCCACGTTCCATATTCTACATCCTGATCGCACAGAAGGAAAGGTGAACACACAAATCTACCTTTCCAGCCCCACTGAGAGGAGTTATCTCCAGTGTCCAAGCTAGTACAAAGGAGCTGATGAGTTGTTGTTTTCCCTGCTATGTAGCCACAGGGTGTGATGCTTCTGATTGTGGAAATGTACTAGAGAATTCCCTTTCCATTTCTCAGAAAGGAAGTGTAAGAAACTCACTGGAGAGGCAGTGTTGCAAAGCTGTAATTGCAAAACTGCTTAGCAAACCATACAAAACCATACAAAGACAATTGATACAGGCTTGGGCAGCTGTCGCTTATATATATACACTATATGATTTCAACACTAAACCAGAGGGAATTATGTATCAGAATAACTTTCTTTATGCAGTAAATACATCCGGCAGAGAGATCCACTCTCAATCCACACATGGAAGCTATGTGGAATCAGGCAGTGGTGAGAATTTATGGGTGATTTAGCAAGAAAAACAAGACTTTGACTAAACCTCATTAATTAATTTCATTTAGAAATTACAGTGTGGCCACTTGTTCTGCCAAACGTCTCCCAGTTCTACCACTGACTTAGCATATAACCAAGCCAACTACTATGCTTAAAGTCTCTCTCCCAAGCACATTTATTAAGGAATAATTACCATTGTCGCCGCAGGGACTTTGGGGCCTGATTTGCAGAGGATGCAGTGTATAAGCAAACACCTCATCTGTGTTCAAAACATTATTAATTTATTTATATTATTTATATTGTTTATTTATTTATATAGCACACCAAGAGTACATGGTGCTTTACAGGGTACCAAAACGACGGGTCCTTGACCTGAATTAGCATACTATCTAAAATCACAGTGGGAGGGGAGGGGTAAGCAGGGGAGCAACTTGTGGCTGTTTCTGTTTTACATACATGATGCACATCCCATCATTTATAACTACAGTGGTACCTCGACTTACGAATTTAATCCGTTCCGAACAGACCTTTGTAAGTCGAAAAAATCGTAAGTAGAAGCCTATGGGAATTTTTTTTTTAAAAAAAATTGTAAGTCGAAGCAACCCCTCTTAAAAATCCGTAAGTCGAAAAAAATCCTATTCGTGCCGCATCCAAAATGGCGGACGGAGCTCTGTTCGTAACTCGAAACATTCGTTAGTCGAGTTATTCATAAGTCGAGGTACCACTGTACATTTACTACAGCCACTGGATCATCAGCATGCAACGTTCATTAGTGCGGCCCTCACCAACCTAGTGCCCTCCAGCCATTTTGGACTACAACTCCCATCAGCCACAACCAGCACATGCTTGCTGAAGGCTGAGGTGTCCAAAACATCCAGAGGGCACCTGGTTGGCAAAGGTTGAATTAGCACATGTGCAGAGTACTCAAGTACTCAAGGCTATTGATTGTGGGCATGCTAATATTACATGAGCACAATTTAGGCAATCCATTCCCCCAGGCTATAAGGGAGAACAGGTATGAGCATGGCAGCTCTCTCCTTTATCACTGTCACCTTCAACTACCTGGAAGATTAACTTTTGAAGTGAGGAGAGGGCTCCCCAAGGTTCTACATCATACAGGGAACCTAGCCAAGAGCAAGGTTCCAGACTGCAGACATTTGCTTATAACTCATGGAGAGCAATTGGGAGGGCAGTGGAGGAATGGAGCTAATGTCATTGTCCCTACTGTCCCTCACAAAGTGATAACCCCATGGGTGACTAAAACACTCAAATGGGACTATACAAATAAGTGCATTTAAATACGATGGGGAAAGCACAGAACAGTAAGCGCTTTAGCTGTGTCCTGCTTAAGTCACATCTTGCTTCAAAGCAGGGATGTAAAAAGGCATTGCCTTCTGTACCACCGTGTATTAGTCACAACCACCACTGTTTCTATTCCACTGCAGTTTTTCTTCCACCCAAACTTATGTTATTCCTCTTGCTGCCCACTGTGGCGCAATTGTGTAACTTACATAAACTACATAATTACATAAATTACATTGTCATTACATTATTCCTTCCAATTCACTTCAATGTAAAGGAAGCACCATGCAAATGGTGTGGGAGGGGCACAACTACACATCGTTTCCAGACTGAAAGCAACCACAACAGCAAATACCAATCATACTCACTGGATTTATATTCATGCTTGATATGAGACAAATAAGCAAGCACCAGCAATTTCTACAACCATTTTCATTTTTGTCAGAGTTCCCTGACATCCCTACTTCCAAGTAAAACATGCAGTAAATACATCCGGTGGGATCAGGGCTGATGTGAATAGAGTTAAGGGGTGTGTGTGTGTGTGTGTGTGTGTGTGTACGCACGCACGCACGCACGCACACACACACACACACACACACATATATTCTACACATTCAGATACTAATACACAGATTTCGGTGAACAGGCTGTTCCACGGCCTAACACAGCAGTTGAGGAAACAAGTTCCTATCGGTATAGCAAGAGAGATGGCAACAAGCACCCCCATGATGCTGGTGATTTCAGTTGACGATGTACATGAGGATGTATACCAAGAGATGCAAACACACATCTGTGTATCCGACCTGTTTGTGTGGTCCCTTGTGCGGTAAGGGAATCCATATGCAAGAGCAGGCTTTTGCCTGCAGAACTCTCTTACTGGATTAGGGTGTCAAAGTGAGAGCTGATTTAGTGCATGCAAAATCCCCAAAACACAGTGAGGGACTGTTTACCAGCCCCTTGCCAATTTACAGAGTATCATTCAGTATTCCTTTTTATTATTGCAGAAGTCAATTCACAACTTGTTTCCTCTTTCCTTCCAACTTGATTAATTACCATGTTAACATAACTACTGTTCTCTTTCTTATAAATGGCCTCTCTCTAAAGTGCTGCTACTGCAAAATAAAGCAGGAAAAAGCTTCTAGTTCCTTGCTTTAGTACTGCAGCCCCACTTAATTATCCTTATTTTTCAAATTTATGTTCTTTTCCAATAAAACTTGCATGAATATTATAGAAAATCAGATAATATAAAGGGGGTGCTTCTTGTAACTGATCCTTCGAGGTCCTGCTGTTGCTGCTCTCCCTCTGCCACTTGGCAAATGTTACATTTAAATGCACTTGTTGATCAACAAATTGAGTTCTCAAATGTCATGTAGACTGTTTCAAAGAGATTGCATTACTTACTGATTAATTTCTACTCCCTGGATGTTCACCCACCCCGTGTCCAAAACCACATTAAGCATTAATCTGAAAGGAAGCCTCCCCTTGAGCAACATTTTAAGTTTTTCATTACTAAGCGGTGAAAACCGTTCTCTATACTCAAAAGCTGCCATTCATTTCATTGAGACTTCAGCTGAAGGCAAAGTGGGCACTTCTGGATCCTAGGCTAAATTCTTGCTTACTTCTTTTTTAATGTACACAATAAATAAATTGCTAAAGCAAAATAAATAGGATAAATAAGATTTATAAATGCTCACTCAATTATGGTATGTACTTTAGAAAGTGCAAATATAGATACAGAGGAAAGAATCCTGTATGGATAGCTCTAAATGCAGTACAAACAGCAGTGCAAATGGTCAGAAATTATGGGAGTTGTAGTTCAAATAATCTGGATGGCACCCAGCTGGAGAAGGCTGTTCTACAACAACAAGCTGTGTCTCTCTAAGGTCTCAGAACCAGCCAGCACATTAGTCAATTACCCATGAGGCAGGATCCAGATAACTCATTCCTCTAGCAGAGGCCAGAACAAGGACTTCCGCTGGTGCAATGGGGCTTTCCTCAATTTTCACCCATTAACCCCAAAACTGGCCCTTGGGCATTGGGAGACTCCCTGAAACAGCATGCAGGGGGTGGAAGAGGTATGTCCCTTCTGGCAAGCTTGTGTTGGAGGAACTACTGTCATAGCACTACATTGACTTCCTCCCATAATAAGCTCTAGTCAATTTACCCTGGACTGCAATATATATCTTTTTGGCCCTTGCTGTGGTCCTAATCCAGACTGGGCCCTTGCAACTGCTGCCTGCATTGGAGCAGGGAGTGGGGGACTCTTATTAGGCTCCCTGTGTGGCTCTTTGTGAAAGAAGACTGTTACGCTCAAGGGTACACAATATGATCAAAGCAATATGTAATTTACATCTCAAGCTGAGGTTTCTTTCCAGCTCAGCCTATTGAGAACTTTAACTGGAGATGCCAGGACTGAACTTGAGATATTTTGCATGCAGAAGATGTGCTTAACCACAGAGGCATGACCCCTGGACTGTGACTTTGTGAGTGCAAGGATGATTTAGCTATGAATTGGCCATGAATAAATTTAGGGTGGAAATCCAAAGTAAGTCTTTGACTATCAGAGGGTCAAAATTCAGGAATGACCTTCTGCACAGCTTTTATAAGAATTCTTTTTCAAGGCAGGGTGGGAATGATGTTTCAGCTGCAATCTTAACCATGTCTGCTCAGACATAAGCCCCATTGAACTCAAGGAGGCTTACTTCCATGTAAGTGGAGTTAGGATTGCAACCTTAGGAAGGCTCTTTTCCAGGTTTATTCTGCTACTTCTGCTGAAGCCTACTGTGGGTGAGAAACACTGCTTCACTTTAGAGAATCAGAATGGTGGGTGGAGTGGATTTATTTAAAGCTGTTTTTAGCCACACTTCAGCAAAAGCTCTCAGAGCAGCTTACAAAATCAAATCAACAATGTATAATTTAAAGAATCATAGAAAGAATGGTATCATAGCAGAGCAGAATAAAATACCAGTATTAAACAACACCTACAGATCAAAGCCCCAGTGGCCTGGTTGCTAACCAGGACAAGGCAGTTCGAGCACATAATGCCAATCCTGGCCTGGCTGTGCTGGCTGCCAATTAGTTTTGGGGCCCAATTCAATGTGCTGGTTTTGACCTATAAAGCTTTAAATGGCTCAGGACCTCAATACCCCAAGGACCACCACTTCTCATTTGGAACGACCCTAGCCCTGCAATCACCATCTGAGGACCTTCTTTGTGCGCCCCCTTCCAGACTCAGCTGGTGCCTTTGTTATATATTTTAAGGCGCCAGGCAAAAACATTCTCCTTCAACTAGTCCTTTGGCTGTTAGACAATCTATGGCCTTTTAAATGTGCTGGGGTAGTGTATTATTATTATTATTATTATTATTATTATTATTATTATTATGTGTTTTGTGTTTTTATTTGTAAACTGCCCTGTGATCTTTGGATAAAGTGCAGCATAGAAATTTATTTAATTAATTAATTAATTAAAACAACCACAACAACAACAGACAACAAAGCATCTGAAAGGTCTGGACAAATAAGGTTTTACCTGCTTCTGAAAAGAAAAAGTTGAAACCAAGAGGCAGGGCACCATAACTGAAAAAACCCCTTTGTAGTGTCACTATCTAACTTGCTTCAGAAGGAAGAAGGGCCCCAGCAAATGACCTAAATGCCTGGGAGATTCATGGTAGAAAATGTAATCTCACTAGTCTCAAGCTATTTAGGACTTTCTAGGTCAGTACCACTTGGAATTGTGCTCAATAACAGATCAGAAGCCAGTGTAACATTTACAATACATTAGCATTCTATTTTGAAGAGAACAGAGGCAGACGTTTCCACTTTATGCTTAGGAATAAGGAACTGTCTGTTTGGGACTGGTCAAGAGTTTCCCCCCCTCATGTCATATTTATGAGTAACCCTGAGACATTTCTTCTCCCCGCCTTTTTTCTTCTTTCCCCATTAGGGCTGTCTGACTTTCTAGTACTGTATGTGATTCTGACACAACACTGCCTAGATTGCTTGAGTTAATCTGCTAGGGGTGAATGTGAGGAAACCCCACAACAACAAAGTGAAGGAAAGAGAGGGGAGGGCCAAGCAGACATTGAATTCCTCCCTATATTTAGGAAAGAAGATACATTTGACACAACTTGTCTTTCTTTTGGGGTTACATGCAGGTCCCACTATCCAACTGCTTGTTATGTGAAAATGCACTTATCCAAACACAAATTATACCCAAACCTTGCTACATACATGGCTTATTGAGATACCCTAACAACTGGAGTTTGTCTACTTCTTTACTTGTTTGTGCTTTGCTGGTGGACAGCAGCCATTTTCAGGCACAAGCCATGGAAAAGGTGAGAAGGGAGAGAGACTGGAAAAATAAGAGGGCAGGAGAGATTGGACAAAACAGTTTTTCCCTTGCCTCTTTTTTGCTGGTGGGCTGCAACCATTTTAGGAAGAAACCATGGCAGGATGGGGAGGGGGCATGTGTGGGGAGAGAGGGAAGAGAGATACACAAGTGGAAGTCCTTGCACTAACAGGATAACTTCATTGGCTAAAGACCTATACCAGACTTTCAGAAGGAAGTAAATACTGTAGTACACGCAGGTCCCGCTTACCAACACAATGTGTTCTCAGGAAATCATTTGTTAGGCGAGTGTTTGCATAACGAGCTGAAGATTTCCATTGCCTCCTATGGGAACATTTCTATTTGTGGTGCAAATATTTTATAATACAATGCTGTAAATCCAATTCTTCATTCACTTCCAATATCTCTCTTTCTGTTACTGGTTTATCTACTGTAGGTTCTATTGCCCCCCCCCCCCCCCGGTTAAACATGGCACTATTTTATCTGCTAAATACTGTTCTAGGTCCCCTTTTCCTGGGTCTTGTTTAAGTTGGAATAATTTTCTAAGAATTCCACTACAGTTTCCTCATTTGTCATGGCCTGTCAACATTTCTTTTTATTGGGAAGACGTGACTGTTTTGCTGATTCTGCCTTATTTAGTACACCAATAGTTTCCTTGCGTTATTCCCTCATTCAAATGTTCTCTGTTTCAAAAACAGAGAACTCTGGTATGTTTTTGTATGTGTTTAATAACTCATGTTACTTTTTGTGTATATTCAGCTGCCTCAGAGTTTATTACAAGGCTGTGAATGCATAGCAAAGTGTCAAGTGCACAAGGGTTTGCTTTGGGGGCATGTAGTTGTGGGCTTCTATCAATTAATTGTCACATACTACATTGCTCATGTTACATTGGTCACAGGTCATTTGCCAGAACACCCTCAGTATCCAATAAACATTACCATAAAAATAGTTATGTATATCGTCACAGATGAGTTTTAAAAGTCATACTTTTAGAGAGAGAAATAATCCAAGTTACAGGTAAATTCTTCAGGTTGCAAAACAGTTACTTTTGCCATATCTTTTCAAGCACAATAAAGAGAATGCATTTAAAATACCTGTGGCATGGTTATTTTTGTAGGGAAGATCAAGCCAGTTACCACACAAGTAATGCAATGCTAATTGGAGTTCAAATAATATTAGCCAAAACACAAAATATTATGTAAAGAAGTCTACAAATGCTATGTTGGTCGCTACAGAATAACCCAGGAGATAGTTACTTAGTTACTTCCCAATTAGTCCTTGGGTGATATAAACCAAAAGAGTTAACTAATGTTAGTTCTCCTTTTTAGCCCCGTGAAAATAAAATAAAGGAGGAGGAGTTTCAGCTTCAAATTTTCCTCCAGCCCCCCAATCTGATTGAGTAGGCTAGTAATAGAGGTGTTAGTCACCACATCTTTACTACGATGGGGCTTCTAAGACTCTTTTTCCTGTGATCTTGGATATGTTATTTTCAAGACAAATTCTCGGGTCAGTTAATTAGATGAAGTCCATAGTTATTCTTAGTAAGCTGAAGTAAGACAGAGTGAGTTTGTAAGGTGAAAAGGGTTAGTTGCTTAAGCTTATGATAGTAAAACAAGTAGAGGTTTAGAAAATACCAGATCTTGTTGTTTTCTTTTGCACATCCTGCTTTTGGAGCATGCTCAATCCTCAACAGTACACTGTTTTACAACTGAATGAGTCTGTGGTAGAAATTGATGAACCAGACAAACATATCACCACTTCTCTGCCCTCTAATTTCACATTCATCCTCACTAAGTTATTCACAACCAGCTCTTCATGAGCACTTTCTCTTTGCACTTTCTCAGAGTGCACATTCAGCGAACGCATTCTGGGTTGCTGCCAAGACTCTGTGCTTGGTGCGCCCTCAGAGTTTTTTAAGAGGATAGCCCCTATCAGGACACCCCCCCTCTGCAAGCCACATCCAGTCTGCCTCTGGAGCTAGGCCATCCCTGCAGGAGGATGGTGGAGCTATATCTAACATAACAACTGTTCTTGCAGCAATGCCCACAACCCACACATAATTCACTGGGAGTTTTAAAATATCCTCCAAAGAAACTGACACAGAATAATTGATCCCCATCTTTCAGTCCCAAGGCCAGAGCAATAAGAAACAATCTCTGTTGTGTATTCAGCTCCTGGGTTTTTATAGTTCACCTTGGCTTAGGTCCTGAGAGGCAGAAGGGTAAGGGATGCCGCATTCCTACAAAATCTATCAAGGCTTCCTCAACCTTGGCCCTCCAGATGTTTTTGGCCTACAATTCCCATGATCCCTAGCTAGCAGGGCCAGTGGTCAGGGATGATGGGAATTGTAGTCTCAAAACATCTGGAGGGCCGAGGTTGAGGAAGCCTGATCTATCTGATGGTGCAAAAGGCTGCAATTGATCTGTAGATCAATGGCTCGCTCATGAGCAACATCTGTGGCATGATTTGTGGGACTGTTGCACTTTATACTTCCTATGCCAAACTAGACTTCTTTGTTGCAAAACTCAGATGGGACATGTGCCCAGGTTGTTTCCTTTAATACTTGAAGTGAACAAGTGTTCTTGAGTATACAAAATGTTCCACCATTAGAAACGAAATGCTTGAACATAATCAGTGGTTTGCAAGTCATATGATCACTGATGTAAAGTGATTAATAGTGCTGTCTCAGCAAATGCAATCATTACATTTTTAATTAACCTCTTCAACCTCCTTCACCTTCTACTTTTGTTATACATTAGCTCTTTGCAGTTTTGCAGTTGTTTGCATTTGATTAGGTTAAAACAATCAAATGAAAAATTATCCATCCAATTTGTAAAATAACCCTTGCTACTTACAAATTAGAAGGTATTGTACATGTTTCTGAAGAAAGTACTGTTATAAATCAGATCTAGGACACATATTTTGAACTCTGTGGCTTTGTTCCCACCTAATTTTTGTTTTGGCAGCTTACTGCTAGTTAATGGCTCTGGCTACCAGGAAGCTGGCTTTTCAAAAATTTCTCTCTCAACCTAATTATAATTACACCATATAAATCATACAATGATCAATTATACAAATCTTAGGTTCATGCATTATTTAACCTAGCATTTGAATCTACCCAGCAGGACAGGAAATTCCAAAGCTTCTCAGCTTGCAAGTGCCTCATGGACACGGTAGTAGTGCCAAGGATGAAAATATGGAGGGCCAAGCTTGACCTGAATAAGGACAGGAAAAACTGAAATGACTCCATAAAAACTGGACACGGTCCACAACATTTCATCATCCACATAATGTGCTTAGTAGCTATAATATTTTGATTCTGCTTTCACGACCTGTGATTATTCAGTAATACTCTGTAGTACTACAAGAAAAAGTTGACTCGGGTTATTCTGAAAAGGGGTTGTATGAAGAAACGAACCAGCATCTAGGTATTTGATATAGATTTTCCTGCAATATTTGAAATACTCAGAAAAACATTCATTTCAAAGATAATAATCTAAAAACAGAGCACACTACAGGAAAAGGTTGACAAGAGAGCTGTGTACAAATGGCCTCTTGGAATTCTTCAGCCTAATCATGGGACATGGGAGAGAACCTGAGGGGACATTACACCAAATTCTCAAGAGGAAGGAGAAATTCTTCAAACAGTTCCTCAGAGGTGTGCCTCACCATTAGCACTGGCACTAGGAAAACTTCTTCATTTTTGCCTCAAGGGCAGTGTTGTTTTTATTTTTCTACCCTGGACACAAGGATGGGAGAATCTCATGAAAATTCACCCTACCTGTTCCTTGGCTTGTCAAAGTGAGCTGGCACCAAGAGTGAGAAGCAGCAGAAGCAGACTCAAGGGGTTGGGGGAATTAGCAGTGGGCCTTTCCAATGCAGTGGGATGTGGGACTTGGCACAATGCTGATCCCTGACAGTGACCCCAAGAAGCACATTGGCAGCCCCTGAGCATATTCCCCAAGGTGGCTACAGTGCAACTAGTAACTCCTGCATATTCCCCAAGGTGGCTACAGTGCAACTAGTAACTCCTGCATGTCTAACCAAGGAGACTCAGCCACCCCTAGTCAACACAGCGACACAAAGTCTGTATAAGATTTTAAAATGTTCTGTCCCAAGCATCATCAAAATACCATAGATGGGGCAGATGCTGCACTGATGTCAACAGGCACAGAGGTACGGTAGGGGGATGTCTGACGTGACTAGAGCTGTCAAAGTGAAACAACCATGGGACAGAAAAGCAGCATGTACTACAGCAGCTGTTGAAGGAACCAGATCCTTCATTTTTCACCTGATAACTGAAAGAAACTGTTTTGGGGAGTGGGAGTAGGCAGAGAGAAGTTTATTTCCTGCAATATAAGTTGCAAATAGCAACTGGCTGTTCTGTACTCAAGCTGGTGTGTGCTACTGCAAATCTATTACATCTTATTAAAGCAACATATACAAATATGTGTGTTTTACATATTTTTGTTGTAAGAATCATAGTGATACATTCCATTTTGTGTTAACAATGGAATTTACTTTTGATGTTGCTTGTGGCATGTCTTTAGCCACTTCAAGCATTTCCACTGGAAAGAAAAGTTGAATAACTTTTTTAGTATAAATCAGGGGTGGAAAACCTCTAGACTGTGGCCCAAATCTGGCCTAGCATGCCCTCCAATCTGGCCTGTGAGACCATTTTCCCCAAACCACACCCACCTGCCTCACACTTAAAGTCATACGTGACATCAGGTGTGAGGCAGGTAGAGCTGTGACTGTGGGACTGAGTTCCCCGCGGGAAACTTGGTTGTGCAGGCAATACTTGCAGAAGGAGGAAGCCATGCCTCCTGGATCAGCCGCACAGCCATGTTCCCTGTGGAGATCTCAATTGCACAGCTGATCCCTGCAGAAAGCAGCGTTGCCAGCCCTGCACTCAGTGCCTGGGAAAATAAGTAGATAAAGTAGAGTGATCACTGCACTCAGACCAGCATCAGCAGCTGGAACTTCTAAGAGGCATGCATTTCTCTTCCTCAGCAGATGCTTATTTTTGCCCTATTTGAATGTATTAATGTGTTTTGTAAATTGGTTTCTCTTCAGCTCCCCGTTCCCCACCCAATGCTTTGTATTTTGTTAATAGGTGGACATTTGCTATAAGCTGCTTTGGGCACAGCTCATTTTGGGAAGTCAGCATATAAATAAACTAAAATCAATCCAATACCAACTTTCTCCCCCATCAAAATCATAACTCCATAAATTAATTACTTTTCCTCTTTAAAAAAAGTAGTAATAGTGAGGCATAGATAGGTGCAAACCTATTATCATTTTAAAAGAAGGTAGCCACATCTCTGTAAATGAGTCACCTGAGCCATGTACCAATGAAACACAATCTCAAAAATAATGAAAAACAGAAACAAAAAACAGCATCCTTAATATCTGGCAAGTTCATCACCAATACCACTGGAGACATTCTTTTAAAAAAGCAGCAGCTTGAATCTTAAGGTAAGTTCATGCAAGGAAAGTTTCTCACCCACTCTCCCTCCTGCAGCCTCAGAAAGCTTTTTCAAGTCTCCTCCTGAACAACATTTCAATTAAGAACACATCTTTCCACTTAATGTCTGGTATCAAATTTGTATATGGTTCTTATTGTATAGGATGTGTCACATGGTACTGCTGGGGGCAGTAGAGATGAGAAGCTTCATTCTGTGAACATCCTTGTCATGAGATTCAAGATTTTGGGTGCCTTTTGCTGGTAACCTTCCAATCCCCATTCCACATTGTTGAGGAGCCACAACCATCCCAAGAGGGGCAGGAAAGATGAAGAAATGATAATGTTTTTCTTCTGTGTACTTCTGTGAGTAAAGCTCTTATAATCCAAGCCATTATTTTTAACATAGGGCAATTTTTCAACTTAAGACTC
This sequence comes from Zootoca vivipara, assembly GCF_963506605.1. Classification (NCBI taxonomy): domain Eukaryota; kingdom Metazoa; phylum Chordata; class Lepidosauria; order Squamata; family Lacertidae; genus Zootoca; species Zootoca vivipara. The sequence goes on from NC_083280.1 coordinate 51,842,340, forward strand.
TGCCCCATAGTAATATTTCATTCAGGTAGAATATATATTATTGAAGTGCCAGAAGTCATTTTCTTTTGTTTCATTCCTGTCTAAACTATATAGCCAAAATATAGTCCTTTCATGTTGTGACATTTTTTCTTTACTGGTTCGAGAAGGACAGTTGGCACATGATGAGCATTCCCATTGTTCTTTCCTTAAATGTACAAGCTTTTTTGATAGGCCACTTAAATTATCAACAGGTGCTCAGTTTGTGGGAACCAATAAAACTGCAGCACAATATGTCATAGATTGAGAAGATAGGAGTGTTTGTGCTTAGACCAGAGATGCTGAAATCTGTCTATTCTAAGCATGACAGGCTGAGCAATAGTGAAGTGTGAGGGGTGTAGCTCTAAGGGAGAACATCTACTTTGCATGCAGAAGGCACTATGTTCAATCCCTGGCATCTCCTGCTAGGGCTGGGTGAAACTCCCTGCCAGCACTCTGGTGAGCTGCTGCCAATCAGTGTAGACAAGACTGAGCTAGATGGAACAAAGTTCTGACTTGGGAACATGACAGCTTCTTATGTCCCTATGCAGTATAGCCACTGCTACTTCTGCAGCCCCTTGCTCATGCCAGCTGGGGCAGGGGACAGGCAAAATTCTGTTCAGGATATACCCAAGTGATCGGGCCCAGATCAGGCCTGATACTGTCAAGTGACAACAACGGGGCTATCTTAGGATCCAGTCGATCTCAGGCTGACTGAACAGTTCCCTATCCCTGCAACATCTAGTCTGGGAGTCTTCCATGGGTTACCACTGGCAGGAAGCCCACTAATGGCCAGAGTAGGAAGCTGGTGGAGTTGTTCTCGGCATAGAGAGAGACCTCCGCCCCATCCATCCTCACCTCACAGTACAGCAGATCAGGGTTTGAACTGCACCCTGAGCCTGGATTCAACCCCTCATATTTGAAAAGATAACCAGAAACTACCATATCTGCTAGAACAACTGTCGTGCATTTGCCTTCCCTCCTCTCCATTCACACAATATATCAGGAACATTTTAATAAGCAATATTAATACTATAAAAGACTAACATGTCATTGACCTAGGGCCAGCAGGATATGAGGAAAAGTGAGCAGTTATTTCTCCCCTCCAAAGATTTCTTCCTGGTTTTTTTTTTTAGCAGTAAGATTAATAGCACATGAGATGTACGTTTTCCTATTAACAGAATGCTTTTGACAGTAAAGGGCCATCGTTAAAATGATGTTTTTCAAATGCATCATGTCAGAGTCTCTACACATTGCCTTTTGAAACTCAGTTGCCTTTGTATTTGTTTGCTCAGAATGCAACAGTGGACAGGGTTTTGGCAACATATGTTCTGTTCGCATTTGCAGCTGGGAAGGAAAGAGTACAAAAACCACTTTTCCACAGGGGGACTCCAATAATGCTACAATCTATGTTGCTCAAAAAAAATCCCCCTCTTCCCACTTTGACACTGCAGTGCTAAACCAGATGTATTGGCAATGTCCCTGAAATAGCCAGAAATGCTCAAGGTTGTCACACGCCACACTACCTGCATAAGACCACCACCACTCCTGCCTTAGTGTAAGCTGGTGGGGCTCTCAACTGCACGCTGAAGACCCACTGGGGAAGACTGGTTGGGGTTGGATGTGCATCTGAAGCCTATGTGCAAACCCATCTTGTGCAAAAGAAATATAGTATCAAAGATGCAGTTGCCTGTACTGTAGTCCATTTGTACAAAGGCCCTCAAAAGACTTGGCATGATTAAGAATACCATTAAATGCGGCAGAGACTTTAAACAATATGAATAATGATTACCTACTAAAGCAAAACACAGTGAAGAGAAAAGGTATCCAGAGTAGATTAGTGGGTCAGTAAATATATAGAGCATAGAAGTCCCACATATTTGACATTTGGAGAACAAAGTGATCCATCAATGTCCCAGGAACTGATCGATCAAACAGAATTCTGCTACTGAAACCTAATAGTATGATAGTAATAATGTAGCCATAAAGCCTCTAGTCTAATTGACTGCTTCCACTTCAAGCTAGCATGTCTAAAACAGTGACTAATGTTCACCTAAATATTTCACTTGCAGTGGACAACGATCAGTTACACCTCGCACTATCCTCAGCAGATTGTTTGTATATGATAATGGACTGTGTGGACAGAAGACAGAGGGCGGAAAATCTATTTAAACACGGAAGCTCAAGTGGAGCACAGTATAGAACTCGAGAATGTATTGAATGGGGGGAGGGGGAGAGAGAGAGTGTGTAGCCTGGCTGTAAAATATAACAAAAAATGAGGTATCCACAATGGATATCCTAAGTATGATTCATCAACCTTTAAGAGCTTTGTAAAAAGCTTAAAAGCGTAGTCAAAAGAGAGAACAGCCGAAATTTATTTTTCTGACTGGACACAGGAATAAAGGCACAAGACACATGAAATGAAATGGGTTTTATTAGGGCCACATTTTATTAACAACATGAGCAGTGAAAATTAGAAGTGCAGGACCAAACCTAAACATCAGCCTTTGTAAGAATAAATGCCTACCAATAACAATGAGGCTGACAGGTTCAAAAGCACTGATAAAGAGGAAGGGGAAGCCATGTGTGGGGTGTGGCTGTGGTGTATTTCTGTGATTGGCATATGCCTCTCTCAAGACAATGGAAAGCTTCTCCAAGAGTGAAGTCAAACTGCTGCATTAGCAGCACCAAAGTGACCTCTGCAGGGTGCAAGCTAGGGCAGCGTCCATACATGTATGTATACGTACATGTATATAAACGATTACACAATTACCACTGCTCCATTAGAGACTTTACAGCAGGAGTGGAAATGTCTTGCTTGGGGGCCAAATATGGCCCTCCAGGCCTCACCGTTTGACCCTTAGGATTTGCCCCAGCCATATGCCGTCCCCAGTCATACCCTTCTTCCCAGGACATGCCCCTCAACAGACTTGCTTCACACCCTTGCGTGTTTTTACCTTGAATTCCGATCTTGCTTCTTGCTTGCCTTGATGAAAGGGAGAGAAGGATGTGTGAATGTGTGTAAATATAGCCAACTGTTGCAAAGGTAAAAAGTTTAATTCTTTTCTTTGCCCACTTTTGCTTCTTGGCCATGCCCTTCACTGGAATGTGACACACACAAACACACACACCCCGGACGATTGTCCGTAATGGAATGCAGCCTTTGGGCTACAAAAAGCTTTCCCGCCCCTGGTGTGCAAGATTCAAACAGTGGCCAGGGCAAGAGTGAGTATGAGACCACCCCTCCAAATCTTAAGGAGGCACTGCCCTCATATTGCTGACAAATGTTGTCAGCAGCATGCTAGCATGTGCCCAGAGGTCTCCCTAACCTCACACTTCATTTTAGTCTGGATAAGGGTAGCGGTGCTCAGAGTAGAGGTTCTTCTTGGTATCATGCTTAGTTTTGGGACTTCAAAGACTGCAATACCTCTTGCTGCTTTCCAGGACTTATTCCTGCTCTCCAAGTAACCCCTCCAAAGCTAAGCATAGCATCAGGGGGAGCCCCTGCCCTTCTCCAAGCTCAAGAAAATGGCAGAGAGCCTGTCTCTCAAATGTTACGGTGAAATTTCATCAAAGAGAATTGTGTACCCCATAGCAGGATGGTGACTGCATTTGTGGATCCTTCCTGAGGCTCTAATAAAATTAACATCCTATAATTCAGTATCTGGGAAGCCAAAACCAGATTATAAATCAGATGAGCCTATGGAGACAGCCAGATTTGTACAGTACTAGGTTAGAAAAGCTACAACTTTGGCAATAGTTGGAGCAACTCTGGAACCCTTTCTGCTCCTGAATATGATGTTTCAGCTTACTCTGAGACCTGGTCTCTCTCCAGCTGTGTGGTACTGGCTTTCCCACACATGTCCAAATGCTGAAATGCACTACTGTTGGTATTTTAGCTTTATTCGCTCCCAAAAGAGGATCTTGTCTTAACCCAGCATACCTCAAGTGTTCAAAACAGAAAGGGACAATCGCCTGCCAGGGACCTCTAAGGGATGAATTTGACGAAGGTTTAAAATCCGATGTGTGTTGTTCTCCTGCCCTTCTCACAAGACTTGCCATTTTAGGCTTCAAAAATAGGAAAGAAGTCATTGCCATTTAAATGCATTGCCAGGGCCAACCCTATTATAAGGCAGAGTATGCCAAATTATCTCATATACGGGCTGGGGGGGGGGGAGGAGGGCAGCACTGACAGCACCCTCCAAGCATTCCTCCAAGCCAATCCTCTAAGTTGGGTGTCAGAGCTGTAGGTGTAACCACTTAGCCTGTTGCCCTCGGTTGAAGTGGGGAATGCTACCCCACTGCCAATTGTTGAAAAAATATTCAACTACCAGTCTAGTCAGCATCTGAATATGGAATAGGAGGAAATGGCATCTTGTCTTTTCCCTCGGGCAGCAAAATGTATTGTGCCAACCCTGAGCATTGCATTTCTACTGGGCTGTGTGTATATATATTGCTATTTTGGGGAAGGCTGGGTAAATGGTGTATAAAGACAAAACCGGGATATAGGATATAAGATTGGGTTGTAAAGTACATGTCTAGTAACCGTAGTTTTGTCACCTCCTCTGCTCGTACAACATTCTATATATAGAGGCCCACCTATTACTCTCCCCTTTTGTGCCCAGTAATCACGGCTTCTTCCTAACGCCTGCTCTTTCTGGACAATCACAATATCATTTCCATCAATACCATATATGAATAGAGGCCTGCCAAATAACAACCAAATGTACCCTTAACTTCTGTAACTTAAAAGCTGCAATCTACACACCACTTACTCCAGAGTAAGCTATTAAAGTAACCAAGATTGCTTCAAAATAAGTGGTTTGTCGATTGCAGCCAAATACCTGTCAAAATTAAGGCAGCCTTTGTACATACAAGATAGGCCACATTCTGTCTTGCTATAGTGGTGTGAATATAGAATAACTCTTCTGAAACCACTGTGAGTCAATTATAGGGCCATGAAAGCAAAGCATCTCTGTAAGCTTCAGCGGAGCTATTCTAGCTTTATTGCTTGGGTCTGGCCCTTTATCTCTATAATCTAAATGTGTATATCCTTTATTTTGGAAAATGAGACAGGGGTGATCATGTGGCTAAATGGTTTTCAGAACCGGGTCTTGGTTTGAGAGGCAACCAGGCTTGCAAATTCTTCATGTCCAAAGAAGGAATTTTAAATTGCTTTGTTAGGCTCATTGCAGCTTTAAAAAAAATTATAATTAAAATGCCTGATATTCTCTAATGGACCATGAGTGTGTACATCAAATTGCTCTGTGGCCTTTGATATGTACTTAAAGGCAATTGGCTAGTCTTACTGATGTATTTTTAAAGAGCTACTTATTGATTAATAACGTTTCCGTATTAATATAACCACTTTGTGGGGAACTGAGAAACATCAATAGTAGAAACCCATATTTATCCACAAATTAACTGTATATAGATCTGCTGCTTTAAGCCAAATGGGGTGCATCCATTCATCCCTTTACAAGAGAACGACAACTAATAGTAAAGCAGATGAAAGCAAAACTTGGGCTTATTTGTCAATTGCATAAAATGACTGGCTGCAATTCATGTCTTCTTGCCTAGTGGAGCCGAAGAACAAATGACATAAAGCATACACTCCGACTTGCTTATACTTTTGACATGCTAATAACTGTAATGCTTTACCTGATGACAGCAATTCATATCTTTTTAGAGCCATAGTGGCTGCAGAAGCTGATGAAAATGAAATAAAATTGCTCTTAAATATGGGAAAGAAGTGTTGGATGTGCAAGAATTAATGAATACTGGAAGCCAGAGCATTGCCACCTATCTCCTCCATGATAAACACACATTTTCACAGCTAAATTGTAATGAAATGAACATTAAAGGTCTGATTGTGCAAGCCTTTCCTGCACAACTGCAGTAGAGAGTCCAAGGCACAAAGTAGCTTGCAAAAACGAGGTAGAATTCTCTTGCTGAGAATTTCTGAAACATATTTCACAATAAGAATAGTGAATTATCTGTATCAGGAATGGGAAACCTGTAGACCTTCAGATGCTGTGAGATTCTAACTCCTATTAGCCCCAGCCAGGAGCTGTAGTCCAACAGCATGTTGAGGGCGACATGCCCCCCATTCCTATACCCTAGTGCACTACCATCTGGATAGGGAGCAAAATCTGAACCTCTCCACTTTGCTTTAGAGAATGGTATTATTATTATTATTATTATTATTATTATTATTATTATATTATTTTGGGAGGGAAGTTCTCTATCCAAAGAAAAGAAATGATTTAGTAATTTTAGACCCTAGCACTGCCAATGCAAACAATTCACTCTTTCCTTCATACCAGATCTGAAGGCAAACCAAATAAAAGTTCAGAACAGGCAGAAGGTTGTAGCCCATGTCTGACCTAAACATGGGAGCACCAGGGTTGAATTATGCTGAAAGATGGACAGATCTGGCCTGACACAATCCTCCATTCTCCCCGCTGTATCTCCCTGCAAGCTTCACACTGGGAGCCAGTTCGTACATTACTGCCTACTGAGGAAGAATGTATTGGCTGTAGTGAGGTCCTTGAACTCTGGAGGTCACCTGGGGAACCAAGGGCAATTCCATGTCACATTTCTCTGCCCCGCTAACTCATGAAACATCACACAGGGCTCACAGAAATCCTATGATTGGGTCACTTTGACCTTCCAGACATTCTATCTTAATAGGTGACATATAATGTTTTAATGTCTCCTATTGCATAGGTGAAAAAAGTGCATTAAAGCAGTGATAGCTGCATTTTTCTATAGACATTTAGGGAAATGTTCCATACAATTGCACCCTGGCTACCCCTAATGACACATTCACATGGAAAAGGGCAGCATGTGGGCTAAGCCCTCCAAAACTATAAAAGTAACTTTCTCAGTGGTGGCTCCTTAAATTGTGGCAGTATATTTTTTGGCAGATGAGAGAAATCACTGCTGGGGGGCTGTAGCTGGATCCTCAGAGGGTTTGCTTCACAAGCTACAGCACAAATCTTTGTACTAGTAGAAGTAGTTCATTGAAAATTGCCCATTGACCAGGGCAATTTTAAATCTGTATACACACGCGACACATGCAAATGAACAATGGCCATTTTCTTTTTCTCTCAGAGAAGGTGGTGCAAAGAACATTAGTTCCATATTAGGAGGCCTGTAATCAGAAACCTTTGGGTGCTTTCAAATAAAAGGGCATTACAAAAGGGCACAGAGAGAACTATTTGTTTGGAGGGAATGGCCGTTCAGTGCTGTCCTGGTGAAGAATAGCTACCAAAATGACCAGATTAATTAGGCTGTTAAACTGGGTTTTATTTTGTAATGTTAATGTGTGTGGCAGCTGGAGCCATGTGATTAATCTAGATCGGTCTTTAATGGGCATCACAGGTTTCTAATTCTTATTCTTGTGTCCGATGACCCATTGCACCCTCATGTCCTTGAAGTGAACTCAGATCAAGGTAACGGGGTGGCCTTTTAAAACATGGACATTTTTAGTGGTCACGAATCATCACCTTTAACAAAACTGCTATGCTGTACAGAAGTACAATAATACTATTGTTGCCACACAGTGAGGTCTGCCTGTAAATAAGCAGCCTTCCCTATTTCTCCTGAAGTATTCAGGGAATTGTCATGGTACTGACACTGCGTTGCCACACTTCTCCCCCTCGAATGCCTCTGGAACAAGCCACATGCAGCCCAAAGGCTGCACATGGACCTGGAGGCATTTTTGGTTTCCTGTCATGATTCTGAAAGTATCTGCCTTTAGTAAGAAGGAAAAGTGTGAGAAAGAAGTTTCTAGCCTTTGTAGGTGTGAAGATAACCTTCAAAGCATGGGAGCAGTCAGCTTGGAAGAGTCAGTTAAAATTGAAGTGTAATACATTTCCACATCTCGGGCTAACTATGCAGCTCCTGGTTTTATTGAGCAGAATAAAACTGAATTGGAACGTATAAGGATCACAGTGCAGCAGTTCTCATTCCAGCAGATGCAAAGACAGGATTTCAGCCATTTTTATTTAAGTATTGTGTAAATGAAGATGATTACTTACAAAGCTCATGAAAGGTTATCAGCAGCTGGTCTTGAACTAATGACCTAAGGGATGCCAGGAAAGCCTGTAGCTTGTGGTCCACCATGCATCTCTGGACAAAGGTGGTAAACTAGATAGACGCCAGCCACAACAGCTGAGAGAGCTTCCTTCCATCAATGGAGCAGAGATGCTTAGGTAACTGTTTGTTGAACTGTGTGTATGTTTGTTTAATGTTTACACACCACACTTTATCCTAAGGCCATGTACATATATGACACCCACAACCAAGGCACATTATAATTGATGGGGAAAACAAAACTGTGGCATGCTCTAAAATACAAAAATGCAAGAAAGGTAAAGAGAGGGAATGGAAGAAATGGAGAGTTGAAAAGAGATTTATCAACAGAAGAAGAAAATGAAATGAGAAGAAAATCTGAGGTGAAGGGTAAGAAGAAATTTGAATATAAGTGTAGAAGCAGCGGGGGGGGGGAAATGTCAAGAGGAAGAGATGGCTAACAACTGATATCAGAGGGAGGGCGAGTAGGAGAAGGAGCAAAAGAAGCATATGGAACAAAAGGAATATCCACGCATTAGGTTTTCCTCAAGGGCTGTAGCTCAGTGATTAGAGCATCTGCCTTGCATGCAGAAAGACCCAAGTTCAATCCCTGGCATCTCCATGTTGGAATGAAAGATACTCCTGCCACAGACTCTGGAAATCCACAGCCAGTCAGTGTAGTAGACAATATTCAGCTAGGCGGATCAATGGTCTGATTCAGGATATATTCCTATATTATTACAGTGAGTGGAAACATGCTGGTTGGTCTCAGCCCCTCCACCACATTGTTGTGCCCATCCCCAATGCCCTCCATATGCAGAAGTCACATTGGCTCCTTGCACAATTTAGAGCCCCGACTAAGCAGGGTTCTGAATCACAAGCTCCCCACTTAATAAGTTACCATATGAGGAGGGTGGCAGGAAAGGACCTAGTTATGCAACAGAGGGGACAGGTCAGAGAGCGCATCCCTAATGCAATTCTAATCAAAGCTGCACATCCTCTTCCCCGTGCCACATTTCCTGTCCCTGGGAACCCTGGTCCACATTAAGCAACCAAGGATGGATTGTTGAAAGTGGCCAGTGTCAGATGGGGGGAGGGGAAGGCCGTCCCCTGCCAGGGCCCCCTCTAAGCACCACTCATTGCTCATTCAAGTAAAGTTGATTTCAGAGGTGTTAGCTGTAGGGTTTACTGACAAAGGAAGATGATATACCGGTAGTACATGCAACTTGCAAGGCAGGAGTGCCTGGCGTGCTATGGTCCATGGGGTCACGAAGAGTCGGACACGACTAAATGACTAAACAACAACATGCAACTTAAGACCTCCCCACTTTTTAGTGCACTTTGTGGGGGAATGTAACATGGAATGGCGTTATAAACAAGGGAGATACAGCATTGTATCCCACACATTGTAATCACAAGAAGTGTGTTTGCCAGACAACAACAAAAACAAACTAACAACAACAACAACAACTAGTACAGCAATGCCTTCACAAATCAAAGGGTCTTCAGAGTGGATTGGACCAAGATTTACTTTATGTATGTTTGCTCTGGAAAATAAGCTGCTATTCACTAGAAGCAGAAGCTTGTACGTCCAAGAACTGAAGCCAATCAAGACCCACTGGAATAGTCCAAATATAAATACCAATGCAATACAGATTTTGGTTTTAGTCATTCCATGAGAGATGAAGCAAGTGTAAGGATGTGTGCTATTGGATTACACTCTGTTCAGAAGGTCTCCTGTTACCCTACTTTTCTCTTATTTTCTGGGATCAAGGCAGCAGAGATACCATATGTGAATATATCCTTCCCCATTTTTGCAAAAAAAGCCCTGACAATTAATCATTAAAGGTATAGTTCTTGTGTAAAGCATTTGCCAACGCCCCAGCACTCATTAAAGGTTGAAAGGAGGTTTCCTTCAAAGACGAACCTCGCTTTGGGGTGCAATAAACGTGTGTTTCAGAGTACACCCTAAAAAGCCTCAATACTAAAGGCAAGAGATCTTAGGCTTACCACACTGTTCTACAAGCCCTGTGATTCTTTTCCCTAAAACCCTAAGTCAGGATGATCCACATAAAGTATCAATGGCTTAAGTGAATGCACAATTTTTATCAAAAACAAAAAAAATCAGAAAATAATCTGTAAAGATAAGGGAAGAAACATTAAGCATGCAGAGAAAGCTTTTACTGACCAGAGAGGTAGGTAGAGTTACAGCAGTCATGGTGAGTAATATAAGAATGTCAAGAGCAGCTTAATGGCCTTAACTGCATCAGTATATTTAAAAAGCTCCATCTCCCACTGATTCCCCCAGACAGAGAAAGGGAGTTGACTCCAACTAAAAGCCGCTATATACGAGGTGGATAAAGACGAAGCTGTTGCACAGCACTTATATTCCTCATAGCTTAAGTTTATGGGAAAGTTCACACACAACCATCACCTTTAAAAAAAATATAAATCATAGTAACATGGTGGAGAGAAGTGTGTGTTCTACTTGTCCCATTATCAATTTATTAATCACATTTCAGAAAACTACTCCATCTTACTTATGGCAAGATGCAGCTTTTGTATAACAATGAGGTTCATTTCTCTTTCAATATCCATGTGTTCCATGAAAGCAAGAAGTAGGAGCATAATAAAAACTTTTCATAACACTTGATTAGTAAATACTGCCTGCAGAAAGTCTAGCTCTCGTTGCACTTTGCACATTAAAAATCCAAATGCACTGGGAGAGCTGGGATTTTAACCCCCCATAGCTTTAACACAAAGAAACACATTAATAAGATACAATTTAGATTTGCATTTTTTAATAAGCAAGGGGATCAAAGAACTGGAACGCTGAAGGGGTGCAACACTGCGCTGCAAATTCAGACTTCACGGCATAGTAAGGATTGAGACATGCAATTGTACTAAAACAAGACTGGCATTATTGGAGAGCTTGCTATTTATGTGTTGATACCAAGGCTCAAATCAGCACACTCCAATCACACAGAAAGTATGTATGTATGTGGTTGAGAAGCGTGGAACACCCCCCCCCCCGCATGAACCTCCCGTCAGCCTTTTCCCCCCAGGCACTTTTTTCTCAGTCATGCTCAATTCCAGTTTAAGAATCCAACTGAGGGGAACACAACATCAGGAGGTGGTGGGCAAGGAGATGAGCTACAAGGAGGGAGAAAGTTCAGCAACCTCCCCCCCCCCATACATCTTTTCCTCCCACCATCTCCCTAAATTGGAGTCCTGGCCCAGGACACGGGCTCCCTGCTATTAGAGGAGTTGGATGGCACAGAGGATGAGAAAGACAAGGGGGCAGGAATAGCCCCCTGAGAGTGCCTCAAATGTTTGCCAGAGATTCCCATGGCAGGAGAATCCCAAGAGTCAGGGCTGCATTCATCTGTTATGCATGGGGACATCATTCTGAACCCTTTCTCTAACTCGGAGGATTCCTCATCAGAACTCTTGGAAGCACAGTGAAGAAGAAGAAGAAGAGTTTGGATTCGATATCCCGCTTTATCACTACCCGAAGGAGTCTCAAAGTGACTAACATTCTCCTTTCCCTTCCTCCCCCCAACAGACACCCTGTGAGGTAGGTGGGTCTGAGAGACTTCAGAGAAGTGTGACTAGCCCAAGGTCACCCAGCAGCTGCATGTGGAGGAGCGGAGACGCGAACCCGGTTCCCCAGATTAGGAGTCTACCGCTCTTAACCACTACACCACACTGGCTCTCAGTGGGGAATGCCTTGCTGAAAAATGCTCCCCAGGAATGCTGAAGCCAACAGTCAAGGAACAAGACAAGTCCCCTTCAAGTCCCCAAAGCCTTTCTAAGAATGGAGGGATCTCCAGACACCAATACTATATTTATATATATATATATGCTGTAAGTCACCCAGAGTGGCTGGGGAAACCCAGCCAGGTGGATGGACAGGGTATAATAAATAAATAAATAGTAATCGTAATAATAATTTATATGCCACCCTAGCCACTCTGAGAGGCTTCCCACAACAAAGTAAAACAACGAAGATTAAACCTTCCCTATACAGGGCTGCCTTCAGATGTCTTCTAAAAGTCCGACAAATGCTTATTTCCTTGACATCAGATGGGAGGGCGTTCCACAAAAACTCCCAGTTGACTCCAAGCTGTCTGGAGATGCATTCCTATTCTTGTTGGTCCTGGTCTTGGATGTCCTTTCCTGCCAACTTCACGGTGAGCTGACCATGGTCCTGACCTCATGTGCATAGCCTGGGCTATTGCCAAATTTAGTCAGCACTCATGCAAGCCTCAGCTTAGAACAGGCAAGTAGGGTCAATCTAAGCTTTAACTCACAGTTCTACTGCTGGTGGTAGTTGTTTCAACCTGTCTGACATGGGGTAAGGGAAGTGTAGCTCAAGGAAACTGGAAAGTCAGTCTCTCTGTTGCATCAGATTTGTTGGTGAGAATGGTCACTCGCAGGAGGGTTAAAAGAATGCTGAATTCTCCCTGAAGATAATATTTGTTAAATATGTACCTTATTGTGTGTGTGTGTGTGTGTGTGTGTGTGTGTGTGTGTGTGTTTAGTAAGGAGCAGCTGTTGGTTTAGGAAGAGATAGAGGTTAGTTTAGTCAGAGATTTTCATTGCCAGTCCCAAACCTCTTTTTCCATCTCTGACTTGTACATCTACCATGGAGTGTAAACTCTCTAGACAGGAGCTTTACCACTTTCATGATCACTACTATTCAGCATGTATTCCTGACATTAAATATATGTAGCAGCAATAGTCCTGCTGTCCTGACCCCTTTTAGTTTGCATCTGTAATTTGTGCAGACAAGCAAGACAATAACACACTGAATTATTCCAAACAGTATATTTGGCACAGGAATTGACATAATTTATAGGCACTTACAGTTTCACCCATGTTCTCTGTGATTAAGGACAACCCTCTCAAAAGACGTGGAGAATGGCTAGGGAGCAGCTCAAGGGTTACACATATTAATCTTCTTTTGAAGATTGATTTGGAACTGCTAGTATAGTAACTGTCCACGCTTGCTGCAAACTAAACTTTCACACTGACTTGGGTGGAAGAGGGGATGCTTTTTAAAATCTATATGAAACTGTTGGGAGAGATCATCAGCGGGTCTGAGCCGAGTGTTCATCAGCGTGTACATGATACTCATATCTCTCTCTCCCCCTCTCGTTTAAATCAGAACCAGTGATGGTGGTGCATGTCCTGTGTAAGTGTCTGGAGACAGTTGGAGGGTGCATGTTGGTTAATGGATTGAAACTGAATCCCGACAAGACAGAAGTACCATTTCTGGGGGGACAGGAGGCAGGTGGGTGTGGAGGATTCCCTGGTCCTGAATGGGATAACTCTGTCCCTAAATGACCAGATGTGCAATTTGGGGGTCATTTTGGACTCACAGCTGTCCATAGAGATGCAGGTCAACTTTGTTCCCAGGGCAACTGTTTCCCTACTCCATCTGGTACACCGGTTGAGATCCTACCTTCCTAGTCACATGTTGCCAGAGCGATACATGCTCTGGTTATCTTCTGATCGGACTACTGAAATGCACACTACGTGGAGCTATCTTTGAAGGTGACTTGGGAACTACAATTCATCCAGAATGCAGCTGCTAGACTGGTGACTGGGAGCAGCTGCTGGTACCACATAACATCGGTCCTAGAATACAGTGGTACCTCTGGTTAAGAACTTAATTCGTTCCGGAGGTCCGTTCTTAACCTGAAACTGTTCTTAACCTGAAACACCACTTTAGCTAATGGGGCCTCCTGCTGCCGCCACGCTGCCGGAACACGATTTCTGTTCTTATCCTGAAGCAAAGTTATTAACCTGAGGTACTACCGGTATTTCTGGGTTAGCAGAGTTTGTAATCTGAAGCGTTTGTAACCTGAAGCATTTGTAACCCGAGGTACCACTGTATTTACATTGGCTCCTAATATGTTTCTGAGCACAATTCAAAGTGTTGGTGTTGACCTTTAAAGCCCTAAACAGCTTTGGCCCAGTATACCTGAAGGAGCGTCTCCACTCCCATTATTCAGCCTGGATACCAAGTCCAGCTCTGAGGGCCTTCTTGTGGTTCCCTCACTGCAAGAAGTGAAATTACAGGGAACCAGGCAGAAGGCCTTTTCGATAGTTCCACCCACCCCATGCAACACAGGCCGCAAAAGATTACAGAAGACTCCAATGTACTCCTTTCCTGCGTGGTGTTAGTGCCATTTGTTGGCCTGGAAAATTTGTCGGTTGTTTTATCTTGGCCAGGGCAACTCAAAGCAACTTACAACAACAACAACAACAACAACAACAACAACAACAACAACAACAACAACACAGACATACAGTAATCCCCACAGAGATGCATTAAAACTAAGAGGGAAGAGAAATACACTAAAACCACGAGACAAGGATAAGTTTCCTGTTTTGTGTTTATACGGTCAGAACCTATACACTGCACCATATGAGATGGGAAGGGGGTAAACATGTGTGCCACCTTGAGCTTCTTAGAGGAAAGGTAGCGGGTAAATGTAACAATAAGTAAAATAAAACAAAGTCTCCTTAATTCTGTGGGTGCCCATCTTCTGCTTCAGAAGCCAATGTTTTGAATTTGCCTGCTACTGTCCTCTACCCAACCTTCACTTTACAGTGAAGGCTGTTGAATAGTTGCCTAGCCTTTACAGCTTTTACCCTGGACAGTTGTCAGCTTAAAGTCTCGCCTACATATGTTATTAAAACTGCAGTTCTGGCTATATTTGATGGACTATGCCTGTGGATTGACAAGCGAATTATGTCCTATAGGTCATACGGCACCTTTTAATAAACTTCTGTAATAGTGCCCATGAGGTGTTTGTTGATGGCTTCACACTGGGACATGGCAAGTGTTGTGGAGCTATTCTTGAGTGCCTCTGCTTGTTCCTGCCAAGGAAGTAACAGACGTTAACCTTGGGTGACTGCACATCATCACATCTGACAATTTTTATTTTCCAAAAAAAAAAGATATTTTAAGATATTTGTATACCACACTTCATACAGATACATCCCGGGCAATTCACAAAGAGAGAAATCCTGCAAAGTCCTACAAGGTCTCCTCTTGTTTATTTGTTTTTTCTTTCTTTCTGGAAGGCCACTACACTTTCTATTACAAGTTACACGAGCTATGTTTCATCCTCACACACCTCATTCCTCCCATCTAAATTAGATTAACATTTCCTTGGGCAGGCACCATGTCACTTCTGCACTCTCTCCATCAACCACCACATTGTTGGCATTAAATACCAGGTAAAATACCAGTAATACCGTAAGTCTTATATATTGTAGGAGCACCTCACAGTCTGAAAACCAGAGCAGGCGAAGGCAGCCAAATGAGTAAGAATGACAAGTATTTTTCTCTGTACAAATATTTTTAAAATATCGTGATGAATTGGGTTCAGAAGCTAATTCTACCTCCAGGCATAACCAGCACTTACTCATCAGATCACTGCAGGCCTCACTGACCTTGGCAGTCTTACAAGGATCTTATTTTCACACGGATGAGCTGTTCAAGAATGATTTTCCCAAATAAGATATCTATCAACATCAGCTATGCTCGTCTTCTCATCCCACACACATTTTTCTTGATTAAACATATTTGCTTTCCTATTTAACAACTACCGTAAAATTTCCAGTAACGTGGGAACTATTTCAATCTCTTCTCTCTCAGTAGAACAGCAGTAGAAAATAATGTTTAATTTAGGATTATTAGATGTGCCACAGAATATAATAACATTAATGCTGGAAATACATTCTCAAGACTTGTACAGGGATACCAAATACTTCGTGCCGAAGTCTCTTACTAACAGCAGCTCTCCTGAGTTTTACTATGAAGTCTTTCCTGGGCTTCTAGAGCTGCCTGATTAATTTGATGGTTTCAAGCGGGCTCACCTGATCTGTACCTCCTGGACTAATGTGCAGACTGCCTGGAGTATAGTTCCATGAATTAGTCTGATGGCTGCCTTTAAAAAAAAGTTTTCACAAACAGGTAATAGCCACTTGAAGCAGCTAGCCTAGTCTTTCCCAACCTAGAACCCCCCAAATGCTGCTGGTTACAACTCCCATCATCCCTGGCCATCAACTATACTGGATGATGTTGATGAGAGCTAGAGTTCAGAAACATCTGGAAGGGACAGACTTTGAACTGAACAAATGAAAGCAACATGGACTGAATCTCAACTTTGTGCAACAAGAGATCCTTTAACTTGGGATGCCAAAAACTGAACACAGAACCTAGAAAGCACATTTTACAGGGTGAGAAAGAAGACGGCTTAACTTTGGGAGAGGGACCATAGCTCAGTGCTGCAGTACACACCTTGTATGCCAAGGGCCCCAGGTTCAACACCCTCATGTAGGGATGAAAAAGATTCCTCACTGAAATCCTTAAGAGCTGCTGCCAGTCAGTGTAGCCAATACAAAGTTAGATGGCCCAGTGGTGTAATTTGAGATACGACAACTTTCATCAGTTTTGCTCAAATTACTGCAAGCATAATTCAGCTGAGCTTAGCCTACCTCAAGTAGCCTCCCACCCTCCATTTTAATAACACCCCTCAAAATCTCCACTGGCCACAGTCCTGTCCCCCTGTTCAAAAGGAAACAAATTCACCACAGGGAAGGAAACCAAGATAGCAGTCAGCAAAGAGTTCTAAAGATGAGGAATCTCCTTCAGTACTAGTTACAGGTAGGTAGCCGTGTTGGTCTGACGCAGTCAAAACAAAACAAAATAAAAAAATCCTTCCAGTAGCACCTTAGAGACCAACTAAGTTTGTCATAGGTATGAGCTTTCGTGTGCATGCACACTTCTTCAGATATCTGAAGAAGCTTTCATGCACATGAAAGCTCATACCTATGACGAACTTAGTTGGTCTCTAAGGTGCTACTGGAAGGATTTTTTGTATTTTATTTTGTTTTGAATCTCCTTCAGGTAAGTGATGTGAGCTGCATCTTTTACCACCAGGGATCATGGAGTTTGTAGTTCTATCCCTTGGTTCCTGGATGCACAAGGCAAACAGAGTCACTTGACTGAAGGAAAAGAGCCTCACTGGACTTATCTTTCACCACAGATATTCTCTCGTCCAAACTGATTCGCCTCCAGCCACTTGCCTATTCCAGTGTGCTACTGTTCTGTGGTGTATTTACAACATAGTACAGATCTACTCAGCTGACAGTACTATATGTTGTTTATGCAAGGATGTAACCTAAAGTTCAGTTTTCCTAAAGGAAATCAGTTTTGGAAAAGTTGATTTTGAGGGAAGAAATGACAAGGGAAGGGGTGCTTGTTTCCCCATCTGTTATTTCTTGCTCAAAATTGATCCTTCCAAATGGCTCCCACCCCCCACCGCCCATGAGTTTAAAAATACTTACTTGGTTGAAAAAATGCACAGCTGAATCCATATATAGGGAAAGCAGCTGGAGGGGGTTGGGTTGACATGAATTAGCACAGGGATGTGGAACCTGTGCCCTTCCCAATGTTGCTGGATTCCAGAACCCGTCAGACCCAACCAGCATGGCTGAATGACCAGGGATGATGGGAGTTGTAGTCCAGCAGCATCTGAAGGGCCACAGGTTCCTTACTCCTGAATGACAGAAATGATAGGAAAGGATCTAATATCGCCTCCCCACACAATTTACCCTCCCCTTAATCTGCTTTTCCTTAGAATTTTTGCTAGAATTGTTTTCTGTCACATGCAAACACAGCTCATCTGCACCGTTCACAAAGCTTGACTAAAAGTCTCTTGAAACGTCAGCACATAAAAGATGTTTCACTAAGTTGTTCATGACAAGAATGATTGTGACCAAGCAAGCAAAAGTTACAGAAAGATCAAAGATGTTCCAAAATGGTCACCAAGGCACAGATGCAGATGTGGAAGAGAGAGGCGGAAAGAAAAGGAGCAAAAAGGAACCATATGGTCAAAGGAGAATGGCTGCAAAAGGAGAAAATATTAGCAGGAATGAGAGAAGCACCGCTATCCCCCCCTAAACCTGGAGCACAACAAGATCCAAGATAGATAGCCTTTGCTTTCCTTTCTCAGTGGAAGTCAATGTTTTTTGAGTTGAGAAAGCAGGAGGAGAACCACTGATGAGAGCCACACTGTGCTCATATTAATGTTGCAAATTGTGCCAGTGAGTGGGCCAGTTCTACTGATGTGATAGCATAGAGCCAGGCGCTGAGGAGGGAAGATGTTCCCCTAGCACCAGACAAAATTCCCCAGTCATCCACTGTCCAGAGCAAGTGTGGTAACAATGCTGAAACAATATTTGTACCAAATTAGTGCACATGAAAAAAGGGCCATGAGGACAATCCTTAACATTGTCTCTATTTCAACAAGTCCTTGGTTATTAAGAAATACTATGGAAGCATTGTAATAGGCTATAAGAACTTGCATAATTTAACAATAGAAATCCAGTGAGCTATAGGATTCACATTTCATGAATCAAAATGAAAAACTATTTTAACATTAAGCCCGACCCCAAGGAAATTGACTAAGCTTTGGTTAGTCTCCCAGATATAGTGCCCTAATGATTTCTACAAGAATGTTGCTCAGGTCATAAATGAAAAATGCAGGACCATTTTTAGACAACAAAATCCACACACTATATGTGATTTAAATCTTTGGATACAACGGAACTCCTTCTAATGCCTTGTAAAATATTTAAAGCTTAGCTGCCTGATAAAATGGCACTGCTAACATGCAACGACATAATCATCATCTGGAAACACAGTTCAGTTGTGTTCTGGGCCAGATCTATCGAGCTTTATCGACTTGGTAAAAACAATTGGTCATAAAGATCGGCTTTCGGTTATGATTTGGCCCACACAAACAAATCCACCATTTCCACCCACATCTCCTTCCAGTTTTACAGCTGTAAAACCATCATGAGAGAAAGCAAATGGATTCAACTAGTTCCTGTTCAATAAAACAAGACATATTAGGTTACAGCTTATCTTTTTCTTGTATACATACTGTTTGGTTGTTGATGCAAATTCTGCTTAAAGCCTTATTCTTGGCTTGTCCTAACTAAACTGTGTTAGCTATAAGGCATCATCACTGGTAAGGATTGTCTGGATATGAGAATGCTAAATGTAACATAAATGTAATATATCACGACAATGCCAAATTGATTAATGCAACAGAAGCACATTTCAGGGAGAGAAAAAAGTAAATTACAAGTCATTAACAGTAAATTCAAATTGTGTTATGGATTTGAATGATTTCCGTCCTTTTCTAAAGGATTAGTTATTTTGTTTCATTTCCCCCCCTAATCTTTCACTTTACAATTCAAAGCATTCTTCTTGCTTCAGAGTTGAATAATGTTTTAGCTGACATAAACAAAGCATGTTCCATCAGTCTTTAAACCTCTGATAAGAAAGAGAATGTGAACTTATATAAAGGCAACTGTAACTGCTATTGCTTTCATCATTTTTATTATTATTATTATTATTATTATTATTATTATTATTATTTAGAAGGAATTGTTTAGCTCTTCATGTTTTCTCAACATTAGGAATACGCAATCCATGCATCAAATAAATCGTTACACAAAAACAAATGCATTGCATGCCACTACAAATTCAGACTAGAAAAGCCGAACGGATTATTCAAAGACAAAGGAAGGAAGGTTTGCTGAGGTGGGGGGGGGGTTGGGTTTTAAGGGAAAGCCGGAAGAAAAGAGGACATCTGGCTGAAGCCAAGGCGGCTATTCCAGACACAGAAAAATACAAACAGGAAGACTAGCAGAATGAAACAAAATAAGCAAGAGAACAAAATGGTTGGGGAGAACAAAGAAAACACAAAATGGCACAGATAAATAGTTGGGCACATTTATGGAAGGTGCTGCAGAATGAATGTGAATGAGGACCATTTCCACTGCATTCTTTTCTCCACATGTTTTGAAAAGGAAAGGATGGAAGGAGACAGATAAGGGCATCTTTGTTTGTTTGTTTGTTTGTTTGTACGTACCATTTATAACCTGCTCTTCATTGTTCACACAATTTGAGAGTGAGAAACGTTAAGTATTGTAAAGTGCTTTGTGAACCACTTTGTGCCTTTTTTTAAAAGGTATATAAATACTTGAAATAAATAAATGGTAATAAAACAATATTTCATTTAAATGCAACAATTTAAAACATCCAATATACCAATATGGGATGGTAGTGATGTCTGACATGGGACTGTACCAGTCGTACTCAGAACAGACCCACTGAAATCCTGAGTTAGCCATGTCCATTTATTTCAATGGGTCTATTCTGAGCAGAACTGGCACTGAATGTCACCCATAGTGCCCTTTGGATGTTGCTGGACCTTCGCTCTCATCAGCCCAAGCCACCATGAACAATGGAGGGGAGGATGGGAGTTGTAGTCCAACAATACCAGAGGTTACCACACTGACTACCCCTGTACTAACAATAAAAGCCACCACTTCAGTAAAATGCTTACATGTAGAGTCACATTCTTTACCTTGTGTTAAAGAATCCATCAGCATTGCTGCTGCTCACTCCTGAGAAGGGAAGACATTCCAGAGTCAGAGTGGCACCAATGAGAAAACCTTCTCAAGAGCCATCTCAAAGCACTGTGGTGGTATAAGAAGGGCATCCTCTGATGCCCTTAAAGTCCAGGCAGGTGTATAAGGGAGCAAGCAGTCTTTCTGCTATCCATCGAGATTAAAAAGAGCATTAAATGATGTCATCACGCAGAACCAGACAGTCTGAGCAGTCCTGAGCAGTTTAGAGCAGGGCTCTAAACAAACACTTTAAATCTGGCTTAGTAATGTATTGGTAGCCAATGCAGAGATTTCAACACCAATGTTGGTAAGGTGACGCTGGACACAGTCTCGCTACAGCAGTTTGCGCTAACTATGTATTTCCAAACAGGTTCAAAGGCAGCCCTACATAGAGTGAATTGCAATGATCCAGTCATGAAATTACCATCACATTAACTATGCTAACCAAGGAGGCTGCACTCCCCTGGAAGGAACATGTTCACAGTTTGGGGGTGCTCCTGGGTTCAACACTGTCACTGGAGGCTCAGGTGGCCTCCGTGACTAGGATCTGGTTCACCAGTCATGACCCCTTTGGACAGAGATGACTTGGCCACTATACTCCATGCTCTGGTAACTTTCCGATTGGATTACTGCAATCCAATCTACATGGGGTTCAATCCCCATCCCCAAAAGGGACATTCGCAGCTGGGTGATTAAGACCGTCCAGGTCCAGGGAGGGCCTTTTAGAGGCAGCTACACCGTTGTCTCCTTCAAGGGTGTGGAAAGCCGCCTCTCATGCAGTGGTGAACTGACTAGTCCTTGGACCAACCCAGTCTGTCCCATTTGGCTAGATTTTTGTGCCATGACAAACAGGGTTTAAGAAAGCATGCAGTTGGCCTCACCATTCCAAGCATCTTGTCCACATTATCAAGCCTCAAAAGCTGACACCAAAGAATCTGACCAGTCACTGCACTGGATGTTTCAGCTAGATATTCTAAAATATGGGCAATTCCCTGTTTATATGAGGCCCATATGTCAAAGGTCAAGTACAAGTTTCACTGGTGTGAGTAGCAATTAAGCCTTTCTAAGATTTGCCAAAAGTGATGCGGGTGGTGCTGTGGTCTAAACCACAGAGCCTAGGGCTTGCCAATCGGAAGGTCGGCGTTTCGAATCCCCACGACGGGGTGAGCTCCCGTTGCTCGGTCCCAGCTCCTGCCAACCTAGCAGTTCGAAAGGACGTCAAAGTGCAAGTAGATAAATAGGTACCGCTCTGGCGGGAAGGTAAACCATGTTTCCATGTACTGCTCTGGTTTCGCCAGAAACGGCTTAGTCATGCTGTCCGCATGACCCAGAAAACCTGTCTGCAGACAAACGCTGGCTCCCTCAGCCTGTAAAGCAAGATGAGCACCGCAACCACAGAGTCATTTGTGGCTGGACTTAACTGTCAGGGGTCCTTTACCTTTACCTTTTTAATAATTGCCAGCTGCATGTCAAAAGCCACTCTTAATACAGAAACTTAAAAATGTTTTTCTTTCACACAGGCCTGTATGTTCAAATGCCAACATACCGAACTTGTAAGAAACACTACCCCGTAGCATTAGAAGAAGCACATGAATTAGAAGAGAGTCCAAATGTTAAGCTGAGCATCTTTAGGATTGTGCTCTATGGGGAGCTGACTTCAGGCACAAGGCCCATTGACAGACCAACTCTACATTACAAAGATGTCTACAAATGTGATATGAAAGCTGGCAACACCAACCCCGTTGTGTGGGAATTCCTCACAGACCAATGCAGTGAAGACAGACAGATTGTGTATCCAGAGCAGTGACCAGAGGAGGAGCTAGGAGGACCATAGAGAAGAAACGCCCAGTAAACCTGCATCAGCACAACTGGACACCTTCATCTGGCCCAGCTGCAACAAAACAGGCCTCTCCTGTATCAGCCTCTTCCCATGGAATTCTTGGAATAGTAGTTCAGTGAGGGGACTAGGGGATTCCTAACAATTATCAGCACCCTTAACAAGTGACAGCTCCCAAGAGTCTTTGGGGGAAGCCACAGTTTAAAATGGTATGATACTGCTTTTAACGTATAATGCAGATAGGGCCTAAAGCAAGTATGGCTAAGCTTTTCTGATCCGAGGGCCACATTCACCTTTACACAACCTCTGGGATGTATGGCACCTACACTCAAACACATACTCCTCATACATGCACACATACAGTCACGTGGCTCACGGCCCCCTCTGCTGACTCAGTTATCACGTCTCCTCACTCATCAAATCCGCATTGCTATCAGGGCCCAGGGTTTGGCAGAGAGGTTTAAAAGTACTGGTGGTGTCTTGCAGGACAGAAAAAGTGCTTAGGGGGCTGAATTTCTGGAGTTACCCACCTCTGGTGAGCTGACAGTTGGTTCAAATCTTACCTCAAAGATATCCAGATGTATTTTCTCAGCTTCAGCTCCCCAACTGCAATATAGGAATACTAATACTAGCCGACTATTCAGGTATATTTTTAAAAGATTAATTAGATTATATATGTGAAGTGCTGTGAATACTTAGGAAAGTGATTTATAAATGCTAAGTAGTAGTGCATGTATGCAAATGCCCAGAGCACTAAATCTCATTCTATCAATGGGTATCAGCAATTTCATATTGACTAACCTGTAAGAAAGGGTACACAACTCTGACCATTTTAAATAATGGAAAAGCCTTTTCTTGCAAGAACATTTGGTGGATTCTTTTTTAACCAAGTTATTTGTTGCCCATTACATCACTTATGGGGACCCAGGTGGCGCTGTGGTCTAAACCACTGAGCCTAGGGCTTGCTGATCAGAAGGTCGGCGGTTCGAATCCCTGTGACGGGGTGAGCTCCCGTTGCTTGGTCCCAGCTCCTGCCAACCTAGCAGTTCGAAAGCACGTCAAAATGCAAGTAGATAAATAGGAACCGCTACAGCGGGAAGGTAAACGGCGTTTCCATGTGCTGCTCTGGTTTGCCAGAAGCGGCTTTGTCATGCTGGCCACATGACCTGGAAGCTATACGCCGGCTCCCTCGGCCAATAATGCGAGATGAGTGCGCAACCCCAGAGTCGGTCACGACTGGACCTAATGGTCAGGGGTCCCTTTACCTTTACCTTACATCACTTATAGAACATTTCCTTTAGTTTGCTCAAACTTGTTTGCTAAGATTGTTTTGCACATTGCACAACAGAAAATCAATGTTTGCCAGAAAGCAAACACTGTGCAGGATGCTATAGTTAAGTATTGTTTCATGACCAGTGATGGGTGGGTGGGTGGGTGTGGGTGTATGGGTGGGTGTAAACTTTTAGGTGCAGATCTTAGGTACACACCTAACAGCCATGATGCATGACGTGGCTCTTCATTTTATCAGGCACACTCAAATTCTTTGGTCCCATCTGCACTGCACTTTTAAAGCAGTATCATAGCACTTTAGACAGTCATGGCTTCCCTTCAAAGAATCCTGGGAACTGTAGTTTGTTAAGGGCACTAAAAGTTGTTATACAACCAATCCCTCTGGCAATCATAGCTTTGTGAGGAGAATGGGATCTCCTGATAACTCTCAGCACCCCAACAAACTAAAGTTCCCAGGGTTCTTTGGGGAAAGCCATGCCCATTTAAAGTGGTATGATACCGCTACAAATATAATGGACAGATGGGGCCTTTGTTTCTGTGTCTGATGTACTCTGTAACAATTCTATCTTTTTGTACTGTGTTGTATTTAACTTTTGGAGACATCATATTGGTTGGTACTCAATGCCAACCTGATTTCTCTCACTTGAGAAAAGTTTTATGTTTTGGGCCAGTGAATATCCTCAGATCCTTTAAAAATATATTTCTACAGAAAGGCAAAACTGTGACATGTGTGTGTGTGTGTGTGTGTGCGCGCGCGTATAGATATATAGAGAGAGAGCACTTTAAAAGCTTGTTGTCTGTATAATGTTGCTCTTCCTATTACTTCATTAGGCTATGAATATGATCTGGTAATGGTTGCTAGGAAGGAGCAATGTACAGAGGGGGAAAGAGAAATAAATTAATGGGGAAGGCAAAAGGCTGTTCTAATAAAGCGTCCTGGGCAAATGAAACTACTAGCAAAGTCTCATGGGAAGAGTCTTCGAAACTGTCACATCTGGAACTCATGCTCAAATATCATTAAGGGGGTTTGTTTTCAAAGAGAGGATATAAACTGAAGTACTCTGAAATCACAAGAAGATTGTTTACACAGTAGAGAGGTAGGAGAGTGGGGTTTTTTTTCATCTTTGAAAGAAAATCTGGTATGCAGATAAACTGCATATTGGATGGCTTGGAGGATCCCTTGCCTCAGACAGAAGGGATGTTCACAAGAACAAAGCTGCCTTACATCAGGCAGTCTACATGAAAGATTCAGTACCCAGTTCCAGAGCTGTCAGTAAAACAATTGCCAAAGAGTTGCTTGTTAACATTTCAAAGTATTCCTTTCACAGTCTCCTTCTCTCGCTAACCATGCCCTACTGTAGTGGCGAGTGGTGAATCTTGCCCCTGGAATGCATCTCCAAAGGGGAGTGAATAGAAAGAAATAATATGATGAGTGAAAAACATTTAGCCAGCAAAAGGCTGCCTTTATGTGTAAATTATTTACTGTAACGTAGAACTCCAAGGCTTAGAGCCACCCCCCCCCAACAGACTGAAACTATCCAAGCATTTAGGTGATTTGCCTCAACTGGCTGCAAAAATTATACTTCTGTATGTGCATGCAGAATGGCATGTTTTTAATACAATACACGCAAATGGGATTTAGCCCATTCCTAGGCAGCGTATACAGCAAGTTTATATAAGCTACTAATTTCCAGCCTGTAAGAAGTGGAAGGAGATCTCGAAGGCTTGCTGGAAGAACAAATGTAAATGTAACTGCTATGGCTAATCTCTTCCCATTTCAATTTCACTTGACATGGTTAGGCCATATTTCTTTTAAAGAAAGAAAAATTAAATTCTCTATTTATCTATAAATGCAGAATTGTCCTTCTTTAAGCACACGGCTGAACTATTCAAGTGAAGCAAAGATTGAAATGCTAATTGAATTTATGCCCAAGCAAAGCATCACTTAGATCTTTGACAATGACAAAAAAGCTGGTTAGTGAAAATATATGCAAGAAGAGTTCTGTTCTAGCCTGCTAGAGGGGGTTAATTAAAAATATGAAAGGGTTTGGGTTTTTTTTACTTGTGTGCGACAGGAAAGCGGTTCCTAGTGTCATATTTGAACAGGTGGGTAAGAAAGACAAAGCAAAGAAATAGGTAAGTAAATAGCAATGTAAAAAGAAAAAAGATAGCAGGCATCATGCTGACGCTTTTGTATATTTAAGCAGGTTTTGCCAAAATGGGCAAATGATTCTCTACTCACTAGCATTTGTGGTCGCCTCCAAGCCTTCCCTCTCCCCGAGTCCTTGGCACGTGCCAGAGGAGAACAGTCTGGGTCTCATTCCATTTCACATGGG
This sequence comes from Zootoca vivipara, assembly GCF_963506605.1. Classification (NCBI taxonomy): domain Eukaryota; kingdom Metazoa; phylum Chordata; class Lepidosauria; order Squamata; family Lacertidae; genus Zootoca; species Zootoca vivipara. The sequence continues at coordinate 51,868,404 of NC_083280.1, forward strand.
GCTTTTGCACGGTTTCTGCTATCTGCAAAAAGTGCAGCCAGCTCCAGGAAATCCATGGGGCTACAATGGAGGACATAGGCCTGATGGGGAGGGGGGAATTATCTTCACAGTGCATATTTTGATCAGAGCATGACAGCTTAGCATGAATAGATCCTGGCAAGGTATACTGAGCTCAGTTTATGCTAGTATTATTTCTGTCACTTAAGAAACAAAACAAAACAGGAAGAAGATCCTCCAGCCGATCAGGCATTGGTATGGAGCACCAAATGGTACATCATATGCTGGGGAAGAGGGCATGCGTGCTCCTTCACTATAACTGGAGAGCAGCTTGATTTATATGGACCAGGACAATGTTTCTGCAGTCTATTCCATTTCATCTGTTTTGAGAATCTGACAACCAATGCAAATTACCACGTGGAAGAGGGCAATTGTCAGGGAAAGCCCATGCATCTAGCTGCATCCCCCAAAGTTGTGCAGCTCCTCCTGCCATTGGCTGTGTGGAGCTTCTCCATGCAATTTAGAACCCTGTTCTAAATCAGACCGAGAGACTGTGTTGTAGAGCAGGCTCCCTTCTTCAGACATTATAGTTTCAACTCATTAGGAAGCAGGATGAGCCATACAACTTTGAGGGTTGGGCTAAATACACAGCCCTGCTGCCGCCTCCCCCCCGCCATACTTGCACCTTTCACACTAGGGATGGACAAATCTGTCCACTTCAAGTCTCCTAAGTTTCTCGTTTTTCCAGTCTTAAAACTGAGCTCTCCATATTTCTGCAGCAATTTTAAAAAAGAATCCTCATGAACATTTGCCAGCATTTTAATGCAAATTTATCGGCAGTTGTTCTCTCCTAGCCTAGCCTACCTCACTGGGTGGCTGTCAGGATAAGACTGAGGGGAAGAGGGGAACAAGGTATGCTGCCTGAGCTCCTTGGAAGCAGAAATGTAACAACTAAATATGTAAATTGCCCAGGACGTCCTGGTTAATTAGCTAAGTTTTATAAACTTTTTTTAAAAAGAGCATAGTATTCTGTCACATAAAATGTTCACCAGCTTCTATGGAGCCTTAAATTAAAGTAAAAACAAAAGCATGTGCTGCTTGTTCCACACAGAAGGCCTTACTTTTCAAGCATAAATTGTATGTGACTTTAACAGTATGAATTCTATCAAGTGGCCCACAGTATACATTTGCACACAGTTCAACACAACATGAGCACATTAAATAGGATTTGGCATTAAAAGACCCTACACTGAATGGGAATCGAAAATAAATGCCCACATTCTCCCCAGAAGACTATTCACCCTGCGGCCTAAGGCATTAATTTAACTGAATGAGGAAGCCACTAGGGCAGCTGTCGCTAGCTTATTTGATTTGTGAATAAACAATAGCTTCATTTTAAAGGCTATTCACTTTTACTCCATTCCGAGGTAGAGTCAAAAAACCACAAAAGGAAATAATAATTCAAAACATGGAACACATACACATGCTACTTTTTAAACGGAGTTTTAAAATGTAAAAGTCTTTCTGTTTTTTTAATCAATGTCGTGATGGGAAACATGCAACAAAAACAACTTGCAGTCACACTATTAATTGTTAACTGCTTCTAATGGCAAGAAGCCCTGAGGCTATATCTTACACTTAATTGATATTGTGCATTCGTCTGTATATTAATGAGGAGTTAGGGTTTCGAGGGTCATTCCAATAAAATCTTTGTACTTGTCAGCTTGAATTATGTATCTTTACTTGTTGCAGAAAACAGTGACAAATACGATAATTACAGTCATTGATACACGTTGCTGCGGTTTGCTCAAACAATCAGGTACATCATGTCCAAAATGAGATGCCAATCTAGCACAACACTAATGATCCATCTGTGTGGTAAACATGAACAGTTTCTACTCAAAGGGAAAATACAATTTCACAAGACTGAATTTTCATGTGCAAACAGACCTACGCTTCTCTGATCATATTCAGTGCTATTGATGTTAGTTTATATCTGTCCAGTAGTAATGCCTTACACTTATGTCAAATATTGTAAAGTTTGTACTCCAAAACCCCAGTTTCTGCAATCAGAAAAAATATATGCATATACTGCAGATTTCAACTTATCTATCTTTTTCCCTAGTTAATTTCATATATAGAACTTCTGAGTGACTGGGGAGAGTGGAAAAACATTTTATATGGACTTCTAAAACTGGAACATATCCATGAAGCAAACAGGTGGTCATTGGATAAGTTTTCGTTACTAAAGTTCAACCCTTGCACACCTGGACACTATTTATTAATTTCCAGCACTGGCAGACTATGTGATGACAAATCCATTTCCAACACAATAAATTAACAAATTTAAAAGAATGCAACATAAGTAAAATATCAAGGATTTGACAATAGCAAAAATCCTGTGATCCAAAGCAAGCTTAACCAGATCCACCATAAGCCTGGAGGAACAAATGTGTTTTAAGAAGGCGACAGAAACTCATCCAAGTAGTAACCATCTATTTTCCTAGGGAAAGGGAGCTCCATTGTCAGGCTGCAGCTATAAACAAAAAACTCTTGCATCCCTAAGCAGCAAGCAACACTCACCAGTGGAACAATGAGAAAGGCTCCCTCCATGGATCTTGACACCTGGGCGGGCTAGTGTGAGTGGAGACAGGTGGAATACCTAGGTCCCCAGTCATTCTGGGCTCTGTATATTAACAGCAACACCTTAAATTGGGCCCTGGAACATACAGGCAGCAAGTGCAGATCTCATCAGGTAGGTGTTTTACAGGCAGCGATCATTTTGTGCAGGGGTTCTGTTCCTGGCCCCTGCAAATGCCAGCAGAGTGTGCATATTCCCAATCCACCCTGTTCCCCTTCCACCTCCCATTCTGCCCTCTTCCAGATCCAAAAGTATGCGTGCGTCAGAGGTCAAGGGGCAATTGGACGTACGCAAAATGGTCTCCGCTTGTATAACTGCACAGAGAAGTACTACCTAGCTACAGCATTCTGCACTAGCTAGTTTCCAAACTGTATATTCAAGGGTTACTCTACATAGGACGATTGTCTATTTCTGGATGGTCCATTTCTAGGCACAATTCAAGCTGCCATCTGAAGTAAGGAGTGTTGTGACTGGAGACAGGGCCTTTTCAGTTGTGGCATGCTGTCCCTAGAGCAAAGACAGTCTGACACAAAATCTCAAGCAATCTTTCCCAGGAGTGCAATACTGCAGAGGGGATTTATTTCATCATCGGTATTTATCCTTTCCAATTTTGGAGATGCTTATGAGACTGCTTCCAAGATTCCATTTTCCTCTCAGATGGATCTTTGGCTACCCGAGAGGCCTAGGGAGGTGGCACTGTGTTACTCATATGCTTCTCCCTTGGGTAGGCATGCAAGGGCTTAAAGTTCCTGTAGGTTTATTTCCAACTGAGTCACTTAGGCCACAGGTGGCATGGTTACTGTCACCACCATTAAAATCATTTGAGCTATAGCTTATAACAGCATGTTTCAACAGATTCCATGCATAGGCTAATATCTGAACATGGTCCCTGTGCTATAACACTATAGAACAGAAGGACTTATGCCTTGGCTGTTACTTCCAAGTAACTACATACTGTATTTCTTTACGTTATAGTTTGATTTGGGTAATTACAGAAGTTCAGGTGTAAAGAGAAAGGAGGGGGATATAGGAGGAAATGAAAAACAGTCATGAAGGGTAAAAGAAGTTGTTTCTTGGCTAGTTATGTCATATATAACAGAAATGAGCACAAAGGAGACCTTCTAAAGCAGAAGATTTCTATCATATGTCACTAAGATTGATTTCTTCATATCACCACATAGAACCTTTGACCCTAACCCAAAAAGAGCCAAGAACTGTGAAGAATCAAGTGTCTAGCAAACATGGCTGTAGACACCAGATGAGCATCACTAAAAAGATGGATAAAATAATATATATCCATTTAAAAATATTAATTATACAAAGATCCAGGCTTAGTCATGTTTAGAGTAAGACCTATTAATAGTGTTAACCTACTAATAACTAACTTAATTCACATTAATTTCAATTCATCTACTCTAAGCATTACTAAATGTAGAGCCAGGCCCAGTGTCTCTTTCTAAAGCATAATCTGGTTTTTAAAAGAATTCTGAATGCCATACAAACATGATAAAATACATTTATATAATCTCATAAAACTCAGTCATGATCATCTATCAAACCTAGTGAATATAGGGCTGAGTTTCTTTTTGTTTTAATGTAAAAGAGCACAGATAAATGGGGAAGTCAATTATTACTGAATTATATTTATTTTGATGTGCTCCTAGTGGCTCCAGGGACTAGAGATGTCATAAGGTTGAGATACAGGAGCATCCATTTGACTCCCCACTTGGATGATCTGTACAGATCCACATACAGTTACTAAAATATCATCATCATCATCCTCCTCATCATCATCATCCAAGTCCAATAAGTTATAACCAGCCTACTAAAACATTTTATAGGTTCTGTAGGACTCATTTGGGCTACAGCTGGGTAAATGTATGCTTGTCTCCAGTGCATCAGAATATGTAATCACTACTGGAGGATATTAACATAGAAGAATGGCACTGAGGGAGCATATGCCATAATGTATTAAAAGCACAGGAAGGCAAAAGCTGAACCACTTCAGGAAAATAGTAAGATTAGCTAATTTAACTTTTTCTAATCATCACATTGCTTAATATTTAATTTATCCACGCTCAGTGATTAAATTGAGCTACTTAATCTCTTACTTCAATTCCCCAAATCCTGTATTTTGTTCCTTTGCATTTTGTTCTGCTGGGGAACCACGATCACATCCCATATGCAAAGCCATATTAGAGTGGTGGACTACTATTACTTATCAGAAATTAATATTTTCCCATGCAACATAAAATTGTTATTACTTAATAATTAGAAATATATTAAAATCCATGGGGGGATACTTATGTTTATAGAGCTATTTGAATGACCCCTTCCATTGCAGAGCTGTAATCTTAAAGATTAGTGGAAAGAGACTCACTGAAGACAAATGTAGAGCCCTGAGTACAGTATCTTTAGAATCACAGGACTATATGCATCTTTGTCTTTAGCTCACAAACTGTTCACTGGAGCTACTCTGCTTCCTACACTGTTGTGTATATTGCATTTTGCAATAGTGAGAAAAGGAAGGTTAAGGATATGTCATGTATCAAAAATGCATTCAGGAAAATCACGGTATTTACAAATGGAAGCTTGATATTCATAAAAACAGTACAGTATGGCTGAAACCTAAACATAAGAGCCATTGAACACAGTAGGACTTATTCCTGAGTAGAGATGGGGCCCTGAATATGTCCATTTTGGTCACCCTCAGCTTCTAATTTTTTCATTCTTAAATTCATTTCTCCACATTTTCACATCACTTTGTGAATTGTTGTTAAAAAGTTCTCAAGAAAATGTTCAGGATTGTATTATGAATTCTTCCAAATATACACATTTTCGTATGCAGTTTGCTTTATACATATTTTTGGAAAGCAATACTCCCTAATATAATTTTGTGTATTATTTAACTAATATAGTCATTTTCATGCCTGCTTTACCTAGTACATGCATTTTTGTATGCATTGCTTGACTGAATGGAGACGTGTGAATTTCAAAAGAAGGTTGTGTTTCAACTCATGTATCATTCCAGAAAGAACAAATTTGGTAAGTTCACCCACAACTGAATCAAAATTCTCCTCCATCCATGCTTCTGAGTAAACATGCACAGAGCTGTGCTGTACAGCTACCAACTTTTTCTTGAAAGACTCCTAAACTGTTAAATGCTACCAAAGGGAATCCATTATTCCCTCACCTCCCACCCTCTCTTCTTCCCCCAGTTCTGTGGATCAAATAGAAGACCTTCTTTCTTCAGAGGTGGGAGCAGATGGTGGCTGAAGGGTTACTGGAAGGAGAAGTCATGGTGCATCCTTTTTCATTACAGCTGAAAACAGAGCTCACTTCCTATAACTGTTGTAGGAAAGCACATAGGCAAACCACAAATGGGACCCTCTAAAAAGCTGTGTAAGTTTATTCATGCTCACCCATGTGCAGCAACATTCCATGGATGGCATGATAGCCAACACCTTCCAAAAGAGTTCCTTTCTGACCACACAGAAAGCACCAGGTGAACAGACCTTTTCCCCTAGAGTGTTGTCTCACTTCATTTTCTTTCAGTATTTTCCCTTCTTTTAAATATCCTTCGTTTTCGCCACCTCCATTCTTGTTCACCCATTACAGCAAAAAGCCCTTTCTAAGCAATGTTGTGACTGTGAAAATAAGAGCCCCAAGTCATAAATCCATGAGTCTTGTCTAGCAATGCTCAAGGACAGGGGGGTCAGCAGACTTTTTCAGCAGGGGGCCGGTCCACTGTCCCTCAGACCTTTTGGGGGGCCGGACTATATTTTGAAAAAAAAGAACAAATTCCTATGTCCCACAAATAACCCAGAGATGCATTTTAAATAAAAGGACACATTCTACTCATGTAAAAACATGCTGATTCCCGGACCGTCCGCGGGCCGAATTTAGAAGGTGATTGGTCCGCATCCGGCCCCCGGGCCTTAGTTTGGGGACCCCTGCTCAAGGACTTTGTACCACCTGTATTTTTAAGTGAACCAACTTGATTTGTACTTCCTGGAATAATATGAGGAGATTGTGCTAGTTACTTGTGATGTCTAAATTAGCCAATTCAAAGTCCTCAAAATCCAGATCCCTGGCTGCTATATACAAGTCCTTGGCTTGTGACTTGGCAGTGTTGGAATCTTCTAAACCCTCCCCTGGTTGCCTGAGTTCCATGGTCCCATTGACTAAGTGACCAAAGTGAAAGCATAATGCTACTTTGCAGCTACTGTCCTCTCACAACATACAGTTGATGAGTCTCTTTAACAGCAGGATTTGGAGCATCCCACTTCACTACAATCTAAAACCTTTTTAGGTCACCATTGCCCAACCTTTCGCAACATGAGGCTAATATTGAATTTACTGGGAAGATGCATTTGCATGATCTTAAGCCTACTACAGTCTTCAGTAATGAATCTGTACCCCTTGATTTTACTTATTTTACACAGGACCCCGTATGTGGGACTGTATGGAACTCGTGAAGAACTGCCAAGATAAACACAGCATCCTCAGGCTGCAACTAGCAACTTGAGAGACCGCAGGTGCAATGATGGAGAAAGCTTCAGTCTGAACATCTTTTTGCCAAAAAGAACATTACATTCCTCTAAATATCTGTGTTGGATACATAGTTGTGCTTTGGCTATTTGTAGCTGCTTGCATTCATACTTGTTCCTACTCTCATTCTTAAAATGTAACCTAGCACGGAATCCCCATTTCACTCACTTTGCCCAGAGGGACTTTAGTGTACCTTCTCTGTAAGAAGTATTTAGCAAACTTTGTTTTCTTACTAGACCCACATTTCAAGGATGTTCATCTTGATCCATTTTGCCAGCCCAGTTCATTGATTTTGAAATATGAGCAGGGAGAGGTAGCATGTGAGGCAGCTTTTAGACTAACTGTACCAAAATATAGTGACTGAAGTTAATTGATGAAACATGAGCAGAAAAATGAAAAACAGCAGGCCTGCATTAAATGATTTCAGTAAGAGGCAGGAGGGGGGGCAATTTTAAGCCATTAACCAATTTATCACTATGTTCATGCATCACTCATATTCTCTCAAATTCCTTGTAATGATCAAATGGGTTGCAACTGACACCACAATGTTTGAAGAAATTTGATAATGACTGGCTCACTTTTCAGTATGTAAATGCCTGTTGAGTTAAAATCCAGGTCAGTCAGCTGCCATGTTTAATTTCCAAAGTCCTAGAGTGTCCATTAGCTCATCATTGTGTTATACAGCCATCGCCGCCACCACCACCACAACCACCATTAAACTATCTGCCTTTCACCAGGGTTAAAACTATTTTGAATTCAGAATTTAAAACAGTTAAAACAGAGTGCAGGTGCAATAATAGGGTGGGCTCTGAAAACACACATTTTAGGTGTCAGAGGCTAGGGTTAAAAAGTACAGTCATACCTCATGATACATCCACTGCGGGTTGCGTCTTTTCAGGTTACGGATGCAGCGAACCTGGAAGTCCCAGAACGGATTACTTCCGGGTTCGGCGCGTCTGTAACCTGCACGCATGTGCAGAAGCGCCGCATTGCGTCACGCGCATGTGCAGATGCGGCGCTTCAGGATGCGGCCTTTTCATGTTGCGAACGGGTCTCCGGAACCGATCCCGTTCACAACAAGAGGTACCACTGTACATCTTCAGCATTTGCTGAAAGCTGTAGATAAAATATACACCTCTGTGAATAGAGGAATTTACAGCTTTGGGGCTGCCCCAGAAAATGCCCTCTTCTGCACCATCTCCTTAAAGGAAATATGAATCCAAGTTAGAGGAGATGTGTATGCAATGCCCTTGCAGAAAGGGACACACACTTTCTGATTTATCTTCCAAATGCCAGTATGTCACAAACAATACAGCAAAGTTTCATTCAACGATCTTACTATTCCCTGGAGGGAAGAGCACATTTTATCTTGTTCCCTCAAGAACCCTAAAGCCATCTTTCTACAATATTTATATTCTAATCTTTCTATGTTCACTTGTAAAAGCTGATAATTAGGAAAGCCTCTTTGATGGTCAGAAGCTGTGCACTATTTCTGTATGCATGGTAACCAGATGAATCACTGGCGGCACTAATCCTGTAAGAGTGTTAAAGGTCCCCTGAGACGGTTACTGAGAATGCTAAACCTGCCCTGTATTATGCTCTTTCCTACTAATCCCAAGAAAATGAATGTTAATTTCTCATGAAAAGGGGTTAATTATACATTTATTTCTGATTCAGCCATATTAGCCTACTTTTTTGTGGGGGGAACACCCAGCTGAATTTATTTCTTCAAAGAATATGTTAAAGGTTGCACCTTGAGCATTTGATCAAACAATATTTACTAAGAAATAACAGCTCTTGGGGGGAAAGAGACAGCATAATGAGAAGTAACAATGATTATCCTTATTTAACTTATGGTACAATTTAAACATCTTTTGCTTCTTCTCCCCCCTGCTTTTTCTCTTTTTGCTGTAAACCTTGAAGTAACTATTTTTCTTCCACTTTCTCAAACAATAGTTTTAATATTTGTGCAGCTGCCAAGTCTGATCCAAGATATTGGCTTTTCTTTCGTTCCTTATTATTAAAGTAATAACTTGCACAATAAAACATTGTTCTCTTCTTAAATATGCTACAGAAATTAAATTAAAAGATCTAGCTGTCTTAAAGGGAAATGGCACACAGTTCACACTTTGAATGATTTGCAAAAATTAGCAGATGACAAATGGTTGTAATTTTATTGAGTATCATGAATTGCTTTGCATTGCTGTTTTGTTTTGCAAAAACCATGATCGAACATTTATTGCAAAGTGAGGCACTCAGCAACAGCCTGACCCCCAAACCATTTCTACTGCCAAAACAAGGCAACAAAAGCAGCATATTATCTTGGCAACTGGGGCAGGACCTAATTGAGGCTGCCACTCTGTACCACAAAACAGAGGGTGGGTGTCCTGACTTTAGTGGAAAGGCATTCTGTGAACGTAACGCATATCTATGAAGTACATATTTGCATCCTGGTTACAGGTAGGTAGCCGTGTTGGTCTGGATCGAAGTAAAATAAAAAAATTCCTTCAGTAGCACCTTAAAGACCAACTAAGTTTTTATTTTGGTATGAGCTTTCGTGTGCATGCACACTTCTTCAGATACTGTATCTGAAGAAGTGTGCATGCACACGAAAGCTCATACCAAAATAAAAACTTAGTTGGTCTTTAAGGTGCTACTGAAGGAATTTTTATATTTACATCCTATTATGTTCATTTCTGCACTTACATGGACAAGCAATTAAGCTCACAAGTAAGGCTGAATTTTAAATACAAGATATCTCAGACCCTTTGCCCTTGACTCGGAAACTGCTGTTAGCGCAGAAAGTTGTAGCACAGTTGCGACAGCATATAGCACCAATGTCCCAGAGAGCTGTACTAGTTGTCCATTTGTTACTAGACCAAGTTCAAGACGTTACTATTGGTTTATGAAGCATTTAATGGTTTGGGACCAGCTTACTTGCAGAATTGTCATATATGCACACTCAGCCACTGATACAAGTGCCACATAATACCCATTTCACAGTTTTAAGAAATCAATATTTTAGTGTTTTTGCACCTCCATTTTGAAACTCCCTGCCTATTGGCATCAGGCGTGTGCCTTCTCCATACCCTTCTCAGCACCTGCTTAAAATGTTTTTTGTTTAGTCAAGCCCATCCAGACACGTGGATGTTGATGCGTTTTAACCTATCCTACTGTTTAAAACAATTAAAAGCAATTAAGATTAACTGTTTTGTATTGATAATTTTTATATTTCTTGTAAATGGCTTAGTCATTTTACTACAATGAAGTGGTATATAAATTTTGTTAAATATAAATCCAAAAGAGATGAGGACCTAAAGCTGTTAGTTCTGTGCGAGAAAAGGAGGATAGGTTAGCCCTATTATGCTTCATGCGTACAGCTGTGCTCCTGCTCTACCCTATCTCTGCGCTGTGCAACAGCTTTGAACATGGCTACAGTACTGCTTCCAGCAATGTAATTGGAAATGCCGATACAATTTTCTGAATCTGCTTGTTTCATCAGGACAGCACCATAGGCTGCAATGTTACAATGGTATGGAAGTAATTTTCCAGCAACAACCACCTGTGTGCTTGCTCAACAAACCATAAAACCAGATATTTAGACTGTACGCTCTTTTAGAGCAAGACTGGCTCTTCGCTCTATAAAGAGTCTTGTACATCAAGGGTACTGAATACCGGAGGAACTGAATAGAAGTATAGTGCTTCAACATCAAACCACTGGTTTTTAACAGATTACAAAGATTGGGTAGGATCCTAAAGCAGCTTACATCAATGAAATGAGAGGAGTAAACGATTGAGAAAAGATTTATAATAAAAGATTTATAATAAAATTTTGCTTCATCAATTTGGACTACAGAGTTTGGGAAAGATTATTACTGCCATCATAGTCCCAATGGAAAGTGGACAATAATAGTAAGGGAATAATATCAAAATTCGACCCTAACATGTAATTGACACATAAATTGATGTAAAAAAGATTATTGGCAGGATCTAGTGAATAACTGGTAAGCCTAGCTGGACTCTATGATGTATTGTGTCTCCTGGACAAAAGAGTGGTTCCTGGGAACTTTAAGGGGGCACTGGCATTGATCAACTACTGACAGGGAGTTTGTTGTACTGTCACTTCTGCCCCCATGCCATAGCTGCCAAGTTTTCCCTTTTCTCACGAGGAAGCCTATTCAGCATAAGGGAAAATCCCTTTTAAAAAGGGATAACTTGGCAGCTATGCCCCATGCTACAGGAAACCTCTGTATGAAGCCATGTGAAGGTTTGGTCTAAAACACCAGCAGTAAGTTGATAGCATGCAGCTCTACCTTTCTTTTCCATCTTCAGATATCAAATTGCCTACTGAATCTGGGAAGCAATGCTGGAGGCACTGAAAAGGACAAGGACAAACAACCTGAGGTTAAATCAAGGGGAGATGGAGGTGCTGTGGGTAGGGAGAGTCCCAGTTCTGGAAGGAGGACTACAACTGGCATAAGATAGGGTAGTACCTCCCCTAAAAGACCTAACCTGAAGTTTGGGAGTGACTAAGAAGCCTAGATAACATTGGTAGCCAAGGGTTTTATCCACTTTGGCTGTTACACCAACCACTTTGGCTGTTACACCCCTCTCTAGAGGGGCAGAACCAGCCACAGTGATCTTTACAAGACTAGACTATTGTAAAGCACTCCATGTGGTGTGCAACAGTCAGCTTCAACAATATCTGTATTATACCAGCCATACCAGTTGCCAGAACATTTCCAGCCCCCATTTAAAGTGCTGGTTTTAACCATTAAAGCCTTGAACTGTTTTGGCTAGAGCTACTCTCATACCATCCTGCCTGCACACTGAGAACTCAATTGGAGGTCCTCTGGTGTCTTCACCTCCTGGGTCTGTGATGTAGGCAGGGGTGCCAACTTGAATAAAAGATTTGGGGGTCCTGGTAAGCCCCACCCTGCACAAACAATCAAAAGACACGGTGCACACACACCACTTCAATAACAATGTTCATCAACTGGGGAGGGGCAGTCCCCTCAAGTATTTTATTGGAGGGCCTGAAGGGACCTTGGCTCCTATGGATGTAGACGACCACAACAGAGGGCTTTTTCTATGGTGGCTCCACACTTTTAGACCTCCCTCCCAGCAGAACTGCAGTGTGTGAGTACCATTCAGGTTTTTCAGAAGGCTAATTTTTATGTCTAAATTGCTGGATGGAGGCTGGAGTATTATTATGCTGCTGTACTTCCGAGTGTGTTTTATTCTTGTGAATCTGTTTTATTCTTGGTTTTGGTAATAACTTCTCTTTTTTTATTGTTGTAAGCAGCTTTGAATGGACTTCACCCCCCCCAGACATATAATATTTTAAAATAAATAAAAATGAATAAATAGGACACTCTTGATTTCCCCCACATATGATAAGCTAAACTCAATTCCTTTCAACAGAACCACTGTTAATTCCACTGCTTTTCTAAATGCAATATCCAATTTACTAAAAGGCAACAGCAAATTAATTCCTTGCATCATCCAACCAACCTTTTCAAAACATTCTTCAGCTTAATATACTATGCATTTTAATTTTTTGAGAAACATTTTTCAGTGTCTTACTCTTGGGTCTGCAATATATTATGCTCCATTTTCTTCTTTTAAAAGACTCCAAAATGAGTCAAAACTGATTTAGTTTTAGCATTCAGAAATCAAACTAATAGGTTTTAATTGAAAGGAATGTCTGTGGCTGAGGATAGGCAAACAAATGGATTCAATTCCTCACTCCAAGTTCTATTACTTGACCAATGATCTCTCAGTAGAATGCCAACATAATATACTATGATAGATTATCAAAACTGACTACTCAGAGCTGTAAATTATTCATTTGAAAGGTTATGCACCAGTGATAACATAAATTATAGTTGAAAAATATTCATGTTACATTTTAATAAGCTTTAAAAAATGATTTATCTGCAAATATTTAAAACTAAAAATAATAATGTTAAGAATTGGAAGAGTTGTGAGTTTATCTCACTTTTTGAAAATCTCCAGGCAGGTTGATTTTAGAATTCAGGAAAAAACTAATCATTGGCATATTGACTCAAGATTTAATTATTCTGTCAATCAAACAAAAATAATGCATATATGAATGTATCGGCATCATTACTATAGATGTATTATCTGCCATCATTCTTGCATACTCAATGAATACATAAAATTTATTGGACAGCCTATGCATTTTCCCCTTTGTAATTCAGAAGGTCAAACACAACCAGTGTAGGATGTAGTTCACTCAGTCAACTACTTTGATGTATATCACTAAACTTATTATTTTAATGCATTTGATGGTTGCTTTTAATTTAATTCATTGTGTGATCGACTAATGAGGCACCTCCCTATATGGGTGTATCCTTTTTTCTCATTCTGCTTCTATTTCTAAACCATAGCTGCCAAGTTATCCCTTTTTTAAAGGGATTTCCCCTTATGCTGAATAGGCTTCCTCGCGAGAAAAGGGAAAACTTGGCAGCTATGTTCTAAACCAAGACTGAGGATCAGGGATCTACAAACCATTGCTTGGCCACTAACTCTCACTGCCCCAGCCAGTCTTCTTAACACATGCAGTTGGTCTGGGGAAATGCAGGAATTTCTCGTTTTTGCACTGGAGTATGGAGAAAGAATGAAAGAGTGGGAAAGACTCCTATTGTTTTGTATCTTCCCCACACCTCAGCACAACTGAGAGGAAACTCCTGTTTTCTAACTCCTTGCCACAAACTGCTTCCACTGACAAAGTCCTTTAGGATGTGCTTTAGGTTTAAACAAGTAGCAGCATTTCTCTCATTTTTGCTTCAATTTTGAAAATCTTAGAATCAATCATCAGCCCCTGTCATTTTTTTTAATTTTATTTTTTTACATTTCTCCAATTTTCATCACAACTGAAAATCTCTCTCTGCCAGACAAGAAGAAGACCAGGAGAAAGACAGGATTTCATTTCACCTGCACTGAAGTTTGATACAATAAGGAACAGGAGGAGACACAATTGCTGCTTCTCATTTTCTTCGGACCGAAGCACAAATGAGAGCCTGTGGGGGAGCTACTGGGTGCCTTTCAGGGACAGTTGTGCCCAGCAAGTGGATTTCTGGATTCCTGCTAATGATAGCAGGTTTTCCAGTTGATGTTCCTGATGGACATGTCACATCCATGACTGAATACGAAGAAATTTAGTCCCAATGTTATCCTCCAGCCACAATTTACTTTTTCTCCCCCATTGCATTTCCACAACTGCTGACACCAAATGCCTAAGGGGAAAATGGGGCAGAAGGTGACCACTTAATCTCTTATAAACTGGTAGTTGTTATGATGGTGCATTCAGAGCCTTCCTTCTGTTGGATGGGAGGCAATGCATGGTCATTTATTGTAATCCATTTTGTCTACTGGGTAATTCTTTCTAATCAAACATCTAATCTAGTCAGACAGCAGCATCCTGACCCAAAGCCTTTCCAGCTAAGAGAGGGGTGTGAGAATTCAGGAAAGGCCACAGCATTTACTAAAGGAAAGGCTTACCATTCATGTTACTTCTTTTGTAATCAGACACATTTCACCATAAATTTGGTGCCTATGACAAGAAAGCAATTTGTGAAACAAAAGGCAAGGAAATAAATACTGCTCATACATTTCTACTGACCTTCCATAGTATGCATTCACCCCCAAAAGATATTCATGTATTCCTAGGTACAACCTCAGAAGTTCCAGTATTAAGTGTTTTGGTCCAAAGACTTTGTTACAAGTCAACAGCCCTTCCTTTTAAGCACTGAAGTAGAATAATAGCCTTTAAAAAAAGAAAAAAAAGAAACTGCACAACGAATAGATTGTGCTAGTTATGCACCATGGCCTTTAGTATCATTGTTCCCTTAGTTCCATGGAGCCAGCAGATTCTCTCTGTGCATTCTGAATTATTAGGCCACATCAATGCATATTTAGAAACACGTAATGGCCAGAATCCAGAGTTTTAGATTTTTATATGTAGGGTTTGCAGCAGTGAAAAGGATTTATACTGTTAGAAGCAGCTGATGAGAAATGGCTAGATAGAAGGCTCTTTGTGATGCTGTATTTCCTAGGAAAGACAATCCCTGCACTAAGGTGGGTTTTTATTTTTAAAAAACCTCACACGAAATTGCTTTAAACTGAGTGAGACCACTTGCCCATCTGACCCAACAAAGTATATTTCTGATTGACAGAGTAAGATGGTGTGGGGGTTCAACGTACCGTGTTTCTCATATTATAAGACATGTCTTATATTTATTTTTTCCTCAAAAAAACACACTATGGCTTACTTTCAAGGGATGTCTTATTTTTTTCCTCCTCCTCCTGCTGCGGCCGGCATTGCTGCTGTGCCTATCACTATGTCTTATTTTTGGGGTATGGCTTATATTCCTTGAATGCTTAAAAATCCTGCTATGGCTTATTTTATGGGTATGTCTTAAAATATGAGAAACAGGGTAGGTGCTCTGCATCAGTCACAATGCTGGTACTGTCACCTGGTTGAGAACTCACCAAGCTGACCTGCAATTGCCAGTTCCTGTCCACTAACTTCTATTAAAGTCCCAGCCTCAGAACTTGCTCCTTAGTCTGAACTATTCATTCCACTGCAGAAGGTGCCACCCATGAGGAATCTATGGTTATGTTTTCTTTTATTGCTGCCTTTTGGCACCCAACTGCCTGCCTGCCTTTTTCCCCCTTGAGGGTCAGATCAGGCCCTTGGGGGCTAGCTATTCATGCTTTAAAGAGTTCAGCGTTTCCAACTGTGCTGAACTGGTTGTCCTAGTCTGTGACACCATATTACTGCAGCAGCATGCTCTTTTCATTGTGAGTAGTCCGTATGCAAGTTTATTTACATAAAGCACACATATAATAAATATTTTAGTTTTCATGTCTAACTGTCTGCAAATTGTACAGTCTCCAGGCATTTCATTCTAGACGTGACAAGCAGTAATGCTCCAGGTGGAAAGTAAACTTCCATAGTGGGATGATGGCAACATCTTGAACAGCACAAGAAATGAGCCAGACAAACCATGAATTCCTTGGAGAATTGGTATAATATAGTTCCTGAACAAGCTGGCAGCTACCACCGTACCTGTAGCTTCAAAGTGTCATTTAAGGATCACCCTATGTAAAAAATGGACTGCCAAGAATACAGTCACACTGGTATGAACAATTCACATCAAAAGAGTTCCAGCCACATTGTTACAGGAAAGGAAACAAATGGAAGCTTTGGACAACTGTTGCCTTTTAAGACCCCACACAATCATGATTCTTAAAATCCTCTTTCAACTACCTGCATGTCTTTCAATCACCATGAAGAATTTTGATGCATTTGTATAGACTCTATAACATCTCTCCAGAAAGCAGCAATCCCCTCTGCCAACTATACCAATAACGTATTTAGCATTCATACTCTGATGTTGTCCAGACAAGCAAAGAGAACATAATATTTTATTTTGATGATGTATTCTAGAGCACTATGTCACCTGAATAAAAAATAAAAAATTAACCAAATGTCACATGTCACATGAAATGGCTTAATGGCATCCGTCTGTCTCAAGAGACAGACGGTCTCAAGGGGTGAAGTCAAACCGCTGTGTTAGCAGCACCGAAGTGACCATCCTGAGGCGCAAGGCTGGGCAGTGTATATAAAGCTGCACAGACCTCGCTGATGTGGTCCAAAGGAAAGTGAAGCAATACGTTTGGCACCAGCTTGGCTGCAGGAGTTGCTGGAAGGAGGCATGCAAGGTGCCATCCAACTGTCTTAGGGACTCCACTCCGGATTTGTGCAGTTTCCTCCTTAGCCTTTTCTTCTCCCAAAGATGTCTTCCAAGGCTGCAGAGGTTTAAGATTAGAGCTTTCCCTCTTCTACTTGGGCTGTATTCCCAGCTTGACGAGCTCTATCTGCCCCTTGCTTCTCTCTACAGCATGTGCAGAAACTGTATTCTTGACCGTTGGAACCACTTTTGGTCTTGTCAGCTCAATTAACCAGAGCCTGTCTTTGCATGCAGGGGAAATTCCTGACTCACTGAGGGTTTGAGGCTCATTGGCTACCCTCACCTGGCTTAGCCAGCCAGCCAAAGTCATTTTCCATGCTGTGGCCACTGTTGCATGCTGACAGCTTTTGGAGCCACAGCTGATGAATACAGGGTGGGGACCAAAGTGGACAAACTAACCCAGAAAGAGCATGTGACAGGTCCCCCAACAGAGGTACTACCCCTCCCATACACATGAGACGGTAATAAAATGATTATTATCATGAGGAGGAGGAGGATGGCTCACCTGGAGGGCATACATCCTCAAAGAGTGCCTTTAGTTCCTTCTTTGTTTCTATGCACAGAGGTCCAGTGCAAGCTGTTGCCTCTTCCTGATCTCGTAGCTGTTTCCTCCTCCTTGTGTAAATTCCCCCTACCCTTCCCCTCTTCACTTCTCCTTTCATCTTAACTTTGCAACCAGGTTGAAACCCTGATTTCAGACTCTGGTTTAAAGTTAACCACAGTTAGAACTGGCATCAGTGCAAAAACAAACAAACAAACAAACAAACAATCCGGCTCCACCATTAGACAGAATGCAGCATGTGTCTCTGGGAGCTGGTTTTGGGTATCATGAAAGGTCAGTAACATCATTTATTATTCTTTCATTTTTACTGCCAAGAAGTGAGACACTTGTGAGGTTTAAGAGATCAAAAAACTTTAGATCTGCACCCAGCCATAGAAAGCCACCCAAGGCAGTGTGTAAAACTCTCCCATTTTGCTTACCCACGTGCCAAGCTTGTGAAATAATGGAGTGTGTTGCAGTTAGATGGCAGTCTAAAGCCTTATCTGACCAAAACCTGGTTAAAAAGCCAGTCACTTGTAATATAGTTTATATGGCTACCAACACTTACAGGTATGACTCTTGTCCCTGGATAAAATGTGGTTGTTGTTTTACAATCATGTTACCTTTCCCGCAAGAATACGTGTTTTCCACTTATTGCCTGGTGGAAGGTTGAATGACTCGGGAAATTGTGGAAATGGCTGTGTACTGAGTGCTTCAACACATACAAAGCAAACAAACTGGATAAAGCAGAGAAATTGTTTTGCCTTAGATCACTTTCAATTATAGTTATCTTAGGTGTTAGAAGTAGCATTAGTAACACATTTTCAGGCAGAAGTGTGATCCTCCACCCCCCACCCCCGTTGATGGTGTCACTTAAAACTGCTCACTTTTGGTTCCGACAAAACGGGTTATTTCAGGAACACCACCTCCAAACAACAGCAAATAATGGTTGGTACAGTATTTTTTAAGGTTACAATGAGAACACCTGATGCTTTGATATATATTTTTGTTAAAAAAAATAACAATGGAATAAATTTGTAGTCTCAACATGGTATTTAACTAATTAATGTGGTTTTTATCACTTCTATAATCAGTGATGCACTGGGCTTGAGCCCATTGTTTTGTTTCTGAATTCCACAGATTATTCAGATCATTTTTAGTGAAATGCAGGTTAATTGATAGCATAGCTGATACAGCAGAATCTCTATTTTTATTTTTGTAAAAAGCAGGCTTTTCAATTATATGAAACAGCAAAAATAAATATTTTGTAAAGTTGTATTTTGGGATATCATAGACACCAATTCAGGCCTGGGGTTATCTGTGTTAAAATAAACCTTAGTAGGGGTGATGTGGCAGTACACATGTCACCTGCCCCCAAACATCCCTGTCACTCACCTTCACTTCCCACTTTTGGATTAACAGGGTTCCCAATTGTGGGGAAGGTTTTGAAAGCCCCCTTTGGGTTTTCATAAGATTGGAATTGGGACAGACAGGGACATTGGAATGGGGACAATGTGTGTGTCCTAGTGCCCCCTACATGAGTTGATTTTAACCCAGATAGTGTCTGGGAGGAATGCAAAGAGAAGAAACACCATGGTGCACCTGTAGCAGCACAACCAGACGTCTTCATCTGCCCCACCTGCAATATAACATTGCCTTTCCCATATCACTGTCTACAGTCACAGCAGGCACTGTAACTCTCCAACAATTAGACTTTACCCCCAAATGTACACTCTTCCATTGTCTCCCAAGACAGGCAAGTGCCAATAAGTGGCTGAATAGGGCTTATTTCTTAAATCTATTATACAACCATCTAAATAATACCAATAAAACAATATATGGTCAAACACCTTGCACTCCACCGAATTGGAGCTTCACGTGATTGCTTCTCATCATGTGATGACACAGATGTAACAGGAAACAATGTTTTTTCCCAGTATGCAACTCAGCTAGGTTGAGCCTCCTGGGCATGCACTCCTTGTTCTTACTAGCTGTAATTTAAACAAACCATAGTTCCCCGAGTTCAGGTAACAGGGTACACTATTTATAGGTAGGTAACCGTGTTGGTCTGATGCAGTCAAAACAAAATTAAAAAATCCTTCCAGTAGCACCTTAGAGACCAACTAAGTTTGTCATAGGTATGAGCTTTCGTGTGCATGCACACTTCTTCAGATACACTGAAACAGAAGTCACCAGACCCTTATATATAGTCAGAGGGTGGGGAGGGGTATTACTCAGAAGGGTGGTGGGAATAGGTGTTTGGCTGATAGGAGTGGTAAACCTGTTGACGACTGTTAATGACTGTTAACGACTGCAATTGGTCTTGCAGGGTACACTGTTTGTTTAAGAAACAGTAGTAAGGGGAGGGGGCACATGAGATCAAGGCTCACCACAGGCCACGTATGCATGTTTTTTTGTTTTGCTTCAGCTGGGTCAGTGTGAACTTTTTCTGTTGAGAACCAAACTAGATGTTCAATGGCACACTAGAGTTCAAAATGAACCATCATTAAATAGTTGAAAAATACCAAAAGACAGTATGGTTTGGAGGAGAATAGTGACTGTGGCAGAGGAGAAGGTGCTTAATCATTGTCCAGACTGCCACAATGGAGGAGCAGCATGAAGGTGAAGCACCTTGCCCCCTTTCTGTTGCTTCCATACTCCAAACTGCACCCTCGCCCTGCCATTTTCTCAGCAGTTTGACAGTAACTAGGTTGATCAGACCTGGATTTTCTGCCAGACAATTAATTTAACCTTGAAATACAGAACATGTGAGCCAATGTGAAAGTTAATTCTGTCATGGCTTATTTGCACATGTAATTAGCCAATTAATGCTGCAGTGCTCATGTGCTGAGCATGTGTATGTGAACCAGATGTTGGGATTGATTTCCATGTTATACTCATGACAGGTGTGTCATCACTTGATCACATTAAGGCTTTCTAGATCCTCACTAAAGGGTACTGGCACAGAGACCTGCACCATGATCACAGTTTTCTGTGTCTTTTTTTGCTAGATCAATAGTAGAAAAAGCCTGTCCATCAGGCAAGGCTTGCTAAAAACAATGGCAAACAGTACAGTGGTACCTCCGGTTGCAGACAGGATCCGTTCCAGAGGTCTGGTTGGACCCCGAGGTTTCCGCAACCTGAGGACCGCTTCTGTGGATGCACGCACGCACGCGGCAAAACCTGATAAAATACTTCCAGGTTTGCCACACGCACATCCCAAAGTTTATGTAACCAGAGGGTTACATAAACAGAGGTACGACTGTATAGGCATATAGCTGCTTATAATATATTTAAGAGGCTTCTGTAATATAAATGTCCATTTATATCTGCTTTACTTACACACCACAAACTGCAAACAATTGAGCTACACACATACTCACATGCATGCACACAGGAAATTAGGAAAACAACCTGTCC
Source organism: Zootoca vivipara (assembly GCF_963506605.1). Lineage (NCBI taxonomy): Eukaryota > Metazoa > Chordata > Lepidosauria > Squamata > Lacertidae > Zootoca > Zootoca vivipara. The sequence goes on from NC_083280.1 coordinate 51,889,336, forward strand.
TCTTTGCCTGCTTCATAACAAGTTTTATTAGGACTTTTTTAAATTACATTTCCAAAAATGCCACAGAATTAAAAGTAGTCCAGAATTATATTAATATGTGAAAATATGTTTGTATAGATAAAATGTGATATACACGTTTTATTAATAAGGGACAAAACAGCAAAGGGAGAAAAAGTGTTATTTCATATATAGACTGTGACAGTTTCTAATTATTGATGCATCACTAAGCAAAGCTTTGCTAACAGCCAAATGAGTTATTGCACTTACAAAATGAGGGCATGTGGCATATCTGATTAGCTTTACTTGTGTGTTATGATATTATATAATTCTAGGAGACTGATGTCTCTTTATCTCTGGGAGGGGGCATGTGCCACTTTAGAAAAAAAAATAGTGGCATTAAAAGCCATACTGTTTCCCATCCAATTATCTTTTGAATTCTCCATGCAAATGAAAAGATGCTGAATGCTCATATTAAGGTGCTATCTATCGTGATCATCATTAATTGTAAGCACAGCTCCCCTAGCACTTCAGTGCCACACAAACCATACAGGAAATAACATGTTTTTAACAAAGGAAGAGCACTATAAGAAACACGTTTTCTTGCAAACTAAATCAAATAAGCACAGTACCTGCACCATGATCACAGTTATCAGCTTAGAACTCAGTAATATGAGCAGAACCAAATTGTCTGAAGCCATGTTGCTGCTACCCTGCAACAAGCAGCAACATAAGCTTCAGTCAATTCGGTTCTGCTTATATTACAGAGTTCTAAGCTGATGTTCCTCTAGCTGTGCCTTTATTTATTATTAGCACTTATTAAATACACTTATTAAGTAAAGGATTCAGAACACAGTACAGCATTAAAACACAAGTAACGATAAAGTTTAAATACAAGAGAATGAAATAACCTACTCAATAAAAACCATATAAAAACATCATCACACACACACACACACACACACACACACAAAAGCTGCATTCACGTGTGACATGAAGCCATAGTCTGGGCTGACCCACACCATGGTTTAGACTTCCAGGTGTAAAAAAAGGAAATTGTGGTATTGTGCCACTTGTCTTCTTTTGTTGCCCATCTGCTCAGGACTCAGCTTCATAGGTTTACTCCCATACCCATGATACAGCAAGCAGGCTGTTGAGGCACATCAACTCCCATGTCTATGGTTTAACACCTTCTTGAGGCAGAATAAGGCCCTAACCGTGAGTTGCCAATAGCCTGGCTGTATGAAATGAGACAGAACTACAAACCACTGTTAGCAATAACTCTGATCTACAAACCAGGCCTCTCAAACAAGTTTTTTGGGGTGGGGAGTCCAAAAATGTTCAAAAACCAAGGAACGGCTTCCAATTGGCTGCAGGAGCTTCCTGCACTCAATCGGAAGCTGCGTCGGACGTTCGGCTTCCAAAAAAAGTTCACAAACCGAAACACTTACTTCCGGGTTTGTGGTGTTCAGGAGCCAAAATGTACAAGAACCAAGGTACAACTGTATATAACCTCCAGGACTGTTTGTTATACTTACATGAGCAAACTGGGGTCAAGGGAAAACACAAGAATGTCATGGCAACCTGCCAGTTCAAAATCTGACATAGATTTTTTTTTCTATCAGTGTGGACAAATATCCTGAAGTTTCTTGATGGCCAAATCTATCCAATTTACGTTCTGCCATGGAAGGCTGGAAGCAGGATATCAACAGGTGGACAAAGTGTCGCACAAGCATGAAGTGAGAGAAGCTGAACATACATTTCAATATGCCTTGGGATGTGCATCCAAATGTGCATTTCCATATTTAAGTTCAGCATATGTGATGATAGCTAGAGAAATATGGGCAAAACCCAATGCACAACATAAACAGGAGAAACCATTTTTGACCCTGCCAGTGGCACTTTCTAGTGTGGTCTGAATGCACATGCCTGCATATACTCCTTTGCTCTTCTCAGATTACGCATGTGCGTGTGCACCAAGACAAAGTAGCAAGGTGTAATGGAAACTGCGGCACAATCAGCAAGATTTTGTATCCTTTTGCGAATGCTAAATCTAAACATGTACCTATCCACTTGTGTAAGTGCTATTTTCAGGGGGAACCTCCTTCATAATACAGAGGTCTACAGGAAAAACAAGCATATCTGAAACGTTCTGCTAATTTTCTGGAAGTCTCAGGGAGTATGGGGAGGCAACGCAGAAAACTGTGTGGAAGTAAATGAATAGAGTTTGCACGTCCCGAGAAAGCACTTCATAGCTCCTGTACACCTGTCATACAATCTTCACCCGCCCTCACTTGGCTGGCATCTATGCCTGTGTACCTGCCTGGCTTATTCTGCCTTGACCTGCCTTGCCTTGCCTTCTAATAGGACCATTTTGATATCTCCCCTGACCATAACCTTCATAACAGCTTGCCCCCATCTACCTCAGTCTTCTATAATTGCTGAAGTCTGCTCCTGTCAAGGCCCAGAGACACAGCACCTGACAGAAAGATTGAAATCTGTTATATTAAAGGGTGCGTTTTGGCCCGTCTTCAGTGACTTGAAATGGCACAGGTATTCATGACCTGTAAAAGCCCAGCAACAGCTCGAGTAGCTGCTTCTTCTTCTTCTTCTTCTTCTTCTTCTTCTTCTTCTTCTTCTTCTTCTTCTTCTTCTTCTTCTTCTTCTTCTTCTTTTTTTAAATGGAGATTGGCTATAAACCTCCAGGTCTGACAGTCTACTTATTCATGAGCTCAATTGTTCTTCCCGCAAGTGAAAGAGGGTTGGGAGCATTTGGCTTCGTGAGACTCCAATAAATATATTAATGGAATCTGGCTGACATCTTTATACTGTGGATTATGTCTGGCTGGTGGACAAGAATCCCACAGCATGAAAGAAAAGCAGGGGCACCCACACCCACGTTCATAGGTTAGAATCTTGCAAGTACCACTATTACCAAACCATATTTATTTATTTATTATAAACATTTTATGCCGCTTAATAAAAAAGCTAAGCTGTTTACATGAAAACAAACGCAACAAAAATCAACAAGATAAAAACAAAACACAGCTGAGTATCCCAAACAAAACTGAGCCATGTACAAAAACAAAAATAAATTAAGAGTCGAAACTTCAGTAAGCATTTAGATCTTAATCAGCACTTGAAGGTCATTAGTGCCTTTGCCTCACAAATTACCAAAGGGCTGGTGCTATCATCGAGTCAGATACAAGGAAAACGTGGGCAAACATATCAAAGGCATTTAAAGGCCACTGCTGTCTCCACCTCACAAGCTATTCCAGAGGGTGGATGACAATCACTGAGAAGGCCCAGTTCTGTGTTTTTGCCAAATGGCAATTCACCAGTCACAGAATGACCAACAGAGTCTCCTTGAGAGATCTTAAAGACTGGCTTGGTCAGTACCAATGGAAGCAGTCCACTAGGTATCCTGGTCCCAAAGTTGTTAGGGACTTTACTTTTTTTTTTAAAAAAAGTAAGTTTTCCACAATACAATAAGATAACAGCTACAAAAACACAACAGAAACAGTAAAATATGCAGCTCTCTCCTAAAGGTAACTCTCCGTCCCCACCACCCACAGAAAGTAGCAGCCCCTCCCAGCTCTCACCTGCAATCCTTCCTTTCTCCTCCCAGTCTCTCATCCTGAAAAATAGACATTACCCCATCTCCCACTGAGGGTCCTCCACCAACTATCTACCATCCTCATGAGTACACAATCGTTTGGGGCTTTACATATCAATAACAAGAGCTTCACTTGGTAGCTAAAGTCAGGCAACAGCAGTCTAAATCATCTTTAGAAGATGAAGCAGAGGACTCCAAAACAGAAGAGGAAAGGCATGCAGGCCATTCTCCAAAAGCACGGACACCTCATGATTCTGGAGGGCCAGCAGCCACACCCTCCACCCCAACCAGAGGACATGACACTGCCATCTTCAGACTCAGATGACTCCATGGAGGACTCAGTGTGACCATAGGACTGCCCTTCCCCATCACAGTAACTGACTAATGGAAAGGGCTGGTGGGTGGGGAAGCACTCACTATCACCTATTGCAGGAGATAACTGCTACACTCTTATGCAATGCTTCTCAAGTTTGCCTGAAAGCATGTCAGTACTATCATGTGAGGAAATGTTACTGAAGAACTCTGCAAGCCAAGCTCCCAGGGAGTTTAGGAGAGAAGCCAGCTGGGAACAGCTGCACTGAGAGGAGGCAGTGAAGAGAAGAGATGACTGTCTGCTGAGCCATGGAGAAAAAGAGAGGATATTTCCAAGGAGAACATCCAAGCCTATGCAGCCTGTTTACAGGAGGAAATACAATACCAACTGGGACCAATCGGGAGAGGGTTATGTGTTTCCTGAGATAAACATCATAGAGTGAAAGTTGAAGGTACTGAGGTTTTCCTGTGAAGAACAATAAGCCCAAAGCTGGCAAAAGAAAGGCAAAGTACAGCAATGCAGAGTACCATGGCTGGCTTTGTAGCACTCTACAGCTGTTACTGCTCCACCCTACATTGCTGACTTCTTCTGTTGCTACGGCAGGGATGGAAAGCCTGTTATCCTCCAGACCAGGGTTTCCCAGACATGGGTCTACAGCTGTTTTTGGACTACAACTCCCATCACCCCTAGCTAGCAGAACCGGTGGTCAGAGGTGATGTGAATTGTAGTCCAAAAATAGCTGGAGACCCAAGTTTGGGAAACTCTGCTCCAGACATCACAACCACAGCAGGACAAATAACCAAGGGTGATGGACAGGAGTAGGCAGCGGGGAGGGTTCATAATCACAGACCTGGCCTCCCAGCACCAACATCACTGCTACTTCCTGTGACTGTACTAGGGCAGGACTCCTGCGCCCCGTCCTCATAGCTACCCTGCTCTGCCCCAGAATGCTGCAGCAATGTCAGTGCCCTCTCTTCTGCCAGTCATTTTTGATGATGGGATCTGTCGTCCAAAAATGTATCTGGAAGATTCCAGGTTTCTCATCATTGTGCTATGGAATGAAGACCTATCCCTCAATGCATTGCAGCAGTAGCTTTTATGTTGTTCTTTCCCTTATGCTGGTTACTCTTTTAGGCTTATTGTTCAGGATAAGCTTAGTCAAACTGGTGCAAACCACCCCCACCCCTGGCAACAGAAATCAATAAAACATGTTCCTCTGCCTTTTAGGAATTTTCTCTTAGGATTCCCCCCCCCCCGGCTTTCTAATTGAATATTATGCTTCTATTAAAACTGTGAAAACACCAAAATAACATTAATCACACATACACACCCCAACACACCCCAAGCCACTCACACCACAGCACTCATGGAAGCACATTTCAGACATATATTTTTTTAAAGAAAGAAACACCCTTGAACACATTACAGTAATTTGACAATTTAGATTTACATTTAGGATCTTTTACTTTTCTGGGCTGGAGCAAGATCCCACCTGTAGCACTCAAGCTTCTTTCAGAAAGAAAGTGAAGTTTCTTTCAGTTTCTGCCTCGTGTATTCCAACAATAAACAGTTTTCTTAGGCTGCAATAATGTATTTTATTTATATATTAAAAGGTGTTTCTGTCAAAACACATGAAAAGTTAGTATTTTTAAATCCTTGCAAATACTGCAAATCTTTCAGTCTTTCAACATACATAACTGACAGCTGGAAAAACAATCTTAAGATATGAAAACTACAGAGAAAAAATAGGGAAGGCATGCTGTTCTTTAAAATACAACTTTAGCCATTATAGCTTGCAACCTTCCCCAAAATGGTGCTCTCCAGAGAAATTGGACTATTAACTCCTATCAACCCTGATCACTGGTCATGCTGTCACAGGCTGATGGAAGTTTGGAGTCTGGAGAGCAGCAGGTATTTTGGGGTATACCTTCCCCACTCAATATATACAGATTGCCAAGTGGTTAATATATAAGGAAGCTTATCACCTGATAAGGTCCCCAACTTTTACCATTGTTTAGAACCAGATCAGGACAACTCTTGGACTCTAACTCCCATCATCCCTAGCTATTAGCAACACTGGTTAGGGAAACTGGAGTTCAACAAAAATATCGAGGGCACCATATTAGCCACTGCTGTGCTGGAATGCATTGCAAGGAAACAAAAAATCTCACCCCGTTTTCAATCATGCATATGACCAAGCAAACTTGTGGCATAAATTCTGACCACTTGGTACACTGGTTGCTTCCACTGCTCTCTTATACAGTGAGAAAACAGCCAACGAATCTTTGAAGACTAGATTTTCAAAGAGGCTGTTTTAGAATCAATCATCCAGAAAATGCAAAGGGTGCTGGGGGCGAAATGGGCTTTGAAAGTCCACTACTGTTTTACCCAAGGTCACCACACAGGAGAGTGTCAGAGCTGGAACAGAACCTAAAAATGTCTTAATCCCAATTTAGAAAGCTGTCTAGTGGACACTTCTGCTTCCTAAGAAATAGACTGTACACACTTCCTGATAGCTTGACCCTAAAACATAGCTTAGATACATAAACCGGATCCAAAGCTTGTCTCCTTGTATCATTTCAACTAAATAGCTTCAGAAGTTCCATAGCCTCCAGTGATATAATGCTTTAATGAATATTAACTGAATATATTCATAAACATATAGTAACAAATAAAAAGGTTTACAAGTACAGAAGTCACTGCAGCGCTATTTGAATTACCCACACTACAATTTAAGCCAAGGCTTTTAAACCAATTAAATCAATTACAACGAACAACATTCAAGCTGAATATTATCAAGCAGAGTTTATCCTTTGTTAGCAAAACCCTAACTCTATCAAAGAAATTAAATTCATATGAGCCACCCTTAGAACGAGCATTATGTTGGCTCCCTACATTCTAGCAAGCATGGAGCAAAAAAAGAGGTTGAAAGATGTTCTTATCACATAAAACACAAGAGGTGCAGGGAGAGATAAACTTAAAAATTCATTTGTTCCCATACAGCCCAAAGGGCACAGGCTGGTGCAAAGCGCTTTGGTATCAATGTAATAATTTCTGGATAGCTGCCAGCGCGAAGGTTAAAAAGCAATATTACAAGGCTTCTGTGATGACAGCCTACTGGGAGACATTTGTTGAAAACTGCTTTGCCTATCATTTAGTCAGCATAAAAGCACACAGTACTAGTTATGTTCGAGCCGTGTTGAGTGTGCATCTATAAATGATTCAGATCACAAGCTTCTAAAGCCCCCATACAGGTGCAATCATCATAAAAGCCTCATTTTCTTGTTCTTATTCTTAACTCTGATAAGCTTTATACATTTTCACCATATGTTGCTCAAATGAGTACATATAATTATAACGGAAGTACACGCCTAAGATTTAAATTCTGGTTTCAAAAATTAAATTTAAATGACATTTGTTGACAACAGGTAATAAAGTTTTCAGCCATTACAATGTGAATGATGAGAGTCCTCATATATCCAGCAGCATCAACTAAAATGGCACAGTTCTAACTATGCCCTTTAACTCTGTAGGAAATGGCAACATGCATTACAAGTGCTAAACTGCAGCATTTTAACTGCATTATATATACATCTACCCCCTAGATTAATGGAAACATTTTGAAGCAATTGGTAAGGACCCACCATTCATTTTTCAATGCTGTCTTCGGACTCAGCTAGACCGGTAAAGAAAAAGCAATTTATATGCATTGTATATGTGATATAACATTGTGCTACCAGATGGCGATGTGGAGTCCCATTTTTCTCTACCTTTTTCCCCTGTTTAAATTTACAACGCTTTAAACTAAAATGTTTCTTTGATGTGTCTAGATCCAGTCTTTCTGGATGTTTCCTTGTTTTCCTTTCCATTCAAAGTCCTGAAGGTCACTTGCTCAATTCCCAGTAACTGGCTTTGGGATGTGTAACAACACCAATTGATTTGCTCTATTAGGCCCAATGAATGTCTTATTATTCCAAACATCTTGACATATTTTTCATTACTGCTACATGTGAATATGTCCACAAAACATAAGGATCATGACCTGATACAGGAAAAGTTATACTATTGCATTATTACACAGCACTATGGTGCTACTCTGCAATCTCCTTGTGAGCCTCCTATTTAGCATCCGATCTTAAAAGGCTTTAAAAACTCAAATGCCCATTTAAGAGGGTCCATCCAGGTGACTCCTATTAAGTAATACAAAATATAAAGGAAACAGGATTTATTTTAGTTTTAACAGCACTTCTAGATTTTAATTCTTGCAAAATTAACCTTTCTATCTATTCATATTCACTACTCTCCCCCAGGGTCTTCCTAGTTTTCAAAAAATGGCAGGATAAACCAGGTCATGGTTGAATTCTATATGAAGTCAATAATGGAACTGTGGTAATAATAGAGCCTTAAATTCTAGCAATATTTGTTTTCTACAATGGGATGGAGGCCCATCTAAAAACTCAAATGAAAGGAACATTGTTCCCTAAACTGCTCAAATGGCGAAATTATCCATCACCCACTTAGCTACCTTTGTGCTTTGCTTTAAATTAGGGGTCGGCAAAGTTTTTGTGGCTTGGGCCGGTTCATGGTCCCGCAGACGCCACGGTGGGCCGGAGTGCGCATTGCGCGCATGCACAAACGCTATTTCTGGTACTCCTCCTGGCACGGAGGAGGCGTGCACAGCTTCCCATTGGCTGCAGGAGCTTCCTGCAGCCACTGGGAAGCCAGCCAGCCAGTGTCGTGGAAGGTGGTCCCCGCTCTGCTCCATGGCGCACAAGAGCCGATTGAGTGGGCGGTGGGGGTCCCCGAGCGGATGGCGGGGGCCCATGGGCCAGTTAAACGACCCCCATGGGCTGCTTGTGGCCCATGGGCCTTAGGTTGCCAAGCCCTGCTCTAAATGTTCTGGGCTAGATCCAGAGGGGCCCTTGAGAAGATAAGAAGAGCCTCCTGGGTCAGGAGAATGATCCATCTAGTCCAGCTTCCTGTTCTCACAACAACCAATCAGATGGCTGTGGGAAACCCTCCACTGACTGAAGGAGCTGTGGTCCTAGGGAGGCATTCCTTCATCCCACTTTAGCCTTCCATGTCACCTCACACACTTAGGAGAGCCCTCCAATCCTCCAGAGCAGACTGTGGTGGCACTAGTGGCTGCAGGAGGAGTGGGATCACAGGCCATGATGACAAGAAGCATTGTAATTGCATGTGGACCTATGGACCACACAATAATTCCCTCACACGATAAAGAAGCATTCATAGTCCTGCGGAAGGCAGCATGCAAGATGCGGCAGTGATGGTACAAAAGCTGAAATAGTGCTTACATTCCCTGTCAAACAAAGTATACTTGTCAATAAAACCTCTAGATACATCCCCCTTTTATTGGTTTGGAGGGAACATTAAATAGACTCAGAAGAATCAATCTCTTGAGTGACATACATTTTATGTTGTTGACTGTTGTGGCTTGTACGATTAAAGGATTTAAGCTTACGTATAACAGGGAGCAAATGTGTGCCCTTTTATAACTCCGATTGAGGTATTTACATCTGGAAATGCTGATTGTGAGCTCTCACTGTAATAACATAACAGAAGAAAATGAAGAGGGAAACCCATTTTTAATTGTATACACTGTTTGTTTGTTTATTAAGGGCTGAAATTAAATATTAGGAAGGACTCACTGACTGTTCAGTACTGGAACAGTCATTGTAGAGAGATGGCAGCATTTTCTTCCTTGAGAGTTTTCAAAGGAAGTCTGAAAGGCCAACTGTTGAGGATGCATCCAGATTGATGGTACTATGTCTTACAGAAGGGCACCTAGTTCTGGACCAGATGACACATAGGTTTTCTTCAAACTGTGTCCCAAAGCTAGGAAAAACAAAATAATTCACATCAAATTTCCATTATTAACTAACTGTATCTGAGTGGATAGAGATGTGGAGACATTAAACGATCTGACTGGTACTATCTGATGGAAAAGGATGTCCCAAGCACGACTAAGCTTCAGAAGCGCATGCTCCCTCATCCCCTGTACCGAAATTGGGCAGCCTCTTAATTGATTACCAAAGAAGCTCCAAGAAGTTTGTGACTCTGTGATATACATCTGCTTCCTTTTCTGAGCTGGGAGCACAGTCCATACATTCTAGAGGACATGTGCAATTCTTTGTAAAGGGGACAGACAGAAATCTGTGGTGCTACCTCCCTGCATGAGTGCTGCTGCTGCTGCTGTCATAGGGGAGGCTTAAAATCCATCAAAGCACAGGCTTTGTGCATAAGCACAAAAATCTACTTGGAGTTTTACATGAAGTAGCAAAACAATATTGCATGGTGTTGTGCTTTTCTAAATGAACTGGTACCCAATAGTACTCAAGCCAATACCGCTGTGCCACCATAAAATCCAGCCCAGTGGAATTTCTTGAGCCCATTGCCACACACCAAAGATCAGATAGAAGAATTTGGGCCAACGGGTAGCAGGTGGCATGTGCCTGGTAACCAGGGAACAGAAGTGAATATGCCAAACATCTCTGTATGTGTGCCCTATCTCTTGGCTGAGTAACTGACAGATATTGCTAGCAGCTACAGAAGCTGAGCATTACGCACACTGGCCAGGAGGTGAAAACTGTGCTGGCAACAGCAGCCGGGAAAGGGGTGGTGTATAGGAAATAAAAAGCACATAGGAAGGCTTTCACCAGCCAAAACAGATAAACACACTCACACTTACATAACGTCAAGAATAATCACTGCAGAATAATCCGTCAAAAACAGCATTCAATGTTTCCTAGAGTATTGCATCTTGTTCCCAGAAGCCAATAATCTAGCTACAGCAAAGCTAGTGTGGAAAAAGTATTTAACCACCAGTGACAAAACACCAACACGCAAAATAGTTCGACTTGCAGAGACAAGGGCAATTAGAAAATGTTGAGGCATGCAGTCACAAAGCCATAATTTATGCACCCTTTTGAAATATTAGTGGCCATGTTGGTTCCAAGCAGCCTTCTCAATGACATGTTCTTCACCCGGCATAAACTTGGCACATACAATATATTTAATTCTCCCCTCCAAATCCCTTGCAGTCAGCTCTTAGTGATCATGAAGTAGATTGCTTAAGCAATGCATCTCAACATTTGTTTTGCTTTGCCCTTTACTGTGTTCTCTAATTTTATTGTTTGGCTTATTGGAGACATGGGCCCAAACATTATTCATCATATATTCTCCAAATTCTGAATTAGAATGGCATTTCTTGTATTAAAATTATTTAAAGAACTGGTTAAATCTATTTACCTTCAAGTTGCCACATGACTCTTGGCCATTTTTGCTGCAAGAGAGTACCACCTCCAAAATTTATTGTGTTCCAAGTTAACTCATTCCACACACACACACACACACACACACACACACACATGACTTATCTATTTGTGACAAAACACGACATTCCTCCTGATCTTGTGAATGCAATTCCAGTTGCCATGTCACAGCTTTACCTTATAGGCAGAAACTTATTGGGGTCAACAGTAGGTTTATCTAGAGTAGGTGGTCATATTTGGCTCTTAGTATTGCAGATTCCTTCAGCAATATAAAGCAACAACTAGAGGTTTGGAGGAGAAAGGGGAGGAACAGGTGAAGTCCTATACAGTGGCAGGGGTAATTCTGTGATGGAATATAGAGTAACACATTGCAATACTGTGGCTGAAATAGCCAAAGCCAATTTAAGCACCAGAGAGCATGTCAATGTCAGATACCGTGGAGTGTGCTAGGGGGGTTGTTCTTCATTACACAGTAATGATGTGTGATGCATTTTCTGTACTGAACACCATGTCAAATCCAAAATGGTCACTGGAAGAACAGACTGAGGCTGAACAAAAAGATGTGGCGCTATGATGGAAGTATGTGGAGGAAGGCTTTAAAAAATATTGGTTTACTTTTCTTTCTGCATTTAAAGTTCCTTCAAGCTTTGGTGTCTTCTCTGCTGGCTGGCCATATTATGTTCTCATTGATGGATCACATACAAACAAGACAGAAAGTATTTCTGGAAGTCTGTCAGTTGAGAGCGGAGCCTCGCCAGGTGATTTAAACCTTGGCAAATGCCATTTTCTGTTGATGGTTATAGAACATCAACATTTCCCCTCTTCCATTGGAAAAGAGGAAAGGGGAAAAGAGAGAAATTACAACAATGAAAGAATAACACATGCCTGTCTAGCTTAACCTTTTAAAGGGGAGCAGAACTTATGGATATCATCCAGCCAAAGCTAAGCACTTGAAAGTCCTATGAATTTTAAGGGAGCAACATAACGACATACTTAAAACTCCCACTGAAGGTTGTCAACGGGATTGTGCCCTGTTTTTTCAGTTTAAGGAACATTTTAGGGGAATTACTCTAGTTCAGCGTAACATTTCTTGTATTCATACTGGTCTCCCATGAAGTCGCATGCATCTCATCTCCAGTTAGGATGCAAACAGAACCCATGTAATACACAAGATGCAGATGATGCTACATGAAAAAGAGTTTTGCACACATAAGAGGCACATTTTCATTTACCATGTTAACATTTTGTCAGTTTTACTAGGCGTATGATTAGATTTCATGTTCATCCACAGGCTGCCAGAAATATTTACTGGATATGGGGACAGTAGGGTGCACATTTGTCAGTTAGCAAAGGTTAAGCTACGATGTTCACACACACACACACACACACACACACGCTTTACATGTCACTATGAAGTCACAGCTGTAAAATGAACTGTCTGCTGAATAGCACAAAAACATATGAAGACTTTTAAAGTAGTAAGTTAAGATTGCTTACATCAGCCATGGCCAGGATTATTACAACTGGAACAATTTTGGTTTTGAGATCAAATTGAGTTTCCACTTTTGCTCAAGTGGGGTGGAAATTAATCAGGATTCTGTGTTTTATATAATTTCAGCAAGCACTGTTCCCCATGAGAAAGAACAGGAACCCAATCCTATTGACACAGGCAAATGACATTTTGCTGACAATGGCTGTCAATCACTGATGCGCCCCTTAGGCATCGTCAACTCTTCTTGGAAATAACTTGCAGAGATTCAGCACCATTAGAGAAAGTGGCGTTGAGGTTGATGACAGGTCTAAACTACTTTTGACTCTTCCACAGCATCTCGGAGAATAAAGTTACCATGTGGTGAAGGGCTGAGATATTGTCTAAAAATGGCAGCATAAGTTATTTCCCCATTTATCACATGTGCTGTACTTTTTTTTTAAGGCATCCAGTCTTTGGTGTGATAATGCAATCAAAGGCACTCACCAGTCAAGGTTGTTGTTGTTTTTAATCTGACAGCTTTCTTTTTCTTTAACAGCCAGTACTATGGATGGGAGAGAAATGTGATTGTTTGCATTTAAAGGCAAACCTACTTAATTCACTTTTTTTTTTTTTAGGGGCGTCCCACAAACCAAAACAGCCATCCTTGCAAATTCACACTTCTCCAAATTTTGCAAAGCAGTTCTTCAGCCAAGTAATGTGCACCAAAATCCATAAATTAGGGTAAAGGATGTGTATAGATGCAATAACATTCAAAATGCTCCGCAGAATCTGTATATTAGAAGAAATTAATACTAAAATACTGACAAATGTTCAAGAGATATTTTCTTAAGAATTGCAAACTGTTGTGGAAATGTGAAGAACTGAATTTAAGATTGAAAGGAGAAAATGAGAGGTATCTAAACTGAAATATTCACTCACCTCTAGTCAGCACTACTTTTGTACAATGCTTTAAGGGTTTTTGTTTTGTTTTGTTTTACAACCAAGCAGTATACAGTGGTACCTCTGGTTATAGACGCTTCAGGTTACAGACGCTTCAGGTTACAGACTCCGCTAACCCAGAAATAGTACCTCAGGTTAAGAACTTTGCTTCAGGATGAGAACAGAAATCGCGCGGTGGCAGCGGGAGACCCCATTAGCTAAAGTAGTGCCTCAGGTTAATAACAGTTTCAGGTTAAGAACGGACCTCCAGAACAAATTAAATTCTTAACCCGAGGTACCACTGTATAAAGTTTATGTAATAAAACAAAAGAAAAATAAATGTATCACAGCACATATGAAGACAGTTCACTGAGGCAAGTACTACACCCTCCTCTGTGGATGGGTCTTTCCTTTTGTTCTCCTTCCTGTGACCTTAGAATTTCTACTCTTTTCTTTCTCCTGTGAGCTCACAAGTTTCTAGCCATCATGTTTGAGGAAAGAAAGTTTGAAAGGTCAGTGCCCACTACAGACTTGCAACCTCAAAGAAAACCTTAAGCAGAGTGAAAGGCCTTCTACCAACACAGAGATATCCCTCTTGCCTGATACTCTCACAAATAGTACTATGTATGGTCTCAACTACAATGTCAACAACGCAGCCCCTTCTGCTTACTTGTCTTGCCACCCAGCATTCAAAACTAATAGAAAACCATGTTCCAAATATTGGAAACACTCGCTAGTAAAGAAAGACACCCATTTCCAACTAGATATCTGGAAGCTCTCAGAGGAAACAAGGAAAAGGGGAGATGCTGTTTTTTAGATGTGAGCAACAACTGCTAGCATATTTTGATTACTAGCAAATGTTGATTACTTCAAGACATTGCTCACCTTTCTACACCCTTTTTCTAAATGGTTCTGAACATGATAGAGTCAATGTGAAATTAAGATATGGGAAATGTGGAATGAAATTACGAACCATCCGAAAGCTAAATAAATGAAATAAGCATTTTATTAATATAGTTCAATTAATATTTAAAATTTACTTTATAATCCACAACAGAAAATATAATTCTGCTATGCTTAATTCACTGTCACTTAATTTTGAAATAATTTATCCAGATGAGTTATTTTAGTTTAGAAATCAACCCTACATCTTGTGCAGTGCTCTTTTTTAATCACACATGGATTATAAAACAAACTGTCAGCAGAAAATTCTTGGATCAGTTACTCGCCTGTATTCAAACCTTAGATGACCGAGTAACTGCAGTAGTGGGGGCTGTTTCGTCCATATTCGGTGGCCCCATGTGCACAGAATGTTGAAATTGCTTTTACTGCAGGAATGTGCTGCATTAATTCTTTAGAGGAAAGTGTATGGGGTTGATTTCTATTTTTCCCCATTCTGACATAGTAATCAAATGAAGTAAACATTTGTTAACCTGTGGTTGCTGAGAGGCAATCCTGTGCACAAGAGATGCTAAAATTAAACTATTGATTTCTTGTTGAATGGTAGGTTATTTTGCAGAGAATAAATAGGTTTGGCATTTTTAACGGTGTTTTTTTAACCCACAAATATAGTTGTGAGGTAGGTGGCCAGATGTTGAACATCTGATGTGTAAATTTCACAAGTTACTTGGGGCATGCATGGATTTAGACCAGGCATCCCCAAACTGCGGCCCTCCAGATGTTTTGGCCTACAACTCCCATGATCCCTAGCTAACAGGACCAGTGGTCAGGGATGATGGGAATTGTAGTCCAAAACATCTGGAGGGCCGAAGTTTGGGGATGCCTGATTTAGACTTTCCTCTGAGGTCAATGTATGGCCAACTTCTCATTACAGTGATGAATCCACCAGACAATTACTCTCTCCTTAAAGTTGACATTGGTTCTGTGCCAGTTGGAGGATCCTTTAAGTTGTTTCAAAGGGGCTTTTTCATTGAGGACTGACTGACTGACGTACTGTGAAGACTCTTTTATATACATAAATGATTCACGTAGCTTTGGCCCAATTGAGACTGCCAGTTTTAATATTTCCTGGTACCACCACCTTGGTCACAATATTGTCCATCTCATATAACTTGTCACAAAGGGGGTCCCCAAGTTCTAAAGTGATTTCCATGGTCTTTGAAACACAGGTGAACCCTCTAATGTTTACACCCTGGACCTATGGATTCATGGTGGCTTTTTACTTGTTGGCAGGTCTTGTATACCACCAACCTGTGCATATTCTTAAAAAGTTTTAAGAGTTCTAGCACCACAAGGAGGAAAAAGCTATCAATCGATGGAATTCTTGCAAACAGCAAGTTTACAGAATCTAACTGTTCTGAACACTCTCTGAAACACTTACTGTTTTATTTATGGTCAGTTTTCACTATGTCTGACAGGAGCAGCCATAAATAAAAACTGACTGTTTCCAAATAGCTATACACAGGGAAAGCCTAGCTAGCCCTCCTACAAGTGTGTTCGCACTGCACTGACCTTGCTGGCACCTTAAGCCTCCTTCTCACCCTTCTAGTTATGCCACAGCATTAGCGGTGCTGGTATTCAGGTAAACAGAGCGATCCTGCCCTGCCAATGGCTACTAGGAGCTACATTTTAACAAAACTAGTCTAGACCGAAGTAGACAGTAACTTCCATAACTACTGAAAACTGGGAAATACGTAGTTTTAATAAATAATACATTAAAAAACCCTGAAAACATATGAAACAAAGAAAACTAACTTCTGTTGCAAACATAAATGGGAGCTAGCCTGCTTAAATGAGAGTTCCTGAGACTAATTGGGAGGGAAATGACTTTGAATAAGAACAATGGACAATTAATTGTACAGTATGCATGCATGCTATCCAAACTCAATTGGTACAGACAGAAGAAAATAAACTGTTAGAATCCCTTGAGATTTCTTCTAAAACTGCCTAGAATAAATTGTGTAAGTGCTATACATTTTAATTCACTTGCAACCTTGGTTTATTGTAGAATTGACAACTTTTAAAAACAAAATTTGGAAACTTTTGCCTCAGTTTTCAGTCAGGTGTTGGGGAAGAACAGAGACAAAAGCAAAGGAAGTGAAGATACAGGCTTGCACTAGGAGAGAAAGAAACTACAAGGACAAAGAGACACAGAGAAGAATGAGAATTGACTTCTAAATGTGTGAACCAGTCAAATTGTTTTATAGCATTTTTCTCAATGCCAATGTTCCATGTTTTTCAAGGTAATTTTTTTCCTGAAGACAACCTTCTGAAACTTGGTGACACTGAAGACTGTGGACAGTAAAGTACAGCTTTTTTAGATCCTCATGTCTATTCTTTGCAAGTCTTATAGATCAATTATGACAGTATTGTTCCACTTTTGCTGCTCAGAATTCCTTTGTGAAACGTGTTTTGAACTGTTTTGCTATTTCTTTAGTTGTTGGCCTCCTTTCCCTTATTAGTATTAGGCAAGTCTTGACTTGCCACTTTTTTCCAGTATTTATTTCTGCCTTTGAACAGGATATGAAATTGCAGGTGTTTTCCTGCGCCCAAATCTGATACTATTGTTCCGAGTGATTTTACAGCTCTCTTCACATCCTATCTATCCATTTCAAATAGTCAGCCTTAATCATCATTTTTGGAATGATGCAAAATGGACAGCCAGTCTACTAAATCTCAGTGATTTTCTCCTTCAGGTGCTTTCTGAAGTGCAATGTTCCCATAGCAGCTGAGTTTAAAGAAATGCTAGAAAAACAACAAATGAACACAACAGAAAAATGCAAAATGAATGATGCAAATCTGTATGGAAGGGATAAATCTAGATGGTGTCTCCGCCCCTCTCCTGGCCTACACCAGGTCAGATTAGGAGAGACTTATGTAACTTGACCAATTAGTTATTAACTATTAAAGAGTCCAATCCATAAACTTGGATTCATGGGACTCAACTGGCTTAAACTCAAGTACTCTAGCTCAGTGGTATGCTGATCAGGCAGACAGTGCACTCCACTACATCCATGTGTATTTAAAGTGCACATCCTTAAATAATGCCACTTATCACAGTTACCTGGAACAGATCAGCTCTAAATTAAAGCCCAACACTCCAATCCCGTGATCACCTGCACCTATAGTATCAGTGGAACTGCTGCAAGAACAACATGGTGCTTTATCGGGCTGTACTCAGCTTCCTAGAATACCTCTAACTTCCCCAAGCCCCCCAACTGCCTTACTCCAACACTAGCTATGCAGCCAGGCTTCTACTCTCGCATAGCTGGCTCCCCCATATGGTGGGTAACGCCCCAAAGTGCCCATCATCATGATAGCCTGGCACAGATAGATACATTTTATGTTAGGTGAGGAGGGATTCAAGTCACACAAATCACATGAAACTTCAGGTCTGCAATGTAGGAGCCTAACACAGCCAGCAACCACATCACAAAAGTTAACCTAAACTGGGCTCAAGCAGAAGCATTGTTGCTGCAACTTATTCTTGCTGTTGCAGCCTTCAGCCACAACCTCGTTGCTGCTCTGCCCCAGCTACCATACATCATGGAAAGCTGCAGTACTGAAGGCAATTCCACAGCTCTTCCCCAAAACACAAGCCCATACTGGGCTCAAGCTACAGTTAACCCAGCTTGGTGCTTGGCTCTGCATATTCTATGGGTCCATAAGAGGGTGTCCTATCCCTTTCCCCATCCCAATCACAGTACCAGAACATCCACGAGTACCATGGGATGCTGGGCATCCCTTAAGTACATGAGCCCTGCTATCAAAACAAAAACCTATTTCAATGTTATGGAAGCAAAGCCACACTCAGTTACATTTCTTTTCTTTTTATCAGTTTTTAGGTTATAATTAACGAGTCTATATATTTTTATCATAAGTTTATACGTAGAAGCATTCCCTCCTCTCCTTTGTATAAGCAGATGTGTCTCAAACTGCTTTTAAAGTCATGTCTCCTACTTTGCAAATCAATATTTTCAGACTTCTCTAGATAAATGCTTTTTGAGTTGTATTTATGAGTCCACTGGCTAATTTAATCATAAACATACATACTCCCCATGGAGAGCTCATAGGGTATATGGCAGGTCTTATTGAATGCTAACAGCTAGTAAACTCAAATGCAAACATCTGCTGAACCTGACTGCATAAGATATAACTCTCCGGTAAGGCTTTTATTTCAACTTGCAAATTTTAAAATAATATATAAAGGGATGTCAATAGCCATTACACAGAGAGCTTGGTTCCAAAGCATTGTCTAGCCAGAGAGCCTCTGCGTGTCTGCAGTAATTAAAGCTTATGCCCTGAGACAGAGTTTTTGGGTCCATATTGCTGACTGGACTGATTCCTAGCAAATTCTTTTGAGCATTCCTAAGTGTCTTAAAAGCTAGTATTAAAAAAAAAAAGATGAACCGAAATTAATGGTTTCAAGTATTCACACATACACTTTATACAAGGTGACTTCTTCCACCCAAAATCCTTTAGCAAAAACAATCTATTGTCATTTTACAATTACACTTCACTCAAGTGCAAGTCCTGTTGCTGTGAACCACAGCAACTCAGTTGGGAGGAATGAAACAGTGATGTTACATTACAAGTTTAGGAAAAGAAGCGAAGAATACCCAAAGCTATTAAAATTAAAAAGAAAACCTTTGAAGCACAGGAGTAAATAAACAAAATTGGATTTTTGCCAGAGCATCAAGATTAGCTGCCTGGAGAAAGATGCTGTAATAATGTTAGTGAATGCCTTGCCTGACTGGCAGGAAGGACATAGAAAGTGAGAGAAACGTCTGCTGTTTCTTTCTGTTCCACTTTCCCCCTTTGTTTCTTTTTTTAAAAAGGCAATTCTGAATCAATGCAAGCACTTACTTATTTATGTATAAAAATTATATGTATCCTGCCTCGCAGACCTCAAAAGGGCCCTGAGGCAGCTTACAACATTAAAATCATGCAACTCAGAACAGATAACATTTAAACAGAGAAAAGAAATACCCATTTACCAGGTTAAAAGACCAATTGATTTTTTGATTATTATTTTTTTAAAAAAAGTTTTGAAAGCCCTAAAAATAAATAAATCACTGAGTGAGCCAATGAGACGTCTCTGGGGAGAGAATTCATGAGAAAGGGTACCACAACAAAAACGGCCCTGTTGTGCCACCCAGTCAAATGCAGTTTTTCTAGTAGCAACACTTGGATGAAGTCTTCTGATGGTGAATGCAGCAAGTGGGCAGGTTCATAGGAAAACTGGCAACCTAGTGTCACAATCAGAAAAATTAAAGATGGGCTGCATGAAGACATCTCTTCTAAAGTGTAACAACTATTAACATCCATAAATCTACAGTTATCTGTTTGGCTTACAAGACTAGACTCTATCTATCCTCACTACCAAATCCATCTCCACCTCTGGGATGTGCAGAAGGCTTCTGGAACAGCCATTTCTCTAATTTGTGTTGTAATGAAGAAGAAGCAGCAACAACAACAACAAGCCCTCTCTGCTTTCTGACAGGCTTGACTACAACTCCCATCATCCCTGACCACTGGTCCTGTTAGCTAGGGATGGTGGGAGTTGTAGTCCCAAAACATCTGGAGGGCCCAGTTTGCCTATGCCTGACTTAAAGCAATATCACACCACTTTAAACAGGTATTGATTCCCCTAAAGGATTCTGGAAACTGTAGTTTGTTATGTGCTCAGAGTTGTTAGGAGAATGTTATTCCCCTCGCAGAGATGCTTAACAGACAATCACTCTTCCCAAGGAACTCTGCAAGGGGAATTTCCTTATGTCAAATGATATTTAAGCTCAACATACACACAGTTAACATACACACAATTATACACACCTCTATAATTAATTTTAGGAAACCGATACCTATCTCCAGATAGGTGGACCAAGAAAAAAATCCCTGATGCAAGCATTGCAATTTAGACAACTGAATATTCATTTTTCTTGAGAACATTATATAGTCCATTGTCACTTGTTAAGGAGCTACGGTTTTTAAAATGCTCTGTATGCTACCTTTAGTCTAATTTCATGACTTCAAAGGGTAAGAAACATGATGTATTGGTTGACCTAAAAATTAAGTCAACTATTTGAAAATGGGATGAGAAGTGTGGTCTTTCCCAAGGAAGAGCTATAAGAACAACCCCACTCCCATGTAAAGAAACAAAATACTTTTGAAGTTCATACACACACAAAAAACACAGGAAAAAAAACAGAAAGCAGCTCATCATTTCCTAACTGGGTCAATATTTTCATCCCTCCAACATATATTTGGGAACATAAAAGAAAAGGGGGAACTAAATGAGAAAACTGAAAATCTGACTCAAATCAGAAGGCACTCCATGTACATGAATACAAACTAAGACACAAACATCCTCCAGGAATTTGGGTTTTATCCTACAGTAATAGAAACACAGCCATCCTTTGTTAGTCCAATGACTGTTTGTCAGTGGCATTTCTATAACGCGCATCAACCAAATCCTCTGAGTAGTATACAAACATGCAAGTCAATAAAATACAATAAAATGCAACAACATATCAAAAACTAACCAAGTGCAGTGTTTTGTCAGCAAAGGTGCTGAAGGTATTGTACACTACAATATCTGAATATGGGGGTGTATACTCTTTTATAGAACTAGACCAAGACATTTGCACCAAACCAGAAATTCTTTGTATGCATTCTGATGTGAACAAAGCACTCCCACAAAGTCTTTCCCTCTGACTTCAAGGGAGGGGCAGCTCCATATGCAAAATAGCAGCTGGTATGATGGAGCTACGATCCCAACACTGTGGCAAAGCAACTTACTTGGATGGTGCTGGTGCAGAGCAGTGGTAAGGTGAAGGCTGGACGGGTGCATTGGTGGAGCCAATCTGGCACTCCCGCTGGTACATCCACACAATCGCAACTTAACTACCAGCCTGCCCCAGGCTTTGTTGTGATGCCCAAATTGACAAATCAAGGTTTATGATCAACTGACAGGCCAAAAATCAGAAAACATAGTAGGAAGTGGCTTTGCAAACCATGATTTGTGCTTAGTATTTAGCTTGGCACAAGGGCCGAACTAACACACTATAGTTATGGCCATCACAATGCCTCTAGGTGCTGAAGCTCCATAGGTAGGAATGAACTTTTGAGTGAGAGCCGAGTAGATGTAAATGATAACAAGAAAGCAGTTCTAAACCATTGTTTGCTATGCTGTATTTGTACAAACCATGGTTTATTATGATGTCTGAATTGAGGCAAATTTCTGTTAGATAACTTAGCTGCTGTCAGCTAAAGCATAACAATCATCCTCAGGGGAAAAAATATCACCACAATCCTGAAGCTATGTGTAGCTACAACAGCACAAAGGATGGTTGACAGCAGGGCTACGAAGTCATTCCCCAAGTGCCAAGTACAGGATATCTACTCTCCGATTCCTGTGAATTGCAATCTTAACTAAATTGCAAGGTGCAAAAGATGGTATCAATTCTGATATCTCTACGATGGGCAAAGTGTCTTAAAGATGTGGCACAGGCAAGTTACCCTCGTTGTCATGCAATGCTTATTCTACATCATTTCTACCTATGACTCAAAGATGGATACTAAGCATTATTCCAGTTCTGTGTTGATAAATAACAAAAGAGAAGGCTGTCAACCACTAGAATCTCTTTCATTTCCCTCTTTTTTTAGGGAGAATGATCTTGTATAGACTTAAATTGTTAATTATCTCAGAAGTACACTCAGCAGTTATAAAATTCATGCTGCTCTGAATAAAGAGGTTCAAAAGGTCCCTTGTTTCCAGTATTACGTTTATTAATTCCTGTGGTTAGAGATGCCAATTCTCTGCACAAATTTTCTCAAATGACACATGGCCTTGCACAGGTTATTTAGAAGGCACACATTTTTCCAGATCAGCTTGGTTCAGAAAGCATACTGAACTACATAATTTAAAACAAATATTTGAAAAATGAACAATTTTTACTACAATTATAAACAATGATTAAACGTATAAAATCTAGAACACTAAATTGTCCTATTCAAACCTTTAATAGTTTAGGGCACTGTTTAAACCTAAGAGATATGTCTGCTAGCAATGTAACGGGCCTTTCTGCGCTTACTATTTATAGTAGTAGAGTTGTTGTTTTCCCCCCTTTTTTGGCATTCTGCCAACACGACATCCTTGTTATTCTTGTACTGGAGGAAAAAAAACTGACTTGCGTGAAATATTCAAAATAGATCCTCAGTATTCTCATTGTGTAGCAGGTGTACAAGCACCGTCTGTTTCTGTGTCAAGAGGACTGAGGTTGATGGGTGTGGCTTGGGAGACATCTGTTTTGAGCCTCTGCAGGCTCAGGCTCAGAGGAGAGATAGGCACAAGCTCTAAGGGGTGCCTATTTGCCGTTTGTCTGGGAGACTTAAACCAGAGGTTCAGGTACTGCCACAAGCTATCAATTCACTCAGTGCAGTGCAGCAGCACAATGAACATGGCAAAAGAAAAGAACATGGCGGCAATCTCCTGTCCCGGAGTCTGTGTTTCTGCGCTAGGCTATGGTTTGGATAATATGATGTGCAGAGCAACCCAGAGAGAGTAGCAGCCTCAACCTCAAGAAGGGAACTAAGAATCTATAGCTTGTGACTAAACATGTGAAATGCCTACACCATAGCTGCCAAGTTTTCCCTTTTCTCGCGAGGAAGCCTATTAAGCATAATGGAATTTCCCTTAAAAAAGGGAGAACTTGGCAGCTATGGCCTACACTAAAAAGCATTGTGCTAGATGAAATAATAAAATTCTACCTGTGGTGTTTGCCCATGAAACATATGCAAGATATCACTGGATACTGCAGTGCTTAGGTAATGAACATACATGGATGAGCAGGACAAGTTTTCTTTTAAAATGTCAGTTGTTAATTTTGCTTGCAAAATTTTGGTTTGCAACATTCTTAAGTTCCTGCAATACTCTCCATACAAGATATAAAAGAAACACACAAATCCTATGTACACGTTGTCTCTGATATAGCTTCCATATTCTCTATGTATCAATGAATTTAAATCATTTACTTAGCTCTGAATCAATTCTGTTTGTTCATCATTTGGAAAACAATTAATAGTTCAATGTGAAGTTATACAAACTTAACAGTTCTATATCACTGATTAATAGTTTAGCCATAATAAAATACATTTATGAGAAAAGTTATGTCCCGCTTGCTTTAGGGTAAGACTCAAATGCTGCACCTTCTTATAGAAAAGAAATCTTGCCAAACAGTATAGCACAGTATTAAATGCTGTGGGTTTTTTTTTAATATGATGCAGAGAATAACAACCGGGGGGAAAGCTTTTTCCTTCCCAGCATCAAAAAAAGTTATTTATGTAAACTATAAAATGTCACCTTCTCCTACCCATCCAAAACATAAAAATGACACCTTTCATATTTACTTGGATTGATCTCCACATTTTCTAATCTCCAGTCAAGGAAAAAATGCTGAAAATATGCTTGTTTAAATTTTAACTATAGTATAAAATGTAATGAAGCATGACAGACATCCTAGGATACATTTCAGAACTGCAATGAGAGATAGTACTCTTTGAATAAAATGTCTCTTGGAAGATTTAAGTAAAGGTTGCTGACGGAGATAACTTTGGTTCATTGAATGGCAGAATTCTGCTGAGCCATGTTCTTTGGAGCAATTGATAATTAGGAGTGGTTTGCTGTGGACTGTGATGATGATGGTGCCAATATTTCAATGATGACTTGAACTGACTTTGTAACACTTTCTAGAATACTTGGACTTCCTGATCAACAGCCACCCAAAGGATGAAACAAAGCACTCCTGGCCTAGAAATCCTATCTACTTCCCATAAACATTTCAAAAGCCAGGAACACATATGACATCACCAAAGGAGAACAGAACAAAGCACCAGCATGCTCACGTATCTTTCTGAGATATATTTTGGCTGCTTCATTGTACATTACGACTATGGCTATATTCTACCATTGCTGTTGGAGGCAATGCGCCTCCATATATCAGTTGCTGGCATTAGCAAGTGGGGAGAATGCTGTTGCACACATATTCTGCTTGTGGCCTTTCCATAGGCATCTGGTTGGCCACTGTGAGAAAAGGAATCCTTGCCCAGATGGACCTCTGGCTCTTCTTACATGGGAAATTTCTTAACCTTCTGATGGAGGAGCCAAGTGTTGACTACCAACATTCAAGTTCAAAAGCATTTAACTTTTCCAAAACGTCAAGCAGGCATCCAGAAATATGTAACACAAAATAGTTAACTGAGCTAGCTTCACAGAGTCCTCACATTTCTATGCTTAGCAGTTAGGACAGTGAGTCTTGCTCACCTGGCTTTTCAATACCATGAGTCATTTCAAGTTACCAAGAGGGGGAGTGTGGATGTAGCAGCAGAGCCAACCAGCTGTGTGCAGCTCCCTGCCACCTTGCCCCTCCTCCACTTTGTAATTGAGGATGCTGTACAGCTTTAGGAAGCCTAGTGAGCAATGACACCCCACCCATGCCTGGCCTGGAAGTCTCATAACAATGCTTAGCACCCCTAACTAACTGTGGTTCCTAGGGTTCTTTAGGGGAAGTCATAACTATTTAAAGTGCTTTGATACTGCTTTTAATGTTGAGTGCAGTTGGGTCCTTATTGTCTAAGCCAGTGTTTCCCAACCTTGTGCCTCCAGCTGTTTTCGGACTACAATTCCCATCATTCCTGACCACTGATCTTGCTAGCTAGGGATGATGGGAGTTGTAGTCCCAAAACATCTGGAGGCACAAGGTTGGGAAAACACTGGTCTAAGCAGTGGCACTACATTACCTCTCTTGATAAAAATGCATTAAATAAAAATTATACACGATTGTATCAGGGCATGGAGAAGAGTTCTCATCAGTGCATGAACACTGTCAGTGCAAGGTTTCCCCAAGGCACACATCATTCCTGTTTGGAGAATGGTTTCAAAGTGAAAGCAAGAGAGTATGTGCAGTCCACCAGTGCGAACATTCCCATAACAGAATACTCTCTTTGCTGAATGCAAGCTAATATTGCTTTATAACTAAAACATGCCTAACATAAAAGCACAAAAAGCGACACCTCTAACCTGCAGCTACGGTTTTATAAGCACCCACCTGGGGGTCACAGCTAGAAGGCAGCCCACTGAAAGTTTAAATCACAGGCACTTTTTTTGAAAAGCAAAACCCTTACCACCACCACCTCCAAATCAAATCCTGCTATATGTTGTTGATAGACTGGATATTTTATTTATGGAGGTGACCTTCCTCTACCCTTTCAACATTTATTTTGGAAATGAGGAGATAAAACATTTAGCCTCAATGAGTTTTTCCACAATGACAAAAGACACCGAGGAGCAGAAAAGAACAGAATAAGTCAGAAGGAGCAACGTTTCTTCCACTATTAGAAATTTGGGTAAGAACTGCTGGAAGTGTTTTCTGAAATAAGGAGAAATCATTGCCCTTAAAAAAGTCAGGTTACAAACGAATTTACAACTTTCTCCCCGCCCCGCGAAATGGTCCCATCTTGCTTGCCTTGACCATCAGCCAGCAGTATTACATCTAAAAGCGCTAATACTGTATCACAGCTCCAAACAATAAAGTCAAAAATACAATTGACAGAGCTACCTTGGCAGCTTTCACTGAACGCTGGTGACTTGACTTCAACACGCAACAGTTGTTACCTGACAGCTTGTCTAGTAACTTGTTCCAGCTGAATTTTTCAGCCCCTTACTACTTGACAAGCAAGGCTTCTACTAGGAAGCAGAGGTTGCACACAATCAAAAAATGAAGAATGGCTGGATGTTTCAGGAGAGAAACTACGAGCATGACTTTTTATTCCTAAATGATGTTGAGGTGTGGCTTCCTTTTCCATGGGAATGAGTGGGGTGGAACGGGTTCATGCAAGAGCAGTGCACAGAAGTCCTGTTTGTCAACATGTATTTCCCTGGGCTATTTTATTATCCTGTATATATTTGTTACAGTCAAATGTCTGAACCCTCCCAATTTTCAAATTAAGGCTGTAGTCCTTTACGCACTTGCCTGAGAGTAAATCTCGTTAAGTTCAATGAGACTGACTTCTGAGGAGGCATGCATGGGACTGCACTATAAAAATGATACTATACTGTTTTTGTAAAGGGTTTGTGCATCCCAATTGCAGTCAAGCCTCTTACATCCCCATGTGGTCAAACAATAATTGATCAATACAAAGCTGACAGCTCAAATCTTTATTTGTTCTAAGTTTATATTTGGTCTTTGTTCCTAGAACAACTTAAATGTGATTTAACAATTGCATTTTAAAATCAAACATGGGCCCATGCCCAATTTTGTCAAACACACATTTTTAAAAAAGTGATTAAGATCAGGTTGTAGGCAGATGGCACAACTGCGTGCAAAAGAAAGATTTGCTTACCACCTGTTCTGCATCTCTGCATATGTTTACAAAATTTACATTTTGAAAATAAGCTCTTGGCCTTTCTGTCTTAAATATTTTTGAAGTAGGCGTCCTCCATCAGTTGTACTCAGGCTTGCATTGCCCTGAAAAGCTTGCATCCTAATCACAGACAGTATTGTCTTGAACCCAAGCAGGTGACTAGACACACCAGTAGGCATTTCATGGTGAGCATTCAAAAAGCCTTTGCAAAAATTCCTTAGCAGAGACTCCTGAGTCAGAACAAGTTCTCTTATGAATCAGTTATTGGTTACAGATCAGGGAGCAGAAAATAGGAATAAACATAGTTCTCAAAATATAGAAATACAGTCATACCTCAGGTTGCAAATGTGATCCGTGCGGGAGGCGCGTTCGCAACCCGCAGTGTTCGCAACCTGCAGCACCGTGTCTGTGCACACGTGTGATGCAATTCGGCACTTCTGCGCATGACGTCATTTTGTGTTACTGCGCATGTGTGAGCGCCAATACCTGGAAGTAACCCGTTCCGGTACTTCCGGGTTCGGCGCAGAGCGCAACCCGAAAACACATAACCCACAGCATTCGCAACCCAAGGTATGACTGTATAAGAAGTTGGGCTCTCCAAGACTATGTGCTTTTTAAAAGTTCTTCATGAATAGTTAGGAATGAGCAGCAAAGTTCATTCAGGGTGGTAAAACAAACAGGGACTGTAAGCAGCTTCAAAAGGGTCCCTCCAAATTATGTGAACAGGCATTAAAATATCAAATGCAATTCAATGTAAGCAAGCATAAAGTGATACACACTGGAACAAAACAAACAAACAAACCTATCGGTAACTCTAGTAATGGGGTCTGAACTGGTGACTGGCCAGAAAAAATGATATTGGAGTCATGACCGAAAACTTGATAAACATACAGTGGTACCTCAGGTTACAAACACTTCAGGTTACAAACTCCGCTAACCCAGAAATAGTACCTCAGGTTAAGAACCTTGCTTCAGGATGAGAACAGAAATCGTGCTCTAGCGGCACGGTGGCAGCAGGAGCCCCCATTAGCTAAAGTGGTGCTTCAGGTTAAGAACAGTTTCAGGTTAAGAATGGACCTCTGGAACGAATTAAGTTCTTAACCAGAGGTACCACTGTATCAGTGTGTGGCAGCTGTGGGGAAAAATGAATTCTATGCTAAGGGTAATTAGGAAAGGTATTGAAAATAATACTGCCAATGTCATAATGCCTTTATACAAATTTATGGAGCAATCATAATTGGAATACATGCGCAGTTCTGATCACCTCCTATCAAAAAGGGTATTATAGAACTGGAAAAAGGGCAACCAGGTGATCAACGATTTGGAAAAACTCCCCTATGAGAAAAGGTTAAAAGATTTGGGGATTTTTAGTTTAGAAAAAGAAAAGGTGAGCTGGGGAGAGGATAGGATAAAGGTATATAAAATTATGCATGGTGTGCAGAAAGTGGATAAGGAGAGACTGTCCCTCCCTCCCCCTGCCCCCACTCTTATAATACTAAAACCGAGATCAACCAAGTGGGAGATTTAGGAGATAAAAGCAACACATAGTTTAACTTGGAATTCACTGTCACAAGACGATAATTGCCATCTTCGGCAGCTGTAAAATTCATGGACAGTCATCATGGACTAATCAATGGCTCCCACTCATGATGGTGATATATTACCTCCAATATCAGAGGCCGCATGTCACTGAATACCAGTGTGAGCCGGAAAATTCTATTTCAAACCTATCCTGGTTCTGGGCTCCCCATAGGTAAAGGTAAAGGTAAAGGGACCCCTGACCATTAGGTCCAGTCGTGACCGACTCTGGGGTTGCGCGCTCATCTCGCATTATTGGCCGAGGGAGCCGGTGTATAGCTTCCAGGTCATGTGGCCAGCATGACAAAGCCACTTTCTGGCGAACCAGAGCAGCACACGGAAACGCCGCTTACCTTCCCGCTGTAGCGGTACCTATTTATCTACTTGCATTTTGACGTGCTTTCGAACTGCTAGGTTGGCAGGAGCTGGGACCAAGCAACGGGAGCTCACCCCGTCACAGGGATTCGAACCGCTGACCTTCTGATCAGCAAGCCCTAGGCTCTGTGGTTTAACTCACAGCGCCACCTGGGTCCCTTAGGTATCCCGTGGCTATTTGGAGAGCAAAATGCTGAGCTACATGGGCCTTTGGTCTAATCCAGCATGGCTTGTGTTCTTTAGGGGCCAGTTTGCATGTAACACTAAGCCAAACCATGGTGAATTATGAACTACAAGCATGTTTCTATTTTGTTCCTTCCTCAGTCTTCCTGCGGCCGCAACAACCAGAACCAAAGCCATAGTTTCATACAGCATTAAAACTGAATCCAGACAAACCATGAGCTGTAACCAAGGTTTGTTCCTAGTTTATCGTTCATGGTATGTCTGAGGGAGACACACCACAAGCCTGGGTTCAGATATAACACTAAGCCATGGTCTGGATTAGCTCTGTGTAGTACAGCAGCACAACCAGGGGAGAAGTGAATAGGCCAAGATTTTTACTGTGAGGACTCTCACACTCACACATTCATACTCAGTTTGGCATAGCACTACATGTGGCAAAGTACCTGTGTATCACAGAATGGATGCTCACCCCAATTCTGGGTGGATAACGGTTGGGGCCTTGTGCAGCTTTCCCACGGCACAAAGAAAACATTTCCCCCTTGCAGCTGGCCATTGGAATTCTCCTTGGCTGGCTGTGAGGGCTTGTGGGATTGCCCACCAAAATCTCCATTTGAATTGGCCAATCATGGCCTGGGGGGGGGTAGAGCTTGAGCAGCAGATCAGAGTGAAGTCTTCACTCCAGTCCACTGTGGAAACATTTAAACCAGTGCAGTTGGCAGAATGGCAACCCTCGCGCCCACCTTATATACTGCTCTTTTGGTTCTATGGTTCCAAGACCTTGCTGTTGTTCTAAATGGTCACCATATTCGGGGCTGGGAAGGAATTTGCCTCCAATCAAATTGGGCCCACTTGAGGGTTTTGCGTTCCTCATAGCAATCATCACAACTTTCAGTGGATAAGGCATTAGATGGAGTCTAATATTGGATGTGGGGGTGATTTGGTGCATCACCCCAACCCTATGCAGGTGCTACGGTAAACCACAGTGTATCCTGGTAAAAGGGTCTACAGTAAAGGACAGAAGTTTCTGTCCTGAAGCCAAGCAGAGGGCAGATGAGTCATAGAAATTCCAACTGCAGCTTGGGGAGTGTCAGCTTAGTTGACCTGCAACTTGAGATGGTCCTTAACCCAGGAATGACCTTGACAAAAATCTCTGCTTTCAATCTTAAGGCAAATGCAGGATACATACTCAAAGCCTACTGACATCTGTAATCAATAAAGTTGTGGCCAATTTTTAATCCCATAAAGTTGTGGTGTCAATTTGTTATCCTGCCAATACATCCAACTTTCATCCATGGGAGGAACACTGTGCCCGGGTCCACAGTAAGATGGAAATGTGGTTTATTGGAGCAGAGTTGTGGCCTCTCTGGCCACCATGTATTCACACAGCACCAAACCGTCCTGCAGTTATCTCCCGGATTCTGTCGTCACTCTGATTTCAGAGTAAATCAAGTGCCTAGAAACACTTTACTTCAATATTAATTCCCACAACGAAATCCCAAGCTATTAAATTAGTGCACTTTACTGTTTGAAGGAGGGGAAAAAAACATTTGTCCTGTTTGGTCTATGGAAAATAATTTCAGCAACTTGTAAATCAAAGCCTTCTTTTAAATGACAGCATCTTAATTTCCTTCTGTTTACAGTACTTTGGCCAAGACACTGATTATAGCCTTTTGCAATTGTTTTCTAAAAATCCCACTGAGTTTAGCTTTAGAGGAAAAAATGCTATATACCAAATCAATTTCTTTTGCCTCAAGTCACTGTCCTGGGTATAGTTACTTATTGATTAGCTTCTTGATATGCCTTTTGTTTAGTTTTCTTTCATCTATGGGATTACACGCACATATTTAAATCTCCTGCTCATTTAAAGCAATGAATAGTAATCTCTTGTTTATGCTGGGGTTCTGCAGACTTGCACCCTGATCCCAAGCATGTTAATTGGAAGGCTCTTTGATGCCAGTGGGACTTACTTCCAAGTAAATATGCTTGGGACTGCAGTCTTAATTTTGGAATAAGGCAAAATGGAACAATAGTGTATTGCTGTTTTGTAGGCTTTGAAAAGGGATTGATTTATAAAAGTAGTTCCACAGCCCATTACTTTTAGAGTTTTCTATAAATGAAATAAAAAGCAATCTACTCTCCTATTGATACCATGAAGAATTTACAAGCTTAAGCTCCATTAGCATTAATGAAAGTTACCTACATACTGTGAAGCTGTGACAGAGGCACTGAAGGACATAAACCAAAGTTAGCCAGCCAACTGTGACCATTCCTGGCCTGCTATAAATTAACTCTGAAATGCCTAATTAAAACTCTTTAAAGGGAACACACAGAATTACCAGTGTAACTTAACTGATCATTTTTTAAAAAAGAAAGAAAGAAGAAACCTGACATTTGGCAGAAATGTAAGCATATTTAAATTATGCACCAGTTAACTCTGGAAAGCATAATTACAGTGTTATTAAAAAGGCTAATAACAAATAAAAAACCCTGCTGTGCAGGGCTTTGTCTGTGGTCCAGAAACACCAAAGCTCCCAAAAGCCCAATTTTCATCAGTGTGCTCCAGAGTAAATGTTTCTGCCACAGTCTTATTGTGCCAACAACACTGTGTGGATGTACTGTACATATCGGAGAAGATGTTCAGGTCCTTTAAATATGCATTTCACTGATAATCATACAAAGTTAACATAATGTTTATTGGAGAACAATGAAAACAAATTCACAGTACAGTGGTACCTCTGGTTAAGAACTTAATTTGTTCCGGAGGTCCGTTCTTAACCTGAAGCTGTTCTTAACCTGAGACACTACTTTAGCTAATGGGGCCTCCTGCTGCCGCCGCACCGCCGGAGCACGATTTCTGTTCTCATCCTGAAGCTGGGTTCTTAACCCAAGGTACTATTTCTGGGTTAGCGGAGTTTGTAACCTGAAGCTTTTGTAACCTGAAGTGTTTGTAACCCGAGGTACCACTGTAAATTAATTTGTTTGAGATGACTGAACCTATTCTTCCTACCCAGCTGCATCTCCTCTGCCTTGTAGTATTCCACCTTCCTTGTAGGCCCGAGGTTTTTTACATTCAGGGGGTATATAAATTGTATGAAATAAATAAAATGAAAAGGATGAGAAAAAGCACTTTAAAATAGACCGTATATATAGTCTGTGCAAAACTTACAAAGTGACTATTGCCCACAAGGAAAGCTCAGAGGTGTGCTGTCAAGATCATTTGGAATGGCATCTTAAACTGGACCATGTCTGTTCTATACAAGAATATGTCTTCTTCCATACAAGATGGAAGGGAAGCATAACGAAAAACCAGTACAACCAGTATGAGACAGTTTCCTCTTCTTGGAAGGATGTGCAATACACCATGAATAATTCACTCTGAAATCAAGGTATCATCTAAGTTAGATTACTGCAACATGTTATACGTGGGGCTGCCTCTGAAGACAGTTCAGAAACTTCAGCTGGCTTTTCTTCAAATGAAGAACCAATATAATGCATTATTCTATTTAATTGTTCTCTTTTTAAAAAGAATTTTACTCAGGCTTTCAGCTGTTGCAATGGAAACATTACAATTCTTGCTTGAAGGGGAACCTAAAACTGCATGAACTCAAATAAAAACTATAAAACTTCCACTTAGTCACAGCAAACATTATGAAATCATTGCTTTCTTTCCCACATCTCCCCTAGAGCACAACTATAGATAAACTCAAGTTTTTCCCCTGCCCCGCTGACAGTAGGCACTACAAAGCTGCCAGATAAATCCCACTTCTCCAAACTGCCAACAATTTCAACACCAAAATTACAGATAAGATTAAAGCCGTAGTCATCTTCCTCATAGTATCCTCTTTAATTTTCTTCTGTGAAGGTGGGGCATTAACAACAGGAAGAGACATCTTGCACATCGTCTGCCTTGGGGAATGCTTGCTTAGAAACACATACAATTTGACCTCTCCAAGCATCAAAGCCATTTACTTCATCAGCTATCTGAACATTTCATGTTTTGCAGTCTCCATTTCACTTTTAAGAAAACTAAAATTAAGTGAGATGGCTGTCAGCCAAATAAAATAATGCCACATTTTCTCTGTCTCCTTCAATTAATTTAAGAGCACACATCATTTTCATGACTTTCTATAAGAGGAAATACCTTTGCTGTCCCTTAAAATCTTTTTATTAATTTGCAGGGGGAAAGCTGTCAGCTTTAAGCCCTCACTTTGACTACGTAACAGAATGTAGGGATGTAAGTCTTTATTGAAACATTTATTATAAGCTGGGGAACCAGGAAACGGCTTTATACCGAGTCAGACCACAGATCCACTGGTATCTATGCCTGGGGTGGGAAGCACCCAGCTCCTGTGCCAAATCTGGCCCACAGCTAAATGTCATCTAGTACCCCAAGACAGCCTGTTCTTGTGGTTCTCCTCCTTCCACTGGAGAAGGCGGAAGTTTTCCTTCTTTCACCATGAGGTGGCTGCAGTGCTTGCTGTCCCTCATCCCCATCATGAAGAGGTTTCACAAGAGACTTGATAGGCCAGTCGCACCCCTCCAAAATCTACCTCCTGCAGTGATCCTTCTGTACCTCTTGGCTGCATCTGCACTACTCTCTCATATTTTTCTGATTGAGGGGAAACAAGGGAGAGCCATCAGCAGATGGCAAGGATCTGTCCAGGAAGAAGTGCATGCGACAGAGCTCTCAGATCGGTAATGTGCTTGGGCACTTTATGTTACTACCAAACGGAGCCTTTTCAAAGTGCCTGTCTCCCATGCCTAGCCTACTGGAGAATGAGATGGGCATAAGTATAGCATCAGCATCTGTATCAGAATCAGTATCTTCTTGGGTTGGCATGGAGGAGGAGACAGTGCTAGTGGTGCAGGGACTGAGCCAGGGGATCGATGGATTCCATTGTGTCCAGCACTGCACCCATCAGCATGCCCAAGACACCCTCTGCACTGTGCACCCTGGTTGCATACCTAAGCATAGCACTGTGTGTGTGCGCACACACACGTGCACATGAGAGGTGGGGGGGGGAAGAGAAAAGCTGCAGTAAGAGGAAAAGAAGCAAGAAGTGCCCTTTTTTCTAAATGAAGCTTGTCAAAAGTTGGAGCACATCTAGAACTCATGTCTGAATGTTGTTATAAATCACAATAGAAGTTTAAAACCATTTTATATTTGTCTCCTACATAGCTGCTTCTTAGATCACATTGCTGGCTCCACCCACATTTTGGCTCTGCCCATGCCTACTGGCAGCTCTGACTATAGCTGATTTTTTCCCCTGTGGGTATACAGCCCTTCATAGGGAAAAAAAATATTCCCCAGTTCTGGTTTACCCTGACTGGCAGTGGCCCTTCAGGGTCTGTAACAGCCCTGCTAGAAGATAGAACTGTTTGATTTCTACATGCAAAGCATGGGTTCTGGCACTGAGCCACAACCCTTCCACCCTTAGGGTTCTCCCTTTACTCCAACACACACCCTTTCACAGAATTTTGCACAGCATTTGTGGTGCATTCGCAGAGAGTTTGCAAACTCTCCATCTTTTGTGCACCCATCAATGACAATTAACAAGGATTCCACAGACCCAAATGGGTCCACATCCAGTTATGCACGTGAAAGTTAACAACACCAATTCAATGTAAATAAGCATGTAGGATTGCTTTCCTAATCAGAACTTCATTCTGAAAGCTTTAAAAGGTGAAAAATTGAACAGTGTTTTTTCTGCTCAATCAAGTAGCATCCATAATTATTAATAATTATCCATGGGCTTGATTAGCATGTCTGCAGAATGCTTGAGATAATTTTAATTTTAATCTGCCACTCTGTTAAACTCTATATATCTATGCAATATTTTTAACTTTGATAGCCAACGGGCAGGTAGCACCTTTTGTGGCTTTGTCCTTGAAAAGTATTTCTTCTCCCATAACAACACTCCAAATGTCTCCTGTCGCCTCCCAAAAATTAGATCAGTTCCCTACTGATCTAAAAAAAGGGGTCAGTGTTTTATCAGAAAATATCCATACTTAAATTATTGATATGTGAATAGCTTTAATGTTATTAGGGCACAACAGAAATTTTAGTTGGAATATGTTTATTTAGTAAGATCTAAGCACGAAGTAAACCATGCAGATCTGCAAATTATCTTTCTCTGAGCATTGATACAAGAGACAGCAAGCAAGAGACTACCCAAGTTTAATCTCTTTACTGAGGCCCACCAGTCACAAAATTGTGGTGCAGGGGCAAAACTAGTCATAAAATGGTGGACAGATGGTGGTAGAGCTTGGCACAATCAGCTGCAAATACTGACATTAGTTTCTTTTACTATCTTAATCCATCTTTGGATATTCCTAAATTCTTTGCTGTAGCATTTCTCTTGTGCCCAGGAGTTCCATAGCTCATATAATTAATGAGTGGCAGAGTGTTGCATTAATAGGAGACTTGACTTATGCATCCTCAAAGAGTTCCCAGGGCAGTATATAAGAGGCTGGGGAACTCTCTTTTCCATTTCAGTCAAGCAGCCTTCCCCAACTAGTACCCTCTAGATGTTTTGGACTACATCTCTCATTCTTGCCCACTGCCCTGCTGGCTAGAACTGATGGAGAGTTGAGAGTCCAACTCTGAAGGGCACCAGTTAGGGAAAGGCTGCAACAGAGAGTGTCAGTACTGCAAATGCATTCTAGCCTAATTTCTTAGACCTTGCCAGTTAACCTATCCAGGCAAAATGGAAGCCAAAGAGATAAGATGATAGCAGACGAACTCAAAATGGAAGAGGGCCAAAATGGAGAGCTCTATCTGTGGTAGCTATAATCAATGACAATACACAACCAAAGGCACAAGGAACTATGGATCTGGAGTAATTAGATAGGTATATTTCCCATAGAACTGATGGGAGTTCACTAAGCCTGGATTTAAAAGAGTAAGCAATGAACAGCAGACGGGAAAAATAATGTCAAGTGAAATCAATGGAATTATCCATTAGGGCAATGAATATGGACACTTGATTAAGAAAGCATGGAGAATTCTATGCTGACATACCCAAGCCTGAGCACTAGACATTACAGACAAGGTTTTTTTTATAAAAAAAAAAAGTAATCAGAACCATCTTCTGCACCTCAGTAGCTGGTGTCAAAACTTTAATGGAAAAATGTAATTTTTGGATACTAGAGAGTAATAGGATTCATGTAGATTTTGAGGGCAAGGATGCATCTCTGCTGCTCAAATTGTCTGATATTATCACCTCTTTTTAAAAAACCTGTCACTTCTACACATTTCTAAAGCCAAAATGGGCTATTTTTCTGCCATTACATTTATTTGTGCTGTGCTGCATATCTCTTACATTGCATTTGTAGCAGGAGAGCAGTCTACACAGGACAATAACTTGACATTTGCAAAAATTGCCTTTCATTCACTCGATTCTGCCATTTAAGTGCTTCTGAGCAAGTAAATAACTGAAATTGTGTTAATGACTTATTTCAATAGCAATGATTCCAAGTAATTGCATGAGTTTTAGCTACAGAAACTGCCATGTTGCTCATTTTACAATGTTAGCAAAATGCTAATGTGAAAACACACACACACACACACACACACACACACACACACACAATTGTCAAGCTTACTGTGGAAAAACTGCTCTGCAGCAAAGCAAAAACTGTTCATGAAATCATGCTTCTAAAATTTATATACTAGAACAATATTCTTTCCCAAAGCTTAAGCAAGATTAATCCCAGAACAGCCTGTTTACACTGCCCCTTAAAATACAAGAAATCTTATTTGTTTTTATTAAAACACACACTTTGTTTCTAGTGTTCCTAACAAACCATCAACAGTTGATGTATGCTGCAAACTCTTCAACTGATGCCAGAGTAATTCCAGGCAGTAAATTGTAAATAGTATAATAAAAAAGACAGGAAAAAACCAGATATTTGAGTATCGGGAAAAGCTAAAATCTATAAAGTGTAAACACATAGCAATCTACAAGTCATGATTTACAAAGTTTTAACAACAGAGAAGTGACCTTTGTTCTGGATTGTCTTATTGTCTTCCCTCACCCACTCTCTTTCCGAAGCAATATTCTGTTCTGCAAAATTCAATGCATACACAACCAAGCAGCCTGGGGTAACCCATCCAAAAGTATCCCACAACTCATAATCTGGAGGCCATTCAGCTGGGGAATTTAGGCTTGACATGTCATTGACACAACAGCATCCCTTTCCTCATGGGGAGAGGCAACTGTGTTAGCAGAAAAGGAAGACTGGACACTAGAAATGTTCCATGAGTAACTGCATTTTTTTTAAAAAAAAAGACCAAGAAACACACAACATTACATAAAATATTCAGATAAGAACAAGGAAAGTTATGTAAACCCAAAGTATGCAAACAGCAAGTTGTAGAGGCAGTCAAGCAACAAGATTTCACACACACACACACACAAAAAAAATACAAACACAAAATACACACACAAAAAGGCATCAGCTACTAGCATCCATGCACAACACTGATAATTGTTGTCTGCCTGGAAGCAAAGTTGGCTGCTTCTGCTACGAGAATCTACAGACAGAAATGTCAGTGGGCACAAACACTTTCCACATATTCATATCAGCTTCTTATGTAAAACTGCTTGAAAATGGACGCCTGACTTGTATGACAAAAAGGTGCCATCCAGGTCAAAAGCATATTCTGGTTGTTGTTACTACAAGACAGACAGAACTATTCTAAACAATGCAGCTACAATACAAACACCCTTTCCAGTATTACGGTATAGCTGCATTCAGACCAGCAGAACTTCTGCTATTAATAGTGACACAAGAGTCCTATTCATACATGCTACGCACAAGCAAGATAAACACATAAAAAGGGATCAGTCACACTGAGCAGCCCCGCCATCAACACTGTGTGTGGGAAGCACTGGAAGCTCTTCTATTAGGGCAGAGCTTTCCAAACTTTTCATGTTGAGGGACACACTTTTTAGACATGCATCATTTTACGACATAGTAATTCAGTTTTACTAGCAAACCAGAGGTTAAGCTAACCCCTTTCCAGCCCCAGGAAGAGCATGGGGAGCGTTCACGCAACACACCTACACCCCACAGCTGACCCAAGAACATGTCGCAGCACAGTTTTGACAGCTCTGTATTAGGGTTACTAGAGCACAGCTCTCCCAATAAGAATGCCAAGATGAAAGACAACACCCCACCCCAATCTCAAAGCCACACACACCTGCCTGTCCCACACGCATTTTATACCTCCGTAAATTTACAGAGGCTTTCAGAGACATTGCAGTCAATCTCCTGCTCTCTAGTCAATCAGGTGTCTGCACCATTCAGTCAATCCCAATCCAAATGCACACCTACTACAAAAAATGCTCCTCCCATGTGTCACTGAGCAGAAAAACAATGTGACTGACATTTCAGTATTAGGACTTACCGCTTTTCAGCCCCCATTGTGAAGGTTCCCCCTCCCTCATAGGGGAGCAGAGAAAGTCGCAGGGTTTGTGGTGAGCCAGGCTGGGCTGTTCCAGTCACTGTAGCCTGTTTCACCATCAGCCTGACCGTCTGAATATCCTAGTTGTATCCAATATTCTTTTTTAGGCTGAGCTCTTTTCTGGATTCCAAATCTTATTGATCGGTATTACATGACCCCTTTCCTCTAAGGAGCTCAAATAGCATTCATGGGTCTCCTTTTCCCCCACATTATCCTCACAACAACCTTGTGAGGTA
Source organism: Zootoca vivipara (assembly GCF_963506605.1). Classification (NCBI taxonomy): domain Eukaryota; kingdom Metazoa; phylum Chordata; class Lepidosauria; order Squamata; family Lacertidae; genus Zootoca; species Zootoca vivipara. Next base: position 51,928,188 of record NC_083280.1, read on the forward strand.
GATTAAGCTGAGAAACAGTACTTGCCCAAGGTGAAACAGTGAGTTTCATTGCTGATTTTAACCCTGATCTTCCAGGTCCTAGTCTACTTAATGCCCCTACATTTTGTTCCATATTCTGGTAAAAAGAAGTGGAAGTCAATAAGCTGGGGGAGAGGAATAATCATTTCCCACATCATCCCAACTCTGTAGTTACTCAGAGCAGGACCTTTCACATAGTGGCACACACGCTGGAATATTTTCCTGCTGATACAAGACATGAACCAATGCCTTTTTGTTTACAAAAGCCTTCCTAGAGTAATTACATGTGCCCTGTATTTTACTTATCATTGTGGCACTGTAAAACTGTATTTTATCCTATTCCTGGTGGCTGTTTACATTGTATTTTTTTTTTAATTCTTGTGCACTGCTTTGGAGTTGTTGTTTTTTTCAGTGTTATGAGTTTTGTAACAACTCATAAATATATAAAAAGTGAAAGCAGTATAAAACTTCCCCTTTTCTGGTCTAGACAAAGAAATGTCCTATGCTGTTCCCCTTCTCAGTCATTGCCCACAACATATTTATCGAAGATTTCTCCTTTCTCAAAATTGTACCACTGTGCTGATTCATCCCAAACACCTAGTTTTGTCCTCTACTTACCATACATTGGCCCCTTCCACTTCCCCATCATGAAGAACTCCCAGGAAAGCTCTGCAGGTAAAGGATTCCTCCACTCACTTACTCTGCCTCCCTTAGTTTTGAAGTATGCGACAAGTGAGACTGAAGCAACTATGAGAAATCATCAGACGTAAGGATTTCTAATTGTGTCATCACTTGAGAATTCCCTTCTTAAATATCAATCCCCTACAAATCTCCCATTTCTCCAACAGCCATAGAGCCGTAGCACAACACTTATCACTGGAGATGGAGAACTGGGGGGGAAACAAATATGACAAGAGCCAGATGAAGGTGAAAGGTATAGTAAGGTATTCAGCATCAAATTATGGATGTGAGTTACAGTGGTACCTCTGGTAAAGAACTTAATTCATTCTGGAGGTCCGTTCTTAACCTGAAACTGTTCTTAACCTGAAGCAACACTTTAGCTAATGGGGCCTCCTGCTGCAGCCATGCCGCTGGAGCACGATTTCTGTTCTCATCCTGAAGCAAAGTTCTTAACCTGAGGTACTATTTCTGGGTTAGCGGAGTTTGTAACCTGAAGCATCTGTAACCTGAAGTGTTTGTAACCTGAGGTACTACAGTGTTTATGATGAGCTTGTTTGGTATCTGGCAACAGTAGCACTAGACAGGGCGGTAGCCTGGTTGAAATGATAACCCAAATATTGGTGGCTGAAGGATGGTCCAAAAGAGGCCAGTGCCCCCACGATTCTCCTTACTAGGTTTGCCCATCCTCAATACCACAACATAGCTCATATCCACTCTCATCCTTTAAGGTAAGTCAAAAATACAAATGCTTTGGCTGAAAAGTACCAAAACAGTGTGAAAATGCTTCTGAAAAGGTATAAACATAAAAAATTAATGGTCAGCACAGATACACCTTACAGAAAAGTAGTAACATATTGAACACATGCTAATATTCTCAAAAAGTGGCCTTTCTTTCAGATTTTTGCACACTGGGAATGGAGGTCTGCAGGAGGCTTCCCTGTTTGGCTTAATGTGTTTCAGAGCCCTCAAGGGATAGGGAAACCTGCTTCAACACGATTCATGACAGCACAGAGGCTTCTAAGCACCTTCCCACTCAACACATGCAAGTATGAGAGGAGGCTGTGTGTGAAGGGGACTCTGGGGTGGGGCTTGTGTCATGGCTCCACCACTTTTAACCCTTGCATGTTCAGGCAAGTGAAATTTATACATCAATTTACTCTCGAGTATGCATATGCAGGTAGCGCTGTGGGTTAAACCACAGAGCCTAGGGCTTGCTGATCAGAAGGTCAGCGGTTCGAATCCCCGCAATGGGTTGAGCTCCCATTGCTTGGTCCTAGCTCCTGCCAACCTAGCAGTTCGAAAGCACGTCAAAGTGCAAGTAGATAAATAGGTACTGCTACAGTGGGAAGGTAAATGGCGTTTCCATGTGCTGCTCTGGTTCGCCAGAAGCGGCTTAGTCATGCTGGCCACATGACCTGGAAGCTATACGCCAGCTCCCACAGCCAATAATGCGAGATGAGCGCCGCAACCCCAGAGTCGGTCACGACTGGACCTAATGGTCAGGGGTCCCTTTACCTTTATGCATATCTAACATATTTGAGTTTCACACATCTTTAATTATTTTTTGCTTCCTAGTACGTTAGTATCAAGATCTGCCATCACCAGCGAGTAATCGGTTTCTTATTCGTAATGCAAATCAAAAATGGAAACTTTATATGCTTTGCTACTGAAAAGACTTCAGTAAAAATTCTTAAGTTCTGTACATCCTGAGTTGTACGGTATTTATTTTTAGAAAGGCATATAACACCACAATAATGCTACTATTAAAAGCTGTGTTTTGCCTGTGTGCCAACGCAGTGGCATTGTAAGAGCAAGCTCTCCACCATATCAAGTTATCAAGTTTCCAGAATAAATTTTTGACAATGAAAATACGTATGCACATTCCCCTTTCAGCTCTGACTCCTGCATTCTAAACCACCCACCCCCATCTGTTCTCACACAATATCCCAGCTCAATTGTATAAAAGCAATACGAAAGTAGATGAATATATCTTCATTTTTAAATCACAGCACAACCTACCTCTGTATTTCTGATTATTTCATTTCACACTTTTATCAGAAGTTGATCCATTGGATGCTGCCTCTGATCTAGAAATATGTACAGGTGTGTGCACCCACTCTGTGGGCCTGTTCAATTTCATGCTGCATCAGCCACTGCAAACGATACTCAAAAGACTCGTCGCCATGCATCAAAATTCCTTCCCAAATGAGTCTTGCAGCTGCCGTCCAACATTCAGTAGGACAGAAAAACCCAAACTTATACCTAATTGCCATTATTTTCATCACTAGAGTTAAATAGTCTGGGACCACCACAGTAAGCAATTATTGCCAATAAAGCAGGGTTGCTGCCTTGCAGGCGCTAATCTGTCACCTTCGAGGTGAAGTCCTACAACATCCTGCTATAAAGGTTCAGACTGACAGTCCATTCATGTGGCAAAAGCTCTGGAAGAGCAGCGGGCACAAGTCATGTGAATTTCCGCCCATGTTTATGCCATGCCCGTCAACTGGGTCCAAGCAAAACTGGTCAGGATACCAAGCAGCCATTGCCAAATTTACATGCAAGTACAGTTTGAGCTGATCAAGCTATCTAAGATGCCCATGCTTAAGTGGAAGTCTACCTGGATATCCCTTGCTGACATTACTTATTGGTTTGTTTTCATTAATAGAAGTCTTCAGCAGGACTGCCAGATTGTTGGCAGTAAGTATTGAAACTAATGCATCAGAATGAAATAGGGTGAATTTAAAAGCCCTCTCCTCTCACATCCGCAGCAGCATAAAGCCACTTGGCGCTATCCTTTTCCACTAGGGATTGTGTGTGTAGAAAGTCTTTACATGAATGGGACAGATCACATGGCTTTTTCCCACACAGCTGTCCCTTCTGGCCCAGTGGTGATCAAATGGGAAAGACCAACACATGAGACCTGCGGGTATAGGGTGGTATAGAAATAATAATAATAATAATAATAATAATAATAATAATAATAATAATTTGCAAGACTCATGTGCCTTCTCCATTCACAGAAGTATCATGATCACACCAAAGGGAAACAGACCCACTGTAGCTACTGAGAACCGCCCTGAGACCTCCAGGTATAGGGCAGTATATAAATTCAATAAATAATAAGTAATAATAAAGGAGGACATTCAGTGTGTGGTTTTCTTGGTAAAAAGGAGAAAAAGATATTCTATTTAATTTGAAGTATACGTGGAAGATAGCTCCTGGTACTTTTCTGCTGCATTTCCAAATTCTGAAGACAAGAATTAAGCTGGGGTCTAGTTCTGCACGGCTTGAAAATCCTCAATTCAGAGGGCATGTGGTCCGGAGACAGGATAATGGAAAGGATGCCAGACAAGTCTTGTTTCAAGCATTGACCTTGCATTTCAGGTAGATGCAGGATAAAAGTTATGAGAGGACATATTAAATGAGGCCATTTCTCCACAACACCTAGCCATGCCCCACTTCCTTCCACAACATGTCTATTCAAACACAAAATTCTAGCATTCTATATTTGAAAGACTGTTCAGGTTTTAAAAACAACAAATTTACCACAGATTTGTAGGACTTGATTCTAAAGTCTCAGAACTCATTCAAAGTCCCTCCAGGTGCTGGTTTGACAATTCCCATCAGCCCTAGCCAGCATGGCAAATGGTCAAAGATGATAGAAGTTGTAGTCCACAAATACCTCAACACCCCTGCTTTACACAACCTTCCCCATTCTAGATGTTTCCACAGCCTGGATGATTTGGTTCAATGGTCAGGGATTATGGGAGTTGTAGTTCCAAACATCTGGAGGGAACTAGGTTGGGGAAGGCTGGTGTAATGCTGATGTCCCCTTCCACATCAATATAAGATAAGTCTGCACAGTCCATCCCCCTTCCCTCTTACCAACTATATCCCTCCACATGGAAAAGTGAATTTCTTCTAAAATCAAAAGCTGCATAACTGTGCCCTATTTGCTTAGCACAATGTGCCTTTCAACTGCAGCAGCATACACTTACGACTACAGCTAAAGCAACCACGCAGTCAGTAAAAAACAATACACACACACACGTATGAGAACTGCTAAGCTCATCATATATCTGACACTGGAAAATCATAACTTGCATTTATTAAAGAAGCATGCACTAAGTAAGAAGAGTGAACAATTCATTTTCATCAGTCTACTGTTCACTCCACAATTGCTCCAAACGACAGTTATGGATAGTTCCCAAATTGCATCAAATAAATTATTAAGAAGCTTGTTCTGAGCACAGTAAGGAAAAGCTACACAGAAGGCACACAAAATTGTTGTCTTATAAAAGGGACAACATCTGACCTCAGTTATACTCATACATAACCCAAACAAGAGAAAGCATTGTCTGAAGTATGCTTAATATGTAAACACTGACCAGGTTTGGCAGAAGAGCAGATATAAGCCCTGCCTTAAGCAAGTTTGCTAATCAGATCAGCAAAAATCAAAATCAGAATACAGCACAAAAATTCTGGTACCCTGGTTAAATAGGCAGTGAAGTGGAAAGAGTACAGTACATGCAAGGGTTTGATAATTTAACCTTAGCTGCACAGTAAAGTATAATTAGAGGACCCAGGTGGCGCTGTGGTTAAACCACTGAGCCTAGGGCTTGCTGATCAGAAGGTCGGCGGTTCGAATCCCTGTGACGGGGTGAGCTCCCGTTGCTTGGTCCCAGCTCCTGCCAACCTAGCAGTTCGAAAGCACGTCAAAATGCAAGTAGATAAATAGGAACCGCTACAGTGGGAAGGTAAACGGCGTTTCCATGTGCTGCTCTGGTTTGCCAGAAGCGGCTTTGTCATGCTGGCCACATGACCTGGAAGCTATACGCCGGCTCCCTCAGCCAATAATGCGAGATGAGCGCGCAACCCCAGAGTCGGTCACGACTGGACCTAATGGTCAGGGGTCCCTTTACCTTTACCTAAAGTATAATTAAGAAGAGTTTTGATTTGATATCACGCTTTATCACTACCGTAAGGAGTCTCAAAGCAGCTAACATTCTCCTTTCCCTTCCTCCCCCACAACAAACACTCTGTGAGGTGAGTGGGGCTGAGAGACTTCAGAGAAGTGTGACTAGCCCAAGGTCACCCAGCAGCTGCATGTGGAGGAGCAGGGAATCGAACCCGGTTCCCCAGATTATGAGTCTATCGCTCTTAACCACTACACCACACTGGTGTAGAGGTATCTACTGCTGTTCAATACTACCAATCTGTTAGAATAGCTTTATATCCAGGTTATAGTTGGCAGTATAAAAAGACACTTATTTTCCTATGTTGCAGTCAAGTGAATTAGCACAGAAATTCTAAAAGATAGCACAGAAAAATAACAAATATTAAACTTCATTTGGCTCCTTTGGTGCTTTTATTGACCTTCAACAAAAACTGTGCCTTTGGCAAACCAAGAGTTAATATGAAATATCATGGCTAGAGCAAAGATATGGCGCACCAGATACTGGAAGTTGTCAACAATAACTAAATTATGTGAAGTAGAAAATACACTGCATGAACTAATTATATATGTGTACAAGAAAGGAAGTAGATTTACAATAATTTTATTCCAAAATGATGAATACATATTTATTACTGGAAAAATCAACCACATTCTTCATGCAATATTATTTATGGCTTCGATTTTGAGAAAATGAACACACACATCTCTCTCTCTCTCTCTTTCTCTCACACACAAACAAAACAAAACAAAACACAACACAAACACACAAACACACAAACACACAAACACACTATATATATATAGTTATCCATATTCACCATAAAGCTTAAGCTAATGGAACTTCTTTGTGATTCTTCCCAAAACTAATCCTGCACATCTCTAACTTCTACTGAATGTGTGGAAATACCAGACTGAAGAATATTGAACAGTTCCAATTTGTCTAAGTAGATCATACTTATCAGTTATATTATCACTGTTGCACCAAGTTCCAGGAATCTAACACGTAAATAAAACACCTCCAACCCACTCCTTCCCATTTTGCTAAAAAAGAAAAAGAAATCAGAACTGAGGGAGAAAAGAAGCTTATGTTCTGATCAAATTAATTTTAAAGGCAGATAAACATTGATCTTAAATTGATTTAAAGGAACATTAAGAGCTCACTTTGCAAAGTTTGCATTGGCCTATTCAGATGAAATTGTCATATATTACTTATTTGGAAAGCCTTCAAGAAACCATTTCCTCTCTAGACCATTTATCCTGGCACTCTGCTACTCTAATATTTTAGGTCTCTCCTCCCTCCCCACTATTTCAGTCTAGCCAACACAGTTCCTGTCTTCACGAAGGAACTGAGCAAAAGTGCAAACATGCAAATGTTATATCGGCTGGTATCTCAGGTACTGAGTTACCAGTTTTCAACAGAAATGTCCTATTTTGTGGATGAAGTGAATTCTATAGTTGAATGTAACAGACTGCAAGATTGTGGAAATGCTTAAAATATATGGTGTCAGTAAATATTTCTCATCCACAAGAAATGTAATTTAAGTTTGGAAGTACAAATGCATCCAGTCCCATTCCATAAAGGAGAAAGTACTAGACTTGCTACCGGTAAGGATTATCATACAAGGAGAGACTTTTGAAAGCAAAACTGCTGAAAGAACAGTGAGAAAACGAATCATTTAGGCAAGCAGTTTTAAAAAATCATTGTAAAGGAGACACTCATTTCTTCCTATCCCAGAAGTGATAGGGAATTATTTCATTTGCCTTAAGTGCTTAAGTGTCAAATGAGGTAATCTGCACAGGCCATGTTAACCACCAGGTGTTGCACTGTAAATTCTGGAGGCAGAGAATTAGATTGCCACCTGCAGGTGTACTTAGCCTCCCCCCACTTCTTTTCCCCAATAACGCAATATAAGAAGTAAAAAATGCAATGTTACAAGAAGTATTGATCATTTATACGCTGCATGCAGCAGTCTAACAATAGCTACTTATGCTGAACAAAAAGTAAATCATAATTTCCAGTAAATACCAGTGACACATATCTTATTCATACACAATACGTGTTCATCATTGGATGTCTTAGTACTTGGTGATTCACAAATTAATGTATGGACTGTATTTGAGTTGATGTCAGCTGATGTGAATGCTCTGTATGTGGTATTTGGTCTGGGATGACTGTTTCACAAACTGATGTGATCACTTGATGTTGCAGTCATCCAGAGATGATACAGGCATATGCAATCTCGCCCAGTCTGTCTATTAAAGAGTCAGGCATTTATAATGGACAAACAGTGATTGAGCTCACATCAATACATTTGCAATCCTATACATTTTTACTCGGACATAAGTCCCAATGCTTTCAGTGGGGTTCGCACACAACTAAATGCATTTAGGATTGCAATCTTGGGCTATAATCCTAAACACACTTACTAGCAATCAACCCCCATTATACACAATCAAGTTTAACATCCAATGAAACCTGTGTAGGACTGTACCATGTGTGAAAGTAGAATTCGTGGTACAGTAGGCCCATATGGTTTTTCCATAGATACCCAGACTATAACTTACATTTACTACAGAACCAGTTGTGCTCATTTTGAAATTACATTATTTCAAATTATATTATTAAACAACCACACAAGCCCATTTTGAAAGAGTTATCAGCCCACAGTTCAGAAAAAGAAACATAAATCCATTTACCTGATACAATTGGTGCTAGCCTGAATATGTCTGATAGCCTGCTGTTAACTGGTTCATAAGGCGACTCTTCAAGCAAGTCATTCCCTAAGGACAATGAAAAAAAATGCTTTGTTTTTCTCCCATGAAAGAAAACCTCAATGCAACCAGGAGTTCCAGCCTATAAAGCTCAACATACAAATCCAACCAGCCACTACTTATTTGCCCCAACTGGGTCACCACTTCCTCCACAGGCCCTTTCTCCAAAACCTAGCCCTGCCCCATCTTCTTGTACCCTTTGCTTTAGCGCTGGCGATTCTACCATAGAAAGATAGCTTCCGCAGAACTATCTCCTATCTCCTGTGGCTGTAGTGAAGACAAATGCGAAATAGCATTATGCTGCATCGCCCCAGCATATAGTCTATAATAATGAGGGAAGGTCTTTGTTCATTCCCATCCTATATCACTTATTCTTAAGAAGCTAGAGTTAAAATCTGGTTTCTTTTACATTATAGAAGCTTCAGGAGAGAAGTATTTTGCCAATAGCTCCTCTTCCTCCTCGAAATGGAATGATTATGGAACAGGTGGTTACCTGAAATAATCCTGATTTCAAGAGATACAAGGGGAGGGAAGTTTGTGGTGTGGTGTGGTGTGGTGTGGTGTGGTGTGGTGTGGTGTGGTGTGGTGTGGTGTGGTGTGGTGTGGTGTGTGTATAAGACTATTAAGCAAATTCCCATATATCCAGAGTTGTGACTTACTTTGCATTTAGATATTATCTTCCCTTACCTGGGACAAGGGTAACCAATTAAACTGAATCAAATGCTACAATCTTACACATAATTACCTGGGAGTAAGCCTCATTTAACTCAGTGGGACTTACTTCAGTACAGATGTGCCCAGTAAAAGCAGCCACTTCTTTTAAAAGTGAGAGGATGTAATATCCAGTAGAGACTGGCCAGTAACAGGTATAAATTAGTGTGAAAGCTAAAACCAATAAATCCAAAGTCATTAAATTATTCAGTGTTGTCATTGACTAAAATATTGATTTCAATTAGGTGCCACAGGTGTGGAAGCTTTAGAAGAGATATTATAAAACATATCAAGGACAACAGAACTGGGTCTTAAATTCCCAAATCAACAGAGTCAGATTCCAATACTGTATTGTCTTGCTGCATCGGGAATCAATGAACATTTTGTCAAGTTCAATACTCTAAACAGTGAACAATTAGTAGGTTCTCTTCAGCTGGACCCTTTCCCCTAAAGTATCTACAATCCTACAAGCTATATGCTTACGTAAGTACACAAGTGGAAAGGAGGCCGCTTTTAAAACGAAGACCCTGTGTAACTTTTCGGGTCAGTTAGGAAACAATTAATTACAGTTTGACACAGTGGGTGAGGAGTGACCCCTCAACCCTGTGAAGTTTGATCTCATTAACAAGTGCTGAGGAACTTTTGGGGTAGAGAAGTAACTAAGTACCTAATGCCCTAATCTTTTGACTTTGGTTTACAAAGGTCAGCTGAGTCCCCCTGGAGGAAATCTTTTATCCTGCATTTCCCAACAACAGGCGGCTGCAGCAGCAACAGCTGCTCTACCTGGGTGGCTGGAAAAGGTCCTTAGAACACAACAAGAATTACAAGGTCAGCTCATGGTAGATCAGAGGGGCAGAGGTGGGGAACCCCATGCTAATCGGAAAGTGGGGGGGAAGAGTGTGGAATGGTTCAGTGTTTTGTAACGTACCCTGTAAGCTTTGGTACATGCTCCAGTAAATACGTAGGCAATTTTTCTCCTTCTTCATGCCTCTCTTGCAGCGGCAATTGTAGAGAGATTTCTGCTTGAGAGCCTCCATGGCGCTCTTGCACTCGTCCTTTGCCTCCAGGCCTGTCGCCCGACTGAAGTTGCTCTCTTTGCCTGCCACGCACTGCCTCAGTGTCCTGTATTTCGTGCTGCAGCTCTGCTCCCTGAGGCACTGGTCGCTGGCTTTCACACAATCCAGGCGTTCCCCTCCAAGCAGCCCACTCACTTCTGCGGACAAGAGGACTTCTACATTCAAAGAGAAGGAGAAGAAAACACATATGAGGCTGTGTGTAGACAGAGATGCCAACTTAGGAGGGACTCTAAAAGGGTAAATAATTGTACTGGGGAAAGCAAGGGCGTGAATGCTTTACTCGAGCTCCCTTTCCTCCCCCATCAAGCATAGTAGAGGAAGAGGGAAACGGAGCTTCCCAACAGAAAATCCAGCTTCCTTCCCCACCCCCACCCTACAAATCAAGTGGTTTAAACTGCGTCCCTACAAAATGAATGGCCCATAGAACATACAGAGAGGTTCTTCCTCCCTATTACACAGCCAGTTTCTCCAGCATCAAAAGAGTTTGGGAAGGTAACTGAATTTTTGCTACACCTGGATCCTGGACCTTAGCTATTCCCAGAAAAGTGTTCATTTAATTTTATTGGATTAACTACAGCCAGACCAGGAATTCCCAGATTACTTCAATTTACAAGACAAACCACAGGGGTTCACTTGTGGAGTAAAAGATCTACTCCCTCTCTCAATTCAATGCTCTTCTCCTTCATGCGCTGCTGAGAGCAGCAACAGTGGGTTAAGTGCTTGCTCTCAGTTTTCACAAAGGGTTTGCTGTGATTTTAATGACAGTCATGAACAGCTAGGCGAGAGAGATCTCTTTAAAAGGCTGTGATTACTATACTTTCTTCAGGAAAGGTACAAATCGACAAGGGTTTTGTTCTGGTATTGCTCTCCATCCAGGACTTTTCACTGAAAAGTCAAAGCAGATCGTAGCCACCCCACTTCATCTCCTTCCTTACCATATTTCTTTTCTCGCTTATGGAAACACAGGCATGCACACACACATTTGTACATCATGCCTATTGTCAAAACAGAGCAGATTTGTGGCATAAACCATTTTCCCCAACAGAAGATGCAGCCATCCATCTTATCAATAAACGTCCCCACTTCCCTTCTCAGCAAGTTGCCAAGGTTGAGATGGTTTGAAAGTTTCCCTTCCAACTTGCTAACAGATAGTTGAGATCTCCTCTGAGCTTTTGATGAGCACTCGGTCCCTGTCAAAGGATGTTTGCCAAAGCTGTGATTTAAAAACTACAGAAAACTTCAGGGATCCCTCTTTAAAGAGCAGGCTGGCAGACGGTGGCGGTCCACACACATCTCAGATCCCCACAAAAGCAAAGCCTTGGACTTTACAGAGGCACACCCCCACACACACGCTACCCGCCCGACCCTGAAAACACCAGACCAGATACTTACCCATTAAGGGCAAAACGAAGTATAAGGTGGCCAGAGACATATTGCTCTTTTGCCGGTCCTCCTCCTCAAGTGCTCTCGGTTTCTGCCACTCTAAGAGGCGATCAGCACGTCGATATTCCAAACCAGCGCGGTTCCAAAGCCCCCAAGTTCATATCCACGGAATTCCCGAGAAGAAGCCCCCACCCCGCCCGCCTCTGTCCTCTCCGTCTAACAGCACCAGTACCAGCAAGAGCGGCTGCTCTGCAAGAAGAAAAAGAGGAAAGGGAGAAGAAAAAGACGAAGGCTCTCCTCTCAGATCTTACATCCCAGCATCTTGGAAAACAGGAGTGTGTTATTCTCAATGAGGGGAAAGAGCAAGAGGGAGGGAGCGGGAGAAAGGGAGACTCACGCCGGGGGAGCGCGCGAGTGCGACACACAAGAGCAGCTTTCGCCTGCCTCTTAGGGAGGGGGAGGCACTTCTTCGCCCCCGGGGAGCGACTCCAAGAAAGAGGCACACACAAAAAACCACAAGAGAGGGGGTAGAAAGGAATCAATATCCAGCCGCTTGTCCCCAGTCCCGCGGCCACACACGATCACTCCGCCAAATCAGCTTTTCCTTCTCCTTTACAGGCGACTCCAACTCATCATGGTGTCTGTGCGGCTCCGGGCTGGCCCGATTGCGCCTCCTCCTCTCCTCTTCCACCACCACCCCTTCCCGTCTCTTTCCTGGCGGAGTTTACACCTCCCCGAGTCCGCAGGCGCTTTTAGAAATGTTTCTAGTTAGCTTTGCCCATCACCTCATTGAGGGGCGGCGTGGAGGGGGGAGACAGAGAAGAGCGGGAGAGACTGCGCCTGGTAAACCCTCCGAGACGGCTTTTGTATTGCTGCCGGGGTTTTCTTCTGAGCTCACGTTGCCCCCTCTGTTGGAGAACGAGGCGCACGCACCGAGCAGACGGAGCTATCGATCCCGCGGAAGGGGACAGCGGAGGAGGCTCTTCCAGCAGGTGCAGCCGCGCGTCCGGGTGTCGCCGTTCACCCAGCTTAAGGCAGCGCTGCAGTCCTGGCCTCGCTCACCTGCGTGCAAACCCAATGAGCTCAATGGGACTTGCTTCTCTGGAGACGTGTATATGTCTATAGGGTCGCACTCTTTCGAACGCAAACGCAGCGGACAACTTCACCCAACCTGCCTTCTCCTCTCCCCCAAAGTTTTTTCCCTCTCTCTCGTCCTCACAGCAATCTCCCAAATCTGGGTTCAACGACGCATTTGGCGCTCTTTTATGGCCAAAGGAAAGCGCCAAAATGCAGGCTTTTCTTCGCACGTGGAAGTGGGCGGGATTTTTTGTTTTTTTTAAAAAACGACCCAACTAGGATAGATCTTTAGCAATGTAGTCTCGGAATGAGCGGGAACTTTTCCGCAAGCAAAACCTGAAGGAATCTATGTGCCCTTTCGTAACAAACCAAGGTGGTAGGTGTCCATTTTGGAAAGGTGACAAGTTTCGCCGGGCCACCTGCAGTTTTCAAAGTACCGCCCAGCAGCAGCTCCTGCCTCTTCGCTTCCCTTCCCCAAATTGCCTCGGATAGAAACTTTTATGCCGCCCCGCCTTTCGAGGGTCCTCGTGCTTTTGGGTATGCGCTCAGGCGCACAGAAACACGCCGCCTTTCCGGTTCGCGCAGGGGAAGGAGCAGCGATCTGGATCGAAGCCGCATGAGGGAGGGGCGTCTCTCAACTCCTCGCGCGCCTCAGAAGCCTCGATCATTGTTACTGATAGGAAGACTTCAAAGAAGTGGCAATTCCTCTCAGCCCTGGGCTATGAGGAAATCACGCAGGGGATTCGCCAAAAAGAAATGCTCTAGTGAAGGTCTTGCAACATTACCTTTCCCTCCTTGCAAGGATAAAACTCCCACTAGCTGCAATTTACTGCGGCTGTTGATACCAAATGTTTGGTTAATGCCACACAGTTAAAGCTACCCATTAAACAGCAAAGCACTAACACGTTTTTATTATCGAAGATTTTATCATATTAAAACCACTAGTGGTTTTTAAAATCTAGTTATAGCACCCAGTGCAAGTGATTATAGAATGCAAGCAAATGTCTTTTATAAAGGCATGATCAGTGCCGGATTTATGCACAGGCTAAGTAGGCTGAAGCCTAGGGCCTCTTAAGTCTAGGGGGCCTTGCAGGGCAGTCTCAAGCAGGTCGGCCGCCCTGGCGCTGAGGGGCGGAGATCGCTCTGGCGCAGCATGGTTTCAGTTCGGCACCCGGCCTACCGGCCCGGCGCCCTGGCACACCGCACCACCGGGGGTCTACCTAGAGCTGGCCCTGGGGCCTTGCCAGCCCACCTCCCTAGCGGGCAGTCTCCCCTCTCCCAAAATTGCAAACCCAAGACTTCATGCAGGGCAGGGCAACTCAGGACTCTTAAGTCTAGGGCAGGGATAGGCAACCTAAGGCCCGTGGGCCGGATGCGGCCCAATCACCTCAATCTGGCCCACAGACGCTCTGGGAATCTGTGTTTTTACATGAGTAGGATGTGTGCTTTTATTTAAAATGCATCTCTGGGTTATTTGTGGGGCACAGGAATTTGTTCACCACCCCCCTTTCAAAATATAGTCTGGCCCACCACATGGTCTGAGAGACGGTGGACCAGCCCACGGCTGAAAAAGGTTGCTGACCCCTGGTCTAGTGGGCCTCACCAGCCTGCCGTCTCCCCAGTGTCACAGTCTCCCCTCTCCCAACTCAGGCCCAGCAACTATGAGCCTCAGGGGGGGGCAGGGGGCCCCAATTTGAAGCAGTGGGGCGCAACTTTAATTTTTTTTGTAGGGCCCCAGTTCAGAGCCAAAGTCTGCAAAATCTTATACTGTAGATACAAATAAAATCCATCTAGATTGCCCTGGGTCGGGGGCCCCCTTAGGAGCAACACATGGCGCCCAATTTGGCCAAATTGCTCCAATAGCCTTAAGGTCACCCCTGATGAGACTGTGCAGGGGTTGGACTGACAAGCCCTGCACCTTCTAGGACCCTGGTGTCACTATTCAGAGTACAGATTCAAGGACTTGTTATGGAATTAAAGGGGGGCACTTATTGGAAATCAGTTTTGTCACCTCTTCCCCCCCCTCCAAACTCTGAGACAATGAGCCCAGCCAGCTTTTATTCACAGTCGCATAAGCACTACACTACAGCATGGCCATAAACCTGTACGTTCAACCACTGGAATAAACACCCAATATGTAGCAATGGAGATTTATGTTACTGCTTTATGAATGAACACTGTGTTTTATGAATGGACTCTGTATTTTGTTAATTACTTAAGAGCCACCAATAGGGAGCTCTAGAATCTGACAGCTAACCAATTGGGTACTACCAAACAGCGACCCCTATTGCTGAAAGCAGGTAACCAGCAGGGAATGCTTCAGCTCAGCCTTTGCACTGTTGACTGAGCACCCTCTGCTGAGCAGATAATGGAGAAAGCTCGTAAATTGTATCCCTTCTGGCATCCTGGCCAACTCCATTACGCTCCAGAAGCTCAGAATATCAGCAAATAAAATCCACTCATATGTCAGTGACTGATAAAACTTGTCAACCAGTTCTTCCAAAGTCTTCCTAAATTATAAAGCTCCAAAATACAGGCCAAAAGAGAGCAGGTCTGGGAAGAGCGAGCCATACAATGGGCACCACCAGTGAATAGGCCCTGCTCTGTGTAGCTCCTGCCCTGTCATTTGATAGGGTGCCCACTTGCCCTCCTTCTTGACATGGAATGCTCTCTATTGGTGTCTCCAGGTCCAGTACAAAGACCATAAGAAGGGAGAGCAGGGACCTTGAAGTTCCCAGCAGCTGTTAATCAAGCAAGCAACAGGTCACCTTTGTCACAGTCAGGACACCTATGTCCTGGCCAGGCCTGCCCCCATTCTTGTTTTTGTACAATTCTTGTTTGTCTTCAGTAACCAAAATTATATTATCAACATATACAAGCAGAAAAGTTGTTTTCCTTCATTTGCAAGGAATTGTACAAAAAAAAGTGGCACTAATAAATAAAAGTTCCAGGGTGGCAACAGAAAGCAAACTAAAAATGCTTTTGCAGTTCATCAAAACTATCCAGCAATATCAAGTTAAAAGAAAACTGCTGCTATTAACAGTAAGCCTTCTACTTGGTTAATTGCAAGTGTGTTGCACGTAGAAATACTGTTTGTAATGAAGTGAGAGCAGTAGTTTACTTGCTCAAATTAATAAATAAGAAAGTTTTGAAAATTTAAATTATAGATTAAAATTGTTTTCTTAATTGAGAAGGGAATTGTAACAAAAGCACTGGGGCCTAATTTGAATAGTAGAGTGCCTAGTATCTGGTGGGCAATCTCATCCTTTATTTCTACACTGTGGCTGCAGACCAAAGCACTCTTCAGGAGAGCTATGAGATTCAGGTGAGGGTCAGATGCCTTGTCAATCCCAGCAGGTATATAACAGGAAGACCCAGCCTGCCCAAAGTTCAGTTATTGCAAAAGTTTTTTAGTGTTAATTTTATGCATTTTTTTTAAAAAAATCACCATGGTATTTAACAATAATATCTTATGTCCTTTAGAGGAAAAATTGTGAATTGCAGAATTTTAAATACCCGTCATCCGTGGTTTCACTCAATTTTGTTTATAACACTCTTCCATTTTCTTCTAGTTGTGAGGGTGGGGGATGGGGAGGGGCCTCACAAGTGGAGTAGCCTAGGGCCTGTCTTCATCTAAATCCAGCCCTGGGCACAGGGGCGTACCCAGGATCAAAACTAGGGGGAGCAAGGGGGGCCAAGGCACGGGAGGGGAGGGACCACAAAGTGGGAATGTGGGCGGGGCTACGGAGCAGATTGCCGGAGGCCGCAAAAGAGCAGCTACGTGGGCAGGGCCGTCTTAAGCCTATCCTGCGCCCTCCCCCGTTATAGAAACAGAAACTAAATCATGCCGCCTCGTGTACAATGGTGACTGGATTGAAAAAAATCCCTTAACTTTCCACAAAGAAAGGACTTGCTCTGAAATCTCCAGCAGAAATCTCCATAATTTTGCTTGTTGCTGCGGCAGCCGAGAATAAGGCCAGGTCTGAAAACAACAACAATTTTATTTTATTTTTTGAAAACAACAGTAACTGCTGGGGAGTTGGAATACGTGCACACAAACACCCCTTTGAGGCAGGGGCAGACCTTTAAAAATTAGGTTCACATGGCTCCTAATAAACTGCTACCAAGGCGCGTTCTCCTCGCTGAAGAACTCATACTGCAGCAGCAGTGCCTGCATCCTGCCCGTGCCGTCCCGCGCCCTGTGAGGCAGGGGCGTAGCCAGGATCAAAACTAGGGGGGGGCAAGCCATGGTCGTTCAGGGGCGGGGCCCCGAAGTGGGAACGTGGGCGGGGCTACAGGGCCAGCTGGCTTGATGATATTGTGGCGGCGGCAGCGGCAGCGGCCACCTTGTGCTTCTGGGGCTGGCAGCATCGGCGGCTACCCTGCTTGGCTGGAGAGGACGGGAGGGTCGGGCAGGCGAGAGGGGGGTGACAGGGCGGGCGAGGGCGAGGCAAGGCACGGCCGCAGACACGACGGCTCCAAGGCGTTGCTGCATATCAGCATAATATTTCAACCATGTTCTGGGTTCAAGCCCCACCTTAGGAAAAAATTCCTGCATTGCAGGGGGTTGGACTAGATGACCCTTGTGGTCCCTTCCGACTACAATTCTATGATTCTATTGATATATAGCCATAGCATATGCATCATTCTGCTTTCTTGAATTGTCCTACTCCTAGGCATAGCAGCCAACTCCTAGAGGCCTAGGTGCATCTCCCCCCCCCCCCCAATTACTGGTAAATACAGTGGTACCTCGGATTACGAACGCGATCCGTTCCGGGTCGCAGTTCGTAACCCGAAAAGTTCGTAACCCAAAAAGGGCCCGAACCGCCGCTTTGCGCATGCGCAAAGCGCTATTTCTGCTATTTTTGCGCTTTGCGCATGCGCAAAGGCGTGCGGCGCTTCTGCGCACGTGCGCACGGCGAAAATACTTCCGGGTTTGCGAAGTTCGTAACCCGGGTTGTTCGTAACCCGAGGTGTTCGCAACCCGAGGTATGGCTGTACTGTATTTTAAAGAGTCACACACACCCCCATGTTGATGGGCTTTCTATGTGGGGCTTTTCTGCCCCCCCCCCGTATTTTATTAAGGATGGAAGAGGGAAGGAAGGAAGAAATAGAGAGAGGGATAACTCATATTTGTGGGTGCCTCTGGGTGATGCTGTGATGCTGGAACTCTGCAGTAAGAGGACGGGAGGGTCGGGCAGGTGAGAGGGGGTGGCAGGGTGGACGAGGGCAAGGGAAGGCACGGCCGCAGTCACGACAGCTCCGAGGTGTTGCTGCATATCAGCATAATATTTCAACCATGTCGTGGGTTCAAGCCCCACCTTGGGAAAAAGATCCTGCATTGCAGGGGGTTGGACTAGATGACCCTTGTGGTCCCTTCCGACTACAATTCCATGATTCTATTGATATATTAAGATAGCATATGGATCAATCTGGTTTCTTGAATTGTCCTAGGCATAGCAGCCAACTCCTAGAGGCCTAGGTGCCGCCGCCCCCCCCAATTACTGGTAAATACTGTATTTTAAAGAGTCACCCCCCCATGTTGATGGGCTTTCTATGTGGGGCTTATCTGCCCCCCCCGTATTTTATTAAGGACGGAAGAGGGAGGGAAGGAAGGAAGAAATAGAGAGAGGGATAACTCACATTTGTGGGTGCCTCTGGGTGACGCTGTGATGCTGGAACTCTGCAGCAAGAGGAAGATACTGGTACGCCTGTACAGGAGCCTTGCAAGCAGCTTTCTCTCTGCTTGATTTACAGCAGGCACGTCCAACAGGTAGATTGTGATCTACCAGTAGATCACTGGATGTCTGTGGTAGATCACTGCTAGATCACTGGCACCCCTAAAAAAAGCTCACCCAAAATTTTCCTCCTCCCTAAAAAAAGCTGAACTATGACCTGAAGCCCTAAACAAAAATGGGCCTCCCTTCCTCCTAAAAGAAGCTCAACAAGTTTGACCTAAACTCAAAAAAACAGGGCTTCCCTTCCTTAAAAAAACTCAACAGCTTTGACCTGAACCCCCCAAAAGGGTAGATCACTCCCAGTTTTTAACTCTGTGAGTAGATCAGAGTCTCTTGGGAGGTGGCCACCCCTGATTTACAGTATACAGATGCAGGAGGAGGGGCAGACTGGAACACCTCTGCTTTTTATAAACATCACTGTGTCTATCAAAAGCTACAGCTCCCCCCCTTTTCTTATTCATTTCCTTTTAGCCTTGCAGAGCCACCTTAGTCAATGCACCCTCATTAAATCGCCAATAGAACTCTTAATGCGATCCCTGAATGCTCATTAACAACTACCACTGAAGGACAATAGGGTGAATTGGTCAGCTATCAAACCTTGCCTGAAGGGATTTTCTGCTCCATTGTCTTAACTGCTTAAGTACCGGTAGCCACTTTGCTTTATTTATTTGATGTGTTTTTGTTACAGCTGTGTTCCCGCCCCCCCCCAGCAAGTGGAGAGCTGCTCTCGCTAAAGCAAAGCCCTTTCCACTTCAGTTTTTGGAGGGGAAAAGTGCTGGTTATGGTCTGTAAAATACAATAATTTTTTGCTTCTAGGGGGGGCAGCTGCCCCCTCCTGCCCCCCCTGCCTACGCCCATGCTGTGCGGGGAAGCGGCAGAAGTCACTTCTTTGTTTCGGGGCTCGAAGCGGCGGCCGCGGGCAACACCTGGAACTGGAGGAGGGCAGAGGCAGCAGCGGGAGCCACCAGGGTGGTGACTGCCGCTGCAGCAGCGCCGGCGATGGCGGTGGCAGAGGGACCCAGCGCTGGAGGGGCGGCAGCGACATCCCTTGCCTGCTCGCTCGCCGCCTGGCCTGGCCTTCCCTCACTCAGCGCCAGGGTTGGCCTGGGACAAGGCCTCCGCCGGCGGCGGGACGTGCCTGCCAGCGAGCGAGCGAGCGGCGGCTGAGCGGCCCGGGTAAGGGGAAGGAGGAGGAGCCGGGAGGGAGAGAGGGAGGGAGGTCCCTCCCACACCCTGCGAGGCCACCGCCCCCATTGACCGCCAGCTCAGCGACCTTGCAGAGAGTGGCCCCAAAGCTCCGGTCAGGCCTGCCAGCCGAGAAACCTGAGCAGGGAGGCTCTCTTCCTATCTGGGCGGGAAGCAAGAGAAGAGGCGGCGGTTGGGGCCTCTGTGCTCTTTTTACGCGGCGGTGGGGAAGGGAGGCGCTGAAGAGCTGTCTGGCGGCCGCAGCACCCACACCCAGCCCGGGTCTAGAGACGGCCCTGGCCGCAGCAGCCGAGCCCACTCTCAGGACCCAGGACCACATTTCCTACTCCTGCCGGCCCCTGCCGGCCCCAGCCAGCCAGCAAGCCAGCCAGCCATCAATTCTGCATCCACTTATCTGAGAGTAGGCCCACTGAATTCAATGGGACCTCTTACTAGACATTCATATTTGCGCCCCCCACCCCAGTTGATGGGCACTGCTATTCAAATGGTGTGCATGCTCCGTGTCTTGTGATTATGTGGGGCAGGGCTTTCCTACCCCCCCTCAATATTTTATTCAAGTTGACACCCTTGCTAATCACCATTCCTAGGGACTGAGCCCCACTGAATATAGCGAAACTAAAATTTGACTGTCAAATCATGACAAAGTCAGCCAACATGGTGCCCTCCAGATGTTGCTGCACTACAGCTCCCATCATTCTAGACTATTGGCCATGCTGGTTGGGGCTGATAGAAGTTGTGGTCCACAACCTATCAAAGGCTGCACAATAGCCAGCCCGGCCTGAAGAGTACAAGGAGCCCAGAGAACAGTACCGCAAGCTATTGTGTGCATTTGGCTTATATGCAGAACTACACATAAAATATGCTGAATTTTCCATTAATGACGGATCTCTTGCAAATTTCATGAGGCTTAGAGATGTATGCGCAAGCATGCAGTTATGATATATATTCAGATATGCAATAATTTGAGCCAAATACTAGTTCAGTGTATCAATTTTCACTTGGCTGCTGAATAGACAAAGCTAACATATGTCACAACTTCATGACAGATGGTTCAAGCAGAGAGCTGTTCGTTGTTTTCACACAATTGCTACTTATATAGAGATCCCCCAAAAAGTCTAACAAAAATGCAAATTAGGCTAAAATTCCAGATTTTGTCCCCTTTGCACTTATAACAAATCTCAAGTCAGCTTAATATTTACAGATGTTGTGGTGTTTGCAAAGAAGCAGGAAGGAAGAGTCAAAAGTTTCACAAAGATCCTGGGCAGTAGAACAAAAACTGTCTCTCATTTACTTAAAGAATGGAGTTCATATCATGGTGAATAGTGTCTATTCATCTGCAAAAAGGTAACAGCACAATCCTTAACTGTATAGGTTTACTCATTAGTTAAATTAATCCAACGGGGCTTAATCCCAGGAAACTGTGCCTGGGACTACAGCCTAAACTGATCAGTGGGAGAGGTACCATAAATTATGACTAAATGCCAAAGGAGAGAACATTTGATGTTATTTTTAAAAATTCACAAATGCAGGTCACAAATTATTTCTTAATAGACTTTTGAATGGAACAAGATGACCATATCATTAACCACATGTTGTCAACTGAAGTCTTAATGGTGACTTCAGTGGAGCTTAACTTTAAAAAGTAACCTTACTTTGTCCTACAGCCTAAGGATAGGATCACAATATTGCTGGGCTGTACTGGTACAACCTCTTCCAGCAGGAATGCCACCCCACCCCATATGTGCTATGAGGGTACTAAAGGTAAAGGAACCCCTGATCATTAGGTCCAGTTGTGACTGACTCTGGGGTTGTGGCGCTCATCTCGCGTTATTGGCCCAGGGAGCCAGCGTACAGCTTCCAGGTCATGTGGCCAGCATGACAAAGCCGCTTCTGGCAAACCAAGAGCAGCACACAGAAATGCCGTTTACCTTCCCGCTATTTACCTACTTGCACTTTGACATCCTTTCAAACTGCTAGGTTGGCAGGAGATGGGACCAAGCAATAGGAGCTCACCCTGTCGCTGGGATTCAAACCGCCGACCTTCTGATCAGCAAGCCCTAGGCTCTGTGGTTTAACCCACAGAGCCACCTGCGTCCCGTGATAAACAGCTGTCATAAACAGCTATGATGCAGTTTGTGATTGGTCTTTGCTATTGCAACAGGTCTCAGCTGGGAACAGGGCAACTTTTGGGTAGCAGCTGTTATGACTGTTCCTAATAGCCTTAGAGATTGTTGTGCAAGTGGTAAAGTCATGTGGTATCAAGACCCCAGATTTCTGTGGGGTTTCTCGGGCTGGAAGGCCTGGGGGGTTTCAATGTAGCTTAGAGAACAGCACAGCACAGGGGGAAGTGTTAGAACACATGCTTTGATTGTAGAAAGTTTGATCCCTGGCATCTCCAGGTTAAGCTGGAAAAGACACCCAGCTGAAACTGCCTGCTAGTGTAGAAATCATTGAGCTAGATGGGATGGTATAAGCCACTTTCATATGTTGCCCTTAGCAGCACAGCAGGTTTATGGATCATACCCAGCATTGTTACAAGTTGTTAATATGTTAAGTGTGGGAAATGTATCATGTTCAGAGGAAGAATGCATGCAATGCTATTCACACACTGCAGGGAATGTAATTAAGTGTTACGGAGGGCTTTGAAGGCGAAATGAAATGATTGCTGGTCTGCTTTGCCACATGCTAAATGATTGGTCAGCTCATGACGAATCTGCCCTAGGAACCACTGCACTGTTTATATGAGGATCCATATGGAAAATCATATTAAACTAAATGACTTTGGAACATTGAAACCTATGGCTAGCTAAGCATTCCGATAAGCGAAAGAACCAAACCAAGGAGATGTTACACAGTACATATGCTGGTGGCTCAAAATAGCTGATGAGCTAATTTGTTGTTGTTGTTTAGTCGTTTAGTCGTGTCCGATTCTTCGTGACCCCATGGACCATAGCACGCCAGGCACTCCTGTCTTGCACTGCCTCCCGCAGTTTGGTCAAACTCATGTTCGTAGCTTCAAGAACACTGTCCAACCATCTCATCCTCTGTCGTCCCCTTCTCCTTGTGCCCTCCATCTTTCTCAATTTGGCTAATACCACATTGTTATTGTAGTTAATTATACTTCCAGAGCCCTTAGAACTGATGAGCCTCCCCAAGCCTAGGGTCCTTCGGATATTTTAGATTACAGCTTCCATCACCCTTGACCATTGGCCATACTCGCTATGGCTGATGGGAGCTGAAGGGCACTGTGTTGTGGGAAGTTGGAAGTATGCACAACAATTTACTGATCATACTGCATCCCATTCTTCCATCATAGAGATATCCCATTTCATCGTTCTCAAAACAAAGCCCATGAGATAGTTTACGTTAGGCAAGGGTTTGTGATCTGATCAAAGCTGCTTCTTTCTGAGATTGATTAGCCATGAATCTCAGAAGCAGCTTTGATCAGATCACAAACTCCCTGTTCCAAATCCAGCACTCAGCCCATTATATGACACTGCCTTAGGGTGCAATGGAACCTTAACAGCCATCCCATGCATGTCTACTCCAATGTAAGACCCACTGAGTTCAATGAAATGTAACCCCAGGTAAGGGTGTATAGGATTCCTTCATTTCTCTGGATTGTGACCATAGGCAGCTTCTAGTAATTATTTTGCCATTAAACTAAATGACTTTGGAACATTTGTGGTTAAGCCCACAATCTAGAGTGGGACTTGCGATTTAATTTTAAATATATTATGTAAATAGAACTTAATTCCTTGTAATATCAATACAAGGATATTACATGCTGCATAACTTGAGCTATTTTAAGTAGTTTTCCAAGCAGATAAGTGTGATCATGTCTTCTGAAATGCTAATTAAATATAGCCACAACTTGACCTTGCAGATGTCTTCAAGTACAATCTGGATGATGTGATCTGGCTATCTTATTTTTTGCAAATATAATATAATAGGTTTCATAGACACAGTATAAATAGCCATTCCTATCACTACTATAAATCAGCAATAACTCCTCTGAGGTATGGCAGCTGTGTATGAGGAATTACCATTTGCAAAAACATCAACAGAAATGTTAACATAACAATATAAAGCATATGCTAACAAGGTTTGATAACTGATACTCAGCTCCATATTAATGGCAAAATAAACAACTAATATCCTAACAAGCCAACAGTGTGTTTTATTTTTATTTGGTATAAAACCAAGTCAGGACGCAGGCTAAGAATTAGAAGCTTCATTACATATATAATTAATATAATCTACACTCACAGATGAGCAGAACATTAAATCTAAACAGTTTCCTGCAAAGATCAAGAAATTTACGTTATCCTAAGTATATTGGTTGATGTGCATAACTTGAATTTTGTCTATTGACTCAAGTCTCAAGACGTTTTTGTATATGTCTATGTATTTTCCACCTCATGTTTCAATCAACTTTGTAGAACAATCCAGTCCTCAAGTTATACAGGATCATTCTTAACATGAACACCTCAACCCTAATGTAAAAAGACCAACCTTCTCTGACACTTCTACCAAATTGGAACCTTTTTGCCTAAGGTAAACGTCCCATTACAGCATTTAAAATACAATGCATCCAAGCAAAGCATTTTATGTATATTGAACTTATAACTTTTAACAGTGGGTTCTCTGCCATGGTACTCCACCAGAAGCCGTGATCTGCATACTGGCCAGAGCAATGAACCCACCTTGATTACTATTGCTGGTGTGCTAAGCTGTGCAGAGGTCTGCATGCAAGTGACGTGGGAATTGGCAGTAAGGTTAGCTGGGATAAATAGCCAGAGCACTGGAAATAAACAAAGAGATCATGGGGAGGTGTGACTGAAAAAGAAAGGCATTGCTAGAGTTCAAATATGTACCTGAATTGATCCTTGTACCACCACCACCCCAATATTACAGCAGTCCCTTCAGTGTATCTGGAAGGCTTTTCCGATTTCTCTGTGAGAACATGATCAAGGATTAAGATGGGACCACATGTCTGCACTGTCACTTCAGACCCCCACTGCCCCTCTTTTGTTCTAGTCTATATGGGTGCTCTCCCTGGGTGCCATGAATGGGATGAGGAGAAAGAAGAGGGCATACCATGAGCTGGAGACTAGAAAGACCAGTGATGAGTCTACCTTCTATCTGCTCCTGTAGCTGTGTGAGTTGGGAATCTGTCTATAGTGTGGCTGGTTGAGTGTTAGTTGTACTGCTCACCCCTCCTTACACCCAAATTCTTTGTTGCTGGCAGCAGGACACCCAGGAGATACACTTTACCTGGTAGTGGTCACTCCACCATCTCCTCCTGGCAGGACTGAAATCCCCACCTCCTGTTTTCCATATACTGCTATTTCTCTCTGAACCAGCAGACAACTCCTGGTGCTTCCTATTTCTGCTCTTCTTCCTTGTGCATGTGGCCCTGTCTCACATATAAGTGCTTTGCCCCCTCACAGAAACACAATATATGGTGGTGATGTTGGCAGTGTTCTGATAATTGCCGATGTGGGACCATTATTCTGACAGCAGGAATTGATTCCTTCCGCTGAGCCCTGGGATTCTCTGTGCATTAAGTTGGCCACTTATTGCAAGAAAGAGGACACATATATCTAAAATTTGCATAGGCTAATTTGTGTGTAGATGCAAATTTAGCTATAATTGCTGCCATTTTAAAGCAGACACACAGTACGTCTCACCACAGTGGGGAAGACAGTGACCAGGTGACCTTTGTTCTTGCTCAGTCTGCTGTTTATGTGCTAACTATTGATTGACAACTTCAATGCCCCTGTTATGTTCCCTTATGGTTCTTTATCCTCAAACCAGACTTGGACCAAACACTACCTACTATGCATGCATGCCCTTCCCTGTTTGCATCTACAGTAGTTGCTTTTTCTGGTAAAAGTGTAGCACTTTGAAGGCTGTCTGAATCAGTGCTGACAACGGACTATATTCCTGCATGTAGAGAGTCCTGGAGATTAGAGCACTATGTGTTTATTCTTGTCCTATGGTGGCTTGTTCTGTAGAAGATGCTGTGACTTATTTATGATTACCTGGTAGTGCATTGGTGTGCATACTGGGATAGATGGTATCATTGGGTCATTTGTCCCTGTTGTCCCCACCAATTAACCATGCAATTTACAAGTTTATAAGTGCCAGTGAGCATTGTTATGCTGGCACTTATTTCTGTAGCTCTCTCTCTCTCTCTGTTTGCTGATTCTGACACTTTTCTGCCCCCCCCATTTTTAATAACATTAACAGAAATAGTAACAAGCCATAAAACCGCAGCAGCAATAAAAACCTCCAGCTGCACAAAGTAACAAAGTAAGAAAGAAAAACAAAGCTATTCCAAAACATAGTATGACAGACTTGATTCATATGCCAACAAAGAGGGAGCCAGATAGGTCTCATAGGGGAGGGAGTTCCAGAGTAGTTGAGCAGCAACTGAAAAGGCTCTGTCTTATGTCTTTACCCACCACACCTCTGTGGGTGGTGGTAACCAGAGCAGGGCCTATGTTGATTTCTTCCACATGCATGTAGGCAAATTATTAAGAAAGAAGATAACCCTTTAAATATCCTGGTCCCAAACCATTTAGGACTTTAAAGGTGTTGAATGACCAACATTTGTGTTCTGAAACTACAAAGAGCCAGTGTAGATCAAACAATAATGAAGCCTCATTTTCTGAACAATGGCTGTTGGCAGCACTCTGGCTGCAGCATTTTGCATTAACTGCAGTTTTGCATCTTTTCAGAGGTGTGTGTGTGTACAACCAGGCATGTGGCCAGATCTGCTTTCTCCAGGAAACGTTTATGACTGCTTTCCAGTTTCCTTCTGACTACGCTGCTGAGTGTGCATATAGCATAATGACTACTTACACCATCATTAGCCCTGACATAGCAGCTGCTGATGTTGAAGGACTATAGGATCAGCATACCCATTTTTTTGATACAATACAGGTGCAATAGTATATTTATAGAAGATGATTATATTTTTTACAGCCTTTTTCACTTTGGATTCATGCCACAAAGTGCACTCAAGGTATGCAGACTCCCTTTAATACAGTGCCGTCATTCCTTAAATATACTGCCTACAAACTTATATTGTCCCTTTTTGTACTATATAGAACAGGTTTAAAATAAGCAGAGGGAAATAAAAGTCTATACCACATATCTGGCTACTGACAATTTGCCAATACACAGTTATGGAACAAACATTGGGAAAGGCCACTGAATCCATGAGCTACATTTTGGACAATTCTTAAGACATCAAAATGAAATGTAATAATTTATACCAGTACCATTTTGGTATTCTTTTTTTTTTAAAAAAAAGTTGTTAACCTGTCTCCATTAAAATTGCTCAAGGCAATGTACAACATAAAAAGACAAGGTCACAAATTCAACAAACATGTAAACATATAAAATTATTTTAAAATGCAAAAAAATCATATGAGCATGGTTCAGAATAATAAAGCAGACAGTTTAAAACTCAGCACACTGGCAGGTCAATTGTTTGTTAAAAGTAAAAGAAAAGTATTTGCAGTGATGGCCATCAAAGAGATGCCTTCAAAACACCACTATGCTCAGAAGATTGCCTAGTTTCATTCAAACACTGCATTTTTTAGCTTTGATTCCTAAGAGCACCACATCACTGGTAAGAAATTATCAAGTGTAATCATAAACACTACTAGAAGGGTGGGGGTAGGCCGATAACAGGAAGGAAAACCCCAATTTTTAAAGTGGGATCAATTATGTAAACTGGACATACTTACATAGGTTCACTTAATGGTCAATGCATTTAACTAGCAATCTGCTTGCTAATATTGATAGAATTTGGAAATGATTTCACGTTTGCTTTAGAACTGGGGAAGGAATACCTTGAATATGGACAGAGTAAAATAGGAGTAGGAGAAAGGGAGAAGCACTCTGTGCATATAGAAGTGGATGTGGGAGAGAGAGAGGTGAGGGCTATTATGCGGGATATCAAGGCAGTTTCTTCCATCTCTGATGCTCCTCACTCCTGACCTGAGAGTCCTCTTCATAAAGGAATTGCTGATAAATGAACTCTTCTGACCTTTTGAGTCTAGGTATAAACACTGGTGGAGTTACAAGATACCAACACCATCACCTTTTGAACTACTTTGAGATACTGTAATCTGTATGATTACTTAATTTTGATATATTTTAAATGAATTGTTAATTGTTGAATTGCCACTGTTGCATTGTAGCAACATTGTGATTCTTATTATGCATTATGGTTACAGCTGTAGTACTACCATTGTATGCTGATTTTTTGTAAATTGCTTTGAGCAAAAAAATGCAGTATATTAATAAATTGTGACTTTGCCAAAGAATTGAGAGCTGCACAGAATTCTTTCTGATTCTCAAGACCACTGGAGACTCCATCAAGTATACTGAACAGACAGCATAGTTCTTCAACACACACAAATCCATTCCTGGTTACCCCCAAGCATTCTTCATTTTAGTAGTCTTTAGAAGATGATGTTGTTTCTATTGTTAAACAATTTGGAGTCAGATATTCTTGCTGATATAATGTGGTCTCCCTCATATGGGCTGAGATAGATTACACTGATTTCTCCATCCATATTTTATCCCACTGTTTAGGTTCCAGAATACTCCCCACTGTCACCTTCCCATGCAGACTTTAGTCTATCAAATTATCCCATAGACTAGATACCAGTTGTCTATACAGTTCTGCAAGCCTATGACTTTGTTAAGAAGCCTGGTGTCCTGGGTGTGAATGTGTGAATCTGTCAAAGATTATTTAGCAACCATCCTATGTACAGGTCACCAATGTGCAGAGGAAGTTGCTTCTGAATAACAGGTCTATAATTTCTTTTAAAAAATAAATAAATCATGCTTCCTAAAGTAGCCTTTCATTTCCCATTCTGAGAGAATGTTCCTTAAAGTTGAATCCAGAACAGAATGATGATAATGTAACAGGGGCAGTAGGGAACATATAGGATAAATGAGACCCTGTCAGTTCTACCATATCTAAATCATGTCTGAAATAAATAGATTTTGTATGGGTTTTTTTAACCTGGCTAAATTAATCCTGGCAAATAGAAGGGGAAGAAATGGAGGCAGTGAGAGATTTTACTTTCTTGGGCTCCTTGATCACTGCAGATGGTGACAGCAGTCACAAAATTAAAAGACGCCTGCTTCTTGGGAGAAAAGCAATGACAAACCTAGACAGCATCTTAAAAAGCAGAGACATCACCTTGCCGACAAAGGTCCGTACAGTTAAAGCTATGGTTTTCCCAGTAGTGATGTATGGAAGTGAGAGCTGGACCATAAAGAAGGCTGGTCACCGAAGAATTGATGCTTTTGAATTACGGTGCTGGAGGAGACTCTTGAGAGTCCCATGGACTGAAAGAAGACCAAACCTATCCATTCTTAAGGAAATCAGCCCTGAGTGCTCACTGGAAGGACAGAATGTGAAGCTGAGGCTCCAGTACTTTGGCCACCTCATGAGAAGAGAAGACTCCCTGGAAAAGACCCTGATGTTGGGAAAGATTGAGGGCACAAGGATAAGGGGACAACAGAGGATGAGATGGTTGGACAGTGTTCTCGAAGCTACGAACATGAGTTTGACCAAACTGCAGGAGGCAGTGGAAGACAGGAATGCCTGGCATGCTATGGTCCATGGGATCATGAAGAGTTGGACACGACTAAATGACTAAACAACAACAACAACAACAACAAAATTAATGTTGAAATGGCAGCAACCACAAGGATGTCAAGCCCCACGTTTGTTCCTCCATAGCCATCCAACATTTATGTTTCTTCAATAGTGTAAGGGGCAATTGGCAGATCTGAAATGTCTTCTAGTATAAAGCAACATTCAATAGACCCCCTCCACCAAATCTGTTGTATAAGGCTTTTAACGCCAAGCAATACCCTTTATCCTGAAAAATGAATTTATTAATGGCTGCCAACACTTTAGAGTGGAATGATGGAAGGGGAAGGGGAGAGACTGAAATGGAAATAGAAAATGCGCAATAATTTTTATTTGCACCTTTGATATTTTCCCTAAAATAGAAAAGTGAAGCTTGTTCTATGCCCAACTATGTAAGTCTCATTTAGTTTCTTTCATAAGGGAGCCACAATTAAGATGTAACAATTTGGATTTTTTTCCCCTGGGGATCTGTACTTCCAAGTAACAAGCTTATAAAACAGATTGTCATAGGAGATTTAGTGGGGAAGCAGGGTAAAAATCCCAGGTATATATACATAAACAAACAAACAAAAAATGGCAATGCACAATTCATCCACAGTTCATCCACAGTTAGGGTTTGCTTTGCAAGCCATTTCCATGTGTAGATTCTTTTCTTATTAAATCTTTTCCTGCTGGACACTGTGAAAGTCAACGTAAGGTTAAATTGACAGGTAGGCTAAATTATTACAGTGGCTGGACCACATCCAGGGAACATGATACATATTTGCCAGACCTTGTTGGGACTCCTTGCATAGACTCAGTCTCAGTGAAATAAACGAAAAGGCACAGATAATATTTTCCTTTTAGCAAGAGAAGCCAGAAACTGCAGGAACATATTGAGGAGAGGGCAGAGGTGAGTGAAGCGAGATTGAGGGCAAAAGACTGTCTTGAAGTTGCCAAGTTGCTTTGAGAAGGGCCTGCCCCTTGACAGATGCTGGCAATGCCTTGAAGACCGTCCTTTAGCAGGAGACAAGTGGGATCTGCAGTAGTATGTTTCAGTGTATTCCACTTCCTAAAAAGTGTTCCTGTTCAGGGCTGCAGTCAGTTAGTATCTCCAAGCTGGACATTCCATTACCCATCTCCAGGCCTATTTCATTTTTCTTTTCCAATTGGGACTCTACACTCCATGGTACATGCTCAGTTTTCATTGGACTTTTGTTGTTGTTTTTGGGCAGGGGCTGTCTTCCTTAGGTGCTTAATTTGTTGTTGTTGTTGTTGTTGTTGTTGTTGTTGTTGTTGTTGTTACTTCTACAAACCCCAGGGTCCCAAGAACATGCTGTTACCTCTCTCTTATAACTTAGTGGCCCTGTTTGGGCTACCATCCTGTCACCACTCACCACCTGAGTTTGCTATTAGGAGTGATAACAAATGCATTATTGTAGTCTTACTCCCTTATGTTCTGGGGCTCAGCCTAAGCACAAATTAAAGCCTAGGGTAAACTACCAATGTAATATCAGGCAGTCCAAGGCCTATGTAAAATGACACCGTTGAAAGCTTTCCTTTCATTAGTGACACAGAGCCAAGATATCAAAACCACCAGAGACTGATGCCTGTTTGCCTTGCTTGCTCTAAATATCACAGCCCATGCAACTGCATTTGCTGACAGCATCTCTCATTTCACTTGCTTCCTCCCAAAATAATTCCAATTAAAAGTTCTAGGCACTTCATATTAATGCAGCTATAAGGAAGTAGGTTAGAAGACAGCTTTCTCCTTCTTTCACCAATAAGATGCTCAACAGCTGTCAGAGGTGAGCCAGCAGTAAATCACACAAAGTACAAGGAGTTAACTCATGATTAGAAGAATCAGGATCTGCACAGGAGTGTCAGGTCTAATGAGCATAGCAACTCTTCTTTGGTAGGTCTTGCCCCTATGAAGCAGTTGTAGTGACTGAAGATCCCCGTCTTTCCACAGCTGTCAAAGTCTCCTCCCCCCAGGGCTTTCCCCAAGCAATCAGAGGCTGCACCTGTGTCTTTGCTTCTCCTGCTTCATGCCTCGCAGCAGGAGGGGGAGACACCCATGCCTCCTCTTCACCAGCTGGACTCCTCTGCCTCTTGGTCCCCCTCATCTCCTGCTTCAGCTTCTGATTCTGGACTTCTCTCTGACCACTCATCATTATCCCACCATCAATCCCCTGGCTCTAATCCTTCTTCCCTTGGGGGTTCTCCAGCTAGTTCCTCCCACCATTCCTCTGTGTTCAACCAGTCCCTGACATTAGCTATTGCCTCAACTTTGGTGTCTGGAGTTTTGGATAATCTGATTATCGAGATCCATTTCAAGCTGGTTTGGGGAAAGAAACGGCCTTGGTTGCTGTAGTCATTGGACTTTGCTGGAAGATAAACCGGCTGGATGCTCCCATGGCCTGATGAATCTTATAGCTCTCTTAACAGACTTTGACACCATTGATCATGGTATCACTATGGGTCTCCTTGCAGGGATGGTGAAGACTGGTTTGCTGTGTTTAAAGTCCTTGCTTTAGGGTGGGTGCTGATGCTAGGAGTACTGATAATCTACCCCAGGCATCCCCAAACTGCGGTCCTCCAGATGTTTTGGCCTACAACTCCCATGATCCTTAGCTAAGAGGACCAGTGGTCGGGGAAGATGGGAATTGTATGGAGGGCCAAAGTTTGGGGATGCCTGATCTACCCTATAGCTGTTGGCTTGTAGAACACCAAGAGGCCCTATCTTGTCTCCAATGCTATTTCACATCAACATAAAGCCATGCGACATCATGCAAAGATTTGGGTGACTGTAGCTAATCATTAGCAGGTAGATGGCACCCAGCTCTACTCTTCTTTGCCAGCTGACACCAGGGAGGAGGCAGTGTAGGTTGTAATACATTTGTTGGATTAGTGATGGACTGGATAGAGTGAACAAACTGACGTTTAATCCAGACAAGACAAAAGTATGAAGTACATTGTTGATTCTGGAGGAGGTATGGAATTCACTTTAGATGGTGTTGCACTTGCAGTCTCCATGTATACTCCGGTTTGCATTTTGGGGGTGTTTTGGATCCAGTGTTGCTCCTGGATGCCCATGTGGTAGTGGCAGCAAGGGTGCTTTTTACCAGGTTAAGCTGATACCACAATTGTAGCACCCTTTCCTAGGCAAAAGTCACCTAGCCATGCCATAAAAGATGATGTATACAGTCACTAGATGGTTAAGTGGGCAGGCCACAGGGAACACAGAAGGCCAATCTTGAAAAAGCTTAATTAGCTCCCAGACAGACGTCAAGCCTAACTCAAAGTGCTGGTGTTGACTTTTAAAGTTCTAAATTAGGGATGGAATACCCCTGACTTTCTAGCTTTTATTAAACTGCAACTCCTATTATCCCTGACAATTGCCCTGTTGAATAGAACTGGTGGAAGCCGGAGTCCAACAACATCTGAAGGACTATCCCGTCACAATCCTAAATGATCTGGCTCCAGGATACTGAAAGGATCACCTTCTCCCATACACACCCACTAACATTTTTAAGTTCTTTCATAGGCCTTACTCTAGATCCCTCTACCATTGGTCAACTACAGAAAGATACAGGGTTGTTGCAGTACAACAGAGGATTTGGAGATCTCTTCCTTGAGAAGCTTGCTCTCTTCTGTTAGCTTTTTAGCATCAAGCAGTTTAGAATGTATTGTTTTAAACATCCTGCTTTCTCTGCATACTCTCCTGCTTTGTTTTGTTTTCATCTGGGATTTTGATGTTTGTTTACTGCTGCCTAATTAGTTGCTGGCTGGTTTTCTGTGGCTTTTTTGGTATTTATTTTTTAACTATTGTTTTAATGGGTATTTTGTTCTTGTTCTATTCAAGTCTGTTACCTGCCTTGCAGACTCACTGGTTCAAAAATGACAGGAGATAAAGAGTGTAATGAACTGCCATGCCTTTGGAATGAGATTTGAGAGCTGGTTTTTTATAGCAAGCCTGGAGACAGATGACAAGTTGTGTGTTTGTTTGCAGGCATGGTAGCATGATTCAGACATTGTTCTATGTGATGTGCTGATCCCACTATCTAGCAAATGTTTGCATTTGTAATGTTCTGTTTGCATTTGTAATGTTCCACCAGTGATTTGTAGTTATACCTATGCAGTGTTATAACTTGCAAAAATAATTGTTTCTCTAAACTTCCAAGCTTTATACACAATTAATTAAATACCGTATTTTTCAGTGTATAAGACTAGGTTTTCCCCAAAAAATTAGGGGGCATCATATACACGGATACATCTCCTCCCATTTTCTTAAAGTCCCCCAAAATAGGGGGCGTCTTATTAATAGGGGTGTCTTATAGACAGAAAAATATGTTCTTTAAAAACAGATTCTCTTACACTTGACACATTTGTGTCCAAATATGGTTTAGACCACAATTCTATATATACCTATAGTGTACTTGGGAGGAAATTTACATAGGACTTACTTCTGATGAAATATGCATAGAATTACAGTGCTAGTTTCTAAATTCCATTTAAGATTCTAAAACAGAATAACCTTAATAACGAAGGAACTCCTAAATCTTTAATTGAATGAAAACACACACATGAATTAAATATAGAGAGAAATACCAAGTCATTTATTTAAATGATGTAATTAATGAGATTGGGTTGTTATTTAAGGCTTTAGGACTTACTTTAAGACCTAGAGAAAGAAGTTACTTTTCAGGTGACCTGTTCCTTTCCCTTTTGCCCAGTAGGGTCTTGTTAGCTGAAAGATGGACAAGCAGAGCCCCCTAGCTGTAGCTTAAAGAATCTATTGCTTGCATAAAGAGGGGAAACATGCAAGTGGATAATGCAAGTGATATTTTGAGAGGATCCTTGCTGTCTGCAGTGTTGCAGGGAATCTTGTGGTTCCTTACAGGGATATCAGGATTCCTCAATAAGAAGATCAGTCATGGTGGACAAGCTTCCCTGAAAGACCCCCAATCACTGGCCATCTTCCCCTGCATCATGCAGAGTATGCTTAGGGTGCTCTCTCAGTACCAAAGAAGCATCAATGAAGCTTCAGTGGCATGGGGAGCACTCTGTATGAACTGAGCATGCATTCTAGAGCTAACTCCAGCAGCATCTTCAACACAAAAGTCAAGGGGTCCCCCTGGGTGTAGAAAGATTGAAAACCACTAATCCACAACAGTTAGGACTCTGATTAAAGACACGTTTACCAATTATCCATATGAGGGTTTTTTTAATCAGTCTATTGAATAATATTTGCACAGGGCTGGAAACAATGGTTCAGAACCAAGACACAAGTTTTCTTTGTTTTTAGGCAATGCAATTTCTTTTTAGGCAATGCACACATCTATCATAGAAGTCCTGCGTGTGAAAGGAGAGAGGATGTCTCTTTTGGTGTTTGTCATCTGCAGGTATCTTTTTTTATAAATTCAGCATTTTGTTTCAAATTCACATTTTTTGGGGGGGGCGAGAATTATTAGCTACAAAATATGTACAGTATTTTTCAGCTAATGACTGTGATCGGCTTTATTTTGTACATGCTCTTATAAGCATATCGTATGTAATCCCCAAAGTTCTCAATATCTGAAGTGTTTGTGGCATGGACTAAAACAGCCTAGCAAGTAGATATTCTGTAATACAATTTTTAGCGCAGGTCTGGGTACAAGTGGGAGAACCATTTTTAATTCCACAACTATCGGAGCAGTCTGATGAGTGGGCAATGGCTATCCATCAAAGCCCCCTGCCCTTTTAATAAAGTACTATTTTTATTTTCCATCTGGACATTCAGTAAAATTACACTGTAGAAAATCTTACATAAGGCATAAGATGCGAGTTCCAGCAACTCTTCATTGTATTAAAATCGAAACGAAAAGGAGGAGTCAGCAGGAAAGATGATGTGTCTGGAGAAAATGCTGTTTATTCACAGTCTAAGTGGTTGAGCCAGAATTGCACTTGGAGGGAGAGAATTGGCATTGGGGGGGGGAGGGGGAGAGTAGACGAAGCTTTGCAAAGCCAATCATAGCCATAACTGTGAGTGAGTGTAGCAGACCACACAATCTTTGAAACAGAACCATAATTTTTGCTATTGGTTCTGCGCTCATTAATTTCCTGTATGTTTAATTTTATTTTTGACATGGCTTTCTCTATCTACAGTCATTTATTTTAGTGGCTATAATAACTCAGTGGAAAATGTCACATTTCATTTCCAGGCCATAGAGCTCCCAGGCAGCACACAGTGGCTCTCACTAGCCTACAGAAGGTGGGCTTTTCACATGTCAGGTAATATATATGTATGTGTATATTTATGTGTGCATACATATACTGTATCTGGGGCATAAGAATTGTATTCAGACATAAGGCTAAATTATGATTTAATGGTATGAGAACAAACAAATGAGTCAAAGCTTGTACACTCTTTCCTTTCCCCTTCCTCCTCACTTCCCATTACTGGTGAGGAAACCATAGTTTGCCTTTCCAACCAAACCTGAGAAACTATTATTTGCCTCAACACTAGGATTAAACTATGGTTTGAAATCCTGATTTGCAAGCAAGTAATGGTTTGTGTCAACCACAGTTAATTGGGTATGGCCAAATAGCAAACCACAGTTTGCTACTTGCTTTTGACTGGAAGTTTCTAATCTCCATGCCAAGGAAGGAGAAAGGGGAAATAGGAAGGAATGTGTGAACCCAAGGCTGAAGCCTGATTATGGTTGTAATGCTAACATTTAGCAGATAGGTTTAATTCCGTGTTATGTCTGAGTAGCCCCAAAGACTAGTTCATGCCATTCCTCTCCCAGAAGTTTTATTGTTTAAGTTAACCTGTGGACTGCCCATTTCTTATTTCCAGGCAGTGGCAGAATGCAATAGTTAGATGTTATAACTCATATCACATGACACATACTTTCCATTGCTTTGGAGATTCTTCTTCTCTAGTGGAAGAATAAGGATACAAAGGCTAGCAGTAAAAAATACAACCAACTGAAGCTAGCAACACAAAATACAACTGGCAGATATTATCAGCGATCTCCTCTCCCCAGCCCCACTGGGCCTGGAACATTCGTGAGTGTGGCACAGGGCAGGAGAGTTAGTCACCAGGAAAGCAGGTCAAGGGAGAATTGGGGGACACCTCCCTGCTAGTGATTAGCAGCAATCACCCAAATCTCTGCATGGTTACTAAATGCTGTCCTGTAGCAACACTAATCATTCTTGTGGCCTAGATCCTTAAGGGTTTAAAGTCCTACGACTCATTAGGGTAAATAGACAAGGTTGGACCTGCCACAATATACTGCAGCACAAAGTGCTCCCCATTCAGGATTCTAGATACTCCACTCCATTATATTCCCTGTCCCACTTGACTTTGAGTTCCCCCTGCCTCCCCAAAAGTCAGCTAGCATTCCATGGCCACAAAGAATGCTCCGTCTCAACTGGATTACATTGAGGAGGAAATGGGGTAGAGCCCTCACAGCTTTAAGTTTTTTACTAAAAATTTTAACATAGTATTTCTGCAAACGAACTTGCAAATTCCTCTGGGTCAGCCAATACCTCCTTATTTTATTCAGGTGATGCCATATTTGGCTGCATAAGCCATAAAACTACTGAGAACTGATATTGCTATGGTGAGTGTACCTTATGGGATTCTATCACCCACTTCTGTTAACGTAAGATTTGTTGTGGTCTTCAGTCAGCTTGATCCAGCAACGGAGCCCATCATCTGATTGCTGGATTGGAGTGGGAAACCAGAGTCATACACGGAGCACCAAGCATGTGTCCCACCGCTATATGGGCTGATCTCTGGCTTCAGGGCTCAAAGTCTGTTATCAAAGCAATCAAGGTGGTGGGGCAGGATAAAGATCTGTAATATGTAGCTAAAGCGGTATCCTAGTACTGTTAACAGTCATGGCTTCCTCCAAAGAATCCTGGAGACTGTAGTTCTTTAAAGGCGCTGAGAGGTGGTAGGAGACCTCCTACTCCCCACACAGAGGTACAATTTCCACAGTGGTTTAACAGTCAATCTCTCTCCTCAGGGAATTTTAGGAACTGTAGCTCTGTGAGGGGAATAGGGATCTCCTAACAACTCTCAGCACCCTTAATAAACTACCTTCCACATAATTTTTTTTTGGGGGGGGAGCTCTGACTGTTTAAAGTGGTATGATACTGCTTTAAATGTGTAGTGCAGATGGGGTCAATATAAGCATGCTTTGCAATGTGATCCCCTCTAGAGGTCTTAATTTAATGTTTCATCATTCCATTTCCAATTTGCCAGGAATGAAATATGTAGACGATTTTAATTTATTAGCTCTATGTTTTACAGTTTCTTTTAAAAATATTATTTAACAGACAATATGCTTTTTATTGTGATTATTTACCATAGCAGCACATAGCTACCAGAATAATGTCACCTTCTGCAGTATTTTTAATCAATTTACAATATGTGCAAAAATTTAATCAATAAGTACAATTAATATTGCAAATAAATGTCAAAATGATATACTTACTGCTGGATAAACGAGCACCATTTCATGAGTAAATGTTCTTTGTGGCATCAGTTCAACCCCCACTTTCATCTACAGTAAGCAGATTAAATGGAATAAAAAATGATGTGCCAGTTTTTAAAGGTACAAATGGCACAAATTTCAAATTATTGATTGCTGACTATGCTTACAGACATCAAACAGTGCTTTCTTTTCGCGCAGCTGTAATAGCTCACTTCAATATAGACAAGATCTATTAAATAAAAGTTGAAAATGTGGTGACTCCTGACAAGTCAATGTCCTTTTTAAATCACCCTGATTCTGATGTTTTTAAGGGTCAAAAAGGAAGGCTAATTAAGACAGCAATTCTATGTTATCTACCTGGGAGCAAGCCCCATTGAGCTCTGTGGCACTTACTTCCAAGAAAGAGTGTACTGATAGTCTAATTTATGAGGCATATATTATGTTAGGGAGTAATCTTGAACATAGTTATGAGGCTTAAATCCCATTGACTCCCATGTGATTTAAACAGCGTGTGTGCAGCACTTGGAACTGTAGGTCTGTGGCTGAAAATACCATACTTTCCTTACAGTTTAATAATATACTGTAGAAGCCATTTTATGAAGCAAGCTATCACCCCATTTTATTCTCAGAACTCTAACCACTGGACAATACAGCACTTAAATTCTCCACTATACACACTAATACTTAAGAATTCATTTCAGTTGGTGATCATCATAAGCAAATTTGCACACCCGGGCAAGAAAATGGGTAATAGATTTGATAAAAGAATACTGAGCATGTAAACTGAAACCACCTCGGGGTTTTGTTGTTATTTTTTTGCGGTGATAAAAGGGTCTAATTCTTTCATGTCTGTCTGGAAACATCTGTCAAAATGTTTTCATAATCAAAATTCAGCATGCAGCACATCTATTTTTATACTATGAAAGCCCCAAACAAACCTGTTAGCCATCTGAATGCAGAGGCTGATGATCCAATTGGCAGAGAATTAAACCCTGCTCCTCCTTTAGAGATAGTTTTTGAAACACCAAAGTAAGCAAAACAGTCAATAACTCCAAATCTCTGCTTTGCTGCTTCGGATCCAAGTATTAAAATAATGGGCATATTATTCTGACTCGA
This sequence comes from Zootoca vivipara, assembly GCF_963506605.1. Classification (NCBI taxonomy): domain Eukaryota; kingdom Metazoa; phylum Chordata; class Lepidosauria; order Squamata; family Lacertidae; genus Zootoca; species Zootoca vivipara. The sequence goes on from NC_083280.1 coordinate 51,967,082, forward strand.
TTACTGACAAAGTATCGTTCTAGAGCAATGATGTTTTTTTTAAAAAAAAAGAGAAAGGAAATTTCAAATTGAACACAAAAGATTTCTTGTTATTTTCTATAAAATACAACTTTTAGTATTTGACTTCAGCTTCAACAAATACAGGCTTCCTTTAATTTAATTTTTCTTATTGATCCAAGCGAATAACAACTCTCATTTTTCAGAAAAGAGTCTGAAGCTCAAAGAATTAGACAGAAAGAAAACAGAACAGAGACTGAAGGTGCTTCCAAACTGGTGCTTATTGTAAGATCGGTGTGCCTCATGCCTGCAAGTTTCTTGCATGGCCAAAACAACATTGTTGGCATCTAAATGTCACCTAGTATCCTTCCCCTGCATTTAATCAGAATTTACCCTATTGGAGAGCAATCCAATACATTTTAAAATATTATTAGTACAAAACAAAACCTCACGCTCACACATGTTGACTACTTTGAAATTATATGGTAAGCGCAACCCTGCATCCACCAAAATTCTAAAGAAACACCCTGTGAACGAGGCAGAAAAACAAGAACCTCTTTCAAGGGAAAGCACATCACTTATCTCTCTCTACTGGTCATTTTTTCTACTCCAAATTAGCTGCTTTTCTCCTGCAAGAGTTCCAAATGCATGTGTGCAGAAAGAGGATAGAAACAGTTTTTGCTCCCTCTCTCATAATCCTGGAACCTGGGGCCATCAACTGAAGCTGAATGGGGCCTGGGGCCATCAACTGAAGGTTCAAGATAAACTAAAGAATGGGCTTCTTCACAGAGCACATAGTTAAAATACATAATTTGCTCCCACAAGATGCAGTGAGGGCCATCAGTTTGGATTGCTTTTTTAAAAAAAGGATTAGACAAATTCATGGAGGAGAAGGCGATCAGTGACTAGCAGCTACAACAGCTATGTTCTACTGCAGGAGGCAGTATACCTCTGAATGCCAGTTTCTTAGAATCACAACTGGGAACAAAGCTATGGCAACGAAGGTCCTTTGTTAGACTTCCTATAGGTATCTGGTTGGCTACTGGGAGAACAGAATGTTGGACCAGGCGGCCTTTGGATCCAGCTGGACTTTTTTTTATATTCTTATAGTTAAACGCTACTTGCCAGCTGCTCCTCTACTTCCCGAATCTGCTTTTGTTTTAAAAGAAAAACTATTTGGGCAATGTGGCATTATATGTCATGGGAACGAGTAGCAATAAAAGACCATTTGGGCTGGCCACACACATTTTCAATATCCTTTTACAATAAATCTCGAACTGTTTTCATTTCTTAAAAAGCTCTTCCTCTTTCCAAAGCCTCATGGCCTCCTCTTAACTCCTTGACAATCTCATTCTCAACACATGAAAAGAAGCCAGGACTTTTGCAAAATCGAGGATGACTCACAGCAAGAGACACTTGAAAGGATAACTGGAAATAACTTAATAGGAGAATTTAGTTCTTCCCTTCTGTTCCTCCCAAGCTACTGCTTGCAAGCAATTCTCACCAGTTTTACTAAAACATCCTGGGTTGCTTCACTCACCAGTTTGCTCTTTGAGTCCCTTGTCTTCAAAGAAACCTACTCCACTTCTATCCTCTTGCAAGGTTTCATAAACTAAGTTTCCACCAACTGGGTTCTTCTGAAAATGTGAATTGTTCAGGTTCCATCGAAGCAGCATCCTATGCATATTTACTCAGAAGTATGTCCCACTGTATAGGGACACGGGTGGTGCCGAGCCTTGGGCTTTCCGATCAGAAGGTCGGCGGTTCGAATCCCTGCGACAGGGTAGGGGCGTACCCAGGATCAAAACTAGGGGGGCAAGGGGTGGGGCCAATGCATGGGAGGGGAGGGGCCACAAAGTGGGAATGTGGGCGGGGCTATGGAGCCCAGGTGAAACTGACTCTGGTCTCACCTAGGCACCGCGAAGCAGCAGCCGTGATGGCCATGGTGGTGAGGCAAACGCGGCGGCGAGCAGGTGGGGGCTGCGAGCCAAGCCAGGGGGGATATTTATATTCTGCAGCATTTATCCCTCTCCTTTGCGCATCTTCCTTCCCCGCCGTGTGGCCAAGCAAGCAAGGAAGGGGAGTGCACCCCCCGCCTCCCATCCCCCGCCGCCACCACCACCTCTCCCCCTTTTCCTGCGCTCCCGCCGCGTGCTTGTGCCAGGGTGGAAAGGCGGCCGCCGCCGCCGCAGCTTGGCTCCTCGGGCACCCCCCCTTATTTTGTCCTGCCAAAGGAGGGCCGCGGCCGCTCGTTGTCACTCACCGGGCTCTCCCCTGCACAGCGGAGAGGTCCGGGCCATAACCATTTAATTTTTTTTGCTTCTGGGGGGCAGCTGCCCCCCTGCGTACGCCCATGCAACAGGGTGAGCTCCCGTTGCTCGAAAGCACGTCAAAGTGCAAGTAGATAAATAGGTACCGCTCCAGTGGGAAGGTAAACGGCGTTTCTATGTGTTGCTCTGGTTTTGACAGAAGCGGCTTAGTCATGCTGGTCACATAACCTGGAAAAACTGTCTGCAGACAAATGTTGGCTCCTTCGGCCAGTAAAGCGAGATGAGTGCCACAACCCCAGGGTCTTTCACGACGCGACTTAACTGTCAGGGGTCCTTTACCTTTTTATGTCCCACTGTGTCCAGTGGAATTTACTCGCACGTAAGTGTGCACAAGATTGCTCTCATAGGCTCAGATTCTAAGATAAATGAACAGAAGGCACCTGCCTGAGTCCCTGAAAAGCCTCTCCAGAGGATTGTGGCCCTTCTGAATAATGATGGGGTGGGGGTACAGTGGGAGAGGAGAATCAGCCAAAATTTGGAGAATCTCTGCCTTATTTTGGTTGATTCCCCCTCTCCTATTAGCTCCTTTCACCCACTCCATATTTTTCAGGGGGATCCCCACAGCCCTCTGGAGAGGCTTTTCAGGGAGTGCCAGTGATTGCAGTGGGAAGGAAGGAAGGGACACTTTCTTTCTGTGATTTCCTTCTATACAGTCATCTTAGGATCCATGCCATATTCTGGAACTGAGGGGGGATTATTCAAGCACACACACTTAGAGATAACATGCCCAATCTCAGACTGCCCCTGAGAAACAAGAGAGGCGACTGGAAGAAAAGGGAATGGCAGCAAAGAACAATAAACCCAAACCCACTTATTCTACTGCCCAGATGCTTGCTCAGTTTGGGGGGGTGGGAAATTGGTGGAGTTAAAAAAGCAAAGCTAACCATACTTTAATTAAAAATATATATTCAAACTAATGAGCTTTTGGACTCAAATTGATTTCTTGCAAGGGATTAACACACAAATTAATTTGAAAGGGAAAAGCGTGCCAAAACCTTGGAAGACAAGTCAGTCTGTTGAATGCTAAATAGGTACTCTGAGCCTGATACATACATACCTATATCACTAAAATGTATTTATTATTTGACATGGATGGGCAAATTCATTACTGATATAATTGCTGTGTTTGGTGCTAAGTAACTTAGGGATCTAGGATACACACACACACACACACACACACACACACCCCTATATACATAAACTTGTAAGGCTGTCTTTGCACAGCCGCTGTTGGAGGATTTGTGCTGCTGCAACACAATCCTGGATTTGCATGAATTCAGGGTGGGGGAGGGGATGGAGGGCACAGGAAAGTGGCAGTATTAAACAACAGCAGAGGCTATTATAAAGTGAGGCTGGAGGGGTAAAGCAACCAAACTTAGCTCTTAAAATCCATGCAAGTGCTGTGTACAATGTTTATACTGGTTGAAGTTTTGGACCTTCCAGGGTGAACTGTAGATATAACACCAGAGTAAATAATAAAGTTTGCTAACAAAGTATCCCAGTTCCTCTTCTGTTAGTCTCTCCACCGATCAGTGCAAATATATCTGCTATTTATATAAGAGTCAAGGGTTCCATACGATTGTATTTATATATGCAAACCAACTGTCAACAACTGCCTTTTGAAAACTGCACAACTCTAGTGACATAAAACAGGGCAAGAACAATATTTGTATCATCATCATTGTTAATCTCACCATAACACTCCATATTTTTTATTTGAGGGTTGCCAAGTTTGGAGACAGGTGACATATCCTGTATGAATGATTGTGTTCTCTTCGTGTAACATTTATATTGATACGTAAAGACAGTGCTAAAGAAATCAGCCACAGATGAGATCTGACACAATTTCTGAATCTACCGTATTGGCCCGAATATAAGACACACCCGCAAATAAACTACAGGTGTGACCAATCAAGTTAATACAGGCAATTCTTAAAGAGACGCTTAAAAACATATGAAAATAACCATATAAACAAAAATCAAGACTGCATGATTTATTTTCCAGTCTTGATTTTTGTTTATACTGTATGGTTAATTTTCATATATTTTTAAACACCCGCAAATAAGCCACGTCTTTGAAATTCAAGGCTTATTTGCACTACGGCACTCCAATGGCTGCATACCATTGCCCCGTGCTCCCGGGCTGCTTCCAGAGGGGGGGCGGTAAGGTCGCGAATATAAGCCGCACTTCAACTTTTTACGGCCCGAATTTGGGGGGAAAGTGTGGCTTATATTCGGGCCAATATGGTATTCAATTTCTCAGAATGAAATTTCAAGAAACAATAATCGGTATATGTTTTTCATAATTTATTTTGCCATGTATGTGGGGAAATACTCCTTGGTCCAGGCCCCCAAAGAAGCTCATTGCAATAAATCTGCACTTCAGGAAGGAGCTCAGCTTCCTCGGCTGCTAGAGGTATGACATATTACTAATGAAATGTGTTCAGTATTGTTATAATTTGCCCTCTTGATGCAAGGGTGGACAGAAGGCAGATCGGTATCTACTGGTAGTCTCAGGGTGATTTGAAGATCAACAAGGATTTCTGACTCCCAGTTTTTTAAACAATCCCAACTACCCCACTCCCACCCTACCCCAAAATTATACTGCTGAAATGAAGAAAGTAGTGGGGGGCGGGGAACCCGGAGTGGATTGTTATGCAGAAGTTCCATTCTGGTACTTAAAACAGAAATTCCTGGGCTCAGATTCTTTAAATTCGAAGTGAACCTCTTTTGCACAGACACCTGGTTGACTGAAATATGCCCACCCCAAAGAATCAAAATCAAAAACTAAAAAAGAGTCTTATGTTTCTACAAAAATTCAACATATCTACCTAGGTGGGTGAGGAAGTCCTCGTTATGTAAAAGGGAATATCCCACAGCTGCCAGTGGTGATGTGGGACTGTATGTGGTTTCATATATATGAAGCTTTTCTTTTGTTAATTATGTTATCATATGATTGTTATTGTTTGACAAAATGTGGGGGACATTTTTAAATGTTTAAATTTACATGAGCATTTCTGGACAACGTTTGCATTCTCAAGTGACTCAGCGAGCTGCTTTAATCTTTGTGAACATGCCTTACATGGAGGCAGCCTCATGAGTTGCAGTGATCCATTAGGCTAGATGGTCCATGAGGAGGCTGAAGGTTTCTTGTATCATAGCATTTTCCAGGGATTTTTATGTCCAAGAGTTTTGTCCCTCTCACAATTTTTGTCATTTCTCAACAACAAAATTATGGTGTTCTCCTTTCAGTGCAATTCCACCACAAAAGGAGCAATCCAGAACACTTTTGACTTAGCCTCTGGCTCCAGCCAATATAGACACCAATATACGATAGATTCCCCCGTCAGGGAAAAAGGCTGGCCAATCCCATTATAGAGCTTAAAACTTGGGTTTTCAAATGATCAGCTTGCAGTGTATTCATGCTATTTCAAAACCTCTTGCATTATGGATACATGTGGTGTTGCACAATTTGGCATTTGTAAACGGATGACATCTGTTTCCTTTCTGCTGCATATGTTTGAGGAAATGGGATCACACACGCAATATTATCCAGTATTTCAAATCCTGTGGAGCTACAAATAACTACTCAATCAACCATTCCTGAGGACAGGAATGTGGCCAATGCAACACATTTTTTTTTTCAAAAAGGGACCCTGGGAGGATCTGGGAAATTACATGGTTGTTAGGTTAACATCTGTTCTTGGGAAACTTGTGGAAAGCATTGTTAAAGATGGAATTGTCAGGCATAATGAAGAACAAGATCTGATTACTCTGAAAGATAGGAAGAAATGATAGGATGAAGGATTCAAGAGACTAAACGGAAATCTATCTGGGCAAACCTGAATACACTATCATCATCCTAGAGAACTCTTTAAAATTGTGAACACCTTGGTATCTTATGCCACTTAGATTATCTAGAATTTATATCACAGGCACCAACAGGGCAGATTATATACAGTTGGTGAACATGTCCAGTGGTTTTGGCAGAAAATTGCAGCTACTATTAGTTAGATCTTAGGACACAGTGAGTAAACTCTGAAATATATGTGTTAACTTTTTGAAAGATGTGTTACAAAATGAAAGAGAAATTACTAAACTACATGATAGTGGCTGCTGGGATATTGCACACTAAATATTGTGTTTTTACCTACCACATTCCTGATGCTGCGAGGTGTGGAGGTGGGTGTAGCCTTGGGAAAATGGCCTTGCAGGCCAAAACAGGGCCCTTACAAGGTCTAATTGGGTCTGTGGGCCAGGGATTCCCTATGCCTGCTTTACTGTAAGATTTATGGTTAATGCAATTTTTAATCATGATTAGCGGAAGGTCTACACCACACATTTAACGCATGTCCAAATCACATTTAAAGCACATGACATTCCCCACAGGACTGTAGTTTGTGAAGAATGCAGGGGATTGTAGCTCTTTCCGGATAAAACTACAATTCCCAGCAAAGGTGCCAACTATGCAGGGCCCTGGATGCCCGGGCACCCACAATTTTTTTTAATGAAGGGGCTGGGGCCTCAAAGATTCTATTTGGCGGCATGCACACATTCCCGCTGCATACGTGAGTGACGTCGACACGCTGCAGGGTGTGCCAACGTCATGTCAGTATGCACACACACCATGGTGATGTCAGCAAGCCCCGGGCACCCACTGTCATGGGGGCAAGGCAGCACGTCTGATACCCAAGATTCTTTGGGATATGTCATGTCCTTTAAGTGTTAATTGGAAGTGCTTTAAATGAGATGGATCTTTCATTTATTCATTCATGTCATGTGTTAGTTCAGTGCATGCTCGGATTTTACTTTACCTATGTTTCTGTTCGTTTACTTTTCCAGTTGTGACTGAATTGTTTAGGAGGAGTATTCGTTGATTTACTTTACGGATTTATATCTGTTGCATTTTCTTTTTTTAAAAAAAAAGTAGTCTTGCTGAAACAGAACCAGCTTGGCTTCTACAAGGGTAAGTCCTGCCTCACTAACCTTTTAGAATTCTTTGCAGAACATCAAGAAGCATATGATAGCTCTAATCCAGTCTACATTGTGTACTTAGACTTTCAAAAAGCTTTTGATAAAATCCCTCGCCACAGACTCCTGAATAAACTTTGCAGTTATCAGATAAGAGGAAAGCTTCCATTATGGATCAGTAACTAAAGCAGCATTTCTCAAAGAGTATTCTAGGAAAAGAATTGGAGGTTAAAGATGACGGGAAGCCTAGGAGCCTTTTAATTTTTCCACCCTCAGACAAGAGAGGTGCCGTCTCTCACATCCACCATGAAGTTCTACTGCCTTCTGAACTGAGCCTCAGGGTAGGTCAGGGTAGGTCATTAAACCTATAATTCCCCAACAGCCAAGTAGGAGATGCATTCCCATATAATAAACAACAGTTCCTATCAAAGCAGAATCCAAATGAACAGAGTCCATTTTCTTCACAGTCCCCCTGTTCTGCAAAGTAGTCTAAGGAGTTCTGTGAAGAAGAAGAAGAAGAAGAAGAAGAAGAAGAAGAAGAAGAAGAAGAAGAAGAAGAAGAAGAAGAAGAAGAAGAAGAAGAAGAAGAAGAATAATAATGATGGACAACCGCACACAATTTGTTGTCTCCATTGAGCTGCAGCCATGTAGCTTAAATGTGCTACTCAAGCAGTGGTCCTGGGAATCCCTTCTTCCCTCACTGCACTTCCTATGGATTAAATCAGTAGCAGCCAGCAGAGGAGTGCAGGCAGGGGGGTATCGCTTATCCAGCTTCCAACGCGTAGGTGCTGCTGGTGGCCTGGAGGACTTCTGTACCAAGATTTCCCACTACATAAGAACTGACTGTCAAACATACTATTCGTCTCTTCACCATCCCAAAATCCAAGATGGCTTTCCTTTTATAGGGTGACCTGGGAGCTGATGTTACTTGACAGAAGTAATTTCCACAGCATGCCAGTTCATGTATGCGATTGTGGAATAATAGTGGAGATCATGGAAGGTGCCTTTGTTCTTTAATAAAAGGACACCATTCCTTTTACTCTTTGTAATACACTGAACAACTTGACAATATCAATGAAAAACAACCCTAACCTCAATTTTAAATATCCAGTTATGGAAATGTCTAAGAACTGCCTTCTTTTATCAAAAACAAGAGAGAGGGGGAGATGTAATTAGATGGGTAATGTAGCTATTATCAGATAAAGAAAATCATTCATACAGATGTATGGCAAAAGCCAAAATAAATACATATACGTTTTAAACTTTAATCGCATAGTGCCATCTTCTACATTACTGTATTTAAAGAGATGGTCACACACAGGTAATTTTTATGTACAGAAATCTGAATGATAATGTGTAATGATTGGACAAGAAAATAGCATTTGTTGTTCATTACAATTTTGTTTCCTTTTCCTATTCCTCCTCCCCACCAAAACAAAATATTTCCAGTGAGATAAAACAAGGTTTATTTCTATGTCTCTCACATAAGTAAGAGAACAGACAATCAAATGGACTCTAAAAAGCAGCATTTGGCCATAGTGAGAGTGCTTATTCTGACAAATTGTTTGTGATGTTTTTCTCAAAACTGATGCCTCACCTATGCATGGAGCGTGATGATGTGTGTCAACAGACCTGTATTTGAAAGAAACCACTGAAATTCAGACACAAAGACGCAGTCACCCACACATGTATTTAAGAATCAAAGTTTGAGGTCCTGTTATTAGCCGCAGCAATGCCAACAATGGGAGGCCAGGAAAGCACCACTACCCCACCACTGGTAGTCACTAAGAGTTGGACCTGGAGGTCAATATAGCCCACAAAATGATAAATGCATAAAGAAATAATCCTGTTCATTCATTTTTGCATTTAAAAAATATATACCATATGCTTTTTTCTCTATAATTGAATATTTAATTTTATAATTCAAACTTGCATGATATTAAACATGTGATATGGTAATGAGCCTTCTCTTTTTTACTGTTTGAAAAGAGCTATACTAATGTATGAACTTACAGAGCCTTGTGCTGAACAGATTTGAAAGGCTTGCCCTCTGGACACATTTCTAGGAGGGATTCAAATGTCAAATTAAATTAAAGCACAAGGAGAAGACTTTAAAGATGGAACAAAATAAAAAAATTCCTTCCAGTAACACCTTGTTGTTGTTGTTTAGTCGTTTAGTCGTGTCCGACTCTTCGTGACCCCGTGGACCAGAGCACGCCAGGCACTCCTGTCTTGCACTGCCTCCCGCAGTTTGGTCAAACTCATGTTCGTAGCTTCGAGAACACTGTCCAACCATCTCGTCCTCTGTCGTCCCCTTCTCCTTGTGCCCTCAATCTTTCCCAACATCCGGGTCTTTTCCAGGGAGTCTTCTCTTCTCATGAGGTGGCCAAAGTATTGGAGCCTCAGCTTCAGGATCTGTCCTTCCAGTGAGCACCCGGGGCTGATTTCCTTAAGAATTGATAAGTTTGATCTTCTTGCAGTCCATGGGACTCTCAAGAGTCTCCTCCAGCACCATAATTCAAAAGCATCAATTCTTCAGTGATCAGCCTTCTTTATGGTCCAGCTCTCACTTCCATACATCACTACTGGGAAAACCATAGCTTTAACTATACGGACCTTTGTCAGCAAGGTGATGTCTCTGCTTTTTAAGATACTATCTAGGTTTGTCATTGCTTTTCTCCCAAGAAGCAGGCGTCTTTTAATTTCGTGACTGCTGTCACCATCTGCAGTGATCAAGGAGCCCAAGAAAGTAAAATCTCTCACTGCCTCCATTTCTTCCCCTTCTATTTGCCAGGAGGTGATGGGACCAGTGGCCATGATCTTGGTTTTTTGATGTTTAGCTTCAGACCATATTTTGTGCTCTCCTCTTTCACCCTCATTAAAAGGTTCTTTAATTCCTCCTCGCTTTCTGCCATCAAGGTTGTGTCATCTGCATATCTGAGGTTGTTGATATTTCTTCCAGCAATCTTAATTCCGGTTTGGGATTCATCTAGTCCAGCCTTTCGCATGATGAATTCTGCATATAAGTTAAATAAGCAGGGAGACAATATACAACCTTGTCGTACTCCTTTCCCAATTTTGAACCAATCAGTTGTTCCATTTCCAGTTCTAACTGTAGCTTCTTGTCCCACATAGAGATTTCTCAGGAGACAGATGAGGTGATCAGGCACTCCCATTTCTTTAAGAACTTGCCATAGTTTGCTGTGGTCGACACAGTCAAAGGCTTTTGCATAGTCAATGAAGCAGAAGTAGACGTTTTTCTGGAACTCTCTAGCTTTCTCCATAATCCAGCGCATGTTTGCTATTTGGTTTCTGGTTCCTCTGCCCCTTCGAAATCCACCTTGCACTTCTGGGAGTTCTCGGTCCACATACTGCCTAAGCCTGCCTTGTAGAATTTTAAGCATAACCTTGCTAGCGTGTGAAATGAGTGCAATTGTGCAGTAGTTGGAGCATTCTTTGGCACTGCCCTTCTTTGGAATTGGGATGTAGACTGATCTTCTCCAATCCTCTGGCCATTGCTGAGTTTTCCAAACTTGCTGGCATATTGGGTGTAGCACCTTAACAGCATCATCTTTTAAAATTTTAAATAGTTCAGCTGGAATATCATCACTTCCACTGGCCTTGTTATTAGCAGTGCTTTCTAAGGCCCATTTGACTTCACTCTCCAAGATGTCTGGCTCAAGGTCAGCAACCACACTACCTGGGGTGTAGCAACCACACTACCTGGGGTGTAGTAACACCTTAGAGACCAACTAAGTTTGTCATTGGTATGAGCTTTTGTGTGCATGGACACTTCTTCAGACTGAAACAGAAGTCACCAGACCCTTATATACCGGTATAGTGAGAGGGTGGGGAGGGGTATTACTCAGAAGGGTGGTGGGAATGGGTGATTGGCTGATAGGTGTGGTAAATGTTGGGAAATTCCATTCCACCTTTAGAGCAGACATGGAACTGTTGCATGTCACATGTCTGTTTACATACCAGCACAGATTGCTGGGACTTTCCGTTGTGAATAGCTTTTGCTTTTGAGACTCTCTCTGGGGAGACGAAGGAGAGACGACATGTTTTCTTTGTCCCAATTTATGCTTAATAAATCTGCTTGTTATTATACTTTCACAAGCCTCCTCACGCCGCTTCTGTTAATGACTGCGATTGGTCTTACAGGAAAAAGCAAGGGTGAAATGGCTAAAAATAACTTTATCATGTATAATGAGATAAGAATCCAATGTCTCTATTCAGACCAGGTCTCTCCATGGTTTTAAGTTTGGTAATAAGTTGCAATTCAGCAACTTCTCTTTCCAGTCTATTTCTGAAATTCTTTTGTAATAAGACAGCTACTTTGAGATCTTGTATAGAATGTCCTGGGAGATTGAAGTATTCTCCTACTGGTTTCTCTGTCTTGTGATTCCTGATGTCAGATTTATGTCCATTTATCCTTTGGCATAGGATTTGGCCTGTTTGTCCAATATAGAGAGCTGACGGGCACTGTTGGCATTTGATGACATACACAATGTATTTAAAGATACATTCCTTACATTGATTCAGAATTTACACAAATATTTCTGGAAAAGATTTGGAAGAGCTCTGGTGATTTTTCCTCATCAAACTGAGGGCTTGAAAAAAATGACCCTTGTCTCAGAGGTAGCAAGAGGCTCTTTCTACCTGCATGTAGCTAAAGAGCTGCATGTAGCTAAAGAGCCATTACATACCACAGGGGGAAACGGATGGGTTGAGAAAGTCAACCATTCTTCTCTGGCTCAAGTTTTGATCCAGCTGGGACTTGTATAGATCAGCTCTCCTTTGAGTCAGGTTTTAATGAACCCCATATACATATACATATACATATACATATATATATATATATATATATATATATATATATATATATATATATATATATATAGTAGCCTGGCTCACGGAAACCTCTCTATTAGACTGCAATTCACAAACTGGTTAGGCCAGAATCCAGTAGCACTAAATCATCTTTTGTCATCCATGGCTCCTCACCCAGTCTTCCTCAATGGCTTCACTTTCCTCTTGGCTCCCGGCCCTACAGTCCCCTTGCATTGAAAGCTTACACCATTTGTGGACTGGGATGCCTGTCTTCTCCAGAGAAAATATTGCTCTTTTTGGGAGTTGACCTGGTCTGAACCCATAAACCATACATTTCAGCTACATTCAATGCCCAGATGTATTCAGTTCCTGTTCTCATTCACCATGACTGCCAATGAATAGTCCAATTTTTCTTCTTTCCATGCTGTGCAAATGAGGTAATGGAGCATTCTTCAGTCAAGATCTACTGTCACAAAAGAGGTCATGCTTCCAGTATCAATAGTTCAATTCAGCAAAAGGAAATTACAATAGTCAGACACATATTTCAGGATATTCAGCAAAAAAAATCCCCAAAGAAGTGTCACATTGCATTCATTGCTATCTCAGAGTATTTGTTTCTTGTTCAAAATAAAACAGAAATTAGTATTGAAACCAAAAGGCATTAAAACATGTCGTTCTTGAGTTTTGTTTGGGGCAGTCCCACCAACAGGATGCCGAACCCCTGTTGATGCCATATGTACATACCAATGCCTTATGATAACTATATCCCAGATTCTAAATATGAATTGAATTGGTTTGATGGCTAATCCAGAAACCACCAAGATGAAATGCTAAAAGCATCACCAGGAAGTACATCAAAGCATTTTCTTTTGTTTTAGTTACAGGTAGGTAGCCGTGTTGTTCTGCCGTAGTCTAAACAAAATAAAAAAATTCCTTCCAGTAGCACCTTAGAGACCAACTAAGTTTGTTATTGGTATGAGCTTTTGTGTCCATGCACACTTCTTCAGATATCTGAAGTATCTGAATAAGTGTGCATGCACATGGAAGCTCATACCAATAACAAACTTAGTTGATCTCTAAGGTGCTACTGGACGGAATTTTTTTTTGCTTCTTTTGTTTTGTTAGATTGCAGGTACAGAGTGGGCTGATTTCATCTGGTCTGCAGTGTGCTGGGGAAATTTAACAATTTCCCAGTGATGATCCCCCTTCCTCTGTCATCTGCCCTAGAAAAGAGCTGTGATTTTTGTTGGAATTGTAGCTGGGGAGGGAATAATTAAACTTCTGCTCCTGTGCAGTGGTCTCATTGAAAATTCCTCTGTCTGCTAGTGGTGCATCTAGTGGTGCCCTCATTTTCATCTGAAATAGGACCAGGATTATATGTGGTATTTTTGAAGCTGCTTAAAAGTTATGGCCTTGTTCCTGCTATCTATGAGGCTGGTTCACATGAAGGAAAAAGAAAATACAAGGGCAAGAGAGTGTGAGATCTATTTTCGGTTGGCAGTCTTACACTCCTGGGCCATCCTCACCCAGGTGGGGTTTTGAATTTGTATGATTTCACCACTGGTGACCTTCTCATTCAATCCAAAAGATAAGTGGTGTGCTGTCCAAGGAATTTCTAAGGGGGCCCTTCCAAAAATAGGTCACAAACACAATTTGTGCTTATCGTTGTCATTCTCAGTAACTTGGTTTACTAGCAGCTGGGAGTGTGTCATTTTAAATGTAATGCTAGATGGGGATTTTGAATTGAAGAGGTCTGTAGGTGACATTTTGCCCCTCATTCCTAAAAATGTGCATTTAGGTGACTTGGACTTCATAGTTTTGTGGGGTGTGTGGGTGTTCTTTAGAAAGTAATGTGTATTATTTCACTTCAAAATGTGGCAAGGCAGGCCTCCTGCTCTTGGGAGACCCCCGGTCACGCCACCTTTACATCTGCCTACTCCTTCACCCTTGACACCTTTTAGATGGTAATGTATATTCCTTTGTTTACTTTAAAACACTGGTAAGGCAGTCCTGCTGTGTTGAGGGGCATCCTGTTCAATGGAACCCTGGACATCTGCCCCAAAATCCTGCCTTGACAGCACCACTGCTCATTTGGGTGGACACAAGGGATGGAAGAGACAGGGGAGGAAGAACTGCGATATTCCAGACACTGTGCAATCATCTCCCTCTCTCCATCCAGGACCCACACAGGCCTTCAGAGGCAGGAGGAAATGAGCAGTTGGTGGATCTGGTTCTAAATATTGCCAAGGCTAATTCAAATAGGCCTGGTTTGGGTTCTGTGAGATCAGACATCTAGACAGCACTGGTGACTAGAATGGTTTCTTGTCTCTCCTCGGGATTGGGGAGACTTTATTTACAAGTCCCCAGCAGATTTGGCAGTCTGGGAGAACCACCACACCTCACAGACAGCAGGACAACAAATGCACCACCTGAAGGCTTTAAGGGCCAGCCTTATTGTTTTAAAGTGGGGAACATATTTCAGAACAGGTCACCCACCAGGCATCTTGGTTTTCTTTCCTCACCCTTGGAGTGGTCTTGTACATAGTCAAAACTCCATTTAATGGGATTCCGCAGCAGTGATGTTAATTCAGCGCAAAGGCACACCCAAAAGGGAAGACAGATCCAAATAATAGCTTCTGATTTTGCTGCTCCACACTGCCGCCTAGGGCATGTGCCCCCTTGTGGCGCCCCTGCAACCACTTCCCCGCCGATCCAACAGTGTGCATATTCATCTTAATGAGTGTGGACTGCAGGGTAAAAACTGCACCCTGCAAAAATGACAAGTAGAGATCTCTCACTTACAAATCATAGATTTCAGGTGTACAAGCCCTTGTACAGACAAAATACATGGTAATTAAGGGTGGGTCTGGCAGGTGCAATCCCAACACCCTCCTTTCCATGCACTCACTTCAAGCTGTGTGAAAAGGGCTGATACCCGAAGTAGTAGGTGGTAAACAAAATAGGGCAACATATTAGAAAGGTACATTGTTAATTTAAAGAGAGAAGCTCCAAAATATTTCAGACACACACAGTGCTCGTTTCTCACACACAGTAGGATTGCCACCTTTTAACCTGGCCAATTATAGCACAGCCCAGCTATTCAATGCATCAACGAGGCAAAATGAGTCAAATATCAAGGGGCTTATTGTGAACATACTGTAGTTATATTCGTGGGTGTCTATTCATTTTTAGCACAGTTGCCAAACAGTAATAAAACAGGTGTTAGTGTGATTACGAACAAACACAATAGACAGAAAACTCAAGGGTTTTCAAAAATCCTCACTTTTATAATATCCTACAGAGGATGAGAGCCAACGTATTTTCGCACAGATGGAATTATATAAAATCCTGGATGCAAGAAAGAAATTGAGATATCACAATACAAAGAACTGCTTCCCTTAACAAAAAACATCTGCTGAAAAGTTGTTTACTTCCTAGAGAAATGCTAAGGACTCTAATTCATTCTGAAGCAAAACTAAAATGGTAGGTGTACTTCCCAGTGATTTTCAGAGACATTCATCAAGTTATTCAAGTGTTAAATGTTTTGAAACCATATAGATTTTTTTAAAAATGTCAAAAAATATCAGTTTACTACTTAACAAAGTCATTCCATTTCCCTTAATCTTGAAACACTGAACAGCCTCTTAATATGGAAAAGCACAATGAGACAAGTTCTTCACTGACATTTCACATCAATCACTCGAACTGCAACGGACATAAATTTCCATATAATCTGACACAATTATTACAAAGCCATATCACAGCTTCTAGAAGTATAAATACAATTTTCCATTTTAGCCAAGCTGAATAAAATATTCACTTGCAACAATACATTATATTTTGTACCTTGTTTGGTTGTGCTATTTTAAACAATCTGGTGCTCTGATAGTAAATACACTAGGCTGGTTCAGATGTAATGCTAAGCCATAGTTTAGACAAAGCATAATTTAATTCTACAAGAATGAAGCCGGGGGCCGTAAGATCACACACTCCACTGCCTGCCCTCCAAGCATGGATGTTAGGAGTTTAGAAGCTTTCATCTCTGTTTAAATCAAACACAATTCCATATATCATCTGAATTTGGACAAACTGTGCTTATTTATAACTATGGTTTGCTGAAACAAGCTTTACCACAGTTTAGAGCTCAGCCACAATGCTAAACTGTTGTTAATCTTAAATGGTATTGCAAGTTTCTGATCTCCATGGCCACAGCAGAGGAGGTAAGGGAATGGGGAAGTATACAAGTACTGTGACGGTTTAATATTTCCTGTGAGCCCTTCAATTTACTTAGAAATAAGTACCATTAATTTCCATGGTGATTAATTCCAAAAAGGCAGTGATCCTAAATACACATGAGAGTTCTGCGACAAGTAAATGAAGCATGGATCTAAAACCCTTCCATGTGTGTGTGGGGGGGGGGGACATTTCTGCAAGGGGAGTTGAAGGAGGAAGTGATGGCCAAAAGGAAGGAGTAAAGGCTCTCCCCTCACCCACAAATTTCCTCACAAATTTGGCTTCTTGGCCTCATTTGCAAAGAGAAGATATAAGGTAGAGACAGAGCATGTTGTTCTGTCATGAAGTTGTGAGACTCCGCACATTAACCTAGGCCAGGGGTAGGACTCCCATAATCTCTTACCATTGGCCATTCTGGCTGGAGCTGATAGTAGTCAAAACATCTGGAGGACACCACCTTAGCTATCCCTGACCTAGATCTTCCTTCTATTGAAATTATTCTGCTTTACGTTTAAGTAAATAAAGTAAAAATAGGGATGTAAGCATGCCTTTTTATCTCTAATACCTTTAAAAAAAACTTATAAAAAATGGTTAATACGGCATGCAATATAGGAACTTTTTTTAAAAAAATCCAAATGATAGTCTTCCAGAAATGAAGAGTAATAGAAAGCAATAATTTAAATTAAAGATGAAAATTATTGGTTGCCAGTCACTACTTTGTTTGTGTCATAAAGAAATGAGACTCTTCTGTACTAGGAAATGAAAAAGACTTAATTTTTGGACACTTACAATATCAGTGAGGATGTTATTAACACAGAGACTAGTGACTTAAAAAAAAAGATTTACTTCTTGTGGGATGCACCCTTAGATTTAAAGGAACTGGAACCCACTAGCTTATAGTAAAGTAGATATAGCTCAGTTGTAATTGTCTGAGTTCAGCAGTTTCTGGGAAGCTAAAAAATGCAATTTAAAGTAATTCATTTCCAGTCCAAAGGAACAAGTTGATTCAGTGGCATGTTGTAGTACAAACAAATTTACCAATGTAGGACTAAGTTGTGGTTTCAGCCAATCAAATTCATTGGCAATGCACCATTGATTCTGGGAGTAGCAGGATATTGCAGTACATGGAATTAATCTGTTTCTGAAATTGCCCATAACAAACTCCCAATAAACCCAGTTTAGAACCGTCCAATCTAATCCAGACATCATTGATGACAGGGACCTGGTTCACACATAACACTAAGACAAACTATGGCTTAGTGTGGATGAGAATGCATGCTAGTGCACAGTGAGCAAAGCACAGCCACTTTGCTTCTCCCCCATTCCTGCTGCCATGCTACTAGGAGCTAAGTCGTGGTTTGGTTTAGTGTTTAATCTGAAACCAGCTTCATTGTTTGCCTTAATCCAAATAAACCATGACTGGCAACTGGCAAGTTTTGTTCTTTAGGGAAGACAAACCACAAGCAAAGGTTCAGAAGTAACTTGAAGCCTAACCACAGTTTAGTTCCCAATAGCAGGACAGAAATGGGAGAGGAACATAGCACCTGTGATTTTTCTCTGTGTGCACCACTCATTTCTCACTTTCTCATATACTCTAAGGCTAAAGCCACAGACCTTTTTAGCATTATGTGTAGATAAAGCCACTCCCTTCCTTTTTATATATTTACCCAGATTTTGGTCCTTTCTGTGTTTGGCTGTGTACTTTCAAATGTGCCAAATGTTTAGGATATCTTTGACACACATGGACCTTCTTCTAAAGATAACACTATGCAGCAGTGCGCAGTTGTTCAGATGCTACTGTTCTTACTGTACATATCTGCAAAATGCAGTTTTCTAGAGCAGCTACCCATGGTTGGCTGAGCAGTTTCAGGGATGGCTGAGAATGTCTGAATGGAAGCTCTGACCCCCTTGTTGTTCTTGGCACACACCTATCTCGGGAGACAATGGAAGAGTGCCCCTTTGGGGTAACGCCAAACCATTGGAAAGTTACAACACCTGGCTGTAGAGACTGAGAGACTGATATGGGACAGATAGGCTTTATTGCAGGTGGGGCAGATGACAGCGTCCAGTTTTGCTACTACAAGTGCACCATGGCATCTCTTCTCTCTGTGCTCCTCCCAGCAGTCATTCCTTCTCTTGTCACTGCTGTGGATACACAACTTGTCTGTCTGTCTCCAGGTACTGGAATCATCTGCAAGGGATTCCCATATGGCAGGGTTAATGTTGCCAGCCTTCACGTCATGTTTGCAGACATCTTTGTAACACAGAGTTGGTCTGCCAACAGACCTAGCCTCTGAGACCAGCTCTCCATAAAGCATGTTCTTGGGGATCCTGCCATCTTCCAAGCCAGCATGGACATCTCTAAGACAGAAGTGCGAACATGCAGGGAATATGGGCTTGGGAGAGCACATCTTTGTTGGAGACTCTGTCCCTGCCATGTGATGCCCAAAATCTTCCTGACACAGCACATATGGAAGGCATTGATGCATCGCTTCTATTGTGTGTAAGTTGCCCGTGACTCACTTCCATAAAGCAGCATGTTCAGCACACAAGCCTGGTAAACCTTCATCTTTGTATTAGATGTTAGAATTTTGGAGAGGTGGGCCATTTTTGTAGCCACCTTGCGAATACGTTTGTCCAGCTCAATGTCAATGGAGAGGTTGCTGGTTATGATGGAATCCAGGTTGACAAAATCGTCTACCAACTCAAGCACATGGTCACCAATGCTGGTGCGTGGAGTGCCAATGACATCCTGACCCAGGATGTTGGTCTTTGTTAGGCTGATGATGAAGCCAAACTCCACACAGGCTTGGGCAAAATGACTGATGAGTCTCTGTAAAGCTTCCTTAGAGTACACTGTCAAGGCTGTGTCATCTACAAACAACATCTCTTGAGTAAGAACCTGTCATACTTTCCCCTGGGTGCTGAGGCATGCCAGGGTGAACAGACACCCGTCTCTCCTTGAATGGAAGCACACGCTATCTTAAGTTAAGCTGAAGGCATAGGAGAGCAACAGGGAGAAGAATATGCCAAAGAGAGTTGGGGTAAGAACACAGACCCTCTTGAAAGTGAAGAGTTCTAGATAGAGATCCCAGTATCACAAAATAAATAAATGAAATATAATAAATGCTGGAACTAAAAGACACTGGGCATGCAGTAATTTTTGGATCACTCATACAATTCTAGTGCTGAATACATAAGCCTAGTCCTAAAGCAATATACACACTCTGCAAATATTTATGAATCCATTTCAGTTTAGAAATCTGTTTTGGAAGGTACACTGGATCTTAGTAGGAGTTCCATTAAACAGAAATATGGGAAGAGAGGCATTTGCTCCAGTGAACAAAGGGGGAAATGGCATTAATTTATTAGACTGGATTGCTAAAAAGGCCCAATGCATAAGTTTTAAGTACCATAATAACATTTGCAAGAATTATATAACAAGACTAAGCAAGACTAGGTGATGTGAAAGAATATGAAAGGAAGCAAAGGTTACCGTAATAATATTACTATACTTAGCATTTCTGAGATATGCATTATCTTCTCAAACATTAAGATTTAAGGGCTTGTTTGCATTAGAACTTGGTGCTATGAGTATCAGACATTGCCCTTGAAATAATCCATTACTATCCTAGTAATAATCTACACATTGACCTGCTTTAATTGTTTATCTGAAAACAGGATGTTACACAACATAAGCTTACATTGGCTGACTGCAAAAGTAAATTATGAGTTCTAAAGAACATTAGGAAAAAGCATGACCTGATTACAGCTCTTTGATTCAGATTCAGATGTAGATGGTAGCATGGATATACTTTTGCAATCTACAAGATAAAACTGAATCATTCTTTGGGCAAGGCAAATGTTTATTTTTGAGTTGTACAATAAAATATGCACTAATAGCCTGAGCTATGCTGTTTTCCAAACTATTTGTCCACCACTTTACAACCCTTTACGTATATCAAATGTCGTCTACCTTTCCAGAAGCAGCACATTTTATAACACTGCTTGCACATATTTCCTCTTTGTGTCTAAAAGTTCATTTTGTGGTTTTGGTAGCCATTGAAGAAGTGAAGTACATAGGACTTTCAAATGTTGTTATACTATAGGTCCCATCATACTGGACTATGCAGTCTGGGGTTGATGAAGATTGGAGTTAAACAATATTTGGAGGTGCATAGGTTCCCCATTCATGAGACAGATGCTGCTCAACACAGGCAGTTATTTGTGTGAATTAGTTTCTTGCATGCCAGAAAGTTACCTCCTCTGAAAATAGAGTGACTACCATAGCTGTTGTAGTTGAAACTGTGAACCATAGTACTGGGGACATATGGGACTCTATTCAGCTAAGGTCCAAGAAGAGGGAGGAATTCAATCATGCACTATGCAAAGCACAAGCATTTCAGTTTGTCAGATGGAACAATCCTTCCTCTCCTCCCGCTGCATGCTATTCTAGGGGTTCTCTGGACCACCCCCTCTCCAGAGTCATTTTTGGAGTGAGCAGAGGGAAAATACAAGAGGTAATCCTTGTACAGGGCTTCTGCTGACTGATTCATTAGACACCTGAAGGCAGCCCTGTACAGGGAAGTTTTTGATGTTTGATGTTTTAATTTGTTGGAAGCCGCCCAGAGTGGCCCAGTCAGATGAGCGGCATATTATTATTATTATTATTATTATTATTATTATTATTATTATTATTATTATTCCCACTGAAATGAATGTCATTTAGTTATGTCTATTAACTTGAGTGGGTCTGCTCTGAGTAGGATGTACATTGAATACAAACCATTGCTTCCAACACACAAGGGATCCATGTGGTGCTTCATTCTGACAGCAATCGTGCTGTGAAAATAATGTCTAAAGCAGTCCACAGATATTTAACTTTCTTCTTTTACTGACAAGCTGTTCCTGTGTCTACCAAGCCCAGCAGGAGCAACTTTTTCACAGCTTGATCAAGGGACCAGTTGATCCCTTAGCAATATCATCTTGAAAATGTTGGAAAATGTCTCCTCCATCTTGAGCCAGGCGTACCATTATGCTCTCTCCCAATTTTACTCCAATCTTTTTCAAGTGTATATAAAGACAGCCTAAAGCTCCATTTTTGCCTATATTCTTCATTTGACCTTTAAGGGCGAAAAGCTTCACTGCTGTTTTTTTATATATATATAAAATATAGTTTCCTACAAGTTCACCTTCTAAACCCTTTCCCTTATCTTGCTTGTTCTACATTTAAAAAAGAAAAAGAAGAGAAAGCTTTGCTTCCAAGTAAGATAGGCAGATAGGTAGCAGGTGGGGGGGGGGAGAGAAAAGTGCTCTCCACTATGAATTAATCCCATGTTCATATTCCTTTTCTCACACTTTTCTTTAAATTGAAGCACTATTCTAACTAGTGTTTTCACAATTAAAATTGATCATATAATTTATACAGCACAAACCTATGTCTATTCACAAATAAGTTCCATTTTGTTCTATGCCATTCACTCTGAATTAAATGTGTACAGAATTGCTGCCTTACAGGGCAACTCTATACAAGTGCAGTGAAAAGCAAATCCCATTGATCTCAATGGAGCTAACTTCTGAGCACTCACATGCTTACAGTACAATCCCATATACAGTATGCCTGTTTCCAGGTAATTGGATGTAGGACTGCAGTCTTATCAGCTGACTACTCAGTTTAATTTGTATATGAGCAAAACAGACAATCGGAAGCAAAGAATAAACCAAAACCGTACTTTTTTAGATAATATATGCTGTAAGATAGGATGCCTCTTCCACGATAGTACTTGCCACCTACCGATTCTATCAGTAATTACTTAAAAAGTACTTACTTTTTAACTACAACCTGGTATTTTGTTGTATCTTACTGATAGGCTTTATTGTGATTTAAATTTAAGTAAACCACCTTGAGATGAGCGGAAGCCTCAGAAAGAAAAAAAGGTTAAGACACTTTATAAATACACTACACACCTAACCCCGCAAATAATAATGTAAATTGAGCAGGGAGAATTGCTGACTGTACCACTTCAAAGCAGCAGGCGTAAAACCATGTTTTTGAACACTCCCCCGTCATAAAAAATAATTCCTGAATGTAAATAAATTAACACACCAAGGTGAGGAACTATGATAAAACTTTCTCCATCGTGTGCTACTTCAGTTCATGCAGGGCATTTGTTTGGGTTGTTGTTGTTTTGGTGAAGGGAATATAAAAGGGAACCCCCGCCAGAAGTGTAAAGTGGCTCTGTCCAGACTTCTACCAGCTCAGCCCTTGTTATGGACGGAGCCGCCTCACGGGAAAGAGGAGCCAGCTGGGTGGTTCTGTGAAGGCGAGGAGCAAAGGAGCAAAATACTAGTTGCCAAGGAGCCACTTTCAAGCAAGCTCCCTCATATTTTAGCTCAGCGCTCTGGCTGAAAGGAGCATCACTTGTTTTTCCTTTCCAGGAGACACAGCAAAAATGAGCCTAGGCTCCTTGTTCCAGCATATCTTCCTGACGGAGCAAAAAGTAGAGGGGATGCGACGTCTCATGCACCAAGGTTGGTGGCCACACCATCCGTGTGGAATTTGAAGCAAGCGCTTGCCATCTGGCCACACGTTGAATGAACCAAATTAATGCCCTCGACCCACCTAATGTGCTTGTTTTTTGTTTTTGTTTTTAAATGCCTACCTCAGTACTGGGTTGCGCTGCGTAATAAGTGTTCACAGCACCAGAAAACGAGAATAGCGCCTGGATATTTTGTCTCACAGCTCTAGTCCTATGAATCCTAGACTTGCGCTTTTTAAATGAAAACCGAGAACAAGGGAATTGTGGGGTTTTTTGGGGGGGGGCTGTCCTCTCACCCCACCCTGGAGCCATAGCTGTCAAGTTTTCAATTTTCTCGCGAGGAAGCCTATTCAGCATAAGGGAATTTCCCTTAAAAAAGGGAGAAGTTGACAGCTATGCCTGGGGCATTCATGAGTTACAGTAAAAATGCAAAATAGGCAATTTAAACGGTATGCAAAACACTATGGGGCTCACTTCTGAGTACTTAAAAACAACTTTGGATTGTGTCTCCTTCTCTGATTATCTTCTGTTTATTTAGAGAAGTTGTGTGAGACTCTTACTGAGTGAAGTTGAGTAAAGCAAAACTCTGGGAAATGAGCTTTTTTATGGTTGGCCACAAATAAATTCTAACTAGAACAGCTTACAGAGTTCAGATGAGGCTGTGTGATTCTTCTTGGAATTGACTCCAGACTTATTTCATTCCACTTTTACTTTGTATACCACCTTTCTGTATATGCACAAGGCAATTAAAAGCTGAAGAAACAACAAAACATACAGCAAACATCACTCACCTTATAACAGTCCGATCCCATACAAATAAGTCATAATAAAAATATGACTTTAAAATAAACAACTTGAATCAAATAATCAAATATTTAGTAATCAATTAGAATATACAATAGTACACAATAAAATTAACTCTCAGGCCGTGTACATAATACATAAAAGAAACATGCAACCTTCAACCTCTCAGTGAATTTCCCACTGTAAGATGCCCCTCGCTGATTACTTTTGCAGCCCTATTTTTTTACTTTTGCAGCAAATTTTATGAAACTGCTTGCACAAATACCTTCTTTGTGTCTAAAAGTTCATTTTGTGTTGCAGTTAAACAGGAAATAACCCTGGCTCATGAAAGAGCTAAACAACTAACAGAACAACTGGATGGAGAAAAAAGAAAGTTGGAATCTGAGGTACATAGAATAGCAATTAGAATGATAGAATAAAGGAAATTGGCCATCTATGGGTGTTTTTTTAAAAAAACTTTGGGTGGGTATTGTTTTTGTTTGTTTGTTTGTTTGTTTTGTTTATATTGTAAACAGCCCTGTGATCCCCAGATGAAAGGTGGTGTTGAAATTTATTTATTTAAGAATACTATTACATTTCAGTGAAGAACATTTTGGGGACAATTCCAACCAAAATCTAGCAGCCGCCTGGTTTCTAGGACTGTCAGGAGTTCCCACTTGAAAAAAGCCCACAATGCTTCTACCCTGTTCAGTAGGCCTTTTTTGCAGAACACCACATATCTGTAGGAAAAGCTAAATAGATATAATATGGAAATACAGAATTTACAGAGCTGTGCAGAAGTATGTATTATGTTGACTTCACATAGAGTATTTTACATGACCTCTGCCTTAGCTGTAAACCCAGGTCACAGAACAGGAGCCCCATTGTCCTTTCTGCCAGATTACACAATGACAGTCATTGTGTTGCTGCTTGTAAAACTAATTTATGACAATCATAATTCTATTTTCATGTCACTAATTTGCTATTGACTCATTCTAATTTACAGTTATGGTTTCCATGGTAGATACAGAGGGTTGTGAAAGTGAGGGAACAATTACTGTGAATTACTAATGAGGAAAACTGGAAAAGCGTTCCTAAAGCAATTATAGCTTTAAACCCATGGAATTAATTACATGAAGGTCAATGCCTATTAACTTGCATGTTTAGTTAGTATCAGGTTTTTTTAAAAAAAGACTGTACCTTACAAGTGTAGGAAAAGCCAATATGCATTGTCTTCACTGGTTGAAATAAATACTGAACGCTATTAAAATTGGCATGACTGATCTCCCCCCCTCCCGAGTACAGAAACATAACCTTATGCCAGTCTCTCTGAAGATCTCTAGTGTAATATATATTAAGCACTGAGCAATGCTATTCACATAAGTTCCTTTTCCAAATTCCTATAAGTTTTACTCCACATTTTTATATGTCTAGGAATTTGCACAGTCTCATATCTGTAAATATAGGGGCATAGCAAAACAAAAACAAAAACTAAAAAACTCGTGTAGCTGAACCTCAGAGTTCAAAGATGTTTTGACATCTATTTCACAGAGACTGCTTGTGGTCAAGGAAATGCTCCCAGGAAATATAAATTTTTGGTGTGTTCTGAAAAACTAGGTAGCATGTAATTAGAACTTGAATTATAGCATTTTGCCTTTCAAGGTTCAATGCTTCCTTTGCAAAAATGCTGTTCTAAAGACTATATTGAATAGGTAGTCTAGGGAGCAGTCCCATACTGAAGATCCACAGAATGGTCTGGCTGGCCAGCCAGAAAACCCCTTTCTCAGCAGCCAGTATTGCAGTGGGGTGTGATCGTTGAGGGAGAGATCACTATCTCTTCTCTACCAGTTTACTCTTTTATTTCAAATTGAAGGCACAGATTGTTGTGTAGATATGTGCCTTCATTGACTCTTCTTGGGTGCAGAGGGTCTCCTGTGTTGTTTTAGGAGAGCTCACTTCTGCTGCTCAGCAGAGAGTGGAGGGTGCCCATGCAAAGCAGCAAAAGAGCAGCTACGTTATCCAGGGTATTACTAGCATTCTCCCCAGGCAGTGCCATTAATTTTATCTTTTGCACAATATGAAGGAGTGACATACTCCATTCTGTGCTTAGTAGAAGAAGAGAGAGGTGCAGCAAGTAAGGACAAACCTATTCAAGGCTCATGTGTGCATGCCTGCATTGGTTGTACTTGCAACTATAAGATGCAAACAAGAGTGTTTGCCTAGTCATACTCAAGACATCGCTGATCTGGGTTACCCTCCTGAGGACTCAGATATTGGGCATAACTAAGGTGCCCAACCCCCAAATCCTTCAGTGGCCCGAGGAAGTAAATTCTCAGTTACCAAGGTAAATAAGCAGACTCTTTGTAAGAATGGAGGGGTTGGTGGGAAGGGGAGGGGGAATGTCAAATGCAGGAAAGAGGAGAGCTTGCCATTAACTTGTGAACTTTTCATTTGTTAATTTGTAGTTATATAAACATGTACTCAGTAAACTTTAATCCTTTTTAAAAGACCCAGCTTGTGCGGTTTCATTGGGGTTTTTGTAAAAATGCTATTTGAACATGCCTAATTACTATGCTGCTGTAAAGAATAAATGAAGGAAAGGGAGAAGAAAACTCTCCTGTGTTGCAATTCTTTTATGATGGAGGTGCTTCTGAGAGTTTAGTCCTTGGTTCTAGTCACATGAGGAGGATATCCTAAGGGACGTTTGGGGGTACTGTATTCTTCTAGAGGTTAAAATGTTGGAAACTTTTAATTTAGATTCCCTGTTGTTCCCCATTGCTTTGGCTTCTGATGGCGGCAGCAATAATGCCAAGTTTGTATCAGTAGTGAGGGAACCCTTTGGTCAGGTAAAACTGAGCACCCACAACCAGATTTAAAAACAAATTCTAAATTTAGAAACAATTTTAGAAACAAAACCTATGTAGTGGTCAGGTCATAGCTGACCCAGACAGAACCTGGTGGGCCTACAAGTGTGTCTGCACAACCCTAACCTCTTTGCCACCCTGCCCTATCCCAATGCTGTCTGGGGTGAGAGTGACTGTCTGGTGCTGCTCCTTGAAACCAGCCACTACTGCTTATGTATGGTTAATTAAATCACAGAACAGTATAAACAATACAGTTTCTGAAGACCTCACATTGCTAGAGTTCTGATGCAAAGGGCCTGCATATGTAAAATAACTTTGTATAACTACAACTGCACTCAGGGTTTTTTTTAACGACACTCTTTAAAATTTGGGTTTTTTTTTTACAGGCTTTATTGCTATCTGGAAAGCTTTTAGACTTGGAGCTTTTGAAGAAAAGAGAAGAGGGCTTAGAAAGCCAGAAAGCTGAACTTCTTAATCAGAAGAGTATTCTGCTAGAAACCTTTGTATGTTCCCAGTGAGACTGTTCTAGACCAGAAATCTTCAACCTTTTGACACCCAGCATTAGCTAAATTGTACATGAGCTGATATTTGAACACACAAAAGGCCCAGGATCTTTGTCCCCAGTCTAGCTCAGGGTTTTTTTTTTGTGGGGGGGGGGGGGGAATATGTCCTGTTGAAAGCAGTGGAACAAGTTCATTGTAACAAAGTTCTCCCATAGCTTTCAGTGGGTTTTGGTGATAACTAGCTGAACAATCCAAACCTCTGTAGTGGCCCAACCATATACATTCACAGCCTCACTCCTCAGGCCCTCTGGGGCAGAAGGCAAAAATGTTCTCTGAGTTGAGCCAGCCTGAAGCTTGGCCCACATTGGTGCTGCCAAGTGACAGCACTGGTGCCGGATCAAGATCTAACAGACCCCAGGCTGGCTCAGTCCCTCCACACCTCTGGCATGGGGGCTTTCCAAAGGGCTACTGTTGGTAGGAGTCCTGCCTGACAGAATTTTCAGTGCGCAGAATGAGGCAGGGGCGTAGGAAGATAGGGGGCAGTGTGCCTGCTCTCCGCCCCCGGTGGCGGAGCATGAAGCTCCGCCCCTGGAATGAAGATATCCATGCACACAAAGTGATACTTGGAATCCAGCTGGCCCCAAAGAACTCAGCCTTTTCAATTTCTTGAGATTTGCCAAGAGTTATTAATATTTAGTAACTAAGGATTTGGTCCAAGCAGGAGTAAGCCCAGTGCAGTCCAATGAGACTTACTCAGTGAGTAGATATATATAAGTTTACACTGTTAAATTTCAAATGCGGTATCTTCTTAACATTAAGCATCTATTTCTTTTCAATCAGAAAGCACCTTGTTTTACACCTTTTTGGCCCTTCTTCATCATAAGATGCCCAAACCTCCTTTTGCAATCTGTATAATAAAGCTTCCAGCAGCTCTTTGCTCTCTGGCAACTTTCAGGTCCAGTATGGCTGTGTAAAAAAAACCCACACACACACACCCAAGCACTGCACAGAAATTGATGCACTGTCTTCATGCCATATACCATATGCATAGCTGTCAACCCCCCCCTTTTTGCGGAAAACTCCCTTATTCCAAGCCACAGCTGTCAACCTTCCCTTTTTTTGCTGGAAATTCCCTTATTCCAGCGCCGTTTCCTGCTGCTATCCTGGATTGTTAGACTGTCTATACCGTAGACTGTCCCCGGGACAGGTGAGGCTGCTGATCCCTTATTTTCAAATCCGAAAGTTGACAGCTATGCATATATGTTACAAAATAAATAAGAAGGGGGTCCACAAATTCATGTTTTGATTAGTCATGTGCTTCTTGCAAGAGTCTCCTAAACAGCATGTGTTATCATACATGGTATGACCACCTCATAACACCATCTGTTTGGCAGGAGCAGCTGAGATCATAACAGAATGAGCTTTTCAAACCATGTTGGTGGAGGGCAAGACAAATACAGTGGTACCTCTACTTACGAATTTAATGCATTCCGAATGCACATTCGTAAGTCAGAAAAAATTGTAAGTCGAATCCCATAGGAATGCATTGGGAGAAAAAATTCGTAAGTCGAAGCAACCCTATCTAAAAATTCGTAAGTAGAAAAAAATCCTATCTAAACCGCATCCAAGATGGCGGACAGAGCTCCGTTCCTGAGTAGAAACATTCGTAAGTAGAGTTACCTTACATTTGTTGTTGTTTAGTCGTGTCGGACTCTTTGTGACCCCATGGACCATAGCACGCCAGGCACTCCTGTCTTGCACTGCTCCCGCAGTTTGGTCAAACTCATGTTTGTAGCTTCGAGAACACTGTCCAACCATCTCATCCTCTGTCGTCCCCTTCTCCTAGTGCCCTCAATCTTTCCCAACATCAGGGTCTTTTCCAAGGATTCTTCTCTTCTCATGAGGTGGCCAAAGTATTGGAGCCTCAGCTGCACGATCTGTCCTTCCAGTGAGCACTCAGGGCTGATTTCCTTCAGAATGGATAGGTTTGATCTTCTTGCAGTCCATGGGACTCTCAAGAGTCTCCTCCAGCACCATAATTCAAAAGCATCAATTCTTCGGCGATCTTTAATACCTTACATTAAGTATGCTTAATTATAGAAAAAGTTCACAGGCAGGAACATGACACTGAAATATTCAGATAAATGCATTATTAGAGGGAGACTTCAGAGTCTTCGAGCTCAGCATAAGCAAACACGTTATAGTAGATGTTAGGAAAATGCATGTTTCATTTCCATAGCACATTCAGAGTGTGAATATTTACAATGTCTATGTTCACAAAAAAATATTTGTGAATGAAGAAGTTCCTGTATTTCCTGTAGTCAAATCAAACATCAAACGTGTCTTTAATCAAACGTACATTGGGCATTAGAATTTTTGTTGCTGTTGGTGGTTTTGTTTGTAATTGAAATCTGTGCTTTATTTTATATTGTTTT
The DNA here is from genome assembly GCF_963506605.1 of Zootoca vivipara. Taxonomy (NCBI): domain Eukaryota; kingdom Metazoa; phylum Chordata; class Lepidosauria; order Squamata; family Lacertidae; genus Zootoca; species Zootoca vivipara. The sequence continues at coordinate 51,996,570 of NC_083280.1, forward strand.
GATTTTATTTTTAATGTTGCTTTACATTTTGCATATTTGCACCCTGGTTTGATTCTAAATACTTAGAATAAATAACAGATAGTCTATTACATGTCTCTAAACATTCATATATAATTTTCATATACAGTATAATATTTCTCTCTCTCTCTCCTCTTTCTTCCTTCCTTCCTTCCTTCCTTTCTTTCTTTCTTTCTTTCTTTCTTTCTTTCTTTCTTTCTTTCTTTATTCTGTTACTTTATTTTATGTCATCATTAGATGGGTACAAAGAAAAAAATTGCCATAGAAGATGAGAGATTTTTGAAGGAAATTACAGAGTTCAACAGTGAATATGGGTTAACATCCAAAAGGGAGCTTTTAATTAAAAAAAGAGTCAAGGCTGAAATATGTGAATTAGAGGAAAAAGAAAATGTTTTGAGAAATGGTATGTCTTGAATTTAATTATTTTATCTTGGACTATCTGAGAATATAAATGACTATGTTGCAGTTCCATGACACTACAATTTCACAATTTTCTTCCAAGCTGAATAGTCCTATTAAATTGTAAGGTAATGATTTTCCTAGAGTGAAGAGCAGCATGCTATCCTGGAGCACCAAGCATGTTCCTTGTTTAAGGAACTTTAACTGCATGGTATGGTACTCTAACATATTAAAATTGCTGAACATGACAGGAGGTCAGAGATAAGACTCTTACTTGTCCTTGCCCCAGTTGCGATCCCATCCATGAGTCACTGCTAAAGATTGAAGAGAATAGTTGTATACAGTTTTCTGTTTTTCACTACTAAACACCAGACATTGCAAATATTTATTGCAAGCCAGTTTGAGCTTTAGCTAGCATGGATAACACTGAATTAAAAATGCCTTTGCATTTTTCATCCATGAACTGTAATTACATGTGTTGCTAGCAAATCAAAAGCCTCACTTCTATAGTTTTATCTTTTCTAACAAATGCACAAAATACTGTTCTTCCCTCCCCCAAAAGAAGACGTCTTCTCCTTCTACATTATAATACTCTGCCTGTCCTTACATACGAGTCCAAGGCAGTAAACAATCACAAAAATACAGTAGTAAAATCTGTCACTGTTGCTGCTTTGGGAGCTGCTGCCAACTCTATTCCTGCTACTGCAAAAGCCGCTGTTAACTGCTTAGCCCCCTGTAGCTGACCATTGCTTCCTTAAGTAATAGTATGTGACAGTATGCAGCCAGTAAGATACTAGTTTGGAAATTATATTACATGTCACATTGCTCAAGGCAATGAAATATGGAACATGCACACACTGCATTATGGCCCAACTAGATCCCTAGTCTGCAGGGGCCAGACCTTGCATCAGCCCTGCCCCCCATTTGCCCAGGGGGTCCCTGATACCTGGTTTGCACCACATCAAGGTCTAATGATGGCCAACATCTATTAGTTGCTTCACAACAGACTGATGGCAACTAGGATTCCAACAACAAAGGCTGATGGAAAAAACACCACATTCTACTGCTATGCCATCCCCACTTACTTGCTGTAAACCAAGTAAAGTTGTATTTCAGCTGACAAACACATGTTTCTCCCCTACACTAACAAGCTGCAACCTCACACATAACTGGATATAACTAGAAACACATATAAAATTAACAAAATTAACACATATAAAATTAACAAAGAGCAAAGACAAAACACTCCAGAAGTAGGGGAAACGATTTGGCAACACATTTCACAAACGTGAACAAATTTATAAGAAATGGGTTAAAAAAATATGAATTAGCATTTCCTTGTTTTTAACACCTGCAACACCTAGCAGTATATGCAGTGGGGCAGCTAATATATGTTGAAGGTGTGGAGCTTCAAACACTGTTATGCTTCATAGTTCATGCACTGAAATGTGATATTCAGGAAGACTATAATAGATGAAATTAAACTTGTAGCAGGGTGTGGTTTGATGGTAGACCCATTGGTTGTATTGTCTGGATATGTTAAGCCCATGAATTTTTCCAGTGGATACGGAATTGGTAACACATTTGTTAACAGTTGCTCATATAGATATAATGGGGGGGGGAGGACACTTATCTCTGTGTTAGAAGACTGGCTAGTAAGAGTTTGGGAACTGACTCATCTGATAAAATTAGCTAATGTAAGAGTGATGGCAAGTGACAACTTGATAAATTATTTACTGAGAATTGGAGCAGCTTTGTTATGTATTGGTGTAACAGAACTCAAGAAAATATTCAACTATACACATTATTGGAAATAATCTACATAACAATAGCTGTTATGCTGCTGTTTTGGCACTGCTGCCAACTTTGCCTGTTTTTTAAAAAGTATTTTTAATGTAATGATTTTACAAAAAATGCAAGTAGCATTTTTGAAGAACTTTGGTTCAGCCCATTAGTGCATTGCATAGATGCTCCTAAAGAAGTACCCTTTCCCAACAGTACTAGGTACAATACAAACACTGTAATTCTCACCCATTCAGTCATAATCTTTATTTAAGATGCTTAGACACTCACAGGATCATTGTGCTATTATACAAAAAAAATATGTTTAATCACTTGCCATTGTTCTCCAACAGTAAAACATTTCCCCCCTGTTGGATTGTGCCAATGTAGAACAATATATTGCAATTTGCCAGGCTCTCATGGACAGTTTATTGGATTATGGTAACACAGTTCACCTGATGATTTTATCTTGCCTTCTTAGTACAAGGTACTCAAGAATTCAAGAAACTTTAGAAGGAAAGAATGAGAACCAGCAGTAGTTAATACAACATTGAACAGAGTTCAAACTGTGCTATTAGCTCCTGAACAAATAGAAAGCTCTTAGCTCTCCAACAAAACACATAAACTACAGTGATTGTATACTGCACAGCTGTTGCCATCATACAAATAAATTTTGTTAGCTTTGCTTGCATTTGCAGCTCTTACTTTTGACAAACAGTATGTTGAGTAATTTTGTTGTTGATAATAAATACCCTAGTGTCTAATAAACTAAAATGCATTTTAGTTTATTATTTGGTCACACTTAGGACCATATTAAATTTATACATTATATTCTGCCTTTCCACACAAATAGAGCCCAAGCCAGCTGGCAACAACAACAACAACAACAACAACAACAACAACAACAACAACAGAAGTCTAATGGTATCTGTCCACCACTGGAATGAACACAATTGGCAGAATGAATTCCCTTACCCCCCCCCCCCCCGAAGCTACCATGCCCCCACCCAGTATATTTCCAAAATCTCCAGAGAGTTAGGGGGCTCTCTGGAGAAATTTTTTGTTGTTGCTGGGCAGAGGGCTACAGTAGGGAGAAGAAGAATTCCACTTGCCTAACATTGGATGTCATCCAGAATTACCAATATTTCTGTGCAATAGTTAAAACTTACATTTGTCAGTCACTACATAAGAGGTAATTCCATATGGAATTATTAAATGCAGCATAAAAAGGTAAAGGTAAAGGTACCCCTGAGTGCTAGGTCCAGTCATGGACGACTCTGGGGTTGCAGCGCTCATCTTGCTCTATAGGCTGAGGGAGCCAGTGTTTGTTCACAGACAGCTTCTGGGTCATGTGGCCAGCATGACTAAGCCGCTTCTGGCAAACCAGAGCAGCGCACGGAAATGCCATTTACCTTCCCGCCAGAGCACAGCAGTACCTATTTATCTACCTGTACTTGGCAGGAAAGGCAGCATATATAGATATAGATAATAGATATAGATATATATGGTTATATATGTAATTATTTTTCAAAACATCAAGAGAAGAGTTGCAACAGAGTATTTTGGTTATGTGGTGAAGCTTAAATCTTTAACCTAATTTTAAAATTATCACTTTCTTAGAAATAGAGTCAATGAAACATGAAAATGTTCAGATAAAAATGTTTCAGCTGCAGAAGAATGAACTGAAGAAGGATTTGTGTACTTTTCAGAAAAAACTCAAAGGTATATTGCTCACTTGATCACCACCCGATTTGAGGTTCAGACATAGTGTGAGTACATTTGATAAATGATTCTGATCAAAAAACATTCAACGACAGATTAATGTTTATATCTATATCATGAACTTAATAGTTTTTAAGTTAATATTAATCAGGGAATTAATGAACAAATAATTTAAAGAATATGGATTTAAAACATTTTCTGCCCTTCTTTGCAGCTTTAGCAATTCAGACTGCATTGGATCCAAGGCTTTGTTTAAAAATAATACAGTCATAGAATTGTAGCATTGGAAGGACCCCCAAGGGTCATCTAGTCCAACTGCCTGCAATGCAGGAATCATTCCACATCTTATATCTTGTGGAATAGGACCTGCTACACCAAGTCCCACTAATGAAACTTTGGCTTTCATGCAGTTCCCCCATGCACCTGCATATTATTTTTTGTATTCCAGTCTTTAGTATTCACATACTTTTGATATATGATCACATAAGAATGGGAATGTCTTAAATACAGCTGATTTTTTTTATGTCATAAAACTATAATCCAAATTTTTCATCCTAATAATAGGTTCTTTTAATGTGCAGCAAAGCAACTGAGAAACATAGAAAGTTGCCTTAGACTAAGGCAGACCATTGGTCCATCTGGCTCAGTATTGACTGAGTTGACTGGCAGTTCCTCCCCAGGGTTTCGGACAGGGGTCTCTCCCATCCTTAGCTGGAGATACCAAGGACTGAAAGCAGGACCTTCAGTATGCGCTCAGCTACATACATACTACAGCCTACATACATACTACATAATACATACATACTACAGCCCTTCCTTACAGTTTCCATTGTATAATAAAGTACTGTATTATAAAATCATAATAGAAAGTTATTGTTTCTTTTTCAGATCTTGAAGAAGAAATAAGAGAAGCTAAAAACACCACAAAGTGTTTAGAAACAGAAAAAAATAAAATTTCTGAAAAACCGCAGACCGATCCAGAATGTGCAAGGTAAAGGTATCCTGCTAAAATGCATAGAACTGAGATGAATTTTGTTTTAGCTAACATGCATTCATAATGAAGCAAAATAACGACATGAATCTGGTTGATATGCCATGTTTGTTTATGCAAGTGACCCCTATGGGAGGAAGCATCATAGAGAGCAAAAGGAGGCTCAGCCATTCCCTAAACCTGGCACCTTTTCCATAGGGAATGAAGAATTTTAAAGGGGTAAAGCAAAGGAGATCTGCCAAGCCCCTTTCCTTCTCTTCAAGTGGAGTTGAAGCATGACCAAAATCTTCTAAATGAAATGTTTTGCTTCAGAATTTGTGTGTAGGAGCAAAACCGTATGTATGAAACATACATCAAAAGGGGAGTTTAAATGATAATGCTAGTTGCAGATCCATAAGCTGATGTGGTACAGCACACTACAGCTTGCTTTTGCATTATTTATTCTATTATGGTACATTAGCTTTTCTGATGTATGAGGTTGTCATCTTCCTTCTGAATAATACACTTCTCCTGGAGTATCTTGCTATTGCAGTGTCATTTAACATTCAATACAGCATGATTAGGAAAGTGGTGTTTACTATGAATATAAACGTGCTGAAGATCAAGGTTAGTTAGTGTCCATGGGCTTCCAAATGACTTATAGCACAGTCCTTTGCATGTCTACTCAAAGTAAGCTCCCTTTAGGGAAGGGCAGTAGCTCAATGGTAGAGCATGAGCCTTGCATGCAAGAGATCCCATGTTCAGTTCCAGCATATCCAGGTAAAGCTGGGGGAAACTCTTGACTGAAACCCTGGAGAGCCTCAGCCAATCAGCTAGATGAACCAATGGTCTGACTCAGCTTAAGGAACCTTCCTGTATTCTTAAGGTAAGTGGGTGCAGAATTATAACCTTATTTGAATCAGTAAGATATTTAAACAGTGCAAGGTATGTTTGTTTTTAAAATGAAAAAAGTGTTGATGTTAATATGAAAAGTAATGTAATACGGTTCTGCAATTTGCTGAATATGATGCAAAATAATTATAAAGAATTGTCAAGATTTATTGATAAATATAGTTATTTATTTTGCAAATCATATGATGAACACCAGAAGGCAAAGTGGTACTACCATGTCAAAGATTGCACTTTTGAGAAATCTGCCATTTTACACCTTGGGCTTACTTCAGAGGCACAACTGGATGAGTGCACCATTATTCAAGATTTTACACATGTATGTTGTATTTTCTTAATCTAAGACTGAAGCATCAGTATGCACCTCCTTACCCAAGCCCTTCAAAGGTCTGTGAAGGTGTTTAATTTAAGCCCTATTGATTTCAATTAAAATGCTCCTGCCCTGCTACTGAATAGCATAAAGGCAAGTAGGCAATGATTGTCCAACTCAACAAAATTCAGTTAGACTATGACTGCTCACATTTTATTTTGTACGGATTGAATAAAGGAACAGCATTAATAATTGTAGATAACATATCACAACAAAGATAAACACCATACCAGTTTATTATTTCTGGGTTCCCCATATTCATCATCTCCATGGTCATCTATGGCAGTATTGCCCAAATCTTGATACCTCTTCAGCAAAGGCCTCTTCCTGTATTCAAACAGGAAGTACCCTTAACTTGAAAAGGTAGATGCTTAGTCAACAGTTCATAGAGCTGTGGGAAGATATTCATGTAACTGGGATAGCCTGTTACTAATAGGAATGTTTTGACATTTGCTTTTCACCGCCATTGAGGGCTGAGGGATTAAACCTTATTTTCTGGGCAATGGTGATGTTCCTGAGCTGCATGCAAGAGCTGTATACAGGAGTGAACTGTGCTTCTTCCTGACTTTTCAAACTGCACATACAGACTAGAAATCAAATAATGATTACCTCTTCCTCTTTGCACCTTCCCCTGAGCTTCCGGAAATCTGTCCACTTTGGGTCTTTTACAAAGCCCCTTACATACTTACCTGGATTTAAAGTGAATTGTTAAGCGTTTTATTTACTTATTTAAAACCCAGGCATTTTTTGGCACTTGAAAAACTGCTTAGAGAAGGAGGTGTGTGTGACTGCATGATTGACATAAGGGTCAGCCAATCAGTGTTGTGTCCTGCTTTGCTCCTTTGGCTGCTGTTTCTTGTAAACTCAGTTTGAGAAAGAAGAGCATTCAAGTGGCTCCAAGGGGCATAGAATAGTGCAGGGGTAGGGAACCTCCATCCCACATGCCAGTGTTGGCCCACCAGAGGTTCCAATGTGGTTCACAACCACACCCACTTGTCAAATCAGCTGACATCAGTTGATGATGTCCATTAATGGACAGGAGGTAGGGTTCATTTGTGCACAGGCTGCACTGGCCCATAGAGCAGGATTTAATCCCCAATTGCCAACTGAAACAGAAAAAAACCCATTGTTTTAGCCACAGTTTAATGCAGGACCCCTTCCTGAATTAGGAAGGGGTTTGCATTGAAACCCCTGCTAAAAGAAACAGTCCAGGAAGGCCTTCTGTCCTGTACACTGCATGCCTAGGGTAGTGGTAGTGGAGGAGAAACCTTTCTTTTTCTGGTAGCTGTGGGACTGGGGTGCTACTCTTTCTTCTTCTTCTTCTTCTTCTTCTTCTTCTTCTTCTTCTTCTTCTTCTTCTTCTTCTTCTTCTTCGATCACTCGTAGCCGAGTAAGATTGTCTTCCATAAACACGGTTTTAACAATGGGTCCGTAAGTGACTGTGGAGGCCAATTCTGGATCCACACGTCCTTCCAGTGACCTGGCTGGGTAAACTGAGGTTAAAAGAAAAGTAGAATGAAGTTAGGGTGAATGTTGGCTTGCTGGCACTTGTGGAGTGGGCTATGCTGGTAATTCTTCTGTGGATTGAATTTTAATTCAGGAGGCAAGTATAGCAACTAGTCAAAGAACTGAACGTGGTGTGTTTCATGCAGCATCACTAGATTAAAAAGTAATCTTGCAGATAATACCTCCCAACATGCACCAAGAGTTGCTAATACTTAAGTTATTTTTGATTACTTTTTGAAGCGTAGAGGTACTTTCCAGAAGGAAAAGGATTTCGGCTGCTCTTTCAAAATGATAAGCTGTTTTGCATTATGTATCTCTTAACACTGAATGAAAGAGGCATAACATCAATAGGCCTGACAAGAAGACAATTCAGCAGGAAAATAACACACTTCCATAGGAGTTGGTTGACTGATTAAATTGTTCGATTTTTTTTTAATTATTTCTTTTTTGAGGACAATACACACTTTAGAATCTTGTTGGAGACAGAACTAATTAAATATAGAACAGCTTAGTTTAGTTTCAAAGTGTGGCTAATGAAACTGGCTCACTAACATGACTGCTGTGCAGACAAGACCAGATTATTATTATTATTATTATTATTATTATTATTATTATTATTATTTAGTAATTTCACAGGATTGTACAGTCTTTGAGGGTGGACAAATACCACACCTTTCAGGTGGGAGTACTTCCAATTTGATGTAGTTTATTCCTTTTTTTAACTATAGAAATTCCTCTGGGAATTATGTTATTATTTTGTGTTGTTCCATTGGGCAGTCTGCTAAGCCATTGGAAAATGAGGGCCAGCCAGGCTGCTGAACACAGCCAAGCCACTGTTTAGAGCAGCGCCCACAACTTGGCTTTGTCTGAAGAAGGGCTGTGGAACTTGATCTGGCCAGTGGGCCAGATTCAAAAGTCCTCCACCTCTCAGAGGTTTCTTGGACATCATATCACAGTCTCATGTGAATCACCTTTAAAGAAAGAATTGGGAGCACAGTCTTAAGATTCTCCGTCTGCAGGTGTGGCTCGAATTCAGGCTGTAGCTGCAACAAAAAAATTGGGATAGCTATCTTATCAAGCACGCTCTTGATTCTTTTCATCTATAATTCACCCCTTTTTTCAATTAGGCAGTTTTTTCTGTTGCCTCAAGACCAGTGATGTTTGTCATCAGTAGAGATATTTTAGCCTTCTCCATCCTGGGAGAAGGCAACAGAAAAAGGCGCCCCTTTCAAAAAGCACCAAATTCTACCAGCAGCTGGAAAGGACTTAAGATTGTACTCCCAGTTGTTCTTTTTCAGTTTAACTTGTGGGTTTACCTGTCTCATGCATGGCATGGCATCATATGATGTTAGGTGATGGGGAAAAAACCTTGCTGCAGCTGTTCCGGTAGGAGAAAGCTGTGACACCTCTACTGACAAACCTCTCTGGCGCATCAAAGCCAGTGCTCACCAGCATAGATAGTCTGTAGGTGGTAGCTGTAACAAAGATAAGAAACAAGCAGGTCAGGTACCATGCTTATTCCTAGCCGTCTAGTCTGCAAAGCATTCAATAAAAGGTTGTCAAGTGAGATCAGAGTGGTCTAGGACAAAGATAATAACAGGACTTGAACATACGCACTACATGTGATCTACATCTGAACGTCTTCGTTTACTAATTTTGTAACTAAATAAAGAAAGTAAAAATGTTGCATCATCTTGAAGAGAGAGAATGATGAAGACCTGGCAGCTTGAAGAGCCTTTGAATTAACAGTGACTCAGCCATCTTTGCTGTCATCTTCAGGAATCTTTCCAGGATCTAACTGTGCAGACTGAAGTCTTTGCACTCCAGCTACTTTTCCTGTATTATAGAACTAAGATACAAGCGAGACCTTGAGACAGGTCATTAGAAACAGAATGACTGCCTGAAAAATGCTGGCCATTTTTCATGGGGACTGTTAAGCTGTGCCACAGTTCCATTAAAATCATTGTTACCGGGGTATAACCAGAAGCAAGATCACACCAACTTGAATTTTCTCCTCACAAATTTTCTGAAGCAAAACCTGCATTTTGTTTCCCCCTTTCCTCATTTATATTAATGACGGGCATCTTTTTTTAAAATTAATGATGAAAGAAGAATTGGTCCTTTAAAAAAGGCCTTGTTGAGAAAAGCACCTACAGTAGTAAAAGAGTTTCAATATTAGCCGACATTTTCACAAAGATGCTTTCATTTTCACACCAGTTGTGGCAGGTTAGGTGTCACAGCAGAGGATTCATATGCTTTGAAGTGTCCTGCTAGTTTGAAAGAAATATTGCAGTAAAAAAATGCACTCCACTGACAGCAAAGATCCACCAAGCCATCAAACTAGAATGTAGCATGCTTTGAAGAAGGCCCATTATCCTACTGGATTATATGTTCATGTGTCAGGACAAAATACTGCCATTTCCTTCCATGAAAATCAATTGCAGAATCTCACTGTATTCTCAGCATGCTAGTCACCAACTTCAAAACAGCTTTAACAACATACAGAGCTTTAAGATGTTAAGTCTAAAAGCCAAATGAAAAAGTGTCATAAAGCAGTGCATTCTTTAGAAGAAAGCTTATTTGTGGGACTGTTAAAAGGTTTAGCATAAAGATGATTATTTTGATCATCAGTTTGAGTTACCTACTGCCTAAAGCTTTTAGTACTATTGTGATACATTTATTTTCTGGGGCAAAATTAGTATTTCAGAATGCACCACTCAGGTCTAGCTCTCCATCCATATGGCGTATGGTGTCAATTTGAGACACCTATAATATGATCTGATTTGCTTTGTCCTACAGTGGGCATATGATTTGTGAAGACAACACCACAATATGTTTAAAACTATCCCATGCAAAGCCATATGGGCCAGGCATCCACACTGACATCCAAACCTCAGACAGTTTCCCTCCTTGGAAAAAGAATGGAGAGAATTCTGATTGTATTTGTGGGACCTCCTTGCTGAGTGTAGGCATGGACTGTCTGGTTCATAAATTATTTCCTCCACATGGCCCTGGTACTGGAGATCCTTCACATGCATGAACCTATACTGTATGTCCATTGCAGGGTTTGTTTACTTGACAAATCTCATAGAACTAGGATTACTTCTTACATACTGGAATCAGGGCCAATTTAGACACCCTGCAGGAAACCTTCAACTCACATTGATGCTAACTGCATGTGGGGAGAGTTAATGCTTAACATAGTGTTGGGGAATTGTGATCCTCCAGATGTTGCTTCACTACAGCTGCCCTGCATCATCCCTAATCATGGCTACAGTTGATGGGATTTGGGGTTCAGCAACACCTGGAGCTTCCCATTCCTTAAAAGCTTACTGTGTAGTAGAGCATACTGTGTGCAACATCTGTATATCAGTGTTGCAGCTACCTACTAACATATATTCCTTAAAAGCATTTGAGTATATTGCCTAGAAGAGGAAATGTCTTTTCTCAGTATATACCACCTATTTCAGGTGAACCAAAATGTAATTATTATTATTATTAACTGTAAGTCACAAAAAACAGTGAAAAGAGGACAGCATCAAAATATGCCAAATTAATTTATTGTAGATTAGTGGGAAAGCACAAATACTAAAAAGGCAGAACTTCGGTTTATATTTGCCTTTCATGCCCCCCCCCCAATAGGAACAGGTTAAAGCCATATTTTCATTCATAGATAAAATGAGGTGAGTGGATTCATTTACAGTTAGAAGTTTGAATGGCATTCTGCTTTCCCCCATTCTTCTCCTGTTAGTCCATTTCAAAGGGAAATTTTAGAGAAGGGTTTTCGCTTTTTAGTGTGTGAACTTCTGCACTCTTTTCAGAAGCCTGGAAATATTGAAATAGTTTGAAGTTGCTTTGTGTTATTTAATAGTTAAGGCGTTTGTTTACTCGACTAATCTGAAAGAACTAGGATTGCTTCTTACATTTCTTATTATAGCCTAAGAAAGCTCATTATTGAAACCATGAAAGAACAAATGACACTGCATTCACATAAATCATCCAGGAAATATGTCCACTAGAGCTGAACAAATCCTTCATATTAACAGTGCATTGCCGAGGGCCATGATTCTGTTGGTTTTGAACAAATATGTTCAATTTAATTTTATGTTAAATTTTATAAGCAAGAAATACCCATCTCTGGAGTAATCTCTGGGGTGCAGAATGAGTTTCTGTAATGATAATGTGCTAACTGATTTCTTAAAACTTTTTATACCAATGCCCAGTGGGGCTATTATAGTTAGAATTGTGTCAGGGTTTCTATTATGAACCCCAATTTCAAGGTTTATAATCCAACAATAAAAACGTGCTCTAGGGTAAAGTCTGTCATTGAAAATTTGCTCGGGAGTAATTTCCCTTACAGAAATGCATATACAGGAAAAGTAGTTTGGGAGAGGGTTTGTCTGTCAATTTACATAAGTTTTAGTAGGTATGAACACAAGTGATATTAGTCTCCAGCTTTGAAGTTTGATGCTTGCATCTTTAGTCACTTGGTTAATGTTTTTGCCCTCACAAAAATTTTATTAGAAAGAATTCTGTCTACGAGTGATATCAGGCTTGTTAGGTAGAGTACTACTTACTTACAAAAAAGTGTACTTCTGACAAGAGGCTGAACCAACAGGGTTCGGGTACCCAAACTTCTGACTTCATGATAATGCCCTTGTATTGCCAGTTTGGTAATGTTATCTATAAACATTACTCTAGTTTATATGTCTCACAAATAGAATATTTTGGACATTCTTCTTGCTGCCTATATGCTAGATTAAGGAATATTAATATATAGTGGGTTGTGATGATATTTATGTATTAGTGCATAATTCCCTCATACTACTGGATAAGCAGTTTTTGGGGGGTGATGAAGGTGCCTGGAAGAGCACTTCCAATTCGTGAGCTTTGTTACAACTACCAGAATGTGAATAGTCACTTCATTAGCTTTGGAGATAGAGGACCAGAATGTGAATAGTCACTTCATTAGCTTTGGAGATAGAGGACCAATTGCTCATGAGTTCTCCCCTGCAGCCCTTCAAGCCCTTTGATCAGCAGGCACAAGCTTCAGGTCTTTTAAAAAGGCAAATGGTTTCTGAGGATTAGTTTGTAACCCTCTTTTAAATGTGTTAGGCCAGAACAGTCCTCCTCTGGACTTCCACACCTGCTGTGGAGACTTTTCAGAAAAGTGATGGTTCTGCTGGTTGAGATGCATATAGTATGGGAAATAATCTTTTGTTGGACCAACTCATTTCAAGCTTCCAAAATCTCACAGTAATTATTGAAGCATAGATTTTCAGAGCAAAAATAAAACCAGTCTTACTGAATGGTTAGGCTGATTGCTGGGACTAACAGGCCGAGAGAAAAGCAAGGTGGGAAAAAGGCAGTTAAAATATAACTATACCCTTTAAGAATCTAAAACGAATATCCTTAGTTTCAAGTCTAGCTATTTCATGCTTATTTTATTTATTTATTTATTTATTCTATTTAGAAATAATTATAAACCACTTAGTCAAAGAACTCTCTAAGTTGTGTACTTAATAAAAAAAATTGGTAAGACAGACCTAAAAACCACGGAACTATTAACAAATATACATAATATAATGTTGCTAATTGACCAAACTGTTGAAACACAGTATGCACATGTTAGCTCAGTAAGGTCTTTGGCATTTATTAATTTTGCTCAGAGATGCATTTTGTCCTGTTCAGACAAGTGGCTAAATATTCATAGTATGTTTTCATCCTATTTAAAGTTTGTATTTAAAGTGCATTAAATAGTGAACCTTATATATAGTTAGTATTCTTTTTATTACTTCAGTGTTACACTTTCACAAATTTCTGGTTAAGTATAACTTTAAATATTTTCATTCACTCCAGACTTAAGTAATGAATAAATAATGGAAATGTATCATTAAGTGTCTCCACAACATTGATTGTGCAGCCTGTAACTTCAGATACATTCCCTGTTTCTTGAAGGGATAGGTCTGGGATATATTGAAATTACCCAGCTTTTTATTTAAAACAAAACAAAACAAAGAATTAAACATATAAATCAAGCGGCCAAATAGGAGCATGAAGCAACAAGAATGTCTTTTACTGCCTTTTGCAAAACTCAGCGAGAAAAGCAAATGTTTCTACCAAATGCATAATTGTTTATCTAGTGCCTTACAGCTTCAGAGCACTTTGCAAGTAGCAATTAGAAATTTCTCTTAACAGCTCAAGCAAAAGCAACATACATACATACATACATATTTTTATTTGTTTGCCGCCTTTCCTCTGTTCAAACCATGCTCAAGGTAGCTTATAACATTAAAAAATACTACAACATAACAAAAGTAGTCCTAACAATCAGTAAAACATTAAAAAATACACAACCAAATAGAACAATTTCCACATAAATCACAAGATCTAAAACAAAGATACAAAAAAACCACAGCAAAACTCCGCAGCAGCAGCAGCAGCAGCAGCAGCAGCAGCAGCAGCAGCAGCAGCAGCAGCAGCAGCAGCAGCAGCAGCAGCAGCAATAACAACACCGAAGAGTCTGTTCAGCAGCCTCAGCTTTTGTAGTCATGGCCAGTCAGGACTCCACTTGGGTGGAAAAAGGCCTGCAAGGCAGGGAACAGGGTGTTCCAGGATTCACAGCCAAGGTGGTTCCTGGCCTCTTCAACATCAATCATGTTCCTGCATGTGCGTCTGAACTACACTACAGCTGGAACAGACTCTGCAAATTTGTGGCATTCCTGGACTGAGCACCAGACGCAAGGGACAGACAAGAGGGAATGGCTGTTAGAAAACAGGTTCTGATCCAGGATGGGTCCTGTGTTCTTAATAAGGATGTGTGTGGCCCCTTGGGACTGGCCATAGCAAAGAACCAGTCCTACACAGCTGTTTTACTGTCTTATGCTATACTGCTGTGTGCTATCTGACTCAATAGATCAGGTGCAAAAGTACAGCAAATCATAGACGTGTATGATACGCCAGCTCCCTCGGTCAGTAAAGCGAGATGAGCACCACAACCCCAGAGTTGCCTGCGACTGGACCTAATGGTCAGGGGTCCCTTTACCTTTATGATACATTAATTGTATTGTGGCCATCTCAAATACTTAAGCTAAATCAGGACACAAAAGCAGTATTGCCATCCTTGAAACTATCTTTCTGAAAGGTAAATGAACTGGTTAACAGATCTTATTGTTTGCAGTGCATAGCAGAAACAACAACAAAAAACAACCATATGATCAGGTTCAGGGGCTTTGTGCCTGTGCCTTTTTTAAAAAGTAAAAATGTATGACGTGATGGAAGATCAATGGTATTGTACATGCTCATTTTAGGACTTTTTTCTTCTTTAAATTGGCACATATGTAACAACACTGCAGCTGTACTTAGGAAAATACACCTGTTCCTGGTTAACAAAGAAATGTAATAGGAAGGAAGGAAGGAAGGAAGGAAGGAAGGAAGGAAGGAAGGAAGGAAGGAAGGAAGGAAGACAGTTTTGCAAGTGATAGGGACCACCATATACAAATAAAAGCAGACAAAAAGTGGGACTTTGGAGCTGGGTTTTGGGTTAGTACAGTCATACCTTGGGATGCAAAAGTGATCTGTGCAGGAGGCAGGTTCTCAACCTGCAGCGTTCGCAGCCTGCAGCACCGCGTATGCACATGTGTGTGATGCGATTCGGCGTTTCTGCACATGCATGTGATGTCATTTTGTGCTTTTGCACATGCACATGCGCCGAAACCCGGAACTAACCCGTTCTGGTACTTCTGGGTTTGGCGTGGTCCGCAACCCGAAAACACACAACCCACAGCGTTCGTAACCCGAGGTATGACTGTATTCTTTTTATTCCTTTTAATTCAAGGTTACATGTTGCCATTATGTTCAGCCTAACCCTTTTATGTGGAAGAGATATTACCAAGTAATATTTAAGCAATGAAATGTTGTTTATATACAAGGTAAGCTTCTGAATCTTCTTAACATTCAATATATATAAAATCTCAGTCGAGGTCTCACACTGTGATATATTTACTACCACTAGAATATAATCCTTTCCCTATATGGGCTCACTTAGCAGTCCCAAAATAACTACGGTGACCCCAGAAATTGCTCCTCTATTATCATGAATGGGTTTAACACAACTTTATACTTATCTTCCATTTTACTATCTTCTGGCAGGTATGACAAGGACTGCAGTATAACTTTATTGCTGCATATACTGTGGACCATTAAAAGATCTGAAATAGCTTTTTCTTGGTCCAGCAAGTATCCACTTAAGCAAATATAATGGGTAGTACTCAGTATATGGACTCCTTGGTTTCAAAGCTTTTCCATTCCCAAGTAGAAGACATCCCATATAAAGAAGCTTTTATTCCCATATTAGTCACCATTTCTGCTCTGCTTTTGTTATTGCTGCTGGCACTCAATGAGCTGCCTGCCTGTTCTTCAATCCAGAGGCTGCATTGAACAAACCAGAATAAAAAGACCATAATCCCCAAACATCAGTAGATTTCTTTAGTCTTCTGCCACCAAAATATAGCCTATTTATTGGAAGTTTCTGTATTAAATTCTTTCTTTGCCATTGATGAAATGTTATGCAGGTGTTAAAGTAGGAACGTGTTTCTGTGCTAGTAGAACACTTCATATACTTCATACCATGCTCACAACATTCCCCATGTGGCACTTACTGTCAAAGTCAAACATATTTCCATTTTAAAGAAGGCTCAGTCTAAAACTGACTAGCATGTAGTATTGATTATTGTTCTGTAAAACGTTTTTGGTGTCCAACAGGAAAGTGAATCTTTTGCTGCTCTCTGTAACTATAATTCCTCTCTTCAAGGAAAGCTCTTACTAATGTTTCTGTAAGAATTCAATGTAGTCTCAAAGGGCACAATTTCCTACATTACACTAGATGTCTTTTCCCCTTTTTAGCAGTTGAGAACCTCAAATGTATGTTGTAGATTTCATCAAAGTGAATTGGAGGAGAGGTGCACCACCAGAAATCCATTATTTAACACATGGTGGCCAACATGATGGTGATCAGATGTTTTGGACTACAGCTTCCATCATTCCTGGCAATTGGCCATGCTGGCTGAGGCTGATGGGACTTGTAACACAACAGTGTCTGGAGGGAACCATATTGGCTACTCCTGACTTAAAATATGCCCCATGAAATGTTAAAGAATGACCTGATCTATTGGCAGTGGGAAAGAGATTATTGAAACCCTTGGAGAAGGTAAGCAATAGGCAGAGAACATCACCAACTCTGGGAACAAGATTTATAAGAACTTATAAAAGGCAAGGATCAAAGATTCAAATCATGAAGTTTTTGAATGAATAGGATATACAGTAATTTCATCATAGGTTATAATATGCACACAACCCACAGAGGAAAAAATACAGTCTTTTAACTTAAGCTTGTCTTACAGCACTTATTCTGGAGATATATATTCTTCCTGGAGATTGTCTAATTTCTTCACATCACTAAACAATTGCCAGTACTGTGCAGTGATTTATACAGTCTTGGATAATGCAGTTTAAATCACATCAAGCAATCTAGCAAACTTTGGTCTCTCTGATTTATAACTGGATAGTGACATGTGATCCACACATTGTTGGGGAGCTTATAGGACTTTTATTGGGAGACAGCTAGGATGATGAAGGTTGAATTAAGAACTGGGACTGCTGTGAAGAAGAGAAAGATTCAGCTGACAGCCTCACCATATCAGGTGTTTTGTTTTTAAATGTTGGCACAGGCTTAAAAAGAAATTGGAGAGTTACAGAGAAGATGAAATGGAAAATGCCTGTGAGGCTCTTCAAACGGAAATTGAATTTCTGCAGATGGTATGCCCTTTAAACTTAACATTTATCATGTTTGATCATTTTAGTTGGGGAGATTCTATTTTTCTGCACATACAACACTTCCGAATAAACAATATACTAGCAGACAGGTGGAAGTTATTTGCCTTTCAGATACTGATTTACGGTACTAGTAAGAAGAAATTTAGTTCCCATTATAACCATGCCACTCCCTTTATTTCCCATGACTTCCATGACTTTATTTGTTTCAAGAGAGGCACTGCTTGGGAGAACTGGTAGATAATGATGATTCCTTACCTTAGCGGAAAGTATTAGGGATTTGAGATAAAATGCTGCCTCCTGCGCAAAACAGCTCCAACCATTGCTGTCCACATGCATATTTCCCTTCTTTGCTGATAGCTGCTTCTGGGTGAGTCACGACTTCTCATCAATGGTGATCTGTGGAATAGAAACAGAGAAAGAACTGAACTTGCCTTCTTGTGCTATTGCTGAACCTAAACCTAACAGCTGCTGTTGGGACACTAGGAGGCCGTAGTTATATAAAATGGGAGGGATCTGTGTCTTGCAGTATTGAGATAGACGAAAAAGTCACAATCCAGCCTGTGCATCTGAATAGTCCACTTGTCTGAAGTCCATGCACGTTTTTGGGGAAAACCCTGTTAAATAAACCCATGATTTCAACTGATGGAAATTGTTTTGTAAGTACAGTACGTATGAAGTAGGGCAAGGGTTCCCCTGGTTATTTCTTTTAAACTGTTTGTAGCTGCGTGCAAATTCTGCTTCATGGGTAATTGTATGGAGGAAAAGATGGCTGACCCCATGTAGAATGTCCCTATAAGTGCCTCGGGTTAGTGATCTTTTTCTCCATACAATTACCAAGGAACAGTTGGAACATCATAATGCACTGCTGCTTCCAGGGGCTTTTAACTTAAAACATTTTCAACAAGTGCAGCAATCCTTGTGCTTTCTAGCAGCTGCAAGCAGCTGCAAGCCGTTTAAAAGAACGAATGAACCAGGAAGCCCCTCAGATCACCTCATACAAAGAAATATGTTGAATCAAACCGTGCTGTTCAAAAGGTTTGTAGATGTGTGATCTAAGCCACATGTCTATGTTCTGATCCGAGCCTGATCGTCAGATGCAGACTAGGGAGAAGCTTTCCAAATTGTAGAGTGAACCTAATCCTTCCCCAATTCTAGAAACAGAGAACCAAAACTTAATCTTTTGTTCTCTCCTTCATCCCAAAATAATCACTCTGTAGTTGCATAGTGGGGGCCTTCCTCTGTCTCACAATTAGCTGTGCTTCTCCACAGATTTTGCATGGATATAGACTTGTGTGAGCAAATACCAAAGAATGTTTTAAAAATCTTTAGTTATTTTACCTTTTACAGTAAAGAACAGATAATGCTCGGAACAATTAGCTATTTACCACTGTCTCTTTTTTATTGTTGCAGAAACTGTTATACAAAAAAAACAAACCTCCAGTCAAATAAATAACATATGGTGGATTGATTCAAATGTCAGAGAAACAAGTCTTTGTAGCATTTGAGTAAATGCTGCTTTTGTAAGCCTTTGTTGTTAAATTTATCATCCTCTACATTTCCTGCTAGCAAAACATGGAACCTGTTTTTCGCAACACATATTGTATATTTTCTTTCGTCTGTTCATTAGCAAGGGTGTCTAGCAACTGTAAACAAATCATTTTCTTTTTGCTGAGAGATTTTTTTTTGGCAGTCTTCCCATTCCCATATTCAACATTAAAAGCCTGCCTGCATTCTATCTTCACCAGCTCTGGCAGAAGCACACAATTCAACATAACATGGATCTTGTCACTATTATCTCAATTCTGTGCTTGTCTGTGCAATTTCTCAGTGCTGTTAGGTTCCTGGTGTGCTTCCCCGACCCCTTTTAATACCAGGAGAAGGAAACAATGCGGCTCCCTCTGAGTCAGTGCTACCAGAAGGAGATTTTCAATGAATATTTAGCCACATTCTCTTTTAGTGCTTAATGTAGATTTATTTCAGCCTATTATCCCTTTTTAATAAATTCCAGCAGAAGTTTGGATGTTTGTTTATTTTTTATTGTCTTGCTTAGGTAGAACTTCGTCTAACTTTCGCTTAAGGTCATTTTAGATCTAACATGTCATATATGAATATTGTCTATTAATCTTACTTAACAATCATTATTTTTAAACTGATTGCTTCACTTAAGTGCCTACTATTCTGTGATATAAAAATATTTCACACAGGTTCTTCACCTGTGCATGTGATTGGTACCTCAGTTTTTCTCACCAGTTTAGATTTTCATGCTCTAGACATATTTTCATGAGTTAACATATGATTATGGTTTTTAAAATGTGGGGAGGGAGGCATTCGCCCTGGTAATTGTGGGCTACGTAATGGAGTGCTCAGGTCACAATGGGAAGTCTGGCATCAAACAGTTTAGGTTTCAGTTTAGTTTTCATTGTACTATATTCTACCCTCTCTGCCTTCTTCACCAGCCACAAATTACACTGGGAATAGAAGAGACAACTAAGGAACATTATTTCATTTTTCTACAACGTAAAGAGGCACTAGTGTGATGTGTTTGAAGGAGCATGAGGAAATATACAACAGTAGCATACAGATAGGACTGCCAGATGCAGACTTGGCCTGGGGCTGAATTTGGGTGGGAAGAGCAAGTTGTATATAAAAACATACCAGTGATCCAACTCTGGTATCAACATGGGTTTTGGTTTTTTTACTGCAAAATGTTGAGAGGAGCCAAAAAGGTCAATATGGGATGTTATGCAAAACACATTTTCCTTTGTAGCTGCACGTCTGAATCTTCTTTGGCAGAGCACCTCATTATAGGAAGAATACAAGTACAACTCTTGATTTTAGAGTAAGCTTTGTATTCCAGATATATATTACAATATATGGAATAATGAGCCTGTGGACATTCATTTATAAACAGATTACAGATAGTGGGATACCACAGGAACCACAGAACTTCAGGGAATGGCTGCTTACCCAATTTAGTGGTGAGTGGTGGTTGTGGCCTGCCACGGTGCCACCCCATGCCTATTGAGCCTTGCCATGTTTTCACGGTCATTGCTGCTCCTCTGTGGCCACCACAGAGTATTCCGGGCACTGCCAGGACCTCAGTTCAAATTCAGCCAATCCACGGCGGCCTGGGGGGCAGGGCTTAGGCAGAGGACCTGAGTGTTACAGTCTCCACTCAGGTCCACTCCCCGGGTATAAAAAGCAGGCCAGCGCTACTAAGCACTATCCACCGTTCTACCCACAGTAAATTATACCAGTCCCAGTAACATTTTGAAATTTCAAGTCCTGAGATACTTCTTAACTCAGATTCATTACTTCATTTCTAAGCTCTTTAATCACCCCTGCTTCATAAGGCAATAACTTTATAGGATGAAAGATATGAGTGTCATACAGTGTGATAAGAATGTAAGAAGTTCTGATGATACCCTAGCAGCATACTTTGCAGATGGGTACCTCTCCATGCAATTTGCAATCAATGTGAAGCACAGCCACATGACTCGGGCTGATTTGTCCTGCCTACCTGCCTTCTTACCAGAAGTGGCATTGTAGGCTCGGTGTGATAACAGGGTGTGTGTGTGTAAGCCATCTCCTAGCTTTGGCCTGATAGGCGGGATGGTTTCCCACTCTGTGTGGCCACGTTGGGGTCAGGGAGATCCTGCAAGACATTGGGGGCCAATCAGCACCAAGCTGGGTTCCTAGTAGGCGGGGCCACTGGAGCAGACCTGGGGGTAGATTTCACCCATCCAGATCAGCACAAAGGGAACAGAATGTGGGCTGTGCTGTATTTGGCACTGCAGTTCCCACGTGGCTTTCTGTTCCACCTTCCCTAATTTGCTATGGTTTCATGGCTGTCATAAGGGTGACAGCCTGATTTTCTGACCTTGCCATGGATATTGATCAATCGCTGTTTTCAGGGCCAGAGAATGATTTCCCCTGCAAAATGTTCAGGCTGGGTCTGCAGGTTTTGCCTTCCTCATAGCAACCATCACAACCTTAGGGACATGGGATCTTGGAGGGCAGTGTTTCATGTTCAGGCACCAAACTCAGGGGATGGTAGGCCATAGCCCCCCCCCCAATTTACCAATTGGGTTCACCGGATACAGTTCACACTGCAGGGGAACCCCTATACAGGGGTACCCTTGGTTAAGAACTTAATTCATTCCGGAGGTCCGTTCTTAACCTGAAACTGTTCTTAACCTGAAGCACCACCTTAGCTAATGGGGCCTCCTGCTGCTGCCGTGCCACCAGAGCACAATTTCTGTTCTCATCCTGAAGCAAAGTTCTTAACCTGAGGTACTATTTCTGGGTTAGCGGAGTTTGTAACCTGAAGCGTTTGTAACCTGAGGTACCACTCTATCTATGTTCATCAACCAGGAGGTGGGCTGGTTGATCATTGGATACATGCCCAATGCCTAAGCCGAACCTTTTTGTCTGTAATCAATAGAGTTGTTTCCGATTTGAATCCAACCCATGTCTCCCAGTATTTACTTGCCACCTGCAGACCTCACCATGGACTTACTGTGCCTGGGCCTGCAATAAGTGTGCTAGGGAATTTCATTGTTCATTTTCTCAACAATACAGTCATACCTCTAGTTACGTATGCTTCAGGTTGTGTACAACACAGGATACGTACGCGTCGAACCCAGAAGTAACAGAACAGGTTACTTCTGGGTTCGGCGATTCAGGCATGCGCAGACACGCTGAATGACGTCACGTGCGTGTGCAGAAGCGCCGAATTGTGCGGGGAGCATGCGCAGATTTGGCGCTTCAGGGTAAGTACTGCTCTGGAAGGGTCCGGGGCTCCGGAAAGGATCTCGTTCGTATCCAGAGGTACCACTGTAGTGACTTTGCAGTAGACTATCCACTTTCTACTAGTAAACACTAGTAACCAACTGAATGTGGTTTTCACAACTCCTACAGTTCTGGTGTGTTCATTTTACATGTGTTTCAGTTTAAAAGAACAAGTGGCATTATACCAATAAAAATGAATAGAATGTTTAAAATCAGTGTAATGACAAAGTGGAATAAAGCCTTCTCAAATAAAATTGTGATCAATATAAATCAGTAAGGTCTGAACAAATCACTCAGCAGCACTGGAATAAAATACAGTTATGGTTAAAAGAAACATTCATGCAGGGTGAGTTTAGTTTATGGTGACATATTGTATGTGAAAATGTTCAAATTAATCACCATTGTCTTATGCATAGAACAGTCTGGGGCTCATTTAAACTATTCTTGCACAAAGTGTGTGTATGAACGTCTATGTGATTCTTAAATCAAAGATGAGTAATTCTTGAAATAATGAGGAAAGAAAAGATGGATCTTATGTCATTTTTAATTAGAATGCTAGGGAACAGAACATTTCCAAATTGCTAAGGATACATGGGATTATTAGCAATACACCGGATATTCTGAGCAAAGAAAAATGCTTATAAATGAAACTCGGTAGATTTGATTTCAAAAAAAGATTAAGAACATCAATCATCTAAACAAATCTTTGCAAATGAAGAAAATGTCGGAAAAGTTTACTTTGGCTAGCAAAAAAAGTTATGATTGTCCTCATACGCTTCCAGATCTGTTCTGTGTCAACATCTAAATAATATCCCTTGACTTAAACTGAGTTGGAGGTGCAACACCTCAAGTATAGAGACACCCATAACCATGAATCCTAACTGGTAAGGCATTGGGACTTGACCTCCCACTTGTGTGCCCTAACATGTGACACAGGTCCTAAGCATGCACACCTGTCATCCCTGTGTTCATTTTGTGTAATTCTTCAGCTTCAAAGAGGGAAAATGTGGCTGAAGCAAATTAGGTGTACACATATTCCACCTAGATATCATGTTATGTTGCTGCTTTGATTGCCTTCCATAAACATAGGATTCAAAGACAAGTCAGAGTGTGTGCATCCATCTTGAGATAATACTGTTTCAGTTCAGTATCAGTTCAGACCAGCCTTCCACCCAGCTACAACTCAGCATAGCTTATGGGAGTTGTAGTCCAAAATACTGGGAGAGCCCCACGTTCAGGAAGACTGGCTTAGACAATGAACAAAATGCATCTGCTGTATCATAGACTAGTATTTCATATTTTGGCTGATTCTTGTGAGGGATCAGCCAAGCCATCAATGATTGTGTTCCTTTATTCCGTTACAGTCTTTTAACAGCAAGTCCTCATTTTAAAAATGCACAATATCACATTTCAAAGAATGGAAGCGTGGGGGCAGAATAGCCATACATTTGATGTTATATGCTCATTATTGTGCATGAAAAGAAAGTGCACATCTTTCAGAGCACTAATTAAAAGCAAAACCACCACAACAACAATGGCATTATTATGATTGCTATTCAATTTATTGTGTGCCTTTCACCATCAGGGCTCAGGTCAGGTCAGAACAATTTGGAAATTCAGTATTAAAAACAGTTTAAAACTAACTTAAATGTCCAAGGTCAAGAGATATGTTTTCAGCATATGATGCAAACTAAATAATAATAATAATAATAATAATAATAATAATAATAAAAGTTGACTGGGCGGCTTCCAACAGAAATATTAAAATATAATAATTTATTAAACATTAAAAGCTTCCCTAAACAGGGCTGCCTTCAGATGTCCTCTAAAAGTCTGGTAGTTATTTTTATCTTTGACATCTGGTAGGAGGGCGTTCCACAGGGCAGGTGCCACTACCGAGAAGGCCCTCTGCCTGGTTCCCTGTAACTTGGCTTCTCACAGCGAGGGAACTGCCAGAAGACCCTCAGCTGGACCTCAGTGTCCAGGCAGAACGATGGAGATGGAGACGCTCCTTCAGGTATACTGGACCAAGGCCGTTTAGGGCTTTAAAGAATAATGAAACTGCCAGATGCACTTCTGTGGGAAGGAAATTCCACAACCTAGTAGCTGCCACAGAGAATGCCCTCTTTCAGTCCACCACCACCCTGAACTTCTGAGGGCGGTGGAACTACCAAAAAGACCCTCTTGGTAGGGTCAGGACACCTGAGAGTTTGCAGGGGTAGCTTTACTGGTATTCACTTAAAAAAAACAACCACCAACAAGCTAACTATTCCCCAGCAAGACTGGTACAGTGGAGGAGTACCCAGCCTTAAAAAATGATGATGATTGTGATGATGAGTTAAACTCACAGGTGGTTCAAGCTTCTGGGAATGTATTGGGGGCCATTGTCTACTTTGGCAGTCCACTTTTTCATTATTGGATTATTTCACTTGTCACCCTTGACATCACAAGTGATATCTAATACCGGTAGGTGCCAATGACAATCCTTTAACACCCATATACCCTGTGGACACACTTAAAAATACAACTACAACATATAGCTTACCTAATGCTGAGAAATGGAGGTAAAGGTAAAGGGACCCCTGACCATTAGGTCCAGTCGTGACCGACTCTGGGGTTGCGCGCTCATCTCGCATTATTGGCCGAGGGAGCCGGCGTATAGCTTCCAGGTCATGTGGCCAGCATGACAAAGCCGCTTCTGGCAAACCAGAGCAGCACATGGAAACGCCGTTTACCTTCCCGCTGTAGCGGTTCCTATTTATCTACTTGCATTTTGACGTGCTTTCGAACTGCTAGGTTGGCAGGAGCTGGGACCAAGCAACAGGAGCTCACCCCGTCACAGGGATTCGAACCGCTGACCTTCTGATCAGCAAGCCCTAGGCTCAGTGGTTTAACCACAGCGCCACCTGGGTAGTGAGAGATTTTACTTTCTTGGGTACCGTGATCACTGCAGATGGTGACAGCAGTCACAAAATTAAAAGACGCCTGCTTCTTGGGAGAAAAGCAATGGCAAACCTAGATAGCATCTTAAAAAGCAGAGACATCACCTTGCTGACAAAGGTCCGTATAGTTAAAGCTATGGTTTTCCCAGTAGTGATGTATGGAAGTGAGAGCTGGACCATAAAGAAGGCTGATCACTGAAGAATTGATGCTTTTGAATTATGGTGCTGGAGGAGACTCTTGAGAGTCCCATGGACTGCAAGAAGATCAAACTTATCAATTCTTAAGGAAATCAGCCCTGGGTGCTCACTGGAAGGACAGATCATGAAGCTGAGGCTCCAATACTTTGGCCACCTCATGAGAAGAGAAGACTCCCTGGAAAAGACCCTGATGCTGGGAAAGATTGAGGGCACAAGGAGAAGGGGACGACAGAGGATAAGATGGTTGGGCAGTGTTCTCGAAGCTACCAACATGAGTTTGACCAAACTGCGGGAGGCAGTGCAAGACAGGAGTGCCTGGCGTGCTTTGGTCCATGGGGTCATGAAGAGTCGGACACAACTAAACCACTAAACAACAACAACAATGCTGAGAAAATACAGTACGCCCACAACAGAAGCACAACCTTGAGTGTTGGTATATGGACAGTGCTTAACACAGGGATAACAACTATTTAGCTAAATGCAACATCTGAAATCAGAAATATTTCAACAAGCATGGCTCTTTGTTAAAGAGAAAGGAATCCTTCTGCACCATCTAGTGGCTTGAACTGCTATGTAAACACTAAATCCCAAATATAGTATCCTCGAACTGGTACATGAGAAACAAGACCAGCATACTCTGAACCAGCCATATTCTGAACCAACTGATCTTTCCAAACCATCTTCAAAGGCATCACTACGTTACACCAGTCAATTTTAGATGTTACTAGAATATCCATCATCATTGTATCAAAGTTATTTCTGTTAAGGAAAGGCTGTGGCTGATGTAGTAGTCTCTGCTGGTAAAAGGTGCTTCAGGCTACTGGTGATACTTGGGCATCCAAAGTAAGATCTGGGTCTAAAACCACCCCATGCTATGTCCTGTTCTTTAGGGGATGGGGGTAAGTGCAACTGGAACAGCTCAGTTTGTAGAGTGTGAGACTCTTAACATAGCTGCCAAGTTTTCCCTTTTCTCGCGAGGAAGCCTATTCAGCATAAGGGAGAACTTGGCAGCTATGTCTTAATCTCAGGATCATGGGTTTGAGCCCCATGTTGAGCAAAAGATTCCTGCATTGCAGGGGGTTGAACTAGATGACCCTTGTGGTCCCTTCCAAGTCTATGATTCTAACTCTGATCTATAATGGGTTGACCCAAAAAAGTATATTTGCAGGTTTGCATTTTTATATGGTGTTTTATTTTAAAACCATTTTAAGAGAGAATGTTTAAGACTTCACAAGAAAAGGAAGAGAAAGGTAGAATCAAGGTGCCATTCCCCTTTATGAGAGATATAACATCACAGCTTCCTTTTAGATGTTGGCTGATGTATATTCATGCTTTGCTAATTTCTATCTGATGGAGAAGAGATTCTGAAGAGGGCAATGGATGGGCCTTTGGTGTTAATCATACCCTTTCTTTAGGATGAAGGTATTTGTTTCCTAGCCACTGTGAGTAAGTAATTTCACAAAGGACAATTTCTTTCTTTGCCCATATTATTTAGAGCTTTATCCCACCTTTCCTTTCAAAGAAGGCCAGAATGGCAAGCAAAATTAAACACACACACCCCACCATGGGTCTTCGGCAGAGAGCCATAGAACTCAGTATTCCAGGGGCAGTCAACATGGCGCACCCCAGAGGTTGTCAGACTCCAACTACAGTCCACTCTAGCCAGCAGAGCCAATGGCCAGGGCTGCTGGGCCATTGGGCCCAACAGCACCAGGAGCGCACTACATTGGCTGTAGTGGATCTTGCAGTAGCAGATCTTGCGGTCTCAAATTTCAGTGGCATCCTGTGCAACACAAAATTTTTATGCCCCTCTGCCTCTCACACTCCATTGTAAATCATAGTTGTGACACCTCAGCGGGACCCCCAAGGCTCCGTGCCCACTGTGACCAAACCAGTTGCACTTCCCTAAATCTGCTACATGTATTCTGTGTAGGAGAACAAACACAACAAAAAAATCATAATTCAACTATACATCAGAACATAAGAGCCTGCTGGAGCAGGCCAAAGGCCCATCTAATATTGCACCCTTTACACACAATGGCACCATAGGAAACCCATAACCAGGACATGAATGAAACAGCACCCCCCCCCTCCAAATACCTTCCCTATTTTGGTCTTTACTTCTAGAGCTGGGAAACATTTTGTTATGTTGGGGGCTGCATCTCCTTAGGGATGTGAGTAGGTTTGGAGTCAAAAAACAAGCAGTGGGTGGGTCCACCCCCTTTTCTCTGAACCGCCCCCCCACTTCACCCCTCCTTGCCCCCAGATGAAATGAGGCCGTGGGCTGCATGTCACCCATCTCCTGCGCTATAGGAAAGATAATAAATAAAGTTCATGAAAGGATGCTGCAGCTTCCTCTGGCTTAAGATATAAAATAGCTTTCTTAAAAGTAGGCCAACAACAGTTTTGAGACTAAATTGTGGTACAAACTATCCCGAAAGAGATGGAAGCAATTCAAAGCTTCATTGTTTAACCCCCTCCCTTCAAGAATCCACTTATCCATGAAAGCTCATTACTGTAGTAAAAGGCAACAGGCAAAGAAACAATAAAACAGAAGGCAGGCATCCAAAGCTCCTAGGAAACTGACAGAAGCAAAGGATGAATTTGAAACCAGAAGTTATATTCTATACAACAACAAAAAGTTGCAATTGTATTCAAGTGCTTTATTCAAGATTGCGGTGAGCAACACTACTCAGTAAAAATAATTGAACCGTTTACTGAAGACGGTCTTGCTGATGAAATAAAATGACTCTGTGGTTTATGTCTAATAGTTGATACGTTTTATGTTTTCTAAGGCTGCAATCCTATACCCACTTGTCTGGGAGTAAACCACATTGAACTCAGTTGGACTTACTTCTAAGGAGACATGTATAGGATTGCGCTGAAGGTTTCCAGAACAAAGAAGAAAACACATTAGTTGGAGATGAATCTCAAAAGGCAATCTAGCAGCAAGTAGGAGTTCTCAGCAGAATCATCCTATCACATCGGGAAGCTCACAAGCCGCTACCCAAAATCCCTGCATCAATGCAAGTTTGGCTAAAGGCAAATGAAGATTTGCATTTGTAATGCTTATTTGCAAAAATGCAAGAACAACCACTGGAGGGAGAATGGACTTGCAGCAAAAGCCATAGCTAGGTGATCTTGTGCCGCTGGCAGAACTGTCCAGATTGCACCCCCTAGTAGCCACTGACAAATTAGCTCTTTTTTCCACCTCTGCTTCAACCCCCCCCTTCAATTCACCCTCTATTAAAAACCTTTTCTTATGAAGCAATAATCAATATTTTTATTTATAGACATATTTATGGACATATTTTTAGCGGGTTTTGTGACCCCCTGCCTGCGCCCCTGGTGCGGGCCCACTTCACCACCCTTTCATTCCCTATTGTGCTCCTGGCTACCACCCAAAATAGATTCACCAAAACGGCTACTTGCATTGGGAGGGGAATTCTCATCAGCTCCAACAGAGAACTACTCTGCGATGCAAATGGCAGCTTCAGAAGAGTGATTTTGGCCAAGAGTGCCACAGGGGAAGAAAGGGTTAAACTCCTCCTCCTCACCTGTTGCAGTCTCAATAATCAACCCTCACTCCACCCCATGGAGTAACATTTACATATTTTTTCAATACTATTCAATATTAAAGTCAAATATCCCTTTGTCTAGTTTGAGCAATTTACAGTAAAGGTTGAACAGGCATTGACAGCAAAAATGGAAAAGTAAGATGATGGTAATAATATGCAACACTAATACAGCATTTTACAGCAGGGTTGGGGAACCTCATGCTTGGTGAGCAAATGTGGTTTTCCAAGCTTCTCTAACTGGTCCTTGGGACATTAAACTCCTCTTTCCAGCCACATCTCCTATCCCCAAACCATACCCCTCTTATTGGTCATGCTTTGCACCATCCTCAAGCATTTTGATGTGTCCCTGAACTCTGATCATGCTTCTTGCTTGCCTGAATGATGGACAGAGTAGGCTGTGTGAGTGTGTGTAGAAACCATTCCACTGTACAAAGGTAAAATTTTCCTGTGTTGCTCTGTCCATGTTTACCTCTGGTCCTGTTCACCACTTAGATATGATCCCTGGAAATGCAGCCCCTCAGGCTTAAAAAGTTCCCCAAACATGTCCAAAGGGCTCACACACATCATCTTATAAAGATGTAGCTGTGTCTGTTTGTTGACGCAAACCAGATCTCTGTTGTTTTTGCTGATGCAGCATGGCTCTTGTAATCGTCACAACACCTGGTAAAGCTGATTGGTATTACCATCCCCAAATTGTGATCTGAGGCTGAGAGGCTGCCTGGCCTAAAGCACATCTAGCAAGTCATAGCAGAGGCAAGATCTGAACCAGACTGGTTCTAATGCACAGCTCACAGTGCAATCCTATATATGTCGACTCAGAAATAAACCACACTGAATTCATGGGGGATTATTCCCAGCTAAGTGTACGTAGGACTGCACCTAGTAAACCCCAATAGATTCAAAAGGTCTTAACCAGTGCAGTGAGCTTCCGGCAGATTGCTTAGAAAGGAAATGGGAAGCCCTAGTTATTGCAGTTGCATTCCTTCCTCCCTTTAGGTTTGTCCAGATCAATGACCTTAGGGTGCATCACTCTGCCCATAGTGCATTCAGTGTAATTCTCTCTCTCTCTCTCTCTCTCTCTCTCTCTCTCTCTCTCTCTCACTGAGGTAGGAAAACGGAGAAGTTGAGAGATAACGTTTTGCTGTCAGCTTGCAGAATGTTACCATCTTAAAGTGTCAGCAATGTACTGTCCATGTAATCAGTCAAGATGGATGACATATACTTCAAGATAAGCAGCAGCACAATGCTGTTAGCGTAATCTCCATCTAAAGGGATATAAATTTATCATAGCATTCAAGATATTGAGTGAACC
This sequence comes from Zootoca vivipara, assembly GCF_963506605.1. Lineage (NCBI taxonomy): Eukaryota > Metazoa > Chordata > Lepidosauria > Squamata > Lacertidae > Zootoca > Zootoca vivipara. The sequence goes on from NC_083280.1 coordinate 52,026,901, forward strand.
TCAGCTCCAGCACTCTCTGCATCCCAAATGAAATGCCTCACTTTCCCTAATGACAGAGAACACTTAGAATAAGCATATGTAGGTGTACTGTCTGGGGTCTCTGATGGAAATTGACAAGCAACTTGTCTCTGCTACTAAGGCTGAAATTAATGCTCTTTGACAGAAGGCATGGCTGTTGCATCTGTCCCTGCTTGTTCTTGTTATTAGCCAAACCTATTCAGCAGCTGTCAGTTCCTACTAATATATTTCAAACTTTTATGCAGAGAGCAACAACTGTGTCAGGCTAGGGCACCCAATTTCAACTTAAGTATATATTAGGAGCGGTGACGTGGAAATCACTTGCATTTCCTTGGAGATGTGCAACACTCTGCTTCAGAATGTTTGCCACTATATCAGGGAAGTCTAATTCTAATGTATATTTTCCAAACTTGGGTCTCCAGCTGTTTTTGGACTACAGTTACCATGATCCCTGACCACTGGTCCTGCTAGCTAGGGTTGATGGGAGTTGTAGTCCAAAAACAGCTGGAGACCCAAGTTTGGGAAACACTGCTTTAATGCTTCCACCCTTCCTTCTGGGCCATAGCTAGAATCCTCTTATAAAAAGGGAGGTTATACCCAGAACCCTGTTATATGCTGAACCCTGTATCCATAAGCTTACCATCTGGAGTAAGCAACCTTCTTCAGCCTCAGGGCTGCATTCTCCTCTGGGCAACATTCTGGGGGCTGTGTACCAGAAGTGGGTGGGGCCAGAGACAAAACTGGGTGGAACACTCACCTTCTTACAGTAGAATAGTTTCTGCACACTGATATACCTCTCTGCACTCCATCCAGGCAAGTATTATCAGAGTTCAAGGTCATAACCCAGCCCAGCAAAACTCTTGAGGAGGTTGGAGAACAAGAACAGTGAGGGTTGTAACCTGGGGATAGGGTATGTTCTGAAAAGAGTCTTGGGGGCCAGATAGAGAGGCCTGGATAACTGCATTTGGTGGCCTCTAGGCCTGAGGTTCTGAATACATGACTTACATGATTAGAGGTAACCTCCTGCCAACCTAGCAGTTCGAAAGCACGTCAAAATGCAAGTAGATAAATAGGAACCGCTACAGCGGGAAGGTAAACGGCGTTTCCGTGTGCTGCTCTGGTTCGCCAGAAGTGGCTTTGTCATGCTGGCCATATGACCTGGAAGCTATACGCCGGCTCCCTCGGCCAATAATGCGAGATGAGCGCGCAACCCCAGAGTTGTTCACAACAGGACCTAATGGTCAGGGGTCCCTCTACCTTTAGCTTTAACCCATTTGCTGATACAGTTGTCAAAAGTGAGTGGCAGAGTGGGGTGGCAGCCACCACTAGACCTCCAATACAAGGATGGAAAGTGGGAGGGGTGAAGCACTAGCACAGCCAGCATGGTGCAAATGTACCAGCAGGAGCACCAAATTGGCCCTGCCAATGTATTTCCACCATGTTGACCTCACCACTGCCTTGCCCCTCTCCCTCTCTGCCCGGGTACGCAGCAGCAATACAGGCGACTGGAAGTCAGGTGAATGCCCCCTCCACCATCCGCTGCTTCCAGTAACTGTCCAACAACACCTTGATGTCCAACAACACAGAAAACAATGAGAGGGCCATTGAGTCTACCCTCAGAAGCCCAGAATTAATGTAAATGCGGCATTACATTAACTGCTATTACATATCACCACATTTTACATGACTCAAATGCAATTCTCCTGATATTCTCCTGATATTATTAACATTTTAATGCCAAGTCATCTGCTGCAATGTCATCAAAACCTGCATTTTCTTGGGGAAAATATGCATGTAAGAGAACAAGAAAGGGTTTTTGCAGCTTAGGGACTATAAACCCCAGGAGACAGTGTGATCTGAAGTTAAATATATGTGAGCAGGACTCATACAAAACTTTATGCATTACACTTACAAGTGAGATTTTGCACACTAAACTATCCCAGGGCTTGTGAATGATAAAGCTTTGACAGAATGGAAGTGCAAACAGAACAGGCTACAAATGTAATTTGTCAAAGGACTTTCTACATAATTCCACTGCTCAGGGACAGGAAAACAGAACTGAAAACCAAACTCCTGCTGCAAGTTACGCACAAGACTAAATGTGATATTTAGCAATCTAAGTCTAGATGACACTATTTAATTGGAAACATAATAGTACTGACTCATGCCTACAGGAGGCTGCCAATTTTCTTATCTCTGGCAGACATACAAACTTGTTGAGTGAAGAGTGTCATTTCTAAACGCTTCACTGGCAAGGGGTGTGGCGTGTGGATAATCCTTTCTGATACATTACAACATGTCTTCAATACATAGGACTGTTTACTATTCTGCAGCAATTTACCCTTGGATAACAAAGTAGAAGCTTTTAGGATTTATTCATTTTATCCTTAGGTAAATTAATTACTCCCCCCCTCCAATAGGATATGAGAAGGATTATTTTATTTAATCTTCTATCCCCTAAATTAGAGCTCTTTGCCAAGAAAAACCTAGCTGCAAAGGGCTTGAGAGACATAGAAACTTAGAATGGGACCTCTTTACCTTAGTTCTTACTTATTATTAGAATTCCCCACCTTATTGTTATTTCTTTATTGTTTCAGTATTTTATTAGGTAGAAAAAATAGGTTTTCTTATACTAGTTGTCTGAGATCCCTTTTTTCTTTGTTTAATATACCGTATTTTTCCGTGCATAAGACAATGTTTTTATTACTAAAAATGTTAAAAATTGGGGGTAGTCTTATACACAGATAGTGCAGAGGGGGGATGGGCAATTGGTGTTAGCCGCAAGCATGAGTTTGTAAGCGGCGATTGGGCTGGTGATTGGTGGCTGCGTCAAGGCCTGTTGCTGATTGGCTGCACCCCCCCAAAATGCTTAGGAATTCTGGGCAATCTCCCCCCATTTCCTAAATTTGGGGTCCCAAAAATAGGGGTCGTCTTATACACGGGGGCGTGTTACACATGGGAAAATACAGTACAGTGGTGCCTCGCAAGACGAATTTAATTCGTCCCACGAGTCGCTTTGTATAGCGAAAAATTCATTTTGCGAAGCGGCTCCCATAGGAACGCATTGAAGTGCGGTTTCCCATAGGGTGCCTTGCAAGACGAATTTTAAATTTTAAAAATTCGTCTTGCGAGGCACCCTATGGGATGAAAAAAATTCATCTTGCGAAGCGCACCATAGGAAACTTCGTCTTGCGAGTCTCCATTGAAATCGCAAAACGCCTTTGTCTTGCGAAAAGTTCGTCTTGTGAAGCACTCGTCTAAGCGAGGTACCACTATACTTATATTTCTTTGCACACTGTTAATGCGTTTAAAAGATACTGTGAGCTGACATGAGTCCACCTAGTGGGGAAAAGTAGAATATAAAGTCAGTTCCTTCCAGCAATTGATCACAACAGCATAGGGTGCCTTGTGGCTCCCAAGATCATGCATGGTTGAAAATAAATAGCTAACTAGAGGGGACTAAGCACCGTGGCTGGAAGACCAAACCCTTTCCAGGCTATATATCTATATTATCTACAATCTATAGTTTATAGATCTATACCAGTAGGACTATAACTATGCTGCAGTATCTCAAACTTCTTCCACCCCTAGATAATGGTTGTTGAGGAGAGGAAGACACACTGAAAAGAATATATATAAGTAAAAGTAGCTATGTAGCGAGTGAGACCGGTCTCATTTTATGGACTGTTCAATACAAACTCCCTTCCCTACATGTGGTTTCCTCCAAAGAACTTGTTAGAACCTGAATCTTGCCTGTGTAACAAGTCCTCGCTGCTGTGCTGAGTTGCTTATGTTGCTCATGGATAAACACAACTACTGAAGCTCAGACTCCTGATGCTTCTTGGTATTAGGCAAGGTTTCCTCACACAATGAGGACCTTTTCCAAACTCACGGGATACAGGTGGCCAACTTTACAGAGTCTTCTATTTGTCCAGTCCCTGTCCAACTTAATGATGAAGAACCCTAAAAAGGGAGTGTGGGAGAGACTCTGAAGTTGCCCATCATCAGTGAGCACCTGGACAGCAAATTGAATAGGCAGGCACACAAGTCACCAAAGTTACAGTTTTCCCCACGATGGTGAGACGTATTTCTATTTTTATTGCTTTTATTATACACTGACATATTTTTTTTTAAGAGTTGGCAGTTTAGAAATAATCTTATAAGTAAAAAATAGGTAAATATTTGTTGTTGTTGTTTAGTTGTTTAGTCGTGTCCAACTCTTCGTGACCCCATGGACCAGAGCACGCCAGGCACTTGCCTGTTGTCTTTGTCCATGGAGTTTTCTTGGCAGGGATACTGGAGTGGCTTGCCAGTTCCTGCTCCAGGTGGATCATGTTTAGTCAAAACTCTCCACTATGACCTGTGCATCTTGGGTGGCCCTGCACGGCATAGCTCATAGCTTCTCCGAGTTATTCAAGCCCCTTCGCCACGACAAGGGGCAGTGATCCGTGAAAGGGAGGTAAATATTTAAATTACAGTAAATATGCATCTATACATATCTATTAGCATATACACATTTTATACAAATCTGTGTCCTCTTTTGTCCTCTTTTTAAGTGACGCATCAAGTGTCAAACAATAACTTCAGATGACCCAGAAGCTTTGCCATTTTAAAACCAGTAACATAATTGAATGCCATTTTAAAAACAAAAACAAGCAAGACCTAATGTTATAATCAAATCTATGTATAGTTCTGAAGACTCATCATATGTTGTCTGAAACACCTGTGTGTATGTGTGTCCCTAAACTGGACTTCCCATAATTCTCCACTTTTTAGATATGATTTGCCAATATTTTTTTAATGTTAGCACTAAGATACAGTACTATAAGCTACATTGTGGCATAAGACCCACCAGGTGGCAGTACAGACATGTATCTAGAGAGAATTTTCTGCGTTAGCAAATTGTAAGAGCTTTGCAAAATTCTGACCGGGAAGATTGCTCAACTCTGAGAAGACCTAATATAGTAGGTAGAAAGTTGAACAGTCCATAAACTGCTCACAGTCTTTGATTGGCATAGATCTGGTTGAAAAGCTTTTGAGCAAACTTGTGTTTCTAAACTGGTGTCTCTGATTTTGGTACAGCTGGGCTGAAAGTAGGGTGGAGGAACAGAGCTCTTTAACATTTTCTCTGCCTGAAAATGGTCCCCCCGTTTCAAATTTTTTATGGGCACAAAGGGGCACAAAAATGTTGGGGAACAGTCCCCAAAACATTATTTCCTTTTTGTTGCCTGGGGTGGGGGTGGGGGTGCTTCAATCAATCAAGAACATTCAGATACCACTCCTCTTCCAACCTAGTTCTCCTCCCCTATGACGTCCCAAATTTAGGGCATTCAGACAGTGATGGATCTCCAGAATAAGCTCTTCACAACCTGATTGGCCTTCACTGATGTTGCACAACCACATCTACAGGCAATTGGAGACGCCAAGAGCAGAGAACCAGCATGTAAACAGTAGGCTTGTGGGGGGGGAGGAGAGGGAGGGGGTTCTCATCTTACCTAAATATTTGTGGGGTTTTTTTTGGGGGGGATAGAAAAAATGTTCTCACTAAACATTCAGCTCTACTCTGTATTCTGCAGTTTCTGTAGCTCATCTCTGTTCCTGCATATTTGCATGTTGTTTTCATTTATTTTTATGCACACTTCCCCCTTTTGTACACATATTTCCCTGGAGGATTATGCTACAAAATTCAGAGAAATGTGAATCATGAATTTTTGGAGGCTCATAGAATTGTAGGGTTGGAAGGGATTCCCAAGGCTCATCTAGTCCACGCCCTGCAATGCAGGATAACTGTGTTCAAGTTTTCCCTTTTTTCAGGAGGTGCAAATTAGGGTATGTCCCCATTGAAATAGGAATTGATCCAAAACTTTTCCCACCTCTTGCCCATGCAGTACGAAAGTCTCACCTGTAGGGCAATGGGTCCAGAGGCTTTGGCAACTGACATCTTAAGGGCAATAGAATAAAACCAATGCATATTGAGTTTTTATAGTAAGTTCCTCTCCTCTTTTAGATAAGAACATAAGGTGATCCTGCTGGATTGGGCCAATGGCCCATTGAGTCCGGCATCCTGTGCTCAGGGTGGGGTGGCTATTCGCAGAGTCATAGCGGGGAGGGGGGCTAGTCGAGTTTTTTGGCCCAGGTGAAGCCTCTAGAGGGGCACCATTGAGGCTCCCAGCCCCCCCCAGTGTGTACACAAATGCATGTGGGGGAGGGCTGCCAAACTGGGTCTTTGACCTGGGTGATATAAAGCCCAGTTTCAACCCTGGCGACCCAGGTGCTCACGGGAAGTCTGCAAAATGGATGTAAGTGCAACAGTGCTCTACCCTCCCCCTCCCTGTGATTCCCAGCATCTGCTAATCAGATGATTTGGTGCACTGTGGGCAAGGAGATCCTGCTGCTTAGCTATAATTTCCCCGTGCCCATGTTGCTGCTCTGTGTGCACACAACAATTTATCAACTACTTTGAAGATACAAATCACAACTTGATTACAGTCAGGCAGCTGGTTGTCAAATATGCCTCTCCCATGCCGTAGGCAAGTACTCCCTCTGCTTTTGTGCAGTTGCCTTCTGTGCCTTGTAGTGCTGCTTCCTGAGTTACAGTGCAGTCAGGTACATGTCCACTTGGAGAAATAAGCCCCATGGAGTTCAAGGAGCTTTCTCTTACTGAGATGCTTATAGAGTCGTAATATTTGCTCTACAGTGGGGTGAGTGGTATGCAGGGTCTTGAAACCTTAATTTGTAGCCAGGGCAAATGGAAACATTACTTTTTAAGACAATTCTCCCCTTCACAAATATTTAAAGAAGGGGTGAGACAGAGGAGAGGGAGAGACATTAGGCTAAAAGTGGGAGGAGGTGGGTGGGATAGAGTTTGTCAATTACATTGAGGGGCCTCACACCCCCCCCCCCCCAACTGCTTGAAACCTAGCTTTGTGACCTCCAGCTGTTTTGGACTACAATTTCCATCAACCCCAGCTAACATGGCCACTGACTGATAAGATACAATAGGAACTGTAGCAGATTCAGAAAGGCTGGACAAAACATCTGGACAGGCGGTTGGGGGAGGCTGTTTTGGAGCAGATGTTGTTGGACTACAACTCCACTCAGCCCTAGCTAGCATGGCCAATAGTCAGGCATGATGATAGCTGGAGTCCAACAGCAGTTGTAGGGCCATAGGTTCCAAATCCCTGTTCTGCAGAGTATGTCAGCTCGTCTGAAACTAGGTCCTCATTCTGCAGGGAAATGACTGCTGGAGAAATCTATGGAAAACATTGGGCTCTGATGAACAAATTCAATTCACATTTTGAGGAGTGAGTGCATTAGAATTAATAAGGAAAACAACCTGTGCACCTGTGTGCTTTGGATGTAATAATTATGATTAACAGTGTAGTTATGTTCCTCAGTATTTATGTGGGTGGAGTCTTGTGGAAACTGGTCTGGACCTGTTGAGTGTATCCTTTTAAATATATTAATACAGATAATCGGTGAGATTTGATGGAAGTGTGGAACCTTGTGCTCACATGAGAGAGAGAGATCAGAGACAAACCTAATAACTAAAAACAAGACTAAAAATGGCGGACTGCTTGGGAATGGTGGGTACTGGCACAACCTTTGTTTCACGGGATTGCTCTCTACAGGCCTTATGCATAGATAACCATGACAGGTATATAACAGTGGGTCTGTATGTTTTTGGAGCGTTGCTCATTAGGCAGGGTACAAATGTGTTTGTAGCACTAGCCTCTGCACTTTTACTCAGAAGTAAGCCCCACTGTGCTCAGTAGGACTTATTCCTAGAGGTCTGTGTTTGGGTTGCAGCCTTAATTATTAATTAAAACAGTTGTCCATTGTTGTGGCAAGTGTAAATATAATTGTGTTCCAGAATGTTAAGTTTTCTTTGGAATTTAGGAGTACTTGAGTTTATTTGATGCTAATAGGCAAGTAGATTTCTCTTCTCACAGAGAGGAACATAGCAACAACTGTCTTATATTGAGTCGGACCATTGATCTATCTCACTCAATATTGTCTCCACTGACTGGCAGCAGCTCTGCAGGATATCAACATACATAACTCAGCAACAAACTTTTGACAAACTGCCTGCTTGGTTCCTCACACTCATCCCCAGTGCCCCCCTACACTATAAAAAAGCATTATTCAGAATAGTGGTTTGCACAACCCACTAAGGAAGACAATACAGTAAATTAAAATTCAAAACAGTGACAATTAATTGCACATTCCTTCAAAATCCTATTTAAACCATTTAGTTTAATTAACTCAACAAAACTGATGAACTTCATCCAGTGATTCCAGCTTTTCAAGTCTGATAGTCATGTAGACCTCTTGCCACCCCGTTGCCTCTTAGAGCTCACCTAGGTAATTCCTCCCAGTGAGGAAGTTATGGTTTATCTAAAATGGAAGAAGTAAAATAATGGTCTTCATGGCCTTGTTGTAGGAGGAGAGAGTAGGGTCTGTGCACTTAAGGAAGGCAAGACTCACTGTGGCTCATCTTTGTGCATTTGAATCTGACCATTGTTTTACCAGTACTATGTATAGAATAGGTCGACAACGTCTAGCCCATGGACCGGATGCAGCCCACGAAGGCTGTTTATCCAGCCCACAGACCACCCGTGAACCGAGCCGTCCGCTCAGCGAGTCCCCCGTGCGCTGCGCTAAACCGGTACAGTGCAACTCGGGGACTTGCCGAGCGGTGCCGAAAATGGCGCCTGCGCAGATGCTGGAAATCGCGTCTACGCAGCTGCGGACATGCGCAGAAGCCATTTCTGGTGCCACGCTGCCCATGTTCAGGACGCCGGAAATGGCTTCTGTGCATGTCCAGCCCACAGATGATAGTCCGTTTGAATCCTCTGGCCCAAGGCTGGAAAACGTTGCTGACGCCTGGTGTATAGACATAAAGAGGCATTATACAAGGCAGCTGCTCTATACATTTCAGTGGATAGGGCAGCTCTGTGCATATAAAGCTCTTCAAATGAATGCAGTTTGCTGGGGACTCTGTGTACATTTTGGAATACCTGTGGGGCACCAGATTTGTGATACTGTATTAAGGCATTAATTGCATTATTTAGGATTATCTTAATGCACCTCAGCAAATCTTGACTCTAACTTCTGATGTGGGCAAGTTTTTTTGTACTGCACAGGAATCACAATGGATGAAATGTCTTTGCATAAATGCATAGAGTCTTTAAAAAGAATGTGCCCTGCTTATGAGATTAACATCATCTGCCTAAAGGCAATTATATTTAAATACATGAAGCTAACTCCATATGGTGTAGCTTCTTTATGTTTAATAGAACATTAAGCCACTAATCTGGGTGAAGATTGAAGTTGAATTGCCTTTTGTGATTGTAGCCCAAGGACTAAAAGCATGATTTTGCATTTTGGGTACAGTGTTTATTATTCTCTCTAATAGCACTACCAGTGCAACCTGAAGGTCTAAGACGAGTTGATGAAAAGGAGAAGACAAAATTTTTCCATTTTATTGAAGTATACTTTTGATTATTATTATTTTTTGAGGGGGGCATTTATTTATCCTGAAAAATATTAAATATTAAATATTAGTTGTTTTTATTTTCTAGATCTTGTATTTTGTATTTTGATCAGGCTGAAATTTTGTATTTTGACTATGCGGAAATTTTGCAAAAACTTGCACTTTGCTGAAACACACATGGGCTTTTTTTTGCCAGCTGTAACTGAGAATGCAGAATAAACTATTTCTCCTTTATAGGTGTCATTAGTCAGTTCTTCTAAAAATGGGTTCCTTTAAATGTTTTGTTATCATCATCACTAGAGTTATAACTTTCAGAACAAGAGAGCCTTAGATGGCCCATTGCTCGAGAAAGGTCCAGCCTTAACAACCGTAAAACCTTATGCCACCATAATATTCTTACTAATCATGCAGTGTTTTAAAAGGGTTTATGGTTTAGGTTTTTTTCAGAAGCGTAGCCAGTGCTTTTTTTCTAAAAAATAAATAAATGTTTAAGGGTACTTTTATTTTCCTACCGTACTCATATTCAAATACTGCCCCACAATGAGGCCAAACTTAGATTCACAAAATGTAATGGGGTATGTGTGTCCCCCCAGAAAAAAGCATTGGGCGTAGCTGGGGGGGAGGCGGGGAGTGGGGTGCACTGCTTTTTCGAGCAGTGTGGGCGTTGTGTCTGCCTGCTGCCTCCCCCTCAGCCACTCTACAGCTGAGAGGGGGCGGGCGGATAGACTCCCTGCAGACTCTGTGCTACTCGAAAAAGCAACATGGGCCTACAGGGCACCAGAGCAGAATGCAGCCTTGCCCCGCACTGCAGGCGTCTCACCCCACCCCACCCCCACCCTTGTGCGCAGCACATGCACCACACTGGACACCCAAGCGAATAGCTACGCTGCTGTTTTGTTTTGTTATTTCAGGTTTTTACAAAAATATTCTTCCTTGTCAGTTAAATGCATCACTTTCACCACTAGAGGGGTCCTTCTCCAAGTATTTCATTTATAAACTGTAGTAAAATGCAAGTTTTTCATTTAAACAAGCAATCATTTCAGGCTGTCTCCTCATACGGATTGCATGCGCATTTCTCGGACGATGGATGATCCACTAAACACCATTAATATTAGAAAAGCTCCAAAAACCCCACATTCTTAGCTAATGCATTTGTGGTATCTGAGGCTTGGTTTAGACTGTATGTATGCAATAGACACCTGTTTTTCTGCTTCTCCATTCTGTATCTCTGTATACTAGATGAAGGAATGCTTCATAATGTTTTACAGGGAAAGGCATAACTATAAATACTAGAAAGGATATCATGGAGCTGTAGTGGGTCATGTCCCCCCCCTCCCCAGTGCATTTTTTTTTAGAAAAAGAGGTGCCAGAACTCACCATGAACCCCTCCCTTGTTCTCTTATAATGGGAATGTTGCCCAACTGAGTTCCCAGAACTGTCTGGCAAGTTCCGGCTGAAAAAAAATCCCTGGTTCCCCCACCATGCATCCACCAGGAGTTGACAGATATGTGTACTGTTTGAAATTGTACAGCTGCATAAAGTCTCCATTGCCCTAAGTACCTTAAAGATAATCCTGGGAAATGACAGCTCTTCAGAGCAGACATAAGGGGAAAGTCAGTACTTGCTTACAGACTGAAACAGCTCCTTGCCATCAGAAGTGGTTCATTCAGTCAGAGAGACTAGGTAACCAAAGCAGGGTCTGCAACATGCCCCTGTTTCAATTCTGGGCCCTATTCTTACTTTAGCAACACTTTTGTTAAACTTTAAATACAGTATACGCCAAATCACAGGGAGTTAATTCAACTGCCTGTCCCTCAGTGTGGCACATGTTTTATTGCAATGAATGCCACAGAAGAATAAAGCCACAGTGTTTGTTTAGTCAGTAAGCATTCTACATGTTTTGAACTCAGCTCTTTAGCAGGGCAAAATCTATAATACACTGAGGAAGAGAGTACTGCCTGAAAGATAATTGTGGGGCTAATGAACCCTAAGGCGGTAACTCACCCCTTTATGAAAGAGCTGCCACACTCAAAATGCAAATAAAGTTTTGTAAGCACTGACTGACTTATTTTGTGTCTGAGCTCATTGTACACGCCTGGCTACCTGAACTCTGTCAAGTTAAGTGGTCGGGTTAGGTGTTGAAATGGCATTCATATACACTATGAAATGGTCATTTGAGCATTCTACCAAAGGCACAATGGCTGGACAAGAATTAAAACAACAGCCACACACCTGAGAGAAATATGCATTTGTCTTGAGTTGGTTGCCATTTTAAAAATGGTAGGGGGATGGAGCCTTACCTTTTGGGGGCAGATGAGTTGTGCTTGTTTGTATTTATGTTGTGCATCGTACCTATTTCTCAGCCCCCAGGTGCATTTCTCCCTTGATGAAAATGATAAGACTTAATTATCTGTTGGTCGAAACAGGTATCCCTAGCAAGGCAGATGATGTGTTTAACAAGGAGCCCCATACCATGACTGTTGTCATCAGGGCCGTCCTTTCCATTTGGCTTAGTGCCGCGGTGCGGCACGGCTCCTCCCCATCAGGGGCGCTGGGGCTCCTTTTGGTGCGCTGTTCCCACCATGTCCCCTCGCAACAGCAGGGTTGCTAGCTGCCATTCCAATGGTGCCTAGCAAGCCCGGCCAGGCGAGGGGGCGGCGGGAGCAGCGCCCGAAAGGGCTCCTTTCGGTGTGCTGTTCCCGCCACGCCCCCTCACAACAGCAGGCTTGCTGGCCGCTGTTCCAATGGTGCCTAGCAAAGCCCACCCAGGCGAGGGGAGGGAGCAGTGCCCGAAAGGGTTCCTTTCGGTGTGCTGTTCTCGCCCCGCCTCACAACAGCAGGCTTGCTAGCAGCCGTTCCAACAGCGCCTAGCAAGGCGGGGGTGTGTGTGCCACCGGAGGGATTTTGCACCACGGTGCTGGATACCCTTAAGACTGCCCTGGTTGTCATATCAGTGTTGCATGGGTGAGGTTATTGTGTTTGTATCAGCATGACTATCAGAAGGGCGTGAATGACATCCTGAGGCTTACAAAGTATTGCAAAGAAGCAAAGGCCTCATTAACCATGGGAACAGTTGCAAAACCTTAGGAGAGCATATGCATCAGATGTTTGTAAGTTTTAGGGCTGACCCAAGGCATCCCCTCCCAATTCCTCATACAAAAGCCAGTCAGACTGGCAGCTGAATCTTCCTTCAAGGCTGACGAAAGCATTCTCCACCATATCTGTGGGCAGTGTGTGGTAAGCTTAGGACAGCCCACATGTAGTACACATAGCCCTGTACTACAACATCTCAGTATCACTCACTGCTCCCCAGTCTCTGCTGCCTGAGGAAGACATTCCACTTTGTCTAATGGTGTGGCCAGCCCTGGGTATTTTAAATGGCACTTAGGACATTCATACAGTTGTTTACTATCTATCAGCTGTGAGACAGGAGATGTAACCACCACCCACACTCTCCTAGACTGGATGGATGTCATATAATGCCCAAAGCAAACCAGTCATATAATGCCCAAAGCAAACCAAATTGCAATAACTACACATAAATGAAACACAATAACCCCCATACAAAGAAAAATATGAACATCAGCTTCCCCTTCCACTTGCCAGATGTCAAGTCAGTATTCTTATTCATATTATATTGTATGATCCTCACTCAACTTTGTTCACTATTATCCACTCACTGGGGATTCCAGCGTGGATGGCTGTTGCCGCATGGTGGGTCTGGGGAGGCTGCCATCTTCTGGCATGGCCAGGGAAGGAGATAGTGGACACTGCCAACTTCCAGCTGTGTTGGGCCCACTAGTAAGGGTGGGCAGTGACCACTTAGCCAATTTCTCATTCCTTCACCAGGGATCTTCTATATCATATTGTCACACATCACCTCGATCTCCACTGAGTGACTATGAGATTCCAGGAGTTCCAGATGCTCACCAAGGGCTGTGTTTCCATTGGGAATTCAAGGCACAGCAGAGGCTAATGTCTTTGAGAAATACAATTTATTTACACATTTTTACATCAAACGTCTTCAACAGAGGGAGTGCAGAGCATTATACCCCAAGAGTGTCTCTCATTGCTCCTGTCATAGCTTCAGCAAATTTAAGTGCAAAGTAGTCATGGCTCCATTCTCCCAATGCAGCCATCTCCAGTCAGCGCTGTCTACTTCCTCCTACTTATTCCCAGAAGTCTTTGCAGAAAACAATTCAACCTGTTCTGCTTCCAGCATCCCACCATCTCTCTGTGACCTCCATTTCAAAAGACTCCTACAAAAGGCACTTTTTCCTGTGGAGACATCATGCTCCCGATAATCCTGGCAGCCTCCCCTTTATTGTCTCACCTTTTGTCAATGTAATGCCTCTGCTATCACTTGCCTTTGTTCTTAGATGGCACCTCTCTAAACCCAGCTCCCGAGGAAGCTGCCTTGAATTCAAGCTCCACATTTACCAATTTTAGAAATTAAGGGGAGAACCTTGAACCCAGGATTTTTAGGGGTGATCCTTGCCCCCTGCAAACCCATAACAATATCATAGTAGTCTTCATAACCCAAAGGAGATCAGGCACAAACAAACAAACAAACATAATTTTAGAAAGGGAAAGCAATCAGGAAGTCCAGAGCTGTACTGATGCAGCAGGCATAATGTTCTCCATTGTCATACAGCAGGGGTCCCCAGACTACGGTCCACAGGCTGGATACAGCCCAAAGGCCTCTTTTATCTGGCCCGCGGACGCCCGCTGTCACCGCCCGCTCTTAGCAGCCCTGGGTCCTAACTGGATAACTCTTTACTCATACATAGATGAAGAAGCATTAGGTAACTCCACATTTCTCGTCCTCAGAGTCTCTTTCATCAATTTAAATACACTTGCTTTGCTTCTTTTGCATAGCTTGTGACTTCAGCAAGTAACATTCAAAATATTAGCTCCTCCTATGTCTGTTGTTGAAGTAAATGGTGAAACTTCAGAGGGAGTCGGTCCACAAACAATGAGTCAAAGATGACAGAGGCAGGAGGATGAAGCAAGAAGGAAGGAATAGCAGAAGCCCAAATATTACAAGCTGCCTGGCTGTTTCATGCATATAAAGCTGCCTGATTAGCATCCATAGAGGGAAAATACACTCCCACCAACTTGGATCTTCTCCAGACATATCATTTCCGGAAGAATATTCTTTGATATTTCTCTCTCTCTGTGATTCTTATGTGCACAGGAGAGAGAGGGTGGAATAGCACAGCAGCAGGAGAGAACCACCTGAAAGGGGATTTCACAGCATTTATGAACTTCAGGCTTTAGAATGGTAAGTGACTGGTCATACATACTGATGTTCAGGGTACTGTAACTTATTTGATGTAGAAAATACTATTTTCTGTAAAGAGAATGGAAATGCCACTGGGAAACTAGGTTTTATTATCCAGTCTTAATAGGGAAAGACAACCAATAATACTTTAATGAATACTACTGTAAATTGATCCAAAAGGAAATGTCAGACACGATGAATTCCTAGTGTTTGAAGGTTATGTGGGAGACTATGTGGAAGACTAAGGCTATGTTGTGGTGAACTAATGACATCTCCACATTCATGTGCCTTCTGATCCATATCAAATATTTTGCAGTATAATTCTCACACCCACCCCATACCATGCTTCTTAATTGCTATCTTGGTTCAATTCCAAGAAGCACTGCCATAGTGTAGGAGGCCAGGAATGAGGCTTAGGTATTTCATGTACTGTATTTGATACTACTGCCTGCCTTGGTTTACAAGTAATTGGTCTTTAACTTGGTTAACAAGTAGTTGGTCTTTAAGGTGCTACTGAAGGAATTTTTTTATTTTGTTTCGACTCAGACCAACACGGCTACCTACCTGTAACTTGGTTTACAAGTGCTTTGCTGGGTTTTGCAAGCCCAAAGACTTTTGCAACACAAGAGGAGGGTTCCTTTCCATCAAACAATACAATAAAAAACAAATTAAATATAAAAAAGTAAAGAGCAAAGAAAATAAAAAGTCCTCCCTTCTCAAGGGTAAATCTTTTTTAAAAAATTTTTTTTATAATATTTACATATATTTAAAATCCCAAAAAATTGATATGCAATAAAGATAGAAAAAGGAAAAGAAAAAAGGAAAAAAAGGAAAAAGTAGAAAATTAGAAAAGAAAGAAGAAAAAGAAAAGAAAAGAAAAATTGGAAAGGAAAAGAAAAACTGGATCAACAGTCATCTCTTATCTACATTTGTTACATCTTATAGTACTTCCACCGCACTGAACACAGAAATAAACCTTTCAATACTTTTATACAATTGTCTTCTAAATAGCAATCACAATTACGTATACTAAGAGAAGAAGCACTTTAAACTTCTTTTTATACATTTACCCTGCATAGTTATTCTAAACACAACCATGTTTCCTTCCCCACTCCTAATTTCCTTAAGTATTTGTTTAGACATTCCCACTGGATCTTGGTTCAATTTCTAGGTTTGTTACGTATCAAGTCTGTTAATTTAGCTAGCTCCAGATATTCACAGAGCTTATCAATCCAGTCCCCTTCTCAAGGGTAAATCTTAACTCTTATCCCAGTCAGAACTCCCCCAGCTCTCACCTGGGAGCTTCCCTTTCTTCTTCCAGCTTCCCACTCTGAGATATCTTCCCTTCCCTGCCTCTCACACAGGGTCCTTCACCTTCATGTGTGTATGATCCCCTTAGTGACCCAGAGCAGAGGACACCAAAACAAGAAAAAAGAAGAAAAAGAAGCAGGAAGATAAAAATAATAAAAAATTAAAGAAGAAAAAGGGAGAGAGAGAAATAAAAAGGGCTTCTAATTCTCTGTCTGTCAGTTATATACATATAAAGGTTATTCAAAGTATTCATTCCAGAATGAAATGCAGCTGTTCCTCCTTCTGCTAGGTGATATTTTCCCAGTCTCCAGATCCAGACATCTCAAGTTTGTTCATTTCCCCTTCCAAACAAAAAAGATTTAAAGGGCTTCTCCAATTATTATTATTGATAAATGTCAAAAATAGTCTTCCCCACTCCAGCACAACAGCTATACCTCCAAAAACTTCAAGAACCATTCCTCCATGTTGAAAAAGAATATATCCTTCATCTTTATTCACACAGAAGTCTCTCTGCTGTGGTCTTTTATTAAAATAGTGATCCATAGCTATTTATTATTGTATATTCATTAATTCACACTCAGTTCCTTATCTTCCAATCCCATTTCCTGTTGACCGTGATCTCTCATCTGGATTGTTTTAAAAATTTTTACTCCTTCCATTTCAGCTTCTTACATTCTTTTTCCAGGAATGTTGCCAGAGGCTTGGTAGCTTTTCCCTCTAAATTCACTCCAAATTGAGCACACATTCCTTTCTCTCTCAGCTCTATCTCTACCAGCTCAGAATATCTCCACCCATGGTTTCATTCCACTCCTCTAACATTGTAACTCCACCGCTTGATTGTTTCACAGACACCTGTGTGAAGCTCCTCTCCATTTCACCATCTATTGCCTCTAGCTTTACCGTTCCATTTTCCTGTTCTGGCAGTCCTTTATCAATATTAGTCTCCAAAGGATCTGTGTCTTCTTTAACCTCATCTTTTCTGGTCCATTTTCATTCACCATCTTGTCCAGCAATTGCCGCATGATGCAAACAGTCCAACAGTGTTTTTGTCGTACTAAGCATTATTGGTATTATTAATAACTCACTCTCCACCTTAGGGGCTTACAGTCTCTGCCTTAAAAGCTTGAGTCTCCCATCGAGGCAGGTTTTGTTTTTTTTTGTGTCACATATCTAAGGCCCAATGCATCCCTATTATGTTTGCTATAGAGAAGAAAATAAACACTATCCACAGTATTTCACGTCTAGCAGGAAAGGATATAAGGTCATGGTGGAAGAGGACCTTGTACTGTGCTGTATATTGGCTGCACTGTTAAGGAACTTGTTTCAGCAAATGAGTGGTTCTGGAATAGCAAAACTGCCATTGTATAGATCTACTTAGCATGTTTATTTAAATTTATTGCAGATTCCTGTAGTTTGGATTGGTGCTTTCCTCCTCCTTGGCACAGCAAAAGGTGAGGGAATACTTTTTACATTATGTATTTCAAGAGAACAATTTCATGATTAAACAAACTAAGCTAAAGCTTCTCCCAGTTTGCCACCAAATGGCATCAACATCCTTTTGACTTCATGAGTGACAAAAAACAGGCAGAGAACCAAAGACTGAAACATTCTAGAAAATGTCACTTTGCAATTTGTGGCATGACAATGTGACATTTAGGGGATGCGCCACAGCTCAGTGGCAGAACATTTGCTTTGCATGTGGAAGTTTCCAGATTCAATCCACAAAATTGCTAAAGCAGGACTGGTAGAGATTCCTTTCCTGAAAACCTGGAGAGTCACTGCCAGTCAGTGTAGTGAACTAGTAGATGGACTAGTGGCAATACTTCCCAGATGTTATGACTGAAATTCAGTGACAACCAGGCTCTTTTTTTCCTGTGTGGACAACTTTTTCCCCAGGATAGTAAGTAAGTATGGAGGAAGAATAGGCTCTTATTGTCAACCTCCACACATTTATTAGGCCTCTGCATAGAACATATGCATGTACACATTTATAACATCCAACCTGAGACATCCTTAAAATGATCTGTGGAAACACATTTAAACATATGCATTCTTACAAGAGCAATGGGTCAAATGCAGACTATGTTACATAAGTAATGTCTAGCCTATCCCATTGATTTTAATGGGAATCAAGATATGGTTAACTTCTTTATAATTTATTTCAATTCAACAGTTTCTATATTGCTTAATTACAATTGTCTCTAAGTAGCGCACAAGAAACTCGGTGTATAAAACGGTTGATTATTATTGGTTTTGGTTAATAAAAGAAGCATTTCCTGAATCCCTGTCTGGTAAGAGAGCCACAGCAGATATTTAAAATCACAAAACTTCCAGCAAAGTAAAGCATGGGAATGTAGGCAGCTGGACTTTTAAAATATCCCTTTTTAAGTTACTTACAAGGCTCCCCCTGTATAGCATAGAAAAGACCATGCAGATTGGAAAGTTTAAAAATGTTTTTTACTTACAAACATTTTCAAAGGTCAGATTCATGTGTTTTTCCATACAGCAGCAAGAGAAGAGAGGCAATAAAGCTTAGCTTCAAAACTGGTAGTAAAATGGTTTTAAACATGTGGTCTGGGCTTGGAGTGATTAGCCCAGACATCTTCTGTGGTCAGATTCACATGGTGGAAGGGAATGAACAAAGAAACTTGACTTCATTAATTCCAAGTTGAGCGGGCGTGATCTAGTTAAGTCTAGCAGAATAGCTTGTTCTATGGTCTTAACCCCTTCATGCATTAACTAGAGCTAATCATGTTGGATATATGAGGCTAATTTATACCACTAAAATGTAGGCAGTAGTCCTAACCACATTTACCTGTAAGTCTGGATCAAACTCACTATAATACGTAATATTAGACATTTGTAATAGGCGATGCTATAGGGGATACAATGTTTGGTGAATGCCATGTACTTAACAATTTTTGCCTTGCACGCTCTCTAGCCAATGAAGTCTGCTATAAACGTCTAGGTTGCTTTTCTGATAAGCCCCCTTGGTCAGGAATACCTGGGAGAAAGCTATTTGGCTTACCAGCATCTCCTGAAAGTATGAATATCTCTTTTTCGCTTTTCACTAGAGAGACTGGGAATCTTTCACAGGTGAGACAACCTTTTTTAATTGTTTATTTAAGAACTGTTGGCAATGTCTGTGTATGCCTGTATGTGCTAGGTCTGATCCTGTCTAATCAGACAGTGGCATTTGCTAAGACAGAGGTTCTCAGCCTCCTTGTCTCACCATTTGTATTACAGCAACCATCTGACAGGGTTGCCATGCCTGTGAATGACAGAGACTATGAAGCTCTTTCCACATTGAAAATGGTATCTCAGGCATAGGCAAACTTGGCCCTCCAGATGTTTTGGGACTACAGTTCCCATCATCCCTGACCACTGGTCCTGTTAGCTAGGGATCATGGGAGTTGTAGTCCCAAAACATCTGGAGGGCCGAGTTTGCCTGTGCCTGTGGTATATAATTGCTAATGAGGGATGGGAGAGAAAGTTAATTCAGTTCTCCTTTGAAAACTAACTCACCTGTCACGCTTTCCAAAACAAATCACAAACTGAAATGCAGCTGTGCTTTGAAATTCACACTCCTCTGGATTTTGCAATGCAGTTCTCCAGCCAAGAATGTGCACAGAAGTGCATCTACTCATGTAAAGTGTGCACATAATTGCATATGTTACTGAAAATAAAATAGAAAATACATCATAATAGGAGAAAATGCTTTGGAAAAAATGTGTACTTTGGGCAAATTGCATACAAAAATGTGTCTACTAGGAGAAATTGGCACTGAAGAAGTTTCATGACAACTTTTTAATATTAAAAATAGCTTGCAAATGTGGGAATATGGAGAGCTGAAGATTGGGAAAATGAGAAACTGATATAGACATATTTACTCATCCTGATGGATAACTAATTCATGATAGGAATTGAGATATATATGCTTGTAACGCAGGCTAGAGATGAGCTAGCATTGAAATTTGTATTGCCAAGGAGCATATGAGGCACTTGAGGATTTGGTAAAGCTCAGATTCTAGGGTCTTTTCACAAGATATTAGTGACAACAGTTGAAAAATCAAGCACAATTCTAGCCAGTAGAACTTTATGAGAATGTTGGTACCTGAGAATAAGTGAGAAAACATACTTTGCTTGAAGATCCTTAAAATAAATTAATTTTATATTTTAAATTCCCAACAGAAACTGTTATACAATGAAAGATCAACTGTTCGAAATTCTTATTTCTCTCCATTGAGGAAAACTCACTTTGTTATCCATGGATTTACCAGCACCGGAAAATATGGCTGGGTTGTGGAGATGTGCTTGGTATGAGATTTATTTTGTTTTGTTTTTTAAAAAAGAATTTCTATTAATTTTCACATAAGCACACAAATTAACAAACATATAACAAACATACCCACTAAAGCAAAAAAGAAAGGAAAAGGAAAAGGAAAAGGAAAAGGAAAAAAGATAAAACAAAAACGACTTCCCTCCCTCCTGTCTTTCGGATTTGTTTTTTCCACCCTTATCCTGCAGTTTCTTTTACCTACTCATTCCAAGTCAATTCGTAGGATTTATTTTAGTCCTGCAAGTGTCCTTAGACCTCTACAGTTCCTCTCCATGTATTCCACGAATTTACTCCATTCTTTTTGGAACTTTGTTTCTCCCTGATAGCGGATCCCGTGGGTCAGCTTAGCTAATTCTGCATAATCCATCATCTTCTTCCTCCACTCCTCAATTGTCGGTAAATCCTGTAATTTCCATTTTGGGGCCAATAAAGTTCTTGCCGTGGTTGTAGCAAACATAAAAAGTATCTGATCTTCTTTAGCTATTTCCCCTCCCATTATACCCATTTTTTAAAAAAACTTCAGGTTTTTTGGGAAAGGTATATCTTAACATCTTTTTCAACTCATTATATATTAATTCCCAATATTTTTTGACCTTTTCGCATGTCCACCACATGTGATAAAATTCACCATCCTTCTCTTGACATTTCCAGCACTTTATATTACCTGTTCTATACATTTTTGCTAATTTAACTGGTGTTAAATACCATCTATACATCATTTTCATAACATTTTCTTTCAATGCGGTACATGCCGTAAATTTCAATGTTTCATTCCATAATTTCAACCACGCATCATAGTCAATATTATACCCAAAATCTCTTGCCCATCTTATCATCACTTCTTTTGTTAGTTCATCTTTTGTACACCATTCAAGCAACAAATTGTACATCTTTGACAATAATTTTACTCTGCCTCCCAACAATTCTGTTTGAAATTTGGACCTTTTGTTTTCAAATCCTAATTTCTTATCTTTTGTCAATACATCATTCACTTGATGATATTGTAGCCATCCTGTCAAAACCTCCTTAATTTCTTCAAATGGTTTTAATTTCCAACCTCTATCTGACTTTATCACATTTCTTCATCAGTGGCCCTCCTTACCTCCATATTTAACTTTTTAACCGTTAATACATCTACTGGTGAAATCCACCAAGGCGTTTTAACCTCTAACAGCATCTTATTTCTTTCCCAAACTTCAAATAATGACCTTCTTATCACATGATTTGAAAAACCTTTATGGGCTTTAATCTTTTCATACCATAAATAGGCATGCCATCCAAATTAATTGTCGTGACCTTCTAGGTCTAACAAATCTGTGTTTTCAAATGTTATCCATTCTCTTATCCAGCAGAGACAGGACGCTTCATAATATAACCTTAAGTCTGGCATGGAGAATCCACCTCTTTCCTTCTTGTCAGTTAGCAATTTAAACCTTATTCTTGGTTTCTTCCCCTGCCAAACAAATCTTGATAAAATTTTCTGCCATTCTTTGAATTGTCCGCTCCCTTTTATTATAGGAATTGTTTGGAATAACAATAACATCTTGGGTAACACGTTCATCTTAATAGCAGTAATTCTTCCCATAAACGACAACTTCATTCTGTTCCCTATCTCAAGATCTTTCTTTATCTCCCTCCATACTGGATCGTAATTGTCATTAAATAAATTAATATTCTTTGCTGTCATCCAGATTCCCAAATATTTTACCTTTTTGGCCACTTCGATTCCATGTTTTTGTTGGATTTCCTCTTTTCCTTCTTTGCTTAAATTCTTAACCATCATTTTTGTTTTCCCTCTATTCAACTTAAATCCAGCCAACTGTCCAAATCTATCAATTTCTTCTAATGCTTCCGCAACACTTTCTGGTATGAGATTTATATTGACTAGTTTCCTTCTTCAGTTACAGAATCTAGGACATGGGGAAAATTATGCAGACACACAGGGTCACAATAACATCAGTATGTCATTTTGCCTTTTCCAAACTTGTGGGATGCATTGGTTTGCATTAGTCTTTGGGCTCTTGCTCTAAAGTCACACCTTACTGTACAGTTGCTGTCTACCTGTTGTGCACTGTGACCTGGATTGTATAGGCTAAACTGTAGAAGGTGGGCAGGAGGCTAGCCCTGTCTCTGGGTGTGAGATTGGACTACCTAGTTTTTGGATCCTTTGAAACTGGTGATCAAGTACATTTGAAAGAACTTCCAATGTTTCTGATTGCATTAGCAACCTCTAACATATTACTTTTTTCTGAAACATACATGTGATGCAGCTGCTGGTGAAGGTGGAGAACGTAAACTGCATTGCTGTAGATTGGGAAGATGGTGCCAAATGTACCTACTTCACAGCCGCAAGCAACATTCGTGTTTTAGGGGCTGTAACAGCTTATCTTATCAACACTTTAATGGTAAGAATTATGTTACGTTTCAGAGCCAGATACTATATCCTACCAAATCAGCTCTATTTTTAAAATATATTTTATGTTTTTCTCTATAGGTATAGAAAATAAAAATGCATATAATAGAAACATTATACATGCAAGAAGATTCTAAGCAGATAGAAGACCCGAGTATATTCGAATAAAATGTCAAATCTATTTCGTTATAGTAGCACAAACTTCCCAATATGAATTCCGCCAGGTCAAATGTAGGTGCACCTCATCTTACATAGGAGTTCAGTTCCAGGGATTATGCGTAGATGTGGAAATTGCATCTTGCCAAACCCTTGGATCCACCCCACAACTAGCCAGCCTGCCTTCTATAAGGGGGGAGGGAAAGAGAGGACCCTCAGCATTCCCAGAGCCAGTGTGCTAAGTGGACATTGTCCCACAAGCAAGGCTAAGAGCTTAAAAGCTCTTTTCACACAAGGACCGCTTGGAGTTACCCACCGTGACAAGTGCTTTGAAGCTCTTGGCCTTGCCTCTTGGGGAAGCCTGCTCACTGTGCTGACTCTAGAAGTGTTAGGGATACTCTTGCAAGACCTTGCAGGAAGTCAAATTGTCCCATGGAGTCTCAAGAGAGCATCCCTACCAGTGGCAGAGACAGCACATTGAATGGCCTTGCCTGGGAAGAAGGTCGAAAGCTTAAAAGCTATTTTTGTACCAGGTCACCCAAAGTGGACCCGGTGTGAAAACAGCATTTAAATCTCTCGGCCTTGACTTGAGCAGTTTCAATCAGCCCACCTTCAACTGTGTATAGCCGGAATTGTGCAAGTCAAATGCACTTAAGATGAGGTATTACTGCATGTTATAATGGATACAACTTTGTATGTAACATCCTAGATTTTATTCCGTTCCTACTTTATACCCTTTTATGTAATTTTTGCATTCATTTTTTCACATTCTGTTTTTATTGCACTGCCAACAAGTTGCATGTACAGTTTTAGTCATCTTTTGAAGCAAGGATGGTGTGTCTAGTTTCACAGCTTGAGGCAAAACAGGAAGTGCCCCCACCTTGCTTCTGCTGCCCCTGCTGAAGAATCCTTAACTTATCCAGTTCACTCAATGCAGACAGTGTCAACATAATTCCTGAGTCCATGTCAATTGCATTACAGCACATATGCAAAACTCTCTGCTTTATAATGTAAGAATGATGTCTCCTTTACTAATCATTTAAGCTTATATATTCCACACCCCCATTCTTGAATCACTAGAAAGCGTATCACTATTGTCCATCCAAGATCCACCTCATTGGTCATAGTCTTGGTGCTCACACTGCTGGAGAAGTAGGAAGACGACTTCGAGGCGTTGGCAGAAAATTTACAGGCATTGGCAGAATAACTGGTATGAATTCCTATGAAACTGCATTTTAATCTGTGTTGTGTATACACCATACATTTAAAGCACATTTTCCCCAAAGAATCCTGGTAACTGTAGTTCGCACTTGGTCACGCTGGTCGATGATCTCCGGCGAGCTGGGGACAAAGGTGAGAGCTGTTTCCTAGTTCTGCTGGATCTCTCAGCAGCCTTTGATACAATCGACCATAACATCCTTCTGGACCGTCTAGAGGGGTTGGGAGCTGGGGGCACTGTTATACAATGGTTCTGCTCCTTTCTCCGGGGCCAGAAAGTGGTGTTGGGGGATGAGTGTTCAGACTCCTGGGCACTCACTTGTGGGGTGCCTCAGGGTTTCGTTCTCTTCCCCATGCTTTTTAACATCTACATGCAGCCACTGGGAGAGATCATCAGGGGGTTTGGTCTGGGTGTTCATCAGTATGCAGATGACATCCAGCTCTACCTCTCTTTTAAATCAGAACCAGTGAAGGCGGTGAATGTCTTGTGTGAGTGCCTGGAGGCGGTTGGAGGATGGATGGCAGCTAACGGATTGAGGTTGAATCCTGACAAGACAGAAGTACTGTTTTTTGGGGACAGGGGGTGGGTGGGTGTTGGGGACTCCCTGGTCCTGAATGGGGTAATTGTGCCCCTGAAGGACCAGGTGTGCAGCCAGGGAGTCATTTTGGACTCACAGCTGTCCATGGAGGCGCAGGTTAATTCTTTGGATTTTTTGAATAGTCAAGTTACTTTAGAGCCGGTCTAATGTAAATACTGTCTGTTTAAGAGAAACAGGTGCAGGTGATTTCTGTTAATTGCCCACAGGCGTGGGCTCTGCTTTTTGTATAGAAGACTCTGCCAGAAAGCCTTCTGCATCTCTTAGTTAGATCTTCCAGTTTGATTCATCTCTAAGTAGATCACTCTCTCAGTTGTTCTCAGTTTAAGAGATTCCTTAGTTGAATCTTAGTATGAGAGTTGCTTAGTTATAATGCTAGTTTGCTGTTAATTCTTGGGTAGTTTAATGGGAGTTTTGTGGGAGGTTTTGAATGTGGGTAGATTACATTGCTAAGAGAGAAAGCATTTATCTTTAGTTTAAAGTCTCTTTAGAGTCAGTTTGTTTTTCAGTTAAAGAAACCCAACCGTTTATATTTTCATCTGCATACTTTTACAAGTATGCAGCTAGTAAGGGGTTTCATTTAAGGGAGATAATTCCCTACGCTCTTGGTGGTGTTTTCTTAGCCAGGTCAACTTTTGACTCCGTATACTCTGCGTGAAGCGTACTTTAAAGGGCCGGTGTAAAACTGGGATATATGATTTAGGTTGAGCAGGTTTCAATATCCAGTTTTCTCCAATATTATTCTTATCACATATATATTATTATCCAATAAATTCTGTGTCTAGGGTGGCTGTCTACCAGCCCCATCTGATACGCAGGCTGAGACCCTACCTGCCCGCAGACTGTCTCGCCAGAGTGGTGCATGCTCTGGTTATCTCCCACTTGGATTGCTGCAATGCACTCTATGTGGGGCTACCTTTGAAGGTGACCCGGAAACTGCAATTAATCCAGAATGCGGCAGCTAGACTGGTGACTGGGCGTGGCCGCCGGGACCACATAACACCGGTCCTGAGAGATCTACATTGGCTCACAGTATGTTTCCGAGCACAATTCAAAGTGGTGGTGTCGACCTTTAAAGCCCTAAACGGCCTTGGTCCTGTATACCTGAAGGAGCGTCTCCACCCCCATCATTTAGCCCGGACACTGAGATCCAGCACCAAGTGCCTTCTGGCGGTTCCCTCATTGCGAGAAGTGGGGTTACAGGGAACCAGACAAAGGGCTTTCTCGGTAGTGGCACTCGCCCTGTGGAACACCCTTCCAACAGATGTCAAGGAAATAAGCAGCTATCCTATTTTTAAAAGACATCTGAAGGCAGCCCTGTTTAGGAGTTTTTTTAATATTCAATGCTGTATTGTTTTGATATCCGATTGGAAGCCACCCAGAGTGGCTGGGGAGACTCAGCCAGATGGGCGGGGTACAAATAATAAATTATTACTATTATTATAATTATTATTATTCCCACAGAGCTACAGTTCCAAGCATCCATAGCAAACTACAGATCCCAGGATTCCGTTTGGGGGACAGGGGATATGCTTTAAATGGTTGGTGTGAATACCACATTAGAAAGCTTGATTGGTGAAAGATAGTCATTGGGAAAATGTGGGATCTCATCTGATTGATAAAGGCAAACCAGATGCTGACCTATGGCCAAGCTCGTTCAGATGCAACATCATTAGGAAATGTTGGATGTATAAGGACCATTGATAAAATGCACTGTAACACAATTGCAAGGCAAAGCATTACATCATAACAGTATAGCTGACTGAAAAAGATGTCATACATTCTGCATTTCAGCTTTCTCACCACATTCCAGCCATGCTGGAGATTGGAAAAAGAAGGTGGGAGTGAAACGCAAGGAGCTAGGAACAGGGAATAGATGTGCCTTATCCTGATTTTTAGGACAAAGATACTGGGTGGGTAAGGAGGTTTCTATAGTTTCATGTGACAGCAGCATCTTTTGAGCCTTGTTTACTGTGTCAGCATAATGGCCTGGTGTAGATGTTACTGTTGAAGAAATTTAAAAGGGGTTCCTAGAATAGAGGTAGCGCTTCCAGAAACCCAAAGAAAAGGGTGCAGGCTGCATGTGAAAATACAGGCCTTCATTGAAATAAAGATGTGCACAGGGACAGCCCAAAAATAAAGAGGCTCTGAAGTAACATACAGGAACATGAACTCTTATACACTTCTACGCTAGCCTGTGATTACAACCAACCAATCAAATGATTACAACAACTTTCCCAAAGCAATTACAATCCATAGTCGTCATTCTAAATCAGAGATCCTTAGCTAGCCTACCCCAACCTTCTCATATATCATTAAACACTGCTGTCCTTCAAGAACTAATTTAATTAATTTCTGATTAATTAAGCTATTCTTTACCTTTCTACAAACATCTGTTATTAATTTATTATTAATATATCCTTTCTCTATGTTAACTTAAAATTAAATGATACTGTTCCACCTAGCCAATCTCCTTCCATGTATTCTCAGTTTTCATCCTTTCAGAATTTTATTAATCTCCACTTAAAACAATCTGTTTTTTTCCTACCTAGAGGAGTTGGTGAGGGTTCATATATGAATTGCTAAAGAGCACTGCTAATATGTTTGCTCGCCTTTTCCAGTGGGTGGCATTGCAGCCAGGCATCCAGGCTGCTGCAGTGATCTGGCGGGGGGGGCGGAGATTGACCCCCCCCTCGTGCCATCCTGGCTACGTCACTGGCACTGGGTGGGGCCACAGCTAGGGGTGGCCCTGCTGTCCAATCAGCGCTGGTAGGGGACATGGCTGTGGGAAACTTAAACCACAGCGCAGGTGGGGGCCCCTCCTCTTTTGCCCTTTGCCGAATCTGCCTGCCTGCCTGCCTGCCTACCCACCCACCCACCCTCTTTTTATGCTTTGCAATGACACAACCTTGCTATGGACAAATGTCGTCTGCCATATTGTTGGGACTGGGTAGGAATTTTTTTCCACTTGGCAAATTGACACCAGCCATTTGGTTTTCGCCTACCTTGTAGCAATCGTCACAACTTTGTGAGGTTAGGCATTGAGTAAGCCTTTGTTTGGATGGAGGGGAGGTTGTAGCCTCCACCTGCCCCTCCTCATTAAGGGTATCTGGGGGTGTGGATTCTGTCTGATGCCCGGATGTGGGCTAGGGCCATGCCATGACCCCAATGGGGACCCCTCAGGGTGTCCATATTTGATGTAAGTCATAGGGCTCCTCCTATTGGTGGTTTACCCTTAGATGGACTCCCTGGAGGTGGGCAGGGGTAGAGATATAGCCTGGCTATACCCAATGCCTAAGCCAAACCACTCACATCTGTAATCAATAAAGTTGTGGCCCATTTGAACCCATAAACCTAAATACTCATGTCCATGTGTTTATTAACCACTAGGGAAGTGTGGGTCATGGGGCCTTGACACACAGCAAATATGGAGCTTTAACAAACCAAATAGAGTCCTAACACAGAAATATAGGGAGATAGAAAAATCTCCTTCATTACCATTCATAATCAGGATGCAGAAGTGTCTCTCAAGCTTGAGATTTCAAATGTTGTTGGACTACAACCTCCATCAGCTCGAAGCAGCAAGGCTAATGGTCAGGGATTTGGGGGGTTGTATTCTTGGACCCAGAAAAAAACAAAACAGGTTTGCTAATTCCTAACTGGATTGTTTTATGTTTATTTAGGCTTGGATCCAGCTGGGATAGGTTTTGAAGGTTTCCCTGATATGGTCAGGCTGGATCCTTCTGATGCTCAGTTTGTGGATGTCATACATACCAATGCTGGAAAGTTTCCCACGATAGGTAACTGCTAAACAAACATGGATTTTGTGCTGAAAGTTGAAGCATGGACCAAACTAATTATTGCCCTATGAATCTATTTCAGGATTTGGTATGTTCAACGCCACTGGTGATCTTGACTTTTACCCTAATGGTGGAAGGGTTATGCCGGGATGTGATGAGAAGAATACAACACTAGTTCAAACTGACTTTGAGGACTTTGATACAGGTAAGCCTGTCTGCATTGTTAATAGCAGGGGTTGCCAAACTTTTTGGACCAGTGTAGTTCAAGTTTTGAAAGTGTGCTGGGGACACCGGTCACAAGTATGGCTGCTGTGGGGAGAGTGCCATATCATAAAATTAGATGTAGGCTAAGACGACTGGGCGTATAAGACGACCCCCAACTTTTCCAGTTAAAATATAGAGTTTGGGATATACTGTACTTGCCATATAAGAAATACGACCCGGTGTATAAGATGACCCCCGACTTTTGAGAAGATTTTCCTGGGTTAAAAAGTAGTCTTATACGCAGGAATAATGATATCATTCAAAAAGTAGAAATAAATCTATTAGAGTTCATATATACAATATAACAGACCAGTGGCGCAGAACATCAAGCCATGTGTTCAAGATAGGCATCAAAGATCAGTCTCACAATGGCTATTAACAGAAGACTTCTCAAAAGTCTAAAAAGTAAAGTTTTCTGAATAGTTTTTCAAAAGCTTCAGTGGGAGACGTCCCAAAAGTCTCAAGGACAGTTAATTTTGAAAAAACTATTGTCTATATTTCTGTGATTGGTTCTCATTGCAACACAGGGGTTTGTTTTTGGGATATATTTTTTCTTTGGCAGAAATGCAAGGTGTTGGAAACTGCCACCACTCAAGAAGCCATGAGTACTATAGGTACAGCATTCTCTTTCCTGGAGGATTTGTTGCTTACCCATGTGAAACATATGAATCCTTCAAAGAGGTAAGCATGGTGGTCTAATTTGATTACATTATATCAGCATAGCAGGGCCAATACCAAACTTGGAAAGGAACACATGACTTGGCGCGGTGCCGTGCCAATGAGGGGCCCTCCACCCCCACCCTGCAACTGGGGCAGGGCCTAGCATGGACTACAGTTTTATGAAATTAATAAATAGCCTGCATCTATTTTTTCCCATAGAAGAATTACATTTTCAAAGCTTTACTAGCAGAACTCAAGTTTCAAATGTTAATCTTACAAAACCTCTTTCTCACACTTACTGAGCCCAGTGTGAGACTTAAGAACATATTTTACTAAAATGTAGCTTTTCCAGTTAGCAATACAAAATAGGTACTCTGTCTCTCTGAGCCAAAACCCAGATAGAGAGAGACTACACATAGTTTTTGCACATGCAAGCAATCTCATTAGCATATATAAACATTTGTAGTAGTATCCAAACCTTGTGATTCAATCACAAGCTCAAGCTGCCTCACCTTGAGTGGTAAAAACACCAGTTCCATGGAAAAATACTGGCCATGTGCTTAAACATTATTTACAGTAACTTGAATACAATGCATTTAAAATATCCAACACAACTTGCACAGACTCCATACACATCAAGGGTTAGGCACATACCTGCCAAGTCCTGGACAAAAAAATCCGAGATCGGCAGCCTGTGACACCGGAAGTGGTGTAGACGCTACTTTCGGTGGCGTTTTGCCCTTCTATGGGCACCAGAAAATGGCGGCGCCAGTGCCGGAAGTCGCTTCTATGCATGACCGGAAACGTGTAAAAGCGACTTCTGGTGCCAGCGCCGGCATTTTCTGGTGCCCATAGAAGGGCAAAGCGCCACCGGAAGTTGCGTCTAAGTGTTTCCAGACACGCCTAGAAGCGACTTCCGGTGCCGGCATCGCCATTTTCTGGTGCCCATAGAAGGGCAAAGTGGCACCAGAAAAATGGCCGCTGGCAGAAGTGGATTCAAGGGAGAATAATGGGATAAAAACCTATACGGGAGACTACCGGGAAACGGTAGGGGAAAAAGGGGGTTTCCCGGTAAAAACGGGATACTTGGCAGCTATGGTTAGGCACAAAGACTTTCAGAGCAGAATGTGTCAGCCTTGAATACCAACACCTCACTGTAGAAATTAAGGGCAATTCAACTACCACATCCCATCAGTGCAAGGATTTCTGCTTGCACAATAGGACTTCCCCCTCCCCCTCCCTCAAGCATGCCCCAAGCCCTCCCCAGATCTGCCCTGGAGAGTTGGGGGAACCACTAGAACAGATTTAGGGAGTGTGCAGGTGGAGGAGAGGGGAGAATGATCCATTGTGTAAGCAGAAAACCTTGTGTTGATGGAACAAGAAAGTTAGAAGTATGTTGGTTACAATCCCATGAATCAGCAGCACTCCAAACCTTGTTTACCAGGGATTAAGTTCCATTGTCTTCTACCAGACTTGCTTTTGAGTACTCAGGGTTAGGATTGCAGGTCTTGAGTACTCAGGGTTAGTATGGGGGAAATTGCCGAAAAATAATAGTTCTTACTCTTCATAGTTTGAGACAATACGGCAGAACAGCAACAAAGGAGGCGTGAACTGACACCATAACAAATGTTCGAATGGAAACAAGCTTATGCTCTCTTGACCAATGCATTAGTTTTCTCCTAGGGAAACTGCTTTCCATGCCCCAGAGAAGGCTGCCCAATGATGGGCCACTATGCTGATCGGTTCCGTAATAAACTGAGGATGAACAACCCAAAGTACTTTTTAGATACAGCACCTAAGAAGCCATTTACCAGTAAGTGCACAAATTAAAGTCAGTTCAGTACAGATACACATAGGTGTCATTGCTGTGAAATCTGTTGATATAAAAGACTATTTTCAGCAGTCCATGCGGTGATCACAATTTTGGGAATCAAAACAGGACACATAGCTGTGACTTCCCCTATTGTTTTCCATGCAGAGAAATGAACACATTTTCAACTGGAATCATTTCCAAGCGCCAACACAGTGCAGGGAGGATTACTGTGGATTTTCTTATCCCAGGTGACCTTGTACAAGCCCCAAGAATGTGTTTGAAGTTGCAAGGAACAGATTACAAAGTTCCTGGTCAATTTTCTCTCTCTCCAAGTGTGAAACCTTGGATAGGAAACATTTGTTGTTGTTGTTGTTTAGTCGTTTAGTCGTGTCCGACTCTTCGTGACCCCATGGACCATAGCACGCCAGGCACTCCTGTCTTGGATAGGAAACATAGAAAGCTGCTTTATGCTGAGTCAGACCATTGGTCCATCTAACTCAGTACAGTCTTCACTAACTAGCTGTTGCTCTTCAGGGTTTCAGACAGAAATCCTACCTGGAGATGCCATGGATAGAACCTGGGACCTTCTGCATGCAAAGCACGAGTTCTGCCACTGAGCTACAGCCCATCCCTAATGTGTGAAATGATTAAAGATCACATATAAAAAAGCACAGGAAGCAATCATATATGCGTGGATAATATTCACACACCTTCATGCTGCAATCTCTGACCTCATTGAGATTCATTTCTTAATCATAAAATTCCCACTCCTAATTAGGATTGTCTAATTGGGCAATGTTGATGATCGAGGTACAAATAAATGCTGTTTTTTTATGGGCAAAATACATGGGGAGAGGCAATGAAATACTTCACACATTTGGGCACTGCACATTTTCCTTTTTTTGTTGTTGCTAGTTTTAAAATTCAAGGTGTCAGGGGGGGGATAACTGGGTCAAACGTAACATCAGCTTCTTAAAAATTAAAGAAATTAAGCTCTTCCCACACTGCAGTGGATTTAAAACAATACACCTTTAAATTTATTTTTAAAATCTAAGCTTCGGACTAACACAGCAACAGTGGCCTGGATCCAAATTTCAAGTAATGAAAGTCTTGTTCAACTCACCTCTTCCCAAATTTCTTAAGAATCTTTAAAACTACCAGCTATTAAAGTAACCACGGTTGCTTTTTCATTTGCATCAGGCATAAATGCTAAATGCATAAAATTCTTCCTCTCTGTTTGCAGTTCTTGCTCTTCCTACTTTCACATCTTGATTCATTATATATTTTTTGTGCAGGCTGGCTATATAATATATCGGTCAAGCTATCTGGAATGACAGGCGTGAAGGGAGAAATGGACATAGCTTTCCAAACGAAAGATGGAAAGACAAAAGAATACCAAATTGGGAGGTATGTTTTATGATGTAGTGAAATAGCAGGTTTTGCAGTTTTGCTCATACATGAATATATTAATCACCATTATACCTGTTTATAAGTTGGGTGCAGATATTTCACAAGTCAGCTGTTCTGTTTATATGCTGTAATGTTAATGTATACTTAGTTTCAGTTGTCTGTCACCAGGGCTGTCTTAAGCATATGCGGCCCGCCCCCTGGTTGCCCAGTCCCAGGTGCCAGGAGAGCGGAGCCGGCCAGCCGCCTCAGTGTCTCGCTGGCTTGGTCGCCCCCAAACTTGTGGCACAGAACCACCCGCAGCAGAAGAGTCCGCCGTGGCACTCTGACCGACGGATGGGCTCTTCCCCGGACTCAACTCTTGGGCCCCGGACTCTTGGCCTGGTGCCCCTGAGAGCCTGGCGCCCAGGTGCCCCACACCCCTAGCGCCTATGGGTAAGATAGCCCTGCCTGTCACACTTAAATAATTGCAGGTATGACAGTCCACAGCCTGCTGATGCTCTGAGGAATGCATAGGGCTGCTATGGACACCAACAATTTTTAACCTTCAACATGGAACCTACTTTTGCTCTTTTGACTGTCTCTCTCTCTTTCTCTGATTGTGTATTTTGTCGTCGCCCCCCCCCCCCCCGGCCACCTTTCTACTTCTCTTAAATGAAATCCTAAACAAAAAAGTTGTCAGATGTAGAGAGGAAACTGTAACAAAGAACTAAAACAATTACATGATCAACTAGTCTTTGCAATGGAGAACTTAATGGGTGGCACTGTAAAAGTTCAAGAGCAGATTTTATAACACCTTGATGCCCTCTTTTAGAAGTTGGTATGTAATAATAACGTACAACAATTTCATGGATTTATTGGGTGATCTTTAACAAGCCACGCTTTCAGCCTCACCTGCTCATCCATCTTGAAATATATGTATGTGAGTGACACGAAATGTGAATGAGCAACAATAATTTCGCAGATTACCTGACTATGAAGTTGACAATTGCAAAGCACAACTGTTGTATTGATTCTCTCTAATGACCTTCTTTGTTTGCCCACTTTCAGTGGCAGCCTTAACCAAGGGCAAACCTACTCAAAGCTCATCAGTGTCGAAATTAATCCTGCAAAAGCTTCACGAGTTGAATTTATTTGGCATAAGAAATTCTTCACTTTACTCTGGGTTAAACTGGGAGCTGAAAGAGTGCGCCTAGTCCGTGGAGAGGATGGGCAGGAGTAAGTATGGCTATTCTGAATGTTTTGATTTAATAATTTATACCATCAGGGGTGGGGGGTGGGGGGTGTCATCATCTGGGCAGCCCAGGACCTCCATACAAACTTCCCTGGCTTGTGCCCTAGAGAGTGCACTTTGGTGCTGTGAATGCAGCAAAAATAATGCAGGAGGCAGAAATTACAAGTTACGAGTCCCTGCAGTCACAGCATCCACTGAGATGCTGTAGTCAGGGCCAGAGCTCCCTATTCCTGCTTTAAAGACTACATACTTGGATAATTAACAATTCTGTTGGAACAAACCACAGCTTTCCAGTTGAGAAAATCATGTACATTCCTTAATTTACCAGTCTTATGCTCACACTTGGCTATCTCTGCTTCTTTTCAACATTCAGCAAAATATATTGAGGAGGGGCAAGAAAAACTTACTGGACGTGGGAGATTTATTGACATGGTTGTTTCTGCCTTTTCTTTCCCAGATCTTTCTTTTGTGGCAGTGGGACAGCAACTGATGGAGTTCCTCAAATACTTACACCTTGCTGAGCATTAAAAGGACCGATATGAAATAAGCAGCACAAAGACGGCACACAAAAAGCTACCACACTATTCCACATTCTCAGAACATTAAAAGGAAGCAGATTGTATATATCTAAACTACAAGAGCATAGAACTGCTTTTTTCACTTGGCCACTGAAAGAGCTTGAATGTCTGAAACATGTTTGTGCTTCTTTCTTAGTCTGCTCTGTGCAAAATCATGGTTTGTTTTTAAAACAAGAAGTCATTGTTATAATTTCTATCTGCTTTCTAAATACATGAAAGTACTATAAACATAAAAAATTGAGGTTTTGATGTATACTGGGAGTTCATTCCTGATCCAGAAATAGGGCACAATAGATCAGTAGAAAAGAAAGGACACAGCCACGTAGGGTCATGATGTGTCCTCAAGAGAGGTCCCCTAGAAGGCAAAGAGACCCTTGAATTGTTAATCCTGAGCACCCTCATTGCACAAATCCAACCATGTCTGTACATTCTGACAACTGATTGAATTGATATGTCCAAATGGGGAAGTGTGTGTGTGTGTGTGTGTGTGTGTGTGTGTGTGTGTGTGTGTGTAATAGGAATCTGTTGCTCACATTTCTACAGAGACATCCTACCTCACATTTTGACCATCAAGTAGCACAGCATGATATGTACATAACAATAGCTGCTCCAGACTATATTGAACCCTCATGCAAAATATTGTATTTAGTGCTTCGTAGAGATAGTATATTATTATCTGTTACAATAGCTGTGTGCCTTTTAGCTGAAGAGCAGGGGTATGTATGCATTTTTTTCAGACTAATTAATGAATGGCTGCAAAAAACAACAACACAATAAAGAAATTGCAACAACTGAGTAAAAATGTTGCTCGCCTTCTTATTTTAATACCTGTGATAGAATCCCAAACTCTCTCTACAAAAGTCTATAAATGGTGAAAGAATTCTATCTCTCTCTCTCTCTCTCTCTCTCTCTCTCTATCTATCTATCTATCTATCATCTATCGATCTCTATCAATCTCTATCTATCTATCTATCTATCTATCTATCTATCTATCTATCAATCATCTATCTATCTATCATCTATCTGCTTCATTTATCCAGTAAATTTATAAACTGATTCCTCATTAAGAAATTGGTGTACATATCTGATTACACATGACTAAAACATGAGTCAGTTATTCTTTTTATCATTTTTTGCCTGATTATTTCCATACACGCTACCCACACTTGTGCCCAGGGGAGAACACTTTGGTGCTGCAGATGCAGCGTTTGACTTCACCCCCCAGAAGTGCACGTCATTATCTCTCGAGACAGATGGATGCCAACAGCAAAATCTTCAACACAACACAATAACTCCAGTCCTGCCATATTTGAGTTTCAACTCCTGAACGTAATAGTCCATGACCTTTCTTCCAAATGGTTATTTGAAGATTAGTTCCATAAACTGAGGGTCCCGTGGGACCTCTAAGTAACTTGGAGGGCACTGTAGCTTACAATATGTTAATTAATTTCACCCTCTTTATTCTAGTACTTTAGCAACTTGGAAACATGTCAGGTATATTAGGCCACATCTTCAGAGTTATCTGCTCACTCAGTATGAACTGTTGACCTAAAACTCATACAAGTCAAGAGGGTGGGTGGGTGAGGGGTTCAGGTTTTTTTTAAAAAAGAGAGAGAAGCAGATAAGCTGCTTCTGTACATAGAAGTCCAATACACGTTAATGGTTTACTTGCTTCCATCATCTGACAACAGCTGACAAATATTTCATATATATAAATGATACCCTGTGCACCCAGGTGGCACTGTGGGTTAAATCACAGAGTCTAGGGCTTGCTGATCAGAAGGTCGGCGGTTCGAATCCCTGCAACGGGGTGAGCTCCCATTGCTCAGTCCCTGCTCCTTTTTTTTAAATAATATTTTTATTAAGATTTTTCAGAATACAAAAAGAAAAAAGCACAAAAGAAAAAACAAAACACAACAATAATAACACTACAAAAAGAATAGACACACAAAATCAAATTGCTTATTCCTTAATCCCTTCACATTGTCTATAGGGACCCCCTCGGGTTTCCCTCCCTGTGGTCCTTTAATAAGTTTATAATTAGCAAATTCTATCTCATTTTAATCACCTTGTATATCTTATTTATCATCTCACATCTTATTAATTTCCACAGTTTATTTACAACTTAATTTCTATTCTAATATGTTACTTTAGCATGTTTTTAAAGATATAATTTAAATTCTTTCCATTCTTCTTCCATCGCTTCTTCTCCCTGGTTGCGGATTCTTCTGGTCATCTCAGCCAGTTCCATAAACTCCATCATCTTCATCTGCCAGTTATGCTCAGTCCCTGCTCCTGCCCACCTAGCAGTTCGAAAGCACATCAAAGTGCAAGTAGATAAATAGAGACCGCTCCGGCGGGAAGGTAAACGGCGTTTCCGTGCACTGATCTGGTTCACCAGAAGCAGCTTTGTCATGCTGGCCACATGACCCGGAAGCTGTCTGCGGACAAACGCCGGCTCCCTCGGCCTATAGAGTGAGATGAGCGCCGCAACCCCAGAGTCGGACACGGCTGGACCTGATGGTCAGGGGCCCCTTTACCTTTACCTTACCCTGTGCACATAACTTCAAATATTTTGCAGCAGGTGAGTTTTGTCTCTTCATCACATACAAAAGCCCAGAGATCAATGACTTGCAGCTCTTCCAAACCATTTAGCCCCCATCACATTGTATCACTGTGTAAGTCATGGGGCAGAGCACTGTGGGCAGAGCATATGCTACAAATAATGTTAAAAATCATGGGGGGCTTCAGAGGGTGACCTCAGTCTGTCAAAATGCAAAGTCCCCTATTACCTTTACAGATTTTGATTTGCTCCCCATCAGGAAAAACAAAACAAGCTGTAGCAACATTTATGAACATACGCTTGTTTCTGCTCCTTGAAGACAGAGCCATTGATAGCCTTATCCTCCATGAATTTGTCCAATCCTCTTTTAAAGCCATCCAGGTGGGAGTGCTTTTGGAAGATGCTGAAGACTTATGTTTTTCAGTTGGCTTTCCAGGTATTGTTTATTAATTAGGTGGTCGAATTATGTTTTTACACACACACACACACACACAGAGAGAAAAAAATAAAATGTTGCTGAGTTGTGGTTTTCAGATTTGTGTTCTTTTTATATGTCATTGTTTCAAACTATAAGTTGCTTTTGATGGACGTTTGACCAGAAAAGCAGTCTTAAAATATTTGCAATAATCTTAGCAAACAACAAAAGTATGTTTTGAGAAAAAAAGGTGAAGGTCCTTCCATACTTGCTTAGCAACAGCTGGAATAAGTCCCTGAATACAAATAAAAATTAGCCGGCTGTTTTTAATGGAACTTTTCTTATATAATTTGGCAGCTTCGTATTTGTGTGCACAGGTGGTGTCCTTTTATTCCTTCACACATCTAGTGACTGGAGCTACCAAAGCCTGCAATAAAATGCAATTCTAGGAATACTGCTTCTGGCTATAAGACCACAGGTGAAATGGAATCCCCTGAAAAAGAGGAAGGGTATATGTACCACCTTATCCCAAGCATATCAGTGGGATGTGAGAATACATGTTTATTATGTAGTGCCTCTGTACAGGATATTAATTTGTTGTCATCAAATCACAATTCTGCCATCTGTATAGCCTGATCTTATCCATGTTTACTCAGTTGAACTTAATAGGATTGATGTCTAGATAAACATGCAATAGGAGTGTATTCTTACAGCACAATCCTACACATGGCTACTCCGGATGTAATTTCGATTATTACTCCCAGGTAAGTGTATAGAGACTTGCAGCCTCAGTTATTTTTTTTAAAAAAGCTTTCTTCTTCCTTAATTCTAAAATAAAGCAACTGGGAAAGTCCTCTTTAAATGCCTCAGAAATCCTGTACATGTTAGGTTTTTTCAGATGAATGTAGGGCCCCTATTACTATGGTAGGGTGTGGGACTGATGGTTTGCAAGCACAGGCTGAAAACTGACCCCTCCAAGTTTTATAAGCTCCAGAAGTGAAAGCTGTGAAGAATAGTCAAGTATTTTTTCCAGTAGAACATTTCAGCACCTATTAAGGGAGTTGGTGCTAAACATGCAATCTACGTTTTCTTCCATACACATTGTGGAAGCAGAATGTATAGAGTTGGCATGAAGGTGAGAGAGAATGTGAAAGAATGAAGAAGTATGGAATGCTGGAACTTTTGACTTCAGTAATGCTGCTTCTCCTGTGTTTTTCCTGTAAAGCTAGTTTCTCGTGCTTTCTTATTAACTGGGTTGCGATAAATTTGTGATCACTATAAAAATGCTGTTAGCTCACTATACAATCACAACATCACATTGATCAGTTGAGAAGAGATTCTGACTGATTGTGGTCTTCTCCAATGCCATTGCCTTGTCTTTATATACAGTTTTGATCATGCCTTTAATCACAGTGTGAAGGCTTGATTTTCTTCCACAATATATGACACTTTGAATACTCCTTCCCATAGGCAGTCCTGCTGATTGCCACTTACGTTCTTGATATTTTGGCCATGGGAGTGCAATGAAAGGAACTAAATTCCCTTTTAAGAAAATCACACACAAAAATAGAAGCTGCTCTCTTAAATATGCCAGGGGTGGGCATGTTGTGGCCAGCATGGCCCTGCCCCAATTGGCCTAGAGGGTCAGGGCAACCCACCTGGAAGGTCCAGTTGGGCAGCACTGGGTGGCCATCCCCTCCCTGGTTGCACAGGATTATGTTGGCCTCCCTGGACCACCTTCAGCCTCGCCGTGCAGCAAACACCCCCTCCCTTCTCCACCCCAGGTGAGTGGACAATATCACTTTCCCTAGCAAACCAGGATCTTTGATCTTACATTTATATGTAATTCAGAAATGTTGCCTGGTCACTCAGTCCATTTTATCTGTGATATGCTTGCCGTGCTTTGTGTATTTATGATAACCTTAATCAGAAATAGACGTCAGTTTCTATCTTCATACACTTTTTTGCTTTCAATAATAGCCCCCAAGGATATGTCACTTTATAAAAAGGCCATGTGTAGGTAGTGAAGACTTGGCTGGAGGAATCCATCCAAAGACAGTGCGGTAAGTCACATCTTATCTCATCAAGTCAGTGCTGCAACTGATGCATTTTCACTGTATGCGAAGGCTATTGTAACAGTGAGAACAAAATCAATAATTTCCGGAGGGGTAGCTGTGCTAGTCTGCTGCACCAAAAACAGGCAAAGGCTGTTGGTCTGTACTTAAAGACTAAGTGCAATACCAGGTTGTTTGCATTATTAATTGTCACTGTAACCCTTTTCCTTTATGTAATTATCACTGATATCAGTCTTCTCAATATATATGTGCATATATTTGTCTTCAATATGCCATTGAGACTCTGACAAAATTAATACTGATTGATGCCTTCTTTGGCCCTATCTTTTTACTCTTTTAAAAATCCATTTCAGATGCTTGCCTTTTGGAGCTTGGCACTTTTACTGCTCGATGCAACAACAGGTGAGATCCAATTGTTACTTTTAATGCGGCGGCGCATGATCCCCAGACTAATGTTGGTTTGCAGCAATGTGCCTCTGAGATATGGTGCGTCAGGGAAAGGAAGCTGTGCAGTGTGATACACATCCCAGTAAGTCTGCTGAAGGGTGCCAAACTGAAGTAATACTGTAGTAAGAGAGACTGAGTTCTTCCTTACTGTTGGAGAGATGGTAAGAGGGAAATTAAGGTGCAAGTTAGTGTTGGGATTTAGATCCCAAATATGTATTATTAGGAATGGAAGAGAAATTTGATTTAGTTCACATTTAAAGGTAAACCTCCCTAATCTGGATTTTCTGAAACAATATGCAAACTGTAACACAATCATCCTTCAAAATTCACAAGTCTCCAAATTTTGAAATGCACTTCTTCAGCCAAGTGATGTGTAAAAAAATGCATATACTAGGGTAAAGTATAAAAGGCATCTGTTATTGAAATTAACATATCAAAGTGCAGTATATTAAGGAAAACAGCTTTACAAAAATGTTTGTATTGGCCAAACTACATAAAAGTGTGTGTTTTTGGAGAAATTTATGCTAAATGCTGATGAATTTTAAGAAACACAAATTTGTGTGGAAAGTTGGAGAACTGAATTTAAGATTGAAAAAATGAAAACAGAGAAAAACCAAAATGGAAAGATTAACCTATCTAAACATTTTATTTACAAACCAATTGCTCCTTTAACACGTACAAGTCCTTCTGCATTATAATGTGCCACTATTCCCCTGCCCCAATTGCAGGTGTTTGTGGTGCATCAAAAAATGTTTTTAAAGCTTTCTCAGGTTTCTGGAGTGTTTCTGAAGATGAGACAATTGCTGGAAGCAGTCTTAAATAACTGTCTTATTTTACATGAGCTTGCCTGAACATCAAAAAAGGACAGACTGTGAATTCTTTTAGTACTTTGGTCACTCACACTTTTGTTATTTGCTTCCCATATAACAGGAAAAGAAGTCTGCTATGACCGACTGGGCTGCTTTTCAGATGATATACCATGGGCTGGAACTGTACAACGACCAATCGCAAAGTTACCTTGGGACCCAAAAAGAATAAACACCCGCTTCCTTCTCTATACAAAGCAGAACCCTAATAACTTCCAAGTAAGGCCCACAACCAAGTAAAATTGCAAGATTTTCCCATACACAGAATAAATGTGGATGATACTCTAAGGGCACTTCCAGGCTTGCTATTTTCAGGTAGGATTCAATCACATATGGGCAAATTATAGTTATGGGCAATTATAGTTGACTGGGAGGTCTTGCCCTACAGACTCACTTCTCCCAAAATATCTGACTTTTATTTTATTTTATTTTGCAATAAGGAAAGTGGCAGAAAAATGAACTGGAAAGTGTTGAACAATGTTGTCTAACATCCCTACATTCAGATCTTAATGAATGCCTGTTAAACGGCCAACATCATCTAATCTCGTTGCAAACAAATCAGGATGAGTGCTCAAAAAGCAGGTCATCTGGAGGTGCCCTCAGATAAATACCTCTGTGAAACATATGGAAATTCACAGACAGTGTGGGTGAATTAAAGCACGTTTCAATCATTATGGACATAGCTGCCAAGTTTTCGCTTTTCTCGCGAGGAAGCCTATTCAGCATAAGGGAAAATCCCTGTAAAAAAGGGATAACTTGGCAGCTATGATTATGGATGATGTTTGGTACTTTCACTGAGTTTTAGGTGGGTTGGGAGAAGCAATTAAAGTTTATATTCTTTCATACCTTTCACAGGAAATCACTGCAATTAATCCAGAAACGATTGATTATTCAAACTTTAATGCCAGCAAGATAACTCGCTTCATTACCCATGGATTTGTAGATCAAGGTGAAGAAAACTGGCTGTCAGACATGTGCAAGGTACAGTAAAATGTAACGTTCATGGAATAGCTCTGAAATACATTCATATCCAGATACATAGCCCTCACAATTATCATAGCTCTTTGCCTGTTACCAATTTTCCACAGGGAACATACAACAGCAGCAGCAGCAGCAACAACCATAAGAATTATGAACTTGCACTTAATTGTGAGTTCAGATATAAAAGCTTAGCTGCTGAGAAAAATTGAATGTTGGTCCTTTGACAGCCTTGGTGGCTGGAAAGCGTAATTTGAATGTTGGTCCTTTGACAGCCTTGGTGGCTGGAAAGCTTCCAAGCCATGGTTGTCCGGGTACCCAATTTTTTTGCCTGTATTTAGTTGCTAAACTGGAGTCGTCTGGCCCTAGCCTTGCATTTAGGTCTCCCACCAGCAGAACCTTTGCGCCCGGATAGTCTGCAAGCAGTGATCTGGCAAAAGATTCCAGTTTAATCCAATTGCTCTCGATGTCATTTTTTTTGCTAGTTGGGGGGATATAAGCATTAATAATTAACAGACTGCAGTTTCCCCAGGATATATGCAAGGCTATTGCTAGTTGATCTAAGGGGGGCAGCTCCTTACAAGTGGCATTTAGGCATTGTGAGATCAGGATACATAACCCCCCCCTTTGAGTCTCCCTTGTCCTCTGCCTGGGACCGCTTTAACTGCATATGTATAATATCCTTCCAATGATGGATTTTCCGCTGCCCAAGTCTCTTGGAGGGCGATGATATTGAAATTTTGGCGGTGGAAAGGGATGTCTGTAGAATGGGATAGACATCTGGACCAGCCGACCACATTCTCCTTCAAGTTTGTTTTTACTCTGTTTGCGTCAGAGGATGTTTCAAGTGGAAGATGTGAACTGCATCTGCATAGACTGGAGTAGTGGTTCCAGGTGTCAATACACCCAAGCATCGAACAATATCCGTGTGGTGGGAGCTGAAGTGGCCTACTTTGTAAATGTCCTTCAGGTAAGAGCGGTTCCATTCACTATGTCATAGTTATGAATCCTACAGCTACTGGAAGGCATCCATGACAAGAAAGATTAAATCGTTTGATAAAACCTAGGCAACCCCCCCCAACCCAGTACTTTTCCAAGCATTATTTTATACAAGAAACAATTTCTTATATCATCTGGTGGACAGAGTGAATTTAGTGTCAAAATTCAGTTACCATATTCTGGGAAGATGTTTTGTTGGGGAGAGGAAAAGGTTGTCACCTGTAGCTAAGCCAATCTTGAAATTTTAGCAAGGAAGTATAATCCTAGTATTCAGTTTTAAATACGCATTCTTGACTACCGCAAGATTCCCAATGCAAGATTTGCAAAGCCATATATTAATCATGCACTTGATTCAAATTTAATGCTGCAATATGCAAAGCAGTCAGACAAAAATGGAACTCTTAATATAAAATAAATACATAGATAACATACAAATGGTTTAGAAATAAAATAAGATAACAATACCAGTAGTAACTTTCCCAGGGCAACCAAGCAGAAGTCCATGGCTAAGAACAGGATTCAGAACTCCTGTGTCAAAATCCAAAAGGTATCATATCCATTGGGCTACAGACCATCTCAATATATTATTTGTGCTAAGAAACAAGCACCAGTTAAGATCCAATGCTGCCTTCACCAATGTTGTGGTGTCTGCTGTTTTGGACTACAACTCCTCTCATCCCCAGTCAATGTACTGGCTAGGATTGATGAGGTAAAGGTAAAGGGACCCCTGACCGTTAGGTCCAGTCACGGACGACTCTGGGGTTGCGGCGCTCATCTCGCTTTACTGGCTGAGGGAGCCGGCGTACAGCTTCCAGGTCATGTGGTCAGCATGACTAAGCAGCTTCTGGCGAACCAGAGCAGTGCACGGAAACACCGTTTACCTTCCTGCTGGAGTGGTACCTATTTATCTACTTGCACTGTGTGCTTTCGAACTGCTAGGTTGGCAGGAGTAGGGACCGAGCAACGGGACCTCACCCCGCCGAGGGGAATCGAACCGCCGACCTTCTGATCAGCAAGCCCTAGGTTCTGTGGTTTAACCCACAGCGCCACCCGCGTCCCTTAGGATTGATGAGGGTTGTGATCAAAAACAGCTGGAGGTCACCATATGGAGGAAAGTTGATTTAACCTAGCTGGCATCTTATTTAAAAGATATGAAATGTCTTTCTTCAACTCT
Organism: Zootoca vivipara; assembly: GCF_963506605.1. NCBI lineage: Eukaryota > Metazoa > Chordata > Lepidosauria > Squamata > Lacertidae > Zootoca > Zootoca vivipara. Next base: position 52,071,005 of record NC_083280.1, read on the forward strand.
GTAGTTTTACAATGTACTTCAGCACCTTTAAGCTACCGGTAAAGTCTCCCTCCCTCCCTCCCTCACACATGGAGTGGCTCCAAGCTAAATTCAGCTTGTAAGGATAAAGGTGCATGTAGATTGAGTTACAAACTGAATGAATCATAATACACATCTACCAGTGTGTATGCTGTTTTCTTTACAATTGCTCTTTTTTTAGTCAAAGTATGGATACTCTCCATCCATGGTTCATTTCATTGGCCATAGCCTTGGGGCACATGCAGCTGGTGAGATGGGAAGAAGAGTACCAGGAGTTGGAAGAATAACTGGTAAGTTGGTGCAATGCAAATTGGTATCAAGACAATCAATATGGACTTTGAATCTTATCTGCCATGTTGTACTTATGTAATTATAATAGCTCCTTATATTGAGGGGAAAGTGTTTAATGAATGGGAAAGTGTGAATATGCTTTGGCATGTGTTGCTGTTGAGTGTAGCCTAGTCTACTGTAGAATGGCATTTGAAAGTCCAGCAATATAACACTGCCTTGGCATATTTCAGGATCAGTACAGCTACAGGTGTTTTACAATCCTGCACAGGTCCAGATAATTTGTTTGAGGGGATTTCCTGGCACATAATTGAATGCAAAATTGTTCTGATAGGAATCAGAACTGTCCCAGCTATGCTCCCATTTCCAATAATACGTTGTTAGTTGTTACTTCAGTTAACTGTGGTTCAACATACCGGTACTTACTGTGTAAATTTTCATATCTTGAAACAAACATTTAAATATTTATAGGACTGGATCCTGCTCAACCCTATTTTCAAGGCACACCAACTGAGGTCAGACTGGATAAAAGTCAAGCTGATTTTGTTGACATTATTCATACTGATTCAGCCCCAACCATTCCATACATGGGTAAGTTGACCAGTATACAACATGTGCAATAATATGCATGCAATCTTTCAAATTTAACATATGCTTATCTGCTATGACTTTTCCAGGGTTTGGTATAAGTCAAGCTATAGGACACCTTGATTTTTATCCAAATGGAGGAGAATATATGCCGGGATGTAAGAAGAATGCTATTTCACAAATAGTTGACATTGATGGAATCTGGGAAGGTATGTATCAAGTCAGGTAAACAGGGACAGAGGTGGGATGTGTGGTCATGAATAGGCTGGAGTCCAAAGGCTGGATTAAAGATAGAGATGGGGGAGGGATTGCATAGTTACTTCAATCAGTTGCTGACTGCTAGACCAGCCTATAAGGAAGAGCTTTATAATGTCTGTTTCCTCTTGATTGCAACTGCAAGATTCAGTGATGGTCACCTACCTTCTCTTTAAAAGAGAATTCATGGAGGATAAGGCTATCAATGGTTACTGGCCATGGTGGCTGTGCTATACGTCCACTGTCAGAGGAATATCAGTTGCTGGGAATTACAAGTGGGGAGAGCACTATTGCACCCAGGTGCTGCTTGCAGGCTTCCCACTGGCATCTGGTTGGCCTCCATGAGAACAGGATGCTGGACCAGATGAGCCTTTGGCCTAACCCTACAGGGGTCTTCTTATGATTGCTTTGCATGGTGAGTTGACCAGCTTTAGCCTGTAGGGTCAGCTGACAGCACTAAGACCAGCTCTGCAGCCTATAGAGGTGCCCTCGATCTGACTGGTTGACTAAGCTCCAGAGCACTGGTGCTGCAGAAGGTTTGGCACTAAAGACTGTCTGCTGGAGGTTCCAGTTCAAGACCTTCTTTAGTTTTTTGTGTTATGCCACCAAAATACTTACAACAGTAGGTTCATTTAGCCTTTTAAATCCCACTGACTTCCATGAGAGAATAAAATACATACTCAAATCTCTTCTGCTGAAATTAATAGGACTTTGGAATGCTTAAATTTGTATGAATGAATGGGTTGTTTCCAACACTGCTATTATGCTCATGCATCAGACTTTGACTTGTGTGGTGGAACCCTCAGCCCACTGTGCACCCTAGAAATCTGATCCTGAGGTTTGAGGGGACCCTTTGGAGCAGATTTGGGGGGTGGGCAGAAGGAGAGGAAAGGAGACTTTTCAATGTATTATTGATGCAGGAAACATGTTGTATGGGAGTGCACTGAAGCCAGAGTTAATGGTAATGTATACACAGCCTGAGTTTTACTCAGAGCAGACCTATTAAAATGAATGAACCTACGTTTGTCATGTCTATTAATTTGAGTTGATCAATTCTGACTAGTGTTGGATACAACCCCTATTGAAGAGATAAGCAACTTTCCAAAATATATAGTAGATAGGAAGATAATTTGTGTACAGTATATATTTTGGGTTATGTACTTATTTTGAAAATTAGCAAATATGTATATAAGTACATGTGTAATTATTTCTGAATTTTTTGAATTTACTATTAATTTTCAATCTTTGTTAATTTAAGAAAATGAAGGCCTAGACATCCTGGCATACAGCAATAAAAACTGTGTTTTCTTGCCAACCCCACAAATCAAGATTGCTTTTTTGAAGCATAGCAAGTGTTAATGAATCCTCCTTAGTAAAATATCCCAAACCTTGTCATCCTTATAAGTCCCCAAACCTCCTATCTGATTCATTTATGAAGAACTTGTTCCATTACATTGATTCAACAGGCATAAAATCTGTCAATATGATGGCAGATATAAAAAAGACACAAACTTAATTATAGTTCTGTTGCATCCAATATTTCCCCTAATTAGCATACAGAATAGAAACAAACAGGAATTAATTCAGTTGATAAAAGCTGCCCATGATAGAAGTAAATACCGCTTAAACTATTCCAATGATTTGAAGATTGAGGACAGAACATAATTAATCTCTCTTACTTAGTTTTTGGCAGCAGTGCTAGACAATGATGTTAGCGTATGAGGAATGACCTTGATATTTGGGTATGTTGCTGCATTTGTGATTATTGCTTTTGGCAGTGAAAATAATTAAATTCTATCACGTCTTTTTCTATTCAAAATGGAATTGAAAAGGAACAAGGGATTCTACTAACAGATACAATGAGCTAGGGATGAAGCAGATCAGTTGTCTATGCTTGCAATTTCACACATCACTCAAGGGGAATTTTGAATGTTAAAAATGAGATTTCACCCCTCAACATTGATTTTGGTCATAGTACCCAATGCTGTTTGTGCACTATTAATAAAGCACAGGCCACTCAGAAAGATACAGGGACCAATTGTGGCAATGTACAGGGTTAGAATACTTTCCTGTGGCTTTTCCTATGAGTGTCAAAGACTGAAGAACTGTTCAATACCAATTTTGTTTCAAACACTGACTATCAAAGTTAAAAAAGAATCAAGAATCAAGGATTATATTAGCAACATTCGGGATATGAAACCTGGGATACTACTAGAAGTTAAATATCAGATTTAACATTTAAACATAATGCTAAGCCAAACCATGGCTAAGTATGAACGAAGAAATATGCTAGTGCAATTTTAGAAAACCATGGGTGCTTTGCTCCTCCCTGCAGTAGTTTTCATGCTACTGCAGCAAAACAAACCATGAGCTAAAGTAACCCAGTGTAACCAATCTTTTGCCTATGCTTATCCCACCAATGTTGATGTATGTTTCATCTTACAAGGGGGTATGTTGGAATCTACAATGTGGTTGTGAACCGTTAGAGAGAATGTAGTTAAATCCAGAAAGGGGGATAGAAGCAGAAGCTGTGCACATAGCCTTGGCCAAAGCACGTGATACAAAGAAGAATAAAAAAATAAACTATAGCACATAACAGCAGTTTCTTTTGCACAGGAACTCGTGACTTTGTGGCCTGTAATCACTTGCGAAGTTACAAGTATTATTCAGATAGCATTGTCTCTCCAGATGGATTTTTGGGTTACCCCTGCGCAGCATACAACTTATTTGAAACGGTATGTTATTTGTGTATCTCAGGAACAACGCCTCATGTTATTGCTTCTTCATGCACATGCAGTAGAATGCAGTTTTCCAGTTTGCTAAGATCCCTTGACACTAGGTTATGTGTGAAGAAAAAGACTGTTCACGTGTAATGCCAAACCATGCTTTAGGAGTATGGGAACAAGACCTGTGCTCACGTGGTCTTCCTCATCCTCCTTCTTCCCTCTCATATGTCATTTAATTTGCTTCAAATCACTGTTTGGAATTATATCCAAATAAGAAAACTGGTTTTCAACTATCCTCCATGCTGGGACTGCAAACCAGGGCAAGTGCAAACCATAGTTTGCCAGCTGGGATACAACTGCAAGTTGTAGTTTGTCACAAACCAGAAAGTAACCAATTAAGCACAATGAATGAGAGGAGGAGGAAGCACATGAAGTGGAGACTCAACCATGTAATGCCAAGCCATGGGAACCAACTCACTCTAAGGCAGTTGTATCAGTACAACAGGTCAAGGTCCATAAAAGAATAATTAGAATCTTGTGAATAGGTTACTGGACTAGTAGCAGAATGATGCAAGGCACTTCTTCAGTGTGCATGCACACAAAAGCTTATACCCAGAACTAGGTACTTAGTTGGTCTCTAAGGTGCTACTGGACAATTTTTTAATTTATTTTGACTGCGTCAGACCAACATGGCTACCTACCTGAATCTAGATTCATATTATATTGTCATTGTTTTCTGAATAGCAACTGTCAACTTCTTCAAATGTAAAAGTGCTAAAATAAACTCTAGGGTGCTATTTTCCCATGGCAAAAGGAAAGGCACGTACAATGTAACTTCTGTCATCTTAAACTTAAAGGGTTATCAACCATGCAAAGCATTTTTATAATGTAGACCACTGAGAACAGGCTGCCTTAATTCTGTTCTATATACTAAGTTGCTTCTGAAATGTCTTGGAAATTTGGCATGGGTCAGGTGTGGCATTAGTGAGTGGGCACCAGCCCTGGATGTCCTGCCTTTGTAAAACCTTTTAAAAAGCACCACTTTGCCTACAGGACAACTTGGCACACTCCATAGTGCAGATCTTAATTTGCCAAAGGGAATCTGTACATAAAAAATAGCATATGCAAATTTGTGTCACGGGTCTGTGTCTTGGGCCCTTAAAGTACCTGGCAGTACCCCAGCACGTGCCCTCCAGGCTGATCTTGAGCCACAACAACAAGTCAATTGTCCAGGGCAGAGCAATGAAAGAGGTGTTGAACAGTTATTAGGTATGGCTTCCCAACAGTGCAAGTGAGAGAAATAATTGTTGCAATATGAATAAGCGTGTCCTCCCTAAAAGAGGGCACATGTTGCGGTGAGACCTGGAGACCAACCTCCTGGTTGTGGGTGGGTACTGGTATATTGGATAGCCACAACACCCGATTGGTAGGTCCCTCATTGCTGGGTGTAATCTGGCCAATGGGGTGCAGTCTAAACGTACCAAGGGACCTATGCACGTGGCCCAGAGCTTCCTCTTTCGGCTCGTGCATCAGAACACCTGCCCACCTCTCCCTAATTTTAGGGCATTTTGCGCTTGACCTTGCTTTGCCGTCGTGTGTCGTCTGTCGTTGGGACAGGGGCACAGCAGGAATTTTCCCCACTTGGCTGATTGGCTGGTGCCATTTGGGTTTTGCCTGCCACGTAGCAAATCATCACAACTTGTAAATTTGTGGATAGGCACTGGTTCAGGTGATAGGGATGGGAGAACGATCTCGCCATCCCTATGTGAAGGGTATTCCGTTAAAGGAACCCAGGGTCTCAACTTGGTTTGGTCAACCCCTGTGAGGGGGTTGTGCCCATGACTGAGTCCAGGGGAGCATCTGTGGAATGATCATAGTCTGTTCCCAGGCTTTTCACCTACCTCAGGTGTTCACCCTTGGCTGACCTATGATAGAGCTCTGGGTCAGCGCTACCTGCAAGGGTGCAGGGAGCTAGTTGAGCCAGAGCCTATGCAACCACTCACTTTTCTGTAATCAATAGAGTTGTGGCCTAAATTCTGCCAAAAACCGAAACTAAAATTTGAGTCAAATGTGTGTTTATTTAGGGGGGAGGTCTCTGGGTCTGAACATGCAAAAAATGAGCTTTCTTGTTTTCACTAGGATGGCTGCTTCCCATGTCCAAATGGTGGATGCCCTAAAATGGGTCACTATGCAATTGAATCTAAAGACAGATTCACCTCTTCATTTACAAAGCTTTATCTGAACACTGGAGATGCCAAGGATTTTGCCCGTAAGTTCACTTTTGGAGTAAACTCTAAAGGCTGACCTTCAACCTATGTTGGCAGCTCAGAGAACTGTGTGAAACAATAGTTCGCTACAAAGATTACAATGTGCTCTATTGGTCTGGATTTCCATCTTGTACGTGGAGCAAAAAATATCCTAGATAACAGGCAGCATCTTTCCCAAAAGCCAAGACAACACTTCAGATGGTGCTAAATTGTGCCTAAACAGGTGTAGTGTTTCAGCAAGCAAGAGCCACACACAAAGCAAGCTTTTGTGCACAGAGATCAGAAACAGATGTACATCAAATGTGCCATAATTAAGAGCACCTGTGTTCCGATTCACAGTGGTCTATCTAGCTCAGTATTGTCTACACAGTCAGCAGCTCTCCAGGAATTCAGTCGAGAGTTTTTCCCAGCTGTTCCTGAGATTCCAGGGATTGAAACTGGGACCTTCTGCATGCAAAGCAGTTGCCCTAGCCAGGAACTATAGCCTGGAGCCATACTCTTTGCCTAGAGAAGTATTCAATTAATTCCACAACTTGAAGTGAAAGAGGATATTGCTTAATACATTTGGTTTTGTAAACGATGGCTAAAGTTTCTCTGGTCTGAATCCTTCACATAAAAGAATATGATATCAACACACAAAATTAAGACAAAGTAAGAAGAGTTAAATGTTAAGAACAATAGGAACTTGCCTGATGAAAATCAAAATCTTGCTATTTGTGTTGTTCAGGTTGGAGGTACAAAATATCAGTCACTCTGTCTGGAAGAAGCAGTGTCCGTGGATACATAAATATTGCCCTATACGGAAGTGGAGGGAACACAAAGCAATATCAGATTTTCAAGTAAGTACAGTGGGTAAAAAATAGATTTTAAAATATGTGTTCCTACTTGACATTTGCTTTTCTGTTTCTTTTTTTCTACTTGTAAGGCAGTCCAAGATGACCTGATATTTTTTTCTTTTCATATGGGGTGAACAGAAATGCAAATAAAGCCAAACAACAGATTTATATTGCATTACAATATATTCTATTTCATCTTCTAACAATTTTCTAGCAACTGGAGTTTTCTACATTAACCTCAAGAGCTCTTTTCTGTTTGGTTAGCCTACTTGTTTATTGAATTTATGACCCACCTTTCTGCAATAAAGCCTCTAAGCTAGTTAACAAAAAATACAGACACAAATGAAAAAATAAACACAAATAACAGAGCAGCAAAAACCCAGTTTGCTTCTCAAGTGTGCTCTGCTCTGCTCTACTCAGCTCTGCTAGACTCTACCAGTGTGAGGTGCACCCTTCCAGTGTGAAAAGCCCTCTTATGCCTGCCAAAATGTGGGCTGGCAGATGCAAGCAAAAGCCCCTGAAAGAAGACATTTGTGGGAGCAGAAAGGGACAGAGCGGGGTTCGCCAAGGATCCACTGGATCCTAACTCAGTCAAGGTATAGTCAGTGGTGGAGCTTTATGCTCTGGCCCACTAGGGGGCGGAAAGCAGGTGGGGGTGGGGCTGGCGCGCATCCCAGGGGCAGGGCATGCCACCCGCAGGGGCATGGTGCCCAGCATGGGTGGGGGGCAGCCGTGATGGCACCCCGCCAGGATCACGCTGCTGGGGTATAGGCACCCCACCAGGATCCGCCAGTGGGTATAGTAGCTGATAAGCCTAACCCAACCTTCCAACCTTTGTGCCAGGAATTCAGATTGCACGGTAAAGGTTTCAAAAATTACTAATTACTGAGATTTTAGGAATCATATATATCAAACCAGGGTGTTCCCCCCCCCTAATCCACATCAGTTTGATTTACAGTAACTCTTTTCGGCCATTTTGCTGCCCAGTCAACCTGTTGTGGTGGTTTTCACAGTACATTTGCAGTTTTAGGAACTCGAATGAAATAATTTAAGATGGGTGGGTCCAAAATAGCACAGGGCTTATGCACCTTCTTTCATTAGTTGTGTAGAAGTCATGCAGGCTACACCTGCTGAAATTTCCTCTTCAGCTCAGCTGTAAAGTTGCAGGAGCCCTGCCCTCTTTTACACTTCTCTGCCCCCAGTTTACTATCATGGGCAAAGTTGCACATTTCCCTGTGAGTCCCTGGCTTGGAATTATTTATAATAAGTATAAAACCTAAATACAGCTTTATAAAACTTAAATACAGTTCCTCAGATGACTGAGGAAAGGGCGGAATAAATGACCCAGCTCCCTGCCACAGCTGGTTGCTTATAGGGTTGCCAGACTCAATAGAGGACAGGACTTATGTGCCTTTAATTGCTCTGCTCTCTTTTGAGTCTGGAAACCTTAAAGAGAAACCAGCAGACCCTTTGCTTGGAAATTAAACAAAGGGTCTGCTGGTTTCTCTTTAAGGTTTCCAGACTCAAAAGAGAGCAAGGCAATTAAAGGCACAGGAGTCCTGTCCTCTATTGAGTCTGGCAACCCTAGTTGCTTACACAGAAAATTTGTAAAAGGGCAAGAACTCTGGCCACAGAAGTAAAATAGTGCTGGATTAATAGTTCAAATGATTCAAATTTTTCAAGAAGTCTCTTAGGATAGATTTATTTCTTGAAGTTTATACACCAGGTGTAGTTTGAAACTACCAGCACACATTGACTCTAAGACTATTCACTGAAGAAGAATTTTCGAAATAGGGCCCTGTCCCCTGTCCTGGTGTATAAACTTCACCTGGTGTATTAATCCAGCACAATTTTACTTCTGTGGTCAGAGTTCTTGCCCTTTTACAATTTTTCTGTGTGTGCTCCAATCAAGAACAGCTGGTTGCTTGGCAACAGCCAACAGCCAACAGTGACCCAACCCTGACAATGGCCCCCCATGGCCTAGCCTCAAACCACTGCTGGTTAGTTTGCAACTCAAATTTCTTGAAAAAGATGATCAGTAACAAGGCCAGTCCAAGACATTTTGCCCCTGGTGCAAATGACAAGAACCCTCCCCCTACCCATATCCATAGGTCAACTGGTGTGGCAGTTGAAATTTACCTCAGCTCAGACAATGGGACAGCTATCCCCCACAGTATCCAAGGGCACTGGCCTAGTTTAATGGATTTGGGAGAGGCCATGTGGCACACCCAGTTCTGTCTTCCAACGGAGGAGAATGACCCAGGATTTCAGGAAAAACAGCCAGCCAGGAGAATTTCAGGAGATTTCAGGAGAAACAGCCAGACAGGAGAAACAGTAGTTTCTCTCTTTGATATTTCAGTTTATCAGAGTTTGCCTTTCTGTTTTCTTCACTGTCAGCTTCATTCCCTTCTTTGTAGGTCTCTCCCTTCAACTTTTGCACAACTCTTTTCTTTCCCCTCCTCAGCCAAAAGCCCTTCCTTAACTGGCTCCTGTTTTATTTTCTCACAATTCTGTGTCTCTCCCATTTGCACAGCTTGTTTTATAAGGTGCCCAGGAGCACTGGCAGAGGAAGAGGAGTGCAGGGGGAGCGCACCGCCCCCGACAGTGCAATCCCGGCAGGGTGCCATCGCAGCTGCCCTGCGCTGGACGGGCCCCGCCCCTGCAGGTGGCACATCACACCCCCAAGGTGTGCACCATGCCCCTGCGAGCAGCATGCACTGCCCTGGGATGCGTGTCGGCCCCACCCCCGCCTGCTCTCCGCCCCCCGGTGCCAGAGCATGAAGCTCCGCCACTGCCCAGGAGGAGGCAATATATTACCCCCTACACATGGGGGGGGGGAGAGAGCAGCATCTGCCACCCTGAGGCCATTGCTTCACTCCTCCTAGTGATAGGGCTGGCCCTGACAACCCACCAGCAATTTTGAATGCAAAAACTGAACCATGTCTCAGTTTTGTGGAGCTCCCTCCCAGCTGATATCAGAAAGACCCCCTCTAATGAGTCCCTTTTAAAATTTTATTTCAGTGGGCATTTTAAGTCAGCTTTCTTATTCCATGGTTAGTTTTAAGTCGTTTTATCTTTATTGCATCATGTGAACGCTACTGCACAGTTCTTAAATATGGTGATGCTAAGCAATATATAAATGGTTGAAAAGATAGAAAGAAATTCCTAGCAACAAAGGTAGAACTGGGTCAGGATTCTAATTTAAAGCCTTCAATTTTCATGTATCTTTCGTGATATCAAGTTTATTGACATGGATTTTTCTGGGTATTTAAATTTCGTTAACAATATATATATACTGCTTGATTAAATCTCGATTCTAAGCAATTTACAAGAAATATTACAATTATCTATATAAACAGTTAAAAACAAGTAATTAGAAACATTTTAAAAACACTTAAAATCAGCAGTAAACAAAAAAAGAAATTAGAGCACACCAACATTTATGTGTCTGGATAGGCTTATCCAAGCGAAAATGTTTTAAGCAGGTGCTGAAAGGAATACAGCAAAGGTGCCTAATTGATGTCAATAGGCAGGGAGTTCCAAAGTTTCCAATGCTGTAGAATTTTGTTTGTCGAATACTGTCCTGCTTTCATAAATTATTTAGAACACTTACCACCTACACTTTTTCACATTAGTCACTCTATTTTCAAATGTCATCTGCTCTAAGAGGGAGAAAACGCCCCTCTGATATTTTCCGAATTGTGATTTTAAGCTTCCGCTTTTTGTTTGCTGTGACTGTCTGAGCTAAAAGCCCTGGTACATTATAGCTATTCAAAAATGTCACTTTTCAGCCTGCTATTTATTTAGTTTAGCTAGCAGCAATGTGTTTTAGTGCTGAAAAGTAGATTTAATAGCAGGGACATTTTAAATGATTTCTACAACAAATCATTTTAATCTAAGCCAAATATTGCCTGTCTGTCATGCAATATAAGGATGGTGGAGGGGAAAGAAACTCTGGCACACAGTAGTAAACAAACACCCACACCCACACCCACATATATAGAGAGAGGGTGCACTTTTTTTTTTTATCCCTGTCATGCGTTTGGCCTTCAGTCTTCTCCATTGTGGTCTAGACAATACATTATCTACTGGGATTATAGCATTCCTTTGGCAGGTTTCACACCTCCCCAGGCAATACTGTATAATAATCTGCTCCAAATAATCTACTCCAAATTGCATGAAGGATTATAGGCTTTCTTAAATGATCCTATGCTTATCCAACTATTTTTCTGCCATGTCTTCCATGGATGCATAGAGCTGAGGGCCTTTTTGAGATCTACATGGATAAAGCTCTCATAGTTTTAAGGAACTTTGGTTGTTTCAAAGAGCCTTTGTGTTTACTGTTCCATTCCAATCTTCAAATGCAGGTCAGGAGAGGGGCTGCCCCCTATCCCCTTCTCCTCTCCCCATCTTGTATAATTTACACACTTTAATGGTGCTAGTTGGCTGTGGTGATTCTAACCATGTGGAGATGTGGTAAGGTTGTCTCCTTTTGAAATAAACTTGCCTAGAATCAATGTGGTGCATTGGAATGCACCTCAGAGCAACACATATCAAACTATAGATTTCCAGACTTACCATATATGCACACAAAAATATATGGGGATTTCATCAGACTAGAGTTTTTACCTTAGCCTGGTAAGGTCAGCTCTAGTCAGACTTGTATACCTTACAGGTCAGCTCACGATATCTATAAAGACCAGTCAAATGATTCCCTCCAGTAACATTCAACATTGAGATTTGTATATACTAACCCAAATGGACTATCTGACTTTGTATAAAGCAGTTTCCAATTTATGAGGCATTTCAGAGTCTTATATCTAAAGATGTTGCATTTAGAACTGACTGGCTTGCAATGTAAACAGGAAAAAACCAGTTGCAAAGTTCAAAGTGCTGGTTTTGACCTATAAAGCCTTAAATGTCTCAGGACCACAATACCTGAAGGACCGCCTCTCCCCATATGAACTGACCCAGATCCTGCAATCATCATATGAGGCCCTTCTTTGTGTGCCTCCTCCACAAGAGGTCCAGAACATGGCAACATGAGAACAGGCCTTTTCTGCTGTGGCTCCCTAATTGTGGAATGCTGTCCTCAGGGAGACTTACCTGGCGCCCTCATTACCTACATATTACATTTTTCTTCTTCTCCCAGGCCTTTGATCAATTAGCCAATCTACGGCCTTTTAAACTGGGGTGGGTGAGGTATTGTTTTTGTTTGTTATTGTGGAAATTTTTATGTTTTTATATGGTAAACTGCTCTGTGATATTCAGGTGAAGGGTGGCATATAAATAAATAAATTTATATTACTACAACAACGATAATTGCTGAGCAATTCATGTTTGCTGGTCACATGATTTTTGGTTCTCAGCATTCTTGCTGGTTACTTGTTATCTTATTACATTTCTCCATATTTTTGGAAAGTTTAAAATTGAATTCTATTATTATGTACATATTGCAATAATAATCCTTGCATCTTTTGCTCGTACCCAATTGTGTGCTTTGTTCCCTATTTTTCACCTTACTGTGCTAGCTTAAGAGGTGGTTGTCCATAATCACTAAACCTAGCTTCATCATCCTACTTGAGTAATCCCAATTTTTCAAAAAAATTGACGGAAGGTGGGAACCCTAGGCTTACCATGTGGGCAAGAGCTGCAGATCTCTCTTGCACTAAACTCTTGCATTCCTTCTTCTCAGTTAGCGGTTTTCTGAATTCACCCTTTCTGCATTGCAAGTGAAATTCTCAGGAGCTGATAGGTGTGCTGGTATCTTCAGATTTGATAGTACCAATGAGAAGTTCAAATCTGATTATGTGTGTTACCTCTTACAATGTTAGGTACTGTGAATAGTACATGATGCACTTGTGGACACAACATCCTAGAAACCACAGTGACTGGACCAATGGCCAACACATCTTCTTGTGTCAATTGGACTTCACCATGACACAGCATGATCAGTCAATAATGAAGGAAATCACTTGCCTGTTTTTATTTTTCAAGGGGAATGTTGAAGCCTAGCACTATACATACCAACTTCACTGACATAGACTTCAGTGTTGGAGCAGTAGCTAAAGTTAAATTCCTTTGGAACAATGATATCAAAAACTCAACCTTTCCCAAATTGGGAGCCTCAAAGATTCAGGTGCAAGATGGAGAAGATGGACATATGTATGTATAAGTATATATATAAAAAGAACCTCTTTGTGTATATGTATCATATTTTTTCTCTCCAAGGGGGAAACTCCAACCTGATGAAACTTATACCCACCTAATTGATGTACAACTTAATGTTGGATCAGTTACTAAGGTTAAATTTCTGTGGGACAACAATATGATAAACCCAACTTTGCCCAAACTGGGAGCAGCAAAGATTACAGTACAGGATGGAGAAGACGGGACAGTGTATGTATCCATTCGCTGTTTTATACAAAAAAGCACCAACACATAAATACTTATTAAAGATATACAATTATCTTCAAAATAGACCAAAGGCCCAACACTGTTGCAGGAGAGTTTTGAAGAGAAAGATGCTAATCAGTAGCCTGTTTTTAGTATATTTTGAATACTTTAAAAACAAATTTAGGGGTGACTAAACCTGTGGTCTTTCAATTGTTGCTGGACTGCAGTTCCTAGCAAATGGTCAAGAATGGTGGAATTTGGAGTCCAGCAATGTCTGGAGGGCCACAGACTAGCCATTCATGCTACACAACCAGTGGTGTAATGCTTAGCATCGGATTAGGAGCTACCCGAGAGGCCAGGGTTCAAATCCCCACTCGGCCATGAAGCTCACTAGGTGACCTTGGGCCAGTCAGGGTCTCACATCTCTCTTAGCCCTGGCATTGGTTGGGTACCTGTTTAAAAGTAGTATTGGAAAGAGTATGTATGTTGTACATAATTTGACTCTTGCTATTTTGATTTAGCTATTGTTAGGGTGTTGCATTTAAAACTGATAGTTGTGCAGGGCAGATTTATACATTCTTACACAGAACCCCCAGTGTGTCCAATGTGTCATTTAAAATTAATTTAATTTTACCTATAACAATAAATTATATGAACAGCAACCATGTGACACATAAATATATTCTCAAGTAAGAATCTTTAGGACCACAACCTGCATGTCTACTCAGAAATAAGCTCCATTAAGTTTAGCAAAGGTTGCTCCCAGATAAGTATCTTTAGGAATGGACATTTAAATGTAAGTTTTTCAGTTATCATTATTCATTCAGTTAGGCAATGTTAGCCACTGAAGTGAATTGCCTTATGGCCCTTCCCTCTGGACTTTGTGGTCTTATGGGCCTCCCTTGGTTAGATTGTAAGGTGTCTAATTTCACGTAGTTTAAAGTGCAATCAGCCAACCCTACTGTGTTTGGGAACATTCCAATTATTTTTGCTGAGTGTGCCCCTAAAACCTTCCCGATGTGGGAAATTTTTGGTTCGCCAGATGTTGCTGAACTACAGCTCCCATCAGCCCCAGCAGCTAATGACTATTGATGATGGGAGTTGTGGTGACTATTGATGATGGGAGTTGTGGTGACTATTGATGATGGGAGTCGTGGTTCAGCAACCTCTGGAGAGCCAATGTTTCACAACACCTGCCATGTTTGCATGAATGTTGCAAATATGATCAAAGTACTGTATAAGAATGAATGATCATGGGTAGTTTCTTGCAGGAAATAAGTACTTTAGCATTGGTCCCAGTGACATAAGAAGGCCCTGGAAAGGGATACAATGTGGTGATGTATAATATTCATTTTGCAAAAAGCCTGGGCCTTAAATCCTCCCTGCCCAAGATTCTTTAAGTACTGTAACCTTTTAGAATGTTCTTTAAATAACCAGCATTTTTCTAGCATTAGAGATATTCAATAGATGAAGATAAAATCAACACAGTTATAAAAAATGCTGATACAAAATTAAATAAATGCACACTCTGTATTTATTGCGTTTTCTGGGAGCGTGTGATGCAAAATTAAAACATCCTACTAAAATGGACTTGCATTAAAAATGAAACATTAACACTTCTAAATTAATGAATATATATGTGTTTTTTAATCCTCAGATACAATTTCTGTGGTAGTGACACAGTGAGAAAAGATGTTCTGCAAACACTTACACCGTGTTGAAAAACAAGAAAAAATAGCAAAAGCTTTTATGCAAATCTTAATAAAAAGTCATAATGCTCCGCAGTCCACTTTCTAGGACATTTGGCTGTTAACTGCTTTTGTATTATTTTATGTGATAATTTTTCTGTACTAGAATGTGAAATGGGTGAGTAATTTATATATAAAAAAGAAAATGTTGCTTTTCCATTTAAAAGACCCAAACATAGGCATACTAAGCTGCAATAGACCACAGCAGCAAAACTACAGGGGAATGTTTACCTAGTGGAGGCACATTCCAGCCCCATGTGCTCTTGAATATATGAAGTGCCAAATTAATTGTAATGGATGGCACAGATCCCTTTGCATAAAATGCAAATGTATGTGTGTTATCCCTATCAACATGAAGAGAGCATCCTTTGCAGGTTGAGGATCTGTATATGCACTGGTTACCGGCCTTTAATCCAGCATGCTACAGTATATAGTTAAGCTTTTTTTTCAAGGAAAAAAGGTTCCAGTACTCACCATGAAGTTGTTACAGTAATTGTCACACTTTTAACCAGTGCTTTTCTTCTAGAAAATCAAGGTGCTGGTACTACGTACCCTTGAGTACACCCAGAAGAAAAGCACCGGTTAAGCTTACCTACTTGCATCAAAATGCACACCCCATTGAAATAAATGCAGTGGAAATGGACAAGCAGGTTGATGGACTGTACCTAAAGGGTGTTCATCAACAGCAACTTGTCAACCTGGAGAGAAGTAGCAAGGAGGTACTGTGTTGCTCAATATCTTTATAAATGGCTTGGATGAAAGAGGAGACTCAAAGTTGCAGATGGCGCCAAATCAGTGGCATAAAATAGTCTCTTGCTGTACATCGCCCCTTCACATGCAGGAGTCTCCCTCCACCAAAGCTCCCTTTCCTGTTGAGAACCTTCCTTCACAAACAGAATAGTGCTTGCAAAAGAGTTAAGGACTGGGGAAGGACTGGATTGGACGACTGCAAAGCTTTTAAAACAGCCAAGAGGGATATTCAGTCACAAAACCAAAAACTGAGCAAGAGAGGAAGAGAACCCCAGGGCTACTTTTTAAAAACAAATTTTCTGTCCCCCTTAAAAATGTTTATGGGAATTTTGTGATTGTTTTCATCCAATGCTAGACTTGTCACTTTTAGCTTTCCAGACCAGTCATCATTACATACCTATAGAGCTATAGAATAGCTGCTCATGAGTTTGTGAGGAAGCTATTTCGTTGTGTTTAACAATTTAGTTGCAGAGTATAGTAGTTCAATTATGAATGTGCAAAAAACCCCCACAAAAGACACTGTTAAACTGTTCATTGTTTTCTCTCTCTCACACACACATCTCAGCTAAGCATAAAGTGTTAGTAGAGCTCCTTTGATTGGGATGTAATTATCTGTGTATGCCTTTAACATCCCAAGAAGCGTAGATTATTCACAGGAGAAAGGTACTTAATTTAGAAAATCATCTTCCCCACAGAGTTTGATACAGACCATTGTTGTTTTTATAGAAACAAAGATGTATAAAATGGGTCTGGTGAGAACTCATGATAGGTTTAGACAAGGTTTTGAGATATACAATATAACACCAGTCAAAAATGCAAAAGTAGCTAATTCACACCTGTAAGCAGAGCAAGGCAAGCTGCAAATGTATTTTAGGCTGCCATTCTACACACACTTAACTGGGAATAGCTCCCACTGAGTTCAGCAGTACATCTGAATGTCTAAATAATACATAGGATTCCACTGTTACATCAGGTAGGAGTTTTGGTGCTTCAGGCAAGTACCAGTGCTATGACAAATGACATACCAGTGCTATGACAAATGCTCTTCTTCATGTGGTTATCTGGTTTAATAGGTTAATCCACTTGATCTGCCAAATTATAGATTTGCCTATGGGAGTTCCCCAGGCACTTCCAGGCTGTCTCACTTTGAGTAGATTACTTCCTTTATGACATAAGTCATGCTCCCAAAGAACAACAAAGTGGGTGCATTGTGATGCATAGGCAGTAGCTAAATGTAGAGCACAACCACTTTGAGAACAAAAACCGCACTCTGTGCAGTAAGAATAATAGTCGAGCTGTACAAATCAAGTGTACACACATATGAACACAGACATATATGTACATGTGTAGTAGAGGCAGTTAGTGAAATGGGTGAACAAGCCTAAGAAAATATTTAAGCCCACATTTCCGTCTCTGGGAAAGCTGCATCATATTCTGGTCTACAAAGATTGCTGATTCTATTAGAGAAAGACGGATTGGGAACCAAAGTTCTCATATATCACATCACAATAGGAAGTAACCAAGGAAATATAATGCAATAGAAAACCCTAAGAGCCATGTTTTGTGCTCCTTTCCCTGTGATTTCAAATGCATATTTGCTGCAGTGCATAAACATTAGATTGATTACGTGCACTTAGAATACATTTTTTACTCCTTCTAAGGAAGTTGAAATATCTTTTGCCCTTGCAAATTCATTTAAACTCAAGCAAGCATTGCATTTGCCTATGCTGTAACAGTGAAATGGATTTCATATTTAGAAAACACCCAGCATTATTCGGGCTGCTAGTTTTCCTGAGGGACGCGGGTGGTGCTGTGGTCTAAACCACTGAGCCTTGGGCTTGCCAATTGGAAGGTCAGTGGTTCGAATCCCCGCGATGGAGTGAGCTCCTGTTGCTCGGTCCCTGCTCCTACCAACCTAGCAGTTCGAAAGCACGTCAAAGTGCAAGTAGATAAATAGGTACAGCTCTGGCAGGAAGGTAAACGGCGTTTCCATGCGCTGCTCTGGTTTGCCAGAAGTGGCTTAGTCATGCTGGCCACATGACCCGGAAGCTGTCTGCGGACAAACGGCGGCTCCCTCGGCCTATAGAGCAAGATGAGCGCACAACCCCAGAGTTGTTTGCGACTGGACCTAATGGTCAGGGGTACCTTTACCTTTTAGTTTCCCTGAACTTGGCTCCTATGCCTTTATTTTACCTTTGTAGTAAGAAGAAATTTGATAGGTGATCTTTCCCCACCATAACATTTTCATGCCTGGAAAAAGCTAAATTTGTGCTTCTCATTAAGTATGCAATCCCACAGATTTTCCTGGGAATAAGTTCCGCAGATTTGTGAGTAGACATGTACTGTAGTGTATAGGGTTATATGGTAGCTTGTTAACACAAGAGAACCTGGGAGAAAAAGAAAAACACACCTGGCGACATTATATGGATTTCAAGTGTCAGTCTCACCTTTGGTGTAGCCACTTTTGCAAAGTGTATAATTTTACAAACATTTCTTGGACATGGGTAGCACTGGGAGCAGAGTGGGGTCAAAAGTGTGTTCTCTTCTCCTCTTTATTTCCAGATCCTCCATAGAAAACCTCCTCTTCCCACCCCATATTTATGTCCTCTGGTGCAATTGCTCCTAACATCAATGTATTCACCATTAACTATGGGTTACCAAACGTCCTCTTTTAATAATGAAGTGCAACAGCATTCACTTTGTTGAGTAGTGTTTAAACAAACACTTTGGAAAGCTATCACATAAAATGCAAAGTTAAATGAACATCAAATTACTGTCCATTTCCGCAGCTTTCAGTGCTAATGGAGATATTTTTGTGACCATTTCCAAATGCTTATTCCCCCCCCCTAAATAACACAAAAAGATTTGTTGTTTGAAAATGCAAGTGGCTGTTAACCATATATTATTTGTAAATACAACATGTTCCTGCATCATTCATTTCAGTGTCTCATTGAGGTTTAATTGGTATATATTTTGGTTGACATGTATTGTTCTCTTGTAAAGGTGTCAAAATTCCTTAGCTATGTCAGTGACAAAAGCCCCCACTGCTTGTGATATATAAATTATGCTCTTTACCATATAATCAGCCCTATCTATTAGAATGCTATTTGCAACAAAACATGTTCAAAATATGTACCGGGCAGATTGGTCTTTCTTCACTTTAATATTGTGTTATTCACAGCAAAGTTTTTGTTTTGAACATGAAAAGGGAACATGTTCCAAGATTTGATCAGCATCGTATCAATTAAGAGGCATTTGAATTGAAAAGCTGGTGAGGCTTATTAGTACAGTTCAAAATGTAGCTTTCACTATTAACATCTGAAAACATTGCCACTGTGAGAAGGAACAGTGTGATAACATCCAAGTATAGATTGATAATCTGGTATGTTGTAAGTGTTCTTATACACCTAAACTTTATTTCATTTACTTCTACATTGTATTGTAAGGTATTTTCCGGGGAGGGTGGGCAATTTGTGGAGACATTTTGGTGGCTGGTGGTGTTTCCATTTTTTTCAAAAGGTGTTGGTGCACAGGAATAGAAATGCTTATGTCCATGCCCAGCATGAAAAAATATAGTGGGGAGTCGAGTGAAGGGGTGACTGGAGAGACAAACACACCTTAGATACCTGCACAAGCTCTGCTCGCCAGTGCAGATGGGAAGTGGTGTAATAGCAATGAATATCAGAATTGGGGGAATGGGGAAATGTGGAAGCTACTTTGCTGAAGGCGCACACAGAAGACTTAAATCTGAATGGGCCGTTTGCAGTATAAGGTTATTTTCTTCTCTACCATTGCGGTACAGCCCTTCTCTATCCAAAGCTACAAATGCCAATGTCTGATATTTTCCTGCACATGGAAGCTACTTTTAGGATTAGCCTTCTGGTAGCTAGGCAACCCTAAATCTGTAATCTTTCAATCTCTCTCTCTATCTTTTAAAAAAATAAAATCAGAAGTATTATCATTACTTTATTTATTTACATTCCACCTTTCCCCCAGAACCAGGACTCAAGGTAGCTTACAAAAATTAAAACAATCACAGAAAGCTAAAAAAAAACATATAGATGTTGGAGATTCATTCCCCGTGCTGCTGTCATGGGATTGTTGTCTATCACATGACGATGTAGGTTTTCATTCCACAGAGTCGGACATGACAGAAACAGGATGTATTTCCTGAAGTGGGACTATTGTCCTTTGTTCTTTCTCTTTGCTGTCTGATGCTAGAGAGAGAGGGAGCTATGTTGCAGTGCTCCGAGTGTTTTTTTTTTGTAAATAAACGTAGATTAGCCAAATGCTGAGTTGCTGTGGTCTGTTACGCAATTGCGCAAACTCTGCGGATCCGTAAGTGTGCTGATGTCAGTTGGCATCAGTCGCTGTGATGTTTGGGCTGGAGAAAGCTTTTGAAGCTCCTGAACGATCGACCAGGAGGGAGGGAACATGCCAGTGGGGCATGTGTCTCTACCAGGGTCCTACTTGTGAGTAAGAGATCCTAACAAAAGATAATAGTTTAAAAGTAATTAAGCTATAGTGGAATTAAAACAATGTAAAAAAAGAGAAAAGACCAAATCTATTAAACTACAGATAGTAAAAGCACTAAAAGTAGCACCATTTAAAGCCCTTTCCTCAAAAGCAGTCAGTTCCCAAAGGCCACCGGAATAAAACTTCCTGCCAGTGGAAGGAAAACAAAGAGGGAGCCAATATAGCCTCAGTAGGGAGTTCCAAATTTTGTGAGCAGCCACTGGGGAGGCCTTCTCCAGCACCCCCACCAAATGGGCAGGTTCGTATGTTCAAAACTCCAAGCTTTCAGCCTCAAGAGGTAAAGTCCAGAATGGGATATTCCATTGCTATTTCTGTGTATCTGAATAATCTCTACCTATTAGTTCAGCTGCTTCAGTGGCCTATGCCATTTTCCCATACATGGCTTTACTGGAGTAGCACTACTCCACCAAGAAGGAATTTTAAGACCTAGCTTCTAATGGAAGTAATGTTAATAATTATAATTTGTAATATAGCAGATGCAGTCTAATTTACCTCCCTCTTCTGATGGCAGGCTGTACAAATTATAGGCTGAGTAAGAAAATCAAAGTCTAAAGGTTAAAAGATTAAGTCAAAGATTTGGTACTTAAATGTTCAACAAAGTACTATACAACACCCTCACACATACCGCTACACCATCAATCAGTGTAATTAAATTACATATTTCTTAAAAGAAAGAAAGCCCACCTCCCACAAAATCAAGCACTGCAGATGCACACAGACCCTTCACATATTATGAGACAGATTAAAGAGAGCTGAACTCAGAACGTTTCCTTCAGATTTTAGACAAAATAAATGCAGGGCTGCTCCATTAACTAAACAGATGCAAGCAAAGGAATACTCTAGTGAAAAAGAAGGTGAAAATAAATGTACCTCAGTTGTGATAGGAAGTCTGAAAAAGGTAATTTTGAAAAATGCACTGAAAGCAAATCTACATATTCTAAATGTGCCTCAGAAACCCACTGGAACAACTCTTTCAGATGCTTGTTTCTTTGTACCATTGTTGCAGGGAACCCAAATGTCACCAGCTGCCCCTTCTGTCGTTAGAATGCAGCATTTCCCAAGCACTGACTGGTAGCAGCTCTCCATGATTTCAGGCAGGAGCATTTGCCAGCCTTATCTGGAGATGCTGGAAAGGCTGGAGATTGAACCAGAGACTCCCCTGCATTCTACCACACCAGCTGTATCAGGCACCATCTATACCTGAGCTGTGCCAGCTGGTCACATTAAAAGAATGCTTAAGAATTCTGCTTAAGAATTGGTGCCTGAGTTTCATTTTTCCTCTTCCCTCCCTGTTCTTTTCTCCTTGTGTGTCACTTTTCTTTATATATGTAGAGAGAGATTATAAATCTGCAGGCAGGGATTGTTTTGTTCTAACTGATTGTATGTTAGCTACTCTGGGTGACTTTTGGGCTGAAGAGTGGGGTACAAATGCTCTAAATAAACTACAGCCCTCCCTTTACATATTTGTAGTGGGCCACTGAACTGGCCTGAATCACCACTTCTGTCAACCTGTGAAGGATGCAGCCTGTCACTCACTCAGTCCTCTGCCTTATGATCCTTTCAGTCTCTTTTGTAAGCAGCAGTAAGCAGTAGCCCTACTCAAGGCAAACTGTCTGCTCCTTTTCTGGCCCAGTCTGCAGTCCACCTGCAGCTGTGACTGATGTCACTTCCAGATGCAAAGGCCAAACCAGGCAAACTCCATGGTGGCACAGAGCCAAGAGATGTGCAGCTCATGGCTTGAGTCATTACCCACATCTGGACAGGCTATCATACTATGGGAAACTGACAGCTGCATGGCAATACCAGGATAGGAAACTAGTTGAATGTCTTACCATGTTTTAGTTCAAAGAGTTTTTAGACTATGCATCTTAGCATCTGAATGACCTTCCACACAGCCTCAAGATCTCTGTGCCAGCTCAAATATATAAGATATAGGGTGTGAAGTCAACAGCTAGAGCAGTAAGTGATGCTGCAGCAGTGATCCACATGTGCTCTAGGCAGAAATACTGGTGTAGATTTTTTAGTGTCAGTTTCAAAACCACAACCATCTGTCTAACAACTTGATACTTTAAAATGTAAATAATGGTATTTCATACCAAGTGGTTAAGCAAACAACATGATAGGATTGTTCTCATATAATCTCTGGTATTTCTGTATATTTTTAATTGTCTGCTGCAGTTAAGGGGATCTTTTCTTCCTTGATCGGTTCTTGACACTTTACAGCCTTCCGTTTCTTATCAAGATAAGTGCCATAGCTCACTTCCGGGTGATTGCAGACAGAACAGCTTCTGCTCACATTACCAAAGGTCTTTCCGATGCCAGAACGTTCATCTACAAGACAAAAAGGCCTATTTCAATGCTTAAAGCCATGTGACGAGTACAGTCAAGGGGTCTAAATGTTCATTGCAGTTTATGGAGAGGCTCAGATTGGTGGGCTCCCATCTGTAGGGTGAGTATTTGCAGGGGCATGATGTGGGAGGCAGCAGGGCCCATAACCCTGGGTGCACAATTTTGAGGGGCCACAACTCATGTGCACACACACACAGGGATCATGAGGCAATAAACACTTTATACTTTGAACTGAACTGTGTGGGAAAGGAGTTTTCTTAACCAGGAGCTCTATAAAAGGCTGGAAAGCAGGAAGACACCAATGTTCTGCTAGACGGCTTTGCTGGAGCTGTGCATACTCTGCTGATCATAGTGGTCAAAGTGTGGTGTAGTATCAGCAACAGAAGGTGGGCCCAGTATAACAGGATATGGGCCAACTGACTTCTACAAGACTAACAAGGTCTTCCTTGGAGGCAAAGGGGCTCTTGTGTGCCCTGCTTCAGAAAACCTGTTCAATCAACTCAATGAAGATATAGTAGAAAGCATGAGAACCTTTGACTGAGTTATTTTAACTCACATGGCCAAGTAAGGCACGTGAAGACCCTTTTCCTCTGAGCACCAAAACAAATCGAGCAATACCCCTATCATCACTAAGCACCAGCTTTTTTCGGTGCTGACTCTCTTCTTCTCCAGTCCAAGATTTGAGACAGGTGAACATAGTCTTGTGAACAGGCCCACAGTAAGTGGCCAGTTTCAAATAATACAGTCCTAAAGCCTTACGTGGAATATGTCCAGTATACTTAGGCATCATTCCTTCCGGCCTGTAGAATCTCTGGTATGGGCGTGGTTCTTTGAGTTTGGTTGCAGGGCTCTCTTTCCTACAAAATAAATAAAATAAATGATGTTTTTGTGCTTGCCATTCTCCACCTTTCTTGACTGTAACAACATATTATGAGCAGCTTTGCTTATGACTGAAACAGTACGTGTGATAGTCTTATCAAATACTTATGAGAAGGTAGAATGTCTCTGGTTTTTATATGGCTAAGACACATCCAGACCTTCCAAGTGTCCCTATCTTCCAGGGATGCCCCTGATTTAGAGAAGTCGTTCTGGTTTCTGATTTGATCCCGGAAAGTCCCACGTTTCCTTAGGATGTCCCTATTTTCACTGGAGAAATGTTGGAAGGTATGGAGTTACCCGACCCCCGACCCATTTGAAGGCAATCCTGTATAGGTAAGTTTTTTTAATGTTTAATGTTTTATTATGATTTTATATATGTTGGAAGCTGCCCAGAGTGGCTGGGACAACCCAGTAAGATGTGTGGGGTATAAATAGTAAAATTATCATTATGGAATGGGATGTCCCTATTTTCATCAGAGAAATGTTGGAGGGTATGCGAGTCTGCAATACATTGGCTGGACTGGGCAGCCAATGGAGTTTGGATTTCTTGTTTCCTTCTCCATAGAGGCAGAGTAAATGCATTCCATTTGGATTTTCTGCCTGACATTGTTTTATAGGGGAACAACAGCAGCAAGCAGTGTACGTTTGGATTTGAAACAACCTTCTTTCCTCCAATCCTTGGTACCAATGAAACATAATGACATACCGGTCAGCCTAGCACTATTTTGACATGGGAAGCTTTTGCCACCTTATGTTCACAGTGTTTGTTTGTTTTAATACACCTATGGTGGATTATACTAGAAGAAGGATGAGGAACCCGTGGTCTTCCAGATACTGTTGGACTACAGTTCCCATCATCCCTGACCATTGGCCATGCTGGCTAAGGGTGATGGGAGTTGGAGTCCAACCATACTTGAAGTGTCCCCAATCCTGACATTTGAAATTTATATCCAATATTTTCTATGTTTTCATCCATCATCACTTATTTGCATACTAGCTAAGCCATGTTCAAGGTGACTTACAACATCAATATATATACACAATTACAAAAAATATAACCACAGCAAAAATATTTAACAGCAAAAATTAAGCATCTCCAACACAAACCCTAAACAATTTCCACCCTGATAGTTTCTCATCATCCTGAGAGACAGGTCTTGTAGGATTCACAGCAACAAATATATTGTCTTATCATGTTAACAGCTGCTCATGCAGGGCTGGCTCTAGGTGTAAGCTGGGTGGTGCAGGGTGCCAGGGCGCCGGCCCGGCGCCCGCCCACCAGCCACACCAAGAAACGGGGCGGAGCGGGGGCGCCGGAGCGATCTCGGCACCACGGCGCCAGGGTGTGCGACACGCTTGAAACGGCCCTGTGCTCATGCAAAATGATCGAGGTGTTTAATAATAATATAAAATCACAGGAGGAAAAGATATAAAAATAACACAATAGTTGAGCATAGATGAATGAGTAACATTATGTAACATTATATCCACATGATTTCTTGGCTGCAGCATAGCCTAGTGAAAGATCTTTATGCCAACATACATGGATTCCTTGGTAGCAGGATCCTGCTTGGCTCTGTCCAAGGAGTTCTGAAAATCTCGATAGCAATTTTCTGCCATCACATGGTAGCGAGCTCCGTGACCAAACTCTGTAACCTTAGACCTGGGCACAAAGCCAGTCCAGCCTGGAATAGGTGGCTCAAGTAGACTCCTTTTTGTTTCCACAGGCCCTGCAAAGTGATGAAATGGGCAGAACACAACACAAAGGAATACAGATAAATAAAGAAACACAAGCTCACACAACTCTGTATGCAATTATGTAGAGCTTACCAAAGACCAAATATAAAGTGATGAAATGGGGCATGAATTGAAAGTTTACTGAGGCTAAAAATAACCCTACAGAGAGTGAGGAGAACAGCACAAATGAGAGGTCCATTGCATTAGCACCGTGTTCTTTAACTTGCACCATGTCTTTCCCGCCTGAATCTGGTTGGTAGATCTTGGGGTTCTATGAAAACATGAAGTAGATCTGACAAGCCTGAAATCTGTGAAACCGTGTATTACTCCATCATCAGCCAACCAATGCAAATAATTTACTACAGGAAGAAAGACAGGTGCTCTTTAAAACATTCCAGTTTCAGGAGAAAGGGTCTAAGTGGAAAAGAATTGTATACAATTCCCATCAGTGAGAAAGAGAAATAACAGCTCTATATAGCTCATGGGTTGGATCAAGAATCCGAATATCCTGAGAGAAGACCACTGAAAAAGTCCTAAGGAAGGTTCAAAGCTAGAGATTGCAAGCCCTCTTAATTCTCCATTTACAGTATTTAGAGACAACAAGTGCTGGCCGCACTCCAGCAAGTTTAGAGCCTAAAGCAAATTCCACTGTGCTAGGTAGTAAGTAAAACCATGGGTATCATTGCTCAAGTGTTAACGGTTTGTGTTATGGCAAATTTGCTAGATAATCATATACTGTATACTAATAGCAATCTAAATTATCCAAGCACAGCCAAAATACCACAATCCATGTACAACAGGAAGGTATCAGGAGGCTTTGGAGGACCAAATTTTGCAAAAGTACAAACATAATTTTTGGGGGGACCCCAAACAGCCCAATGAAGACTGAGCATGCTCAGTGGCCATGGACAGCTGACCAACTGTTGTGGTGGATGTGGGGGGACAGAAAAGCAGGTGAGAAGGTGAATGGAATGGAACATCCTGAATGGGAGTAAATCACACTGCAGTATTTTGTTGCAAGTCTTATGGTACTTGCATATTAGGTTTCTACAAGCCTGTAGCCTCCCCTTTGGATGAATGAACTCAGAATGCATGTTGTTTCCTTTCTATTTCTCCAGCTGAGCTTTAGAGGTCATGGGGCAGGTCCATGTAGCTGTAGATAAAAAAACTCAAGACAGAAAGCAATTTCTGTTGCTCTTCATCTGTAATAACAAAGCTATTAGAGGCCTTTGTCATGGTTTAGTGCTGCTAGTTGCAGAGATAGAGTTTCTCTCTCTCAAAAGACCTGGGGAAAGTGACTGGTACTTTTCTCAAAGAGGGAACCGTCATTACCCCCTTAACCACCACAATTCATCAAAACAGACTTAAGATCTCCTCTGTCTTCCCATGCAACGTTCAGGCCACATGTGGATCACTGCAGTGAGCTTCCCCTATGGCAAAGCAAAAATGCTTTTGCTACTAGAATTTGTCATCTGTGCACGACAGCAGAGGAACAAAGGTCAGTGTTTTGCTTTAAAAGAAAATGAAAAACTGCCTAAAAGTTTCCACATTCTGTTAAAAAGAAAACATTCACAGACAGCTTTTTGTGTGTGCAATGACTCACATCAAACAGAACTTTTACTCCACTGCTCAATCAAAGCTGAAAGCTCAGACTTATCTCTGTTGTACCACGTTGGAGTGAATTAGGAAACAGAGTCAAGAAGTAAAGTTTGTGTCAAGACCTGGATGTGGGCTAGTCAGGCACAGGAACAAAACAGTATAGTGGAACATGCCCTGATCTAAGGTCAGGTTACACCAGTGGCACAACCACCAGTTTGCGGGTTTCTTTTAAGAGACAGAGATGGAATCGCTAAAGCATTAAAGGTGGTGCTCATGTTTCAGGTTAGGGTTAAAGATGATGCCCTGGGTCTGTTGTTAATAATTACTTAATTTCAGTCATGAAGCATTTCTTATGGAGCATTGTGAAGCAATTTCACAAGACTCTGTGTGTATTTGTGTGTGTGTGTGTGTTTTTTAAAGTTAAGTTACATATATAAATACAATTTCAAATCCAATACAGATACAGACTAGGATAAAAAAATATCTTGACTTAGAAGGCTTGTTAAAGGTGAAAGTCTTCAACAGACAACAAGAAGATGGAAGAGATGGCGGCTGTCTCATATGTAACCAATGAGACTTCCAAAAGGCAGGTGTGGAACAGACCAACTTTGTATGGCAAAGGCCTCCTGGCAAGACAATACCTGCAGGATGCGCTCTCCTGCAGAGAACACAGACCAGCTGGGGATATGAAGGGGGAGAAGGTATTTTAGGAATCCTGGTCCCAAACTGCACAGGGCTTTGTATAGCACCTTGAACAGAGCCTGTTAGTGAAAATGTTGAAGCAGGCAAACATGGTGGATAAGTATGCTTATCAGGGTGGGTGGAAGGTTTCATTTCATCTGTAGATCAGCAATGTGTACATAACATGCCATGTCAAGCCAAGCTTCTTTTTCTTCCTTTTTAACTTCCTTTCAGTTGCATGCCCTAAGCTAGCTCACTGCTAACATGACATCTGCTCCTTTTGTAACCCTGTATCTCTCCTCAGAGGGCAAGCATCATGATAAAAGGAGGCTTCCTCTCGAATGGGAACCATACACTTTAACTCAGTCTAGCAAACCAGCCACCAAGCTTGCAGCAACCACCCCCTGACCCCTTGAGTCTGGCCTTAAATATGACGGTGACTCTAAGGGTGCTACGTGCAATGAGTTTTCCAGAGTGGTAGCTTCTCTGTGACTCACCTCCTCTCCACACCATATGCTTACAGCACATTCAAAGTCCATGGCTCCCCTTCAAAGAATCCTAGGAACTGTAGTTTGTTAAGGGCACTGGGAATTGTAGCTGTAATGGATCAACTACAGTTTTGAGGATTCTTTGGAGGAAAGTCATGATGTGCTTTAAAGGTATGGTGTGGATGTGAAAACAACATGGACTCTGCTACTCTGCAGAAACTTGGGGTCAAGAGCTGCATCTCCAATAACTGTATCATAGTGGAACAGATTTGACTAAGCCCAAATTGATTAGAAATGAGGCATACTATACCCAGCACATTTGGATGGTGTTTGCTATTATAGTCATCAAGTGCGTTTATTATTTCTTCATTCGTGCAAATAGGTGGCAGCTGGGGTGCTGTAGCCGCTGTGAGCCTCATTTCTTCCATTTGGTCACATTTTCTCTGAGTAGCCTCACGAAACGCATTCACACACCACACAGAATCGTTTCCGAAGCTAGTTCCAATTCGGTAGAATCTATAAGGGATGTAGCCTGGAAAGGGCAACAGAAGTTCACAGCCATCAGGAAGAAGCCACCAGTAGACTAGTCTAGGCTTTCCTTCAACAGAATTTCTTGTGTCTGTCTGCAGCCCCAGGACTATCACAAGGATAATCCCACTGTTTACTCATTATTTGTGTATACAGGCTATGTATAGTCTATGGTGGGAGCCAACTTAACGTTCTGTTGCATTCATAGTAAATGTGTCAAAAGGGTGATCTGGCGGGTCATATACATGGGCTTTCAGCTCCAGCTTGTCACTCTGACATTTGTTGCCATTTGATTAATTTGCACAACATGAAATTTGAGTGTTTTGCAGCTGCCAGGCATACTGATTTAGTGTCTGATGCCTGCAAAACTGGGTGCTGTTGATTTCCTGGCTTCTAGTCAGAGGGTAGGTATGAGTGTTGGAATTCTTCACGTGAAAGTGAACATCAGCTTTCCGTCACCCTCCTAGCATTTCAAAGCCTCCTGTCACACTCCAACCACTGAGATTTTATACCCAACCAACTAGAAATTTAGCAGATGTCTGAGAGTCTCAACATTTAGTTTGCCAAAACAGCCAGTGTCATTTGTATGTTAGAATAGAGCATGTATTAGCAATATTTTGCAGGTGTGCCCACTGTAGCTGCCTATTTTATTTAGTTATGCTTTCTGTTTTTATTTATTTAAGGTATTGTATATTCTCAGTCAAGGTAACTCAGCAGAGTTCATAATAAGAATTTTCAATAAAATACAGTTATGGAATCAAAGTACTACCACCACCAGTCCATCTTAAGCTTATGTGGAGCCATGGTGCAGGGATCCCTCAGGCACCCCCCCCACCCTCTGCGCCTCTGTGGCCAGAGGATGTCTTCGGGCCCGCCCAGCAGCCCTGACCCACCCGCCCGCCGCGTGGTCCGCTGGTGGGAGCACGCAGCCTAGGTGGGTCCTCCTGAAAGAAGCGAGGCACGCAGCCCCCCCCCCGCCGGTCTGGCGTTTGTGTACCTTTGGGGGCAGTAGCTGGAGCTGGAGGCACTGCTGGCATGAAGTGGCAGCCGGGCGGGCGGCTACTTCCCGGAGGAGCGCTGGGTGCCCGAGTCTCCGGCGTGGCCACTGTGCATCCTGCTGGCCGGCACCGTCCCAGCTACATCCCCATAGCTGCCAAGTTATCCTTTTTTTAAAGGGATTTTCCCTTATGCTGAATAGGCTTCCTCGCGAGAAAAGGGAAAACTTGGCAGCTATGTACATCCCTGGCGCCCTTCCCCGCCTTCAAGGCAGCTATGTTGGAGGCGCGGCGATCTGCGGTCTGAGGATCGCGCAGCGTTGGGCGGCTGGGCTGGGCTGAG
Organism: Zootoca vivipara; assembly: GCF_963506605.1. Classification (NCBI taxonomy): domain Eukaryota; kingdom Metazoa; phylum Chordata; class Lepidosauria; order Squamata; family Lacertidae; genus Zootoca; species Zootoca vivipara. The sequence goes on from NC_083280.1 coordinate 52,101,012, forward strand.
TGGGTGGGGGTGCTGCCCCTTGACGGAGGCAGCTCCACCGCTGCTGCTGCCCCCTCGCATCAGGCACCACCGCCAGCACAGGGAAAGGAGCGAAGCAGGCAAGGCGGACTCGCGGGTGGCTCCGTGTGCCTCCTCGATGCGCCCCTGCTGGGCGGGCACCATGGCGCATTGCGCCACCCAGCCCAATGGGAAAGACGCCCCTGACCACCACCCTCAAAGTTGTACCCTGTGAATTCAGAGAATTCATAACAACATTCTAGTTCTCATTATCACTCAAGCATTTCTGCAGCAACATACTTCTCCCTCCCTCCCTCCCCACCCACCCCCACCCCCTGCAGGTAACAGACTCTAAAAAATACTGAGTGCAGAAAAGAGCCTAATTTGGCAGTATAAAATAACTATCCAGATCTTCAAACAGAGAGCAAGGTATGTGCTTGTGTTTTGGTGTCTCAGTACCACTGTACTGTAAGGGGGAAGCATGAAATCTGTGGTGCAGTTAGGTAGTTGTAGACTCTAGACTTAGCAGCCTTATGAGGGGACCTATTTAGATAGTATTGTGTACTGTACAGTATTACTCTTCACCAATCATATTGTTGTTCTGCATTTGGGGCTCATCCTATCACTCTGCTAGCGATGTAAGTCAGTTGTCAGGGATGATGGGATGTGTAGCCCAGCAAATTGTAGACGCGAGAAGCATAAGCTCCCCACCCCTTGCGCGAGAGCCTGAGATTGAAAGGTATTTTCCTTCATTCACCAGGCAAGACTAGGGTGCTGGGTCAATCCTCACAGCAGGCATAGGCAACCTTCGGCCCTCCAGATGTTTTGGCCTACAATTCCCATGATCCCAGCTAACAGGACCAGTGGTCAGGGATGATGGGAATTGTAGTCCAAAACATCTGGAGGGCCGAAGGTTGCCAATGCCTGCCTCACAGCATACATTAGCAAATAGATAGCTTTAACAGGCTACTAAAATCATAATCCTGTTTATTACTGCTGTACTGAGTACAAAGTGCATCAACACAAAGTGGGAGCCAGTGTGAAAAAGCCGTGATTATATAGCTGCCCCTTTTAGCATGTTATGTTGCTCTCTGCCAAGTTATCAGCTGAGAAATGGGAACAAAGCGCAGGCCAAGACTCCCAGTTTTTTTACCTGTATATCCTGGTATCAAAGGGTTGCGCTCATCTACTTGTCGCTGAAATGGTTCCATGCTTTTTCAAACTCTGATGAAAGAAAGTTAAGACTTTCAACTGAATCGAGACTCCAAAATTAATAAGCCTGTTGTTCAAGAATTATCCCAATCGAAACATATTGGTGTTTCAGGTTGTCAGAACCTTTAAGTCAGAGGTTGCAGAAGTACAGTTCCCAGACCTACCCATCAGCTATGCTGCCTGGGGCTGAAGGAATCTATAACTCAGCAGCAGCTAGAGGACCGCAAGGGAGCCAGCCCTCCGGTAAGCAGTCATCTATTTCTCTGCGTTAAAACATTAGGAAAGAACCATCGCCTCTCTGCATATGAACAAACTATGTCCAGCAAGTCATCCAAGCAGACTCTTTAGACTTCATTTCCAGTGCAACTCTAGTTATCCTGCACATGCCCAGTTAGTAAGAATATGGAGTTCAATGGGGCTTATTGAGATTGCTGCATTGCTATGTCAGGAAAGCCTGGAAATTTGATGGAGGAGCAAAAACCCTCCAAATGAGAACAAGGGCCTATTATTCTGTTCCAAACAGCAGCCAGCCTCTGGGAAGCTCACAAGCTGCAAGTTAGACCCAAGCTTGCCTTCTGGTTTCTCCCCAGTATTTGGTGCTCAGGGATACAGTGCCTCTGAACATGAAGGTTTCATTTGGGGATTTGATAGGCTGTTCCCATGCTGTTGGTAGCGATAGCAATGAAATTTTCTAATCCTTTAAAAAGCTATTTACGTTCCTGGCTGCCACAGGCACACAACCTGTGGAAAGGATCCAGCAGCCTTGCGTTACCTTACTAGCGCCATTGGATTCTGCTGCTGCAATGTTTCATGTCCTCAGAGCACAAAGGAGATAGGAGGGGGGGCAAGAATATTGAGATTGATAATAACAAATGCAGACACATGAGGGCTAAAGACAAAGGTTGAAGCAAGAGAGGCAGCAAACAATGGTCAGCTACTGACAAGAGAGAAAATGTGGCAGCCCTGGAAAGGCTGACCTGTACAGGAGATTCCCCCAAACGAACAACTCGCTCAGGAAGCCGGGACTGGGCCTTTTACCATGACAAGCTCTGCGAGCAATAGCATCCCCCAAGCTGGCTGCTTCCTTGCCACCCTTTACAAGAGAGCTCAAGCTACAGTGCCCCGTCCCTCCCATGGCATTGTGACCTCATCCACATGACCTTTACAACACGTGCAGGGAACAGAGAGGCTTCCGGAGCGTAGCTGTGACGCACAGGCAAACAGGACTAGGATCATCTGTAGAAGAGGCCTTCCTTTCTGCTGGATGGTGCATCATGTTAGAAACAACTTTTAACACAGGAGCCATAAATAATCAGCAGAAGACATCTTCCCTCACAGATTACTGTGTTTTATTTCACACTTTTTGAAGAGCACAGTACTCAGAAGATGCAACAGTGAAAAGCTGTTATCTGCTCCAGGACTTTAAGTGAGGTTTGTAGTCTTGCACAGGGAAGAAATTGAATGAGATTGCAATGATCGGATGTTTATTTCTATTTTTTTACAATATATTTGATGAGTTATCAAAGCAGAGATGAATATTGTAGCATTATGCCCAACAACCTTTACACAATGTGCTGTGGATTTTAAAGAGTGTAAATAATGCAGTTTTGCTACTGCAGTTACATCACTGCAATAAAATTACATCTTTTAATAATATATTCCAACACTTGTTTATTTGGATTACTGCAAAGTGCTTAGAGCATTGGCTGAAGGTTTCTTTAACAGCACTGGGATGGATCCAGTTTAAGACTACAATCCTATACCTACTTACCTGGCAACTCAACAGGGTCTACTTCTGAGTAAACATGTATAGTATTGCACTTAGTTGAATTTAGTTCCTTTTGAAATCAATATGAAACATTTGTCATGACTTAAATCATGTCGCTTATTTCAATGGGAACTAAATTCAACTTAATCCACATCTGGCTCACAGTATTTTACAAACTCTGCCATAATTTTAAATTTCCAGGTTTATGGTAAGTTGCTTTGGTTTTCCATGGTTGGGTTCAGACAGAAACTTCCACAGAAAGCAAAGCAAGTTTTGCTGTCAGGGTAAAAGTTTGGGTCTCTGTAATATGGCACAGAGCAGAACCTTTCCCTTAAATTTCTATTGATCAAGATCTGTAAACAATAACCAACCAACCCTGCAGCAGAAAACACATGGAAAATTGTGTTTCTTACTCTCATCTGGCAAACATCTATCACTTTACCAGTTTCTACGGTACTTACAAGTGAACATTCATGTGCCACTTCCTTTAAATTTAGCATAGGGCTCATACAAAAGCCTGTAGTTATAGCATCACATTCTATTTCTAAAAGGTTCCCTTAAACACCAAACCTAATTTGCTATTATTTGGGAAAATAGGGATGGATTCTAAGTGGCAAAGAGCATGCCCAGCAAAATTATACCCCCTTTGGGAGCTGATGAAGATGGGGCGGGGTAAATAAGCTTTTTTAAAAATTATAAATCTCACAATAATAGCAACAGTGCTATAGCAGAGTTTTAAAAACTAGTTACTGAAGTCTGATTATATTTAAATATTCAGTACACATAACAGCCAGTTCAGTAGCCCAAACAGTACTTCAGCCAACATATTTGCAAGAATACAGGCTTAAGTGATTGGTTTGCTGCATGATGTATTTCTAAGCAGCTGCTGCCATCCATGAGTTATCTCCTTTCATTGGCTGCAAGCACACTGAGCAAATTACATCAGGGGAATTAATCAGATCACTCACATACCTCCATCGGACAGAAGTTCTTTCTTGTAAACCGTTGTATTGCTATGCAAAATTTAGCTCACCTAGATTAATATAATTATCTTACTATCCAAGTGAAATAATATCCCTGTAGAAGTTTAGGGAATAGGATGGAAAATTTAAAAGTTTGGTATGATAATTTTGTGGATAATTTATAGACCGAAATCTCAGGATTGCAGGTTTATAGCACTTTAACCTGGAATGACAGCTATTTTGATAAGACATTCAAATGTGCTATTAATGCAGATATGCTAATACACATAATTTTTATACATACTTTTGTTCACAGAAGAGAAAGTGTAAGAGGTTTTATAGTACACTTTGTAGTGTCCTTCCATACAGCAAGTGGAATCATGCTTCTAATAACAATGTATTAGGGAAACATCCCATATTTAAAAATATATACCGGTAGATGCAATGGCTAAAGACAATTTAGTGAGAACATTTTCTTGAACGTATGCTAGAAAACTGCAGAATTCCACGCTTAAAATCTGTCTGTGTGATGAAAAGGGAGTTTAACATTTTAAGAGCTGATTTGTCAACTTGAATATATGATGTACCGTAATCTGAGGACTGACCATCTATTCATGTTTTGTGACTGGGAGAAAAGAAGCAATATCCTGGTTATGGAAAGGAGAAAATGAGCAAGAATATAAAGATAGCATTCTGCTGCTGTAAAAGGATCAGAAATGACTGAGTTACAGGAAATAATCTATGTCCTTTTTGGATCCTCCTTGCCACCCTGGCAGTTTCCAGCAGTGGGGACTTAATAGTGTTTGGTAAGGATTTTGCAGGAGTCCCTGTGGAATGAAATCTCTTCCTAATACAGACATGGAATAATGTGAAGGAGGGCAGCTTTAGCTAAATGCAATCCAGTGCAGCACCTCCCAGCCGGAGACAACAAGGTGTAGGGTTACTGCTTTTTTGCTTATTGCTCACTCAGAGAAGGCAGGTGAACAGGGACAAGCTGCAAAAGGAAGCAATGCAGCAGGGCCAGGAAAACTGGTAGTGGGATTCTTGGCCCTGGCAGGTGCCCTGGCCCTTGCTCCTTTGACTGCATGTATGATGAAGATGCAACAACTTGAAACAATGCTTTTCCAAGACAACTGGGATTCTGGGAAGAGCCATGTCACAAAGCAAGGAAGCAGTCATGTAAGATGATCTTGCATTGTATCTTCCAGGCACCAATTGCCTATCAGAAGATGTAGCACACCGAAAGGAGTCCAACACAATTAATATCAAGCAATCTTTTGCCATTCTAGCTTGCCACCCCCAGTGTTCTAGCTTATGATGACATATGCATTCTGTTCTAGTCTAGTAGGGACCTGCACGGCTGGCAAATCACCAAGTCAAATGCAATGAACTAGCCATGTTTTGTGGCCATTCTGGTACTTGAGAATCCCTCTATTTTTTTAGAGTACCTGGCAGGCAGCAAGCTGAACTTTCCATATGTGGCCAATGGTCTGTGTTTAGCCTGAATCTAATAATAAAGAGATACTGTACCATTGAAATAAAGCATACGGTTTGATACTGGAGAACATTTGGGGGTAATAAATGCCCCAAATGACCATCTAGTTTTCAGGTAGGAGAAGAAGACCTGATGTACAAAAGGACTTTAACCATTGTCATTCCTATGCATTGCTTCAAATGGAACTGGGGCTGTTAAAAAGAATTCAAAACCCAAAGGTGTGTCTGTATGCTATTCTTTGCATAGCAAGAAGAGTGTGGGATTGTCTGACACTCTTCATACTCCCCTCCTGTTATTACAAGATCAGCATTATGCATTTCATATCTCACCATCTTTAAAAGCCTATAATTACTGAAGCAGACTGTGAAACTATGTTATTTAAAATTAACCACTGAATGCAAATCAACAGAGGTAAAGAGCACTCTGTACAAGAAAATAGCACTTTGGAAAGAAAGCATCTGTACAATATTTAAATATTGTATATACATCACATAATATTGTTCATAGCTCACCCAAAGGAGTTGCTTGTTTGTAAACCATGGAAGGCCACACACACTTACACATATAGAAAAACAAATCGTTTGCCTTTAAAACACAGCAGACAGGATGAAAACAAAGGAAAGCCAGCATGCACACTTTCTAATTATTCAGTAGAATAATTATTTAAGGAACAGCAAGCTAGATACTGTGACTAGAATTATCCAATCCATCCCTGTGATAGCTAATTCAGCAAAACTTTATTCACATTTCATCAGGGAATTATATAATGAATATAATGCAAATGGGGCCCCTTTTAAATTCTTCACTGAATTTTTAAGCATTTGCACAATGGCCCCTAAAATATGACTTAAGTGCCTGATCAACAATCTTGCGTTTTTAAAAGTAAAAAGGGTCTATGGCTTTTCACTCATGCATAGCTAACTGGAAAAGGGTATAACTACACAATTACGGTAACATTCTGGTGCCTTGGAAGCATGATTGGGGTTCAGTGGATCACAATGTGTTTTCAAAATGTGGGCGGGGAAACATGGCTGACCTTCCCCATCGGTGTTGAGGGTGTCTTGGCTGCAAATCCAGTATATCTGGAAGTGACTACATATCAAAAGCCCTGCATTGTGGCTTTAGACTGCATGGCATGGAAGCTGCCTCCATGCTGCAAATTGCCAGTCTTGAAGGACCTGCAGCACAGAGAAACTTATTTTCCCCAAGCCACCTCTAATCACATTTGGTATGTAGTAATGCAGAACTGCAGGCCATGTGCAAATCCAAGAAATTGTTATGTGGATGCAGCCACACCACACCACAGTTTAAAGCAACTTCTGTGTTGGTGTTTCTTATGTTCAGCTGCTCTAATTCACACCGGGAAGGGATCTAGTTTGTTGCCTGAAGCTTTCAAGAGTTTTGAAGCTGGCAGTGTTCAAGATATGTGCCATGTTCCTCCTTTCTTAAGTTGTGTGGGAGAAAGGGTAGGGGAGTCTCTCATTTCTTGGAGAAACAGTGTTCATGCTCCCTCTGCAGGCCAAATGCAACACAGCTGAACTTCCTAACCTGCCTACATATCTCCTGGCAATTCCCCCCCCCCCCCTAGATTTTAAGCTTCTTCTGGATGTACTGTATCACAGAAGCTGGTGAGGAGGAAAGCTGGAAATTGCCCACTTCATGGCTTATGTATGCAGGGCTGGGTATACAGTTACATCAATGGAAGAGAATGGGAAAGCAAGTATTTTGGACGCAAATGAATGACAGGTAACTCTAACTACTCTCTATACAGTGGTACCTCGGTTTGCGACCGCAATCCGTTCCACGGAGCTGGTCGCTCCCCGAATCAGTTGCTCCCTGATGCACACTTCTGCGCATCCGAGCGCCGCGGAACCCGGATGTAAACACATCTGGGTCCACAGTGGTCGGAAACTGAAGCGATCACAAACAGAGGCGGTCACAAACCGAGGTTTGATTGTGGATGTAACAACCTGCTTTCTTTTTCCTGCTGAATCATTCTAAATAACAATAAGCATTTTATATCGTTCTTTCATGAACAGGTGAAATGCTGGCCCAGTATAAAGGTATCCCTTTTCATTTACTGGATCTCACTTTCTAGGACCAACACAGTATTTATTTCCTGTTTCTTAATGTGTATGTGAGAGGTAATGAAAATGGTTCCTTGCTTTCTCCAACATGAGAATAGAGGTGCTTTCTGGGCAGCAACTGCCACCATACCCCTTCGTTTCTTTTGCATGAGGTCTGCCCAACAGCTAGCTGGAAGCATTTCTTTAAAAATTAAAAATCCCCCACCTACCACATTTCCAAAAGGAAAATGTGAAGTGGGAGCTCTTAAACTTGCAAAAACTGTTGAGAAGGGAGACTTTTGAAAAACGTCTCTTTCCAATGAACAAAAAAGAAGAAATACTCAAATACTTGGGCTGCAATGTTAATGGCTAACCCAGGGAGAGCCGTTCAGATGTCGTAGGAGTGTAACTCTCATCATCTCTGACCATTGGTGATCTGACTGGGACTTGTGGGAATTGGAAGGCTACAGGTTCCCCTATTCCTGGATTAATCAGGTTAGATTAACACTTCAGGTAGATCCACTGGAATCAACTAGCACTTGATCAACTAGCCTGTGCCATTATTCCAGTGGGTCTGCTCTAGGTATCACAAAGTCTTGTTCCAACACATTGTTTTTAATACGATGTGTATTTATACAAACTACTTCTACAAACTGCAGGTGGCAAACATCATCCCTTTTCCCTTCACCTCAAAAGGGTGTGCGTGTCCTAAGATGATATTGTGTATCATATCTCCTAATTTGAAATGTATTTGAATGTTTTGCAAATTTAATGGATTCCTTTAAATGGACTGCAGCCTTAACAAATCTACTTTGTGGCTTTGGAGTTTGCTAAAACAGAAGCAAAAGCCACCCGAAGCAGTCATCATATATCCCCAACAAGTAAACGTACTTTGCCTGGGCGGTAAGTGCTGTTTTTTCGTATTTTACAAAGAAAGGCTAGAAGATACTTCACCTCTAGCACTCGGATTAAAGCATATAAATAAGAGAGGTCTGGTTTTAAAACTGCTAAAGACCTATAAATCTCCACTGACAATTTACAGCAGCACTTGAGAGGACTTTAATTTAGGGCTGCACTGATGACCTCCTGCTGTCCAAAGCAGACTTGTTGGTATCAGTGAGACAGCTTTGCCATTTGCTGTATTGGGGTCTTCAATGTAGGACCATGAATATGAGCTTTGACATTCTGGACCCCAAATACAGCACATGTGGAATACTTCCAGTAAAACTATTTGTTTTCCCAATCAAAGAGGGCAGTGATATTTCAATGACTAATTCTCACAATGCATTTAGCCATTTTGGATTATTCTGTTTCATGTTTAGCACCTGATAACCATGTAAATTTCAGATTCCTGAACAGATAATTTTGAGAACAACAACAACAACAAAAATGCCTGACGTTTCCCTTCTAATGGTTCTCTCCTTTTTCCATCTGGCTGAAATGCAAGTCCATTTTGGTGACACATGAAAAATGAGAGAACGGAGTATTGAACTATCAGGTGGTGGGCAGGGGAGGAGCATTAGTAGTTTAGGAAATCAATACCAGCTTTGACACTTTTAGAAGTGGCAACGTCAATTGCCATGGCTTTGATCTCAGTGTCCCCAAATTGCATTAGTGTTTTGATCTCCCTTCTGCTTGGCGCGGACGTATCAGTTCCTGTGAGATCCAGGCGCAGAGTGCCACACTTCTTCACCCCTGGCTCAGTAATGAAACTGACGTGGTCATGTTCCGAGCTGTAGATGTTGATCACGATGACCAGCTGCGAAGGCTTGGCAGGTGTATAGCTGCGCGACACAGTCTCCCCAAGAGCCACCGACTGGTCAGCAGAAATAAATTTGTCAAAGACATCCGTGCACCAGCGGGTGCCATCTTTAACTAGCAGCTTTTCTGCAGGATGCTTGCCCTCCACATAACGATTCAGGACTCCTACACCGTAGGTCAGGGGAGAGCGGCGCACTTTAATGACAGCAGGATCCAGACCAAATAAGACTGCTCCTTTGAGGATAGTGAGCCCCACATCCTGAGGAATAATGATTCGGCATTTGGAGCCGAAAGCATTCTGGACAGCTTGCTGTAGTAGTGGAGCTTCAGCAAATCCGCCCACCAGGAAGAGGAACTTCACATTAGTTACTTCTGGCTTTTCAAACAAATCACCTTGGTGGAGAGGAAAATCCACATGGTCAGAATAACAGTAATACCTTTGCAGGTAATAAGAGAACAGAATGACAAATGACAGGAAAACTCACTAAATGGAGTGAGAGGAATCCACAGAATAACATTGTGAAGGAATCGAAGAAGGTGCTCTTCAGATCTAGAATGTTGTATCCAACTAAGTTCTACTCACTTGGCATTCTTTCCCACCAATGTTAGTTCTCCTCAGACTAACCCCCATTGACTAAGTTAGGTCTGTTCATGGGTCTTTTAAAAGTCCTTAGACATTCAAACACACCCTTGATACTTACTGAGATGTTGTATGATTTCATCAATGGTAGGCTTGAAGAGAGCATTCATTGCATCGGGACTCATCCTCAGCATTCCTTGTGATGACCACTTCACAAAATCTACACTGTAAACAGGACATGATAAGAAAAGTTAATGATAAAAAAGTTAAAGAAATGCTGCTCACTTAGCCAAAATAATGTTACTAACTCAATGTGTTGTTTCAAAAAGCTGGAAATGAAAGGATTCCAATGTCACCAATGAGATTTTTACATGTCACCAATGTAACCAATGAGATTTTTTATTTACATTAGCTAAGGCCACGATAAATGGAACACCTTCACACAATGGGAGAGTAAGTGGGAGACCACCCATGCTGAAGAAAAGGCTGCTTTGGTTTGCCTTCTGTCAGTTTTTTCTTTCTACCATGATGTTCAGGTGCCAACCAAAGATGTTTTTGTTTTAAGAAAGTTGACCCCTGAGATATTGTAGAATTCGTTTGTTTGTTTTTGAATTTTTGCAGCCTTATTTGCTGATAAGGGTCCTTTTAAGTTGCACCCAGGCAAGGACAAAGATAGTCAAAACGACACCGGGTTGAGTTTCAGAGAAAGAGTTTTAATCTCTATATATAGAGAGACTCAAGGTGGTCCTCCACAACATGAGTCAAGCAACACAAATTGCAAAGCTTTCTTATACCCTTCTTTTGGGCTCTTTCCCCCTCCTCTGTAAGAGTGCGCACGCAAGGGGTCACGCACGCAAGGGGGTGTGCGCATCTTCCTGTGTCCGGTGGTTCTCATAAACACACATTACGCCATGTGCGTAAACACATGCTGACTAATGCTGCCCCGGTGCCTGCCTCAAGCAGCCTTGGCTTATCTTGCCTGTTCTGCGCATCAGACTGCGCGTCAGACAAAGCCAGCCATCATCCAGCCTTGAGCTGGGCGTCCTGTTCCTTTTTGCTTTGCCCTTTGACACACTTTGGTGCAGAGACACAGAGGCACTGAAAAGCATTCTAAGCAAGCAAGACATCCCAGGGCTACAGCCATACAGTCAGAATTCATACAATGCAAGCAATGCAAACTATAGGATCAGATCTAGCTCAATAATACAATTTGCAAATCACTCTCTACATTTTTATCTTTGATGCCTCAGGCCATGAAGCAGTTTGTATATTTCATACAATAGAATGCTGTCTCCTTCACATATAGCCAGGAATTAATTTTCTTCAGTCTTACTTGGATTGATTACAGTGGGACCTCGACTTTTTTGAGTTACGAGCGGAAAAAGTGGCTGTGCACTTACAATTTTTCCGACATCCGAACGGAAAACCCGTTCGTGGCTAGGTGCGGTTTCCTCGACTTAGGAGTTTTTAGATGCGGTTTCCTCGACTTACGAATTTTTTCGTTTCCAACGCATTCCTATGGGAAACTTGACTTACAAAGTTTTCGACCTACGAGTGTGCATTCGGAACGGATTAAATTAGTAAGTCGAGGTCCCACTGTATTCCTTTTTTGTGTGTGTGGCAATGAACACAAGAATCTCTTTGGATTCTGTTAACTTAAAAGTACTTACTTGCTTTTCCTTAAGGCGTGTTCCACACTGTGTCCTCGAAATTTCTTGTAGTAGTCAATGAATGAGAAAGGCAGGGTGATGTTGAGTGGATTAGTCCGATCTGGTGCTGCTGCCCTTTTGCGTGATTCAAACGCTATCATCAGATCAACCCAGGCAGCAGGCCGCTTGATCTTAAATTGTTCAATAAAATCTTCTCCAAATATTTTACACAGGAGCCTTTCAAATTCATAGTCTACCCCTAAGGAACCATGTGGCCCACCTGCATCAGAGACAATTAGAATTGTTACTCAAACATATCGCTTAAGGAAGGATGCAACCAAAAGATTTTAAATATTGCATGGGCATTGCGATATGCACTTGAAAATCAAGCCATAGGAAAGCATGCTGTGTGCAGCTGAGACAAACTTGGAGCTGCAATCTTAAACACACTTAGTAGGGATTAAGTTCTGAATTCAGGGAGGTGATTATTGAGTAAGCATCCTCAGGAGAAGCATGTCATAAGCAGAAGTCAGCTACATGGGTGGAATTCAACTAATTGTTGCTCAGAGGAGACCTACTGAAATTAATAGACCTAACTCAGCCATGTTCAATCATTTCAAACACCCTATGTGTTTGCTTGGAATCCATGTACTTCCGAAATGGAGAAGCTTCCTATGGATTCCGCACTTAAAGACACAACTAGGCAACTAGTCTGGTCCAGGTATAGTGGTACCTCTGGTTGCGAACAGGATCCGTTCCGGAGGCCTGTTTGCAACATGAAAAGGCTGCATCCTGAAGCGCTGCATCTGCGCACGCACGTGACACAATGTGGCGCTTCTGAGCATGCACAAAGCGCGATTTAGCACTTCTGCACATGCGTGCAGGTTACGGACGCGCCAAACCCGGAAGTAAACTGTTCCAGGACTTCTGGGTTTGGCCCATTCGCAACATGAAAAGACGTATCCCGCAGCGAATGTAACACAAGGTATGACTGTACACAATTTTAATGTGCTTTTTATAATCTCCTCTCCCTTTCCTGAAGTTCCCATTTCTTATCTTCTGGCTCCAACTCCTCCTAAAACTTCAAAGCTCTCCCTTCTCTCCTCTCTTTGGTTGCCAATGCTCTTTGCCTTGCCTGAAAAACTGATGGGGGAAGCATGTTAAATAAAAAGAAACCAATGTCAATTTACTTAACACCTGAAAGACTGGCTCCTTCCATACAAGACTTCTCTGGTATTAAGATCAGCAGTGGTCTTTCTTCCAACCTCAGACTTTGGTGTGTATGGTCTGGGAAAGGGCATTCTTTGCGGCAGCCCCTAAGTTATGAACATCCCTCCCCTCAGGCACCTTCCCTATGCAGTTGTCAGCTAGCTTTGGACACCTGAGATGTGTGTTTTCAGGACCCACCCTATTCCTGTGACTGTGATTTGTTTTAACTATTTTTAATATTGATTTTTAGATTACTGTAACCTGATTCAGAATCTGCTGGTAAAGGGTGGGTGGCGGTGATGGTAACAACAACAACAACAACAACAACAACAACAACAACAACAACAACAACAACAACAACACAATCTGCTCGTTCTTGGTACAAAGCACGCATATGTCTGTGAACATTGTCATCACTTCATTTAATAACAATGAAATTCAGTGGTGGGCAGCATGTTACAGAACCACCACTCACCTGACCTCTGGTTGGTTGCTTCTCAGGAGGTAGAGAGGTGAGGCAGTGGTGAGTTCAACACGGTGCAAACACACCAGCAGAGCCAATCTGGCACTCCTTTTGGTGTGTTTGGTAAGCAGCAGCTATATGACCCACCAAAGCACAAGTGAGCAGCACTGCCCTGCCATGCTGCCCTCTACTGGTTAAATGCAGATGTTCTACAATGAGTAGGAGTGAAGAATGCAGCTTCACCTGTTGCCTTGTAGAGTTCCTTTAAGTGTCCTTCAGGTAACCTTATCTGGTGGACTGTAACATCAACTGTCCCTCCTCCACTATCAACAACTATGTAACGGTCGCCTGTTAATACAAAAGGAATCACAAGCCATGTATTAGAGTCAGTGATATAACTACATTTTTGCACAGACGCTGCTGCTGACAAAAGGCAGCAAGGGCCAAGGTGACTCAGGAAAGGACACTACCTTCTTCCAACTCGGACCAGATCTCTCCTATGACATTTTCAACCATAAAGGTGCGGCTTTGACGGTTACGCCGAATGTGTTCTTTAGCTGGAGGATGACAGAGACAAAACACTTATGGTAAGAAAACATGAACAAGTTGGATGTGTACCCTGCAGACTGCAAAACGGAAGAACACTGAAAGCTGGCTAGTCATCATATTGCTAAGCACTTGTCCTAATGTTTTGGGGATAAAAGCCGTGACCCCAATTCACAGACATTCCATTAATTCTTACAACAAATTGGTTCTAAACAGGACAGTGGCACCAGTTAAAGGCTTTTAACTGAACAAATTGTAATCTCTGTTGGGATCTTTGTTGGTTCTTAATCACAATTCTGCCAACAGAGGGCGCATCAACATAGAATTTGAAGTCTGACTAAATTAAATCTGTATTAAGGGATAGTACTTGTGATATATATATGGGTGATATATATATATATGTATATATATATGGGTGATCAGGTGTGTTACCAATTGCTTGCTGGTTTTAAGACACTCAAGAATCATGGTAGCATAAACGCAAACTATTTTGGTGGCCCATAAGAGAGTTGCATACGTTAAACAAACCATCTGTGAATTGGGGACTCAAGATATACACATTGTTCGTTACTATCACTAAATAAGAAAGAACAACTGTTTTAACTGCAAGCACTCTTTGTACTATGAATGAACACGGCATCATAGTTTACTTTAGATCAAGGAAAGCAACAGGTTGGAAGTTACTCTTTTAATATCATGCTAGGAGTAGCATTTAACCACAGAATTGGAAGGTCATCTACTCTAGTCCCTTGATTAATGTACAGCTGTCCCCAGAATTGCAGTCTTGCACAATTCCTGATTGTTTTGATGGAACTTTCCCATGAGAATGTCTCAATGGATGTTCAAAACATTTGTTCCCCAGTGACAGGAAATCTGGGAAGAAATAGTATTCTAATTTTATGCTCACACTCGTCAACAGAGATGTTATGCCGCACTTTGAACCCCTTTTAGGCAGCAGTGGCCTGTGTGGTGGAGCAGAGCCACCCACTCAAGACTGGTGTCACTACAGCTTACCCTAAACAGGGCTAGGGTGAGATGATGGCAAGGGGGAGGCTTTGCAGGCACATAGGTAGAGCCAGTGTGGTGCTCCTGCTGGTATGTCCAAGCAGCCCTGACCTGGCAGCCATACAGCAATACAGGTGTTGGGTTGGCTGTTCCTCCCCACCCAACCTGGCACAGATCAATGAACCTAAGCATGTTTCCATTCCATTCTCGTCCATTCATAAAACCAGCACGGGTATAGAATTCCCCTGTCCATCTGGAAAACGTTCTCATATTTTTTATTCCACCTTTGGCACATGCTCATATTTGATAACACAGTTCCGAAAAACTTAAAACTGTGGAACAGCTGACAAGTCACACTTTAATGAGCATGACAGGGTAGTTTCTATTGCTGGGGCTGGCAATTAGCCATCCAGGTTCTCCCAGTGTGAAAATCAAGAGTTGGCCGGGAAATTTGGAAGACATCTTGCTATGAAAGATTTTGGCAAGAAAGGGTGAGTAGGAAATTAGGTTGAACACTAATCGTAGCCCAATTAAATCAGCCCTACCTGGTGTAAAGCCAGTGGCAATGGTCTCACTTGGGTTATAACCATTGGCAGGTCCTTTGCTGCTTAAATCTATCATCTGATGAAGGCGGAGCTTCCTGCAGTAGATAGATGCAGCCTCTGGTTCCAGGGCAATTATGAGCTGCTCAGGGTTTTCTGGGGATGCCATTCCTGCCTGTGAATAAAGGAATCAAACAAGGAGGGGAGAGGAAATGATTAGCTGAACTTTGATTTTCATCTGCCTTCACAGTGAAGTAGCTTTGTGAATCCTGAGATTTTCATTCATTCATCTATGCTTCTTTCTTTTCACTTCTCTTATTTTCATATGCTAAATATCATGGTTGGGGGGGAAGAACATCTAGTTCATTTCAAGGATTCATAACTAGGAGAGATGCATGCATTTTCCCTACTGAATAGGATGACATAGCTGCATATGATATAGCAAGATAAACAAAAGGTATGTTTAAAGAGTAAATTCATCTCCTTTTCAAGCATCTAGTTCAATTTCATGAAAAAGTTTCCCAAAAAGAAACAAAATTAGCTTTGGCTTCTCTGCCTCATCAGCATTAAAACAGAGTTATATTGCTCTCACACTCTTCCCAATGTGTAAATAATATAAAATGCCAAATCATGTAAAGTAAACCTATTCTGTTCTGCATGTTGCCTAGTGCAATGGAAATATCTGGGCTGCTAACATAACAATCCTATATATGTGTCTTATTATATAGTTTATTAGGTCTTATTCCCAAATAAGCAGGTATAGGATTGCATCCTAAAATAACTGCTATATTCCTGAATATCTTTTCTAGATTTTGTGGCAGCCAGTAATACTTTCAAAAACATAACCATGCACCTGTGAATGCTAGACACTTTCCTGCCAGAGTTATGCACACTGAATTCACAGACCTAATCCTTGAATGCTGAAGATTCTATGTATCTAGGGTTGCAATCATATACCCACTTACTTAGGAGTAAGCCTTACTGAAGTCAATGAGGCTCACTTCTGTGCAGATTATCTGAAGAAGTGTGCATGCACACAAAAGCTCATACCAAAATAAAAACTTAGTTGGTCTTTAAGGTGCTACTGAAGGAATTTTTTTATTCTGTGCAGATATACAGGACGGAACTGAAGGAAGACTGCTGGTATTTGAAATACTGCAACTTCTATTGCTACTCTTTTTTCAAGAGAGCGCAAAATATTCATAGAATGGCATCAGGTAATGCTGTATGACACCAATGCACACAGCTTTCCTGATTTGGTTTATCTTCTTTGCAATGCTTTTACTCATTGCTTGCCTTGTTCCATTCAGGTGGAAGTAGTTAACCCTAGAGAGGGGAGTAGCAGGCTATTTTTTTCCATGGAAAAATGAGAATAATCATGCCTCTACATTGTTGCTTCATAACTCAGGTTCTACAGATAATTTATACTTAACTTTAAAAGAAAAGAAAGCTGGAGATATGGAGATCATGGTTCACTGGGAGCTGGAGACCCAACTGCTCCTTACTCCTCCCATGGATACCCATGGTCTGACCTCGTAAGGCCCCTCCCACCATTGAAACCCTCAGCAGCCCTTGACATACCACCATTGGTAGAGGCCAAGGTGGGCTGGGAGAAGGCTTGGACCCCATCCCCACCCCAAAACAGTAAGAAACATACACAAACCCTGGAGCTGATGTATGCATTTCTATTGGAAGCCATGGAGAGTAATCATAAAACCTAAAAAGGAATCCCCTAGATAGGAAAATACCATGACACTCTCTGGCCATGTCTCCAGGAGTGCTTTGGGTATTAGTTCTCCTCTGATCTACCAGTAAGGTTGCTCTATAAGCACTGCACAGTGTACATAACCATACACATTATTTCCCGGCACATAGATAGTATTTGTGCTGGGATTGATCTTATAAAATGCTACAGTGGTACCTCTGGTTAAGATCTTAATTTGTTCCGGAGGTCCGTTCTTAACGTGAAATACCACTTTAGCTAATGGGGCCTCCTGCTGCTGCCGCCGTGGCGCCAGAGCAAGATTTCTGTTCTCATCCTGAAGCAAAGTTCTTAACCTGAGGCACTATTTCTGCGTTAGCAGAGTCTGTAACCTGAAGCGTTTGTAACCCGAGGTACCACTGTATTTGCAAACATTTTGAAACGGAGCAGCGGTAAAGATTCCTTATTTCTCTTTCAGCAGAAGAGGCATAAAATGGTGTAAATTGAAGGATGTGTATGGCTGTATAAACTTGCTTGTTTTGCCATAGTTACACTTGCTTCCTACCGTCCCATACAAGGCTGGGGGGGGGGCATTGCATTGTCATGTCATGGCTGTCATTTGCAATACTTACCAAGAGGCTCTACCTAATAGCTTCGTCATAATATGTCACAAGCACAGAGAAACAAAAAGAAGCATCACGATGGAGTGCATGTAAGCACTCCACAGTGTTTGTGGAGAACAGCTTGAAGGTTGTATTATGTACTGTATGTATGCTACAAAGCAATGACAAACCTAGACAGCATCTTAAAAAGCAGAGACATCACCTTGCCGACAAAGGTCCGTATAGTTAAAGCTATGGTTTTCCCAGTAGTGATGTATGGAAGTGAGAGCTGGACCATAAAGAAGGCTGATCGCCGAAGAATTGATGCTTTTGAATTATGGTGCTGGAGGAGACTCTTGAGAGTCCCATGGACTGCAAGAAGATCAAACCTATCCATTCTGAAGGAAATCAGCCCTGAGTGCTCCCTGGAAGGACAGATCGTGAAGCTGAGGCTCCAATACTTTGGCCACCTCATGAGAAGAGAAGAATCCTTGGAAAAGACCCTGATGTTGGGAAAGATTGAGGGCACTAGGAGAAGGGGACGACAGAGGACAAGATGGTTGGACAGTGTTCTCGAAGCTACGAACATGAGTTTGACCAAACTGCGGGAGGCAGTGCAAGACAGGAGTGCCTGGCGTGCTATGGTCCATGGGGTCACGAAGAGTCGGACACGACTAAACGACTAAACAACAAATGTATGCTACAGTATACTGTAACATGCCACAGTATTAAGGGTGTGTGTGGAGAGAATCTATCGCAACAGCAAAGAGACAAGTCAGCATATTCAACATGGGAACTCTCAGCATTTGAGTGCTAACCCCTAAAGCAGGGACAGGAAACCTGCAGCCCTGCAGATGTTGCTGGACTACAACTCCCATCATCCTTGACCACTAGAAATGCTGGCTGAGACTGATGGGAGGAGTCCAACAACAAGTGACGGGCCACAGCTTCCCCATTCCTGTCCAGGAAGCAATAAACCACCAAAGAAAAGATGGTCAAATTAGCTCAGCTCAAGTTATAGTGTTGAGTGTTGTGAAGAACTTTGGAAGCAGCTGAACTCCAGACTTGCTAGAGACTTTGAAACAGTAAGGAAGTTGAAGCAAATAACCCTCTCTGGGATCAGAGATTCCTACTGGTAACAACTTTACAGAGTGTGTTTATGCCGTAGGTGTGTGCTTTTGGTGCACAGTAAAAGTGAACTCTGCTAAGCAACTGCTGCATGTGCTGAGCTTAACCACTTGACTGAAGCTTCTGTGGCACATGCACTCAGAACAAACCAAACATGCCTGTGACACCCCCTTCTAAACTTGTTTCATCTCTAGCTCCTGCCTTTCCAGATGCCTCAGAGGGAGAATTTTTATTTTTTGGAAAGCCAAAAAGCAAATGCAGTCCTCACTCTTGTCTTCTGTATCAGGTGAGATTCACGGAAATTGCATCCAGGAGAGTAAGAGAGGTGGTGCCTTGTTGTTGAAAATTCTGTAGTTATTTGAGTGCTTTTGTAATAATCACTGAGTTGAATAATATTTTTTAGGTTAAATTTTGTAGGATCAGAGATATAAAGAAGCAAAGTCTTCAGGATTTGTGGTATTTTGCAGCAATCATACTTTTGAAATGAACTATTTCAACGGAAAATCAAATAATGCTCACTGAATTATGCGTAATATATGGCAGCAGTGGCATTTAGCCCTTCTGCTACCAATTATTTTCATGTCAACATGAATATTGATCTGACAGCTCATCAAGGCTAAGCTGAAAATAAATTCAACCAGTGAAGGCAGTTGAACCAGTTTTTCTCTGACATTTATTTCTGCTCATGTGTGTAAGAGGGAAGTATGCCTGAATTTAGTCTCCTGGGTCCATTTAAACTGGTGGTCTTCAGCTTGTCCTGAGCTCAGACCTGGAACCCTAAACTGCAGCAAGGGGACCCACTTTCAGGAGCTCCAAGTGGGGCCCAGTAGGAAAAGACTGAAGCCCATATATCTGGACCAGAGTGAAGGGACAAAACCTACAGAAAAAAACCCTACATTAAGATGTACAACTCTTCCTCCCCATGCCATGTTGCTAGCGATGATCAAAACATATACCTGCCCCAATCCCAACTGCGGTGTATCTTAGGAGACTCTTCTCAAAAAAAGAAAACTGCTTTAAAGCTTTGGTTTTGAAAGTTGTTGAAGAATGTGGTGAAATCAGATCAGGCTGGGAGCTTCCACAGGAAATGGCTTTGAGGAAATCAGTACATGGGAAAAACGGGCATGAAAATTGACCTGGAGTATCAACAAATCATGTTAACTGTGTGAACACATGTGAACAATGTGGGATGCCGACCACTTATTACACTAATACAGAAGCCTAGAGATTGCTTTGCCACTGCATCTATGGGATTTATGATGATTCTGGGGGTGGGGTGGTTGTGCATGTGACGAGCTGAGATACCAAGCATCCCAGCCCAAAAATGAGGCAGCCTGTGCTTTTCCTTGCACCAGGATGCTGCAGAAACCACTGTTTACAGCATTTTGTCCTATTTTGTTTTGACCTTAGGTATACAGTACAAATCCTTTAAGAAAAACCTCTTAACGGCCAGATCAGTAGATTCTGATCCTGTGAGGGGTTTTTTTTTCCTTCCAAAGCTGGAGAGAGCCATTGCTCTACCCAGCAAGAACTCTGTTGCACTGCAGCAGTGTGGCTTTTACTTCTCGCAAACCACAGCTGCTGCAGAAATGCAGACAAGATGCATTGGTCCAATGGATGAAGTCATAGCACTAAGGGCGTAAATCAGTGATGCATTTTATTTTCTTCCATGAAGCGCTGAGGCTCAGTCAAACAGCTTTTATAGATAGCGCTAACAGTTGATAGCTCATTTAGTCTGCATAAGCCTTTCAGTTTCAGAGGTCATATTTTTGCACGACTGCTCTAAAATGTTTCTGGTCATTTACAAGGAGCAACAGCGGGTCCTTCGCTGCTTGAGTACCTAAGCCATTAGCAGTTTGCTGCGCTACATGTACAAATGAAGGACTGGGGGTGTATTCCATTAGCCTGGAACGTATATTTGTGCAAACCTAACCACAGCAATTAGCAAATGTAAATTGAAATTTGTTAGCACGTGCTTCTTGCTCTATGCATTTTAACACCATGATCAATTAAGCTTCCTTAATTAATTATGGCTTCAAAAATGCTGCAATCTTATAGCATATTATAGCTTCATAACAAACATTAGTGCTTATGCAGAAAAGGTAATTTGTAAGTATCAACCAGAAGAATCACATCCACAGGAACTTGCAGTAATAACACCAATCCATTCTTTGACAACAATCTGTCTCTACCAACAAGTGACAATTAAGTGGATTTCTCCATTTCCCCTAATACTGCTAATGTGTCTAATTTGCACTGCTTTTGATATTCTGCAGGCAGAAAATGAAGGCAGGAGTGAGGGATTGCAGCTTTAAATCATCACTTGCCTTTGTTCCCTAATATCTTTTTGCCTTTCTACACCAGATGTAGGAATTAGCAATGAACTGATAACAACTATAATATGTCTGTTGCAAATATCAAATACATTAGCTACTCTCCAAAATACTTCTTTAGCTTCTACTAATAGAAAACACTAAATCAGATATTTGGTGGAAAAACCCCTAGGAATCCTGCATTGAAACATTCCAATTCCTACAAAAAAGGAGAGCTGCCTCTGCAAAGACCAGTCACAAAAATGATTATGTATACAAGCTAAAGGAAGTGCAAACATAGTTCCAGCTTCAGAATTCCACCATATCTTGCCATGAAATTTGGGGGGGGGGGGGAATTCCTGGATCAGTGGCACAAGGGCAGGGGTGCAGAACCTGTAGCCCTCCAGATGTTGATCAACCACAGCTCCCATCATCCCTAGCCACTGGCCATACTGGCTGGGTCTTATGGGAGTTGGGGTCTGTAGTTTGTTCAGGGTGCTGAGAGTTGTTAGGAGACTCCTATTCCCCTCAAAGAGTTATGAATCCCAGAGCTGTTTAACAATCTATCCATGGCAGGGGTCAGCAAACTTTTTCAGCAGGGGGCTGGTCCACTGTCCCTCGGACCTTGTGGGGGGGCCAGACTATATTTTGGAAAAAAAAATATGAACGAATTCCTATGCCTCACAAATAACCCAGAGGTGCATTTTAAATAAAAGGACACATTCTACTCATGTAAAAACATGCTGATTCCTAGAATGTCTGCGGGCCGGATTTAGAAGGCGATTGGGCCGCATCCGGCCCCCGGGCCTTAGTTTGGGACCCTGATCCAGGGAACTCTGGAAACTGCAGTTCTTTTGAAGGGAATAGGGATCTTCTAACAACTCTCAACATCTTTAAGGAACAACACTCCCTGGGATTGTGTGGGGGAAGCCACAGCTGTTTAAAGTGGCATTGTCCTGCTTTAAAGATCTAGTGCAGATAGCATTGGTGTTCAATGCTGTATGTGGCTAGTACAGTGGTACCCCACAAGACGAATGCCTCATGCACCAAAAAAATCACAAAATGAAAGCGTTTTGCGATTTTTTGGATGAAGCCAAATGGCCGTGCTTCGCAAGACGAAGCAGCCTCGCGAGGGGAAGGGAAGGGAAGCCGCCGCCGCCGCCACTTACCTTTAGGACTCCACCGGTGAGGTCCATGGCCGCCGCTTCTGCCTCCTGCGGTGGCGCACCGCTCATGGCGGCCTCCAGCCTCCGCGGCTCCGGCCTTGCCCTCCTCGGCAGCCATGGCGGCTCCTCCCCAGCGGGCTGGCGGGATCCGGCAGGAGCAGCAGCGGGGCTCGCCAGGCAGCCCTTGGCAGGAACAGCGGTGGCGCCTGAAGGAGCAGAGGCTGCGGCGGGAGGAGACCCCTGGGCCTCCTCCTGCTTCCCCCTCCCCAGAGCCTTAAAAACTTCTGGAGTGGCCATGGCGGGCGACTTGGCACCTTTTTTTTGCACTTTCCCCGCTCCCATAGGAACACATTGATTCAATTTCAATGCATTCCTATGGGAAACCGCACTTCACAAGACGAAATTATCGCAACACGAAAAGACTCGTGGATCGAATTAATTTCGTCTTGCCAGGTACCACTGTATGTCACTAAATATATCCCATTCTAAATAACATTCAAATTACACACACACACACACACACACACACACACACACAAATTTAAAAAGAAATAAGATACTTTCTAATTGGTCAGAGTGATGAGCTATCTGTCTGCTTTCAGCAATAACGAAAACCAAAAGTTGGTCTTCCTTCGACTCAAGTTGAGGATGCCATTCTGCTCATGCATATAAAACTTCTTATTTGTTATGTAAGAGAGGAAACTGTTACGAGGCAAAGGAAAAATGTTGCCGTTTAGTCCAAACTATACGATCAGGTACACTGGACATGTTGAAAACAAGGGACAGTGCACTACTTTTCAGGATTGGGTTTCTAATCTGAGGGAAATGGGAAAACAGGATTGGTTTGAAGGGATTGTAGTCTTGCACAAGCAAGACTGATGGGTAGATTAAAAAACTGAAATCCAATTTGCTCTTTGACTGCTAATGACCTATACATAGACCTTTTTGTTCGGATCATCTGTGTTTGTTTTGTTCTGAGGGGTTCCTACTCATTATAACTTCAGTGTGTAGTAAACAACATTCTTCAAGCTTTCTTCATTGCCCCACATAGACTGAAGGGTAAAAGCTAGATAATACAGTTAAGGCAGGAAAACAGATAAACGTGTAACCCCTCAATACCAGTCAGGAGCATTTCCTCAAAAGGAGACTTGCAGAAATTACTGGATAGGATAATTTTCATCAGATTTCTTATCTCCTTTAGCTGTTTCTGGATTAACAGGGTTGAACTTCCTCCCTTCAAAAAACATTACAGCCCCTTCTGCAATATTGTGATTTCCACTGGCATGTGACAGAAATTCCAGGCAGTGCACATGCTGTGGTTGAAGTATTTGTAGTGAAATGGGAGCTGAAAGAATGTCCCCCTTCCGAAAATAAAAAAATAAAAAATTGTCAAGCTGAAGGAAAACCCTTCTGACCAGGAGCATTCAATCCCATTTTCTAAAATCAAGATTCAGCACCTGAAGCTCAGTTCAAGGAAGAGGCAACACCAGAGAATTCAAAGACCATCCATCATTTTATAGTGGATATTTGACAGGAAGTCTGAAGCCTTTTTAAAAAGTTTCAGAGCAAAAGATCAAAATAAACAAAAAGCCAACCAATTCTTAGGGGTGCTGAATTTTTTTTTTACAATGTTTCCTGAAGTGTTTTGAATGTAGGGAAGGGAAGGGGAACCTGTGCTCCTCCAGCTGTTGCTGGACTCCAGCTCCCATCAGCCCCAGGAAGCATGGCCAATGGTCAGGGATGATGGTAGTTAGAGGTCAACAATATCCCATCAAACTCCCATCATCCCTTACTGTTGGCCATGCTTCCTGGGAGTTATAGGCCAACAATATCTGGTGAACCACAGCTTTCCATATCCCTTCTTCAGGGAGAAAAGATGAAGCAAGCAATCACAACAGGACACAAGAATATTCTGGCTAGCTCCTAATGAAAGAATGCAAACTTGCCAAAATTTCTCAAGCAAATATATGCAGATGTAATTTGTGTGTGTGTCCATTATGATCCCTTTCATTAGCCTTTTCATGTGAATAATCTTCTTCTTGCCCATCCTTTCTTAAAGATGCACTAAGATATATCTTAGTATGCTAGCAGCCACAAGTATGAAAGACAACATCATGCTACACAGCATTACTGCTTTGGAAAGTATCTGTGGAAGATGCCATTATCTTTAAGTACATGGGGGGTGTAATTGCTTGTGTAGCCCACCTTTATAGGACTTTGTCATATTGTAGACTATGTGCCTAGAAGCAAACATATCCTGGGTAGCAAAAAAACCATTTTATTACTAGTAGATAAACAGGGATGCCTTTTTTATTTAGTGTGGGGTATGTGTATGGACAACTTCCACAAACTGACAAGTGCCATTGTGGCTCACTATAACTAATACATTGCTATGGAAGTCACGCAAAATATACTTCCTTCTCTTCCAGCTGCACCTTCTGCCAAATATATTTTTCAGACATAAGATGACTTGTTTTTCTTAAATCTGCTTATTTGAATGTAGAATACTATTAGTCTGGAGTAGTAGTTTTAAAATACGTTTCAGTGTGCTCAGTGTGACCTATATCTGTCCTTTGGGATCATAAATCACTGTACTGTCGACTGCTAGTCCACAGCATCTCCTTCCTTCTTTTAGTGCTATCTCCCCAGTATCAGAATTTCTTATCTTAGTTCCTCCCTCCCATCCATTTCTATTCCACTTTTCATCCCCAAAAGGTACAGAAAGTAGCTTACAACAATACACAACAGAACTGTAGATATGAACTGCTACGGCTTTTGTGGAGTCACCTCCCTACGATTTCTTCCTAAGCTCTCTTTCATTGCTATTTATTGATCTGTTTGGTAAACACACAATCACAGACAAAAAAAAATTACCACAGATGCAGACATTAGTCAACAACATTCCATTGCGCCACAGATGGGAAATGCTGCTAGAACATTAGTCTACTTTTCTCCTTCGGCTATTAGATACCATTCCACAGGTACACATGCACACAAACAACAGGCAAGCGACAACAGACAAAGATAATACACGAGTCTCTAATGTTTCAGCTTTACCTACAACCGTGTCCTTCCATGAGAACCTTTAAGTGATTTGCTTCTGGCACTAGCATTAGCAATCCCACACTATAGACTGTTGAGAAAAATGTTGCTCAACATTAGAGACAAGTACAAGATATTCAAAGTGATTGTGGGGGTCTAAACAGCATTTTAAGGGGTTACTCAAAATACCCAAACATTTAGAAAACATGCATTGCATAGTTGTACTGCCGCTTAGGGTGGCCAAGTGCAAAAAGAGAACACGGATTCCGCTCCATATAATAGGGAATTTCCTCTTCAATACTTCTGCTGAGGAGGGAATTTTGCCTTCACAAAGGATGCATGGATCCTGCCCTCTTTTACACCTGACCACCCTACTACCAGTGGATTGTGTAATTCTTCCTAGCTGCACACAATCAAATACGAGAAATCCTAGTGGGAAAATAGTATGCACATATGGCAAAGACAAACAGGTCTAAAATAAAGGATAAGGGGCACATTTATGTCTGAATAAAATCACTTAGCTGAAGCAGGCTTGGACCCAACAAAGGATCATCAATTTCTTGTCTTTGGAATTATTAAGCATTGAAGAAGGAAGTGATCAAAAGGTGAGAGGGTTGGCATGTGCTTCTTTAAGCTACAGAGTGAGCACCACCTTCCTTTCCCCTCATTTCTACATCACACCTTTTGCCATTTATTGCCATCTTAGCAACATAGGAAGCTGCCTTATGCCGAGTCAAATATTATTCCAGGCACCTCAGTTTTCAGTGCTGGCTGGCAGCAGATGTCCAAGGTTTCATGCAAGCATCTCTTCCATTCCTATATGGGGATGCCAGGGATTGGACCAGAGACCTTCCACATGCGAAGTAGCAGCACACTACTGAGCTAAGGCCCTGAAAAAGACTCAGGTGGGTCATGAGACCATGTGAAGTATGACCATGAAACAGGTGCTTGTGCATGCAGATACATCTTCCCATTCTCTTCTGTATTCTGGTTTCAGAAACCAAAATATAATCCCTGTGGAGTTGCATTCCCAACTGTCAGTGAGCGGGAATTTTGCAAATTACACAGTTCCCTCCACCATAGTTTCTTCCAGCCCCTGTGTTACCTTCAATGCCCCCCACCAAATAATGTCCATTATCTCAATCTCCATCAATAATTCCAAATTTTGCACAACCCTCCCTCCCCACTGGAATAAAGAGGAAAGTCAAGGTAGGCAATCATGACTAATTTGGTTTGACTACAAAATTATTCTTTCTGGTTTGAGAATTTGGCATTTCTGAGTAATAATAATTTATTTAATAATAATAATAATAATTTATTATTTATACCCTGCCCATCTGGCTAGGTTTCCCCAGCCACTCTGGGCAGCTAGAAATTCTAGGCAGAGTAGAAATTTAGACACATTTTCTGCTCACTAGACACAGGCCTTTCACCCAAGTCAAACCATTGGCCCATCTAACTATTGCCTACATAGACAATAAGCAGCTCTCTGGGGTTTCTGTCAGGGAACATTCCCAGACCTACCTGGAGGTATCATGGATTAAACCTGAGACCTAATGCTTGCAAATGTTTTGCCACAGAGCTACATCACTTCTATTTTGATTTCTTGATCAAAAGCATCATGAAGGATCTGAGACTTACTATGGGGATTTAATAATGCTGGATGCTCCTACCGTTCAAACACTCCCTCTACCAACATGATTGGAAGCTGCACAGGACCAAGTATTATTCCCTCTCCATCGGCCTGCTTGCTTTAACTAACTTTCATTTTAAAAGGGAAAACACTCCAATTTGGGGAGTCAGAAAAGAATGCAAACCAACCAGTCCTAACTAGAATGCGTGATTGTTTAATTCCCTTTGTGTTCTCCTGCCTGTCACACACCTTTCACCCTAATCAGGTCCTTCCTGGAAGTGTTTTGTGCATTATGTGTCTGCATGAACCATTAAATCTCAATTTAAATGCTAATCTGCCTTGCTTGCAGGCAGGGGTTGTCCTGCCAATGATGCATGATGTCATTTTTCTAAGCCAGCTCCCAATTGGCTTTTCACAGGCCCTACCTCTTGCAATTATATATTTCAGTGACTGGTTCATGTTCCAATGGGGGAGGCAGGATACTCTTTAAAAGGCAGCACTTTGATGGTCATGAAAATCAGATGGCCTTTTTTTTTTCCTGGGTCCAGACTGCTGTAAAAGTTCCTGTCTGGTTTTATTCTGAAGAACAACTGCTTTTTTCTGCTTCTAAGTCTGTGGGTGTGGCTGCAACTTAAGAAAGTCTGCAACTTAAGAAAGTTTGTGCCCATCAGAGTAGGGAGCTGCTTAGAAACATCTTATTTCCTTCTGCATTTTGGATTCCAAATGAAACAACTCCTCAACAATAAACCTACTTTTTGTGATTTTTTTTTAAAGAAAAACTTAACAAGAGAATTGACTGAGGATGCACAGTTCGGAGGCTGTAAAAGCTTCCCTCTGCCTGCTATTTTGGCTGATGGTCACCTTCAATACTTACCTTGTACGCAGCTTGCCTCATAAACTGCTTTGCCGGCTGCTTCCAGATAGCTGGCACCGTGATGACCCAGCGCACTTCTGAGTTTTCAAACCCGGAGTCCTGATCACTCAGCTCCTGGAATAAAAGAAAGCAAACTTGTGGTGAGAGGCAAAATTGACACCAGCTGTTTCTAGAAGTGATGTTGTTTCCCAGTGGCTCCTGTGAAAATAATTTGACACTTTTCATGGTTTCTGTTGCTATGTCTATGTCAGGCTGTTTAAATAACTGGCTGACATGCCAAGAATGCATAGAATGTTGAAACCTGGGTTTCAGTTACACCTTCAAGGAGGTCCATAGGAAAACATACCATGATGAAGGGCAAGTTCTTCATCTTACACAAACAAAACCAGGCAAATACAAGAGCGTACCTTATGCCTTTGTAGTAAAAGTGGTAGGTTGCTCTAAATTGATGCTCCTAAGCATTAATCATATTTGCTGTGTTGAAGAGGCATGGGAATGTTCCCTTAGTTTAGACATGATATGGGGAAAGGCTCTGCCGCTATAAGCTCTATAGCATGGGTAGGCAAACTAAGGCCCAGGGGCTGGATCCGGCCCAATCGCCTTCTAAATCCGGCCTGTGGGTGGTCCGGGAACCAGTGTGTTTTTACAAGAGTAGAATGTGTCCTTTTACTTAAAATGCACCTCTGCGTTATTTGTGGAGCCTGCCTGGTGTTTTTGCATGAGTAGAATGTGTGTGTGTTTTTAAAATGCATCTCTGGGTTATTTGTGGGGCATAGGAATTCATTATTTTTTTCAAAATACAGTCCGCCATCCGCCCCCCAAGGTCTGAGGGACAGTGGACTGGCTCCCTGCTGAACTTTTTTGCTGACCCCTGCTCTATAGCTTATTAAAAATGGCATCTGCTTAGCTTTTGTAACTTAGTACTTGGTACCCATGATCAACTTGAGGAGGTCTATGAATGTGCCACATTTCAAACCAATCTAATAAAAATGGCCTTAGGTCCAGCATGTTTGAAAGTGTTTCTAGAGCAAAAAGGCGGCACCAAATGGTGTTTTAAAGTGAGGAAAGGGTACAGGGAGAAAAGTTCTCCCCTCTCCCCATGGTCCCAATAATAACAGAAACAGTTAATGGATTCTTCAATCTGCTGCCAGATTGCTGGCTGTAAAGAGTTTTCATCAATTTAACTGTATCTTGGTTTGTTTCTGCCCTTCATTTAAGCAAGTGCCATATATTTTAATTCTATGTATGTTAGAAATTGTATGGTTTTGGTTATTTGTTTTCATTGGGTTTGCGGCTATATAATAAAATGTGTTGTCATATATATTGAAGTTTGGTATGACTATGGCATTTATAAAGACCCTGCATGTATCAATGATGCTTAGGAAGACCCTGCAGTTGTGGAACTGTTGCAGTGGTGAACCTCCTCAGTTACATACTATTTTGTTCTTGGTTTTATACAAGCTCCCTCATGTTTCTTCCTCATCCTGATAGTACTTGCCAATAGAGCTATCTTGTTATAAAACAGTTTCTGCTGAAACACAAGCCAATAACCAACAAGGGTGGGCTCACTTTGTGCTGGCAACCATTCCGATGAATCATAATGCTGTCAAAATGAATGTGGTATGTTGCTATGTCAATCCTTTGTAGGAATCCTTGCATCATGACTTTCATTTGGGTTATGTGCTATTTGGGATAATTGTCGCCATTTGTATGAAGGTAAAGGGACCCCTGACCGTTAGGTCCAGTTGTGGATGACTCTGGGGTTGCGGCGCTCATCTCGCTTTATTGGCCAAGGGAGCCGGCGTACAGCTTCTGGGTCATGTGGCCAGCATGACTAAGCCGCTTCTGGCGAACCAGAGCAGTGCACGGAAACGCTGTTTACCTTCCCACCGGAGCAGTAACTATTTATCTACTTGCACTTTGACGTGCTTTCTTTCTTTTTCTTTTTTGATTTTTAAAAGACTTTATTTATTTATTTTAAAACATACACAGTAATAAAAGGAAAAGAAATAAACACAACACAACTTAAAGTTTAAAGTATATTTCAAATTATGATTTAAAAGAAAATGTATATAAGATGCAATATAGGTGGTATCTAACACTGGCAAGATTGGCGAAAATGTACAAAGGAAGTAATAATATTTGTTGGAGGTGTAAAGAGGAAGTTGGCACTTACTTAAATGTATGGTGGCATTGTAAAAAAAATTTAAAAATTTGGGATGAAATATGTAAAGAATTTAAAAACATAGTTAAGTATTCGTTTAGAAAAGATCCAGAAATATTCCTTTCGGGAATGCTATATGAAGAAATAAAAGCAAGAGATAGATGTATATTGATGCATGCGACAGTATCTGGCAGACTCCTGATTGCAAGAAATTGGAAAAGTGATAAAGTTCCAAGTAAAGAAGATTGGCTAATTAAATTAACAATATATCAAAACTTAGCAATAAAAGTTGGGGTACTGAAAGGGTTAAGTGAAGAGAAAGCAGGAAAGGATTGGAAATTATTTAAACAATATCTAAAGAAACAGGTAGAGAAAGCGAATCTTGTAGCAGAGGTATGAAGGGCACAAAAAGCAAAAAAGAAAAAGAGAAAAGAAAATTATAATAAAGTATGCAATTTACCAAGGAAACATAAATCAGTATATAGGAGAGGTTGGAAGTCACAAGCGGTGGAGGGGGTGGTGGTGGTGGGGTGTAGCTTTTCAGATTTTTGTTAATTTTCAGGATGTCCTTGTTTATTATACATATGATTTAATTTTGTGTTATCTTTATGTATATATGATTTGGATTTAAATTTTTGTTTACACTTATTCTTTGTTTGTATGTTTTTCGTTCAAGATTTTATGTTGTGTTTGTTGTGTTTATTCACTTTGACGTGCTTTCGAACGGCTAGGTTGGCAGGAGCAGGGACCGAGCAACGGGAGCACCCCGTCACAGGGATTCGAACCGCCGACCTTCTGATCAGCAAGCCCTAGGCTCTATGGTTTAGACCACAGCGCCACCCATGTCCCTATTTGTATATATATTTGTAATTGTATGGTGTGCTGGCTGTTTTGGTGTAAACAAGAAAATTATTTTATTTGAAAAGAAGGTACTAGGGATGTTCTAAGGGACCCAGGTGGCGCTGTGGTTAAACCACTGAGCCTAGGGCTTGCTGATCAGAAGGTCGGCGGTTCGAATCCCTGTGACGGGGTGAGCTCCCGTTGCTTGGTCCCAGCTCCTGCCAACCTAGCAGTTCGAAAGCATGTCAAAATGCAAGTAGATAAATAGGAACCGCTACAACGGGAAGGTAAACGGTGTTTCCATGTGCTGCTCTGGTTTGCCAGAAGCGGCTTTGTCATGCTGGCCACATGACCTGGATGCTATACGCCGGCTCCCTCGGCCAATAATGCGAGATGAGCGCGCAACCCCAGAGTCGGTCACGGGGTCCCTTTACCTTCACATTTTTAGGGATGTTCTACAAGCAAATCACATCCCGAGTTTGGTATTCCTGCCATTGGGTAGCATATTTTTTTCTATCTTTCTTGCTGTAGTTGTGGGTGGGGGAAAGGGGCAAGAGAATAAATAAGCCTACTCAAAGCACACACAAAAGCAGAGTAGATTAATTTTCTAACAATCTGCTTATTTAAGCTTGACAAACATGAGGCTCTTAATATCAGGGTTGTGGGTTTGAGCCCCAAAATGGGCAAGGGATTCCTGCATTGCAGGGGGTTGGACTAGATGACCCTCAGGATCCCTTCCAACTCTACGATTCTATAATGTAGAGCTGGCTCTGCTGCAGACTAGCCTTGAACACTACATGAGCGCCTGCTCTGTGACAAAGAGTTGGAACCGTGGCTGGCCCGTTTAAAACTGCACACCTTAGCTCTCCCATCTGGAAGAAGAGTAGAGAGAGCAGGCATTTCACTACCTATGCAGGAAAAGGCACCCATTTATCTAACTAACGGGGGAAATGGTGTTTGGGCTTTGTGGGCTGAGAAATTATATGCAGGGCAGACATGGGCCAGCCGAAGACTCTGTGCTGCCTATTGTGAAAGACAAGACACAAACAGAAGGCAGCCAAGCTGGCGGCAGAACCTAACTTCAGCACTGTGGAGGGGACAGCACCCACCAGCTGAGGACAACAGGCTAACTTAGGAGGCAGATGCCACAGGGCACAGACAACACCTCACTTCACCCTCCCCCTGAACCATCTGCCACCTGAGTTAGCCAGCCTGTGCTGCCCGATGGCAAGGCCAGACCTGCCTGGTGAACAAGGAAAATAGGTGGTGGGTGGGTCAGCAGGGGAAAGAACTAATTGAAGAGAATCTAGGAAGGGACGAGGGGAATTTGAGCCATTCATACACCTTCAGCAAGCTCACAAACAGGACATGAAGGTGATGGCCTTACCCTGTTTTATCCCCCAAATAATCTAAAACACAGAGGTATTTAAATACAGAACTATTAAGGCTATCTTTATCAGCCCTATTGCCACTTCTTGTGGCAGGGAGTTCCATAGCTTAATTATATGTACATTTGGAAGAACAAATGTATTGCATTGTGAGGCTGCCTGAATTTGTTTGTCTGCTCATTTCTGCAAAGGCTGGGAAGTCTGGGGGGCAGGAAGAGAGGAACAATAGAGCACAAAGTATACCACAGCATAGCAACAAAAGTTGGGATTTAATTTGGGACACCACCACCCCTGGTTTGAGCACTGAGCTAATCTCTGCCCTGGACTCAAGTTTTCCCAGCAGTAGTCAGTCAAATACCTCGAGAAAGCTTGCAAGCAAGACCAACATTTTACCTCTGGCAGCTGGTATGCAATGGTATACTGGCTCTGAACATTGAGTAACCATGACTATTAGAAGGAGCTCCTAAGATAAAGCCAGAGTGGAGCAGGTAGGAGGACCTTTGAGGGGTAGCCAAAATATTCTGGTTACTTTAGAATTATATCGGAAATGGCTTTCATTAATTCCTACAGAGCTAGAGTACAACCAACAGCATATGAATTATGGAGTTCTGCAGAAATGTTTTGCTGGTGAGGAAGAAGGTTGTATGTAAGTATCTAGGACACCTCATCACCATCACCGTTTCTGCATCTCCTGCAGCTGCTCCACTTTGTTTACATCAAGAACTGCTGCAGGCTGAAGTATGGCAAGGTTAAATTTGTTGGGCCAGCATTTGTCGCAGTTATAAATACAAAGAGCTGGGGACAGAAAGTGTTCCTTTACCTTTAATGCTTGTTCCTTGAAGTACTGCAGAGCGTAAGAAAATAGTTCAAGTGCCTTGACTTTCTTGCCATTTGCAGCTGTCAGGTCTGTTTCCAGATTGAGATTCTAGGGGGAAGAAAATGTTTAGAACATGTTTAAAAGGAAGTGGTAAGTGTCAAGATCCATTCCTCTGAGGTGGAGAGAATGGAATTTGCTATTGCTGAGCTCCATCACTTAGGTAAAATTGTGACTCCAAGCATTACACCTTTTCCTTTTGACAGTGAAGTTCACCATTCAGCCAATCCCAACCTGGTGCCCTCCAGATTTTTTCAACTACAACCCTATTCAGCCCCAATGGTCAATGGCCAGGGATCGTGGGCGTTCTCATCAAAAAACATCTGGAGGCCACCAGGTTGGGGGTGACATTTTTCATTTTCATAAAGGATCAAGCTTTTTGCTTGTTGGTTGTGTTTCAAAGTACTGTATATTCCTGCGTATAAGACTACTTTTTAACCCTGGAAAATCTTCTCAAAAGTCGGGGGTCGTCTTATACGCCAGGTCATATTTCTTATACTGCGAGTGTATCCCAAACTCTATATTTTGACTGAAAAAGTTGGGGGTCGTCTTATACGCCAGAATATATGGTAGGCCAAATTTAACCCCCTATGCTGCTTTCTGTGTGCCCAGCAGCTATTAAATATTATTTTAATTCCTAAAATGTATACACCGGTTGATTATAAAAAAACAACCCAAAAAACCCCAAAGCACTTTACAAAAGATAAACAAGTAAACTTAAGGGGGGGGGAAATACAACCCTATTTTAAAACATGAATATACTAAAACAGCGTAGAATTACTTCAACTTTCTAAGCACCTAGGTAGGCATGTGTAAACAGGGATGTTTTTAGCAGGCACCGAAATGAGCTCAGTGAAGGCACCTACTTGATCTCAATAGGCAGGGAGTTCAAAGTTAAGGCGCTGCCATGCTAAACGTTCAAGTTCTTACAAAGGCGGAACAGGTATTATGAGGCACCTGTGATAGTGCCAATTCCACCGATCAAAGAGGTCGAGTGGGCACATGTAGGGTGAGGGGCTCTTTTAAGTGCCTGAGATGACATGCAACTGGCCAAAATGTGAGCACAAGAACCAACAACTATGCCAAAGGCTTAGGATCAGAATGCACAATATTATGAAACCAGAACCTAGAGATCTTTTGGCTTTCCTTAGTTATAAAACACAGGAAAGTGGATTGGAAAGAAAAGAGTCAGCAAAGCCATAGGGATCCACTCTGGTTACTTTCCTTATCAAAACGCTTTCCTCTGCCTGGATCTGTTTGAAGCACAGTGTGACTTCTTTTGGATGAGGGTAGAATTAACACGTCAAAGAGACTCTGCTATACATTAGAACTTCAGAGCTAATAATATGACTGTCAGGAAAGGAAGTTGCCAAAATCTCCCAATGTTTCTTCGTTTGGTTTGAAAGCCAAGACTCGTTTGTTCAAAGCTTACTGTGAAGTCTGCCTGCAACATTTCCCCCTTGTCTACTTTTACCATTTTTTCAGCCATCTCTGCATTATTCTGTTCCAAACAGTTGTCACTTTCTACCCAAAGAATAGGGAATAGGTGTCTGGAACTCGGTGAACCAAGCTAGTGAAATTGAGAGAAACTGAAGCTAGTGAGGAAAGGATAATACTTATTCAATATAACCTTCCCTACTATCCTTAACATTCTCACAGGATCAACGTGATTGAAGTGTCCTATATAAATGCACACTAAATGCAACATCATTATTCATACAGCAGATACACTAGCTCTGCATATGCCAGTGTTTGACATAGTGAATGCTGCAAGATATAAGATGTGCCTAAATGTGGTGGTAGACGAGGATATGGGGTGGAATTCAATTAAATTTTAGTCACAGTAGACCCACTGAAATTAATGAACATGACGAAGTTAGGTCCATTAATTTCAATGGGTCTACTCTGAGTAAAACCTAGCTGACTGCCATTCATGGCCCCTACCTGCCCCTATATTTCTGCCAAGACATTATGTCTCCTTCATACTTGATGATGTTCACTGGGAGACACATCTGCCACAGAAAGTCTGAACCAGCCCTAAATATTTCAGTCGGAATTCCTGCAACCTGCCTGTATTGAAGGAAATTCTACCTCCAGGCATGACATGATGTGTTGGTGGCTTATGAAGTGAAACAGAATTTAACTGGTGGTGACATGAATGGTATTAATTTTAAAAGGCTAAATAACCTTTCAGAGAGAGGGAAAAGAAAAATACTGCAGAAAAGTATTAAGTTACCAGTTTCACATATTAAATAAAGCTTAGCTAGAAAGCTGTGTGCATTATGATAACATCTGCCTAGAACCAGGAAAAAGAAATATTTATGCAGAAACAGAAATGAGCAAATCTGTCAGTTTCAGTTTCTCTCAATTTTCTGCTCTTAACTTCAGTTCTCCACACTTCCATATCAGTTTGCATCCCCCCCCCAGAAAAGTAGTCCTCATGAAAATTCCTCAGCATTTTATTGTGACATTCTTCCAATAAGCCATGTTTACGAAAACTCTGAAGAACAGCCACTCTTCCATTTGCATATTGTTTTGGAAGGTGCAAATTATGTAGGTTCGCCTTTAAATGTGAACTGAATCAAACATCTCCCCTAACCCGAGAAAAGTATAGAATTCATCTGCTACTTACACCAGTTGTGTGAAGCTTCATCTTAAATTTCTCAAAATACAACCAGTGTTTTGATTCATTAGGATCAAGGTCATGATAGAAATCCCTGGCTGCATAACCAAAACTGTGGAATTTTCTTTCTGGAGTTAAGAGGATAGTGGTTGGTGTTTTCTGATTTGACACACCAGGATCTCCTCCTTCCCATCGCCTAAAATACAAAAGACACCACTTAAAATCAATGAAATTTTAACATATTTTAACATGCAGTCCAGAGAATACAACAGCTGTTTGGAGTGTATGCATTTATTTGAAAGCATTTCTAAATCACTTAATAGTTTTTATAAAAATCCCTAAGTGATACCTCCCTAAGTTGTATACAAAAACCACATAAAAACAATAAAACAGGCTCATCAAAAGAGTAAAACAGCTTTATGATCACTCACAGCATAGCTTTAGGGTGGTGACAGCTCCATAACCATAGTTAAGGATATGATTCAGGTTTGCATGCAATATTTAATGATAGCCAAGGTTTATAAACTAACAAACCTTCATGAACATGTGTGGTTTAACCATGGTTAAGCTGCTCAGATGATCAACTAAACCATGGTTTAGTATGGTTAACTAAACCATGGTTCATAAACCATGGTTAGCATTCCATGCAAACAAGCCTGGAGAAGAGAAAATGGGGAGGGGTGGGAGAGGAAATCTCAAGGGTGCACAAAAAACTATATTTTACTGGCCCAACATATAGTGGTACCTCTACTTACGAATGTGATCCGTTTCGGGGTGCTGTTTGCACCCCGAAAAGTCTATAAGTAGAGTGTTGCTACTGCATGTGCCGAAGTGCGATAGAGCGCTTCTGCACATGCTCGAAGCACGCAAATCACTTCAGTGTGTGCGACGAAAACCAGAAGTAAACTTCCAGGTTTGCCGCGTTCGTAACCTGAAAAGCTGCAACGTGAAGCAAACAAAACACAACAAATGAGAACAATGAATGTTATACTCAGTACAAATAAACGTTATAGAACTGTTAAATTGTTGCTTATTTCTAATTTGTAGAATCATCATCAAATGAGTATTTGATGCAATATATTCAAATCAAAACAATTATACAACAGACAATATAACTAGTGATACTTTGTTTTGATAGTATTGTATTATATAATTTGTATTTTTGTACAATTATTATTATTTGTGGTGCCATGGAAGAAGCAATGCATTTTAAAATGTACTGGGACATTGAAATCTTTATTTTTGTGCACTCTTTGAGCTTCCCATCTCCTTTTCCCGCCCCTTATTAATGGAGCGTCATCTGGTTTTTCTGGAAGAAAAGGGATGCTGGACCAGAAGACCTTTGGCATAATGGACAAGGCTTTTTTATTCAGGTTTGCTGGAAAAGCTTGTAGGGGAGGAAGCAGGTTGCAGCAGCCTGACTTTTCCTCAGCACTCATGAATCTGGCTGGAAGCATATGAATACACCAAGTAGTGACACTGTTAATGAGCTTCAGAGAGAAAGTGAATGAGCTTTAGATGGTGGATGTTAAAGGGCCTGAAGAAAATCTCTGCAGTGTGCATAGAGCCACTTCTGCAACATCCAGCACAGATTTTCTTCCAGCTGCTGTTGCTGTCACTTTTCACTCTTCATTAATGCCACCAATAGCACCAGAGAGCTAGATACCACAGCCTTTAAATTTGGTTTAGTTAGGAAAAACACTCTAATACAACAGAGCTTCATCGCTCTCAGCACCACAAGAAGTTCCCCAGGTACAAACATGCCACAATAAGAGATTTTGGGAGAGGGTTCTCACCTGCAAATTACCTGGCAAAACTGCAAATACCCAAGTATAGACATTCATTTACCTTGGCCAGATTTAATGTGTTGTCCTCTGCCCTGCTGCTAGACAGGTATGAGGGTAAACCGTATGAGTCACGCGTTTGCCCATGTGGCTCATCGGAAGTGGAAACAAATTTGCATGTATTGTTGCACTGCAGTTTCTACAAGGATCTACGCCTGACCTTTACCACCCCAGCATTACAAAAGCTTAAAAATGAACCAGAATCCCAATGTCTGAGAGCCTTGGTAGAAGACAAGGTCCCTAAAATTACGATCAATGTTGCCAAATTCTGTGTATCTGCTATTAGACGCAGGAAACATGAGCTTTCCAATGTCAATACGCTGGCGAATGCGAATATTTCATTTTATTTATGTCCTTGAACTTTAAAGTGTTGTTATGGCCTAAATTGTATTGAAATTGTTCTCTGTTTATTTCTGTGTTATCCTTTGTTGAATAGTTGTATGAGTCGATTTGGGTTGTGACCGTTTAATAAAATTTGATTTGACACATATGTTCCCCAGGTATATACAGTCCCCAGCCTCTGAATTCCCCTTTTACAAATGTGTGTTCAGTCTTGCAAAGGAATGAAGTCTCCATGCCTGCAAAGATCAGCTTTGCTGAATGATTACATCCAATTCTTGAGAACTATCTCTATGAAGGCAAGCTCTGTGATGATAAAACTTTCCTGATTTCTCTTCCTGTTATTTGGGGCTACAGATCTCAGACCAGATCTACTGGTTGTATTTTGGAGCATCTCAAAATGGCTCTAACTGGGAGTCATAAGCTACAGCATCTGGGCACATTGCTTATACAAATGGAATGCTATGAGTACAGAATGTGGCCCAAGACATCTCTATTTTTATTTAATTCATTTTTGTTTATTTATTTCTGTTGGGTTTTGTTTACTAAAACCTATTCACTTCTTCCTTGTTTGCTATATGTATGTAAGAACCTGCCTTGCAGTGATTTAGACATTTGTACAATCTGTATTCCATCTTTCGGAAAAATAGTGAAGGCAGCTAACAAAAATAATATAAATACATAAAATTTAACTGTTG
The DNA here is from genome assembly GCF_963506605.1 of Zootoca vivipara. NCBI lineage: Eukaryota > Metazoa > Chordata > Lepidosauria > Squamata > Lacertidae > Zootoca > Zootoca vivipara. Next base: position 52,139,496 of record NC_083280.1, read on the forward strand.
CAGATCCCACTCACGTGAGAAATTCATTTTGCAACACCTGATTTTCAAAAATTCCTGATTTTCAAAACTTTTACATTCTTCTTCTTTTTGATGCTATAAAGCAGGCCCATCCAACAGGTAGATCATGATCTACCGGTAGATCACTGGATGCCTGTGGTAGATCACTGGCAGATCACTGGCTCCTCCCCTAAAAACAGGGCTTTCATTCTCCCTTAAAAAAGCTCAACAACTTTGACCTGAACCCCAAAAGGGGGTAGATCACTGCCCGTTTTTAAGTCTGTGAGTAGATCGCAGTCTCTTAGGAGTTGGCCACCCCTGCTATAAAATTATTGTTAAAGACATTTCTATAAACTGCTGATTCCATGTTAGAGACAATTCCATGTTTCATTCTTTTTTTTTTAAGGGATACAAGTACATTGACTGAGCTTGTTTGTAGTCACCAGAATGTACAAAAATCCTATTGCTCAAAAGGCAAATGACATTACCTTAAGATGGCTGATTTAATTAGATTTTAATGAGCCTCTGATATTCATGGGGGCGGGGAGAGAGAAGGGAAGAACCAGGTAAGAGGGCATCTATTCTAAACTGGATTGTTCAGAGACTGAGCCAAAACTGCTGCTTGTTAAATCCTACGCACCAGCTGCACATTCAACGCAAGAAGAAATATACTGTTTTGATTGAGAGTCCTTAATGACTGTAATTTTGACTCATTCATGGAGTGTTATGTTAATAGAAAGTGCACTTACGAGTTGAATAACTGTGACAGCCATCTATTCCTTCCTAAATAGAAACTGCATTAGACCCCTTTTCTGGGATGAACATCTTTGAACTTTAGTTCCATCAGCATCAGTAATCTCACTGGTATCATGGCTAAGATTTGCAAAGATTTAGTCTTTGGAAAACAAAATTCCTTTAATTTGTAGTACACACTGGATGCCCAAAATGTGATGCTACAGCAAAGCTGTGTGCATTCAGTGATTGCACTGGACACTATACAAACCAGTACACAGACATACAATTCAGCTGCCAGATAATCTTTTTTTCCTTCTTTATAGAGTATAGCAGGTTTCTAGTCCATAAGGATACAAAGATGAGGGTGAAAATATGCAATGCCTCATGACATCTTAAAAAGAAGAGAGAAGGGGCTGAGGAGGATCTGGGGTAGACCAGGGTTTAGACTTCAGTCCTTTACACCACAGTATGGTAAGGAAAAGAACAAATTGTGTGTAAATATTCTTGATATGCCCATTTCTTACAGAATATTATTGTTGGCATGGAACTGAAGCCCTGGGCTAGGATTATCAACTGAAGGAGTCTTGTGCCTTTAGTGCCATGTTTAATTTTTATTTAATGTATCTAATGCTACTGTTTTGCTATTACAGGAATATTTCCTTCAAAGCCATGTTCTGGCAGACCTAGCCTGTAACTCACAGTGATGTTTATGTAGACAAAGACAACCCTACTGGGAAATAGGGCTTTAAATGTCTGTGATCCCCGGTGAATACAGATACGTGAGCTCACCAAAAGCTGCAGTGAGCCATCCATACAGATCTCATTATATGATGATGTGCGAAGGTTAAAAGCGAAGAAAATTCTGCCAGAAAGGATTCCACTGGTGAAAATGAGCAGCATAGCGATGGCCTGTTTACGTTTGCTAGCAGAACTTTTGGACTTAATTATAGCAAGAAAGGAGAACCTAAAGAGCATGTTTTAGGCCGTGGTGCTTCCCGACTGCAGAATTGCTCCTCTCTTTATCCAGCTAGCTTGCCACATACCCACTTCTTCAGTAAAACCTTTCTGGGACCTTATGCCAAGACAGACCATTTGGTCTATCTAGTTTAGGGCTGTCTACACCAAGGGTAGTCAACCTTTTTATACCTACAATCCACTAATGCATCTTTCTTGATGGTAAAATTTCCTTACCGCCCACCAGCGCTTGATGGAAGGATTCCGCTTGTGCCACAGAACCCCCTACCGCCCACCTAGAATCCTGAAATGCCCACTAGTGGGTGGTAGGGACCAGATTTGACAACCCCTGGTCTACACTGCTGGGCAGTGACTCTCTGCAATTACAGTCAGCATTTCCAGCCCTACCTAGAGAAACCAGGGATTGAACCTGCAATCTTTTCCATGCAAAGCATGTGCTCTACTACTGAGCTACAGCCATCCCTCACCATCTCTGCACCTCTCTACTTTCCTGATTCTCCCTCACCTCTTCCCCACTGCACATTTACCAACCCTGAGCATCACCTCCTCATCCTTAATGTAGACTAGGAGAACTCTGGATAGGGACTTCTTCTGTTCTCTGCAAACTATTCTGCTGGTAATAAGGAAATGTTAAGCGACAGAAGAAGGATTCCGCTTTCTCTTTTGGTTCTTTGCAAGGGCAGGCTCAACTAGATGAGAGGACTGTGTGCGTAGCTTGCTTAAAGGGAAGCTTTCCCTCACACAAATATCAGGTGTGGACCCGCCAATCCAGAATGTGGTCGCAGTGGGGGTGGAGGCAAAGGGTTAAAATTCCCCATGCCAGGGCCTTAATTTGGACTCAAGGTCCCATGCCTGCAATTTACTTTTCAAAAGTCATTCCCTCTGCAGCACACTCCTACCCCACCCCCACCCCTCCCTGCAGGACCAGCAGCAGCTGGTGAATCCAGAGGACAGGAGAAAACTTTTTTACCCTGGTGAAAACAGAGTGTGACACTGCTGTCCAATCTTCACCCTTGCATTGCCAATTGGTGCTATGGCAGAATGTCTGGGCAATGAAACAAGTTGTCTGGGAAAGTCATAAAATCTTCCCTGAAGGTGTATCCCCCCCCTTCTTTTTTTGGAACGGGAGACTGAATGTGCATCTGTCAGGAATTATTTAGGTCTAACAAATTGGGCTAGTGCAGTGGAATAGATTACTGACCCTTGAAATTCCCTCCAGCTTTATGATTCCATGATTTTGGTTGGCTTCGCGATTTCTCATTTGCCTACTGTCAGTGCACAATAAGCTTCACACTTGATTGTCTGTCTGCCTGACTCACTTCATTGATATATGCTGTTGCTGTATTAACAACTAAAGACAAGGAAACATTTTTTAATTTTTTAAAAAGATCTGGAAAGGAAATATCAGGAAAAGGATCGATATACACCACGAGGAAAAGCAGCCCATTTTTAAATTGAAAAGAGCAGGGCTATAACTTTGAGATTTCTATTTTAACATAAACACTCTCAAGAGCACTGCAGATAGAAATTTCATTTCCTGTACATAAATATTATTTTGCAAATGATTCTAATAATGTAAATATTGTCTTTAAAAAAACCTCTGCACTACCAGTAGTCACGCAGCTTGTATGTTACAGTTCAAATGTGAAGCTTCACATTTGATAGAGATGTGACGGTTTAACACGCTCATGAGATTGTCTCCTCCAAATGTTATTGTTACAAAGCTGAAAGAGAAGTCACTGGATCTGCTGACTGGATTGGACAGATTTTACTATCTTCCTGAGCATGCAACTATTAGTTCGCTGTACAGCATTTGGAAGGCAAGCCACTATGGTGGTGCAAGAGAATAAAATTCATTCTCCACCCCAACCTCCCAGTAGTTCCACTGCCAACCATTTGGTAACCTTCCCACAGAGTTTTCTTAAGCTAATGTTTGGTAGTGACTAAAGCACTGCTCAGGGGGGGGGGCACCTGAGACCCTAGGGTCAAATGCTGCCCTGCGAGATTCTCTATCTGGTCCATAGGCCATGCACGCTTCTAAATCACACACCTATGCCCTGGGCAAATGTGTTTTTCTGGCTAGAATGTGTCCTTAAACTATGGTAACTCCTCTTGCTTATATGAATGGAGGATGGAGAGGTGTGTGCCAGTGTAGAATCCTCTGCTTTTGGCTAGAATGTTGCCTGCTGCATAAAGGGTAAGAGTAGCCTCTCTTGCGCTGCATACGATTCATTCTGGCCCTGCCCCACACTGGCAAGAGGTCCCTGGGAGGAACGCAGCCCTTGCACAGAAAAGAGCTCCCCACCCTTGTTGGATACTCACAGGCCCTGCGCTCACTATCCACATAAGGCTGCACTGGTGACATTTACCTCATTACATGAATGCATTCTGGTTCCTTGGTGAAGCTGTAGGCGTAGCCGCTGGATGTCGTGCCAAAATCTATAGCCACAACAACAGGATAGGACTGCTCCTCTGCATCATTTGCATCAGAGTCCTTCTGTCAAAAGAACAGAAATATATTTGCTGTTATGTGAAAGGGCTGCAAGCGTTACTAGCTATATTTAAATGCCAAACACGACACCAATAATCTCCTCTGGAGTGACCGAAATTGGCAATCCCCAAATACCAGCAGGCCCCAGATGCTAGCTGGAACGGGAATTTAGCACATCACTAAGCCAATACTTAATTTTTGTGACTGTGATGCTGCCTCAGAAGAATGATGGCTGCACTCAAAATTCTTTGTACGTTCTGCAAGCTAAATGGGTCAGTCACTGATTTCAGAAAAGAATGAGAAAAACACAACAGCAAGCTCCAGCTTGCCAATGGCATGCAATTATTAAATCAATGTACCCAGGTGGCGCTGTGGTTAAACCACTGAGCCTAGGGCTTGCTGATCAGAAGGTCGGCGGTTCGAATCCCTGTGACGGGGTGAGCTCCCGTTGCTTGGTCCCAGCTCCTGCCAACCTAGCAGTTTGAAAGCACGTCAAAATGCAAGTGGATAAATGGGAACCGCTACAGCGGGAAGGTAAACGGTGTTTCCATGTGCCGCTCTGGTTTGCCAGAAGCGGCTTTGTCATGCTGGCCACATGACCTGGAAGCTATACGCCGGCTCCCTCGGCCAACCCCAGAGTCGGTCACGACTGGACCTAATGGTCAGGGGGTCCCTTTACCTTTACCTTTACTTTTAACATATATGTCACCTAAGCCTAAATGGTAGCATGTCAAATATGGTAACTCACTGGGATCAGAACCTGGGATGAGTGGGGGGAAATGTTTATCTTCTTTACCTCCCCCTAAGAGCCTGTAGACATTATTAAGAGAGAAGGACCTTGGGATCAGTCTTTAGGGAACGTGATCTGGATTCTGAATGGGAGAAGGAATCGCCCTCCGGATCAGTCCCAGGTGCGCCTGTACTTCTCTGGCCTACAGAGACTGTGTTGCCTTTCTCTGTCTCCACCTCAGATGCCCTAGAGGTGCCCATGTTCTGTCAGAGCCACCAACTACTAAAGCAGGCTGGGCCCATTTAAATAAAAAAGGCTCCTCCCAGGCAAGATGAATTTAGTCTCTCAGATAAGACTTCTGCTAAAGGCTTAGTCTGGGGTGGGCTGCTGCTGAAGCAACATCTGTTCTTATGGAGTCTCTAGCTGGAATGAAATTTCATTTGAGAAATGAACTTTCATAAAGAAAAAAGGGCACTGAAATAATTGTGATGTTATATACGAAGCATGAAGCATACTTCTCACCATCACAATAAAAACTGTAAATGATTGTTAACTAAGGCACACAAAATGTCAAAATAGGACTCTCTGTGGGAGATTAAGCCTGACTTTGAAATTTTGCAAGCTCAGAACATTCTTGACCTTGTCATGCAACACAATCACTCAGTCTAGTACATCACCACATTGGTCTGCTATTCCAGGCCTTGATAGACTGAAGGTCAGTGCTACTGACACAAACTATTTTCATCCTCAGCTTCAGGACAGTAGCAAAGAGGATCTATCCCAAAAGTTCTCCTCTGCCTGCAGCAAACTCAACCTTTGTTTATTTATACATTTCGTACGTTTACACCAGGCATCCCCAAACTGCGGCCCTCCAGATGTTTTGGCCTACAACTCCCATGATCCCTAGCTAACAGGACCAGTGGTCGGGGAAGATGGGGATTGTAGTCCAAAACATCTGGAGGGCTGAAGTTTGGGGATGCCTGGTTTACACTATTCTTTCCCTCTGAATTTTTTCTTTACAACAACCCTGCAAGGGAGGCTAGACTGAGAGACTGACTGGCCCAAGGTAACCCAGTTACTGTAATACTATTATTTTAGTCTGTAACCCACCTTATGACTTTTTTATATGAAAGTGTGGTTTATAGATTTTTTTTTTAAAAAAGAAATGAAATAAACTCTTAGCCATGCATGAGGAGAAAATAATACCAGTAATATAGCCTACAGGCTACATTTCTCACCGCAATGTGGGATGGAGACAGAGGTGTTATCCCTGGGTCTCCCAGACTTCTAGCTGGAGATGCAAAGGCAGCTGTTGAAACGACATCTGAAAGAAAATAGGAGGAGCCTTTTAGTCAGCTGAATGTTCTTCAGAGCAGATAAACAAGAAAAAAAAGACGCATGTTAGTTAATGACACCAACTTTGTCAAATGTGACAAAAACAGTCACAGAAAGAAAGACATCAGTGCTATGTTACTTGTCTCTGTAATTAATGACATAATTATTTAAATTTGACAATTAAATTACATTCTTCTAATAACAAATGAACTGAAACTAATTCATTTTGACTGGTCTTCAAAGGCAGCTAAGCATATGCCCCATGATTCATAGAGCGTAATACAAATGGCAGCAGAGATGGAAGCTCTTTCTGGAACCTTCTTAGTGCAAATGTTGCATGCTGCACCAGTGTGGTGTAGTGGTTAGAGTCCAGGACTCAGGTTTTACCTTGACCTGACACTTGTCTATTTTGGAAAGGACTTGCATGCCTCACCCCTCTTTTCCAGCTCAGAGGGAGTTAAGTGGAGAAATTGGAGTTGGATCACCCAGTTATCTGACTAATCTTTTATAACTGTGAAGAACCATCTTCAGGATATAATAATATTTTTGTAGGTAATTTAAGAACGGCACTGGTTGGAGAGTGGTGATGTCATGCAACCAAGATGGCAATTTAATTTTTTCTCTCCCCAAACCTTGACAAATGGCAAAAATCAACATTGTTTCACCTCGGGGGGGGGGGGAGTCCTGACTTTAAATGAAGTATCTTGGATATTACTCGGGGATCCCAACTTGCAAGGAAGAGATCTGAGGAACCATTTTGAAGCTTGGGATCCCATCTTGACAGGTAACAGGGAAACTGACATGTCCATGCTTAACATGGTACCAAAGAACCCTAAAGGCGAAAAACTTGATCTGGACATGACGACGGTAATTAACTCTGCTTTGACGTGCATTATTACCTCTTTGAACAGAACTGCATTGGTTTCTTACAAGACTTCTCTCCTCCCAATATTTGGATCTAAACATGGAATGTAGGACTGGATTAGATGGATATGTTTGCCATATGGTTATAGATCCTAGGTTTCTTTTACTTTTAGAAATACAAGCTGGGGCAGCACAGATCAGAATCAGGGTGAAATAGCAGTGCATAGGGAGCGTCCATTTACCTGCTGGCCATGCTGCTACCGGTAATTGCCCTGAAAAGATGTTATTCCCTGCAATGGCATCTCCAGGGAAACAGTAATTCTGGGAGGGAATGGGGCAGGGGAGAATGGCTTGAGAGGAAAGGATCTCTCTTCCTGCATGACACGGTCCTGATCTGGATTGTGAGAAGTGACACAGTTGCTATTTCTAAAAGAAAGAAAAAACGCCCAGATAGGCAACAACGTGGCAAGCCTGTACTGTGTTTCTTTTGGCACATATCACACACATTACAAAGGAACATGCAATTGCACATGACTCTGTTCATGGACTTTGTTGCATTGATGCTCCGACTATGACAATTTCACAAATATTGAAACCTGTGTGAAAAACATGATGTTTGCCATGTGCCTGTTACTACTTTATTTTTAACACCTCTCAAGGAGGAAGAGGTTGATTTGGGCTTATCAGAGTAAAATGTATTGCAGTGTAGCTTAATTTAGCTAATATTGCACCTTTTTTCTCTGGGGTTTCCATGGACACCACAGTGGAGCACAAATCCTGTAATCAAAACAGTGGGGGGTACTGCTTAAAGCTTGCACTGCCATAAGAGGCTTTTGCATCCAAGAAACAAGCTGTCAGGACAGCATTTCCCCTTTCCCTGCTTTTGCCTCATCAAGTCCTCAGTAGCCTGGACAGTGAAATCTATAGGTCATTATTCCAGTGCATAAATGCAGCCAGGCTGATCTTAACAAAACCATATTTCTTCAACTTATTTTTATGGCATTCTTCATTTGCAGAGATTTGAAACTTGCTTCCCAGAAGCAGTCTCAGGATTGTTGTCATCCAGGGTGGAGATCCAATGCACAGTTGAAAAAAAGCAAGTCCCGCTGAATAAATGTGGGTGTTAGAATAACCTTGTACAGGTTCACATGGTTAAGTCTCCTGTTCCTTATGTGCAAAGATGATGGTGCACAGCAATGTGAACACAAAGCAGAAAGGACCACTTCAGCCCATGGCTGAATGTCATGTAGAAAGCCTCCTCAGATATTTCACCATCTTCTAAGACAAGAACAGGGAATATTGGTGTTGTTGAACTCCAACTCACATTAGCCCCAGCCACCATGGGCCACTGCTCTGGGATGATGGGAGCTGTAATCCAGCAACATCTGAAAGACCACTGGCACCCCATCCCTGCTATAATAACTACCCACTCTTTGTGGCTATTCCATCATCCTGCAAGAAGTGAAGACTGATGTTGCTCTCCAGGACATGAATGATCCATCCTCCTTTCTTACAGATGCAAGCTCAGATGCTGGAGATCTTCTGCAGCCACTGGCACCAGCAGTGCTTTTTTATTTTAGGGATTTAAAAGTCACAAATTGCGGCTAAAGCAACTTGCATTGGGTTTGTTCTCGGTCTTTAATCCCTCTTTCCTCCTAATTTTTATAGTACTACCTGTATCATCAGAACTGCTGCATCATGAACAAGGGCAGAACTATTTGCTTGTGTCATTCCAAAATGAGAGGAGGAAATGCTTCTACATACTGTTGGGAATAGTAAATGTTATGAGCAGACCATCTTTGTCGGGAAAACCGCATGAACAGATCTTACCCAGAGAAATAGCTCAAAACCACACACTCCAATTTGATGAAATCTTTGGAATAATAGTCACACTTGAAAACAGAGGTCAATAAAGACACTTTACAGCACAATCCTATACAGTGGTACCTCTGGTTACGAACTTAATTCGTTCTGGAGGTCTGTTCTTAACCTGAAACTGTTCTTAACCTGAGGTACCACTTTAGCTAATGGGCGATTTCTGTTCTCATCCTGAGGTAAAGTTTTTAACCCGAGGTACAACTTCCGGGTTAGCAGAGTCTGTAACCCAAAGTGTTTGTAACCTGAGGTACCACTGTATATATATGTCTACTCAGAAATATGTCCCACTGAGTTCAATCAGGCTTTCTCCCAGTAAGTGTATACAGGATTACAACTTCAGAGAAGAGATGGTGGCTTTACACAGATGCAATTCTATGCATACTTCCCTGGGAATAAGCCCCACAGAACAGATGGAGAGTTCCTTCTGAGTAAGCATGCAAAGGCTCAGCCTGCAAAAAATGTTACAATGCTTCCTAATTAATTGCTGTAACTGCTGCCCTAGATTTAGATGCCCCTGGGGTGAAATGTGCTTTCCATACCAATGCAACTTGAATCAGTCTTTTTTGGACTGTCTTCATAGTGATTTGGGGGATTCCTTTCATAAAGAATGGGCATCTCTACTCTCTGAATTGGATTACCTGACTGCTTCAATCTGCAGAACCTGCACTTTTACAAGTGCCATATAATGTTCTGAAAAGATGGAGGTACTGTGGGTGGATCAAGTTCCTAGTCCAGGGAGTCTTTCCTCTTCAGTAATTGAGAAGTGGGTGACCTCAACCACCTGTCAAAGTGGTCTGCTGGCTTGGGAGGGGTCTGGATCCAACCCACCAGTCAGATCCAGTTCCTCACCCCTGCACTAAAAGCACCCATTGCAGGCATGGGGTGCATTGATGCCATCAACCCATTCCAGAGCCATGTGCCTGCACAATGCTGCCACAGCTGCCTCTGCCTCTCTTGCAACACTCTCACAGCAAGAACATGGGCATTTCTCCCTTTAGAATCTCCTAAGCAGTGGTGGCCCCATATTTCCTGTCCGCCCATTGCACCAGTTATTATCAATTGTTATTACCAATTATGGATAATTATCTAGCATGCTCCTGGAAGTTAAGTCCCACCAAATTATGTGGTACTTAATTCCTGGAGAAGTTTGAATAGGATTGATTAGATGCACACAGACCAAATAAGGAATAAAGCTTTGTTAATAAAGCACTGTAGTTCTACTGGGTCTTAAATGAAAAGGTTTTGGTTCCTTTAAAACCTTTCTTTGTAAAAACATTTAATTAAATGTAATAAACAATGATTCACTTTCCTACAGTGCCAATTTCATATTTGGAACATACAGATATGCATTATGAGACTGGATGCGCAAATGCAAGGTCTGTGCTTGAGTACTGGAACACTTAGGATGCAGCCTTAGGATAGAGGAACTCTATGCTACTTTCTAGCTCAGGGATGTTTTACTGACATATCCAGGGCAAATGCTAGAACAGCATCTCTTCCAGCTGTGCCTCACTTACTTCCAGTGGTGGACATTGTGCTGGGCCATCAACATCATCGTTCACAGCTGCTATTTACCATGGGGGCGGGGGGGGGGGGCGGCGGCAAGGTGAGCACAGTGTTAATTCACTGGCAGGAGCTCTAGATTGGATCCACAGGTGCATTTGGACCACACCAACCTATCCCCTCTTCCTGGCAGTAAGCAGCAGCAATGCCACCAGGTGTCAGATGACAGCAGCATCCTACCAACCCATCCACTACTATTTCATAATACCAATACATCATGCCACTTCCAACCCTTAATCTGTTGCTGAACTCCAGTTCCCATCACCCCTGCCCATTGGCCATACTTGCTGGGGCTGATGGGAGTTGTAGTTCAGCAATGTCAGGAAGGCCAAAGGTTGCTCTTAGTCCTGCCGGCCTTTTGCGAGTTCTGATAGGATCTCACCAGGGCCTTCTATCCTAGTTCCCAGTGGAAAGAAGTTCCCCAAGAGTGGCCCACAAGCAGTAATTCAAGCTTCTATTTAGACTCTGGGGAAATAATAGGAAGGGAGCTTTATCTGTGGATAAGATCCTGCCCTTCAGTCTTTGACACCACAGTTAATATCAGTGGAACTGACAGCTTACTAGCAGGAGAGCGTCTTCTCCCATCACCCAGCAGGGCTCCTGCACTTGGAAGAAGGAAAGGGGAAACTGTGGCCCTCCGAATGTTGTTAGACTCCAACTCTCATCAGCCCCTGCCAGTAGACACAACGATCAGGGAAGACGGGGACCTTAATCCAACAACAGCTGCTGGGCAACAAGTTCCCCAACTCTGCCATTACGAAAAATAATTCAAAGTTTCTTCAAGCTACTAATTGCTTTTTTCATTTGTACAAGGCAAACTCCTTTTCTGTGCTGCGACTTCAGAGACCCACTGTAGCTGATGTCCTTGAATCTCACTCCCACAGAAGACCACCCAATAAGCATTGCACAACACTTTCTAGTGTTTTCCCTAGGTTTCTTTTGTTTGTCTTTTTTTTTTTAAACAGTCTGGACGTCTGTATTTCTAAGTGCTATGTTTCATCTAAAAGATCTGCTAAACAGACACCATTCAAACCAAATGCATTGCACTTCTTTGGGTTGGTGGTATCTAAAGCTTCAGGGGATCAACTCTGCTGTCTGTCTGAGCCTTATGCTCAAAAGACCGCAGTGCTGTAGGACCTGGAACCATAAAAATAATTAATAGCAGATGCCTGCTGCAATCTTTTACTGCTTGAGTTTGATTTAGGCAGTTTTGTCTTCGTAGCAAAGTTTTTACGACAATCAAATTTCATCACCATTAGTTCTGCCATGTATCAGTTTCAGAATGCAACATCATTATTTACATTTTTTAAAAACAACACTGTTGTTCACTATATCAGTGAATAAACCAGATGTCAGCATTGCACATATGACAAATGGGTACTCTACTGAATCACATTCTTGAATACCATAGAAGCCTTCCTACTTGGTGTTCTTTTAGCATCAGTTTATACCAGATTCAATAATCATGTGGGGGGAAATATGTGACATCCATCATACGACAGCTGAGTAAACCAGCTTTTCTACCTTTCTCATTTCCCCAGTGCCTGTATCTCTAATACGTTGAACATGTTCGCCAAAAAAGAGCAATTTCCAAATTGATATTTGGAAAACACATTTAAAAGAGCAGCACTCATTTGTGGGAAGTAAACAGATCTTATTAGATTCCAGCACTTTTCACTATCAGCAAATAAAAACCAACTATCTTAAAGATTGTGTCTCCCCCACTCTACTTTCCACAATTCCACTTTCCGTAAATGATGTCCTTTCCTCCCTGCTTCAGGTGCCCTGCATTTAAATAACTTGATTATGCACCACTTCCTTGCAGGCTGCATACAGACGAAGCGGCTCTCAGATATTTAAGTCTCTCCTTGCACTGTCACCACAATGTAAACGGGTACAAATTTAAGGACTCAAAGACAAAGGATTTCCCATTTTCTATGAAACTCACAACCACGAAGCAAATTACACGGGTTAAAGCGTCACTATTACCTGCTTGTGTTTTATTAGTCCAGCCAGCCCATCAGATACATCAGAAATCAAGAAGCACTGGTTTCTTCTGAGAAACCCTCAAGCAGGCCACAATTCTTCACCACAGACTCTTGGGAAAACAGGGTCAGGCCTAGGGTTGTCCAATTGCTTATTATGCCCACCCCCATTTTAGCCCCTTCTCCTTGATCTATTAAATAATATACATGCATATACTACTTAATTATTTGCACTTCTCAGTGGTGTACAGCCCATGGGAAATGGGACAATTAAAACAACAAGCATGTATTGTAAAATGCCTGCTGGAACAAGAAAGCCTTAGTCATGCACCTGAAATTTGACAACAAAGAGGTCTGTCTAATCTCAATTTTAAGGGAGCTCCACAAACTGGGGACCACTACACTGAATGCCCTGCTTCCAAGCAGTTACAAGCTGCACATCTGAGCCATGGGGGACCATTAACAGAGCCTCCCTCAGTGATGGGGCTGGGACATGAGGGGCCAGGGAGGCAGATAGAGCAAGGGAAAGGGGGCGCAATATGGATAACCCATGAGAAAGGAATGCATACCACCAACCATATGCAAGTTGCAAAGTGGGGGCAGTGACATTTTCACCCAGAAATTATACCAGCTGAATTGCCATTTGGACCAGTGTTGGGAAAAAATGGAACTGAAATAATACTAAGTGGGGGTGTATACTCCATAGCTGCCAAGTTCTCCCTTTTTTAAGGGAAATTCCATTATGCTGAATAGGCTTCCTCGTGAGAAAAGGGAAAACTTGGCAGCTATGGATACTCTACTTGGGGTAGGTTTACATCAGGGAAACCTGTGGCCCTCCAGATGCAGGGCGTTGGCTATGCAGGCTGGGAAGGGCGCTGCAATCATAGAATCGTAGAGTTGGAAGGGACCCCAGTGGTCATCTAGTTCAACCCCCTGCAATGCAGGAATCTTTTGCCCAACATGACCCTGAGATTAAGAGTCTCATGCTCCACCAAGTGAGTTATCTACATCAGGTGGGTCACAGCTTCTGCCCACCTGCACTGGGGAAATGCAAGGAGGAGCACCCAATGGACCCATCCTATGGGTGCCCCCTTGCGGACGAGCTCTTTGTAACCCCACAGAGGCTGCGCAAAGTGCAGAGTCACTGTGCTGAATGGCATGCTCTCTTATCAGTAAACCCATGAGGAATAGGGGGAAGGCAGCAGGGCCCTGGAATGAAGGAGAAAGAATCCGCCACTGCAGCTAAGCGAGGCTGTCAGCAATTTGGGTGGTGCGACTCTCGTGTCCGATTCCCAAAGAGGAAAGGAAGCCTGCAAAAGGAACCGCTGGAAGAATGAGGTTTCCCACCCATCCGCTTCCAATCCCTGTTCGCCATGATCTCAGTCGCTTCTGTCTGCTCCCTCATATATCCTTCCTGAATCCTGAGAATTAGAAGCCCCTCCCGCTTTTTTTTTTCTGGGAAAGATCCGCAAGAGGCAGAGGAGCAAGGAAAGGGAAGGCTTCGCCTCTCCTAGCTGGCCATCGCAGCTTCTGGGAAATTTTCGCTGCACTGCCAGCCTGGGCGATCTCTGGCCCAGTGCCCCGCCCAGCCGCAGAGCACATGCGGAGAGATGGGGAGCACCCCCCTCCCCGCAGCCTAGCCGGAGTGAGAGAGAGAGACGCCGCGGAGGCGGGGGAGGTGCCCGCCTCGGATTCCTCCGCATTGTTTTTTCACCTGGATCCTATAGCCGGTCGCTTCACCTCCCGATCCGGCGCAGTCGGTTCCCTCCCGAATCCCCACGTGACGGCAGGCCGGCTTTTGCAGAAACGAGGCGGAGGCACTTTGCAAGTACTGTAACTCCTGCTCTCTGGGAGCGCAACTTGCAAGGAAGAGAGGTGGGGCTGGGTGGGGGAACTAAGCGTGGGAGTAGGGAGAAAAAGCACCTCTCCATTAAATCATGACTGTATTAGTCTCAGGGCACCCCCCCCCCCAAGATCACCTCCTCAAGGATCTTGCCCCCGCCCACTTCCTACTGGCTAGACGGTCCCGGAGGCTCAGGACAGTGGAGTCAAGTCATGGGCTGTTAACTGGACTTGCACATCGAGGCGTCTCCAGACGTACGCGCAGCAGCCGCGCAAATATAAAAGGCTGCTTGCGACCCTCCTTTGCCTTACGTCCGCCGCGCTGCAAATTCATAGGTAGATGTGCTGATTACTGTGCAAGGTCCATTCACGAATGAGGGGAAGCCCTGCCTTAAGGATGCCTTTTGCGCACAAGCAAATCCTAAAGCAACTTTTACACGTCGACCCCTGTAGTATGCTCCCTCCTGCCGGCATATGGCTCGTACACAAAACGTTGCCACATCCCACGTGTGCATAAACTCATGCATGCATGTATGTGGGTGCATTGCGTTTTCTGCACATACCCTCCAGATATGCAGCTCAGGCTGCTGACACAGCGGCGTCCAAGCCATACCTGCCTCTGGGAGGGACTGCGCATCCATTACCCAGAGACTCGGCTTCATTTCAGACGGTCTCCTGCAAGAACCACCCAAGATCCAGCGCTATAGTTTGTTTCCTGCTGGGGCGGAGAAAAACCGCGACGCCGGTATCCGGCTCCCACGATGTAGCCGGGGGTCGATCGCGGCCCTCAGCCCCCCTCCTGCCTGCCGGCCCCGCTCCCTCACACCGCACGAGCCCAGACCCGCAGCGCCTTCCCAGCTGGGGCTCCCCTCCCCCCCGCGCGCGTTGCCTAAGACGCGCATATTGGAGAGGTGCGCTTTTCCCGAAGGCAAGCCCCCCTCCACGCAAGGCGCGCTGCCCCCGCCTGCCTACCCTCCCCGCAAGCCCCCATTACCTGCCGTGACGCCTTCCGTCCCCGCCATGGCTGGAGGCGTTCACTGCGCCCTCGACTCCGTCCTTCAGCTTCACCAGGCGCGTTCAGCCGCCAGAGACCGAGCTCGTCGCTCGCTTCACTCGGCAGCCGGAGCCATTGGGAGCGCGGGCGAGGCGGCTGTGCTGCTGTCGCTCCCTTCCCAGTTCTGCAGGCGAGCGGCGACGCCAAGGCTTCTTTCTGCTCGCGTCTTCTCCTTCCTCCTCCTCCTCCTCCTCCTTCCCCACCCACGGCTGGCTGTGTAGACAGCCAAAGGGACGGGCTTAGCGTTTGACCCCTGTGTCTATGTCTCTTTCTCTGCGTGTGTGTGTGTGTTCACGAGCCTTTTCTTCCCTGCTGCAAGGCTCTGGCTGCTCGGATTTCTGCAGAGCCCCTCCCCTTGGAAGTGAGCGGCATGTCCCCCCCTCCCCTTCGCCACCCCACTTCACGCACCGGCGCGGGAGGGAGTCGTGGCAGCAAGTGACAAAGGAGATCTCCAAGGAATAGGCTTGGACGAGCCCAAACCAGAATGCTGTTGCTGTCTTAAAAGAATAAAAAATAAGTAACACTTCTTAATTCCAAAGGTGTTGGAAAAGCCTTGGGCTTTTATTTATTTAAATCGCAGCTACAATTAGGATCCTTATACCCAATGCATCTGACCACTTAAGGCATCTTTCAGACACGCTGGTATGTATCTCCATGCTCAAGCCAGACGTGAACTGGTTCTAGTCTGTGGGTTTCCTCACGATCATGGAAGGTGCATCAGAAAGTGTCTTGGAGCCACTGCGGAAAACTAACATAAGAGGGGACGCAGTGTCCATGGCAAGATGTCCCAGTTGACCCACCAGGGATGAGATATAGGCTTGTCATGTGGATGGAGAGGCAGCGGAAAATCTGCTTGCTGTCATTCATTAAATGGAAACTGGCTGGATGTGCACTCCTATGCAGCTATACGCAGTGAAGGAGTGTGCAGGGTTGAGAGAATTAAGAATAAAACTTAAATGGATACAGAGTGGTGACCGTCTTGGTTTTGGGTGTAGTGTTGCTGGTTATGAGTTATGTCACGAAGACTTTACATAGCACATAGTGGAACAGCGATGGATGTGCTAACAGCTTGACACAACTCTTAGAAGGAGAACTTCCCACAGTTAAGGAGCAAATGACAGGGTTCTTGCATCTTACAATGTCCTGTGATCATGTTGTTATTTTTATATAAAAAATACTGCTTTTCACAAAGGTATACTCTATGAAATACAAAGGTATACTCTATCAAATACAGTAGACAAGGAATCACTGAGGGGGGGGGGGAGATATTAGGATCCAGTACATGCTTGGTGAGCAAAGCTGTTTATTTGTCATAAATGTTTGTATTCAGAAAAGATGGTTTCATGGATTGGAGGTTACATCTCAGGGGGGGAAAAATCTGTAAGTTTGCTGAAAACAGCATTCGGGAAAATGAGTCCCAACTGTGCCAAACTGGCATTTTATTTTATTTTTTAGACAATGAAAAATCTCTCAGAGCGCCATAAAATGCTTTAGTAGAGACCTAGCATATGATCTTTACATAACAAAAGAAAGATACATTTGTTTTATCTGCTTGTCCTTTTCATAATCAGCATCAGGGGACAACCAGTGGGACAGAAGCTCACAGGGCTTGCCTGGAGCACACCAAATTGTTGAAAAACTGAAAGCTCTGTCCTTAAAAACAACAACAACAACAACAACAACAACAACAACACACACACACACACACACACACACACACACACACACACAATCCACAAAAACCAGCTTTTTAAAAGGGGGCCAATTGTTGGCAAGGGGTATCTACAAATGCTCAGAAAGAGATTCTCTCTGAGTTAACCTGCTAGGTTTTATATTTCCAAAAAACTGGTGATTATCACAGCATCCCTAGGTGTAAACTGAAAGTTGCAGAGCACCTTGGGGAGTATAATCCATTGAAGCCAGTGTTGTGTCCTCCAGACTACAGCTCCCATCGCTCCTCACAATTGGTTATGCTGGCAGAGGCTGATGGGAGTTTGAGTCCAGAAAACATCTTATCTCCCCCTCTCCTTCAGTGAACCCTGCTGCTGAAAACATGGCCTTGGGTCAAGTTAAGCCCTGGGAACAACCATAGCACAAAAGGCTGAAGAGACAAATTTATAGGACAGGAGGCAGAATTGTGAAATGTCTTCACAGATTGTTTTTTTTAAAAAAAAGCTTTGGAAATATTTATGCGTTGAACGTCAGTGGTCATAAAGGGTTTCAGCCTCAGCATTTAAATTAGGCATCAGCTGCTCTGGCAATGGAGCCCCTGCAATTCATCATTATGAGAGAAATTCCCAGGGAGATAAGGACAGCAGGCTGTGGAGCTCTGGGTTGCCTTCTCCTCCCCTTCGATACCACACAGCAGGGAATAACATCTGGCCTTTAGCCTGCCACAGTTATATATTTAGAATCTGATGGCAAACTCATAGGAAACAGGAAACCAGACAACTTTCATTTCATGTTAGAGTTTCCTAACAGCAAAAATAAAAAATTAACAGACCCCTGGATACATATTACGTTGTTGGCTTTAAAATTAGATATTTTAGAACACCAACAATAAATGTAATAGGAAGTACAACACAGAGACAGGCATCCTTCCCCCTCCCCCCCCCAATTGAAGCAACCCAAATAGCCACATTGAAATGGAATTTGTTCGATAGAGCCATCTTTCTGAATGTCAAGCACATGACAGCATTAATCTGTTTCAAGTCAGGTTTCCTAAGTTACAAGCCTGATTGTAGGTGTTGTGAGTAAGGCAAGAGGAGTATGGTTGCATGTGTGTTGCATGTGGGTGCAGAAATAAAACATTTTTCTTGGAAGCTTAGCAACTTACTTAGCAACTTAGCAACAGCTAACAGTGATTGGATTTGGTTGAGTTAGCAAATATGGGGAAAGGGCGATCAAATAAAATTCAGGAAGTTATGTTGAAAATTTTGGAGAAAATACAAACAAGTCGTTGGCTCCAGAAATTTTCTCCTCTGGCATCAGTGCTTAATGACATAGCCTTTCAGGGACTGAGAGAAGCTCTCAGACAAGACATTATGCAGACTTTGTAGATATATAGTAGTATTGTATATATTGTATCTACCTCTGTGTTTTGAGCACAGTCCCTGTAAGCAATCTTTCTTGGAGTACTACCTGTTTTGTTCTGGTGTGTCCAGAAACAACAAGATAGATCTCTGAGCCCCAGAAATCTATCAGCTTCACCTGTCCCATCATGTGGGTTTTCAACCTGTCAGGTAGTTATGATATTTGTAGAGGCATGAACCTCACCTTAAGAGACAGCCAGGACTCAAGGGGCAGAGAGGAAGAGGAGCTTTGCTGCTCTGGAAGGTGCAGAGACACCAGCCATAGGCCAGGACACTGAGACCAAGTCTGCTAGTGATGAGCCTCCCAAGTCATAGACCCCTGACCTGGGATCGCTGGTAGCAGTATCTGAGAGCCAAAGCTCTATGTAGGAATGAATGGAGTAGTGTGTGAATTATAGACTCCAAGCCAGAGGCCTACCACTTTGAGGTCATCCACTCCTTGGGGATGGAGTTGAGCCTAGGAGAGGTAGTCAGTTCCATGAGAAGCCCAGAAGAGCTTACGGTAGTTCAGCTCTAAACATCTGAACAGGTGCTCTGCCTGGAGCTATCCAAGGTCCTGCAATTCTAGCCTGATGCTATCTGGCTGGTAAGCCTCCCTCAGGTGTCCATCAGGCCCCATAGCTTGCGGTCAGAACAGGGCACAAAGTAACTAAACCACCTCAGTTCAGCATCCTTAAACTACACAGAGATTTCTAGTATTTAATGCCACCCTCCCACAGCAGTACTCAGGGCAGTGTGCAAATTAAAAGGATGCAAGGGATGATGACGTGACCACAGCATGCAGGCTGCATTAAATTGCTCCCCATGACATTCCCACCCCCATGTGCTGACTGCTGGTGTGCATTGGCTCATCATGCAGCTCAGTGGAGAAAAGCAACCAAACTGCTTGTCAAGACAGGCACAGAAACAATACATTAGGGGGAGACAGCTGCCACACACAGCCGTTTAAATCAGCCCCCACATGTTGGAGTGTGGGCTAATGCAGTGTTTCTCAACCAGTGTGCCTCCAGATGTTTTGGGACTACAACTCCCATCATCCCTAGCTAGCAAGACCAGTGGTCAGGAATGATGGGAGTTGTAGTCCCAAAACATCTGGAGGCACACTGGTTGAGAAACACTGGGCTAATGTACACTGGCCACCAGGGTCCAATTTTAAATGAAGTAAAGAGATATGTCTTCTCCAAATATATAGGCACTTCTAAATAGAAGTAAAGCATCAAAAGCCCTTGTTAAAATTATTGTGTGTGCAAGGGCAGAAAGGAACAAGCAAGGTGTATCTCACCAGGGAGGCCTGACAAACAAGTTTAATTTTTAAAAATAAATAAATAAGAATGGCTTTTTAAAAAGGCTTTACAGTGATACCTCGGTTTATGAACACAATTGGTTCCAGAAGTCTGTTCATAAACTGAAGCGTTCATAAACTGAAGCGAACTTTCCCATTGAAAGTAATGGAAAGTGGATTAATCCGTTCCAAACGGTCCGCGGAGTAACCGTTCATAAACTGAAGCGAACTTTTCCATTGAAAGTAATGGAAAGTGGATTTATCCGTTCCAGATGGGTCCGCGAAGTACTTAAACTGAAGCGTTCATAAACTGAAACATGGGTGTAATTGGTTCCGGAAGTCTGTTCATAAACTGAAGCATTCATAAACTGAAGCGAACTTTCCCATTAAAAGTAATGGAAAGTGAATTAATCTGTTCCAGATGGGTCCGCGGCGTTCATAAACCGAAAATTCATAAACCGAGGTGTTAATAAACCGAGGTTCCACTGTATACAGACATGTGTGCTTGCATGTAGCAGAAATTATCAATAGTAGACATCATCTCGATTTGTTTCTGTTTCAACAAGGGGTACTTGATATCAAAGAGTTTCTTATTATCAGTTTGTGATTTGTTGAAATGATGGGGGTTATATTTCAAGTCTTCTGATTTGTGTGGATGTCATCATCATCTTGTATGACAAAAGTGAACTCATTTTCAGGGTGTGGATCCTTATGTAGTCAAAATGGCACCAACAACACACAAAAGGGAGATCTCACAGTCTTGAGGAAATCCTAAGGCTGGTAAAAGTACATAAAAACTTTAGGGAAGAGGGGACTCTGGGGGGGAACTCTTCCCCCCCAAAAAAATGTCTTAAGAAGAATCAAGCATACTTAATGTCTACAAAGTGCTGGCTGAGCATTGGGAAGGGGGTACAGAAAATTGAAAAGGGGGGAATGAAACTGAATGGAACATTCTGGAAAAGAGCATGGATGGCTGGAACCCTGAATTGGAACAATGCAGACTGCAACATTTTGTTGCAGGTCACACCAGACTATATGAGCAACATACTAATTTTCCAAGTCTGGCTTCTTATGTAGACTACATGGCACCAGACATGCACAAGGAGGAGCTATCAGTGGGACTCAGTAGGGCTTAAGGAGAGGTGAAATAAAATGATTATGAGCCTTAGTAATGATTCTTGTAAGCTGCTCTGAAAGCCTTTAATGGAGCCTTCTTTGGCAATACAAATGGCAGTTTCTGGAAGCCTGATCTGCACTGTGACCATAGTGTGGGTGGTAGTGGGGCTTTAAGCCTTGCTCTTACTCTGGTCCTGAACCAGATTGGGGTATATGGATCTGTAATTTGCATTGCTGAAAAATATTCCCTCTACCTAATGATCCAGGAGTAGGTCAGTGCAAGGTTGTTGAACTGGGGAAACTCATTTTCAATCAATCATTTTATTTGTATGCTGCCTTTCCAAAGTTAAAACCATGCTCAAGATGGCTTACAACATATGAAAACATTACATAACTACAAACATAACAAAAGTAGTCGTAAACAATAAACAAAACATCAAAAAGTCCGCAACCAAATTGAACAATTTCCACATAAATCATAAGATAAATAATAAAGATACAAAAAAATAAAAACAGCAGCAGCAGCAGCAACACCCCCCTAAACAAGAGACCCTGAACAATACGCCAGCCCAAAATTCTGCTCAGCAGCCCCAGCCTCAGTCAAGGCGGAAAAGGCCTGCAAGGCAGGGAGCAGGTCTTCCAGTGCTCACAGCCAATAAGGCTCAAATCACCACTCAGACAAGAAGCTCATGGAGCAGAGAAGGGGTATAAATGTAATGAGGTGAAATTCAGCTACTGTATAGGGATAGGCACACTGTAGCATACGAGGTAACAAGTACTTTCTGCATGCATCCTCGGGTTCATTTAATGTGGATTAAGCGCATTGCTTAAGCAAGAGCAGAAGAGTGGATTTCCCTCAACTTTTCACTATATGCTTACTACAGATGAAGTTGGGATTGGCCATTGAGACTCTTGTTGATCTCAATATCTTTGGGGAAACTCAGCCAGATGGGCGGGGTATTATTGTTATTATTGTTATTATTTAGTTGTAACAGTTACAAACTGGTTCATCTGTTATCTATTTGCTTTCACTTGTTTCGCCCTAGATGTTACTTTGCCACAACTTTTATCACCGTGCATTAAGTCACGAGATTCCACTCAGTGTAGACAATGAGATTGCTTTCAGTCATTGGAAGAATGCTCACCAACTCACATGTTTTCCCTTAGCTTTGAAGTGAAATGGGACTCCATTCAGGGAGTTTAGTTTTCGGGGCTTTTTTGTTTTTAAGGGAGGAAGTGAGCTGAAAATGAAGACAAGATTGACTTCCTAACCCTGCAGTGGCTGCTGATCTCAGCAAGGACACTTGGAAACCCAAACAACCTGAAAGCACAGCGCCTCATCTCAGAGCTTTTCAAACTACTGTTGCTGATACAAGGTTCCCATAGATTTCATAATAGATGTTTTCTGATGTGAGCATAAATCTTTGCTTCCTGAAATTGTCTGCAGAATGCAAGAGGAGAGAGGGAGAGAGAATCAATATTTGGATAGGGTGAATGTACAGAAAACAGATTTTTCTTCCTGGCAAGAAAAATCCCTGTTTCTACAGCATAAGTAAACTGAAAAAAAGAAAGTTATTAGCAGCCAGTATTTATATACTGTACCATGCACTACCCTTGACCATACTGATTATAAGACATTATTTCAGTTTGCTCCTTATCTTAGTAGGGATGTCACTTGTTTCTGGCTACCATATAGATTGCTACTACCGTAGTAATAATATTTCACAGTTTTAAAGTGAGGGGAGAGCAGCAGGTGAGAAACATTTTAAAAAGAAGGAAGAGCCAATTTAATATTATTGCTTTATTTATTGGGGTTAATGGCCCACCATTTAGACCCATTCCGGTTGGTTTGGAAAACTGGGGGACCAATTCAAAGTTGCCCACAGCCTCGTACTACTTTTCCTCCAATATCTTTTTAAAATGCTAAACCTAAAAGCAGCCTCAGGAAGCCGTGAGTTTAAGCCTCGGGAACTACTATGGAACTACTCAGGAAGTCTGCACACATTTTGCTTTTTCCAGTGGTGGATGTCA
Organism: Zootoca vivipara; assembly: GCF_963506605.1. Taxonomy (NCBI): domain Eukaryota; kingdom Metazoa; phylum Chordata; class Lepidosauria; order Squamata; family Lacertidae; genus Zootoca; species Zootoca vivipara. The sequence continues at coordinate 52,162,466 of NC_083280.1, forward strand.
CTTCTGCTGTTGTGGGCAGGGGACTATCTCTCTGTCTCTGTCTCCAGCGGTGACTACCACAATGTGTTGTCTGCTTTCTTTGCAAAGCTTGGAGTCTGCTGTCTGTGTTGTAGTTAAATGTATGACCTGCCCATCATCAACAGGTCCCAGGGTGGCTTACAATTATTATTTTGTTGTTGTTTGTTTATATAATATCGTCAATGTACATGGCTCTGTACACACTTAAAATAAGAAATTCTACCCCAAAGAGCCAAATATAAACAATGCAATAAAAACCAAGAGTTTAAAGTGCATGATTCACAAACCATTGCACTGGGTATAATAAGAGTAGCTAAACAGACCCAAAGGCCTCAGAAGAACATTTTCAAAGAGAGATTTGAACATACGGAGTGAGGGGGCAGCCCACAGATGTTCTGGAGGAGGATTCCAAGCGATTCCAAGCATGCAGCAATTTAAAATTCAAGATCATAGGAACAGGGTGGGTCCTGGAAACACACATCTCATGTGTCAAAGGTCGGGGGAAAGAGGTGCACCTTCAGCATTCGCTGCATAATGAAGAAGCCGGGCACACTTCTGTGGGGAGGGAATCCAACAACTTGGGGGCTGCCACAGAGAAGGCCCGCTCCCAGGGCACCCACCAGACCGAGGGAGGCGGAAGGCCCCTCTGCTGACCTTAGCACCCAAAAAGGACTGTGGAGGCCATTTAGCTCACCACTGTTCATGGTGCCTGGGTCTGCCACCTTTAAGAAGCACAAGAACATAGCAAGCTGCCTTATTTCCTCAGTCAGCCCATTGATCCATCTAGCTCACTACACTGGCAGCTGCTCTCCAGGGCTTCAGACAGGTGTCTCTCTAGAGATGCCGAGTATCAAACCAGGGACCTTCTTCATACAAAGCAGATGCTCTTCCGGTGAGCCACAGCCCTTTCCTCCCCTTTGGTGTTTCCAGGAGCAGCCTCTTGGCCTATTCAATAATCTGGTCCTTGATCTCCATCAGGAAAAAAAAATCACATTAATCTGGTCCTTGATCTCCATCAGGGAAAAAAAATCAATCATGTGCAAGTCCAGATATTGCAAAGTCGTCATATTCTCAGCTGTTCCACAACCTTTGTGCAGAATCAGTGGTCCATGCGCCACAGGTTGAGAACCTCTGGTTTACAGGGTAGTAAAGCATGGGAGTGAGGAAAAAGTTCAGCATCCCACCTCCATGCATTCCTCTTATTGTTCAAGTAATAAAATGCTCAGCAGCTTACTTGGTGAGCTACTGTGGTGTAGTGGCTAGATTTCTGAACTATAACCAGATAGACCTGAGTTCAAATCTCATTGGGTGACCTTGCACTCTAGGCACACTGTCTCTCTCAGTCTAGCCTACATTCTATAATTGCTATCAGGATAAAAGACAGTAATCATGTGCATTGCCCAGAATTCCTTTGAGGAAGCTAGGATAAAGAGAGTAGTGATGGTACATGCTAATGGGGAAGACAAGAGAACAATGGCCATATCCCATTCCTTAGAAATCAAATGCAAACATCTAGCGAAGAGAAGTAGAAAAGGCCTTTCTAAAAGTAGAAATCATACATGCTGAGAAACAGCCAAGAATGGCAGCACAGACAGGAATGAGTACTAGAAGATAAGAATAGAGTTTGCTAAAACAAGGTCACTGCAGGCAAGGTTTCAGATTCCAGGCTAGGTTTGTATCCTTTCATATCCAATGGAGCCAAAAGAATTGAGCTGGCAAAAGTAGAATTTCTCTGTCAGTTTCTGCCTCACCAAGGTGCTTCGCTGTCAAAGCTTATCAGATTCATCATAGATGAAAAACAAAGACAAGGGACCAGAGGGAAAGGTGGTGGGTGCTTGCTTTGACTTTTCAAAATCCTAACCAAGTTCTGAGTAGACATTTGCTGAGGAAAATGTACAGAGTATGTCTGCCCAGAAATAGTCCCCATTGAGTTCAATGGAAGTTAGACAAACACACGCCATTGATTTTTAAAGCACTATTTATGATACCACTTTTACAGTGCTGGCTTTCTCAAAAAGAACCTTGGGGAAAGTTGTTAAGGTTGCTAAGAGTTGCTCAAAGACCTCTATTCCCCTCACAGAGCTACAATTTCCAGTGTGGTTTATCAGTCAATCTCTCTTCCCAGGGAATTGTAGCTCTGTGAAGGGAACAGCGGCAGTGAAAAGCAATGGAGCAAAAATCCTCCCCCCCCCGGGTCGCTCTGTTACTCCATAGCGTCAAATATTCCCGACGAGTCAGTGTAACTATTGATTTTGATGGACCTTGGCACGATCGACATTTCCCCTTGCAAATATTTTATCCATATGAGGAAGTATTTGCAGCAACTTCCATAACCATAGTAGTACTTTGGTACCATTGTGATGGTGGAAATTACCTATTTGCTTAGTAATATTGTCCTAAAAAAAAGGTCAACAACTTTGGCTTCCTCCCTCCCCCAAAAAGCTAAATAAAAGCTAATTTGGGGCGGCTAAACTAAAGTTGGGGGCGCTGGGTGTATCTTTGCACCCCGGCGGCGCATATGCTAAAGACGGCCCTGTAACCAATGGCCACTGTAAACAGCAGTTTGCTTGCTTAGTCCGTCCTCTCTTTGTATCAAGTGCAGCTGACATCCTAAAATCACATTGTTGTGGCTTTTCTGTACCCCACACCTGCAGCACCAGCAGCTAATGGCCATGTTCACATCAAATGCATAGCATCAAAGTCCTACACTGTGGCTATTGGATGGTTCTTTATACAGTTTGCATTTGCTTATGCTGTGGTTTTATTGTTATTTCACAGCAGGCATGCAAGTTTTTTTTCATAGCAGCCTTGAACTGTTCGTAAAGATAATACGAGGGACAAATGTTTAAAACAGTAAAATAAAAATGAGCAATTTGCTCAAGCATTTAAAGGAGTCCATTCAGCTGACTGAAAATCAAGGGAAATATTATTACCTTTGGGGCTTTGCCTGTGTGAGAGATGAAAATCAGCAGCCATAAATGGAGTTTTCTGAGATTTTCAGATGATAACTACTACTAGGGGAAAAGACACAGACTTACTGTAGATCCAGAAAAGTTAGAGTGAGTCTCTTTGTGCAAGAGGACATTGCTACTTCCTTTGTATCACCCGCCTGTGAGTCTTGTGCTGTGGTCTGACCCAGCAGGGCTCTCCCCAAGTTCTTAAATGCTTAAAAACTTTTTAAAAAACACACCCATAATTTTTTTCCCTGCACAAAATAAAACCTGACTCAGAGCATGGACAACTGTTTTCCCTACGGTATCTTTTATTTCCGGGTTGACATGTTGCTGCTTGGTAATCCATGGTTTGTTTTTTTAAAATGGACAGCTCTTATTTTTGCTTGGGGAGGGGGGAACCCCAAATAGTAGAGAAATGAACAAGCAATTTTATTTCCAGAGAATTGAATTGTGACTGTAGACTTTCCTGTCACTATGAACATCACTGTTCTTCTTACATGCAAATCCTAGCTGTGACTTCTCTCACTGACTACAGCAAATCAACTACATCAATGACTAGTTTCTTCTTGCTAAACAATTAGATGATGATGACTGCACATTTTGATCAATATCCCTGAATTTACAAGGACTAGAGACTTGCTATATATACACTGTGCGTGTGTACACACACACACACACAAGCTTTGACTCTTAGCCTGGGTCGGCCCCTGATAGGGATGGGAAGCTCAGCAATTGCCCCCTTTGTCCATTTGATAAAATGGTCCTGGATGCAAAAATATGGGGCTTATTTAATGCTATATCCCCTACATGAACATCCACACTATACATTCAAGACACAATTAAACCACATGACTTCCCCCCAAAGAATTGTGGGAATTATAGTTCACCTCACACAGAGCTACAAATTCCAGCACCCATAAGAAACTACAGTTCTCGGGGTTCTTTGAGGGAAGCAATCTAATTTAAATATTTGGTGTGGGTGTGACCCCTGGAGGTGGGACATGTACTCCGGATCAGTGAGAAAGGAAAGTATGCTCTCACTCCCCACACATTTATGGGATGGATCTGGGGACAGACATCATGCAAGAACACTTCAGCATGGATGGAATGTACCATGGGTTTCCATTCTGGCTGTGTGGTTTGGGTGTTTCTTCAGTTTCTAATACATCTTGTGCTGAGTGTTTTCAAGTGGATCCCAGTGCTTAGAGCACCACAATGTCTGTTTCCAACTCGCCTGCTTTCGTGATCTCAAACAAGCCACTGTCAAATATGGTTATAGCAGCATCGAAATGAATGGCTTTTGATGAGAGAGAAGAAAACAGTGTGAAAGCTTCAATCAAGACTCGAGGCAGAAGGGAAAAACAAACAACAGGAAAGGAAGGGTGGAAAAGAGCAGATTCCCTTTCCCTGAGGTGGTGCTTTTGCAGCCAGCGCTGACAGAGAGGAGGCAAATGGCCAACTGAGGAGCGAAGCATCGTGTGCAGAGGGGGCAGTAAGTTATATTCTCAACATTTATCTCTAAGCCACCTTGAGTCTCATCAGGGGAAAAGGCAAGGTAATAATAATGAAGAGACTGGGTAGGAGCAGAAAATACTCAATGGGGAAGGACAGGAATATCCCTCTCTAGTCCCACTCCGAACACTTGCCTCTGTTTAAGGTACTTCCAGCTGTGTCCCTATTTCTTAATTAGGATGTGGAAGCTTCTTTCATGCAATGTGCCAGCTTTAAGCAGCACCTCCTCTCTTGCCCTGAGTCATCATGAGTAAATCTGAGGGTGGAGCCCTTAAACAGGTTGCTTTTTAACACCCAGTTAACGGAGTCTTGGTTCTTTATTCCAGGGTATAGCTGCCGTGGAGGACTGCACCTTCGTTGGAGGTTTTTAAAAAGAGGTTGGAGGGCCATCTGTCAGGGATTATTTAATTGTGATTCCTGTATTCCAGGGGGTTGGACTAGATGACACTTGGGGTCCCCTCCACCTCTATGGTCCTATATAAATGTGACCAGGTGTGATTAGTGATCCACATGAAATATAAGCAAAGATAAGCTGACAAATTTACAATGTATGATTACTCCAAGGCCGAACGAGAATACTTGGCAGATGCACCCATGATTTTACACAGAAATTCTGAAATATCTACCAGTACACACAAGATGGTGTGTGTGTGTGTTCATTCTGCCCCTTCCTGAGCTTCATAGTGATCGCCTAAGAAATTCAACCACAAGTGTACTTTATCAAATGTATATATAAAATACTGAAATTAAAGTTACCTCACACTAAAACTTGTTTAAACAGTTGGTGTTGGTGGATCACAATTGTCAATGAAAGACAGAAAGCCAACAAGTACATACAGCTTTGCAGAGGACATCTAGGAGAAACCGTTCATGTCAGCCTCTTCGTCTTCTACTTGGCATTTCCTTAAAATATACCATACCGTAAGTAGCAGGGTCCGCCGCTGTCTGAGGGATAGCTTTACACCAGCTTAGCACAAACTGTAATAAGATGCCTGATCAATACTTTGCACAAACAAGTACAATGCAAGGCACTTAGGAAAGAGTAAGCTGAACTATTTCTGTCTAGAGGTAGTTTTTGCTTAACTAGCTGCAATTACTGGAAAGGAAGTGGAGGATACTGCTGTCAATGTGAGCTGCTTAGTTGTGAGGAACCATCCAGCGGAAGCCAATACACTGATCTATAAGTAGTAAGAATGAGGGATAAAATATCTCAGGACCTGAGTTAGCATGTTGATGCTGCTGCTGATTTCCTGCCTTGGTCCCTTTTGTGATTTGCCAGTCTTTCCCAAATAGGTCTGGAATGATGTTTGTACCGGTTAGAATGCCATCATGTTTTATGGGAGGGAGAAAGTCTATCAAGCAGAGGTTGGGTGGCCATTTGTCAGGGATGCTTTAATAGAGATACCTGCATTGCAGGGGGTTGGACTAGATAGGCACCCCCCAAACTGTGGCCCTCCAGATGTTTTGGCCTACAACTCCCATGATCCCTAGCTAAGAGGACCAGTGGTCGGGGAAGATGGGAATTGTAGTCTAAAACATCTGGAGGGCCGAAGTCTGGGGATGCCTGGACTAGATGAACCTCAGGGTCCCTTCAGACTCTACAATCCTGATTCTAGGGTGTGTCAAATTCCAGTCCCCTTGTCCCAACAATAAGGCCAGTACCTTGGGTGGAGCGCTATATTGTCCCGTGACATTTGACAGGAGATATCAAGAAACAAGTCACTGCCTATCTACACTGTCCTTCCTTGGGTTCTGTTTGTCAGGAAACTGACATTTAGACATGAAGCTCTCATTTAGGTTGCATGAATTTGTTGCTCTCCAAAGTGGTTAATCTATAAAAGTGTAGCCATTCGTACTGCACAATTTCAGATGTTGTTGTTTCCCCTCATATTGATACCCAAAGAAATTTCACCCTTCTGCAATGGAAAATGAGAAGTTACGTTTCAGTGGCTGACATTTAGCACTATTATCAAATTCTATGGAGAAAAGCACATGCCTTTGGAGAGAAGCCACAACACCCAGCAAAACCCCTTGAAAGGAAAGATGAACCTCGCTCCATAATAAAGCAATAAGCTAAGCTCAGGGGAAGGCTTAATGATCGAACCAATAAACATTTACTCAAATCTGGAATGGGAAGGAATAGATTAGTAAAGAGGTGTAAATCAGCATCTCTTTGCAAGGCATCCTATTTTCATGTTTACTGGTCTACTTCACTTTTCCCTTAAAATATTTACATTGCATTTCCAAGTTTAGTAACCAGAAGGGAATGCACTTCCTGGCAGCTGGTACGGAGGACAAAAGGTCATCGTTTAGACATTAACTGTCAGGAAATGATCTCCCCCATGGTTATATTATTACTTGATGCTTTTAAGGTTCTGAGCACTCATAGGTTCCTTTTCTAACCCTCTTCTGCTTCTAACAGCAATTTATCTTTTCTTGAGTGCTAAGCTCTTTTTGCAAAGCTTTATGCCCCACTGACTGCCAGATGCCCCTTATCTTGGAGGCAACTATCACTTAATTTCCAGTTCGTAATAGCACCATGTAACAAGTGACACTTATTTTTCACAGCTGAGCTTTCTTCATGCTATAGCACTCCATCAAATGGATGCCAATATCGCATAATATTTGTATTTGGAAATCCCATCTCCAGACAGGTTAAAGCACATCTAATGATCAATGGTACCCAAAGACTTCCTTGAAAGGATTCTCATCTTTGTACAGCTACAATCCTAAGACTTACATAGGAGTAAGCTCTGTTGAAGGCAGTGGGGTTTCTTTTTTACTTTTGAATAAACATACATGGGCTTGCACTGCACAATTTACCTCTTTTTCAGAAATAGAGGCTACTTTATTATCTCAGGGACACTTCGCGCAAATAAGTGAATTTATTAGAGCCTAATGGGTGGCCCTGTGGGTTAAACCACAGAGCCTAGGGCTTGCCTATCAGAAGGTCGGCGGTTCGAATCCCCACAACGGGGTAAGCTCCCGTTGCTCGGTCCCAGCTCCTGCCAACCTAGCAGTTCGAAAGCATGTCAAAGTGCAAGTAGATAAATAGGTACCGCTACAGCAGGAAGGTAAACGGCGTTTCCGTGCGTTGCTCTGGTTTACCAGAAGCAGCTTTGTCATGCTGGCCACATGACCTGGAAGCTGTACGCTGGCTCCCTCGGCTAGTAAAGCGAGATGAGTGCCGCAACCCCAGAGTTGGTCACAACTGGACCTAATGTTCAGGGGTCCCTTTACCTAATAAATCAATGTATCAAAAGTACATAAATGCTAGAGGACATAATACTCACTTTGCTTGTTGTATGCAGCTATCCCAAGGAAAACAAAGCAAAATAGGCCAGTTGTCCATACGTGTGTGGGAGAGAGAAATTTGTTGTGTATTCCCAACTCTTCTTGAAAGGCACAGTACCGGAATGATCAAGCATCTGTTCCAAGTATGTTAAAGGGATTTGAGATCACTGCCTTGTCGTGGCGAAGGGGCTTAAATAACTTAGAGAAGTTATGTTTTGACCAAACGTGATCCACCTGGAGAAGGAATTGGCAAGCCACTCCAGTATCCCTGCCAAGAAAACTCTATGGACAAAGACAACAGGCATATAAAAGTTATGACGCTGGAAGATGAGCCCCTCAGGTCGGAAGGCGTCCAACATGCTACTGAGGAAGAGCGGAGGACAAGTACAAGTAGATTCAGAGCTGATGAAGCGGCTGGGCCAAAGCCGAAAGGTCGCTCAGTTGCGGATATGCCTGGAAGTGAAAGGAAAGTCCGATGCTGTAAAGAAAAATATTGCATAGGAACCTGGAATGTAAGAAGCGTGAATAATGGTAAGCTGGATGTGGTGAAAAATGAGATGGCAAGAATAAATATTGACATCCTGGGCATCAGTGAACTAAAATGGAAGGGAATGGGTGAATTTAGTTCGGGTGACTATCATATCTACTACTGTGGGCAAGAATCCCGTAAAAGAAATGGAGTGGCCCTCATAGTCAACAAAAGAGTGGCAAAAGCTGTAATTGGATGCAATCTCAAAAATGACAGAATGATCTCGATACGAATCCAAGGCAGACCTTTTAACATCACAGTAATCCAAGTTTATGCACCAACTACCGGTGCTGAAGAAAGTGAAATTGACCAGTTCTATGAAGACTTACAACACCTTCTAGAAATGACACCAAAGAAGGATGTTCTTCTCATTACAGAGGATTGGAATGCTAAAGTAGGGAATCAAGAGATAAAAGGAACAACTGGCAAGTTTGGCCTTGGAGTTCAAAATGCAGCAGGGCAAAGGCTAATAGAGTTCTGTCAAGAGAACAAGCTGGTCATCACAAACACTCTTTTCCAACAACACAAGAGTCGACTCTACACATGGATATCACCAAATGGGCAGCATCGAAATCAGATTGATTATATTCTCTGCAGCCAAAGATGGAGAAGCTCTATACAGTCAGCAAAAACAAGACCTGGAGCTGACTGTAACTCAGATCATCAGCTTCTTATAGCAAAATTCCAGCTTAAACTGAAGAAAGTAGGAAAAACCACTGGGCCAGTAAGATACAATCTAAATCAAATCCCTTATGAATACACAGTGGAAGTGAGGAACAGGTTTAAGGATTTAGATTTGGTGGACAGAATGCCTGAAGAACTATGGATGGAGGCTCGTAACATTATACAGGGGGCAGCAACGAAAACCATCCCAAGGAAAAGGAAATGCAAGAAAGCAAAGGAGAGGAGGCAAGCAAAATGCAAGGGAGATAGGGAAAGATACAGAAAACTGAATGCAGATTTCAAAAAAATAGCAAGGAGAGACAAGAGGGTCTTCTTAAATGAGCAATGCAAAGAAATAGAGGAAAACAATAGAATGGGGAAAACCAGAGATCTGTTCAAGAAAATTGGAGATATGAAAGGAACATTTCGTACAAAGATTACCATAATAAAGGACAAAAGTAGTAAGGACCTAACAGAAGCAGAATACATCAAGAAGAGGTGGCAAGAATACACAGAGGAATTATACCAGAAAGATATGGAGGTCTCGTACACCTCAGGTAGTGTGGTTGCTGACCTTGAGCCAGACATCTTGGAGAGTGAAGTCAAATGGGCCTTAGAAAGCATTGCTAATAACAAGGCCAGTGGAAGTGATGATATTCCAGCTGAACTATTTAAAATTTTAAAAGATGATGCTGTTAAGGTGCTACACCCAATATGCCAGCAAGTTTGGAAAACTCAGCAATGGCCAGAGGACTGGAGAAGATCAGTCTACATCCCAATTCCAAAGAAGGGCAGTGCCAAAGAATGCTCCAACTACCGCACAATTGCGCTCATTTCACACGCTAGCAAGGTTATGCTTAAAATTCTACAAGGCAGGCTTAGGCAGTATGTGGACCGAGAACTCCCAGAAGTGCAAGCTGGATTTCGAAGGGGCAGAGGAACCAGAGACCAAATAGCAAACATGCGCTGGATTATGGAGAAAGCTAGAGAGTTCCAGAAAAACGTCTACTTCTGCTTCATTGACTATGCAAAAGCCTTTGACTGTGTCGACCACAGCAAACTATGGCAAGTTCTTAAAGAAATGGGAGTGCCTGATCACCTCATCTGTCTCCTGAGAAATCTCTATGTGGGACAAGAAGCTACAGTTAGAACTGGATATGGAACAACTGATTGGTTCAAAATTGGGAAAGGAGTACGACAAGGTTGTATATTGTCTCCCTGCTTATTTAACTTATATGCAGAATTCATCATGCGAAAGGCTGGACTAGATGAATCCCAAACCGGAATTAAGATTGCCGGAAGAAATATCAACAACCTCAGATATGCAGATGACACAACCTTGATGGCAGAAAGTGAGGAGGAATTAAAGAACCTTTTAATGAGGGTGAAAGAGGAGAGCGCAAAATATGGTCTGAAGCTCAACATCAAAAAAACCAAGATCATGGCCACTGGTCCCATCACCTCCTGGCAAATAGAAGGGGAAGAAATGGAGGCAGTGAGAGATTTTACTTTCTTGGGCTCCTCGATCACTGCAGATGGTGACAGCAGTTACGAAATTAAAAGACGCCTGCTTCTTGGGAGAAAAGCAATGACAAACCTAGACAGCATCTTAAAAAGCAGAGACATCACCTTGCCGACAAAGGTTCGTATAGTTAAAGCTATGGTTTTCCCAGTAGTGATGTATGGAAGTGAGAGCTGGACCATAAAGAAGGCTGATTGCCGAAGAATTGATGCTTTTGAATTATGGTGCTGGAGGAGACTCTTGAGAGTCCCATGGACTGCAAGAAGATCAAACCTATCCATTCTTAAGGAAATCAGCCCTGAGTGCTCCCTGGAAGGACAGATCGTGAAGCTGAGGCTCCAATACTTTGGCCACCTCATGAGAAGAGAAGAATCCTTGGAAAAGACCCTGATGTTGGGAAAGATGGAGGGCACTAGGAGAAGGGGACGACAGAGGACAAGATGGTTGGACAGTGTTCTCGAAGCTACGAACATGAGTTTGACCAAACTGTGGGAGGCAGTGGAAGACAGGAGTGCCTGGCGTGCTATGGTCCATGGGGTCACGAAGAGTCGGACACGACTAAACGACTAAACAACAACAATGTGTGGTCTTCACACTTGAGAGGTTCATAGAGTTTGTATTTGGGTATCCAAAAACGAAGTGTAGAGTGAGAATTGGCTAGGAAACAGGAAGCACAGAATCAGACATTCAGTTTTATGTCAGAGATCTTCTTAAACTCCCCTGAGAAATATTTCTAATGGAGTGTTGAACATCCAGTAGCTAAACATCCCTCTGAAGAGGTTTTATGTGCTGACTCACTTGGCTATCCTATTAATTTTCTTTCCCTGTTCTTGACTGTAGTTTGCTTAACCTTACACAAATGCCAAAGTCCAAAAACCCAGGCTCCCATTCATTCCAGTAATTATTATTTTTAAAGTCACCCTTTCCTAAAATTAGACATGGAGATGTCTCAACCTCTTACACATAACGAAAGCAGCCAGCTGTTATATATTCTACAATGCACTGCCATCTTGTGGTTGAATTTAGGAATGACTGCACTCACAGAGCACAATAGGGGCCATCCTACTACATTCCTGCACATCTTTTGCATCCTGAACAGCTGATCCATTTTTTTTGGGGGGGGGGGGTAGCACATCCCTAGCATCTGAATTTAGAGAGGAACTATGTGTATAGCACCCTCATATATACATAGATGAATTAGGGAGCAGGTGGCACTGTGGTCTAAACTACTGAGCCTCTTGGGCTTGCCGATCAGAAGGTCGGTGGTTCGAATACCTGTGATGGGGTGAGCTCCTGTTGCTTTGTCCCAGCTCTTGCCAACCTAGCAGTTTGAAAGTATAGTGGTGTGAGTAGATAAATAGGTACCACTGTGGCAGGAAGGTAAACAGTGTTTCCATGCGCTCTGGCACTCGTCACAGTGTTCCGTGCTCCAGAAGTGGTTTAGTCATGCTGGCCACATGACCCGGAAAGCTGTTTGTGGACAAACACCAGCTCCCTCGGCTTGAAAAGTGAGATGAGCGCCACACCCCATAGTCAAGTTTGACTGGACTTAACCGTCCAGGGGTCCTTTACCTTTTTAGATGAATTGCATCTCCGATTCAAATAAATCTCCAGGTATCCTTCAATTGTTATGGGCTGCAATCCAATACCCACCTAACCTGAGTGTCAGCTTTATTCAACTCACTGGAACTAAATTCTGTGTAAATGTGTACAGGATTGCTCTGTTAGGACTGTATTTCATATCACGATTGAGTTATGAACATTTTAGCACAGTTCATGAGCAATGACTCTTCCTTAAGGGCAGTGCTATTTTTCTTGAAATAGAGGTGCTGGAACTCATCATGAACGCCTCCCTTGCTCTCTTATAATGGCAATGGTGCCCACTTGAAAGATGTTGGAACTGACTTCTGGCAAGTTCCAGCTAAAAAAAGTGCTGCTTAAGGGACAGATGAAATGATAAAACCTTTAGCTTGTCTTCACCAGCACAGGTGAAGAGATATCTTCCAGCCTCAAGACTTTAAATAAGATCAGTTCTTCAGCTAGCATCCAGGAGAGAGTGAAACATTTAGAACTCCAATGCTTCAATGTTCACATCCTCCCAAAAGTTTTAAGAAGAAATTATGAAACAGATTTTTCTAAGTTGACCTTTAGGTGGATCTTTTTATGAATTAGGAAAAAAGGAATCTTCTCTTTAGATGAGTGCTCTGTTTTTAATTATGCTCTTCATTACAAGGATTGTTTTTATCAAACCAAAACAAAATATCTGGCTCCTACAACCTTTCTTTGATGCTAACTGATGGGAGGCGTAGAGAAATATGTTCTGCACCTACTCACAGTAACGTTGTTTTAACATGGCCATTTCTCCTAAGCCACTGCTATAAAAGCCATTGCTATATAAAAAAGTAAAGGTGAGGTAAAACAACATGATCTTGCAGTCCAAGCTACTGTGTATTCTGAAGCAGAAGGCAGCTTTGTGTTCATCAAGGTTAGTGCCTGGACTCAGAGTGGGGGTGGGGTGGGGTGGAATTGGGCTTCCAGCACAAGACCCGGCTAAAAGGATGTAATTTCTTCTCTCAGCTGGAAACCAAGTGTTAACTACTTGGACCCCACCCTCCCAAAAAACCCCTCTGCTCTGCTGCTCTCAGTGATTCTGCAAACCTCGCCCTGCAGGGAACACCACCACCCGTCTGTTTCTACCCTGAGCCTGGGAAAATTCTGATTCTTTATCCCCAATGCACGCATCCCACCACTCTTTGCTTGAGTGGCAGGCTGTGGTCTCAGACATTCTAATTGATCTTTTGGCAGCAGTATACTGTCATTTGTATGGAAATGTGCATGTTTTGGCTCAGGCCGTCCTGCAGTGGACTGTGCAGTCGTATCGTTTAAGAAGAGCACTTCCTGATCCATAATTTTCTCTGTGTAATTTGCACCTCTGCTTTACAGGCACACGAAGAACATTTCTATATACACACACAGAGGTGATGGGCTGTCAAAACATGAAGCTTTTGAGAACATTCTATATTGACTCAAACTCGGAGCACTTAACAACCCTCCTTCAAGCAGAATAAATGAGTTGCAGGCTGTTTTCTACCGAGACTGATGTAGTAACTGAATTTGCATATGTTGCTCTTTGTGTGTTGCACTAATCCAAAGTAAATGGCCGGAGATATGTGCATTATGTTATGTGCAAGAACGTCATTTTTCAGTGGGATTTAGATAGTTGTGGGGCATTCCACTCAAGGCTTGGCATCCAAAGGTCTGGATTGTGACTCATTTGCAAGCTGTAGCTTGGCCTAGACCAGGGTCCCCAAACTAAGGCCCGGGGGCCGGATGTGGCCCAATCACCTTCTCAATCTGGCCTGCGGACGGTCCGGGAATCAGCATGTTTTTACATGAGTAGAATGTCTCCTTTTATTTAAAATGCATCTCTGGGTTATTTGTGGGGCATAGGAATTCATTCATTTTTTTTCCAAAATATAGTCCGCCCTCCCCCCCAAGGTCTGAGGGACAGTGGACCGGCCCTCTGCTGAAAATGTTTGCTGACCCCTGACTTTAATGGCCTGAATATTGTGATACCAGTGTGCTTTTTCCTACTTATGATTGCCCTTTCAGCTCAATCTTTGTAAATCTAAATTTATTTAGAAAATGGCTTTTATTCCATATCATATCTGCACCAAGTACTGAAAAACTTAACAAATAAAGGATTGCAGTTTAGACTTTAGGCTTTATGATAAAAGGGACACATTTCACGTAGTACAACATTTTTAATCACTCCATACTTTACCTCCATGAGCCTGCTGATCTTTCTTTCCTTGTGTCTCCTCAGTGAAACTGCACATTCATTTCTCCACTTCTGCGCTTTCTTTTGCATGTAGGTGGGTCAGCCTTATGAGCCTATCACATATTGATGGAGGATAACCAAAACTGCATAACTATTTAAGAGCATAGCTGCCAAGTTTTCCCTTTTCTCACGAGGAAGCCTATTCAGCATAAGGGAATTTCCCTTAAAAAAAGGGAGAACTTGGCAGCTATGTTTAAGAGGGAGGGAGCAATAGTGTGAGAAAGTGTGCCACATTGAGGAGGAAGGGACGGGGGCGGGGCGGGGCGGGGTGGGATATGCAACATATACAATCCTCTAGAGCAGTGATTTGAGTCTGTGCCCCCCCCAGCCATTATTTGACTCTAGCTCCCATGAGCTACAGTCAGCATGGACAATGGTAAGAGATGGTGGGAATTGTAGTGCAGCAACTTCTGGAAGGCTACAGGTTCTCTGTCTCTGCTCAAGGGCCTAGAGTGTGGTACATGTGGTATACCGTATAGCTATATTTTAAAGTGTTGATTTTTAAAAAAAATGCTTTTGTGACATCTAATTGAAGAGGCACCACCACCACAGATGCTTTCATCCAGTAGGGGCCTACCATCCAAGGCCTGTGAGAGGGAAGGGCCCATTGTCCATGACCAAGATACGTGGTAGTATGGGCGTAGCCAGGATTTTTGTTAGGGAGGGCAGGACTTGATGGGGGGCATAACCAACGTGATTGGTCAGTTAGTTCAGTATTTATATTGTTTTACTTGATCTGGAGGGGCCGCTGCCCCCTGCCCCCCCCTTGGCTATGCCCATGGGTGGTAGATCATAGAAAATACATTGGAGTGGTTTCAGCCAGGAGCTATAAGTGGCAACAAATGGGGTTCTGTTTCCTAGCTATCTCTGGCCCCCCAAAGGGAAGTCTGCTATGTATACAAAGCTAAAGCACTCCTGATTGAATTGTAAATGGCAGTTGCCTCGGAAATCTGATTTTAGGCTACCATTTTCAAGAGCAATGAAGCAAAATTTAAACTCCATCCACCTGCCGTTTAGATTTGTTATTCCTATTTTACGGGATATTCTACAAGTACTGTGCTTTCTTTTCTTTTCCTTTCTTTTCTTATGACTGTAATGGCTTAAACTCTGGTGCATTTAGGTCTCGCAGATGATTGACAGGGATTTGTTAAGGATCTTGACGTAAGAGGTAAACAATGAGAAAAGCCCATTGCCCACCTAGTTTTGCTGAAAGCTATTTGATGTGTGTTCCTATGCAACAAAAATTAAGTGTCTGTGTAGGTGTTCCATGTTTTTACAAGCTCTACTCTTCAGTTGTTATAAGATAAAAAAAAAACACCACAATTTTCTCCCTCAGTAAATGCTTCCTTTTGGAGAGAGAAAAAACCCCACTGGAAAAGCATAATTCATCTGCCCACTTACAGCCTCTATTTTCTTCCTGGCAGTGAAGCATCTTTGACTGTGATTGTTGTTTTCCCTTTAAAGAAGCCAATGTTGAACAAGTGACAGATAAGACAATTTCCTACCTTCCCGTGACCATACAGATCAATTGTTCATTTAAACTGAAGCTGGATTTTGTAGAAAGAGGGGAGAGGGAAGCCCTACAAAGCAGCCAATGCCCTACAAAGCAGCACTGCAGTGAGGATTCTGCTTGGCAAATTATCCTTCTAAACCCGGAACATTTAATGGGTGCTCTCATTAAACCAGCAGGGAGTTTAAAGGCAGCTTTAGTTCTCACATACATACAGTATGTGGTGGTTGTGAGGCTGTTTTTTTTTAAAGCATTCAGTGATTTCCCCCCCTTGCGCTGAATCATTTTATTTTCTCTGCAATCTTTCAAAACTGTTTGGAAATATTGTACATCTTTAGCTGGGAATAATAGGATAGAAAATAAATGCATTCCTGCAGAATGCTGTAAATCTTCCTGAGGATAAAAGTCTATGGAGATGGGGGAAGTGAACATGGTATAGTTAATGCTGTGCTGTGATCTGACATATTTCCACTCTTCTTACACTTTGACAATATGTTTGTTTGTTTTCGTAAGTGAACACTGTTTGCGTACAACCAATACAGGTATGCTGCATTCTCATAGGATCATCTTGCAAAGTGCATGTGTCAGGTAAAAAAAAGTTTCATTGAAATTTGTCCTGGCCCCCCCCCCGCCCCAAAATGAGCAAGCAGAGGCTCTTACTTGTAAGTAAGAAAAAGAGATCCTTCTTCAGATAGGTAACAGTATGGGCCCTGCAGAAAACACAGGGCTCAGGAGCCTTAGTTCAGGAGTTCAAGAGCAGGGCAAGAAGTTCAGAACCAGGTGGAAGCAATGAAGATATCCCAACAGGTTTCCATGCCCCACTCACCAAGCTGTTAAAGGCGAGAAGTGACATGCTGACTCATGAGTTTTGTGGGAATGTCAGGATTGCTGATGCATGCTCTGTCAGGATGGGCGGGTCATCGCTCACCTGTGAAGGCATTGCTTGGTTCAAGGCAACAAGACTGCACCCTCCTGTTCAGGCTCCTGTTCAGTTGCTACTGCCTCCTGCTTCCACCTCCATGGTTGTTCAAGACCCTCCACTGAGGCTTTCTGCTCTGCAAGAAGGGGGGGAGGGTGCTGATGTCAGGATGGAAAATGGTGATCCCTGTTCCTTCCCATAATTCCCCCTCCCCCTCCAGTGTCAGAACCTGGCTCATGACAAAATTAACCATTTGAACATTATAGTTATATCGAGCCATCTGTTACACTTGATTAGACTCTGTTATTCTTCAGCATAATTGCTCTGAGCCTCAGTGAGAATCTTCCACGCCGAATATGCCAACTAGTGAGCATGGCTGGGGCAGGCTTTGCAGCCAAGGAAACTCTGAATACTCCATGGAGCTTTGCTGCTCAGATGGCATTGCTGGATGGGGCCTAAAAGTTGGTGTGGCAATTAATACTGTCACTCTGTCCAGGTGCTTGTGAAATGAAAAGTTGTAGGACAAACTGGGCCTTTATTTTTGGATGCAGTTTCCTTTTGAACGATGGAGGGCTGGTCTGGTAGAGGGTATGTGATAAGCCCAGGCATGACTAACAAATATTAGCTTTGGTTTCTATTGTGGCTTAAACACAGCTCATGGGGTGGTTGGGCTCTGCCACCTTCTATGTTCATTCATCTCATCTGGCTTCAGATTCACAATGTGAAGTGGGTGGCTTTCTGGAGCCTATGCATTGTTTCTGCCCCAACGCCTCTGGGTTTATTGGCAAAGGAGGAGGATTGCTGCTAATGACCTCCCAGGGGGGGGGAAAGGGAAACTCCTGATTTAGCAAAGACCATTCTTGACCTTGACACAAGATGGGACAGGCAAGGGGAAGGACTCAAAATAGAGCAAATAAAAGAAAGGGAGATCAAACAAGAGCTTGAGGCTGGCCACATCCCCTCACCCCCCATTCAGCTAACACCTGGCTCAGTTAGAAAACATGACCGGTCCAACCTTCCCCTTGCAGCCAATTGAAGCTGTCATCTCCCAGCTTGTCACCCGCTGTATCTGGAGGCCCCCAGGCTACCCCAAGAGCTCTAATTAGGCCGAAATAGTCCTTCTGCAACTGACCTGCTAAGACCTTTGGCAAAGCATTTAACATCATTAGTTAACATTTTTTTTCTTTTTCTTTTTCCTTTTTTTTTTTTAAAAGTGTGAATGTAAATGAACAGCCAGACTATTTCAATAGGGAATGTCAGTGGCATCGTCCCCCACACCACCTCACACAGGCATATTTTTTTCAT
This sequence comes from Zootoca vivipara, assembly GCF_963506605.1. Lineage (NCBI taxonomy): Eukaryota > Metazoa > Chordata > Lepidosauria > Squamata > Lacertidae > Zootoca > Zootoca vivipara. The sequence continues at coordinate 52,180,533 of NC_083280.1, forward strand.
GAATAGTTTACTTGTACCCACAAAAGTTGGGGGGTGGGGACAGTGGGATGCATGTGCAGCAGAGGGGGATCCACCAGCAGATCCAGACACATGCAGAGCAAAAGCAAGGCCAGACATGATAACCTTCCTGCCCTTTGGAGATGAAAGGAGAGGGGTGGGAATCAACAGTAACTTAAAAGATAGCACCACTCTTTCTGCGAAGTCAAAACCAGTGTTTTCCCAAGAGTTAAGTCTGCTCATCACACACGGAATTACATGTGGAGGGACGGAGGGACTGAGGGAGGGAGGGAGAAGAGGGGTTAGTGCAGTTTTTAAGTCAGTATCTGCTGTAGCACATGTAAATATTTGAAGGATGACCATGAAGTAAACATATTGAACTCTGCAGCTGTGTAAACATGTTACACATATGCAGTGCTCCCCCCCAAAAAAAACTGTTTAGTGCTACTCTCATTTTGACTCAAGAAAATCACCATTTTATAGTTCAAATCGGGGGAAATAAATACAGTAAATGGACAAAAGTACAAAGATTCACAAAACGTTTAGGGATATGTGTACCCCCAGAAAAAAAGGAATGCACATGTGCCTCCAAAATAGATGGCCAAGGCTGCACTTAAACTACTGTTCAAGTAGTTCATGTCAGTATCTGCTTCTTAACTTGTCTCATTTGAGTCCAAAGGGGAGAATCTTGTAATTTTATTTTCCCCCTGCTGGTATGTATTTTGATGGCTCGCGCAGAAAACATGTCAGGACGTGTACAAATTTGTAGGGTGGAAATGCGTAGAAATGAGCCTGCAAGGTACAGCCAGAAAATTACCCTGCATCGTTTCTAGTCCTTACACATCTAACAACTATGCTCATGCTTGCCATTCCTATGATACAGCCCAGTAACAGCTGGTGCAGTCTGCACTCTGCTAGTCATGATGGCTATGTTCTGTCTTCAGTTTTGGAGGTAATATACCTCTGAATATCAGCTGCAGATTCCCACATGTACTCTGGTCCCACTTGCAGACTTCCCATGGGCATCTAGTTGGTCACTGTGAGATCAGGCCTTTGGCCTGATCCAAGAGGGCTCTTTTGATCATCCCATATCACTTCCCTTCAAAAAAAGTGAGCACCCAATATATTCATTTTCTCTCCAGGTCCCTTGGGTTGTTTGGACAGATTTTCAGGGGAACATCAAGAGTGTCATTCATTCAAACAGACAATTAATATTCAATTAAAAATCCCCGGTGCAACTACAAAAAAACCCCAGTGCAACTAACAACTAACATATGGGAAACAGTTGTATTAAAAAGAAATTTCCAAACAATCCTCTCAAATGAAACATCACCATCATAACTAACTGAACAACGAAACCTAGCAAGTCCTATCACCCAGAAATTGAAGTGTCTCAGAGAGTCTTTTGGTAAACAACAGCTGTTCCATAAGTGTCCAACAGAGATGGACCAGAACATCTCCCACAGCCTTTGGACCACTTATGGACCTCAATGACAATGGGCTGCATCCTGCAATGTGAAGCAGCAGGCAGGGCTCCTGTAAGAAGTGGGGGTGTGGGAGCTAAAAACCCCTCTGTGATTGGAGGTGTGACACGGAACATTCCTGGGGATTATCTGGCAAAAAAGGCTGTCATTGCAGGTATGCAATGCTAGTTTATAAAGAAGGGGAAGAGGTGCAACTTGTTTTCTTGGAACCAAAACCCAACTGAAGTGTCTTCCTTGCTGTGCCTTGGGAGCAGAGCTGAGGTAATGGAGGGTGAGAGAGCCCCTGACTAGCCTAAGGGGAAACTGTGTCCTCTCCTCATGCAAATTCAGAATGTAGTGTTGATTTTGTCCCCTCCCATGGGATTATCAGTAATGCACACAAAATTGTAGCCTAATGGTGCAATGATCTAAAAATAGGGCTACTGGCCGATTAAAGAAACTTTAGTTGATTAATCAAAGAATCGTAGAATTGTAGAGTTTGAAGGGACCCTAAGGGTCTTCTAGTCCAACCCCCTGCAATGCAGAAGTTTTCAGCTGCTAAAGCATCCATGACAGATGGCCATCCAACCTCTGCTTTAAACCCCCCAAAGAAGGAGAGGACACAACCTATTAGTTGATTAATTCATTAGCCAATTGACCAAATCTGCATAAGTTTGCATAATAAGACTATAAATTCAACACTTCTAAAGAAAAATGTGGTTTCTTTGTTTTCAAACGATGTTGTGTTACAGCAGACCTTGCCATATAAGAGCCATGTTTTCATCAGTTCAGGGGAGGAGCTGCTTTTAATACAGTTGGTAAGTACTTGTCCTAAAAATAATAACATCCACCACTCAGGAAATTGGGGGCACCTTTAAATGTTTTTTGATATAATTGATGAACTTGCTAAATATATCAGCCCTAAGGAAAATACTTTTAAAAATGCCTAGGCATGTCATTCACACCAAGAATCTTCATTTTTCCAACCATTAACCAAAGTATTCAGTAACATGTGCATATATAGATGGTTCTTAAAAAAATAATGCCTGCAAATCCCTGCTTTCAAGATAATCCAAAGGAGGCTTGTTGTGTCTGTGGTTTGCAAACTGGGTAAATAAAAGGGATGCCTTATTTTGACTCTGCATGCAAATGACAGGCTGACGGAGATAACATTCCCATTGACCTTCCCAGGGCGGAATTGTAAACAGAAATTCTGCAAGATACACTTATGGGTGATGATTGGGGAGTGGGGTTACCATGGAGAATATAAGAAGCCCATCATAAAGGAGCATTTAGTGCTTTAAAGCTAAATACCTCAAGCATTTTAAAGAAAAGAAGAAAAAGCAGTGAAGGGAAGCCAGTAACCTTAAGCACAGAGTACTTGGGAAGTCAATGGTGCTCAGGTGCCTAACCCCTTTCCCATCACAGACCTGTCCCAACCCAGCCATTTAGCGGACAGCCCTCCAGCTGGGAAGCTCATTGAAAAGCTCTGGCTCCCTGCCTTGCTTTAGCACATTTGCGCTAGAGCCTCCCACTGTGGCCACAATGGGCTCTGGGAGAGATGAATCAAACCTGTCAACAGCTGCAGGAGGTAAGCCCACAGCATTGTCTTAAAGGGCCAACCTTGTTAAACACAACCCTAAGCCCTGGCTCAGGCACCTGCTAACAAGATGAAGCTCCCTCATCTTCCCCACACGTGGGCATATCTTGTCTTTGTGTAATGATTTAGCTTGATCGGCTTTCGTTCCTTTCACTGCTGCAGATAAAGGGAAAGGGAGACAGGGCTGCTCCAAAGACCAGGTAAAGCAATTCCCTGGGATACATTGCTTTGCAAAAACTGTTCCTGGAAATGTCGCAGTGATTGGAAAGCTCTTAGGGCAGTTCAAGAGCAAGGTTGCAAAAAAAAAAAAATGTTTCTGCATATGGATGGTATGTCTCCTTTGTGCATTTGCTGGGAATAACAGTGAAGTTGTTTTCAGCTTTCCCAGGGCATTCCCTCTGCAAATTCCATAGGTAAAGGTAAAGGGACCCCTGACCATTAGGTCCAGTCGTGACCGACTCTGGGGTTGCGCGCTCATCTTGCATTATTGACCGAGGGAGCCGGCGTACAGCTTCCACGTCGTGTGACCAGCATGACAAAGCCGCTTCTGGCGAACCAGAGCAGCACATGGAAATGCCGTTTACCTTCCTGCTGGAGCGGTATCTGTTTATCTACTTGCACTTTGACGTGCTTTCGAACTGCTAGGTTGGCAGGAACTGGGACCAAGCAACAGGAGCTTACCCCGTCACCGGGATTCAAACCACTGATCGGCAAGCCCTAGGCTCTGTGGTTTAAACCACAGCGCCACCCGCGTTCCATAGGATATAAAGACATTACTTAAGGAATTAAGGAAACAATTTAAAGAAGAAGAAATCATCATCATCATTCTGCTACCTGGAAATAAGTCCTACTAAACACAGTGGAACTTGCTTATGAGAAAACGTGCAGAATTGAACTGTTACTGTACATTAATGCCACTTAATTCAGGGTACAGTCATACCTCGGTTTAAATACGCCTCGGTTTGAGTATTTTCAGTTTAAATACTCCGCGGACCTGTCTGGAACGTATTAATCCACTTTCCATTACTTTCAATGGGAAAGTTCGCTTCAGGTTAAGTATGCTTCAGGTTAAGTACGGACTTCCGGAACCAATTACACTCATACCTCGGGTTATGCAAAACTGGCATATATATATATATATATAGGAAATATCACACATATATACGGTAGGTAGTATCCTGCCTGGTGCCTGTACCTGACACCCAAAGACAACCAGAGTCTGTCAACACCAGCCCCTGCCTCCATATCAAGCATTTGGATCTGCAAGGTTCTACTTTTAATTTTCCAGTGGCCAGGAGTTATGTTACACTGAGCACTCTGCAGCATTGTGGGGAATGTAAATAGCCACTCTCAGCCATCCTGGGTGCACTTCTGCCAGTGTCAGGTAAAAATGAAGTGACCTTTCATGGAAGGCTAAGAGGCCATGTCAGTGGGTAATCTGGACAAGGACTTCACTCTCTCTCTTAACAAGGCAGAACAGCAACAGGAAACTCTTGATCTCACTCAGATACACCTACGCACAGCACCACCTAGTGACTAAGCTGTATGATGGCATTATCCACACTGTGCTCATTAGAGTGAGTGGAGGCATAAGAGGGCACTTTGCTCAGGGCCACCTTAAAACTTGAGCCCAGCCCTGGGATACAACAGAGAAAAACCTGGAAAAGAGCCAACAGAAATTTCAGATACGGCTTGCTGCTCTGCACTATCAAAATCCTCTGAAGTCCTCACTGCCCATCACTTGGTGGCAGCACTGACACACAAGACGCCCAAAATCCCACAGCAAATCTCCAGTTTTACAGAGATCTGCTCAGTAACTATAGGCAACCACCATTTCCTGAGGAATATTATGTGAGCCAACAAGTTATTCAAATCAAATTTCATCTTGTTAATAGCTAATTATTACACCACAGGTGTGAAAAAGAACAGAATTGGCGAGAGCTACCATTTCATGCCTAACCTTTCTTCAGACTGAAAAGATTTTGCAAAAAAGCAACAACCCAAAAACGGAAAGAAAACACCAACTTAGATGTTGCAATTTTAAACAGGATTCCCTGCTCAATATTTGCTTATTTAAAAAAATGAAAAACATCATACAACAGCAGTAACATTTACTCTACAAAGAGGGGTTGTTCTTTTAACAGAGGTGTTGGAAAATGCAAGAACATCTGCAGAAATGTCTGAACATTCAGAATATTGGTTGATTCCCTGTTGGGATTTTTAATATTTCATATATTTAGCTCTGACTTCTTACTTTTGACAGCTGGGTTCGGAGGGCACAGGAGCTTTGCAACAGAGGAAACATGAATGGCATTGGGATTACTTTGATTTTTGTGTATGCAGCTGGCTTGCTAATGGGTTTAGATCAGGGGTGGAGAATCAGCGACCCAGAGATCCTATGCAGCCCAACTCCTATGCAGACACCCACTCTTGCCCCCTGAGAATAGCTTCCTTTTCTGCACTGTGTTTCAGAGATGGTTAGAGATGCGGCTGCCAGTGTACCAAAGAAAGGAAGGCATTGCAGTGAGCCATGGGGAGGGGTCCAAGGAAGAAATAGAGTGATGGGAGGGGGAAAATCAGAAACGGGCAGAGCCAAATCATAAGGAGAATAGCGGCAGGAGGAGGGGAACTCATTGCACGTGATCAGTTCCAATCTGTGTTAATGAAGGAGGCAAAAAGAGGGAGAGCTAAAATGTTTAAAGAGGTGTGGAAGTGGGCAAGAGAAAGGGGGAGGGAGAGGGAGAGAGAGATGCCAGCACGATGAAATCACACAATGCTGAAAATTATATTCATCTTTGGCTCTGTCTGTGCCTTTTGCTCTGCCCACCACAGAGATGCAACACCAAACAATTCCTCCCGAGGGAATGTAGATTGCAACTGGGGCGACCTCCAGTTTGTGCGTGTGAATTTTGGTTATATAGTTTTTACTTTTGGTATCTTGGGATTTTTAAAAAATATATTCAGTGTATAAATAATAATACCGTGTTCACCCCCCAAAATAAGACACTTTATTTTTCCTCAAAAAGACACACTATGGCTTATTTTCAGAGGATGTCTCATTTTTATTGCATCCAGCCTCACTTCTTCCTTGGCGCTCTCCAGAACTGCGCCTTTCACTATGTCTTAATTTCGGGGTATGGCTTATATTGCGCATGTGCTTAGAAATCCTGCTACGGCTTATTTTATGGGTATGTCTTATTTTCGGGTAAGTCTTCCTTCCTGCTCTTGAAGTCTTCACATCTGAGATGCATGGCCTGCTCTAGAAAAGAAAAGCCACATAAACATCTTCATTGCAATGTTCGTGTTGGCTCGATGGAATTGGCTAAGCAAATTATTTCATGTACAGCAGTGTACATGCTTGTCCCCACTTCATGTTATCTGTGATGTAGGTTAGACCGAGAGAAAGTGGCCTTAGGTAAGCATTTTGGTTGACTGAGAATTTTGAATTTGTGTCTCCTTGATCCTTTCCTTTAAAAAAGCTCAAAGTGGCTAACAATACGTTAAAACAAAAACAAAAGTACAGTCATACCTCAGTTTAAGTACGCTTCGGTTTGAGTACTTTCAGTTTAAGTACTCCGTGGACCCATCTGGAACGGATTAATCCACTTTCCATTACTTTCAATGGGAAAGTTTGCTTCATGTTAAGTATGCTTCAGGTTAAGTACAGACTTCCAGAACCAATTGTGTACTTAAACCGAGGTACCACTGTACTAAAAAAGCAGCAGAATGCAAAAAGATACAAAGCCATTGTTACAACAAGGAGACATCTCTCCCCCTCCCCCTGCAATAAAGACACTTCACTGTCCCAAGCTGTTCACCTCTTGAACCTAAGGACTAAGAGACAAAACCTCTCTGACCACTTGGAGCAACTCTGTTGGACAACTCAGAGCAGGTACAATGGTGGCAGAAAATAAAACATCATCACCGTTACCATAGAATAATGCTTTAAGATGTTCAGCAGCCTGTGTTTGATTGAATTCATCACTAGCCTTTTTGCCACAGTCTAGTTGTCATCCTTGCCATATTGTTGCTGCCACCAAGGAGCTAGCATAGCATGAGCAGGGAGAGGATGTTCAGGAGCGATCCTATGAACTGCCTGAATTGCATCCTTATTCCAGAGGTCAACCAGGGCTTCAACAGGTTTGTAAATTGAGTGAGAGAAAAAGAACCCAAGATTCATCATGAAACCATCTGGATTCATCAGTCTTCTGGAATGGACCATCTTAATGGGACCACTGTCTCAGCAGACACTGGTAAGTTCAAACCAAACCAGGTAATAATCTGAACATGAGGAAAGAACTATACCAAAGGTTATATCCAATGAAGTTGCCCTGTTAGTTTAAGGACTTCAGAGTAGACCCACTTAATGGACTTAAGTGGGTCTACTCTGCGGACGACTAACAATGGATAGCGTCTCCTGCTAGTGTCTAATTTTCCATCATTCTTTGTTGTCTGTCAATTTTGGCATATGCCAAGATGAGGGGAAAGGGCAAAGACAAGTTAAATTCCTTTGATATTTAGGGTTGGGAGTTGCATAAAATATTGCTTAAACTTTTCTCATGTACTCTCTGTGTATTGGGAGTTCAAGCAAAGGCCAGTTGTTCCAAAAATAGACAGCAGTGGCGGCTTATTGACACCAGCTCCTTCTTTTCAGATGTGTTAGGTTTGGGGGTTGTTTTTGTTCTTTTTACCTTTCATGTAAAATGTCTCTCCAGAGCCCTAGTCGTTTCCACTCCTATCACACAGCTAAAATTGAAGTAGATACCTATTTTTTTGTCCCATGTTACCTAATGACCTACGATAGTGAAATTATTGTTCCATTGACAAGTTTCCTCTATATAAAGTATACAATTGCTATACAATATAATCAATCAGCAGTGCATCTGTTATTTTTCCTCTGTGGAATTTTCAACTACAGAAGAGACAAGGTGCTTTTTTAAGTGGATTACCTCTTCTGTTAGTGATACCGGTAGTCACAACACCAAAACTACTAATGGACAACAAATGAAAAACAAATTTGTTCTGCCATGTTTTGATTGCAGCTATAGAGAGCAAGGCTAGTTACTAATACAATTGATATAGTCACTTAAGCTAAATATACCTTTGGTACTTCAGCTATAAATATTGAATTAAACAACACATGTCATCGAAGAACACAATATCTATCTCAGTTTATATGTATGTGTGTATATATATATATATATATATATATATATATATATATATTACAGTATTTTCCTTATAAGTTAAAGAAAATAAGGGAATATTATACCCCATATGGGCAGGGTATAAATAAATTATTATTATTATTATTATTATTATTGAACTGTCATATTTTAAAATATTTACTATGAGGATGCCAATACAGAACTTCCCAGTAAACCTCTCAATTTGTTTAAATGAAACATTCCCCCCCCTTATTAAAAACTTCAGTTATTTGGGGAATAGGAAAAACACTGAGACATTAACAGCATGCAAAATTAACATTATATGCTTTTAAAAAAAGTTTTGTTCAGTGAGTCAAATATGCTAAATCATATTTCAACTGAGTTAGGATATCAGAACATCTTTAGATTAAAAATATTCCAGAAAACCCACATCTCTCAGCAGAACTAATAGTGTATTGGACATCTTAAGACTTGTATCAAGTCTCATGCCAGTCACCAATTTCAATATTATCATTGTTGGGTTACAATAAGAACAACTGTAATCCTAGGTGTGTCTTCTCAGAAGCAAGCTCTGCTGAGTTCTATGGGGCTTGGTCCCAGGTAAGTGAATGATTGATTGCAGCCTACAATTTAAATTACTATTCAAACCTTTAGAATATATATTAACATCATCTGGTTCAAAAACCACAGTATGAATAATTCAGGATGCAAAATATTTTATTCTCTTTACTTTAATGTAGCATGAGTTCACCTGAAAAAAACAGTGTGGATTTCCCCAAACATCCAAATTCATTACTGCTTATATCTTAATATTTCATCATAGCATTGTCAAAAAGTTTTGTCATTCTATTAAGCTAAACTTGATCTTCCATTTTGAAATTGTGATTAAATTATGAGTTTCGCATAGGCATAGCAATAGCTGATATAGAAACATACACACATGCACAAAATATGTAGATTTTGCGCTTATAGTCTGCAAGCCTATTAACGCAACAAATGACAACATTGCCAAGAGAGTCATTCTAGTCTATTGTGTCAATGATCCTTGAACTAATAAGTCTTTAAGTAAGCCTTGACATGATAGCTTACAACAGCTCCTTCATAATGTCAGTACAATGGAATCCTAGTGAGACTTGAGATCATTCTCTTACTATGTAAATGAACTATATTGTACAGCACATACGAATTTACACACTACAGTCTCCAAATGGATTAGGGGGAAATTGCTGCTGGTTTTCCATAAGCTAAGAAGTTAGTGATGGGAGTTGTACTGAACACTAAGCAATTATGTTTGAGTTGTTTTTTTGTATCCCAGAGCATTGATCCGGCTGGAAGACCATCTCATACTAACTGGCAGGAGAAAATGCCCCTTACTCCTGATGACATTTTATGGAGAAATGCTATGAAGAATCAAAGTTAAAACCATCCCCATGTTATACATTTTATGTAGTCATCATTTAAAAAAAGAACACTAAATGCAACAGCACAGGTATGACTACGCTATAGCTGGTGAGCCATGTGCTGTTTCTGCGCAGTTTAAGTGCAACATCATTTTCTTGAGAAAACGAATCAAAATGCTGCTGTCATAAAGTAAGTCATAAGTACTAGTCATAAAGTAAGAGGTTACACCTTTTCCTCAAACACATGCAGGCATCAAAGGGGAAGACAGCAGTAGTGCAGTCCCCCAGCCTGCAAATTATTGGAGTTTGCAGGCCAGTTTGGCTGGAAGGGAAGAAACTAAACTGACTAGAGAACATCAAATGGTGTCAGGGACTGGTTGGATACATAGGAATCATGGGAGGAACCAGCTGGGGAATATTAAAGGGAAGAAGGCTCAGAGCCTGGGGAATGGTGGTGGAATGACTGAGTGGTCAGAGGGAGAAGACTGGAAATAGAAGGTGTCGGAAGCTGAAGAGGTAACAGGGCTTAGTGAGCAGGGAGAGTCTGTGGCAGAGAGAAGTCTAGAAGAAGCAGAAGTAGGAGAGCGGGATGAGGGAAGTCAAGAGGCAGAGATGAGTGAAGAGGCACAGATGTTTTCCCCTCCTCCTGTGACAAGCTACCTTCCCCCTGGACTCCCAGAACCAGAAGAGGTGTGAAGAGGGCAGAGGAGAAATTATTGTCACACATGTGCAGTCTCAGATTGCTTGCCTGCCCCATTATAAAAACCTGTAACTTTGAAATGAAATTTCCAATGGGAAGCATAGCAATTCCTTCCAAACAGCAATTCAATGTGAATTCCACATAATGCTTTCTTGAAAATTGGGGGGTCTAGCAGGATTTTAAGGAAAACCAAAATTTGAGACAGTCACTTTATCTGGACACATATGGAACTAGAAGTGATGTCGCAGGAGACTTTTCCACAATTTAGCCAGATCTCATGGGATGTAGAAATACACTGCAATCATAATCACACCTCCTTTAAGGAATGTCTTTTCAATTTAGAAACTTCTTTGGTGAATACAGAGACACGAGGAGGGATTAACTCCCTGGAGAGATACTGTGATATTTCAGAAAGTATGTGAAAGGAAAAGAAAATGATTCAGTGAAGATTTTTCTTCATTACTTCCCAGCCCACCAAAGTGAGCACACAATGAAGGGTTCACAAACATTGATTTTAGATCTGAGGAAGTATACAGCTAACAGCATTTTAAGTGTATCAATTTTCAGTTAGTTCAACAACATTACGAATGAAAAAGAAACAAAGTGAAAGTTTTTATGGGAAATTGCAGGCTAAAAGTAATCATTTAGATTGTGAAATGCTTCTTTTCATGAAAAGTAAAGGGTTTTTAAATACAGAAGTAAAGTCAGGTGGGGCTTTTGCTTGCTTTATCCTTGCTAGACATTTTGCAAGCTGTAATCTGTGTCCCTTTCAGGATGGTAATCTTCAGCAATTTTGTTGCTCAAAGAGTCTTTTTTTGATCCTAAGAGGTACTTGCTTGAAAATTTATAGCAATAAAGATCATAACCAACCTTTGAGAAGTCTTGAGAAACAGTACACTCTGTGTTCAAAAATAAAAAAGGCCGTACACATCTCTAACCAAACTATGCCTAAAGCTTTCTGCAATAAGCAGTTTATACAAAAAAAGAGCAGTTTTAAGCTTGCTTATGAATATTGTCAATCTTCATAAATAACTAGTATAACCCTGGATTTTTCTATAGCCCTTCTTGTATGCAACAATAAATAGTCCTTACGAAGTTATTCCCATTTTATAGACGGAAATGTTTAAGATAGCAGAAGTTCAAGTAAATGGTCTAAGAAAGGCAATGCATCAAGGTCCAATGACAACACAGAAGAACTAACCACTTTCATATGAAAAACATTACAGTGCATAATTTATTGTGATGCGTATAAACGGTTGCAAATGTTCAGATACAGATATAGCATACCTCTTTGTACAGTTGAACCAAAGAGCAAATGTAGAAAGGGACATAGTAAAACAAATGACATATTATGGCTGTGTTTGAACATTGTAGTAAACCATGGCTTATCATGATGAGAATGAACCACAGAGAGCCTTGAGTTTAAGTGTATTCCCCTCCTTATCCCTCTGTGGGTGTCTGCAAATAGTTTGGAAGCTTTTACTTCATCTCAACCTGACAAACAAATAAATCTGTTTATTCTTAACTCGCAGCACTGAAGCAACCTCCCCAGGGTGCAAGCCTGGGCAGTGTGATGAAGGTTCTGGGCTGCCCAGATGACAAGAACCCTCTCTCGGCCTCATTGATATGGCTCAAAGGAAAGCAGAGCAGTGTGTTTGGCACCAACTTGGCTGCAGGAATTGCCAGAAGGAGACGTACAAGGCACCACCCAACCCTCTGTGGGACTTCATTTCAGATTTGTGTAGGCCTTTCCTTCTCCCAAAGAGACTGCAAGGCAGTGGAGGATTAGGATCAGAGTTTTTCTTCTCCTAGATGTGCTGCTTTCTCAGGTTGACGAGCCCCTACAGCACATGCAGAAACTTGCCTTCTTGACTGTTGGACCCACTATTGGTCTCATCCACTCAATCTGCCAGAGCTTGTCTTCACATGCAAGGGAAGCTCATTGAAGTTTTGAGACTCATTGGCTACCCTCACCTTGTTTAGCCAGCCAGTCGAAGCTATTCCTGATGTGGCCACTTTCGCATGCTGACAGCTTCTAGGAGTCACAGGTGAGAGCTGAGTGCAGCAGCTGAGTCAAAGGTAGAAAAACTCCCACCTCCCCCAATATCCCTTATTAACTATGGTTTGTTTAAAATAGGCCAAATTCAAACCATGAATTATGAAGTGAGCTTGTCAATCAAAACTGGAAGTGAAAGCTTCTGATTTTTTGTGTGGCTCTGCTAGAGGAGAGCAAGGAACAAATGAGTCCAAAGCTCACAGCAGTTTGTATAATAAACCATGGTTTGTCATGATGTGTGAATGAAGCCAGATCCTATAGCAATGTGGGAAACTTTCTTTCTTAATAGGCATCTGTCCAACTAATCCAACTCCCATCTCTTGCGGGGGCTCAATTATTGCCAGTGCCTTCTGTCAATAGTTTGGGTGTAACCTTTTACGCCTCCCTTTCTATGGAGGTGCAGGTTGAAGCCACAGCAAAGGTGACATTTTCCCATCTCCACCGTATTAAGCAGTTGGTCCCTTATCTCCCTTGCCCTGATCTGGCCACAGTGATCCATGTGACGGTCACTTCCAGGCTTGATTATTGTAACTTGCTTTACGCGGGACTGCCCTTGAAGCTGACCCAGAAACTCCAATGGGTGCAGAATGCCATGGTGAGGGTCCTTGCTGTGGGATCACATTAATCCAGTACTTTACCAGCTGCACTGGCTCCCGGTGGAGTACAGGGTCAGGTTTAATGTGCTGGTTTTTACCTTTAAAGCCCTATGCAACCTAGGACCCTTGTACCTACGGGACCGCCTCTCCTGCTATGCCCTGTGGAGGATCTTAAGGTCCATAAATAAAAACATTTTGGAGTTCCCAAGCCTCAAGGAGGTTAGATTGGTCTCAACTAGCTCCAGGGCCTTTTCAGCACTGGCCCCAACTTGGTGGAACACTGTCACAAGAGACCAGGACCCTGTGGGATTTGACATCTTTCCGCAGGGCCTGCAAGACGGAGTTGTTCCGCCTGGCCTTTGGCTTAGACTCACTCTGACCCCTTTTATGGGGTTTGGTATATAAATTTTCCCTTGGCTTTTTTGCTGGCCCATGTAGGACCAGCATGGATAGCTGGCTTGAGGTGAATATCTGATGTTTCCTCCCTTTATGGTATTGATTTATAGGCTACTAGTAAAATGAGGCTGCAATTTAAACTGTATTTTAAGCCGTATTTTAATTGTTTTTTTCCTATTATGTTTTATTGTAATTTATATTTGGTGTTAGCTGCCCTGAGCCCAGGGAAGGCAGGGTATAAATAAATTATTATTATTATTATTATTATTATTATTATTATTATCTGATCCATTCTTTGGAAAATTGGAGTGGGCCACTTATCGTTTTTGGAAGCTGAGCTGCAGGAGGGCTTTCATGATACAGGTGAACCACTTCCCTGAATAAAAGGGCATATTAGGAGGTCTGAGGAAACCCAAAGGTTTTGCAGGACAAAAATATTTAGGAAAAAGCCAAAGGTGAGAAACCTCCAAAATACAAAAACAAAACCAGAACACATTCAGTGGCTATGGGATGCTGACCGGGGGGCCGGGGGAATGGAAAACCAGCAGAAGTGAAATGGAATGGCGTTTCATGAAGGCAGGTATGGTTGGCTGCTGCTCAGCACATGTGACTCAACAGGAACAGGAGGGGTTTGCTTCTGCTTCTCTCTCACTCTCTGGATGGCCTAGTGGGATCCCTAGTGGGATGGCTTGTGGTGCTTTGCAAAGACAAGAGGAACAAATGAGCAAGGCCTCTGCCAGCTTTTTTGACATCTCTCCGGGTGATGAGGCTGACTGGATACAATGGCACTGCTGAGTTAATGGCAGTGAAAGCCGCTGCCTATGCTGGTTTTTACTTCAGTCTCAGCAGCCTGGAGAATTAAGCCCACTGGGCCTAATCAAGGCTGTTTCACCACCCAAAGGGAAAGCACAGGAGACAAAGAGAGGTCATGCTGAGGCTGCTCCTGTCTTGGACCACCTTTCCTTGTGGAAACCGCACCAAAGGAAGAGAGCAGGTAAGAAGTCTTGCAGGACCAGCTGGCACCTGTCTGGCTTGCTCAACATCTCTAAATGAGTGACAGGGAGCCTGTGGTCTTGCAGAGATCAGTGGGGAGTCCAATTCCCATGAGCCTCAGGCAGCATGGCTAATGGTGAGGAATGATAGAACAGCTTGTGTGACAGCAGCTGCAGGTTGCTGTATCACTGGCTGAGCAGCCGGCATGGGTAGCAAATGGAGGTACTGGGAAATACCCCCCTTTAAGGATTCCCTTATTCAGGTTGAAAACTGCAATGGCTGAGCTGCTGCTAATAAAAGATCATGCCGAATACCAGGTATATGTTAGGCTGGCAGGCAGCAGAAGCAAGCAAGGTAATAGAGGGGATGTTGTAAAACCAGAAAATTCATTGGCGGAGGATGATGTCTTGTCTACAAGGCCCCTTGCACTTGAGATGCAGTATCCTCCTCTGAAAGGAGCTCTGTAGCACACTTGTCCATGTTCCCCTTGAAAGGACACCAGGAAGCTCTCCCATATAATGTGCCCTTTGCTGGAAAAGATTTCAACAGGCAAAGACACATTTGTGTGGTGATAGCAGAATCAGCCAAAGAATGTCCAGAGCTGAGTGCAGAGTTCTTAACTGCCATTTTGCCTGCCACTCCCCCATCGCCCCCAAATCGAAGTGGGGCTCCATTGGTCCAGCAATGCCTGGCAGTGCGGTTTGGGGGCACTTCCTGATGATTTACCCATAGTGTGGAGTTGAAAGAAAAAACTCTGGCTGCTTCCTGCCTGAAATGAAAGGAGGAAGGTGTGGGCTGCAAGCACTGATGAAAGAAGGCACGAGTCCCAGACAAATAAGCACCAAGACAAGGGAGGGGAAACAGGGCTAAATAAGGGAAACAGGTGTTTTTGTTTTTTTTTAAGTTAGGAAAAACAGCACAGGGAGCAAACAAAGGGAAAGGCCACACACATACAGAAACAGAAGCAAAAACCAGCAGTTGAAAATTTGGTCAAAAGGCCACAGAATTGGTTAAGGAGGAAAAAAACCAAAATGCAATCACAAGCCTGAGCAGAACGACAGGACGGTATCTCTCTCTCTCTCGCTCACTCACACATGCGCACAGAGGCGTGTCCCAGGTGAAGACAGGGAACAGCCTGAGCTGACAAAGACTCGACGGCCCTCCCCACCCTTGGGCACCAGGTGGCGCTACAACCCGCCGTGTCCCGAGTTTATTCAATCTCCGGCGGAACCTAATCAGCCGGCGCAGCGCCCGATACTTTAACAGCGCTCAGCAGGAGCCTCTTCGTTGTCTGCCCTCAGAAATCGGGGCCGATGGACTCCGCTAAACTATTCGGCACAGGACCGAAGCCCGAAGGAAAGAACTTGAGAAGAAGGGGAAACGGAGAAAAGCGATCCCGCGAGAACACGGTAATCTCGGGGCTGGAGGCGCGCGTGCCCCGTCTCCTAGCAACGGAGCCCCGGCGCTTCTCCGGGAAGACATGGAGCATTGCGGGATCCGCGCTGCGGCGGGCGAGCAGCAGCAGCAGCCGCAGCAACAACAACCGCGACGGTTCACTATTACTGATCTCAAACACCAGGCTGCGGAGTATTACCGCAGCAACGAAGTGCCGCAGCGCCTGGAGGAGGTGCTCAACGCCATGTTCTACCAGCGCCCAGAGGACTTCTACGGGCACCTGGTAAGCAGGACCCCCGTGTAACGGTCCCCCGCGTGCGCATGCGCCTTTGGCCCAAAGCGGAGGCTGGGGCGAAGTATGCCTAGTGCGCACGCGCACGGGGGGTGGGGGGAGAGAGAGACGCCTTAGGCGTGGGACCGGCTGGGTGGGAGTGCAGAACTCCCAATGACCTTAATGCAGGTCGTGTGTTGCTCGTGTGTGCATCTGCATGGTAGCATTTTGGCCCTTTACAGGGCGAGCTTCTCCATGATATTTCCGAGGCAAGTCCCACTGAGTGTCCCCATTCAATCCAACGAGAGTTACTCCTAGCTAAGTGGGTATATGGTGGCTGCGGATTTACTGCTTAAGAAGTAAACAACAACCGAGAGCCTTGACAACACCTTAAACACCAACATATTTATTTCTGGGTTGAAATCTGCATCGTCAGATGTGAAGAGTGCACTCTGGTACATGAAAACCAGTGTTGTAATGAATTTGTTTGCAGAGCAATCCTGTGCAGATCAACGTAGAAGTAAATTGGGTGGGGAGTGGTTAGCATATGCTACTGTGCTGCCTAACCCTGAATTCTTGGCACGTAAAAGGCTTTGATTCTTACTAATGTACATAATTTTCTCTCAACTGGAAAAACAGAGAACCTGTTTCTAGCTTTTCTTATTCTGGCCTCTCAATGTGGATGACTGGCACTTAGTACAGTAAATGTCATGATCTGCCTTAGTTTCCCATTGTTAAAATGGTAATCTTATGACATAGTCTCAGTGTTGATTTGGATATTCATAAAACAAGGGTTACAATGCACCAAGCCCACTAGAAAATGTGATTTAAATGATTGGTAATAAAAGGGGATTAGAAAATGCGAACATATCTTTTTATGATACCGTATGTCATCGGAAGCAGAAATAATATTATATGTTATAGGAAGCTCACATTTGGGCAGGCTACCAAGACCTGCCAAAATTTGTGCACCTCTACCTCTGAAATTCAACCATCAGTACAAAACATCATAGTGCCTTTTGGAGTACTTCCTGTTCGATCATTTCTCCCGATTGCCAGGCAGCATGCCCTATACTAGCATGAGTCAGGGAAAATGCTGACCCCTGTATTGATTCCTGCTAGCTCAAAGGGCAGGCTAGCATCCTGCAGAATCAGTGTCAGTGGCACAATCCAAGAATTTATTGTGATCCATCCTTGACTTCATTGCAGATGAACTGGTATCATTACAGTTTACCATACTCCAGAATATTTAGTGAAAGCCACGAGGGCACCATTAGGATTTTTAAAAGAAAGCAGATAATATTGTTGGTAATACATATGATCCCAAGCCGTGGGTGCAGGAACTACTAAATGAGCAGTCAGGGAAAAGGTTTACTGCAGACAACTGTGTACTAGGAGAATAGAAATCTCATTTTAAATATATGGGAAATAATTGCTATACTTGTTATCTTCCAGGCAAACTACTTCTCTGAATTATCAAAGCCTCCAGTGATAACCAAATTAGCTGGGAAAAAGGTGCTTGATGGGATTGGTCGGCCAACATTAGAAGTGGAAGTGTCATGCCGAGTTAGGAACTGTGTCAAGGTATGAACTGTTACTTGCTTAATTCTCTGTTTGATCCAGAGATATCTGACTGCCAGACTGAGGGCTGCTTGAAGCCCTACAAATAATATTGTCCGTGAGCTTATATGGACACTGGTCAACCCCTGCCAATTTCTGTCTCAATATGATGAAACCAAAAGGCCCAAAGTTGGTTTGATGTTAAAATGTGTCAAGGCATTTAACATATCTAGGTGTTTTCCCTCTTAACTAGCCACTGTGTGCTATGTGTGTGTCAGGATTGGGACCATGGTGCTTGGAGAAGGGTTTCCAATACTTCTTTTTTTTCCTTGATGAAAATCTCCCCTCATGCTATTAATGTGAATAGAATCTAATGTGTCCTAGGGCTGGTATCAATTCTGGTGGAGTGTTTCTTCAGGACTACTGCATGGTAGAAAGTGGGAATGTCTCCCTTCCCAGTGCACCATGATCCTGAGTATAAAAAAAGTTTAGGGGCAAATTAGACATCATACTATCACCCTTTTGGGAGGTTGTGAACTCTCCTTCATTGAAGGTTTCTATGGATGCTTTAGTTGAGATTTCTGTATAGCAGGGGGTTGGACTAAATCACCCTTGGGGTCCCTTCCAACTCTACGATTTTCTAATAATATAACCTAGAGGCATTCACATTATTCAAAAGTTCATATAAAGTGTAGTTTACGTGGGCAAAGAAGCATATGAACTAAACAAGATTGAAATGAAAGGAGCTGTGAAGAATTCTACTCTAGCAGTAAAATTCTTTTAAATACCTTGGCAAAAGATTCGACGTATGTGGAGTTTATAACATTTGACAGTGAAAGTGATAACCCTCTCCTTACATAAAAAATAAAGCTTAAATAAGCCTTTAGCACAAAATGATTTCAATGTAGTGTTTATTATGTGAAATTTCAATGGTAAACCTATTTTAAAATTCTATGCTGCAGAGGATTTGTTCCAGCATGATCTCTTCTCATGCTGAAATTCTTGAAAATGCTTCACCAGAAGCAATTGATGCTGATGAAAGGGAAAGAGAGGAATCTATAAAGATAGCAATTGAATGGATAAATGAATCACTGAATGAAATGTTCGGAGGCCTTCAACCTACTGACCAGAATAAAGCTGATGAACTTCTAGGGTAAGTTTCACATATTTATTCTGCATGTTATATAGCAATTCTTTTCTTTTGAAAATCCATTATGTTGCACTTACAAGACTGTAATTCAGGCTGCAATTCTATACTTGAGAGTAAGCCCTTTTGGACTCAGTGGGACTAACTTTTGAGCAGACTTGTATTGGATTGTACTTGTACTTACCAGCATGTGGCATACTTGAGGATTTGAAATGGCTGTGCTTCAACCATAACAGTCTGGTGGTCTGGGGGCAGTTTATGATTGAGTTTAAGCTTAGTCTGTAAATAAAATTATCATCTACCTTGGGGGATACCAACATGGAACCCATGAAAAACTTTACTGTGTCAGAGCCTGCTGCCATTTTATTTTAAATAAAAAAGTAAGTCTCTAAGCCCTCCTAGAAAGTTAAGCAAAATGTGCAGGTACCCTTCTAAGCAACTTTAGTGAAATGATCACTCATGGGCTAAAACCACTGACAGATAGGAGTAAAATCAGAGCTGTGTTTGACACTAGGCAGTGGAAATCCCTTGGGTCCTAAAGAGTTGCTGTTTTCCCTTTTATGCACTTTATGTCGTTCTGCCTTATTTTCTAGTAGTCCTTGGAATATCCATAGTTTGCCCTTCCTTTTCACCTAGCAACCAGGATACATCTTCCCTGTGGTGGGTTTCTCTGAGATCACGTACTCCCTAGAAGTTATTTTCTGCAAATATAACTACACAGTAAGTGCGAGGGGGGGGAGGTGTTTAAAGACAACCCCCCCCCCAGACAAATACAAAATACCCTCTCTATTTTTGTGTTATGCCATGCCTTCCATGACAGCCATTTCATGACACACCCAAAGGACTCATCGAAAATCGAATTTTGTCTTCTGGTCTAAAAAGGTTGATGGCCCTTGATCTATCTAATTCACCTGCTCAAAAGTCAGCAAACCTGGTTACAGCAAATGTTCATTCATTCAGAGGTGCAGTTTAGTTGCAAGAGTGATGGATGGCATGAAGATCAGGGCATAGGTGTAGGTTTGAACCAGTGGTGTGCGGTGGACTTTTTTTGTAGGGGACCAGTTAGGGCCAGAGGCACCAGCTTGTGAGGGTAATTAGGGGGTCCCTGTGCACGTGATGTTGCAATGTCACATACATGAGCATCGCGTCTCCCTCCCTAAGCCAGGCAGAAACTTCCTGGGCTTGGGGGAAGAGGTGCCAGGGGAACAATTCAGGTTCTAGCCTAAGTCCCCTTAGACCGCACGCCACTGCCAAAAAGAGCACACTTGCTTTAAACAACTACACCTGTTCCCTCTTTTGTAAGTTGGTGGAGGGATCTGAAGCAGGACCTCAAATGTTCAGCAGAATGTACAAGGGGCACATATCACAATGAACTGAGGACTGGAATACAGTAACATGCTCTACATGGGGCTCTACAGTAACATGCTCTACATGGGACTTTCCTTGGGCTTCCCTGGGAGCTACAGCTGGTGCAGAATGTTACAACTAGATTGTTGACTGGGGTACCCAGTCAACATCCTATTACTCATCTAGTGAAGGAGCTGCAGTGGCTGCCAATATACTCCCTGGCACAGTTCAAGGACCTGCTTTTAGCAGTTAAAGCCCCAAACAACTTGGGACCAGAATATCAAAGGGGCTGCCATGTCCACTATATATCTACCTCGCAGCTGCACTGCTGAGAGTACAATATACCCTACAGGTGCACGCAGCCTATACTGAAAACTGGGCTTTTAGTATTGCAACTCCAGCTCCACAGAATTAGTTACCCACCAAATTCAGGCAGGCACCTAACATGATGTTTAGGTACCTACTGAAAATATTTTTTGTCTGGGAAGGTTTCTCTGAGGCTTAACCCAGTCATTTACGGAAGATCGTCTTCATAGCTGTTGAAAGTGTTTCATTGTTTTTATGGTTTTACTGTTTTAGAGTTTGTTGAATTGGTTCTTGGAGCTTATGTTTCTGTGTTTTGTGTTGTTTTTTTACCATGTACACTGCTTCAGTGGCTTTAAGCTGTGACACGGTCTATAAATTCGCTTAATAAATAAACTGAGTGCAGAGACCAATATATAACCAGTGCAGATCTGATAGGACCTGAATTATATAAGCTTTGTCAGGTCCATTCCAGACAGTAATCTAACGGCAGCATTTTGGATTGGTTGTAGCTTTTGGACAATTTTCAAGGGTAGCCCATGTGCTTAAACACTGCTTAAACTGTGCTGGTGACTTGCTTCCACCAGTTATTGTCTGTGAAGTCTTGACTGGAGCCACTATGTATCTCTCAGCCAGATAAACAACATGATCATGGATAGGTTTAAATGCCAAATGGCGGTAAACTTTCAATGTAACTTTTATCAGAAATGTATTACTATTTATAGAAGTGAAGGTAACAAATATCAGTGTAACCTGTCACCCTACATTAGGCTTGCGTGTGTCAAGAAATTTCTTGAAGTACTAAATCAACCAGTGGTTACTGCACTTCCTTTTATTACAGTGAATATTTTACAAAGAAAGCAGAAGCAGATGAAGAAAGAAGGGAAGCTGAAAAGGAGAAAGAGAAAGAAAACCAGGAAGCAGAGGCTTCTGCAGCTGCTCTAGCTCCTCCTGGGAGAAAAAAGCCAAACAAACCAGGTTATAGAATGGACCTTGTATCTATAAAGTAGATACCCATTTGCTAAATGGAATGGGATGCTATCATGGCTCTCAGGCTTGTATCCAATGAAGCTGTCCCGTTCATACGACTTCTGGTTGTGTAATGTAACTTCCCCTCCATCTTCTCTTCCTACATGCCCCTTGCACACTCACTCAACACACCCAAATCTGCTCTGGAGGGTTGGCAGAACTCCCAGAACAGATTTGGGAGCCACCTGGGGAGGAGAGCATGGGGACGTTCTATTGTGCAAGTAGGAGTCCTTGCATGTACAGGTTGCCTCTCTGGGATAAAGCCCCACATTTACTTTCTAACCTAAGTTTGCGGAAGGGAAGGGTAGTTCAAAGCATGCTTCTGCTAGCTTTGTTTTGTTTTATCACATTTTTATGAAATGTTTTTGAAATGTTATTACCGGTAATGTTGCATTTTTATTGTTTTTGAGTAAGCCACAAGGGGTATAAAATGTTATAAATAAATAAATAAGTGATACTTTTGCACATAACACTTTATGCTTTCCTGGATTCTCCACCCTTCAACATGTTTTGTGTCCCCATATCAGTCTGCATACCGGACTTAATGATCCCAAGTAAAGTCATGGCAGCTGTAGATTGAGTTGTGGGTGTGTGGTACCAGGTGATTATCTGAATAGTAATTGCTTGCCTTTGTTGCTATGTGAGGCTTCAAAATGGGAATCACACAGGCAAAACAAGAGAAAAAGATTGGGAAACACTTGATCTGGATACCTAGCTCTCTTTTCTTGGACAATGCCTGATTGATAGATAGATAATCTTTATTGTCATTGCCCCCCTGCGGGAACAATGAAATTGCTCCGAGTATCAGATATGATCCCCAGACTGCGTTCTTTGTCTTGACACATGAATATGCACTCCATTGTCTCATGTTGATTTGGTTCATTTTATTAGGAATCAGATTAATAGAGGGACATGGAACAGCAAACCTGCTGTGAAGTTTATGTTGGTTTGATGTGATTTGGCAGGAAAACAGCACAATAGAAGGGTGCTGAGGGTGTTCCCTTGCCACACCTTTTGGTTTTAAACTGAACTTCTAGCTGATCTAGTTGCCAGCCAGGGCTATACCACTTGTTATCTGTAACGTTGAGTAACGTTTCATTAATGGAAACAACATCCAGATCATATTGACCCTTGAGAGCAAGAGTCTTAAGGATGTGACACCCATTGACTCTGTTTAACTTGAGGGAAATGTGTCGAGTGTTTCTCCTCTTTGCATAATTGCAGTGACCTGTTCATGATAAAAAGAAAGTGTTCTTATTCGTATACTCTTTACCATTTCGTATCTTTCATGATTGCCGCAGTGCTTTTTTGTCTTGACAGTACTCACCAGTATGGAGTACCATCATCCCTTTTGTAGCAGCTCATGACAGCCATTTTATGCCAGCACCCATGGCATTTTTATGAAGATTATGAGATTTTGTACCAAAAACACTGCTCAGAGTTAAATTTGTTTAAAAGTAGTACTGTAGCAGAGTTTGTATTGCTGCATTTGCCTCACTGATAATTTTAATTGCCATTCTTGATTTCTTAGCAATAATAACAAAATCATTTTTACTTTTCTGGGAGAAAATATTTAATTACTGGAATTTCAGCAGTCTTAATAGAAGCCATTATAGGGATGTTGAACCTCCCAAGATTTTGCCATTTTATGGAGAATAAAGGTGATTTTTGAGAAACTTTGGAGAACAGCCTGTTGCTTCATGCCTGACACCTCACTCATAATGCACTCATTCCTGTGCATTCCAGACCTAAGGAAGATCAAATATATGATGTGCTTCAAATTAAAGAACACTCTAGTTGGGTGTCTGCATAGAGTTCCATAGTTGCACTTGACAGCTTTCATGTTCTGCTTTTCGAAAGTTCTGTTAAGTGCTTGGATTAAAAGGTCAGGTTTTCAAAGGCACTCAGCACCCACAACTAGTGCTGGATTTTCAAAAGATGCCAGCTCCTATTTTAGAGTGAAAGCAAGTCATTGGATGATAAGAATTTGAGGACTTGAGGACATGAATGTCACAGTGGGAGTTTATGGTTGCTAAGCTCTATGCTTCAGAAATCCAGCCATTATTAAGGTGTCCAAGTGAGCGCCAAGTAATTTTCAAAATCTACTCTAGATTCTTAAGTTTTGTGCATATAAAACACTCTTTGGAAAGTCTGGATCTAGGGGTGCTAGAAGATGAAGGGCATAATAATAGTAATAAGCAATTGGAGAGAAAAGGAAATAAAAGAAGAGTTCTATCTGAGACTGAAACAAGCCTTCATTGAAGAGGTCAAAATATCATATTATTATGTCTAAGAACAGATGTGATTTAAGCCTAAAGGTTAGGTATGACAGCATGGGTTATAGCCTGCATCATGAGAGGGAAAGAAGGCAAGCCAGCCAGCCAAACCAGCCCCACCTTCCTCTCACCATTGCCACGGTGGATGACTTTTATTCTTCTCTGACTTCTCTGACTCCCTGATTAAACAACCACTTCAGCTTTCTGTTGGACCACTTTAAGCGGTCCAGCCTCCCGTCTAAATTGGGTAGAGTGGTATTTAATTAATTGGTTTATAAACTGCAGACATATACTAATTTGGGAAGGACTGGGAGAAAAGTTTTTGACATGACAACATGGAGGCTTGTTTCACATCTATGGAAGATGAATTCCAGACAACTGGTGCCACAGTTCTAAGAGCATGTGTCTAAGTCACAGCATGCTTTACATGCTTTGCTATAAACATCAACAGATCTCCATTCCCAGATCTAAGTGACCAGCATGGGATGTAGGGGGGAGAGGTGGCTTCTCAGATGCAGAACTGTACAGGCAATTCCCGTTTCCACAGGTGTTGGATTCTGTGCTAAAGTGCATGCCTGCAGAGCACACATAAGCCTGCCCCATTCCGCCCCCATTCCTCCCTCTTCTGGGTGTAAATGACCCATGCGACGGCAGTTGCATGCAAATTGGACATGTGTAAATGGTCGCCACCTGTATAGGACTTCTTATACCAGTAACAAAGTCTTTAAACTAGCTTGGTAGCAAATTGGCAGGGTTGAGTTGAATAACAGGGTCTCAGACCAATTCCCTGCTCCCCAATAAGCTATGCTTTTATTTAAGGCTACAGTAAGGCATCAAGTTAAACACTTTTGGGGGAAATTATTTTAGAAAAAAGTTGGCTTTACAGTTTAATTCAAGCCTTTTCTTTCTTGCAGCTCTTCAACTTTTATATGGAATATTTTAACTACCCCCTCCCATTTTATCAATTGAGGACAAGAGTCTTGGTTAGGTTTCTGTTTCTCCTTAATTACCAGGTTCTCGTGCAAAACTTCCTGAACAAGTATCCCTTGCATGCTTCACCTTCCTGCAATGTTTTACCCCTATATACATGAGTTTTCAACATAAAAGGCAACCATTTTACAGCCTAGTCACAAACAAAAAGTCCTATTCCATCACAACAGGAGATTAGTGTTAGAAAGTTCATCAGAAGAAGTGTCTTAATATAAGGGGTTAAGTTGGCAGTCCTCAAAACACCTATCTCTGGAGCAGTCTCCTTGACTCCAATAGAATTGATCTAGAAGAAGTCCAGATTCTTTCTTTGTTTTAATTGACTTCATAGCCATATTTTACTTACCCTGTGATGTTGATATTGTCAATAGAAAACTATAAACATGTTTTTCTTTTTCTCAGGAAAGAAGGTTTCTGTGATGGAGAAGCCAATCCCTCCTGCAGAACCTGCGGAACCTGTAGTTATGGGTAGCATGGCTATTGGGTGTACATCTCTTGCTTTTGCAAAGACTGCTGCGACTCTTCGTGACATGCCTTTGTACTTACATATCGCTTTGCTGAAATATGATCAGGTACTTGTGTGGATTTTAGCATCCAGAATTCTCTCTCAAGATAGGAATAAGAAGTAATCCAGATATACGTGCAGCCTAAGTTCTGCGGAACCTTTTGCTCAATGTTGATGGGGCTTGTATCGCAACCACATTCTAGTACATTTATTACACAAGTATGGCTTAGCTCTGTGCTCTTTCTGCCACCAGAATCCATAGGATTGGCCATAATGAAATTGGCAGATATCTCTGTGCTAGAGCCAGTGCTTAATCCTCGCCTGGTGTATTGCTGTGCAAATTTGTGCCTTGGTCACTAACATGCAAGTGTCACGTTTTGTGACATAGCAATTAATTCCTTTAGTTTTAATTCTAAGGCATCCAGGTAGTTGATGTTGCCCCATGCTTACTGTGCTTACTTAATTTAATGGGGTATGTGCTGTTGACCAGCAATTAAGCCTCCCAGAGAACTGCATGGGATGGGATGGGATCTAAATGCTGAAAGTAAGTAAATAATATGGAGCAATCAAGCTGCGTCTACAGTTCCAGAAGTCCATAGTATTTGGGGGCATATGTACGGTAATCATTTTACTGTTCCAGTTAATTTGCAAAGTGAAGCCTAAAGAAGTTCCTGCATGACTTTTTCCACTTTAGGAATCGCCTAAAGAACTGGCTTTGCCACTTCCGATGGCAACAGTTTTGAGTTGTGGAAAATCATCACCTGGAAAACTGAATCTATTGAAAGAAGTGATGGTTATACCTCCACACTGGTTACCGGTTAAACAGGTACCATGTGCAACTGTTTTCCCTTTTGTTTATAATAAAACACAATATTGAAAAGCACTTGGCCATATTATAATCAACTTGTAAGAAGTAAATTGCGTTTTTATGACATAATCCAACTCCTCATTCTCTACGCTTATACCTGCTGTCTTCAATCGGAGTAATAGTGAACAGGGTGTAGGGTTGAAGCCTTACTGCCTCACTACTTGTTACATTCATGGCACATTACTAATGATGTGGGGTTAAAAGTATTAAATACCAGGCATTGGGTGGGTGGAGGGCATTGTTCTCAGGAATGAAGTATGTGGTTTCAGTCTACCCTCTCCAGTTGTGATAAAGGTGAAAATCGTCCACTCCATGTGGCAATTAGCATGAGGAAAAAGTCTCATTGGTGTCTCCTCTGTGCTTGGTGGTATTATTATTATTATTATTATTATTATTATTTATTATAAGATTGCTAAACACATCATTAATGTAACATGTTATTAGGTCCTTAAACATAACAAAAAATTTCTGAATAAATAAAAAATATTTGTCCAGTAGCACCTTAGAGACCAACAAAGTTTGTTCTGCGTATAAGCTTTCGTGTGCATGCACACTTAATGCACACGAAAGCTTATACGCAGAACAAACTTAGTTGGTCTCTAAGGTGCTACTGGAGAAATACTTTTTTATTTATTTCGACTGCGTCAGACCAACAAGGGTACCTACCTGAATCTAAAACATTTCTGAGTTGGTTATAAGTATATGGAGGAAACATGCATATGGAAGTGTGTAATACATGGCTGTGCTTTTAATGCACAAGACCCATTCATTTATATCTGGGAAGTTGCCCGTGGATGTGTCTCTTGTGAGTAATATTGATAAAGGAAAGATATAGCAGAGTTCTGTGTTATAGTAGGCATTTCATTTTCACAAAATGAGACATCACATTCATATATAGAACGAATGAGTTATTCTCCGGAAAGGTCATTATTATATCTTCAAATACATTGAAGATAAGTTTTGAAATTTCACTGTCATAGATGAATGTTTTTGTCAAATTGCCTTCCCAGGAAAATTTTGTTCAATACCCACCCCACTCCCCTCAGATTAAGGATGTATAATGGTACACTCATGGAACAACTGAGAGCAATGAAGTGGGCGAGATGGGAAAGAAATTTAATTAGATATGGTAATCTTCTTTTGAATCAGGTGGGAATTGGCATAGATCCCCAATTACCAGTTCCTAAATGAAAAAAAAAATGGTTAAAGCAAACGTTTCATTCTATTGCACAACATCATGTGTGTGAACAAAATTAACTCAGGTATAATTTTTTAATTGCATGTTGGCACAGCTGATTATAATCTTGTATCCTCTTCAAAGGCCAAGGCACAACTCAAGGCCTTGTGAACCACGCTGAGATCTTTTGATGAAGGGTGGTATATAAATCTAATAAATAATAATAATAATAATAAATAATAATAATAATAATAAATAAGTGAAAGGCAAAACCATTTTTTCAAGGAGATGGAGCTTGAATGATAATACCTGAATAAAGCAGTAATGTTTCAGAAGTTATTAGGCGCCTGGCTAGTACTCTTCGCTGGTTGCGGTCCTGATACCCTGCCTACCATGCAAGGCATTCTTTATGCTCATACTTGCTTTCCCTCCTGCTAATACCTGGATTTACCTACTTGGCAGGATTAAAGATACTCTTAATCCCCTACAGAACATGGCCACTGGTGTTGCAGTTTCTCCAAAACTTCTCATGCAACTTGGAACATGTCTATTAAAGCGAATAGCTGCAGTTCAATGTACTAGTACTAGTACAATGCACTAATAACCAATCAGAAGGTCAGTGGTTCGAATCCCCGTGACGGCTCCCATTGCTCGGTCCCAGCTCCTGCCAACCTAGCAGTTCAAAACCACATCAAAGTGCAAGTAGATAAATAGGTTCCGCTCCGGCGGGAAGGTAAACGGCGTTTCTGTGCGCTGCTCTGGTTCACCAGAAGTGGCTTTGTCATTCTGGCCACATGACCCAGAAGCTGTACGCGGCTCCCTCGGCCAGTAAAGAGAGATGAGCACCGCAACCCCAGAGTCGTCTGCAACTGGACCTAATGGTCAGGGGTCCCTTTACCTTTACCTAGTAACTTTTGGAAAAGGTCACTTGTTTTCAGAATGTACTTGTTTTGAGCCTGGCTGCTTTGGGATGGGTGGCAGTTGCTGTCAGAGGAGGAGGAGAGTGCAAGCATGCCAACAGCATGGAGTGGACCAAGGAGGGTGATGCCGCCAGCTCCATTGCCTTTAGAGGCTATGGGAAGGGAGGCAGTTCCCCTGGCTCCCTGTCAAGCCCCATACAAACAGGGAAGGACTGCCTTAGCAATCAACCAGTCAGGAGGGGCGGTTGGACAGCTGGAGTCAGAGGGTCTGACCTCTGGCCTCTCACAGAGAACTCAGTGCTGTCTGCATCACTGGGAACAGGCCCATGCCCCATTTGGAGAAGTGTGTGCCACTAGTCTCATTGGGAAAGAGGCTTGTGGGCAAGTGACCATGTCTAGCTTTTAGAAGCTGGTGGAGGGATGTGCCCATTTTTGTTTTTGTTTTAGATTTCTTAGCTTTCATTCGGTCATGAACTTTTAGGCTGTAAAGGTAAAGGGACCCCTGACCATTAGGTCCAGTCGTGACCGACTCTGGGGTTGCAGCGCTCATCTCGCTTTACTAGCCGAGGGAGCCGGCGTACAGCTTCCAGGTCCTGTGGCCAGCATGACTAAGCCGCTTCTGGCAAACCAGAGCAGCGCACGGAAATGCCGTTCATCTTCCTGCCGGAGAAGTACCTATTTATCTACTTGCACTTTGACGTGCTTTTGAACTGCTAGGTTGGCAGGAGCAGGGACCGAGCAACGGGAGGTCACCCCGTCGCGGGGATTCGAACCGCTGACCTTCTTATCGGCAAGCCCTAGGCTCTGTGGTTTAACCCACAGCGCCGCCCGCGTCGCTGATCTGTAGCTGTAGTAAAGCTTACTTACACACATACTGTCACTGAGTTTGGAATGGGAGCCAGTGCAATTACTTTTAATAGGAAAAAAAATGTGGTTCTGTGGGATTTTTTAATTTTATTTTTCAGGGTGTAGAAAGATGTGTGGATATTCAGAGAGAAGTAATGAAGTTGCTGAGTCAAACTACTAACATGGTGAGATAAGTTATAAATTAATCATTTTTTGATTTTCAGGAATGTGTGTGTGTGTTTATGATATGTGTGTGTTTGTGTTTGTGTGCATATATACCTTGCTTTACAAGAAGGTATACACAAGTCTGGTCTGTTGCCCTGGTTGACGAGTTAACTTTTCAAGTAAAAGCCACCAGAAGTAAATCAAACCCATTATCTTTTTATACAGTATGGGCAACCATTTATTTCATTTATGCACTAGGAAGACCAAACAAGAAAGCCACCTCAAACTCATGGGAACTTATGGGGAGACCCATTTAATTAGGAACTCAAGTTACTATTATGTCTGTTTTTCACATTTCTGTGCAGGTGCCAGGTTGTCTATTAAAATTTTCTCAATAGAATGAACGATTAGCTGCTTTTGTATTGGCTTATGGCTCACGTTTATTTATGGACACATATTTGTTACTTGCTGTGACAAATAAATAAAATTTCTAAAAGAAAAAAGCACACAAATGATTGCATTAAATTCCTTAAATTAATTGGAAGTGTCACAATATTCGAATACCGGTATATAAAATACTTAATACCCTAATTGGCCCATGTTATCAATGCAAGCTTGTTTGCTACACTGCTTTGTTACTGGAGTGGTAATGGAGAAATACACCAATAACATACAATATGTCATTTATATTTCATGTGCCTAAATTCTGAAAAAAGTCATTAATGTGCTTCATTTTATTTTCTGCAGATAATCTGTTCAAAATCAGGGAGGTTTATTCATAGTGAAGTTTTGGATATCTGTTGTCAGTTTGCAACAAATACATTGTGTTCCAAACTCTGTGTTTTCTACTACAGTATACCCAACCTTTATATTGGATAGTATATTTGAAGCAATTGCAGTATTTAAAAGATGGCTAATTTTTTTGGTTATTAT
The DNA here is from genome assembly GCF_963506605.1 of Zootoca vivipara. Taxonomy (NCBI): domain Eukaryota; kingdom Metazoa; phylum Chordata; class Lepidosauria; order Squamata; family Lacertidae; genus Zootoca; species Zootoca vivipara. Next base: position 52,210,631 of record NC_083280.1, read on the forward strand.
TTTTCCTGAATATATAATGTTGGTGTTTCTAAACAATTTTTCAAAACCTTTGTAACAGCCTAGTTCTATGGGAGAAGGTAAAAAGACTGCACGGGATGCTGCAAAAAAAGCTCCGGTAAGAAAAAAATAACAATACAGTTTTAAACAAAACTTGCATAAAACAGTTGTTAGAATCATAAGGTGATAGGTTATTAGCAAGTGTGATGGTTCTTGATGTATTGAGACTTGTGTACCATTATTTGTTGGGAGGGATTTATATTATAATATATTGTGCATAGAACAGAAGATTGCTTTCCATCAATCAGCCTTTCTGACATAATTATATCAACCATTAGAAGCTCAGGTTTGTAGGAATTCCTGCTGCAATCCACACTGATTGAAGAAGGAAATGGAGGCACACACTGTCTCTTAAACCTGGAACCAATGTAACTCCTGTGATGATGGCAGCATAGTGCTCAAAGAAGCCATGCTGGTTTTGTCTCTAGTTCCTGTTGCTTAGATCTGTATCAGTCCACGGCCTGCGATTTCCTAGGTATTCTAGAGACTCAAAATGTGGTGCATCCACTGCCTATGAGCTAGGTTCAGTCATGCTCAAAAGCAGAATATGAAACAGTCCAGTAAGAGTTACTTATTATTGATAGCCAAATTGGAAGCCCAATTTGGTTAGGAATGATTTTTTTAAAAATTATTTATTATAAGAGCATTCCTAAAACAACCAATTCAATAAAAATATCAGTGATGCACACTACAATAATTAAAACATCATAACATTATAAAAAGCATAAAATGTAGAACATGTTTATTGTATTTTATTAATTAGACTGGGAGTTAACAATGCCCCATGAGGATGTATGTATGAACAAATATGGGTTATGTAGTTTGGATGGTGAGGAGCGGATGTTCTCCAGGATAGGGAGAGAAGAGCAGGTAAATTTAAGTGGAAATTTTACGTGTACAAATGCATTTAAAAAATGCTTTTTCTGTAATACTCTTTGATTTAATGTTTAATAAATGATTACATTAAATAGATATATTTTGTTTAAACCATTGCTAAAAACCATTTTGATAAGGTAAGAGAGGAAACTAAATAAATACTGTGTGAAAAATGTAGTGTGAAAAATAAGAATATACAGGATCATATTTAACATTGTATCCGCTCAGAGTTAGACCCACTGAAATGAATGAACATGACTAACTTAGCAGTAATAATTTCAGTGGGTCTACTCCAAGTAGCAGTTACTTGCACATAACTGATAATCACATAGACTTTTCTTACAAACCACTGATTTAGTAGGATTGGGGGATGAGACAAATAAGCATGCATATAATTGCAGCCTTTTGGGTTGATATGCTACATTGTTTGCATTCTAGGGCCAAGATGGCATCTGTTTCTGTTGTCATTGCCACAAATTGCCCACTTTTAAATTGACTTCAGTGGAAGAGTTCGGCGCATGGTTAAATCTCTCCCACTGAATCAGATTAATTAAGCTTCATTTTAAGTGAATCATGTCCATTATTTTTGTTTCATATTTTATTAAACTTCATAGGAATACTGCATCATTTGGAAGCAGTAGAATTGTTTCATCCTGTTTCTTTTGTTTAATTGCCTAAGGACTACAATATATTTCTATTTTCTCCCTTTCAAACTTTGTGGAAGTATGTCAAATCTGAATGTATGAAACAGCATGCTTGAAAATAGTATTCTTATCTCTATGTATCATCTGTTCATAGAAACTGGGAACATTAGCCAAGCCGTCTGCAAGAGGCTGGTTACCTTCATGTAGATGCTGATAATTTATATATAGCTGATGCACATCCAAAATAATAATCCAATCATAAACCGAATTATAAAATACTGGTAGCTATACAGGGAGAGAATATCCTATCTGGCTAGGTTGTAGGACAGTATGGTACCTATATAATGCAGCAGGGGATGGGCTTGGGGGTCTTATTTGGAGATTGGTAGAACACTTCTTGACTATATGAAATTAATACCAGTGTTTTTAAATTCATTTACAGTCTCCTGTTCTTAAAAAGATGTCTCACTTGGGCTGCCTGGTAACAGGGTTTGAAAGTCTTGAACAACCTCTGGCTTTGATCCAGTCTGCTTGTACACACCTTTCCTTGGAACTAGGAATAGATGTATACTTGGGAATAAATTGTGCTGCTCATGAACTAATCGACTGTGTAAGCATTAATTTTTTGTGTCTTTTTTTTCAACATTCTTTTGTCTTTTTCAGTATCTCTTCCTCTCTCCCCAAAAGGGATCCATCAAGGGGATGGGCTCTGTAAAGGGAAGGAAGTCTATCAACAGACTTCATTCATGCAAAAGGCCAATGGCTCCTTTGTGGCACCTCAGTGTTTCTAATTATCGTACTTTAGTCCTATCATTATCTATTAAAAAGAAAAGTGAGCAGCTTCAACTCTGATAGTGATTTTTACCTTTCCGTATTTTTTAATTTTAGTCCAAGGGAAAATATGAAGTGATACTTGGAACGCTCAAGAGCCCTGATGAAATGGTGGATGTGTATGTGGACCTAATTCGTAAATTCCCAGCTATTATGACATTAATAGATCCACTGAGGAAAGAGGTAGGAGCTTTCTCTCTCTTTGTTTTGGTATTTTTATCACTGTCCTCGAGGAGAACCCAACAATAAAAGAAACACATAAAACGTGCTTAAACTTTGGGAGGGGTACATTTTATAGAAAAGAGGAAGTCATAGAGGAAAGAAAATTTCACTGAGCTTCATTCCTCAGCATTGTGGCCCTGACCCAATTAAAGTCAGACACACTTCAGTCCTACTAAAATCAGCGTGACAGGATTTTGACTAAGATGACAATCCTGTATCGGGATATGTCTGAGTAGACAAGAATAGGATTTTGTTGTAACCTAAGCTCCATTATAATGCTTAATTCCCATTGATATCAAACTTTAGATGGCTGAGGGCCTGTTTGTATGAAATGTATGAGATGCATGCATCATATTAAACCTTCGTTTTCAGAGAAGGATTGCAAAATACAGCAGCACAGTTAACTAGGACAATAATATTTGCTACATTTCTGTGTTCAACTATTTGATATTTTAACTCTATATATTGTTGACTTGTGTTTTGTTGTGAACTACCTTAGAAGGATTTGTATCCTGAAAAGAGGGCTATAAGTGACTATAATAAATAAATACATAAAGTAAAAATCAGTGGCAATGCAATTACCTTCAATTAAGTCTATCTCAGTAGACTTAGGACATTTAATAGATATATGCTTATAGATAAAAGTCTTGTTCTCTACCAACTGAGCTATCCCAGGTCACATGACAACATAGATTGCCATCAGAGCTCAAATGGCCAAAAAATAGGAAAGCAGTTTAGAGCAGGCATGCCCAAACTGCGGCCCTCCAGATGTTTCGGCCTACAACTCCCATGATCCCTAGCTAACAGGACCAGTGGTCGGGGATGATGGGAATTGTAGTCCAAAACATCTGGAGGGCCGAAGTTTGGGGATGCCTGGTTTAGAGCCTCACAGTTTTAAAGTTGTGATATTAACTTAAAGTCAACATTTGTCATCTATTGTTGGAAAGTTATAGTAGTTTCATTCTAGATATCTGCTAGTTCTGTATGCAAATTGAAATTGAAAAGTTGACCATGCACTTGTACCATTGTAGGAGCTAAAGTGAGTGTATTTTTAGTGTATTTATGAGGGAGAGGAAACCATCAGAAACACATGCTGCAGTGCCTACATGTTTTCTGCAGTCTCTCCACACTCCTGAGAAAGGCTGTGTGCTCTGGGGCTTTCCTCTTCCTACTGTGAGGCTGGTAGAAGTGAGTAAGGAGAAAAGAGAAATAAACTTGGACATCCTTGAGCCTCGATTGGACTGTCAGACAGTCTAGTTAGTTGCCAGCTAACTGCTATAAAACAGGATAAATGCTTTCATATCTGAGCAAGACTGAACTCCCAAATATAACTGCCTCCTGTCCCCTCTTATTGCAGGCCATTAAAATCCAGACAAAACTAAGAGGTCTTACAATAGTTCTGGGAAGACAATCAGGCTGTGATTTTGGCAAGTCTCCAAAAGGAGAGAATTCTGTAATTGTGGAGCCACCATTGTACATGCCCATGGCATACAGATTGTATACTGAGAAAATGTTTTGTCAGTCTTTCTCAGAAATCATAGTGGAGACATACGAGAGAGGATGGAAATACATATCTTGCTGCTTTAGAATTAATTACTGGCAAAATATTGGTAAAATATACAAGTTTCTGTTGTAGAGGTATGGATAAGGAAATGTTGGCAGACAAGGCATGATGGATAACATTGATTTCTTTTAGACCTAAATGAGGCAGGAAAATTCACTATTGATTTTTTAAAAAACCAGCCTTCTGTTGCAAACTGTAATAGGAAGAAAACTGATACACATAAATATAAACACATTTATTTATTTTTTAAAAAGAGAAAGTGTTGTGAAGTTCATTGGGGGGAAATGTGAAACAGGAAACATTACATATGGTTAAATATATAACTATTGATTCTGCTTTACTGTTACCATATAAAATGCATTGTTTTACAATAAATTGTTCTCTTTTGTGTATAAAAAATGTAACAAGAACAAATTTTAATATAGGGAAGATGGCAGGGTTTTTCTTGGTATTAGGAACAAAGATGACTATTGCTTTACTGCAATCATCTGTTTACTTGATGCCTCTCTGGGTATTTAAAAGGAAAGGAAATAAATAGCACAATATAGTCCTGTGAGGTTCCAGTACCACAAAGAATGTTGATGGCTTAGAGATAAACTATCTTTATCTGAAGAGGGAATTCAGAGTTTACATTGCATGCCAAAGCCTGCCTTTGCTGCTACCTTTGTTGGATGGGAACACGCTGTTGCTCAGTAATAGCTATGCTAAAGTCCATAGGCAGCTTCCCATACACCTTCCAGCCAAGTGGGAAAGGGAAAAGAAAAGGTCCAAAGCAGACCAACAAAATTCAGTGGTTTATATGCACAGCACACATACACACACTTTTCATCCTCAGACCTGCAAGAAACATCACAGTTCAAGGATACATTTCAGCAAAACAAGATCCCTCAAGGGCACAGAGCAGAGCCAGTGGGGGGCAGGGTATGGCCTGTCAAGAGGGCGTGTGACTTTTGGAGAACCCTCACATCCTACCTTACTGTATAGCAATCAAATATATGGCGGTGGTTATAATTATTTAATTCACGAATTGTTTCCCAAAGTGATTTGCAATATAATAAAAACATAGAGAAAACAGTTACATGTGTAAAATCATGTTTATGATACCGAGTACATATATTTATAGTTTAAAACAAAAACAGCACATACATAGACTTGACTCAAACCCATTACCAACTGGGATAAATATCTCGGTTTAGAAGGGTTGGCCATTCACCAATTGGCTGGCGCTGATGGGAATTGAACTCCAGCAACATCTGGAGGGTGCCATGTTGGCTGTCCCAGCTATACAAAGTAGCGAGGGAAGAGTGGGAACCAAAAAATGCACACTTTGGGTTCCTATTCCAAGCAGGTTAGAGCCTTAGACAGAAGCACTTCTGTAGGATTGCAGGTATTAGTTGTGGGGCCCCATTTGTCTTCTCTAAAACAGCACATACTGAAGTTTATACTGAAAATACAGAGTATCCATCTGGTTTCTGGCATTAACTTCTGAATTTTTTAATCCCTTATTTTGCTATTTGTATAGGACCGGCAGCAGTGGATCACATTACGCAACACGTTGGGATCTAAATGTTATATTTTTGCAGAAGAATTGTGCAAGAGTGTATCTAAACTTATGGAGAACCACGACATACCAAAATGCAGTGGTCTCGTCCTAAAATATACCAATGAAGCTAAAATTTCTGACCTCTGTAAAATAACTCGACATTTAGATGGTGAGGAGAGGAAAGAACGGAATTAAAATGAAGTACACACTATAGGTTTGCCTATACGATCTGTAAAAGGATGTAACATGTTATACTTACCGTATTTTTCGCTCCATAGGATGCACCTGACCATAGGACGCACCTAGTTTTTAGAGTAGGAAAACAAGGGGGGGGGGAAATATTTTGCTTTCTTGAATTGTCCTAGGCATAGCAGCCAACTCCTAGAGGCCTAGGTGCCTTTGCCCCCCCCCTAAATATTTGAGGAAGCTTCTTTTGCAAAGGGGGAAAGCTCCATTTTTTGGGGGATCAGCTCAAAGTTGTGCAGCTTTGTTTGCAATGGGAAAAGCCGCGTTTTTTATGGCGGGGGGTCAGCTCACAATGCATCTTTTTTGCAAAGGGGGAAAGCTCCATTTTTGAGGATCAGCTCAAAGTTGTTGAGCTTACCTTGCAAAGGGAAAAAACCCTGTTTTTATGGGGTTCAACTCACAGTTCTTCAGCTTCTCTAGGAAAGGGATCCATTTCTACTGTTTCCAGACAGATAATCTAATCAGCCAGTCACATGTCGCTGGGGAAACAAGCAGACTCTCTCTGCAAACAACAGTTGAGGTCTGGGCAAGGGGCCTGTGCGGGGCTGGGAAGGGAACTAGCGTCTCTTATCTCCCTCCCCGATCTCTTGCAATCAGCTGCTGAGCGGCTCCTTTCAACACTCTCTTCCCCTCTTGTTAGCCTTTAGCTCTTTCTTAAAAAAAGAAAAGAAAAGCACGATATGCCTTTAGCCCCTGGGCAATTCGGCACCAGGGAACATGCATTCGCTCCATAAGATGCACAGACATTTCCTCTTACTTTTTACGAGGAAAAAAGTGTGTCTTATGGAGTAAAAAATACGGTAAATACAGTAATTGACAGTGTTAGAATTGCTTATTAGACAAAATTGGCTCTCATCATGGCACAACAATAGAGTTGTGGGTTCATGTTCAAAATATATTAAATGAATTCTTAGAATACAGTTCAGCTCAAAGTGCTGTATAGAGCCAGGGTAACAGGGCGTATCTCTCATACAAAGCGTTTCTGTTGTATATTTCTATGGACATTTTACAAGTTTTCAAAATGTAACAAAGCTGCTGAAATAAATGAACTCTAAGCTTCAGAATTGAATTTATACTACTAGAGAAATGGTTTCCCCCTTCTTTAATCTGCAGCTATATTTTGTATAAGTTTAGATTAAATTAAATGCCTCAGTGCCTCACTTTTGCCTTGAATATGCTACCAAAATGATATGTTCAGTCATTAGTAGTCATAGAAAGTCACAGAGCAAGTATTTAAGCTGTTATACAGAATGCCCACAATCCAACACTGAGTTAAATGAGTCCTAGCCCCTTTAAATAAGTGAGCTTAAGTTCTCAAACCTCAATTGGATCATAGACAATGGATTTAACAGAACAAGAGAAGACATAGAAAAAACAAAACAAGAAAAAACTATTGTAATAGCCAAAGGCAAACAATGGAAAACAGCTAGTATTTTGGCCGGATAGAGAAATTAAGACCAAAAGCACTTTTCATTTCCATCCTATACAGGTCGAAAGCGCATTTCCATTTTAGGCAGTCCAGATGGAGAGACTTCTGATGACAGTCTTGTAGACCTGGCAAGTAAAGTAGCGAAAGCTGTTCAATTGCTCAAATACTGCTTTTTATCTTGATGTGGCCCATAGTAGAAATGTTGTCTGTAGTTGAAACACAGGTAACCTTTTAGAAAATTGGCTTTTTTGAGAGAGTCGCCTTTTAAAGAGAGTTAATCTTTGAACTGTAAGCGGGGGAAGATGCACAACAGTGGGCAATGGTAGCACTGTGAAAATATGTATTGTCTCTTGCTGACATTTTAAGGAAAAGTTAAGCAAATTATTCAAAACATAGAGCACTGCCAGTATTTCTTGAATAACAGGTCTTAATGGACTCAGGCTAGTCTCTTTGTGTTAAAGCATAATTGCATAGAGGATGTCACTAAAAATTGGCCACTTATTTAAAATTAATGTGTGAATTTTAGTCCAATCACCCTACCCTGCCTCCTGCTGTCTTCTGAGCTTCCAATTCCCTTCCTTTCAGCACTATACTGTTTTCCTGACTCTCAGCTCAATGTGGTTTCCCTTTCCCCTTCTCTGGCTTGGATAGCTTTCTCCCTACCTATCCCACCAATGCTAGAGCTTGCATGAAATTCCCTCCTAGCAGCGTTTTTCCTTTGAGTCATTGTAGCCAAGGTATTTGTTAAAATGCCATGCCTGACATTTCTTCTTACTCTTTGACCTTAACAGCAGTCCAGTCAATGGCCTGTTTACACGAAGGTCATGGAGTTCACATGACGGAAGCAAAAAATTAACCAGAAGCCAAATTTTAGCACAGTATTACAAAGCAAAGGACAGTTTCAGTACACACACACTGTCCTGTGGAATAAATGCTCCGGCTATGCATTTGGCAGTGTTACAAACACAAGCATAAATGCTGAATTGTAGGCCTCCACATAGAGATGAGAAATATGAATGTTACATAATTGAAGTTTGCTTCTAAGTCACCCAAGTTATGTAAATAGCAGGAAACGGGATTCATTTCCCCCCTCAACACTGGAGGTTTAAAATGCTTTTGTTTTTGTTTAAGGCTGTTGGACTGAGAACTAAGTTCATCAAGTTGGGAGGTCTTTCACGTGGTGAGAGGGTGGCCAAATACAACCGTCTTCTTGCAATAGAGGAAGAACTTGGCAAGAATGGAAGACTTGGTAAAAAAAAACCCCAACCCTCTTTCTTACATTGTTTTCGGTGTTTAATGAATAAGAATACAAAGATTGGAAAAGGAGTGATTGGAAACACTCTGCAGGAGGGAAGGAGAATCAAAAGACTATAAATAAGCACTTGCAGAAAACAGGATGACGTTTGCCACAAAGTACATTGCCCTTATAATGAGTTGTCTGTTTACCTGAATGTGAAAATAAGACATCCTTTAGGCACAGCCTACAACAAACTTTTCATGAGCAGAACTAATTGGTTGGAATCTTCAAGGCCAATGGAGAACATTTATAATGTTGTTGGGTTTTTTTGTTCACACAGAATTTTAGCTGGAGGCAGGCATGTTGCAGATGATGCTTTGAAACTTGTTCTGTAGCATTCCATATAAAGATGCAGAAATATAGTGCTGGGAAATGCTATATGCCAACTGCATATTGAATATCGGATGTAGTAGCAGTCCTGGTAAGGGACCTGCTTTGTGATCGGTCAGAGGCTTTGCACTCAGAGGTTCCAGGTTCAATCTGTGGCACGTCTGACTAAAAGGAGTTAGCAAGTAACGTGAAAGGTCTTTTCCTGAGACCCTGGAAAGAGCAGTTGCATGGACAAATGATCGGGCATGGTGTAGGACAGCTTCCTATGTTCCAGTTCATTCTGCCAGTGGGATCAACCCAAATGAAAAAAGTATTTCCTTTTATATTTCCCATGGCATGTCATTGGAACTTTACATTTGTCAGCTGTTCCATAGGCTGTGCAAAATCTATGGGAACAATCCTTCCCTATGCTGGATCCCGAAATGGCATAGCAGAGGCCTGGTATCCCTGCTTTCTTCCTTGGTGCGTACACACAGATGCAGGCACTGTGCCAAGCCATTACAGGGAATGAGTGTATGTGCCCATACCGTGTTTCTCCGAAAATAAGCCATACCCCCAAAATAGGCCATACCCCGAAAATAAGCCATACCCCGAAAATAAGCCATAGTGATAGGCAGTTTAACCTTGTAGGTTAAACTGTACCATACTTAATAATTTTTTAAAAAGACATCCCCTGAAAATAAGCCACCGTGTATTTTTTTGAGGAAAAATAAATATAAGACGGTGTCTTATTTTTGGAGAAACACAGTAACTCCATAGCCCCTCTCGTAAGCTAAGGAGCATGAGTTTGAAGCTCACATTCCTTCAGCAGAGTGAGGACTGGATTAATATACGAGGAATACATAGGCTTCCCATCTCCTAGATTGACCTGAAACAACTTGGATGTGGCCTGTTTAAGTACACGGATGTTGTGCCTGCTCAGCAAAGAACTATGCCCTCTGATGCTTAAATATATGTTAAAATACAAGAACAAATTGCAGCTGCTGTATTCACAGATGTAGTAGAATAGAATTGTTTACGAATGAAATAACAGTCCATACTTCTACAGAGTCGGTGTAGTGTTATTTGCTAGGAGTGTGAGCTGTGAGGCAAGGCTTGGCTTTACACTGCACGTGACTTTACAGTGCAATTCTACAACTGTACTCCTAGTTAGGTATGTCTAGGATCCCAGCCATACCAGTTTAAACTCCATAGTTACAAGCCTGTTAAGTTGAGCACTTTTAAATCACATTGCTTTTGCTGAAAGACTTTTGTAAATATGTGCTTTTTTAAAAAAAAATACTCAAATATTCCATTTCAGGTGAAAGAGAGGATCATGAATTTGTTGATTATACTGAAGAGGAGGAGGAAGAAGAGGAGGAAGAACTTGAGTCTACTGATATTACTGCAAGGACAGAGCACTCTGCTACATAGTGATGTTTCAGACTTGGCATTTATTGGCCCAGAACTGACCCCTGAATTCTTCATTTTGAGGCCAACAACATCTTCCCACAGGACTATCACAATGGGGCAACAGTTGGCACGACACAGTCACTCCTTTGGTTTTATTATCCTTTAAAATGTTTGTATTTCTGCTATCCATCCTTTAACTCAGCTTAATGGGAATTTATCATATGGAATAATAGTTGGTTTGTTCTATAAAGATATGGCAGCACTCTCTTTGAATCAGGGAAACAGTGTAGGGCAGAATATTCTACAAGGACCACAGAATCCATGAGTAATGCATGCTTTACTAATCTGTTATTCCATTTATGAATGTGTTTTTTAAATGCAGTGTTCACTTTGGAGTCCTTTTTTCCAAAGTAAGCACCATAATAATAAAATTTAAAATGTTTGTCATAATTTTGTTTTAAGACATTAATTTTCACACACAATTTTAAAAACCACTTTGCCAAGCTGATTTTCCTTTCCAATAACAGTGTCAGCAGTCAAAGTACAATTCAGGTTTATATATCTCTGAAGTAAAATTCTATGAAAGTTTCAATAGATCAGGGTTGATGAAATTCTCACTCAGAGCCAAATTTGGCCACCCAAGCTTCTTTATTTGGCCTTTGAGACTCTTTCCAGGCCACATCCCTCACCAGTTCTGCTCTGTGGTCTCCCTCAAGTGCTTTTGCCTGACTTGACTATATATGCTTGAATTATAATGCCTATTGTATGCCTGATGTGGCAGGAATATACCCTGCTGTACAAGGCAAAAGTCACATCCATTACTCTGCTCATTTTTTGCACCCCACCCATCACCACTGCCCATCGTCTGAAAAAAACATTTCCCAGCCCTGGAGTCTACAGTGCTAAATTTCAAATGCAGCTGTGCAGCCAAATGCACTGAGTAATCTTCTCTGCAAATGCTTCCCATTCAACAGAAGACCTCTATCTTTGTACACAAATAATGCATATTTTGATTTGACTCCTTCCACGGATGTTAATTGGCATGATATAACCTGTATACAGAACCTGTATTCATACATACATACATAGGACCTTGACTGGGCTGGCTTTCATCACTGACTGCTAGCCCCGTGCTTTTTCTGGGACTCTGTCTGTCTTAAGGACCCATCTTTGATTCCCGTATCTTACGGCCAGTCACCAGTTTTGCTACATGACAGACTAAAAACTGATGTAGCAGGCTACCCCTGTCTTAAAGCTGGAAAGAACAACAAAATGCCACAATTTCTGGGAAAGTCAAAAACCTTTTTTTAATAAGCAGCATTAAAAAGATAAATAATTTATATCATAGTATAACAAATAATTTAACTAGAAAGAAATACATTTTTCATTTTTTTGCATTTTCCTGTAAGAATTCAAGAAAAAATACCTTTAGAAATTGTCATATGAAATTCATTGTAATCAAACTGATATCTAAGTGCAAACACAATTAGTAGGAAACAAAACCTACTGAAGGGCAAGTTCATGGAAAGCAAATGGACATGTTTCCCCATATTTATGAAAGTTAAATGATTAGATCAATCCCATTATTTGCTTAACAAACATGCAAAATAAAAATAAAAATTACACACAGTTACCACACTAACAATGCAATCCTATATGTATCTAACAGAGCAGGTCTCGACCAATACATTTTGCTGCCTGAGGCAGTGCAAGCAAATTGTGCACCTTTGGTCATGGTGCATATGTACCTTAGGCCGGTCAAGTTACTTTGACACCTGAGGCAGAAAATCCCACAACCACCTCTTCCTGGGAGTAAAAAACACAGTAACAAGAAATTAAATAATTATTTGCTGTCCTTTCATGGCACCCAAAATCTGCCAGAGATGGCTGCTTCACTCTGCCTAATGGTAGGGCTGGCCCTGACTCAGACAGTGGGGCTTTCTCCCAGGGAAGTGTGTACTGTATAGGATTACAGCTTTTAATAGTTTTGCTTTTCAGAAGATAAGCATTGAAAAACTACTATAAAGCAAGCTAACAAACCAAACACATACATCTTTTAATCCTAATTACTGATCATTGTGTCCTATCATTAAAATCTCAGTGCATTGAAGAACATTACCACCCAATTTCAAACATTAAATTGATCAAGTTTTTTTTTTTTTTTAAGGAGAAAGTCCTGATCACACCTGTTCACTGTAGTGTAAAAAGCATGTTGATTTTGGAAACGTGAAAACTCTGTAAAAACACATTTGTCACTGTCTTCACTGGAGGAATGAGTGATGCCACAATTGTGCTGTGTAAGCTATTTCACCTACTTAAAAAAACCCACCCTGCTTTGACAGGCTATTGTTTTCAGGTGTCATTTTACAGTAGAATAAAAGATAGAAGCCTGGTGCTGATTCACTAAAGAACTGCAGCATATATAGCAGGCACATCCAACTCCCAAGAGGCTGCGATATACTCCCAGTATAAAAAAACTGGCAGTGATCTACGCATTGTCATTGGAGGGAGGAGGAGCGTGCGTGGGGTGGGGTGGAGGGTATATGGGTTGCTCCAAGTTGTTGAGCTTTTTGGGGGCAGGATTGCTGAGTTGTTGCACTTTTGGGGATGATCTCGCGATCTACCAGGATCAGCCAGGGATCTACCGGTAGATCATGATCTACTGGTTGACATGCCTGATATATAGGCTGGTGCTTTGTGGCCCATGTACATGCTGGTTTACAAGTAAATATTCTTTAGGCAGCACAGCACATGCAAATGTTCATTAATCTACTCACTGGAGGGATGCAATGGAGAATGGAATTTTGGTGGTCTCCATATGAGATTCTATTACTCTGCTCTTGATAGTAATAAATTTTATTTATACCCTGCCCTCCCCATCAGGGCGGCTAACATCAGATATAAAACAATTGATTAAAATACAACTTAAAAACAAGGCTAAATACAACATTAAAATGCGGCCTCATTTCAATAGAAAAATCAAAAACTGGGGAAGAAAATGTCAAATCTTCACCAAGGCCGATTATCCAGACTGGTCCTATGTGGGCCAGAAAAAGCCAGGGAAGTCTCCAAATATGAGCTCCATCACAGAAGGAAAAAGGAAAGCCCTTTTCTCTTAAGCCTTATGCCTTTTAAAACAGACAGAAGCTGCTACCTATACTTGATCCTAGATACTATACCTGCATTTATTAAATATGGAGCCACAAGAGAAGGTCAGCTCAATACAAATTTCTATACACTTGGTCTTGTGAAATGATTCAGCTGCCTGCAGCTCCATGTACATGTTACTCGTGCATAAGGCATACTCTAGTACAGACCAGAGCATTTTTAAGAACTGTGCACCGCAATGAATCAATGGAAAATATTTATGAGCAGAACTTTTAAAAAAGCACCACTGGCATTCCCCATGATACAGAAGGAATGTGTCTTTTATGATGATATCTCCTACAACATACCGGTATTTGTATATAACCTTAAAAACTGTGCCTCTTCGCCATATGTAGATATATGCAAACAGTGATCTATCAAAAGCAATACAATTAACTAACAGTGCAGTTCTAAACATTTGTGCTCAGTTCTACTGTTTTTAATTGGACTTATAGCCTAAGTGAATGCACAAGACTGTAGCTGAAGACCCTTTGAATCAGGTGGTAGCTCAGAATTCCTTAAGTCTTGTGGAGAACTCCCTAGTACATTTGGGACAAGCCTTTTGGCTGCACATACATCCTCACTGACCAACATCAAAATGTGGCTCAACACCCTGGCTTGTTCCAAATCTGTTAACCTTGTAATTAAGGAAAGACTTCCTGGTTGGTTGGATTGCTTGTGTGAAGAGACTACATGGATGGCCAAAAGGCTCGCTTATATCTTGGCTTATTAAGGTGAGTAATATTAATCTTTCCTTTTCTAAAACTGATTTGTGGCTGCATCTATCAGTAGAAGTGCATTTCTGTGATTACCTAAATAAGGCTTAATCTATCAGTTTTGGTGAGCTTTCAGTCCTAAAGGCATCAATATAAAATAATAATATCAAAATAAATTTAGATGTATTGCATAATTTAAGAAAGAAACCCAATACAGTAATTAAGTAAAAACTTTCCTGCTGTACAGGAGAAAGTCCAATGTGAGACTTTAAATTGTATATAACTTAAGGTTATTTCAATAAATGATCACAGTAACATGATTAGAGACTGGGAGGAGTTGCATTCAGTAAAGCACTACTCAAAGTAGTCCCATTGAAATTAATAGATGTACGTTACTTATATCCATTAATTTAAATGTGTAGAATTCCAGGCTGCACTATGGAAATTGAACCACTGCAAGCATTTTTGCTTGCCAGATGGAATGATCTCCCCTTGTGCTGTTCTGGTGGGTTTCCTGACCTGAGCAGATTTGGGGAGGTAGCAGGGGGCACACAGCGGGAGAAGTCCTTGTGTGCTAGCAAGACTTATTGCATTGGTTTTTGCTACTGCAACAACTTAGCTGAATCCAACCCAAAGGATCTACTCTGAGTACGACTAAATTGGATACAACCCTACAGAATTAAGCCCTTCCCAGTATACACAAATGAAACAACTGACACTCACTGAAAGGAACTTCCAGAAGTTAATGCCTTTTAGCACATAAATTAGCAATGAGAGCTGCCAGTCTCTTTTGTTTTCCCAACTCTAGTATCTTTATGAAGCTGTTGACCTTTTTCTTCAGTCCCCTTGTCTTGATTCAGATGTCCAGGCGTGTGCTCTTTGGTTTTCTCAGGATTCAGTAGTACCATGGATTCTGCTTCCTTTTCTTTACCAGCAACCTTATTTTTAAGCCCCATGTTGGCTGATGACCTGGAAGCACAAAGCAACATGTAAATATAGGAACAAATCATTAACATACTAACTGGCTTGCATCCCTACTTCAAAAGCACTAAGTACAGATTATTTGGCTATTTTGAGTGCAGAATATGGTAGCTGCCAAGAAGCTATAAGTATTAGAAAGAACAAGAAGAATCCTTTGGGGAGAACGAAATTGATGTGATTGGTCCAATTATTATTGGAGCAGTTTGGGCAATTGTTCAGGAAGGAAGGTTACTCAGCAAAGGCAAGGTGAAATAGAAATGCTGCCATTTCAACTGTTTTGTATTTGATTTGACGGGAAAGCCATAAAGCCCTACAGTTTTAAAGAAAGAAAGCCAGATCACAGAAATAACAAATTGTCATCCTTGCAGAATTTTACGTTCAGGTGCCAGATTTCTTCAACAATAAATTGCTACTTTATAACAGCAAAACCTTGTTCTTCCTCTGATCTTCACAGTTCAAATTATATACATCAGAATCACACCAAACACTGGAACTTGAGACTAACTAATTCAGAACCTGGCTCTAGTCGATCCATTTTGCAAGTCCGTTTGGCCATTATTCAAATCCCAAAGTCTTATTTTATGCAGATTCTGCCTGGTGCTTATTTTTGTTTTTTTGCTGAAAATGGAACAGGTCCCCCCCCCCTTAACATCACTGCGAATGAAACTTTGGAAGTGACATAAACAACAAGAAGAGTTATTTTAGAAAATGCTACCTCTGAAAAGCTGATTGCCCCAACACTATCAAAATGGTCAAAGCCATAAATGCCAAGGTCTTTAAAAAAAATAAATCACTTTAGAGGTAACCATCTTTCAAAATCTCAACAGCTGGACTATTTAACACAATCTGGTGAATCAGAGTATAATTCTTCACTGGGATCTCCACAGGGGGCCTGCATTAGTGGATGGCAGCAATCCAACGGCGGATGCACTGCCAAAGAGTGTGAAGCCTGTGTCATTTACAATAATAAAAAAGGATAACAGAGCAATCATATTTATCACCTTTGAGGACAGAAAAATGGGAGATTAAAGTCTGTCACTATAACACAGTTTAATGGCAAAACCCAGTGATTATGTTCTAGCACAAAATAAAATTGCTGCTCAGGGTTCCTTTGGTGCATCTCCGCCCCCAAGTCCCCTTTTTACACAACTGCTGTTATTTACGGTGCAATATTATTGTTAAAAACCATAAAATCTCTCTCAAGTGTTTACTGCTGACTTACCACACTGTATCCTGAGCTGAAATTTGGCACAGCTTAACGACACAGTGCAAAACAGATTTTTGAATTCTCTATAAAAGAGTACAACCCGCTCAGCTTTATTGTAACTGTCAGTGGTACTTTATTGTTCTGAACACAATCTGTACAGGAGCAGATCATGGTGGGATTGCACTCAGCCCCTACTTCATACCGGAAAAATCTCAGCGGCATTGGTGAAACTTTGCTCTTCTGTTCTGGAATAAGTTTCAGCTGCAATGAAACTGATTTTTAAAAATGCTATCTGTGCATACTATTTTTGTGGGTAGGTCAGTTGGGAGGGGAAAAAAATAAGTCTGCACTGTATTGCTATGAAGGATCACTCAGGCGTTTTTTGACCTATAAACCAGTTTGTATGGCATGGTGTTTAGTACTTGTGAAAGCAGATATGAAGTGACAGAGAGTCTTAACTTCTAGCTCTGTGCATACTCTATTGATAATACGGTTCTGAAAGTCAATATGCAAATTAATAGTTGTGCAGAAAGAAGAAAGCAAATATTTTTTTGAAGAAAGGTTGGCTGTAGTCTCCCGTTTATGTAATGGCAGCAGCACTCAGTCCAGATTTTAAACATCAGCTAAATGCTATTAACCTCTGAATTAAGAACTAAAGACATAATTAACAAGATAAACAGTAACAGCTTGGGGTTTTATTGTGTAAGCTTACACAAACATTCTAATAATAACTGCCATCAGTCAAGAATTTCAAACACCCGCTGCCACTCTCAGTGCAAGGGCTTATACATCACGAAAGATAACACAAATCATGACATGGAAAGGAAAAGTGATAAGACAGTACTCCGCATGAGAGTCAGGGCTATAGGTCGCCTGCCCACCATTTTCATGCGAAGAAATAGTATTAATCCAAACTGCAAACACAAGAGCATAAACTAAGGAATATGTGTGCCTTAGTTTTTTGATCTCCCATTGAAACTTTATTTATTTAGGTATTTTAAACAGCCTTTCCGGTGGCATCCCATCACACTCAAATCCTCTTGGTTTTGATGCAGCATTTGCTTTACTACAATCTGAAACTGAAACCTTAAAAAAAATGAAACAATTCTCTGAAATACATGACAGTCTGACAAATGGCCTTTATAATTTGTAGAAGTAATGGGAACATTGTCATATCTTGCTCTAGAATCTAGATTAGAACAACATTCTCTATCTGAAGTTTATGGGATATCTCCATTGAATGTAAAGCTTCTAGACTCATTAATTCCAATCCTACAAAGGTAACTAGAAACTAATTTGTCACCTTGGAATTATTAAAACATATGGCACCTGGTGGATATGAATCGTGCATCTGAGCCACAGAAGACTACTACAAGTAATACCCCCAAAGACCTCCTCCTCCAAAGACCTCCGTGATTGGACAGGGACATTGGGGATCAGGAAGCCCTTGAGGCAACGTGGACCCAAATTGTTAAAGACCTTGTAACCTGGCCTGGTAGCATACTGGCAACCAGTGCAGACTTTTGAGTACTGGAGCTATGTGCTGGTCAGAGTCTGTCCCCACCAGCAGTCTAGCCACAACATTTTGCACCAGCTAGAGCCCCTGGGCCAGCCCCATAGAGTTCTATGCTTACAAGCCATCAGGGTATTGTTTGAAGTAACAGGATCCTGGTTTACCCCCGAGTAATCTCATTGAGTAGTACTTATACAACACATTAGATACATAAAGAAAATAGTGAGCAGAAATGCTAAGGGCTCCTGCAGCATAGGAAGGTGGATATGAATGGGGACATGACATTGGAGACCTTGTGCTAGATCTCATTTTTAAGAAATATTCTTAGGATTTCTTCTAGCCATTGTATGGCATGCAATAAAGAGCAGCGAGAAGATGCTGAAACTGCTGTTTTAAAGCATGTTTCTGATGTATCTATGCTAGGGTTACCAGATGTCCCCGGCTGCCGGGGACAGTCCCCGGATTTGCAAATCTGTACCCAGGAAACGTGGCAGCGGCAGCCTCAGCAGCCCGGAGCCAGCCTGGTAGCGCAGTTGGCTCTGGCTTGCTTCAGGAGCTGCTCACAGCCGTGGTGTCCGTCATTTTTCCTCGCCAGAAATCCCCATATGATGTGTCTTGTGTGATCTCCTGCCCCCTTCCCCCTTTGTTTTGACTGATCGGGGGAGGCTGGGGAGTCGTGGGCGGCCGGCCGTTGCCCAGTGGTTTTTTTAATTAAAAAACCCCCTGTACATTCATGTTTCACAGGGTGTGAAAGAAGGGCTTTGCACCTTTATACAATATGCATGTATGCTTGGGCCCAGGGTCTTTTGCCTCACCATCCCCACTACTGACTCCCTGTTGCTACTCAGTTTTTTTTAAAAAAAGTGTCCCCGGATTCATTGAAAAAAATCTGGTAACCATAATCTACGCACCCTTCTTTTGCCATCCACAAGGCACCAATCTTTTAAGGAAGAAGATTCTCAGCTTCCAGCACATCCTGTTGTTCTTTCCAATTTGTTGTTAAAGCTTAATTGCCCATGCACAAACTGCACACAGAAAACCTTTGTAGTTGACTCTCTCTAAGACTGAGCTGTTTCCTGCAGTGCCAGTAGACAATTCAGTAGTGCTAAGATTACAACTGAGGGAAAGAGAGAAAATCCTTTAATTGTATAAAATCATCAGATTAAACCTAACCCAATATGTGGCTTCTTCTGTTAACCGAGTCCTCTACTACATGGAAATCTTTACTAAGTGCAGAGAATGTACTAAGTAAAAGGAAGGGAGTAGGGGGAAGGTTGGAAGAGTAAGATACAGCAACTTTCCCATCCGTGTACGTACACCACAGGAACGTCAGGAACTGTTCCACACTGAACAAAATTAGCACCTAGTTTCTCTGAAGAAACTGCCTAAATGAAACTCCTTCTGTGTTTTGCAGAGAACAATTGGATTAGGTCTCACATATTATACACAATCTAGCCTCCATCCATTGGTATTTTCTCTTGGTCTTTCATCCCTAAACCACTTCCTCTGCAACTTGGGTTGAGCATGGGAGCTGGGTTCAAATGTACAGCGGACTTTAATGATAAATTCTTAATAATGACAGCAAACCTCATGCAAAGCTTATCTTAAGCTGCAAAATTCAATCTTGTGTATGAATGAAAAAATAGCTATGTAACTATTCAAGCCAATACAATTCTCCCTAAGACATCCTGTGACTGTTTTCTGATTTCTTTCTATCTTTTTAAAAGTATTTCACTTCCTGTGACTTTGAGTTAGTGGACAGTGGACTGTAAATAAATGATATTGGATAACGGAACATATAAAACTAGCAGACTTACTTTACTTTTAAATTCTAAATATTGAATTCATTTATTTTGAAATAGTGCCAACCTGTTGCAAACTAGTATGTGTGGTTTAACAGATCTCTTCCTTTATTGACTTGCATGTTGCCTTGTTATGAAACAGATACAGTCATACCTCGACATCCGAATGATTCGACTTCCGAAGGTTTCAACTTCCGAAGTTGACAACCCTGGAAGTCTTTTCGCGGTGCGCGCGTTCTGCGCTTGAGCACATGCGCAGAAGTGCAAAATCGCAGAAGCAGTGCTTTGACATCCGGACTTCGACTTATGAAGATGTCCGCGGAACGGATCGTCTTCTTAAGTCGAGGTACCACTGTACATGTTCCAGTGCCCATCTCCCTCGAGTCATGCCTCCTCCTTTTGCATCCTCCATCAATCAACTTTGTTCTCCCCTCAAAATATGCAACTTACTTACCTAAGTTTTCTCTCTAACCTAAATGAAAGCATATTGGAAAAGTAGGGTGGTCAGTGCAAAAGTAGGGCTTCATTCAGTGTTCTCAGCATGTAGGTGGAAACAGATTGTGGCCAAAAGACCAAGAGAAACCATGGATTTGCAGAGGTTAAGATGTAAGCAAGCAGAATTAGGCAAGACTGTTTGGCTGCTTATGAGGCAGCCAAACACTTGCAGTGTTCATGCTTTGGGATGCATAAATCAACCGGGAAATGTCTTAACTCTTCTCTTAAACTGCAAACTGTATCTTTTAGCCTTCTTTTTATAATATAATAATCACCAGGATAATCACCAGTTTCTTCCAGGCCGCCAAAATAAGTGCAAAAGCATTACAAGTTTTTCTAAGCGCTGAAAGATAGTGCAAATTGCAAGAACACTAAATAAATGGGCTGTTGGAGGAATACAATGACATGGCACATGTTTTGTTCATTCCTGTTGTTGCTTACAAAGCAGTTGACAATTTCTGAAATCCCCCCCCCAAAGCTTTGAAGTAATATGATGACAGCAACATGCAACAACACTAATCTGGTCTTTCTTGGAAAAACACCCAGGAGAAGATCGTACAAGCTGTTGGGACAACAGACCAAGTACTCTTACAATATTTGTTACAATGAAAGCTAATCTGTTCTGGTGCAACTTTAACCCACTGTCCTTCCCACAGTAGTAGTAGTAATAAAAGGAGTTGTTCGACTTCACAACAGCCTTTCTGAAATTATAGCATGCTGCAATTCCATGCCGTAACATATTAATCCAACTGCTCTTCTTTGGCTTAAGTATACATAAGTGGGCATAAATTTGCCATTAAACATGGTAGTTCCTTTAGCCTTTGCTTCTCCTTTGTATATTTTAGTCACAATGAATTAGAAATAAGCCTTCTGAAGTTTATATCTGACAGCCAAACTATATGCTATGTTAAACACACTGGCCTGTTTAAACTGGTCAGCTTCATAAACCAAGGAAATGATTATCTCAAACCAGGCCATAGTTGTTGTTTTTTAAAAAATAATTCTGTTTAAAATTATTTTTTAAAAAGCAGGTGCAGTGCAATCTGCTAACAATCAGGACTGTGGAGACAGGGACACACACGTACAGGAGGGAAACTGCCACTGGTTCAATTTTTTATCAAAATCACAGTCCAAGGAGGAAGGGTTAAAATAAAATCTCTCCCATCTCACTACAGTCTGATCACCCCCCCCACAGTAGTGTAGCTAGCCAGGGGCGGTGGGGGGGGCAGTCCACTGGGTGCCACGGGGGTCTGTAGTGCGGCACGGTGGCTATCGGGGGTTGGGGTTCTGGGCAGCAGGGGAGTTTGTGGGCAGCAGAGCCGCTTCCCATCCCTGAAATCAGTGGCTGCCCTAAAAAAAGCTGAACAACAATGGTCTGTTGCTACACCACTGCCCCCACACTACAGCTATTTGAAGAATCATGGAACACCAACACCAAATATCTGTTCAGTGTAATGTGGATTCTGTCCATTGTCCTCATGCCACAAAGCTTGACTCATGTTTTGTCAGAATGGTTCTGTCATCCTACTACAGTACTTATTTGCTACTCATATATTATCATTGTGCTCTCTCTCTCCCCCCCCCCCCGGGATATATGGGATCTTAGGGGAGTGGTAGTACCTCTGGTGGGGGGACATGTTGTGCTCCTTTTGGGGTAGTCTTTCCACCTTTGGTCCCCACCCTGCACACAGCTCTCACCTGTGGCTCCTAGAAGCTGTCAGCATGTGAAAGTAAGCACACCCTGGGAACGGCTTCAACTGGCCAGCTAAACCAGGTGAGAGTAGCTGATGGGTCTCAAACCCTTGGTGGGTTAGGGACTTCTGCTTGCAATGACAAGCTCTGGCAAATTGAGAGGATGACGCCTTGTATGCCTCCTTCTGGCAACTCCTGCAGCCAAGGTGGTGCCAAACATACTCCTCTGCTTTCCTTTGGGCCACATCAGTGAGGCCAAGAGCGGGTCTTGTCGACTAGACAGCCCAGTACTTCCATACACACTGCCTAGGCTTGCATCCTGGGGAAGTTACGTTGGTGCTGCTAACGCAGCGGTTTGAGGCATATTCCATTGTCTTTCAAAAAGTGCCACAGAGTTGTGTACAATTATACATGCCTACAATATTTAAACAGTGACTCATGCAAACATAGATGCAGGGAATGCTCATATAAACAGGGCAGCCAAGTACAAAACAAGATAATGTGACTATTAAGGCATTTGAGCAAACCCAAGAGGGTTTAAATTGGCAAAGGTTCCACAAGAAAGCAAGCCCTAACCCCAAAATCCCCACGTGTGACAGCTACTTTAGCCTAAAGGAGCCGTCAAAGGACATTCAGCTGAAAGCAAGTCAAGCCTTGAAATTTACCAACAACGTTAGCACCTCTGCAACAGACTATTTCTAATGTGTATCTATAAATATAAATTAGACTATGCAATTCTTAAAAATACCGATCAGTGTCTTCTTGTTCTGGCGACAGCTAAGTGGCCCCTGCAGCAGTTGCTCTTTTGTAGCCCCCACACAGGGGTACTCCCCTAATCAGCAGTAGATTCTGAAAGGCTGCTCAGATTGCCCCAGGTAAACATTGCCAAATGGACCCACAATTCAGCAGTTTCATAATATGGCCATTGTCTACTGGCTGCATGACTAGGCCACACCAAGACTACATAGCCTCTGCAAAGCCAGTGACATTTGTTTTTACTTTTTATAATTTTAAATAAGAAGGTGTCCTTTTTTGGTTGTTGCTGAATAGGCAAGCTGCACAATCAACAGAGTTTCACGTATGCTTTTACAGCTCCTAACAACTATGACAGTCGATACAAGATCCTTTTCATGGTCAATTCATCACGCATTCTGGGAGACCTTGGGCCCCGCAATTATTTCATTTCCTTCCTTGCAAATGCAATTTCCACTTAGTTTACTAGAATAAAAGGTAGACAAAAAAGGTAGCAAGAGTAAGTAGAATCTTCTGATTAACATTATCCATCCAAAGCAGTGAAAATCCAGAACAAAGCCGTAGTTCACAGAAAAACAACAACTCATCCCTGAACTAAATTGCCTTTGTGTTTCACTAGTGGCTCACAAATGCAACAATAATGATGTCAAATTAAACAAATTTAATCAGAAAGATAGAAACTCGGTAATCTTTTATCAGGGATGTGTGAATGAGAAGAAACAAAATACAACTGGAGAGAGCTATTTCCTTTCAAAACATACTTAAAAAAAACACAAACATTTAAAACAGAATGAGATGAAAACCATAAAAGCAAGAGAAATCAGAAATAAGGTTTTTAGCCTGTTTTTACAAATGATAAAGGAAGCACACAAAAATAGGCGTGAATTGAATTTCCACTTCATTTGCTGAGATTTACCCCTTTGAACTATGAGATGCAGTTGTTTGAGAATAGGTGTTCCTTTTCCAACTGATAGAACAGGAAATCAGAGGTTTAATTAACCATGATTATAACATTTTGCTGATCTGATTTGTCTCACCTATTTCCTTTTTTCCTCTTTAAGTAATAAACCTCTTTCCTAACATCCTGGAAAGAGGACCAAACGGAAAGCATCAGAGTAGTTTATAGAAAGCTGGGGATTGTTATAAAACAAACTGACCCTCGACCGGATCTGTCTGAAGTGTGCATTTCTGAAGCAGGATTAACTCTTTGATGATTAAACAGCACTTTGAAAGAAAATGTACAGTCAGGTAATACCTTGGGCAAACCAAACTGCAGATTTATTCAGCCAAACAGATGGAAGCTTCAAAGCTCTTGATCACACCTCCAAGTAGCTCGGCATTCTGTTTACCGCTGATTAAAAGTTGCATTGCCAGCTGCATCTTAGGCCAAGAAAATATACATATTCCTGGCAAAGTTGAATATGCATTGCTGCTGCTTCTGAGATATATTATCTAATTAGTTAATGGCTAATTTGCAGTGGTATAATTCAGTTATTCAGGACTGTGGCAACCCAAGAACTGCAGCTGTCATTTAAATGGGAATGTGTACATCCCAAACACGGAAAATGAACTACAAATAAGATACGATATAAATGATATTTCAGTTTTCCTTCTTCACAGATAGTAATGGCCAAAACCTTTGTTATCTTAACTAGATTAAACTTAGGTCATTAACTAGAAGGCTCTAAGATCCAGCACTGGAATAATTTTTCATGCTTCCAGTTTCCATAGCTGAGATAAGCAAGTGCTTCAGTCAACTTTGGTACCTTGTTTGTCCATAAGGCTAATGGCTAAATTAGGGAAACGTCTCCCAATGGTCTTTATTTATCTGCTTCCATCTGTCAATTTGTTTGTTGGCAGGTTGCTGTTTAATAGTCTCAATAATGGAACATATATTTTAGAAGATTTTTTTTTGAGGAGATCTGAGTTTGGAGGTGCCACTCCTAGTTAAGGTGTATAAAAAGGATAGGGGAGGGAAAGAGAGAGAGAGAGAGAGAGAGCGCAAGCATACTGCTGCACTTCTCATCTTTGTACAGTGGTACCTCTACTTACGAATTTAATGCGTTCCGAACGCACATTTGTAAGTCAAAAAAAAAATGTAAGTCGAATCCCATAGGAATGCATTGGGAGAAAAAATCGTAAGTAGAAGCAACCCTATCTAAAAATTCGTAAGTAGAAAAAATCCTATCTAAACCGCATCCAAGATGGCGGACGGAGCTCTGTTCGTAAGTAGAAACATTCGTAAGTAGAGTTATTCGTAAGTAGAGGTACCACTGTACAAGGTCCGGTACAGAAATCGTGCAAGTGAATATGAACAGTAATCACAATTCTTTTTTTAATGCAAATGTTATTTTCTGCATTGTGCTTGATGTTTTCCGCTGAGAAGGATTTAAAAACAAAGTGCTAGCAGGAACAGGAAGTCATAGTTTTACATAACTGCTGTGTCATACATGTCTAGATCTTCTTGAAATATCAACTCCTCTTTTTGGATGGAGGGGTTTTGAAAGACCTAAATGACTTATGATCTCATTGCAAGGGGAATCATCAGCAAACATATACTACTTACTGAATGTCGGAACTTGTGCTTTCAACCATTTTATGACACTTTTCATCCGACCCCAAAGAATTGGGGCCAAGTTCTGCTGCCAGAGTTTTCTTGTTCAATCCAGACTGTGTTTCAATGGAACCCAACACTGGCATTGATTTGGATTCAGAAGAAGCCAATATTCCAATTGGATCTAAAACCCAAAGAATACAGCATCTGCATTATTAAATTACATTATTATACACTTATAGAGTGGCATTGTGCCAAAGTATTAATTAGTCCAGATCAATTTTGATCACTATATGCACCACTTTCTATTGAAGACTGTGCCACTTAAGACACACACATACCCTCACTTTTTCAAGGTTTTCTTCCCTGATGTATTATCTGAATGTGCTCACTTTTGAAAAATAATTAGCATTTTATTTGTATGTACAACTGTTCTTGGAACAACGAATAAGGTTTTCTTATTTCCTATGAGTCTGAAATCATATTCCTGATGTATAAGCTTATATAACTATCAGTTATTGTTCCTATGATACACAGGTGTTAATTTATGAACATATTGGAAAGAAAGCATATCGGTGGAAAGGATCACAATGGCTTTAGTGTCAGTGTCTGAACTTCAGAGCAGAAGGTTGCCTAGAATGGCTTTACTGAACAATGCTGGGGATGTTAGAGTGCAGCTCTTATGAGGCCATAGATCAGCCAAGAAAGCAATCAGAGCTCACTCAATTAATGAGGACTGCAATGTTAAAGGTTTCTAAAGGAAGGCAATTAGACCTTTGGAACAGCATTGAAGAGATAACATAATTCAGTTGCAGGATCAGAAAATATCTTGGTGACTTACTGCTATTATCTTGATCGGTCGTCACTTTCCTGAGCCGCAAAATTCTTTCTAATTCTGTTTCATTACTATCTGCCTCAAGGGATTTTAGGCTTCTTGAACTTGCAGATGTATTCATTGTTTCCTAAAATAAAATATATCAGTAAAATGGTCGGCCATGTGATAGTCAATAAAAGATGTCATAATCATACATCAAAATTTGCTGGAAAGCATGTAATCCTGACCTGATTACCAAAAATTCTTCATACATGGGGCTTCCCTTGAAGACTACATAAAAAGTCCAGTTGGCTCAGAATAAGGTACCCCGATTATTGACTAGAACTGGTCACTTGGAACATATCTCAACAGCATTAATAATAATAATTTCACTGACTTCCTGTTTGTTTCTATGTACAATTCAAGATGATGCTTTCAACCTATGAATGGCTTGGCACCAGAATATACTGTTGCATACTGGTGACACCTTGCCCCAATTCTCCTAATGACAACCCCCAGCGGCTTCATAGACATCAAATAACACAGGAGACAAACTTGTGCAGTGTCCCCCAGAGATCAACTAACAGTGTGCTAAGGCACGCTCACCTAATGCTACTTTCCGGAGCCGACCCTGTAAGCAGAAGGGAAAGCACCATAAAACTGCCCTCAGCTGCTGACTCATAGAGACAGTCCAAGATGTTACCATGATCAATGGCATCAAAAGCCACCAACAGATCCAGGAGAATCATCAGGGTCACACACCCCTGTTCCTCTCCTGAAGAAGGTCCTCTATCAGGAATACAATGGCTAATCCTGGTCTGAGCCCAGGGTTTGAATGGGTCAAGATAATCAGCTTCATCCAAGAGCATCTGCAACTGAATCCCTACCACCTTCTCAGTCACCTTGCCCAACAAAGGTCTGTTGGTAATTGGGCAGGAGCTGGAATAAACCTCTGAGTCCAGGGTTGTGTTTTTCAGGAATGGCCATATCACTGCTTCCTTTAAGGAAGTTGGGACCACCCTATCACACAATGAAGTATGATCTACCCAGTTAATCCTCCATGGCAGGCACAAACCAGCCAATGGGCATGTGTTGAGAGCATGTATTAAGCCACACAACTGCAAATTCTTCAAACACCTTTTAGAGTAAGTCTCCTTCCCCTTGGAACTGGTGTGGGGCAAATACTAAGCTGCATTTCCTAGCCTGCACATGTAAAACCTCGATAGTGCTCTTGCTTCACTTGACTATTGGGAAGAAAATGGAAAATGCAGCACATTAATTCTTAAAATTGGCACATCTTTCAAGTTTTCAGCAAAACAGCACTTAATTCCCAATGTTTCCTTCAATTAACTTAAATCCTGCATTTTGTTAGTATTCTGAATTTAACAGAGGAGGCATATTATTAACACGTAACTCCTTGGTATTGTGCTCATGCTACAGATCTAGTAGCAAAGGAAATAAAGTAAGGTGTTTTACATCAAGCTTGAAATGGAACAAATTAATATCACTTTGTTTACAACAATTATACGGAGACCTACACAAAATGCATAATTAGCACAGTAACAATATGCATATAAGGATTTAGCTTTACACCTCCCAACCTTATTTTTCCTGTCTCACTGTGCTAATGACTAGCCTGGCAAATGTACTAGAAGTTGGTTTTATCGGGTGTTCCTTTTTTACTTTTTATAGTGAAGAGATTTGCATGGAACCAGTTAGATCTATTAGAGCAGGTACTAAGATCAGCTGAAATTAGGCAGGCATAAATCTGTCAATTTCAGTTTCTCATTTTCCCAATCTTAAATTAGGTTCTCCACATTTCCATATTACTTTGTGGTGTTTTTTTTTTAAAGGTCTCCTCAGCATGTAAGTGCCAATTTCTCCTAATGTACACATTTTTGCATGCAATTCCCTCTGATGTAGTGCATTTTAAATGTTATTTTCACACATGTATGCATTATATACACATTTTACCCTAGTATATTAATTTTTATACCCATTGCTTGGCTGGAGAACAGCACTGTAAAATTTGGAGAAGCACAAAATTTGAAGGATGGGCATGTTTCAGGAAGTGAGAATCTGATCCAAATTTCTTCCCCATCCCTAGGTGAAATATTTGGAATGTCACATGAGCTCACGTAATTAAATAAGAAAAAGAAAACATAATTCTGAACATCTGTCTACATCCGCCCATCTTCTTTCCCTTGGGGCACTTTTCAGCAATGACACAAGGACACAAAGTACAATGCAGAGGAGTTGTTTTCTCTCTTTTTCTTACCAGAATTCCCTTTAACTCTTTCATTGCACTCTCAGAGGGTTTGGGTACTTCTGGCTGTAAATGAAAACAAAACACCCATCTAGGTAATGTAATTTTGCAGACGTTGACTAAAGCACTTAAGGCAAAAGAGGAAAACTGGAGGCAAGGCTATTGGAAGAGGCTTTTCACCACAAAGAAATAAACTGGACTACGCTAGCTTCCCAGTAGGTGGGTTCCTGTTGCCTACTAGGAGGGAGTGGGGTGAGGTGGAAGGGAGGTTGGTGTGGTGCAAACATGCTGACATGAATTGGCTCTGCTGGTGGGTTTGCACTACACTGACCTCCCCCACATCAGTAAGCAGCAGTGACGTACCTTGCAGGAAGCTAGCACAGAAATTTGATCTCACCCAGTGACTGCTTCTGAATGAAGTAATATAAATCAGATGAACCTTAATAGTAGAAAATGGTTTGGGAAACTTTCAAAAAAGTTATTATTTTGCTATCTGCCTGGCTCATCTCCCCTTGAAAGGGGAAAGAAATGAGTATGGTCTTATAACTTAGTCATATAAAAGGCTGCATTAACTCTGCAATCCAGGTTGGAGTGCCTCAGAGGCTGTTACCCTCCTTTCCTCCTGCCCAACATAATCAACCCCATTTATTCTGACAGATTATGGCAAGTTCTTTCTTTCACAGACGTTAGCTAGGGGTCAGTTTGAAGAGACACATTGGGAGAGTGAGCCTCCCCCTCTGATTACTTTTTAGCAACCTACAGTTTATCTATCAATAGGCAGGGATGATGAGAGTTGTAGTCCAACAATATTTGGGGACTCAAGGTTGAATTACACTGCACTAGAGGAGCTTCGGGACCCTTCTAATCTCCTGGAACAGAGCATGTATTTTATAATAACACAGTTCTCCCCCCACTATGTTTTACATGCAAGTTGTTAACAAACCTTTGTCTTAGAACGGTTGGTCTGATTAACAGGTCTAAGGTGAACCCCCTTTTTAATTCTATCCATCATTTCTTCAACAGCTTGTCTCTTTAGATCCGATACTTCTCCTGTTGCAAAACAAGAAAAAAGTCAAATTACTTTCTTTCAGGAGGTTCCTTCCTTTCGTTGTAAATTGAGGAAAACAAAGAGCCAGGAAAAAACAGCCTTCCTGACTCACACGGCTTAAGAATATTGATTTCCAAACCGTACCACAGAAGTTATAAAGCTAGAATTATGGATGGGATTTGGAAGGGAAATGGTTATTTTTATTTTAAAATATTTCATATTACTTTGCCAGCTCATATTAGGTGCTCATGCTACTACTTACTCAATGCTTTGACTTGCTACCAAGTTAACCTGGAATTCTACCAGCAGTTTCTGATTTACAAAAATAAGGTGGGTCCAAAAAATATACATCTCAAGTGTCAAATGCCAAGGTGAACAAGTGCATCTTCAGCATTTACTGAAAGCTGCATAATGAAGGTGTCAGACACACCTCTGTGGGGAGGAAGTTCTACAAATTAGGGGCTGCCACAGTGAAGACGGTGGTTCAGAACCTGAAGACACACTGCTACTGCCCTAAATTGCCCCCCCCCCGTTACACACATTCGCCCTCCAACATGCAGAAGGCCATGGGGGATGGGCACTGGGATATGGATGGAGCTAGTGTACACAACCCTGATCTCCCCCTCATTCCCTGAATGACTGAAAAGGGCTAACAATGGTTCTTACAATTCAAGAACACAGGAGCATAATAGCCTAGCTGGTTCACGCCAGTGGTCCATCTAGCCCATCATCCCGTTCTAACAATGGCCAATCAGATTCCATCAGGACCCGAGCATGGGAGCACTCTTCCCTCCTGTGGTTTGCAGCAACTGGTATGGAGAAGCATTACTACGGTACCTCAGATCGTGTAGACAGAGCATAGTCATCATAGCTAGTAGCCATTGATAACCTTAATATCCTCCATGAATTTGCCCAGTCCTGTTTTAAACCCATCCAAGATGGTGGCCATCACTACCTCTAATGCGAAAAGGTTCTGCAGTTCCAATGATGCACTGTGTGAAGTGAAATGAAAAGCTTTCTTATGTAAATCAAGTACCTAGAAAGCTCAGATATCACCTTATTGCACTAGGAGCAAGGTTGATTTTGCTGGGAAGAAAATGTGCTGTACCTGAGCCTTGCTGAGATGCCTTTTCTTTCTTCGCCATGCTGCTATTTGCATGAGACTTCTTACGAATCATTGACATCAGCGACCTTTCACAAAGTAAAGATGGAAGACAGTCACTCAAGCTTTCTCTTGAACCTGACTCCTGCACTTACAGAAGCAACTTAGCACACTTAGTTGCCTGTAGTCCCATTTGACGAGAAGGCATAACAAACACTTGTAGGACTGTTCCTATGACATGCATTGTGGAAAGAGCTGGCATTAACCGACAAACAGCTAAGCTTTCTTATTGACATGCGTGTTCAAACACTGCCAGGCAGAGGCAGAAATGTCACACCTCCTTAAAATCATTTTTTTAAAAAATACACCGAACGTATTATTTGTTTCACAATTGCTGTTGACAAGGCATAGTGCAAAACACTCAAGATCTGAATATTAAAAGGTAACATGGCACCATGACATATGTGACAAAATAAAGCCTTCTCACACAATAAAAAATTGAAGGGTTAGGAACGTTAACATAACGCATTACACTCTAGAGAACAATGCCACCCAGCAGGGAGCCTCTATATTGTCCCCTCGTTTCGACAGTATGTATTTGCTGGAATAGGGCTACTGGTAAACAAACAAAATGAGAACAGTAAATAAAAACCCTCACATTATCTATGCTTTTGGTTCAATCTGCAAGGCATGATATTTATCTTAAACAGGCACTACCAAGTCAATATTTGACCAAATATGAGAGGTTTGCTGTCATTCCTTCCTCCTTTCCTTTTATTTTAATACAAAAAGCTTTCAACATGCCTTAAAGGGGGGAATAGGGGGAGCTGTTGTTATTATTATGTGTCTGTACCTGGATGTCTTGAGCACCTTTTAAAATGCTAAATGGCAGGCAAATGAATAAATAAATCCAGTGATCTTCGAAACAGCCACCACAATTGCCTGCAATGTTTGGAGGATAAGCACATTTGAGAACGGCAAGAACACTTCCAAAGCATAAAGGCTAACCTGCATGACAGGTTGCATGCTGATTAAATTGAAATTGACCAATTTTCATTCTCTGTGTTAAAAAGGATCAAAGTGTGCCCCAACCTTTGTGCAGTACGCCAGTGACAATAGTGCAATGTCTGTTACAAGTATAATGGACAGAAAGGATGCCTATCCCTCTCTCTCTCAAAAGGAAACTAGATGCATTTATTTATCTATTTTAAATTATTATCTTCCATTCTCCCTCCATGAGATCAGAGAAGTTGACAGTAAAATAACAACAAACACACAGTATAAAATATGAACAAATTGAGAAAAGAGTGAGGCCACGAAGAGGTGGGGCTGCCACAGAAAAAGCCCTTTCCCACACTATCAGCTTATGAATCACTGAAGGGGCAGTTGGAAGATCTCAATTCTTGGGCAGGATTGTACAAAACAAGTTGGTTCTTCAAGTACCGTGGTTCCAAACATATATGTACATGCATATGGCCTCTCTTTCTTCTTTTTAAGTAAGCCCATCCCACAGAAACAAAAACAAAAGCAACCAAATCTAAACTTTAACACATTGGCAAGGCAACAGAAGAGAAGAGGTACATGAGCAAAAGGCTGTTTGGTCTGCAGAAGGGCTTAACTGCAATTAACTGAATAACTCCTGTTTCTTTGGCCAATCATGTTATCATAGCAAGTGAGAGCAATTTATGGGGTGTTGCACTGACAACAAGACATAACTCAATATGTTTAATGGATCACTTAAAAAAATTCCTTTCTTGTGAGTAAACAAGTTTACAATCTCTTAATTTAACACCTTTGCAAAAAAACAAATTTACAATTCGTTAATTTAACACATTGAAATGGTGTAATTGGTGTGATTTTTTGATATATTGGACTTATTAATAAGACTTAGCTGACCCAATACTTTATGGAAGGAGAAAGAATAAACAAAATTCCTTTCAGCTTACCCCCACCCCCGTAAAGACCTATTAGAGACTAAAAATGAAAACACAAATGCCAGTGTTAACCTCAAAAGAATTAAAGGACATTGTTTTGTGTAGAAATGAGATGGCTTGTATATCAACTACATGAAAGTTCAGAATGATTTAAAAGACCAGCAGGATGATGCATATAAAATAATTGTTAAAAAAGGTGTCTAATAGTAGATGGTTGGAGGAACACAAGACTAAGTCTAGGGTGTGGGGAGGGAGTAAAGAAAAAATATTTTCCCCCATCAAACACTTCATATCTTCTTTATTAGTATATAATACCAAGCTAGAATCAAACCCCTTTCCGACTTCAGTATCATTACCAGGAACCAGACAAGAGTTAAGAATTAATTGAGTTTTAGGATAATAGTTTAATCAGTGTATCCAGCAGACTATCTGATGGAAATATAGCTACTATTCTGAGATATTAGTAACTGTGCTCATCAAATGTAAGAAAGCATGCAAAAAAATCTTCCATAATCAGTTATCAATTTTAGATCTGGAATGTTTTAGGTTACACAAAATAATAATTAACTAATAATAACACCCATCATTCTGCCCAGACATTGAGGTCCAGCGCCAAGGGCCTTCTGGTGGTTCCCTCGTTGTGAGAAATGAAGTTACAGGGAACCAGGCAGAGGGCATTCTCCGTAGTGGTGCCCACCCTGTGAAACACCCTCCAATCAGCTGTCCAACAGATAAACTATATGACTTTTAGAAGACATCTGAAGGCAGAGGGGCATTTTAATGTTTGATGTTTTATTGCGTTTTATATTTTGCTGGAAGCTCCCCAGAGAGGCTGAGGCAACCCAGTCAGATGGGCAGCAAATCAACAACAACAACAACAACAACAACAACAACTTTATTATTTATATCCTACCCGTCTGGCTTGGTTTCCTTACAGCATATATAAAAACATAATAAAACATCAAACATTAAAAAACAGAATATCTTAAACAGACAATAAATAGCTTTACAATGATGATTTAAGATATCATTCATTCAGCTGTTGAAAACACGAACCTATAGTATGCCTTCATCTAGGCTTTTTAGATCATGTGTGAATATCATTCTGCATGAAGTACTTCATAGATTTAAAACAGATTATACTCCTGCCTGGTTTTGGAATACCACAGAAAAGCTTTTAAGAGATACAGTACTGAGCACACTGGGAACATGGCATGCAAAGAATCAACGGAGTAGCTGTTCTCTTCAAATAGACCAAAATTGCACTGGAAGTAAATAAAGCAGTTGGGCTGAGTAAAAAGATTAAGCAAATCACATGAGGCAAAAGGAAGGTAGAAACAGGAGGCTTACAATTTGGGAATTCATGTGACTGAATTGGATGCTTTATGGCAGGCTAAGTTTCCATTAAAACTGCACATATTTAAGTTACACATTGATACATGCATTGAAAAACCACTCTTGTTCAGAAAGTTTGGAACAATAAATTGCAAGGAAGCATTCATCCTTACAATTTTTCCCTATGTTATAATGTCTGTTCTTGCTGAATGCTAAGCACACGCAGCTAACAATTACTATGTTTTAATGGGTTTGGATTCATGCAATGTCCCAGGACCCCTGCAAACCACCTGCCGTAATTTTGCTTTGAGACAAAGAGAATAACTCCAAACTTCTTAATGGCAGTGCGTGGCTGATTCCTGAGATCACCTGCATATAGGCCACAGGATATACTGCTAGTAGATTAGATAATTAATATAATTATAGAATTTTAGAGTGAGAAGGGACATTGGAGGTCATTTAATCCAGCTTCCTGTTATAATGCAGGGTCCATGAAAGATGGTTGCCCAGCCTCTGACCAAACACCTCCAGCAAAGAGCTCACCAACTCCCAAAGCAAACAGGTATTAACAGCCTGAGTGTCCTGGAGAATGGGTTATGCAACAGGTTAAAATTGTAGAAATTACATATGAACTGAGTATATGTATTTGAATTTGGTTTCATCCAGCCACCCAACCTGTTTTTCTTCCTAGGAGGCAAAAGCTCATATTTATCCTCACTATGCTTATAATTAACTCCTAAAACAGATCCTCTGTGGGCCGGACTGGTGCAGTGCTGGAAATCACATCTGTGCATGTCCGCAACGCCGAAAACCGCTTCTGCGCATGCCCAGATGCCAAAAAATTTTTGCGTCTGCGAATGCACAGAAGCAATTTCTGAAGCCACAGAAGAGAGTCCCCGCGCCATGCTGTGCTGGGTTAGCACAGCGCGCCGGGACTCGCCGAGCGGCTGGCTCAGTTCTGGGGTGGCTCGTAGGCCGGTTAAACGGCCTCCATGGGCTACTTCCAGCCCATGGGCCACATGTTGCCGACCCCTGTCCTAAAAACATATACTTCTGACCAGGAGCAGCGGGCAGAGAGGATCATGGCAATGCAGCAGTAGCACTGCTGCCATTTACCGAAAGGGAAAGGAAGAGGAGAGAGGTGGTGGGGAGCTTGGCACTGTGAGGGCACATCTGTGGAGACAATCCAGTTTCCCCGCCACTCACCTGCACAGTTGTGACCTCCCTGCCACCTCAGTAAGTGGTTGCAATGTCACTAATCAGGAGACCAGGGCTGTAATGCAGCTCCTTCATCCTGGCCACTCCTGCTTCTGTCTAAGCAAACAGTGTAAAGAACCAGTAAGTATATAATTTTACTTACCTTATTGGATTTGGAGGTGGAGGAGGTGGAGGAGGAGGAGGAGGAGGAGGAGGAGGTGGTGGTGGTGGTGCTGGTGGTATAACATTTTCTGATTGGTGTATTCTTTTTTGAAGCTCTTCGACTACACAGAGACAGAATCGAGCCCTCAGCTAAAATGCTCCTCTACCCATATGTATTTAAATGATGCATGCAGGGGGTTGGCAAAATGCTACAGCTTGACAGAATCAATTAGGTACGGAGAGTCAGTAAGTATCCTATACAGAAATAATTTCACAGTAAAAAACAAAAAACAAAACCTGAGAAACCTGCATTTTGGAGATTTTATTAAAATAACTAGGATGAAGATATCAAAGCCTCTCTTCTATCACTGTCTGTTTTCTTATGATCTTAGTATTTTTGTAAGGAGAAAATGTCATCACGCTGCCATTCGTGTGGCTGTCAACAGGCAACTATGCAAACTGTACAGCATGATAGCAGGTGGACCGATAGCAAGAAAAGCAGGCAGACGACTCAACTGAGCAGGATGGCAGAGCAAGTCGATGAGCAAGCAGGCAGCCAGGTGGCCCAGGAAAGTCTTCCCACGTTCCCTGTTTTACCACTGCCACCTGCCTGTTTGCTCAAGTGTCCAGGCAGCCAAGTGGCTGGGTCCAGGCAGGCTTTCACGCGCTCCCTGTCATTCTCTCTCTCTCCACAGTTCAACCAAAACTCCTCCCTCATAGCTTGCCCCCAAATCTAAGAGCCCACTGCCATTTGCACTGAAGAGGGGAATGAGGAGGAAGAAGAAGTATTTCCCTTTTTTGCCCTGCACTGCCACCCATTTCCTCCTGTAGGTGGGCTTGGCAAGCAACATAAGCAGGGACAGCAGTTCCTAGTGCTATCCTAATGAGGAAGCAATAATTTATTTATGCAAGTATGGAAGGAAATGCAATGGCTGCCGCCGTCATGTGCCAGACTTTTGCTTTTGAAGGTAAAGAAGCTGTCTGCTTAGTTTTCTGGGAGAAATAATAATAATAATAATATATTATTTATACCCCGCCCATCTGGCCGGGTTCCCCCAGCCACTCTGGGCGGCTTCCAAAAAAACAGAAATTCTAAAATACAGAAATCCATCAAACACATCTCTGATCATAGCACTCCCTAAATATATAGTCTTTGGTTTCCCTTTTGCATGTTCAATTTTTATGAGTGTTGGAATAACAATTAGGAGGGATGAAAATATCTAGATCCAGGTCCTTTGCAAATAAAGGATCAGTGAAGTCAAATGAAAATGTATGGATTCCATAGAAGCATCATTTATCTCTTTTTTCTGAGTTCATGGGTCCAACTTAATAGTGTCCTTTTGGGCTGGTCTCTGTTGCTAAACTTGGAAGATGAATCTAGGACACAAAATTGCATGCTGGGAAAGGCAACCAGCTTTGGCTCTTAAAACTAAATGTTTTTGTACTGATAACTGGTTTTCTTTACTCATATTTCATAATACGAGTGGGCATGCTACCACTTCGAAATCCCTGAAGAATCATTAGTGGCTTCTTCCTTCTCACTTTTTGATATAGTAAACAACCATTATTTTTATCGTTCAGATAATAGCTGAATGTGGCAGCCATTAAAGGACGCCATCAAGTTGAAATGTAGTCAATACATATACTCAGGTAATTTATTTTGTGTCCTATAGTGGTCCCTGAGTGGGTTCCCTTGGTAATTTCCATAGGTTTTCCAGTCACTTTACAAGGCTGTGATTAATTTAACACACAACACTGTAAAACAGTTTTAGGACCTTGCACAAAGGCATTAGTATGTTTTTCTTTTGACATTTTCCATCCACGTAATCCAGCTGCTTTAGGATAGTTAAACAGTACTTCCCCTGCTGGTAACTGTATTTTGAATTTATTAAGAAATGGCAATCTTAGATAAAGAGTAGTAAATTACAGTTTTTAGCATTTAATAGGTACGATGCTGTAAGCTGGTCAGGCACCATCCTGGCAAATAAGTCTTTGGTAACAACTAAATTACAGTAGTTTATCCATACTGTATGCATTCTAAGTGGTTTTGTCAGTGTTCCTGATGTCTTGCTTTAGCCTATAAACTGGACAAATAACAGCCAGCAAGTCAGACAGTTTCTACAGTCAGATAGTGAGGGGTAAATGTTTTGCCTGATGTGCAGGGAATTAGCCACACAGCTCCCATGGATTTTAGCCATTAACACCCATGGGAGTTGCAAAGCTAATTCCTTCTGCATAGCCTTCGACACAGCATTTACTTTTTAAAATGTCAGTCGCATAAGGGCACATAACGTGTTGTTGCTTCCCAACTCTCACTGCAAAGCACTAAATCATTTCTTGGAATATACTAATAACTTCTGCAACTAGAATGTCGTGAGGATATATATTTTTTAATCCCTATGTGGCCTCTGCATTTGGAAGAAAGAATACCAACTGAGTGAATACAAAAGGGTTAGACAAGGTGGTCGTGATGCAACTTAAGTCCTGCTGGTTTGAATGGGGAATAAG
Organism: Zootoca vivipara; assembly: GCF_963506605.1. NCBI lineage: Eukaryota > Metazoa > Chordata > Lepidosauria > Squamata > Lacertidae > Zootoca > Zootoca vivipara. The sequence goes on from NC_083280.1 coordinate 52,248,288, forward strand.
TGCACCGAGCTAAGGCTGCAATCCAAACTCACTCACTCACCCCTGCCTGTGGAGCAACTACATCCACAACCCAGCCACTCACGGTGGCCACAGAGAAAGTGGTGGGAGGGCAACCAAGCCCTGCACAAGCTCCAGACTGATGCACTGATAGGGTGCAGATCAAGTCCAGTGTTGCCACAGTGACTGGAGGACTGGATCAAGATCCAGCCAATCCCGGGCTGGCTCAGCTCCTCACTGCCCTTAGAACAGCCTGTTTGGGGACTTTCCAATGGTGGGAATATCACCAACAGGCCTCTCTGCCCCTCAGCCAGGTGAAATGAGCAGTGGGATGCTTCCACTCAATCCAAAACACACACAGAGAGACAGCCTGGTGTAAGGGGCATTTGGATTGCTTTCTTTTGTAAACATAAATTACAAAACACATATTTATGAAGTTCTGGTCACAAATATAGCTTGAAAACTCTGAACACTGGTTATCATTAAACAACATGGTTATGTCTTGACTGGAGTTCACATTTAATTCTATCTGTTTTACATCCATCATACTAAGATTGAATATGGTATCAAATTTATTCAATATTTTACCTGAATTCTTTAGGTTTTTAACTTTTTCTTCAGCACTCTGGTATTTTTCCTCCAATTCTTTTTTATCTTCTTCTAAAAGTTCTAGCTGCTGTTTAAGGGATTTGATTTCCTTATTCAAGACTTCGTTAGCTAATTGTTCCTCCAGTTCTTCAACCTATTATTGACAAATACAAAATTGTAATGAAAATCAACATCTTGTTTTGTCCCACCCACCAACTTGACAAAGAAGCACATCCAACCAAGTCAAGCTAATGACTCCCCAGAACCCAAAAAATTATCTGGCAGTAGAAAAACTGGGATCCTGACAATATGTAACAGAATACAGTCGGAACTTGGATCCCAAACGCCTTGGTATTTGGATGTTTTGGCTCCTGAATGCTGCAAACGTGTTCCGTTTTGCAAACTTTTCTTTGGAACCCGAACGTCCAACGGGGCTTCCGATTGGTTGCAGGAACTGCAGCCAATCAGAAGCCGCGCTTTAGTTTCTGAACATTCTGGAAGTCGAACGGACTTCTGGAACGGATTCCGTTCGACTTCTGAGTTACCACCAGTTACGTACTCTAAATGTTGTTATTCAAACTTAATAGTTCAAGGTTTAAGAAATATGCTCAAAATGAAGAAGCACTTGTAGCATTTATGGATGTATTGGGTTTTTTTAATAAATAAAAAATCTGTTCTACTCCAGAATTTCCAAGTTTTATAATGCAATTTTATAACGCAATCCCAAGAGTGGTCAGGGGAGAGTGGGATCCATGATTGCCTCCCAAGTCTTCCGAGGGCAGATCAATGGGGGAAGAGAACCGACATATTTTTCTTCCATTTCACACCAGCTCCAGGCTTAGAGTAACCATTAATCATACTCAGAGTAGACACACAGAGCTCGATAGACTTGAGCAGGCACCCCCAAACTCAGCCCTCCAGATGTTTTGGGACTACAACTCCCATCATCCCTAGCTAACAGGACCAGTAGTCACGGATGGTGGGAATTGTAGTCCCAAAACATCTGGGGGGCCGAGTTTGGGGATGCCTGGACTTGAGAAACTCGTTCATTGATTTTAGCAGGTCTGCTCTTAGTATGACTTAGTTGGATATTACTCTCAGTTTTGAAGCTACAGTCTGAACTATTGTATACTCCACTCTTGTGGCTACAGCGTTGGGCATAACTACTACTGAAAACAATGGACTACACATGTCACAAGCCAGATTTTTAAACCTGCAGCATGGTTAATTTCCTGAGATGCCTGACAGTTGCTTAAAATCAGAAAATCCATTCATCTAGCCCAATGTTGGCACAAGCAGTTAACCAAAATACTGTATATGAAGAACAGGACAAAAATCTCCCCCTTGGAGAGCCATGAAGATCTCATAATTTGGTTTGTATTCAACTAGAATGTTGTTTTGTCAATTATTATTTTACAAAACACTTCAATTCTGGAGTGCCTAAACGTTTTAAAGAGGATTTAAAAGAGGGGAGCGTACACCTTCTTACAAGGTTTTTTTTTATCTCAAGCAATAAAACACTAATGCAAGTTATTAAATGGCTGCATCTGTTAAATGTTATTATTCACACACTGTTTCTTTTACCCCTGCTGTTTGCAATGGGTGAATTATAGAATAGTCAGGTTGAAGGGCTGAGACACGGTAAAATAAAGACCTCTCTGCCCCTGCACACAATTTGAACAAATTTAGAAAACCATCCTTTCCCAGAATCTGGGAATTACTCCCAATGTATAAATACACAAACATGTGTGCATTATGTTTTTGAAGCAATCGCTGCTTTCTTTTTACTATTCCTAAAAATTGGGGAAATAACATGGCTTCAATTTTAACTATTATCCAAACAACTTAGTAATTGGTTCCAGTACTGTAGATTGCTAAAATCTCCATCAAATGCAAACCAATAGAAATCCAAATAATTCATCTCCAAAATATTCAAAATACTTCCGGTGCCATTTGCTCATGTGTGTATCATCTACTTTGCATATGTAGTTTGTTAGCCTGCTTTCTTTCATCAGGACTTAAAAGACAAGGGAACATACTTTCTGTTTATTTGAAGAGATACCCAGAAACTACCTCCTCCTTTTAAAGGCCACAGTGTGGTGTCTCAGTGGCCTGCTTTACTTGTTATGCTAAGCCAATCTCTGCCTTAGACAAGTGTCTGAGCATGTGGGACTTCTGGAGAAGAGCTCATGGCCCAGTTCTTTTTACTACTGCACTGCGCCAACCTGCATCAAAAATTGATCTTACTTACAGCACCTGATTAGTCTGGAGAGAGCTTAACTATGACTCTGGGTTTTGGATGACATACTAAGGAAAACCTTTGACTTATGCTCCATCCATACTTGTCCCATGATTTCAAGTCACAGGTCCAAGACTTTCTTCTTCTTTTTAGCAGCCACTTTCTTTGGGAGAACCCGCTGTTTACTGCTAAATCAGAACAAACGTCAGTTGAGCTTTTTGTGGATTGTTCTGAGTCAGCAGGAAAAAATGGATTTCCCTGGGGAAAGCAAATAAAAGCACTTGGACCCATGACTTGAAATTACAGTACAAATGGTAGTGTAGCAGCAGCAAAAAAAGAAAAAAGGACCAGGGAGTTTACAAAACAATTATAAGCTCCTCTCTGGAGATCCAGGCATTCTCATTAAGCCAAAGAATCACAGAATTGTAGATTTGGAAGGGACCCAAACGTCATCTAGTCCAACCCCCTGCATTGCAGGAATCACAGTCCCGGTCTTCCAGCCCCAGAACGGCTGGCTGTGTTGCTCCTCTGGCTTAGCCTCTTCAGCACCCACTTTGGGAGGATGGTCAGAACCTCCCCCCAATTATTTGGGATGCTGTTAAGCTTCACTGTGCAGTCCAGAATCTCACTAACAATGTGCAGAAGGGGATGGATATTTCAGGCTGGTTTAGACAACTTTTTAGTTGGACGACCACTTTTAGTATTTCATATTTGTAATGTTTTATTGGCTTTTTAATGCATTTCTAATTTTATTATTGTAAATTGCTTCAGGACCCCTCTGGATATGTGAAGTGATATGTCAATATGATAACCTAAACTAAATTAAACCAACTTGATAACTTACAATGAGAAGTGGCTTGCAAGGCGGGTCAGAGCCACTACCCTAGCTTCCTGGAAGGTGGATCACTGTTGCCTGTTGCTTACTGGGAGGAAGAAACAGAGGAGATGGGGAGAGGGAAGCATGGTGCAAACACACTATCAGGGGTGCAGGATTGCCTTAGTTCAGGCATCCCCAAATTCGGCCCTCCAGATGATTTGAGACTACAGTTCCCATCATCCCTGACCACTGGTCCTGTTAGCTGGGGATGATGGGAGTTGAAGTCCCAAAACATCTGGAGGGCCAAGTTTGGGGATGCCTGACTTAGTTGGTGTGTTTGTACTGCACTGAACTCCCCACTGCCTTACCTCTCCCCTTCTCCCTCCCATTAAGCAACAGTGGCCCAAAGCTCTGTCCCACTCAGCGAGCTACTTCTGCTTACTATATATTCTTCAGTTTGGGAAGACAGATGGCAGAAACAAAGCACACCACAGTCACTGAAAAGTACAGTACTTACCTTTTGCTGGTGTTGCAGCCTCTCTTCCTCCAGTATTTGATTCAGCTTGGCATTTTCATCCAAAGCTTTCAAAAGCTGTTCGTCGGGGCCAGCATTTTGCAGGAGAAGCTGACTTTGCCGCTTCAGTGTTTTTTGTTCAATAAACATCTACCAAACATGATCAAAATGCAAATTAGATCATTTGCCCAGCATTTATTCAAACCCGGGTATATGGGAAATTGGTTATCTAGCATCCAGATGGAGCAGGCATCAGGAAAATCTACAGGCACACACCAGAAACTTGCCACCTCCTCTATCTAGGAAACATTCAGGATCTCAGCAGGTCAATGCTAAGAGCAAATGACTGGACTGTACCCTAAAGTCTGCTTAGTCTTCTATTAAAGTCGCTCCAAAGGAAAAAGGCATTATTTTACAATGGTGGAAAAGCTGGAAAAGAAGCGCCGGCTCCCTCGGCCAATAATTCGAGATGAGCGCGCAACCCCAGAGTCGGTCACGACTGGACCTAATGGTCAGGGGTCCCTTTACCTTTATTCCTCATAGGAATCTTTATGGATTGTCTGATTTCAGATCTGTCACCCACCCCCAAACACTGCCCCATTTCTTTTTTGTAGAATGACTTGTTTCTGGGCACAGACTAGTCAGGGGCTTAGCTAGATGCTCCGGCACCCGGAGCGGCGGGGGAGGGTGAGCTGCCCACGGGGACGCCGCAGAGATTTGCCCACGGGGGTAGTGCAGCGATCCGCCCAGGGGGGCGGTGCAGCGAGCTGCCCACAGAGTCCACCTGGCGGACGCAAGCCCCACGCTGCCGTTTCGGGCAGCACGGGCCCCCAAGTATAAACAATTTCTGAAATTTATTAGAAATTATCCATATAAAATTAGAAATCTAATAAAACAAAATGCATGGGAGAGACAAGCCCAGTAATAACAGCAAAAGAGAGGTAGGGAAATTCCACTCATCCTAAATGTTCATGCTTATTCCTAGCCAAGATACTATCTTTATCCAGATTTAGAGTTTTGAAATGTAAATATACTAGGATATATAGTAAATATACCAGATATATGTAAATATACCAGATATAGATTAGAGTTTTGAAATGTAAATGTACTAGGAAAAGAAATCAAATAAGATTTGAATACAATAGACTTGAGTTTCAATTATCCAACGTATCTGGAAAATAACTAATAATAATATCTAGACGTCTGCACAGGAGTATGTGAAGGACGTTTGGGTGATCAGGTATAGATAAATGAAGTTCAGATTATTTGGAACTTGTGCTGTACTGAAATATTATTTCAAATTAATCTTTTACATTTAAAAGATGGTGTCTCTCTATTTGAGCACTCATAACAAAATGCATAACAATTTCCTTTTGTTCCTTATGCTGAAGTCGCTTTCCTACTTCATTAAAACTGCTTCTTAATGAACAACAGATGTGTCTGGTATCAGAAGGTGAGGGATTTTAAAATAAAATAAAATATGAAAGGCAATATTGCCTATTTCAGCATGAGGTAGGATCTTCTGTTTAAGGAGGAAAAAAAGTAAAGTAATTATTTTAAAATGACTAAGAAATTCATTTGTAGTGCAGCAAAAGCAGAAATGTGTTTTAGTATTACTGTATTAGAAATAGAATGCTGCATTATTTCTTGTCCAAATTCCATGATGTTTGTTTACCAGCACAGTAAATAACCACAGCATGTTGGCTGATAGATTCTTACTATCCCTTATATAACTTATTAACATGTCATTAGACAAAAACGAAATCAGATTATCTGGACACTTGCTTGATTTACAAACAGCCCATGCACCACTTGAACTGAGTAGATTTCCAAATCTATTGAAATATGATCAGTGCTCTCTACACCTTAACTTTGTCACTCACCTGTTTGCAAATGAGGTAAAATATGGCTGAGTGGTAGATTTTGGCATTTATTGGCTTACGCCCTTCAACCTAACAGGTGTTTCAACACTGTCATGATGGATAGTGCTGATCACAGTTCCATAGCAAGGACCTACACTGAAACTAGTCCATGTGGAAAATGTAGTGAAAGAAATAAACACAGAAAGAACAATGTTGAATGCCAGGTCACTAGGTCATGTGACCAAGCTGAACGGGCTTAGGGTGCAGCCTAAGTTCCTCTTTTCTGGTCCCGCCCCCAATAACACCCCTTTTTGGGAACTTACACTGGCCCTCAAGTCAGGCAGCTGTGGCTTACCTGGCTAAGCCAGAATGAGCAAGTTACACCGATGTATTTTCGGCTGAGTCACAATTGGGGACTTAATGCCATCTGAGACTAAAATCAGCTGATTGAGCAGGAGATCAACTGCATTCTAAGCTTCTCAACCCATCTTGCCATATGATTGGCCCCATAGTATGACAAATATTAGATTCCTTTACAATGGAATTCCTTGGCACTATACTCTGCAGGTGACAGGTTTCAGATTCTAAGGCTAATGTATTTGTCCCCTGACCTCACCCAATTCCTGTATATGACAACTGAAGCTATGGGGTGTTACATTAATTATAGTTATATAGCAGGTCCCCTCGCTCCCGCCCTTTGCAAACTAGGCTATACATAAGAATCTTTTCATAAGTGCAGGTTTTTCAATCCATTTAGAGACACGTCACATATTAATGGAAGAGTTATTACAAAATAACCCAAAGGCCATTAATGCATCTAAATGAGAGTTATTGTGGAGCTCGTCACTAAAAAAGCCCATTGATATCTCTGAATCAACAGCATACAATCTCATGAGAGGAGCAACATTCTTATACAAGGAGGTCATGGCTGTCGGAAATTATAAATGTTTTCCTCTACTGTTGCGGGGTGGGGAAGCAGATAACAGCATTTGACCTTTTTGTATGCAAATTTTCAATACTGGATTTTAAATACAATGTCTGCCAAGTGTTGCACAATGACAAGGGCATCCTAAGTAACCAAGATAAGTAAAGGCATTGCACTTTAAAAACAACTGTATTATGCACATATTAGATTGTGTATGGAACCTTTATTACTGACACATAGGCAGTAAAATTGAGCAAAATGATAGGCAGGTCAATGGAACTTTCCTAGCTCCCAACCCACATACACCCTCAGTGTCAGGCTGCACCAGATATCAAGGGCAGAGGAAGGTGGTGCAGTAGGGGCGGTCCGCGCCAGGTGTCGCCACTGAGGGGGGTGACAAAATGCCAGGCAGCACTCACCACAGAGCCTGCAGCGTGCTCGAGCCACGTGTCTCTCCTGGGAGTGAAAAAGTGGCTTGGGTGCGCACAGGCTCCACGCTGCCCCTAACGGTCTGCCCGCCACCTCCCCCTCAGCTCAGGCAGACTCCTTGAAGGCCCCGCCCCAGGGGCCCGATCAGTTAGCTCCGCCACTGCCAGATATCACCCACATATTCTCAAGCCCACCTCCATACCTTTATGGGACATATCTGTGTTTTAAATCTAATCTGATAGTGTCATTCAATTCAACATTAAAAAGTGGTTTTGCAACACACTTCAGTATACAAAACACTCACCCTGCCAGAATTAGTTCCTGAGCAATGCAATATGATAGAGCCACACATAACTGAATGCACCTGGTTTGGTAAGGTAGAAACTAAACCTTTCAGCAGGATAAAACAAGGACATAATTTAGTGCCTCTGAGGTGGATCAACCAGTGAGAAACCATCAAGTATGGGCTGATAAGGCTGGCTTTCAATACAGTGGTACCTCAGTCTACAAACTTAATTCGTTCTGGAAGTCTGTTCTTAAACCAAAGTGTTCTTAAACCGAGGTGCGCTTTCCCTACTGAGGCCTCCCGCCGCCGGTGCCCTTCCACTGTTCAGCTTCTGTTCGGCTTCCAAGGCAAAGTACGTTAGCCAGAACACCTACTTGCGGTTTTGCAGAGTCCGTTGCCCAAATAGTTCGTTAACAGGACTGTTCATAGACCGAGGTACCACTGTATCTACAAAAGGTCTTCTGGAATTAAGGTTCTCATTGAATGAACTTAAACTTGATAGGAATTTTTGACATGTACACATTTCTTGATTTACTGTAAGCTCTTAATTTTCCTAGGTAGCATTCTTTTGATGGACATGTACCTAATTAATATGGAAACAAACTTCCAAAGAAACATAGGAAGCTGCCTCAAACTGAGCCATGCCTCAAACTGAGACAGGCCATTGGGTTCATCTAGTTTAGTACTGTCTTCACTGACTGGCAGCACCTCCTCAGGGTTTTCACCAACCCCACATGCAGAATCAAACCTGAGACCTTCTGCATGTAAGCTATGTGCTCTACCACAGAGCTATGGCCCCTCCCTGAAACAAAAGCTGAGTGCATTTTACAGATTAGGACCCCAACCCACAACCCAGAGGGCATATAGAAATAGTATATACCACATGGAGCCCCAATTTTACAGAGAGATAAGCCACATTCAATGCTGATAAGCCACATGGCAAACTTCATACAACTGGGTAGACATACAATCTACAAACACTAGTCTTATTACAGTTGTGGCATATATATGAACCTTGACAGATTGACTGGACATACACATACAAATGGTATTAACTGATTTTGATGTTGTTTTTTTACATTAAAAAATATTCTGTAAAATATTGACTACTATTGCAAAGAACAGAAAATAATAATAAAATTTCCCCCAACTGATGGGCCATTACGTCTTGGCTTTCGCTTACTTATGAATACATCCCTCCCCACACCTTATTCTAGACTGTTTGCGTACTGCACATATTTAACGTATGTGGCATATATAACCTTCATTCCTTACTTAGGTCATTTTTAAAAATCCATGTTTCAAAAACTGATTTGATTTGTAGATTCTGTTGGCTTACATACCTCCTGTGCAAAGGATTCTGCTCTCTGCCGCAGATCTTTCTCCAATTCAAAGTTTACTTGCAGCTCTTCATATTCTTCTACTGCCAGTACAGACACTATTTAAAGCACAAAAAAGACAAAACAAATCCAAACACACCACAACACATAACAACACACAAAGATGAACAACAAATTAGGAAGCAAAATAAAAGTGACCACCAGCAGCAACCCATTGCAGTTCATATACAAAGTGCATCAAATATATAAACTTCAAAATGACATGTTGTATTATGCCATGAAACAAGATTACACAAGATTTATGGTTGCATGCAACCATAAAAGCTTTTGCTGCAATACTGCATTGGTGGATAAATAATCCCAGAACTGTAGTGCAGTGGGGTGGAAGACTGTCTTCTGTGCAAATAGCTTCACTGGGGGGAAGGAAACATGTCTTGTCTTTTTCCAAAAACAAAGATGTGTTGTCGTTATTTATTAGAAGTATTTATAATCTGCCTTTCACCCAAGGCAGATATAAACAATCTAAGCCCAATCTAAACAAAATCTAAAACAGCATTGTGGGCTGGCCTCGCTCACCTGATTGGTTGCATCACTGCTGCTTATTGGAAGGTAGATGGGGAGGGGCAAAAAGGCAGTGAGACAATAAGGAGAGGGCGTCCTAACCAGTTCCAGCTGTGGCTCACTGCAGGTCATTAGGACTGAGTTTTGCAGCTAGGCCTGATTCTTGGTTTGCAATATTCTGGCAGTGCAGATCAGGTGCAAAATTCTGGCCGTGCCCAGCAAATCTCTTTTAAATCTTCCTCACTGTCGCATCTTTCCTTATGAAATGCAAGTTGAAAATTGGTTGTCTCTTGGCAGTTTCTAATTCATATTGCAAAGGGCCTTTTCATGGTGCTTTGACTGTTTTGGCTCTGGCGAGGAAGTGCTTCCAAGCACACAGTGGATTTACTGAGTATATAGATTTTGAAATTCTATGCAATTATTCTGAAAACTGACTCTTAGAGCTGAAGTATGTTGCAAAATCAGGGCTTGTGAGCAATCATTAAGAGATTTTGAAGAGTTGATTGTTACTACTTTCAAGTCCCGGTTGAGCTGTGTGGGCAGAACAATACAAAAGAGCCTGCACAATATCTGTGCACATTCTGGGTAATTTTAGCCAGCAGGCTTGGCCCCAACTTCATGAACCAGTGTTTTACAATCAAATTGTGGGGCTGGGAGCTATGTATTGATAATGTTTAGTAATGGAGAAACCTGTTCTATAGGTAAGAACGTAAGAAGAGTCTGTTGGATCAGCCTTGCTCCCCTGATTCTGGCTTTTATTTTATTTACTTACAATAATTTATAAACTAATTACTTTTTATAAAATCCTAAGCAATGTACATAAAAAGAATATACAACAATTATAAATAATATTCAAATAAAACCAGGAAGATTTTAAAAAAGAGTACACAAAACTAGATATGTTTTCTGATTTGGGCCTTGCTGTATTCTATATAGGAGAGGAACTGCAGTAACAAGGCTCTCCAAATGGCAGTGTTGAGAAAGCAAACTGGAGGAGAAGATGACTATGAAGCAAACGTACGTACTTCGGTTACATTTTTCCAACACCTTCTGCTGCTTCTGAACTTCGGATGTCAAAACTGCATTTTCTTCCTTGACTTTATTTACCTGTGAAGTAGGGGGAGACATAGAATCATAGAACTGAAATGTTGGAAGGCACCACAGGGGTCATCTAGCTCAACCCCCTACAATACAGGAAATATTTTGCCCAACATGGAGCTTGAACCCACAACCCTGAGATTAAGAGTCTCATGCTCTACTGACTGAGCATAAAACCTAACATAGATCATCAGGAAAACAAAAACACTTAATTATTTACAGCACATGGTATGAGATTTGGCTGTAACTCAACCAATATGCTAACACTGGTATTTCATTAGGTATTGGCCTGTTCAGAGTTCTCCCATGTTCTTTTCTGCTCTTGCTGATGTGCCTGTAAGAAGTGACAAGCCTTTTTTGTCCATAATTTTTCTAGCTAACCGAGCAATCTTAAGTTACTCTGACACACTCCTTGGTTTCAAAGGAATTTACTTTTTAATATGTTTGCTCAGCATACCAACCAAAGCTGCACAGAAACAGCTAGAATACCTTAAAGTGCTTTACTGAATAATAACCACGAGCTGAGAAGTAGCAATAAGTACTTCATGCACAGCAAGGAGATTTTAAAGCCCTTGCATACAAGGATGTGGAATCTTAGCTAGCAAGATCGCTTGTGGGAGATGGAGGGGGCAGGAGTCTAATAGACACACAGCTAAGTCTCTCTCTGGCTGCAGATATGTACAGGGTAATACAATAGCATCAAACAGCAATGAGGGGGTTGCTGATCTCCACTTTGGTGAAGTTAGGAGTGCTTTTGAGTCATACTTTCTGCCTTCATCTCCTCTTACGGATTTTGGAGACCAGCTGATGGTTGTGATACAAAGCTCCAAAATCCTGACACTGGAGAAAAAGCTGGTTGGGAGAGGTTACCCCTCCCCCAAAAAACTACCTTAAAAGCCCCCATGTTCAGCCCTAGTATGGGACTGCACTGGAGTTTGGTTACTTTGTAATATCAGGGCAATCCATCTGAGTGCACAAACATTCAGATGCTGATACAAATTGTTTACCACATTCCTTTTTCTAGGATCCAACAGATAATGATTCATCGAAAGGAAAATAGATATTTGAGAGGGGAAGTGGACAATGGAAAGCCTCCCACCCTTTAAAAAAAGAGAGAGCAGTTAACAGTTCTGAGGAACCTGTGGGATTATCCAATTAACTTCACAGTGGACAGTCATAAACCAAAAACCAGGCACAAAAAGTCAACATCGCATTCACCAACTCTCTGCTTTCCTGACACAATACTTACATCCACAATTTCTTCTACTAATTTGCTCCTCAGGTTTTCCAGCTCAATGGCTAAGGCCTTCTTTTCCTCCTGAAGAGATATAATTTGATCCCGCAGATCTACATTTTCAAGAGCGGTGGTGGGAGTTCATTTTTCATTTGAGACAAAAACACACACAATTAAGCACACAAAGACAGACACCGGCAGGAAAAGCTGAAGAATCGGTCATCAATAGGTTCTTAAATTATTAAGAAGGCAGGTGCCTTACATGCAGATACCATTACAAGTTTGCCTTGTCTGGTCCTTTGTCTTACTTGGATTTTCATTGCAGAGACATCGTAGTCTGAAAAGCCAGAAATTCAGAGGCAGTAATGCTTCTGAATACCAGTTGCTGGGAACCACAGGAGGGGCGAGGGCTCTTGTGCCCGGATCCTGCTTGCAGGGTTCCCACAGGCATCTGGCTGGCCTCTGTGAGAACAGGATGCTAAACTAATTGGCCATTGGCCTGATGCAGCAGGCTCTCAACTGTTTTGAGTTCAGTTCTGCAGTGCACAATGCATCTCTCAGCCTGCCTTAGAAACCAGGCATCCCTTAGAAAGGGTTGCAGTTCTCAATGGTATAGTCCATGCTTTGAATGCAAGAGGTCATAGGTTCAATCCCTGGCGTGTTCAGGTATGGCTGCAAAAGATTCCTGTCTGAAATCCCAAAAAGCTGCTGCCAGAGTATTATTATATATTATTATACAACCCTTCATCCAAAGATCACAGGGTGGTTTACAGTATAAAAACACAAAATACTTGCAATTAATTAATTAATTAATAATAAATGGATCAGTGGCTGACTCAGTAAAAGCCAGCTTCGGACAATAATAGCCCATTAATGATGAAAATTTCATCTCTGTGCAGGCCCTATTGGTTGGTTTCAAATCCTACTGGAAGCCCATTAGCTGCATCTAAAATCTCTTATACAACTAGACAAACATTTGCTCATTACAGTACAACTCAACTTGATTCATGCTCGCTTTTTGAAAAGGCACCCCACCCTAATTCAGAAGCAAGCACCCACCTTTTATCATCTGCTGGCAAAGCACCGAGTCACATGCCCCTGGACTACCTTCCGTATCTGTGGACGATTCTTCATCATCAATGTTTATTTCTTCAGTGATTATATCTGGCCCCAGTTTTGCCATGTACAACATGCTGATTCTTTTCAGAGTCTTGTTTTCTTTGTTCAGCTACAAAATTCAAAGCACATACTCCGTTGCTTAAAAAAAAAGCCTTTCTATTTCCTTTCTTAAATGAAATAGAACATGTCAGTCATCCCAAGGCCACCAAGCATAAATGATACGAATCTGAAACACTCGCTGAGATGGAACTGAGGAGTGTGTCAAGCAAGCGTTTCAGAAAGAAAGAAAAAAACAGCTTCTGGTGGCTGGAGTAGAGTGGAATGTTCAGACTTCAGAAGCAGAGTAAGGAGTTGTATCCAGCAGTTCCCTTTGTCCAACAGAAAGTTACTCCAAAGGAAGTGAACCTTTAGATCAGGACTGGGGAACCTGGTGCCCATCAGATGCTGTTGCACTCCAACTCCCATCAATCCCACCTATCGTGGCCATGGTCAGGAATTTGTAATTCAGCAATGTGTAGAAGGCCAAAGGTTGCCCAGCCCTGCTCTAGATGCTACCTAGCTTTTCTTAAACTCTGCAGTGGGCATTTGGGGGAATGGAAAATGTCCTCCACCCAGCAGGTAAGATCAGAGGGACAGAGGCAACATGGAACACTCCGCTCTATCCTCCACATCCATAATGCTGTTCTCTCCACCTCACAGCACCTGCCACCAGAGGCAACTGCCCCATCATATTTCATGGTAGGGCCACCCTGCCTCTGCATTGTTTTTAAGTGTGGTTGTCTAGTGAGCATCTTGATTCAAGATTAAATAGCTCACCTGACTTAAACCACAGAAAGCTGCACCAATTCTCTGAATTTCAAAGAAGAGTTTTGCAGAAATGGAGGTGGGGTGGGGGTTAGGAGAAAAAGAAAGGTTTTCATAAAGAGTCTGAAAAATCAATTTTGAAAGGAGGTCAGCAGAACAAGAGAGAGAACAGAAAGACTATGCTAGACAATCACTATGCTTATTTTAGCACTCCCCAATCCTTTCATTTCTACTGTTTTTGCCCCTGAATGTACATTTTCATTAACAGAAGGAAAGTGTTCACAGCAGCCATGATTATTCCAGATCAGCAATAGAAGAGGTTTTATAAATACGGAGTCAAGTTCCAATGTCTAATAAAACCAAAAGAGCAGAAATTGACAAGGTTATCCTACTCATTTGCACATTGGGAGCCCTTATAATATGCCATGCTTTTGTCATATTCTGAAATATGCACTGCACTAAAACACTACATACTAGCATGGCCAAGCCTTACAAATGAGGACATTGTTCACTTAGGGGAAACCCTGAAAACACCTGCTAAAATCATAGCAGGCAGTCTCCATGATCTATGCAAGATAGAGACAAGTATCATAATCCTGCAACTTGGTGTGGAGGGGGCTCAGTGGCTTGCATAGCTTTCACCCCCCCTAAATTATTTTGTATTACAAGATGTACAAGAGGCTGCCATAGACCTAATAATTCAGAAAGCATGCATACTAAAAAATAATTGCAGGTGCAGAGAATAGGCTGATAGACAGGTCCCTACCAATCCACTCCTGAAAAATCTGAAAAGTTTCAATGCATTCCTGAATACATAGCAACTACCCTGCTCCTAGCTGTACCCCATGTGATACTGGAAACCCTTGAATTGTGAAATGTAGGCACAATTTCTGCCACAAACATGGACAGTGTTATAGCAGCAAGCATGGCCTTGCCCAAATTGATTGGTAAACTCTCCCAAACTTGCATGATCTCTGTTTTGATTTCTTGGACAGATCCTCACATAATAGTGATTGATTGCTTAGGGTGGGGGAGACTGGCAGCCTCCGGTTTATTGAAACACAGTATATAGCTGGATCTGGTTTTGCAGCTAGGGATGGGTGAATCAGTTTCATGCAGATTGGAAGATGAGGGGAGACAAGGATTAGAGTGGCGGCAAATAGAGAAAGGGGCTGCAGAAAGAGAGAAAAAGAAGTGACAGAAAACAAAAATGTTGGTGCTGACATTTAAAGCCCTAAACAGACTCAGTCTTGTATACCTGAAGGAGCGCCTCCACCCCCATCGTTAAGCCAAGACACTGAGGTCCAGCTCTGAGGGCCTTCTGGCGGTTCCCTCATTGTGAGAAGTGGAGTTACAGGGAACCAGGCAGAGGGCTTCTTGGTTTGACATGTAATGTTTGATGTTTTATTGAGTTTTTATATTTCACTGGAAACTGCCCAGAGTGGCTGGGGCAACCCAGTCAGATAATAATAATAATAATAATAATAATAATAATAATAATAATAATAATAATAATAGGAAGAAGAAGAAGAAGAAGAGAAGAAAAGAAGAAGAAGAAGAAGAAGAAGAAGAAGAAGAAGAAGAAGAAGAAGAAGAAGAAGAAGAAGAAGAAGAGTGGCCTTGCCCACCTTTTGCTCAGTCCCTACCCATGTTTTGCTCATTGGTATATGTGGTCCCTCACTGCTGTCCCTCAAGGGAATGCAGCCCTTGTCAGGAAAAAAAAGCTTGCCTGTCTCTGTAGTATAGTGTAGAGTAGGCATCCCCAAACTGCGGCCCTCCAGATGTTTTGGCCTACAATTCTCATGATGATCCCTAGCTAACAGGACCAGTGGTCGGGGAAGATGGGAATTGTAGTCCAAAACATCTGGAGGGCCAAGGTTTGGGGATGCCTGGTGTAGAGCATACTGTATATAAAATAGATAGTTGAACAAGTGCAATTATATCCTCTATTCAAGCATAAGAAGAGTCCTTCTGGAACAGGCCAATGCCCCATCTAGTACTACATCCTGTTCTTTCTTTTTTATATAATCTATTTTTATTAATTTTCCAATTAAAACACGATTATATCACATTCATTATTTCAAATTATACAAATACATATCAATTAAACCGAATATTATGCCAAATCATATAATATTTTCTGGAGTTCCCATGCTTCAAAAATTTGGGGATTCCTCGCACCCATCTACTGCCGTCTTTTTCTAAAGTCCAAATCTTCTCTCAAAATCCAAAATAATCCCGATCATTCCCCACCAGTCACTAAAATATTTTCTTCTTTCATCCGATTTTTTCACAGCTGCTGAAATAAGTATCAAACGAGAGTTCACATATATTCTTTCTCCTGTGTGAGTTTTAATCGTCCTGCCCCCCCCCCATATATCTTCTGTCTGGAATGTCCTGTTGTGTCAGCCTTTCAACACGGAGCAGCGCCATCTTAAAAAGCTTAGATCACTTTCGCTTTCTTAAGCTTTTTATTTTTTAAACCACCGATCTTTGTAAAATTTACAGCTTTTTCAGGCAAAGAAACAGCAGTCACCTTATGTATAGACTCTTGATAAGTTTGTGGCTCTCCTTGCCCTGTAGCTGAACTTAGCTTCGGATCGCTGTTCAAATTCAAAGTGCGTCACAACCATAAATCCACCGAACGCATTCCAGGGACTCCGACCGTCCAGTTAAAGGGGGGCCTCTCTCTTCAGTAGTTTTACAACTTCAAAGGATATGCTCAGTAGAATAGTTTATAGTTCATTACTCACTCAGGTATTCTTTATCTCTCATTTGTTCCAAACAAACAAGGACGTCCCGTCCGGGAAGGTATTGAGTAACTCGTAGAGTATATGAAAAAAAAATAAAAAAGTTCGCTTCCCTTCTCGTTACGTCCCCATCAATCTTTCTTCCAGATAAAATACAGCTTTGACTTCTCACCCTCAGCAGCACAAATTCCTTGGCAGTAAACAGAGCTTCTTCCCCTCCTTCCGAAGCATGTCCATGAATACGCCTAATTATCTTCTTTAATCATGGAGATCCCACTCTGCAAGTTGGCGTCCGGGAGATCCAACATTTCATGAGTGCTCTCAGCCCAGGCCCCCCCCCCACTCCTTGAACAGTCGGAGTGGGTTTGGGGGCATCGCGGGCCCGCGGGCCCTCTCCGTAACCCCCGGAGAGGTAAGGGGGTTGCCTTTAACTCCCCTGGCAACCGCCGAATTCCTCATGAAGGTCGGAGGGATGGAACAAGGGTCAGCCATTCCTGCAGGCGGAAGCGGAACTCTCCTGTACTACATCCTGTTCTTACAGTGGCCAACCAGATGCCCATGTGAAGCCTGCAAGCAGGACCTGAGTGCAATAGCACTCTTTCCTCCTGCGGCTACAAGCAAATGGTATTCAGGAGCAAACTCCAGCAGCCTAGAACAGAGCTTTCCAAACTTTTCCTGTTGTTGACACACTTTTTAGACATACATCATTTTGTGACACAGTAATTCAGTTTTACTAGCAAACCAGAGGTTAAGCTAACCCCTTTCCAGACCTGGGAGGAGTGCAGGGAGTGTTCACGCAACACAGCTACACACTGCAGCCGACACAGAGTTTGGAAAGCTCTGGTCTAGAACACGGCCATCAGGGTCAGTAGCCACTGACAGCCTTATCCTCCATGGATTTGTCCAAACCTCTTTTAAGCCCATCAAAGCAAGGCAGCCAAGCCATACAGGCAATCAACTAAAAGAAAATCAATCTATCTTACAAAGTTATGGGCCACATGATCCATAACAGGTGGCATTCCCCATTCCTTTTGTGTTTGTTTGTTTGTTTGTTTGTTCTTTCTGTATGATAAAAAAATGGAACCACCCCCGTTGGGAGATGCACAAGGTCACAACGCAAGGGCAGCTTGCAGATCTGCCCATGGGAGATGTCCAACTTTTATTTTCAATTATATCTAGAATTACCAAGGGAACATAAGGCACTTGTGCTTTCTCATAACCTCCCCGGTCCAACATTTATAATAGCAAAAAGTCACTCAAAGGGCTCATCCAGACTTCCACTTGTCCTGCTGCTTTCCCCTCGGGAAGCTCAGTCTTTACCGCTGAAATGTCAATCTGGTTTTCTGCAGATTGACATTTGCCCTGATCCAGCACTAAAGAGCAGGGGAAAGCACAGGACAAGCAGAAAACAACCACTTGGACCCATTATTTCTAGGCACGGAAGCATGGATGAGCCCGAAGACACAAGATCTTCTTTTCCTGGTAAGGGACACCGCATAGTAAGAAGAGATCACCACTCTTGTCCTCAAGACACAAATCCTCAGCCTAGATGTTTGAAAGAGGGAGATCTTCCCAGTCACCCTGCACTGCTAGTTCCTCTAAGTGTGTTT
The DNA here is from genome assembly GCF_963506605.1 of Zootoca vivipara. Taxonomy (NCBI): domain Eukaryota; kingdom Metazoa; phylum Chordata; class Lepidosauria; order Squamata; family Lacertidae; genus Zootoca; species Zootoca vivipara. Next base: position 52,266,461 of record NC_083280.1, read on the forward strand.
CACTCCTAAAGATCTAGACAGAAAATATGAGAAACCCTTCCAGGGTTGGTTGAAGAGTGAGTCAGCTTTGACACAGCAAACCAAACAGGAAGGTGCTAGTTACTTAGCTGTCAGAGTGTGTCACTCCATGCAAAGAATGGAAAGAAATGATAGTTACGGTCATAAATTCATTTTCTTAGTTATTTGTTGATTGACTATATTATGAATCCTAATGTAGTATCATTATGCAAACAATTAAGTTAATATATCCAGAAAGTACATTGCTAATGCATCTAAATTAAAAAAGATTTCCTACTGGTGGGATTTCTGCTACATCTGAAGAAGTACTTTGGGAAGGAGTTTTTGCAAGGGGGGGGCAGCGTGCACAAATGCACAGACTAGCCAGCATTGCTAATGAAATTTGGCTCAAAATTGCCACAATCCATTTTCTGATTATGAAGTGGCTCAAATGTGTTATTCACAACCGTGTGTGTGTGTGTGTGTGTGTGTGTGTGTGTGTGTGTGTGTGTGTGTATCCATGAAGAGATAAAAACATTCTGTAATAATAATAATGCACTTCTGATGAGATGGAATATAGAAAATTATATACTTGGTAAATTCATCAACCTAGATGCAATCAACAGAGCAGTACAGGTCACCTTTTGCTTGCTCCACGGTTTGCTTTCATAAACAATCACCTGAAATGTAATACTCTGGCTGACTTTTCCATTTGATTCACACACTGAAATGTTCATTATTCTTTCATGTCGCAGACACTCAGGGCATTTCTAAACTTGTTTATCAGTTAACCCAGATGCATAAAATGGTATGTGGGAGGTAGTGGTGAAGGGAGGCAGAATAAACAAGTAAACATTCAATGAATTATCTTTTTTTTTTGCTTTGTTTTTTTAAAAGCTTGAAAACCCAGTCAAGCAAATCTATCTTTAGGGGACTCCACATATTAAGCAAATAAAATACTAACACACATATTGCATTGCTTGAAAGAAAGAAAGCAAAACAACCTTTATTACGTCCAAAAGTAAACAGTCAACTTCTCATCCTCTCCCCGCTTTCTGGCTCAAGCAACCAAATTCAGGGCTGCTTCATAGAGCTCTTTTTTTGTCGGAAATAACATAAAACTCAAGATTGTCACATATCATGACTGCACACACACGTATTTGACCAATGACGACTCCCCTGCATATGCAACAAAACAGAAGCATCTATAATCATAATATGACTATTTTTCATAGAAGTTGCAGGCCATATTCTACACTGGAGTGCTTTCCATGTAGGAATTTTGTCATGCAATGAATCTGAGGGCACATCCTTCAGCACTGACAAGTATGGAACTGATTGCACATATATACTGGGGTGTCAGGTTGGGCGGGGCTGGGCACACCCTTCCTAGGTGCAAGACGTACTGGCTGCATCCACACACCTGTTTATTCCATTTCCCTGACTGTTAATTTCCGAATTATATTTGAGCCTTCACACAATGTAAAAGCCACTACTGGAAAACTAATGGCATCTATTCAGTGCTTGTTTCTGTGTTACTTGGTTCCAGAAAAAAGCACACAAATCACAGAAACCCAGAAAACTGAGGGAGTCAGGTGATGAAATTTGGAGTGGTATACTGTACTGGCATACAGTTCTTTCCTGTTGGTCTCATGGGGGAATTGTGCAGGGACAGACACATGCATGTGCAGAAAGGGTAGGGGAGTAGTGACACCGAATGAAATTTAGCACAACATGGTGGTGTCTTGGTTAAAAAGCCACAGTTCCATAACGCTATAGGTACTGCAGCGTGAAAGGAAAACGCATGTCTGAATATGCCTGTGTGGACATGGCTTCTTACACCTCTTTGGGCAACTGACGTACACTGTTTTTTAAAAGAAATGGAAAGAAAATGGGACAAAAGCAGTAGCACTTTTGTCAGGGAATCTAACACAATAACTTACACATTTGAATGCACCCACAATGCATATTATCTCAGATATTAAACCTCACTCTTCGTGACCATCAGTGCCAGGTAGCAGCACAGGATCTCAACATTAGAGAGCAATCCTTTGCATATTTACTGGGAGGGGGGTCATTCTGTTCAGAGGCACTTACTCCTAAATAAGTGTGTAAAGGATTGTAGTTCCAGTCTCCTCTGCTGACCTTACAGCTTCTCAGGCCTTCCAAGTGGACTACAAAGGATCAGCATCATTGTTATGCGACTTAAGCTTGCCAGCCACAATGAATCAGTGTTTCAGAAACCCTCAGATTACCGTAGGTGTTCCACAGAGAGGAAAAATAAAATATATATTCTTACCTTAGTGGCCAGAGCTTCTGCACTTTCACGGCATGTCTTCTCAATTTCAAGGTGGCTCTGTATGCAGCTCACTTCCTCAATGACCATGTGAGAAACTAAAGCATAAGGGGGAAATATTTGATTCACGCAGTGTTTAATGAGTCAAGCCTTCCCTCACTCTGATTTTTATTTTACTCAGAACATTCATCCTATGATTATGAAAATCTAATTCAACTTCCACGTCAACTACTTTTTTAAAGCTAACACTTTATCCATATTAAGCAAAACATATATATAAAAGGAACAGATGTTCATGAATGCTTAAAAGAAGAACTAAACATTAAGGTCAAAAATGATGCATAGTATTTCCAAAGTTTTGAATACAAAGAGGAACAGGATTCCCATCTGATCCTATGCTGTTTGATCAGACTGCCTCAAAAGGAAGGCCCACTGTTTGAATGGGACTTATTACCAAGAGAGAGAGCACTGGATTGCAGTCTAAAATTCCTAACAGAACCTACTAAACATTAACTCTTCTTTCCCAGTACTTCACCTCTCCTCAAAGTACGTCCTGTATTATTTGTAGCCCTTCTACTTTACCTCTACTTCTGCATTCTTGCCTTCATCCTCCCTGCCCCAAATCACCACCCCTTCAAAACTCATGCTTTCCATTCTTATAACAATCACATTTTCTTACTTACCTCTTCCCACTTCCTATAGCTTATATTACAGCAAACACAAAAATAATTTCAGACTATTTTTATCATCCTAATTGTTGTTGTTGTTATGATTACATTTATATCCCAACTTTCCTCCAAGCACTCAAAACTGGCACACATGGTTCTCCCCCAACCCAATGTTATCATCACAACAACCCTGTGACGTTGATTAGGCAGAGAGACAGTGACGAGGCCTAAAGTTGGGATTTAAACCCGTGTCTCCCAGGTCCCTGTCCAACCACTACATCACAGTAGGAACTGGAAGGGCGGGGAAAACAATTACTTTCTATAAATAAATGTTTTTAAATACGTTTTTAGCTTTCTATATATTTTTTAAAAGCTTACTATTTCCTAAAGCCTAAACTCTCTCCCAAACAGCTTAATTACAGTCCCCAAAGCTGGCTGAAAGGTGCAACAGAGTTTTCAAGATGCAAAGATTGAGGGGGGACACTGGTGAGAGTGGACTCTCTTCCTTCATAAGAACATAACATAGGAGGCTGCCTTATACTGAGTCAGACCTTTGGCCCATCTAGCTCAGTAATGCTTACACTGAGCCTGCTGAGGTTTCATGCAGGGATCTCTCTAGGAGCGGCCAGTGGCACAGAGTAGTGGGGCTGTGTTGTTGCCCTTCTAGCATATCAACACTGCTGCTTACCAAGAGAGATGGGGGGGGGGGTTGAGGCGTGGCGGCGTGGCGGCTATGCAGCCCACCAAAACTCCTGCCACCAAGCACTGCACCACACTGAGTTCCCCACCCCTCACCCCGTCCATGAGTGGCAACGACAGTGTTGGGAAGCCAGGAAAGCAATGGAAAGAGAGCTGCTTCTGGTTCTCTTCCAGTCTTACTTGGAGATTGAAGCTCTGGCATAGAAGGTCACACATGACTATTCTTCAGAAGCACCCATATTTCTGGCCAGACTGCTGGATCTGTAACCTGACTTCCCATTACTGTCTATGATATTTTACGCATATTCGATAACATTGCTTAAGTTATTTTGAGGCATTAAATATAACCTTTCTAAGTGCCTTTAAGAATTGTTTAACTCTTCGGTGAAATTTTGTTTCTAAATTTACTGCAAGCTGCCATTAGCATTTTTTAAATGGAAAGTTGGGTATACATATTTAAACAAACAACTGCTGTCACCACCATCCAATTTACATAGCAATATTTTACATGTTTACTAAGGAGTTCCACTGGGTGGTACCGTATTTTCCCGTGTGTAAGACAATGCTTTTTGCTTTAAAAAAATTAGACAAAAATTGGGTGTCATCTTATACACAGATAGTGAATGCGGGGGGGGGATGTGCGATTAATGGCAGCAGCAAGCAGAAGATTGGGTAGGTGATTGGTGGCTGCGGCAAGGCCTGCTGGCGATTTGCTGTGGCTGCGGCAACTGGGCAGGCAAATGGCAGCTGTGGCAAGGCAGGCAGGTGACTGGCGGCTGCGGGAAGTGGGTGGGCTGTTAGTGGCGGCAAGCAGGCAGAAAATTGGCGGCTGTGGCGAGGTGTGCGATCGGCAGTGGCTGTGGCAAGCAATCGGCAGTGGCGGGAAGGCGGGTGAGCGATTGGCGATAGTGACCTCTCTCACCCCCCCCCAAAAAAAGCTAAAGAACTTAATTTCTTAATTTTGGGTTAAAAAATAGGGGTTGTTTTATACATGGGGGCATCTTATACACGGGAAAATACGGTATTTAACTTTGTTGCAAGCCGAACAGTTTATGTTTATGTACTGGAGCTTTCACCCTCTCGTCCTGCGGCATCCCCAAATCCACTTGGGAAGGTTGGGGGAACCCCACAGAACAGATTTAGGGGGCATGCACCAGGTTGAATGCAACTCATTGCGTTTAGTAGGACCTATTCCCAAGTAGGCATGCATTAGATTGCCCTTGTATATGCCCAAGGGCAGAGCTATAACCTTGGCATCTCTGCCTTGAATACAGAAGTCTCACTGTCTCATCTTCCAAACCAAATGTGAAAACTTCAGAATAAAAGCAGCCTCCAGTTGTAGGACAGTCAACCCAACTGCATACAAATGATATTGTTATGAAGTTGTGAGTATCTGTTGCTGGGAATCACAAGTCCTGCTTTCATGTCTTGCTTACGGGTTTCCCACAGCGCATCTGGTTGGCTGCTGTAAGAACAGGATGGGTCACTGGCCTGATCCTGCAGTGATCTTCTTACGTGTACTGTGTATCGTTATGGGATACTAGAGTTGAGGTGTTTTCTTCCCACTCTATTCCGCCTTGGTCAGACCACACCTGGAGTACTGTCCCCAATTCTGGGCGCCACAATTTAAGAAGCACAGTTCTATTCTTTCACACTTGAATCCAAGCCCTTTGGTGCTTTATTGGTGGTGGTGGGGAAACAGTGCTGTGAGCTGTGGCTCGAAAATGAGTAAGAGGCAATGGCTTTCTTCCTCGTTTGCTATAATTGTTATTTATGTTTCGAGTTTTGTCAGCATCTGGCACTGTACCACCAGAGAGATGAAAGAAAACAGCCTTAACTGAGGGAGATATACATAGACACACCGCAAGAGCCTAGGTGTGTTGTTATAGCTGGGCCTAGAAAACCAACGCATGGCAGTAGCTTCCCATGTAGATGAGGTAGAAACACAGAGACACCAAGGGAAATACTCAGCCCTGGGATCCAATAATCAAAAGAACACAGAAGCCCTGTACTTTAAGAGGTTTATCTTCTATTAGGTCAGCCCAGGCTACCTATTTGGCAGCGTGTGATAAGCCAAGAACAAGGGTAAGCACTGCATGCCCTGCAGACATACTGTCAGAAAATGGAATGAGTTGAGCAAAGCGTGGGGAAATGCCGCAAATAATCTCTGCCACATGCTGCAGTGGAAGGCAAGAATAATAAAACAAATGGTCATCAGCCAACCTCTCTTAGGCCACAATCCTACGCCTACTTACTTGGAAGAAAGCTCCTCTGAGTTCAGTGCAAATCACTTCTGAATAAACACATATAGGATCAGGCTGCATGGGACACTAACTTCAATGTCCTAGAAATCTAAAGATGTTGAGCCAAGAAAGCAAAGCTTGGATTTTGCCAAGAAAGCAAAGGTTGGATCCTGCTAAAGAAGGTTACCATTTTCTAAGTGTACAAAAAACAGGTTTTACATGTACAATTCAGTGTGTAAAGTGTACATTTGGAAATGTGGGGAAAATCCAACATTGTGTGAGCTGGCTTCTGCACCCCCCCCAGCTTCAGGGAGCTGCAATGGGGAGAAGAGGAAGGGGAAGTACCATTGTGCAAGCAGATGTCCATTTTGTCCATACATGGACACCACTGGATTTCACCCAGAGTGTATTATGCAGATACAGAGACCAGGTAGTTCAGGTTTGGTACCCGGATGTATGGTAGCATAGAATGCATTCCAACCTGAAGAATCACAACAAACAGAAAAAATAAGCTATTGCTAATGTGCCACTGAGTTGTGACATCTGTCTAATCCATTGTCAAGAGAAAAGAAAAGGTGATTACATGGCATTTGTCCAAAAAGCTGCTTTGTTGTTTCATAAAGTTAGCCAAGAAAGTTCGGATTCCTTTTACATTAAATGGTAGGAGTAGTGCATTTTTTTAAAAAGATTCACTTTACATTAATGGTAGGAGGTGAAAATTAACTAGATTTTTCATGTAAAATATAAAGGGGTTTTTTAAGACCTCATGGTTCATTTAAAGATTAGTTAACCTGCAATTATGATTAAATTCCAAAGGTAAAATGTATCTGAACACACACACACACACACACACACCCCTTCCTAAGACTGTCCAAAGTTCTTATTATGCTGATATTAAAATTCATAAAGCAACACTAAGTGGCCAAAAACCTCTCCAACCTCAACATTTTTTCAGGGATAATAATAATATGCAGCAAATGCAGGCCAACCAAAAACCACTTAACTAATTAGTAGTTGCAGTCGCCGAGAAAACATGAATCAACACTGTTATTACAAGTGGCACATTTGAGTGGCATCTAATTATGACTTGATGAGCGTGATACTTGCATTATCAACATTACTACCGCATCCCATCAGGGACTAAAAGCCGCTGATGGCACTGACTGCAAGAAACTCCCCCTCAATGGCACTGCAGCACCCAACAATCTCCTTGGCAGGGGTACCCTCACTAAATGACACGTTAAGCGTAATTACTGGCCGACATTGTAAATAAACAGGATTGGAAGTGAAAATTGTACCAAGTGCATAAGACACAATCTGACACATTGGAAGTGGCAGTCTTAATTGAGAGTTTCTTTGACTGCTCAAGATCATTTCAACTGCATTTCTCGGAGGACAGTGATTATAACTGTGGAGACAGACGGCATAATGGTATCAGCACTGCTGACAGAGCAGTGAATTAAATTGTATCTGCTGTTGTGTGAAAGCCTTGATGAGAAGTACAGATCCTTAGTGGTCTTATCATTATCACACAATGGTCATGTTGTCATCAACCTTTCTGGCTCCAATTGAAAAGAAATGATTGTGTGTTGAAGCTTCCCCCCCTACCACCACCTCCTATCTCTTCTGCTGAATAGAACCAATTTTCAGAGAGCTATGAAATCACGCTATAGGGCCTAAAATGCAGCTGCTTGGCATACAGACTGGGCCCCATTAAACAGGAATCACGCACAATATGTGTTTATGCCGGGAGAACAAATAGAAGCTGAGCGCAGGCCAAGTTTATTCACAGACACAAAGCCCGTGTAGCTCTTCATCAATATAATTGCCTTTTATATTGTCGTTTAAATAATGGGCTCCATTATTGCTGTAAAATCCTAATATTCCTGGCATTTTATCGCTATGTTTACAAGGTATGTCTTTTTTTTCCCCTTTCTTTTTTTTTATAAAAAGGGAGGGGGTGAAGCACATGAAAGGGAAGATAAAGGAAAACCCATGGCATTTTACAAGAGCAAATATTACTTTCAAATTTTAAGCCTTCACTCCTTGACATTTTCCGCCAGGCTCTTGAATTCCCAGTATCACTAGCACATATTAACAAGCCACAAGGTGTCTGTGTGTGCCTCCTCTATTCCTTCCACTTCTTTTTTCAGGAATTTGACTTCTTAGGCCTTTCCCCCCCTCAACATACAGCCACTCCACCAGATTATTTCAAAACACTTTAAAGTTTAGGACTATTTCACTGGAGGTTTTTCTACTGCATTTATGAACCGATGCAAACCCCAGCCGTGTAAATTTCTTTGTCATCTATGTATGAGGTGCAGGTTCTTTCTTTTAACCCTCTATTGCTAATGCCTAATACTGCAACAAAACATACTACGGTGACAGAGACCTAACATAACAGGCTGCAATACTGTTGTCATCTCCTCTCTTGAGAAGCTATTCACGGGAGGGCTTTCCACTCCCATTAGCTGTGCTTTGTTACCTCCAGACACCACATGGCATCAATAGAACCATTATCACACAAGAGGGAAAACTGGATATTTGGTGGAGGGGTGGGGGTGGGAGGTGGAGAGAGTTGTTAGCATATTTATTCCTTGCGCCAGTGGGAGACATCATCATACCCACTTTAAATTTGGTTATGTAGATGTGCTTGATCCTTCATAAAGAAGTCAGCAGCCTGAGCCTTAGACAGTAAAGCAAACAAGCCTTCTCCAATACATTGAATTTGGGTCCCCACGCCATTTCCCACCACAGAGATATTCAAAGGAAGAGTTCCACACAGCCGTCACAGCCAGTTCCAATTAGAACCCTCCATATGTGGGCAAGAATAGCAAAAGCACACATGAATAATCGTAAAATGTAAATAACAGAGGGCAAGGGCAGAAATTTCTTTTCCTTGCAATTCTTTGAACTAAAGAAGATGTTCTCTGTCTATCAGCCCCTGGCTAGCATTCTGGGTATTCAAAAAAATTAAAAAATAATAACACTTCAGCAGTTGACAAATGTTGAAAGTAAGGAGGCAAAAGCTGGCATTTAGTGTATTTGTTTCAATTAATTTTACTTATAAAAGAATAAGTCTTTTGGAGAACAAATACTCCTGCCACTTTTCAACCCAAGTAATGCTATCCAAATGGAAGTATTTAAAGGAATATTTCATTCCCCTATGATAAGAAAGAGAGAGGAAGGAAGGAAGGAAGATTGCAATAAGACAGTAAACAGAAGTGATTCTTTGACCAGAAAATGTAAATGAAACTGGTGATGCCTTCACCATATCAGAACTGAAATGTATGTTTTCTGAGGTTGCAAGCGCCTAGAAAGTATATTGGCGTTTGTTTTGGCATTACATCACAAAAACAGTGTTTATTGTTTTCAAAAGTCTGCAAAACAGGCAGAAATTCCTCATCGCTGCATCTTTGTGACAGGGAGAACTATACCACTTTAATGTCTGCCTACTTTTAACAGCATTTGAGCCCTACAATAACTTTTTTGAAAAAACAATATGCAGCTTGCTTCCTATTTATTTAGAACGAAGTAAATGATGCTTTCAAAGCTCTACAATTACCTTTAAAACTTATACGATAAAATCTTCCTCATAACTGCAGTTCCATCAACTTATGCTTCTCATGAGGCATTTAAACAGGGGAGGGGTGGCAGAGGGGGTGGCAGAATCCCTGCTAGGAAAAACTTTGTGTCTACTGTGCCAGAAAAGGTCATCCTTGTCAAGCTTTTTCTTTCGCATTTTTTGTGGGTAAAGAGCAAGGATAATTTCAAGGGACTGCCATAAAACTGCCTCTCAACCTGTCTCAGCTTTTGCTTTCATTCCTACACATTTTCATGGCGGTTCAACATCTGGAAGATTTTACCAGCTACAATTGGGAAATGGAAATCTCACAAGAGGACTATTAGGACTACCTCATGCTGTATTTTGAGGGGGGAAAGAATATGATACAAAGTGGGGAGAAAGAGACCCCCTTTCTCGAGTTCTCTGTATGTGCCAAAGGAATTGTGGGACACAAAGGGGTCTTACAATAGGCTTCAGAGAAGGCAGAAGTGGGCAAGTCTATCCCACTGCTGCTACCCCTCACTAAAACCCGGCCCAAGGCAATGAGAATATTAGCATTGCCCATTTCTGAGCATGATCTTAAAAGAAGCAGAGATGGTAACGCAAACCAAAAACAAATATCACCTCCTCCACGTTACCCGTTTCTTTGTGGGGCCAAGCCATAGGAGCCAACTCCTAGGGGCCAAGGTCACTTCAGCCCACTCAGTAAAATACTTGAGGGGCCGATCCCCATTCCCGGTTGATGGGCATTGCCACTCAAATGGTGTGCGAGCACTGTGTCATGTGATCAATTATTTGCAGCAGGGCTTACCCCACCCCCCAAAAAAGTATTTAAAGTTGGCACCCCTGGGCCAAGCATATTGCACCTAGTCAGTACCACACTACTTACTAGTTTGCCCAATCCACAAGGACTTTAACAGCAGCCTTGTTCAAAGAGTCAAATCTCCCAGTTGAGAGATCGACTGGGTATCTGATCAACTTTTTATTAGGGAACAAGTTTGGAGAATGTTAAGGAGAAAAGTTTGTGGGGATAATAAGCTGAATTCTTCAGGGGAGCAAACTCTTATCTGACAGAATGTTGTTAGTAGTATTTTTGTAAATTATTATTAATCTTCTCTCTCTTTTTAAATTTCAATTAATCTTTTTTTCTTTTTTTCCCTTTCCTTGCTAATAAAAAATATAAAATAAAATAATAATTTTTTAAAAAAACTATAAGGGTAAAACCCCAGAGTAACTGAATTACTGCACAGATTTCCAAAAGTTAGATCTGAGTCAAAACACAAAAGGTACTCAGAAATAGCTAACTGGTGTTTGCCCATTTGATCTGTTAGCACAGAACCCTTATTCCTTTGGAAAACACTACTTACTTTTCTGAATCTCTTCCAACTGCTTGACTGCTTCATCTCTCTGCTGTTTGATTTTGTCACACTGCCGGAAGATACAATGACATTTTCAGAATTTAAATAATTAAATCAATTTCCACATAATCAACAGAAAGCAAAACAATGATCAGGAATTAGGATAAAGCAGGCATCCCCAAACTTCGGCCCTCCAGATGTTTTGGACTACAATCCCCATCATCCCCGACCACTGGTCCTGTTAGCTAGGGATCATGGGAGTTGTAGGCCAAAACATCTGGAGGGCTGCAGTTTGGGGATGCCTGGGATAAAGCTACAAAAGCAGATTTTGTAACTTAAACTTAACTTAAACTTAAAACTAAATTTTAAAGAAAGGCAAATGGTAATTTGGAGCCAATTCCTGCGTTTGGTTTTTAAACTCCAGTAGAAAAAGCGTCAAGGTTCAAATGACAAGATTCATAAGCTGCACCATCAATTGTGAAGAGGACATGCAAGTTAAAATGGACAGGTTTCCTCTAAAGATGTTATTAGCAGCTCAGTCTACCTTGATATTTCCCAACTTAACGTTCCATCTTAATATTACAGCTTCAACAGCTCTTATCTTAGAGGAAATTCCTTTCCCACAGCTAGTATGAGTGGAATAAGGAAAGCCACTTGCGAATGAGCACTAAGCAGGGTTGGATCCTCCCTCCTAACAAATGTCAAGTGGAAGGATCTGATCCTGCATGGTGCTGGTCACTTCTTCTTGGGCAGCTTCCTTTATGTGCAGGGAAACCACTCATGAAGGAGGATCAGCCAGCACCATGCAGGATCGGATGCGTCTGCTTAACAGCTGTTAAGCAACAGTACCCGATCCTGCATGGTGATGTGCATCCCAACCTTTTCAAAAAGTTTTTAATGCACACCCACTCAACTGCTGTGCAGAAGAATCCAGGGTGGGAAGTGTAGTCCTGATTCAGGGCTACAAAGCACACCAAGGGGGTTCTTGCACAGCCTTTAAAAAGCATATTCTGCCTGCTCTAGGGCTTGTTTACACAATCATAGATGCTCAGATTCATCAAACTTGGATGGTTAAGGATTGCTGTTACGAGCCCTCCTTGCCCACAGAGACAAATTCTTGGGTGATTAAGTTCTCCTCCCTTTACACCCACCTTAGCATGCCATGACCCTGCTTTCATTTGAATGACATCTATTCAGTCAGTTATAAGCTATTCAAGAATGACTAATTGTCCTAGGGCAGGCATGTCAAACCTGCGGCCCTCCAGATGTTTTGGACTACAATTCCCATCTTCCCCAACCACTGGTCCTGCTACCGTGTTTCCCCTTTTTTAATACGTAGTCAAAAAGTAAGCCAGGGCAACAATTTTAAGCATTTGAGAAATATAAGACATACCCTGAAAATAAGACATACCCCCATGCCTGCCAACTGGGGGCCTGGAACCAGCTGCTGCAGCGTGGAACGCTCAGCAGCGGCAGGCAAAGCAAGGAAGCAGAGCGCGGAGATACAGATAAGCTGTGGGGAAATCAGCTGTTCCTGGTTCAGTTGTAGCGCGCACCTAGCAAAGTCAGCCCTGAGGAGGTAAAATGGCGTTTAAAAACGCCGTTTGAAGTGATTTCAGCTTGCCTCCCCACCGCCTGGAACCGGCTGCTGCAGCGCGCAGCAGCGCCGGGCGGAGCGCCCAGCAACACGGACGGAGCGCTCAGCAGCACCAGGAGGAGCGTCCCACCGTGCCAGGCGGCGGGGTGGCAGGCCTCCTTGGCATGGCGAGGAAGAGACGAGGCCGCTGGCTCGGGCGCTCCTGAGTCCTGACCCCAGCCGCTTCTACGCAGCAGCAGCAAAAGAGCCGTGCGGCCACATGGAGAGGCGAGCGCCCGAGCGGGAGACGCGCTCTCTGCAAAGCTCTGCACTCACTTCATCCGCCCGACGGGAAAGCGAAGTGGGGAAGAGAAAAAGAGAAAAAACCGAAGCGGCTCTTTTTCTCTTCCCCACTTCGCTTTCCCGTCGGGTGGATGAAGTGAGTGCAGAGCTTTGCAGAGAGCGCGTCTCCCGCTCAGGCGCTCGCCTCTCCATGTGGCCGAGCGGGAGACGCGATCTCTGCAAAGCTCTGCACTCACTTCATCCGCCCGACGGGAAAGTGAAGTGGGGAAGAGAAAAAGAGCCGCTTCGGTTTTTTCTCTTTTTCTCTTCCCCACTTCGCTTTCCCGTCGGGCGGATGAAGTGAGTGCAGAGCTTTGCAGAGATCGCGTCTCCCGCTCGGGCGTTAGCCTCTCCATGTGGCCGCATGGCTCTTTTGCTGCTGCCGCGTAGAAGCGGCTGGGGTCAGGACTCAGGAGCGCCCGAGCCAGCGGCCTCGTCTCTTCCTCGCCATGCCAAGGAGGCCTGCCACCCCGCCGCCTGGCACGGTGGGACGCTCCTCCTGGTGCTGCTGAGCGCTCTGTCCGTGTTGCTGGGCGCTCCCCCCGGGCGCTGCTGGGCGCTCCGCGCTGCAGCAGCCGGTTCTGGGCGACAGGCTAAAATCACTTCAAACGGCATTTTTAAATGCCATTTTCCCTTCTCAGGGCTAACTTCGCTAGGCGCGCGCTACACCTGAACCAGGAACAGCTGATTTCAGCGCTACAGCTGATCTGTATCTGCATGTGCCAGAAAGTGTCATGTGTGATTGCACAGAGCACCAAGCCTTAAGACATCCCCTGAAAATAAGACACCGTGGTTTTTTTTGAGGAAAAAAAGTTATAAGACGGTGTCTTAAAAAGGGGGAAACACGGTAGCTAGGGATCATGGGAGTTGTAGGCCAAAACATCTGGAGGGCCGCAGGTTTGACATGCCTGTCCTAGGGTATCTCACCTTTTCTTCCAAAGTTCAACTAATCCCTTGAATGGATAAACAAATCAACCAGTAGAGACCTATCCTCACCTTCTATGTGCATATACGGTATACTGATCAAGTGAAAGTGAAAGGGGACCAGCTCACTAGCCCTACTCCTGACTTCTACATGGGCATGGGCAGAAGGTAAGAGTGGCACTTATCAGGAGAGCTGTTATCATACAGAAGTCCCATGCTCACCTTCTGACAAATGCACAGAGGACAGGGCAGGATCAGCAACATGATCTGCTTCCCCTACACATATATAGTATGTGCACATACAGGAGACACAAAGGATTAAAAGTCAAGGAAAATGTGATGCAGGAGATCTGTGATCTGGCTCCCTTGTTTCTTTAAAGTTATAAGCAGCTACAGGGGAAGGTTGGTTGTACAGTGTTCTTGAAGCTACGAACATGAGTTTGACCAAACTGCGGGAGGCAGTGGAAGACAATATAAATCACACCACTTATACTGATATTTGCCTTACAGGAGAGAATGCACCAGGAAAACAGCAGCTTTTGATTGGTGTTGGGGTGAGGTGGGGGGAAGCTGATTTGAATATTAGTGTGGAGAAATGTCTATCCTCTCTCCACCATGCAACTTCCAAATTTGATTGAACCATGCTCATATCTCCTTTTACCTTTATTTGTTCGTTTATTAACAAAGGATTGCTGACCCTGCTTGCTCTGCTCACCAACTCTGCATACTCACCAACTCTGCATACTCACCAACTCCTTTGCCAGCGCCCTTTCCCATCACCTGGCCAACCCCTTCTCCCTTTACACAACATTCACCCCCTCACAGCTCTCACAAACCTCCCTATCCCCTCCAAAGGAAGGGGAAGGGCTTCAGAGAGCAGTTTGTCAAACTGTTATTTGAAGCACCTCCTCCCCTCCCATTAAACCTCACTGCAGCTGTGTTTAATGGAGGGGGCAGGAACTTCAGAGAGGAGTCTGGCAAATGACTTTCTAAAGTTGCTCCCCATCTCCATTAAACATGTCACCTGGGAAGCTTACCATTTTAAACACACGCACTAATTAAACTAAACATCAATTAATAAACATCGGTAGCCATTCTTTTGACACATGCCATCAACTATGCACATTTTAAGAAATAATAAGAAGCAATGATGAGGCCATAGAAATTTCCCTGGGTGGGGAGTTCCAAAAGTGTGGTGCCACTACTGAAAAGGCCTTGCCCCTAGCACCCACAAGCCCCGTAGTTCTTACTGGCAGGCCAGTGAAAGACAACCTGGGAAATGACAGATCTCCCATATCACATCTGATTTGTGCTCTGAAGCTTTTCAAGGCATTGTTATATAAAGGTAACTGGCATAGAAAGACTTGAGTTTGGAAAATGTTAGCTGCTATTTCAACTTAGCAAAATCCGAATTCTACTGAAATTTCAGGACCACAGCCTGCATATCCATTCACTGAAATAAAGCAAAAAGGATAAGCAAAAATGGGAGAAGATTGAATTAAAATGCCTCATTGAAAAACCAGATATGCCTGCCACAACAATGGAGTTGCCGACCGTGTTTTTTAATATATTAAAAAAGAAGCCCTTTATGTCTTAGAATGCAAATGAATGGTCAAGGACAGCAATTCCGGAGGTGCCAGCTGCCCCTGCCTCCAAAGTAGTATTCTTTTCTCAAATCTTAACACACAAAAACATCCACACAAAGACAAACCCTCTTAGGGTATGGAAGAGAAGACAAAATATTCATGTCAGTGGTTCACATTGATCAGACTCAGAGGCTTGAATATATGGATAGTTTTGCTGTAAATCAATAGTATGTTGTATTTACTTTATGGGAAGAAGACTGAGTGGAAATAAAGAAAAGGAACCAGTGCAAATGTATAGCTTTCTAGTAACAGAAACTGGTGGTTTCCATGAAAAACATGCAAATTAGAGATAACCAATGGCCTATTATTCTGACTCTCTTAAAATTTGTCTCAGTCTTAACGCCACTGTTTTCTTAACCGTTGTTAAAAGATCAGGAGCTAGTCACAATCATGTACACTCACTTCCCAACCCCTGCAAACATGAATTTCCTCCAACGTTCCCTTGTCAGCCTTAACCAGGGGTTAGCAAACTTTTTCAGCAGGGGGCCAGTCCACTGTCCCTCAGACCTTGTGGGGGGCCGGACCATAGCTGCCAAGTTTTCCCTTTTCTCGCGAGGAAGCCTATTCAGCATAAGGGAATTTCCCTTTAAAAAAGGGATAACTTGGCAGCTATGGGCCGGACTATATTTTGGAAAAAAATATGAATGAATTCTATGCCCCACAAATAACCCAGTTATGCATTTTAAATAAAAGGACACATTCTACTCATGTTAAAACATCAGGCAGGCCCTACAAATAACCCAGAGATGCATTTTAAATAAAAGGACACATTCTACTTATGTAAAAACATGCTGATTCCCGGACCATCTGCAGGCCGGATTTAGAAGGCGATTGGGTCGCATCCGGCCCCCGGGCCTTAGTTTGGGGACCCCTGGCCTTAACCATGGCAAAGCATTACATCAATGACTCGTATCAGGTTCCGTCTCAGCTAGGGAGTGCAAATCTGCATCAATTCAAAACCTGATTCAGATAGCAATTCTGGTTAGTGTTGACTATCGTTGTCTTGATGATGTAGGGGTGTACTGCAGTCTCTAAGTTGTTGTTTTGGGATGGAAAGTGGAGAGAGGACTACACAACACTGTAGCCTCCTCTCAGAGTTTTATCTGCGACATTACTGATGGAATTAGTACACTAGTCTAGGGTAGCCCCTTACTGCCAAAAAAATTCATCACATAAAAGACGTTTGCATATGCTAATTTATATTTACAGGTGCAAATTTGTAATTCAAACAGAAATATAGTGCATTCTGTCCAGGTGCTAACTGATAATGGACAACTTCAAGGCCCTCTTCCTTCTTATAGTGCTAACTGGGCCAGGACTGGATGACCCTTCAGATGGTGGCCTCCTTCAAAGAGAAGAATGTCTCCTGACAGCCCTTCAAACCCTGCAGTAAACCAAGACTTGTGGTTTGTTGCTCCCAGCTCCATGAAGGGTGGAGTGACATAGGAACAATTCAACAGTGTGCTTGAGCAAAGTGCTTGCTGGTGGTAAGCCAAGGTTTATAGCCACATCATGGCATGTAAACAGAGTACAGGACACAGAATAATTATGAATTAGGAAGCTGTGATGACAAAACCCACAACCCTGGAAAGCCCCAACCACGATGCATCAGTAAAGGAAAGGGGAGGGGGACAGCAAGATCCACCTACTGGCATTGTTGGTCAAACAATTGTTGATTTAGAAGATTAATTGCCCAACTTTTGGTACAAGTTTCACAACACAATAAAGGCAATCACAAAAACAGTAAATTGAAAAACCCAACAGCAGCAATACCGGGTAAAAGCCTCAATAGTATCAAGTCACATTAACTTAAAGCCTGTTTAAAAAGAAAGAAAAATATTTAAACTGATCTAAAAAAGACAAGCTCTCAAATTCTGTCCTCAGCTGTCACAACTTTGGGAGACCACAGGGGGAACTTGCTTTATGGGTGTTAATATTCTGATGGCCCATCAAGTACTGAATCTCGAAAGGCAATAGAGTACGTATGGGAGAAGATGCTTCCTCAAGGGTGCCAGACCTAAACCAATGCCATCCTTGACATGTCTACTCACTTAAGTCCCATTAAGCTCAACAAAGCTTATTACCAGTAAAGTGGGCATAGCATCACAGCTTAAAAGAAATAGCACCTCGCATTTAGACTACAAACCAGGGATGCTCAACCAGTGGCCAAATCCCTCTCGTCTAAGAAGGGATGTGGTTGATGAATCAAGAGAATATGATAAAACATGATTGTGAACATTGTCTTGGCATGGACATCTACCAGGAGCACTCCCAAGCTCCCAACCTGCCCCTTCTGGGTGAGTGTGATCCTATTTAGGACGGGCATTTCCATCACTCCCCAAGCGTTCTATTTATCTATAAGCTTCTATTTATTCAGTCATCCAATCCACAAGCAACTTTAAACCATCTTTTAGGAATGGAATGTTGGACCAATGGCCCATCCAGTTCAGTACTATCTACATTGACTGAATGTTGCTCTGCAACATTTCAAGACTGGAGTCTTTCCCAGCCTACCTGTAGATGCTGGGGATCTTCTGCATGCAAAGGAGATGCTCTCCCAATGAGCTACAGACCTTCCCACTAAATTAGACCAGGGCACTGGGTTCAGATGGAGGGGAGGAATGGTGATGGCAGTCATTTCACATAGTTCATTGTTTCACTTGCTGTAGTAACCATCATGAGCACTAGGTTTCTATCCATTTCTTTGTGTGTGAGGAGGGTAGGGAGGAGTTTTCAAGAAACCTGATATTTGTTTTTGCTTTGCACCTCCAACAGGCAGAAGAAGAAAATGATTGCAGTGTGTGCTTCGGCTTGCAAACTGCATCCAGGCCAGGATTAGGACAGGAATCATGATCTAAGAGGCACATTGTGGTGGTGGTGACAGTCTGAAATTACTGTGTAAATAAGGAAGTAGTTTTGTTACTGGTTTCTGCTCAAAACTTGCATGAGAAATTTTCTTATCTGAACTAAATATGGGCAATGTCAACTATAGCTAACTACAACAAGAATTCTCTTATATCAAGATATCAACATTTTGGCAGTTCTCATTTTTATCAGTCTATGGCTGCAATCCAAGATACACTTACCCGGGAGAAAGTCCCACTGAACTTAATGGGGCTTACTTCTAAGTACACGTTTATGGCCTTGTTATCCACTGGGACATACATATACAGTATGACTATACACTGTGCCACTGCTGGGAGCTACTGGTTGACATTGGCTCATGACAAGGCCTTCTAAGTGGTGGGTCCCTGATGAAGTACATCTGTCTCCCTCATTCCTGACTTTTAAGAGGAATTTAAAAACATTCCTGTTTAGCCAGGTATTTGATGGCTGAACAACACTGAATCTGGCAAAAGGAAATAATTGACTGAGAGAATGTGAATGCTTTAAAATAATATTTTAAAACTGTTTTTAGAACTTTTTAAATAGTATTGTTTTAGTGCTGCTGCTCTGGGCTCCTTTTGTGGAAGGCAGGTATAAATCAAATAAATAAAGGACAAAATTACTAAGCAAATTGGTAATTTCCACCATCACAATGGTACCAAAGTACTACTATGGTTATGGAAGTTGCTGCAAATACTTCCTCATATGGATAAAATATTTGTAAGGGGAAATGCCAATTGTGCCAAGGTATATTTGTAAGGGGAAATGTCGATCGTGCCAAGGTCCATCAAAATCAATAGTTACACTATATTTTATATCACATGAAAACAAGTACAAACCTCTTCTTTTGTTTTCTTATTTTCTGCTCTTAGATCTTCATATTCACCAATAGCTAAAAAAACAAGATACATAAAAAGTTATCTCGGTGGTGCTCTTCATGGAAATCTCATTAACTTTCACACATCCATAAACTTTACATCTACAAACATCATGTTACAAGTCTATAATAAAGATCAATTTGCTTACTGGAATAACACATAGCATGTATACAGTACAGGACTTTAAAAGAGTTTTCAGGTAGTATCTTAGAATCATCACAGACATTACCTGAGCAATTAAAAGACTTTTAAAAATTATTTCCCAAACGTAAATCATTTAAAATAATTCCATTAGATATCAGTCTGGCTTCTCCAGGAACAGTGGTACATGAACAGACAAATGATCATACAGATGAAGGCTGGGAAATAAGATGCTTGGAAGGAAAGATGATAAACAGTAATGAAAAGGCAAGAACTAGTAGAGTTGCATGCATTTTTTGCTTTATGACCACAGCTTCATAATTAGATTTAGGATGCTATGTATCCAGTCATTTTGTTATTCATGCAGAATATACCCTTTATTTAGTAATTGTGCATTTCTGAACCACATGTTCTCTCACAATCAAACTAGCTGGTACAATCAGATCATGAGTGAAGTTAGATCTTCAGTAACTGCAACACCAATGGTGTTTTGACTTTATAGCCTCAATTACTGATTTCTAATTTTCCGCACAAGGTGTGCATAGCAGTCCATAACTGTAGCATGGTTCACATAACATCACACACACAGTCACAGTTATGACACTATACAGATAACTTTCATATTGTTACCACAAACAAAATGCTTTTTAGCAGGCTCAGTTTACACGTCCAGCTGCAAATCATGTGCTTATTTATTATAAAATTTATAAGCTGCCCTTTAAAATGTTCCCAGGAGAGCTTTACATCAACTAAAAAAATTACAGAAACACTAAAACTAATAACAAATAAAAGCAGCTTTTAAAAGCAATCATGCATAGAAATTGCAGGTATCTATTTATTTAGTTATTATATTTATTTGTTATCTAATACAAGAGGTCTCAGGGCCACATACAACGCTTATATCTAAAACCGAGAAGTAAAACCATAAAAAATACAAAGAATTCAACCAATATTCAAGTCAAGGGGAAAATATCAAATAATTTTATCATACAAAAGGAGCAAAAACACCCAGACACAACCTAAAACCAGGCAATCCAGAAGAGCCTAAAATAAATAATATTGAGATAACCTTTAAAAAAGATTTTTAAAGAATAGAGAAGTATTTGTCAGGCATGTGTAAATCTAGCCCTATAGAGGCTTGAGACACTATGAACCCAATGAGTGATGCCCAACTTGGGACTTGTCAATTGATTTCTGTGGGTCTACTCTGATCATGACATACAACTGGGTATCACTCTGTGATCTACTTTTATATAAAAAGCGGGTCAGACTTTAACCTGCTGCTTAGCAAATTATGTGGAGACATTTTCCATGAAAGATTAACCAGTTGTCACGGAGCCCAAGACGATTCCTGTACCATGTCTTCTGCCCAGCTTTAAACTGTTCCTTCTGACATTGTCTCGTCTGCAACACGTTCAGAACATCTATTAATTATTGATGCACTTTCTAAAGTATTTATGAAGGTAACCTTAGTGTGAGGCGTAAATTCAGAAGTTCTGGAAGTATAAAAGGCTAACAGAAGTGCTAGACTTCACAGACTCAGGCTGCAAGCCTATGCACTTTCTTAGAATTAAATCCCCTTGAATTCAATGTGGCTGCCTTCTGAGAAGACATGCCTAGGAGTCTGTGGCTAGAGTACCAATAGCCTCTTTGGTCTTTGGTCTAAAAATAGGAAGTAACTTCTGCCTTGTGAGGCCTAGAGTCCAAAAGGTCTCGTTCACCTGTGTTTTAAATTTATAAAGCATTAAGTGCCTATACAGGATCTGCTGGGGCAGGCACAAAGTATACACTGCTTTGTTGTAAAAAAAAAAAAACTCAAATTGTTTACAAAAAGATAAAACAAAAGAAAAATACACTTAAAAGCATACAAAAGTTATAATACTAAAACAGCACCAACTTTCTAAGCATCTGAGTAGGCTTGGCCTACACTGTCCTCTAATGCTAGCAAAGGCAGCTACTAGTGTCCATGCCATTTAGTTATTCCCAAATCAGCAGTCAGGCTTTGATTTGCCTGAACGGGCAGCATGCTGACGCAAACTGCTCAAATGGTCTCACTTTGCTCCTCCTAGTAAAAGCAGTGTGCACAAATCAGGAAGCTTTGTGTTCATAATTATGTCAAAACCACAGATTGTGGTTTGTTGCTCCCTAAAACACAAACTTCCATAAGCCTACAGCAAACCACAGTTTAGGGTATGGATAGGAAGCAACAAACCATGGTTCATACGCAACAGAAAGTCAAGGTTTCCCGATTTATTTATCCTGCTCATGCCAAAAAAAAGTGAAGCAGAAGTAATCAGATGGAATACACCACCAGCATGCTGCTCATTCATGGTATGCCAGTGACATACTGTCTCTGAACATGAACGTTCCAAATACCCATTGAGACAAATAGCCTGTGGTTTATCTCTATCAACCATTGATTTATTCTCCATGAATTTATGACTCACATCCTCCATCTCCCTGAAATCAAAAGGACCTGGGAACTAAACTCTAATAGTCAGAAGTATCCAGTTAAAAACAAGTCAGAAGTATCCAGCACACAAAAGAAGGCTAGATACTTGGGTACTTCTATATTCACAATTGTCTTAAAAAAACAAATGGAAAAACCAACATTCAGGGGTTGCATGTCAGCAGTAAATGTGGGCAGCTGATGTGTGAACATGTAGAAATATGTGATAATGGCTGGAGCTGAGGGGACATTGGACGACTCCAAAGTTTAAAGGGAGGGTAGGTTTTCCACATTCTATCCTGGTTATGATTTCCTCCACTGAGTTTCTCTGATAAGTGTAAAATACAGTACTGTAATGCAGCAAGTGTTTGATACAGTCATACCTTGGTTTGCGACTGCCTCCATTTGCGACCGCCGCAGACCCGGAAGTGTTTACATCCGGGTTCCATGGCGCATGGATGTGCAGAAGCGATCTGCGCAGCAGATACATAAGCGCTCTATCGGTGCTTTGCGCACACGCAGAATAGCCCCTTGGTTTACGACGAACTCGGGGAGCGACGAGCTCCCCGGAACAAATTGCAGTCGCAAACCGAGGTATGACTGTAATGTTTTCCTGCCACTCCTTATACAGTGGTACCTCAGGTTACAAACACCTTGGGTTACAAACACTTTGGGTTACAGACTCCGCTAACTTGGAAGTAGTACCTCGGGTTAAGAACTTTGCCCAGGATAAGAATAGAAATTGTGCGGCGGCAGCACGGAGCCCCATTAGCTAAAGTGGTACCTCAGATTAAGAATGGTTTCAGGTTAAGAAGAGATCTCCGGAACGAATCAAGTTTGTAACTAGAGGTACCACTGTACCTAAGGGCTACATTCACATTATTCATTTGACACATTATGATACCACCTTAAACATTCATGGCTTCCCTCAAAGAATTCTGAGAGCTGTTGTTAGCAGACTCCTACTGCCCTCCCAGAACTACAATTCCAGAGTGGTTTAACAATCCCTCTTCCCATGGAATTCTGAGAATGGTTGTTCCATGAGGGGAAGAGGGCTCTCCTGAACAAACTGTAGCTCCCATAACTCTTTGGGGGAAATCATGACTGTTCAAAGTGGCATTATAGTACAGTGGTACCTCGGGTTACAAACACTTTGGGTTACAGACTCCGCTACCTGGAAGCAGAAAGGGGCGGGTTAAGAACTTACCTCGGGTTAAGAACTTTACTCCAGGATAACAGAAATTGCGCGCTGGTGGCGCAGCAGCAGCAGAAAGCCCCATTAGCTAAAGTGGTACCTCAGGTTAAGAACAGTTTCAGGTTAAGAACGGAACAAATTAAGTTCATAACCAGAGGTACCAATGTATTTCAAACCTATAGTGTCAATTTGGCCTCGAACAGTAATTCTGTTCAGACATTCTATTATCACTGCATTGAGTGGGAGAGCAGGAACCCACATATCCCCTGCAAGCCCCACCTTGTGATATCCGTGCACTGGGGGAATGCCTGAAAAGGCAAGCCTGCTCTTTCGCCTCAGGATTTGCAACCATGTTCTGAATGACCATTCTGTAGACATGCATGGCTTCCCTTTTCAAACTTTCCCCAAATGCATGGACAGCAGAAGGGGGAGGGCAGTAGGAAATGTGACCACAGGCAAGACCCTACTCTCCACAAAATATAAAATTGTGTGGTTTTGAATGACTGCAACCTTGGAGAGCTGCTGTCAACCACAGTAGTCAATACTGAACTAGATGGGCCAACAGTCTGACTCCCTATGAGGCCAGATGCCAACAACGAAAACCTTCAGGTGCCACAAGCTGCCCAGGGTGTGCCATCAGCATGCACAGAACTGACAAGAGGCTGGTAACATGGCTTGAAGTTTAAAACAAGCTGAAAACTAGAGCTGACGCTGCCTGAATAGGCAATGGAAGAATAGATGGAAGAAGCAGGGATACATGCTGACCACCACCCAATTCTACTAGATGATACAGGCCTGTATTTTAAACCCGCCCCTTTCTCCAAGGACCACATATAGTTCCATGGGCATAGCCAGGGGGGGCAGGGAGGGGCAGCTGCTCCCCTAAATCAATAAAAATACATAGCAAACTGAGGTTCTGGCCCCGCTAACAAAAGACCTGCCCCCCCCCCAACAAAAATCCTGGCTACACCCATGTATAGTTCCCCTCTTTTATTCTCACAACAACCCTGTGAGGTAGCTCATGCAGCAAGAGCATTAGCTGGCAGTTAGCCATCCCAAACAGCCTTTACCAAAGGTGTCATGGGCTTTGAAGAAACTCGATCTCAGGATGCAAGGGAGAAGCGTGCTAAGAGGAAGGCACGCTTGGCAAATCCACACCAACTCCCACCTGGAAACCAATGTCCCCACTGTGGAAGGATGTGTGGATCCAGAATTGGCCTCCACAGTCACTTAAGGACCCATTGTTAAAACCGTGTTTATGGGAGACAATCTTACTCGGCTACAAGTGATCGCCAAAGAAGAAGATGAGAAGAGTTTCATCACTAAATGGGGATTTATAAATTTGGGGTTCCCTAATCCTTGCCTAGGGACCCATGTGGCGCTGTGATTAAACCACTGAGCCTAGGGCTTGCTGATCAGAAGGTCGGCGGTTCGAATCCCTATGATGGGGTGAGCTCCCGTTGCTTGGTCCCAGCTCCTGCCAACCTAGCAGTTCGAAAGCACGTCAAAATGCAAATAGATAAATAGGAACCGCTACAGCGGGAAGGTAAACGGCGTTTCCATGTGCTGCTCTGGTTGCCAGAAGCGGCTTTGTCATGCTGGCCACATGACCTGGAAGCTATATGCCGGCTCCCTCGGCCAATAATGCGAGATGAGCGCGCAACCCCAGAGTCGGTCACGACTGGACCTATGGTCAGGGGTCCCTTTACCTTTACCTTTAATCCTAGCCTAGTACTATAACCACTACGCCATGCTTCCTTTAGTTAAATTTTAATCAGCAGCCGGTATGTACAGTATTTAAAAGTTACCTTCCTATATGAGAATCAGCTGTCTGCTCAATTAGTGGGGAGACTCCCTAGTTTGAATCATTTTGCGCTTTGCTGCGGGGAAGGTAAAAACACCAGGCGAACGTTGTTTTCTTGGAACCCTTCCAACTGGGAAAAAGGGATTGTTTCACTCTGGGGAATAAGGCTCTTTCGTAGGGGGAGGGGACGTACAAACCCAGGCACGTGCCACGGATTTCATCACCCCTTGCGCCCAAACCCACAAATCGCTTTTCCTCTTCCAGCGCCAGGTGGATCAGAAAACAATAAGCCTTTGCAGCCGATGGGAGGAGGTGGCACAAGCCGATTAAATAATCAAACCCGCCCGATTTACCAGGCAACCGAGGAGAGGGGATTGCCAACATTTTCCTGCAGGGAGAAACAATGAGGCAAACGGGAAATCTTCGGAATCCGGTTGTGTGTGTGTGTGTGTGGAGCGGGTGGAAGAGCTGCCTCCAGGCCTCGGGGTTCAAAGACGCCAGCCCTATTAGGTAGCAAGCGCTTCCCCGGGGAGGGGTACCCATTTCCCTACCAGCTCCAATGCGGGGCGGATCCGGTTGCCCGAGCTCACGAGCGAGGAGCGCGCGCGCGACGTCCCCTCCCCTCCCCCCGCCACCCTGCGTCTCGCCGTCTGGCTGCTGCCTTTTGACACTGGGCGGCGAGGCATCCCTCGTCCAGGGCAGCACGGCGCGACCTCCCGCCCACAGAGGGGGTCTTCGCTAGGCGGGCGGCCAAAGCCCCGCTCAGGTCGCCCGGGCGCTTTTTGTTTCAGCAGCGACGCGCCAGCCGCTCCCCGCCCAGGCGCTGCGGGAGGAGCGGCCGGTCGGTGCATTGGGCCCCCCGGTCCTCGCCCACGTCCTGCGCGGCTTACCTTGGTCTTTAAGGCCGCCGAGCAGCTCCAGCTGCCTCGCCTCCTCGGAGCCGCTCATGCTGCCGGGCCGCCCGAGAGCGTCTGGCTCGGCACCCGGAAACACCGCCCGAGCGCGTCAGGCAGGCGCCGCTTTCACCTGCGAGCGCCGAGAGGGGCGGAGAGGCTGGCCGCGTGCGCTCGGGCAGAGCCCTCGAGCGGCCGCCGCGCTGCTGCTGCTGCTTTTGCACATGCCTGGCCTTCTGGCGGCCGCTTTCGTCCTGTTCGTATAGGGCAGGAGGGAAGCCAAGCTTTTTTTTTTTTAAGGAAGCGGGAGACAAACTTTGCTTCCTCAAAAACAACAAACATGTCATGGAGATGTAGTGATCATGCCCAGACCATTTCTATTACAACTCTATCCTCGCAGTTACTCACTCCAGTTTTGGGAATGAATGAGCTTTTATCTTTTACATCGCTTGCAAAATATTTGCCAGGCCCTATTCCCAGTGGTGGTTGCAAGGTCCCAGTGGAATTAAATTGGATGGGCCCAATTAAACATAAAGGAAAGGCAGGGTGTGGTGAAACCTTACTATCATTTCAAATGAAAAGACATGCAAGTGGCTCTCTAGGGTATATTGAACTATCTGAGGGTGAGGGTCTGAGGGAGTTACGTATTCAAAAACATTCCTAACCTGTTCAATATTTTGATTTGTTCTAAGCGATGTACTGTACAACAGTACAATTCAATGTTAAAGACTCTACAGCAATATTTAAAAAACCAAGTCAGTCTGGTGGTGGTACAGGCTCCAATCTTATCAATCAGTTAAAGCCTACACAAGAAGAAAGGTCCTTACAAGACATACTGAAGCAAATAACTGAAGTTGTTCCACATATGGAAAGAGGGAAAGGCATTCCTAAGTGAAGGGACAACAGTGGAAAATGTCATAGAATCATAGAGTTGGAAGAGACCACAAGGGCCATCCAGTCCAACCCCCTGCCAAGCAGGAAACACCATCAAAGCATTCTTGACATATGCCTGTCAAGCCTCTGCTTAAAGACCTCCAAAGAAGGAGACTCCACCACACTCCTTGGTAGCAAATTCCACTGCCGGACAGCTCTTACTGTCAGGAAGTTCTTCCTAATGTTTAGGTGGAATCTTCTTTCTTGAAGTTTGAATCCATTGCTCCGTGTTCGCTTCTCTGGAGCAGCAGAAAACAATCTTTCTCCCTCCTCCATATGACATCCTTTCATATATTTGATCATCATCCATTTTCAGGTCATTGCCTTACGATTTGTTGGGTGAGGAACGATGAGTAGTGTTTCCCCCAAGGACTGAAGTGATCTTACAGGTCTATGCAAAGGCCTTTAGGTAACCTGCTCCTGCATTGTTTAGGGATTTACATATTAATAACAAAACTTTGAACATACGGTAGTCCACTAGCCAGTGTGCTGCTGTAATATGTGCATGCCCAGGTGATCTACTCAACTAACTAGCAGCAGCTGTGTACTGCACCAGCTACAGCTTCCAGACAACCTCAAGGGAAGCCCCACATTAAGTGCATAACAGTTTTTCATGAGATTGTTATCAACACACGAGTCACAGTAGCCAAGCTATCCCTGGCCAGGAAAGCATTTAGTTGGAGTATCAGTCTAAGTTGATAACAGGCACTCCTACAAAGTCTTCATCTTATCAGGATTCCATCTCACCTGTGGGCTCCATCCAGCAACTGGATAGGCATCAGTTCAAAAGAGCCATGGCCTCTATCCATTTAGATGTAACAGAGAACCAGACCTGGGTGTCATCAGCATGATACCTCATCCCACCTCCCCACAAACGATGGCCACCATACAGGAGATGTGCACATAGCCTCACCCAATGTGTTGAACCTGGCCCCATACATAGGAATGGAACCACTGGAAAACAAATGAGAGAGATGATCCAGGAGGATACCATGGTCAACAGTATCAAAAGCCATTGAGATATCAAACAAGCAGAAAATGGTCGCACTACCACTCCCTGGACACACATGCACAGTCAACTCCCCACTCCTAGCTGGCACAAATAAGCCATGGTGGGCGAGGGTCAAAAGAGCATGTAGTGGGCTAGTTTTTATATCCATCACTTACTTAATACTAAACATTAATAACCCCAAAATAAACATGCAAACGTCTTGGCAGTATGTGCAGTGTGCTTTTTTGGGGGGGGGGGTACACATACGGTACCTCTAAGCATTTTGTGAATCTTTGTACTTTTGTCCATTTACTGTATTTATTTTTCTCGATTTGAACTATAAAATGGTGATTTTCTTGAGTCAAAATGAGAGTCAGGGCTGGCCCTAAAGCAAGGCTAGGAGGCACAATGCGTCAGCGCCGGGCCGCCAGGGGGCACCGTGCTGTGCCCGCCAGACAGCCATGCTGGGAAACCGGGGGGGGGGGGGCGCCGGAGGGATCTTTGCGCCATGGTGCCACATATGCTTAAGACGGCCCTGATGAGAGTACCCCTAAACCTTTTTAAAGAAAAAAGCACTTATTATAGGACATAAATAAGATCATGGTAATGTATATTGTAGGTATGGAATGCAACAACCTCCCCCCCCCCAAAAAAAATGGTAGATTTACACAAATGAACTGACATATTTCATTGCAAACCTTTTGCACTAAACACCATCTACAGGTCTATCAGACATAGATTAAAGGCTATATATATAAACCAGGCCTCCTCTATGCAGACAATATGCTCAGAGAAATCTTTTCCTCCTCACCCGTTATCACAGGAAAAGAAGCTGCCACCATGTTCCCAGTTGTGGGGTAACTTAATACAGGACTTTGGCACGTTTTAGGCACAAGTCTGATCCAGAGCATTTTTACTCAAACATAAAAATGGGGGTGGGCAGGGTTGACTAGGGCGGTTCAGGACTTCAGTGGGATTTATGTACCCCTAATGGGACAAACAGTGTGTGCTTGCTTCAGGGGGGATCATTGGTGGGGGGAGTGATGTAAAGGTGGGATGATGTTTACTGATAGACTCTAAGATTTACTAGTGAGATACAGAATTCTTTAAAAAGAAGGGGGTGGTACTAAGTTAAATACTATATGGCACATATAAGAGGCACAGGCATTCAAGATTACTGAGTGCCTGACTCATCAGAAGGTCAAATCATGACTTGTCATGACCTATTCAGCTCGTGGCATGACATCTTACAACTGCAGGATGAAACGGCAGACTACCAATTAGTCAACATATGAAAGCAACCCACAGAGCTAGCATTGCAAATTCCAATAAAGATTTTTAAAAAAACCAAACTACTAGGCAACAACATCAAATAGTTACATGTTCTGGCACAAAGGCACCTGAACTTTTCCATCTTGGGAACATCTTGGGGGAGAGGCTGTCACTGCTGCACATTTAGCGATCTTTTAAAGTTTGCAAAATGTTTTACTATCTTTCTTGTATTCATTGCAAACCTCTGATTTAGGGGAAATGCCCCCATTTAACAGAGCGGGGGAGGGTTTAGAGGGAAATGAAGGGACATATGCCTAGGATTCAGTGATCCAGCTCTCTTCCTAATGGGGCATAAACTGCTTTTCACATCTGTAAGTCTCATCATGTTCAGTGAGGCTTATTCCCAGGTAGGTGTCCATAAAGGCACTTAGGCTTCCTTCCAGACCTGGGAGTAAGGCCCACTGAACATAGTAGGATTACATCTTAGTAAGCATGCACAGGATCACACTATAATGCTGCAATATTTCACACTTACATGGGAAATAAGCCCTATTAAAAATAGTGGGACTTGCATCTGAGTAAATGTGCTCGTTGTGTTATGGATCACATATATAGAACAAATAAGGACTGAAAAAGATTGCACGAACAATCCTCTCAAGGCCTGTAATTCTGCAGCTATGAATACTAAACTACTCTAGTTAAGGGAGAAAATCATTTAAAAAATAAACATTGAGGAACAAACAGCAATAAAAGGCAAGCTTCATATATAGGAGTTAAAGTAATTTGCAGCACATTTTACTGAGTTATCTGATGTATTGATCTTCAGCACTGGAGACAAACTGAATTGATGATGTTTAAACAACACTGTCTGTTGAGGAATCAATATGTAGCAGCATGGTATCTATCTCTTTTCATTCAGAGGCATTACATGGTTGTGATTCAATCTACGAGGTGTTTTCAAGCGCAAGCTTATGCATGTCTACTCAGAAGTAAGTTGCACTGAATCCAATGGAGCTTATTCCCACATAACTACACATAGGATTGCAGCTTTAAAATATGTTCTTAAACAAAAACATATTTATTCTATGAACAGTAATGCATAATCTGCATTTTAACATATTCATTTTACTACTGTGGTGGAGAGGAATGTGGTTCAGAAATGGGGAACAGAGGCCAACCCCTTTCCTGTTTGTTCAAAAACTAGCTTATTTCTGGAATGAATCACAACTTGCGGTGCTCATGTATACTTCTACACAGCATAAGCACAGATCTTGTGTTTCCTCCTGGACCGTGTTCAGAAGGTGGTGGTGGGGGATGAGTGCTCAGACCCCTGGGCTCTCACTTGTGGGGTGCCTCAGGGTTCTGTCCTCTCCCCCATGCTTTTTAACATCTATATGCAGCCGCTGGGAGAGATCATCAGGGGGTTTGGGCTGGGTGTTCATCAGTATGCGGATGATACCCAGCTCTACCTCTCTTTCAAATCAGAACCAGTGAAGGTGGTGAAAGTCCTGTGTGAGTGTCTGGAGGTGGTTGGAGGTTGGATGGTGGCTAACAGATTGAGGTTGAATCCTGACAAGACAGAAGTACTGTTTGTGGGGGACAGGAGGCGGGCAGGTGTGGAGGACTCCCTGGTACTGAATGGGGTAACTGTGCCCCTGAAGGACCAGGTGTGCAGCCTGGGAGTCATTTTGGACTCATAGCTGTCCATGGAGGCGCAGGTTAATTCTGTATCCAGGGCAGCTGTCTACCAGCTCCATCTGGTACGCAGGCTGAGACCCTACCTGACTGCAGACTGTCTCGCCAGTGGTGCATGCTCTAGTTATCTCTCGCTTGGACTACTGCAATGCGCTCTATGTGGGGCTACCTTTGAAGGTGACCCGGAAACTACAATTAATTCAGAATGCAGCAGCTAGACTAGTGACTGGGAGCAGCCGCCAAGACCACATAACACCAGTCTTGAAAGACTTACGTTGGCTCCAAGTACGTTTCCGAGCAATTTCAATTCAATTCAATTTTTATTACAGCAAAAGCCAGCAATACAGAATATCATAATTCCAAACAAAAGAAAAAGAGCAATAACATCACCAGAAATAAAACAATTACACAAAAGGAATTTGCAATGTGTCATTCAATAGAAGGGATTTACGTTTCTTGATAGCTAAAATGCAGAATTTAGCCACGTCATATGACACTGGGCTTGAGGAATCTTCCAGAAGGAATTTTCGTAAGAGTTTGGGGGGAAACTCCAAATAATATTGCAAGGGTGTAAATTTTGATAAAAGGGGTAAAATAAGTCGAGCTCGTTCTTCACTATAAAATTCACAAAATAAAAGAATGTGAGTTACAGATTCTACCTTGTTAGACATGCAAGGGCTAAGGCGCTCATGAATTGGTACCCGCATAAATTTACCGTACAGCACCGCTGAGGGCATTGCATCAAAGAGAAGGCCCATCTATAAGCTTCATTAGTGATGTTAGATAAGTAAGGGGCAGCTGTAAAATTAGGCCATGATTTTAGACATCTATAATTCTCCGGGAGTAAGGCATCTTCTTGTTGTAATTCGACATCGTAAAGTCTCTGAGTAATAATTATTTTCGCCTTCTTCAGAGTTCCATTAAAAAGATCTTCAGGATTTAGGCCAATTTGTTTGATCTTGTTAGTTATTTGCATATATACTGCATTAGGTGTGCTCTTTGGGGTACCGAATAGTGATCTTAAAAATGTTGATTGTACTGTTTCAAGGGTCTTAAGATTGGCAGAAAGTCCAATTTGAGAGCCATACAGGAGCTGGGCTAAAGATTTTGCCTGAAAGACTTTTAGGGCCATAGGAAGGAAGCCAGCGCCTTTCCTTCTGAATAATCTAAGGATGGCATTTGCATTTCTTCCTGCTGAAGTAGCTGATGCGGTCAAGTGTGTTGACAATTTGGCATTGTAGGAGAAGGTTATGCCTAAATATTGGAAGATCTTTGTTTGTTCTATGGCATTTCCCTTTATACTCCAATTGTCGTTCTTAAATGAACGGTCAAAACGTACAATTTTAGTTTTGGCAAAATTAATTGTTAACAATTTGGTGTTTGGTGTTGCATTGGTCACTAAACTTCCCTAGGGCACGTTTCAAACCAACTTTAGTTTGAGAGAGAACAGCGTCATCCGCATACATTAGAACTGGTACTTTTCTACCACTAGAAAACACGGGAGGGTGGGTATCGATTTCATGACAGCATGTGATCAGAGAATTATACGTTTCCGAGCACAATTCAAAGTGTTGGTGCTGACCTTTAAAGTCCTAAACAGCCTCAGTCACGTATACCTGAAGGAGCATCTCCACCTCCATCGTTCTGCCTGGACACTGAGGTCCAGCACCGAGGGCCTTCTGGCAGTTCCCTCGCTGCGAGAAGCCAAGTCACAGGGAACCAGGCAGAGGGCCTTCTCGGTAGCGGCACCTGCCCTGTGGAACGCCCTCCCACCAGTTGTCAAAGAGAAAAACAACTACCAGACTTTTAGAGGACATCTGAAGGCAGCCCTGTTTAGGGAAGCTTTTAATGTTTAATAAATTATTGTATTTTAATATTTCTGTTGGAAGCCGCCCAGAGTGGCTGGGGAGACCCAGCCAGATGGGCGGGGTATAAATAAATTATTATTATTATTATTATTATTAATATATTACCATGTCAGAATTAGTATAACATGTTTAGCCTGATAAAGAGGAGACTGAGAGGAGATGCAATAGTCATCTTCAAATATGTAAAGGACTGAAACATGGAAAATAGAGCAAGCAGCGGTGGAGGAAGCTGCTTTGGCACCTGGGGCAGCGTGCCCAGGGGTGGGGTGAGGGCAGGGCGATCCGCCCATAGGGGCAGGGCACACAGCGGGGCCTCCAGAGTCTCCCTGCCTCCTCCCACTCAGCTGCCCTACAGCTGGGGGGGAGGCAGCGGGCAGACAGTTGGGCAGCAGGAGAGACATGTGGCTTGGGCGTGCTGCAGGCCCCGCGGTGAGTGCCGACCGGCATTTTGTCACCCCCCTCAGTGGTGACACCTGGGGCAGCCTGCACCCACCGCATCCCCCTTCCTCCCCCCCTGGGAGCAAGCTTGTTTTCTCCTGCTTTGAAGGGTGGGACCTGAACCAATGGCTTCAAGTTCAAGAAAGGAGATTGTGACTAAACAGCAGGAAGGATTTTCTGACAGTAAGAATTGTTTGACAATGGTTCGGACTCCCATGAGAGGTGGTGGGCTCTCCTTCAACTGAGGTTTTTAAGCAGAGGTTGTGTGGTCAACTGTCTTAGATGCTTTAGCTGAGATTCCTGGATTGCAGGGGGTTGGACTAGATGATCCTGGGGGTCCCTTCCAACTCTACAATTCTATGATTCTATAACAGCAACCCAATAACCCCACTCTCAGACACATTTAAAGGGCCATAGATCATTTAATAAGCCAAGAAAGAACTGTCATCTAGTAGTGTTATTCCAGCATACTAGCTAGAGAACCAAATACACATAAACTAATAGACCCTGATTACTAGAGAAGTCTTGAGATGAGACATCAGTACAGCTCTTTCTCTTCTTCTACATCATCTACAATCCTCAGCCAGTCACCCAAGACACCCAAATAAAACATCTGAAAATGTGACAGTTTTGTGTGTAACAGTTTAAATCTTTTGCACAAAGTTTCAGTGGTATGTGGTGCCTTCCAGATGTTGGACTACAACTCCCATCTCCAAAGATCATCGGACTTAAACCTTAATGGAGGCCAATGGTCCAACAGACATCAAACTGTATCATTTATTAATTCAGTCCATGGGGTGGTCCAAGTGCAGGAATTGAGACATTGTACAACAAATTGGACAAGTGCAGAGCATTTATCATTTGTATAGCAGGTCAATCCCATAGGCATCTATGTGGGTGTAAGGAAAAATAATTGCAGAGACAAACAAACCTTCATACAAAATGCCGTAAAGAATTAATGGCAATAAACCATTGAGTCTATAATTAACATCATGAATAAGTTTTAAATGCAGCCCATATTTGCTCTCATATATTATTACAGAGTTGCTAACGGATGCAAATTTCCTATCAAATCAGCCAGGACCAAATAATAGCTCTAGCATAATATATGAGAATAAGTGTCAGCTGTATATCTATCTACATTGAAAACCAACTAATCAAAACACATTCATAACCAAATACCTTATATGATTAAAGTAGCAGAATCTAATGACGACGAATCCCTTTTAAACTTTACTATTTGATTAGCAGCATTAACATGATTTTTCACAAGCCGGCCACTCCCACTCTGGTGGATTTTGCCTGTCTAGGCAAAGAAATTACAACCTTGATGAGAAGATAAATTAGGGGGGAAAGCCCAGAATAAAAACATAATGTAATGTGTTAAAACACATTGTTCCGATGCAATTAACAATACTGTCTGTGAAATGCACAGCTATGAATAGTGGGTGTCACAAGACGCTTCTAGAATAGCTTCTTCTCCTAGAAGTTACGTAAGAAATTTGAAGGAGGTGGTTTGCTTATTGATTTGTAACCAACCTTTCCTCTAAGGAGTTCATAGGACCATGAGCATGCAGCAATATGAATTCATCTATGTGTGTCACCAGCATTTCTATAATACTAGGTGATGGAAGTGCCAAGGAAATAACAGAACCAGATTGAAAAGGAACATTTTTGCCTGGCGCCTAACGGTGTATAATGAAGGTGCCAGGCGAACCTCCCTGGGGAGAGCGTTTCACAGACAGGGAGCCACTGTAGAGAAGCCCCATTCTTGTGTTGCCACCCTCGAGCTCTTGAGGAGGAGGCACACAAAGGAGGGCCTCAGAAGATGATCTCAGGGTCTGGGTAGGTTCATATGGAAAGAGGCGGTCCTTGCGGTATTGTGGTCCTGAGCCGTTTAAGAACATAAGACATAAGAACATGCACTTTGAATCTCGATCTAAAACAGGAATTCTCTTGTGCTTCGGAAGCTATCCAGCCTATTAAATATGGTGATTTGGTGGGTGCCTTCTTTACACTTTCTCTTTTGTATCCATCCTGGGAACTACATTGCTTAACTGAGATGCCTACCTGTGTCATAATTTCATGTGTGAACCCCTTTGTATTCATGCTCTCCATTGAACATTGTTTAATGATGATAGAAGTCTTAAAGCTATGCTGGCAAATAAATTAATAATAATAATAATGTCATAGTCATACATAGAAATACAAAGATGCAGACTACAGTGGTACCTCGGGTTAAGAACTTAATTCATCCCGGAGGTCCGTTCTTAACCTGAAACTGTTCTTAACTTGAGACACCACTTTAACTAATGAGGCCTCCTGCTGCTGCCGCGCCACCGCAGCACAATTTCTGTTCTCATCCTGAAGCAAAGTTCTTAACCTGAGGTACTATTTCTGGGTTAGCAGAGTCTGTAACCTGAAGCGTTTGTAACCCGAGGTACCACTGTATAAGTCTGAGCAAAAGCCTCCATCCCTGAGAATAATGATGCTAAATGGTGACAAATTCTCCATTCCTGTGGAATTCATTGCTGAAAAGGTAGGGCATGCAACATATTCTAAATTTGCCCCTTTTTACGGTTATGCCAGATAGATTTAGTGTATTAGTTTGTGCCCTTTTGCCAGGAAATAAGCCCAGTTGAAGACAGTTGGGATTTTGAGTAAACATTCATTGGATTCACTGTTCAGCAGTTAGGGGTTGTATGCATGAACTTTAAAAGGATACTATGTGGTGGTGCCTGTAACTGAAGGTACCCATGTGATTAAGTCCAGCATTACCACTCTCCTCTTAGGACCTATGAATGACACAGAGTTAAATTGAGTCTTATTCCCCATCAAGTGTGTCTTGGATTACAGTCTTGGATATAGGGGAAGACAAAGGGGTGGTGCTAAACACACAGCCAGAAAATATAGGTGACTGTCTACTTATGGCACATGATAAGCATTAAAGCAATTAGAGCAGCCTTTCTCAACCTTAGGTCCCCTAACGTTGTTGGACTAGAACTCCCATCACTCCCAACCACTGGTCATGCTAGCTAGGGATGATGGAACTTGTAGTCCAACAACATATTATTATTATTTATTATTTATACCCTACCCCGCCCATCTGGCTGGGTTTCCCCCACCACTCTGTGCGGCTTCCAACAACAAGCAAAATACATTAAAATATCACAGATTAAAACAACGTATGGGGAACTAATGTTGAGAAAGGCTGAACTAGAGTGTGGCTCCTGTTTGTCTGAATCAGATATATACAAGGTATGTGTGCATGTCATTTATATATCATAAGAAGCTATGGAAGTCATCCTATAAGATACAGTATATCTTATGATTTCATGCTGATTGTATGTATATTGTGTGTGTGTGTGTGTGTGTGTGTGTGTGTGTGTGTGTGTGTGTGTATATATATATATATATATATATATATATATATATATATATATATATACACAGTATAAAAAGTTTGCAAATAAATAAAATAAATACAATTTTAAGGGTGCACTGCACTGGACTTGGTGTGAATAATTGCTCCCAAGGAAATCTGGGAGTGAGAAATGATGCAGGAAACAAAAGTAAGTCTGAGTAAGTTTGCCCCACTTCCTGCCTGGCCCTGGGAAAGGTGGTAGGACAGGCATCCCCAAACTTCGGCCCTCCAGATGTTTTGGACTACAATCCCCATCATCCCTGACCACTGGTCCTGTTAGCTAGGGATCATGGGAGTTGTAGGCCAAAACATCTGGAGGGCCGCAGTTTGGGGGTGCCTGTGGTAGGATATTGGAAGTGGGGTAGATCCACCACTTTTCATCCTCCCTGGCCCCACCTGGGATTGTGTTGTAGGCCTAATTGAATTCAGCTGCACAGCAGGTCTTGTGGAATTCAATGAGCGAATCATTGGATGACTCAGTATATTTCCGACTCATGTCAGTTTCACAATTGTTCGTTTGTAAGTTTGTTCCATTCCATTTCTGCATTTATCTGCTTAATTAAAAAATATATTATGGAAAGTTATTTCAAACCTCTTCTGGTGCATTTTTTTAAGCTGAGAATGGTACAGAATTAAGAGTGCAAAATCTGAAGACGTCTTATGTTCTGATCTGTACATTAGGATGAAGTGTGAATAATGTCCATTTCCACTGGAATTCAAAGAAAACTGAATGCCTAATGCATCCCTACTTCAAAGCATACATGGATAGAATAAGGATTCACTTCTTATATTGTGATAAGCTGCTGTAGTTATGTAAAACTATACTGTATAGTAAATTTAACTTCACAGAGGCAGATACAGATTTGCACATTGGTCAAGGTCTGTTTGGTATTCTTTACTGTGTTGCCATATACCATCCATTATGCCAGCACTTCGTCTTGATCTTTATGATGCAGCTCGTTAACATTTGTTCCTGTTCATTATGTAGTTTCCATAAGAATGCTAGATTATCCCACTATATTAATTTGCTGTTGTTGTTTTTTAAAAGAAATTCTAAGCAAAGCCACTGGCCTGCCTTCAAAATGGCACTCTACAATGGCAGCTTTCTTTTGAATATTTATGACTTTCATGACCGTTGCACATTGCCTTGCAGTGCTTACTACTCTCACTCCCTTTGTTTCAGAGACAATGGGAAATTTATTTGTGTGGCTGCTTTTAATATAGAATTAGGCCACCTGGAATGAAACCCTCAAGTTTCACCCATTTCTTGCCACCACCACTCTTTCGAATTACAAATTTTGTAATCATATTGAAAATGAATTACTTCTGCTGCACAACCTTCACCCTGTAAAATTGCTAAATATAACATCATGACCTCACACACAATAAAATAAATAAATGTCAGGGGCAGTTGCCGGGAGCAGGCCGGTAATAACTCACACAGTGTCAGTGAAACTAACTCTATATTCAAAGAAACAAACAGCTTAGGAGGACAGGACTAGTGAGCACAGCAACTCTTCTTGGTAGATCTTGCCCCAATGAGGCAGTTGTGAGGCCTGAAGGTCCCTCCCTTCCCACAACTCTCTAAGTGTCCTCCTTCCCTGGGTCCTTCCCAAGCAATCTGAGACTCTGTTGACAGATCTGTTTCTGCTTCACCCTCTTCATAGCTCTGTGGGTTCTGGGAAACCAAGGGGAGAGAAGCTGGTCACATCAGGAAGGCTTCTTCGGTGGCTTACCTCATCTTTGTCTCTTGCCTCCTCTCTTCTCTAGCCTCTGCTTCTGCCTCTGATTCTAGACTGCTCTGTTACAGCTTCTTCCTGCTCACTAAATCCTGTTACCTCTTCAGCTTCCAACACCTCTTCTACCCAGTCTGCTCCCTCTTCTCCCCCTGACCACTCACTGTCCCACCACCAATCCCATGGCTCTGAGTCTTTGACCCATGGAGGTTCCCCAGCTGGTGCCTCCCAACACTCCTCTGCACCCAGCCAGTCTATGACAATAACTTGGGAAAGCTTCCCAGGTGATGTAAAACAGAGTCTGACTAGCTCAGTTACCATACTGTTGAATGCCACCCCAATCTCCAAGCAAGATTCCAGGGGTTCCATATGCTTACCCAGGGTTCGTGTTTAATTTAGGAATGAGGCACAGAGGAGACTATGGTGTCTTTATGTTTTACAGTTTATTTACACATATATACAACCTGAGCCTACAATGGAGGTGTTTGTAGCATTAACACTTGGAAAATGTCATGTTTCTCCATAGCTGCAGCCTTGGATTCAAACAGAAATCAAATATTGCTCAGACTCTCTCTCCAGCGTGCTGCTTTGCTTCTGACGCACATCATTGCAGCTCAACTCTAAACTTTGGCTTCATCCTTTCAACTCACCATGAAGGTCAAACCCATTTGCCATCTCACACAGAGACCCTTTCCTTTGTTTCCCTTAATTGCCCATCAGACTATCACCTCAACACAGGAATCTAGCTTGGCTTATTTTAACACTTGTTGGATCCACATATAGCCTACTTCCTCTCCCCAAAACTCATAACAATACTTTCACTAGAATGCTTCTAGATACGGCTTCACTCCCTCTGAAAGACTGAGTTCACAGCTTGGGGTGGGGGGGGGGTGGGTCTTCCTGGATTCTTTGCTACCTGTGGTATTACAAGTGGCAGTAGTTAATATGGAGGAGGTTCTAGACTTGTGTAGGCATTTGTAATGAGCATGGTATGTTCAAGTAAATTAAATGTGTGCACCATCATGAAGTAACAGCTTTGCAATTTGGGGTACTCCTTGATCAATCTTTGACACTAGAGGCACGAGTGACTCCTGTGGCTAGGAGTTCCTTCTTCCAGTTTCATCTTTGACTGTTCCAGCACTAGGATAGCCTGAATACAGTGATCCATGCATTGGTAATTTCAGTACTTGATGAAACTCTTTGGGTTGTTTCCATGCCTCTGAGATTCAGTTCAGGCCTTTAGCAAGGACCAGGCTTTGAGTGTGGTAGGCTACCCTGTGGAACTGCTTGCCAAAAGAAGTTCAGCAGGAATCATCCCAGCTTTCTTTTTGACATATTTTTGAAATTGTATTGTTCAGGCATACCTTTAGAATTTGAATTTTTTTTACCAACCAGCTTTATTGACATGTTACTGGTGTTGTGTTTTTTAAACCAGTGGTGTTATTGTTGTTTTCGGCTGCACACCACATATTTTCCTTTCCACATATTTAAATAAATAAGTGGTTGACCACAGAGATGCAGGTGCTACATGAGCAATTTTCATAACCTTCCGCAACCAAATGAATTGCAAAAACCAATCAGAAAAGGATTGTTAAATGATAGCTTACACTTGTCCATTGGCACATTTCAGCTTCCGACAAACAAAGTTGCAGTACAGTTTCTATAAAGAACAAGGTAGTTATACCAATAGTTACTGAAATACAACAATTACAAAGCATGAATTATCGATGGATATGAGTGGTAGTGGAATGTAATTAGCATATGGTTTAAATTAGTACATTGGGATGGCTCGAGACTAGACAACAACAGTAGTATTTATTAAATAAATGTCATATTAGTAATGACAGTCCGTTGGGTTTGGTGGAATGTCTACATTCCGTTAGGCGCTGAACGGCACCCTGATGACAGTCTCATTAGAGAGGCAATGACCAAATAGAGATCAATCTTCTTCAAGGTCAGGGTTAAGTGAGGTCAGTAGCTTTCACTCCCCGTGTCCTTGTGATTCATATTCCAAGGTTGAACATAACAGTATAGTCATCATGACTTGCCTATAGCACATAAAACAAAGAGAGTCCAAACTATAGCTATGGGACCAGCTGTTCTATTTTGCTAAGGGAATGAACACACACACACAAAATTGTGTGCAGCTTGATCAACATACTTACTTAATGGTCACTGATGGTCAGTTGATGTTCCTGAAATAAATGCTGGTGACATTTTCCTGCTGGGAAAAGAGGAGGAGCTAAAACTAGTGTGTCCAGAACATCTGGAAGGAACAGAGCGACAAACAAGTAAGGTAAGTGCAGTAAGGTAAGAAGTGCAGTAAGTGCAGTAAGGTAAGAAGAGCGATGGAGTTGCCACAACTATGATGTGGTGCACTTGAGAGCATGCGTATAAAGGAATGTGAGAGGGGCAAGGGTGCCAAATAAATAATTTGGATGCCATATTACTCAAGTCCAACCCTGCTAGGCCAACCAAAAGACATGAGGTAAACATTCCCTCACTGCTAGGATTTCTGCATGAACAATGGAATGTTCTTCCCCTCTTCTTGCCCACCCCCTTGCACTCTCTAAATCTGTTCTAGCCCCCTGGAGCTGATTTAGGGAATGTGTGGGGCACATGCAGGGGAAGGAGGGGGAAAGCGCAAGTGGAAATCCTTGCACTTATGGGATACTGTTCTTGAATACGGTGATTTTCACTGAGCACAGGAAAAATGGCTCACGCCACGGTCCTGATTCTGACCTTCCCCCTACACTGCTGCTACGGTGATAATGAAAAAAACCCACATTAAATGCACACACATTTTAATGTATCATCTAGTTTTGCTTCTATATAATATCGATCTAGCAAAGCATCATTCCTTTCATAGTAGTTCTCAAATGTAATAAATGCACCACTCTTCTGTGCTATCAATTCAGTTTACAGAGTCTGTGTAGTCACAGTACAATATAGTTGGTTGTCTAATAAGCTGGGTTAGGCTTTTATTTGTTTTTATATAGGTAAATCACTTCTACCCTCCATTAATGGAAACAAAAAGGGGTAAATATTAAAGGATTTACAGTGTGCACAAAAGCAAAATGTATACTAATAACAATAATAGTAATATTAGTAGTAGTAATGAAGTAAGTGAAAAGACCTATAAAAACAGAATGATGAAAATGGCATTCAGAAATCCATTAGCAAGGGGCTATGATGCTTCAGAGCTCAGGGAAAGTATTTTAAATTTAGCAAAGACCTTTGCGTTCAAAATCCTTAATGAAGATTTTTTAAAAAGACTAAAAGCTGCTGTAAAATCTTGAAATAAGGCTAACACCTTGATTCATAATGGACTGCAAGTCAATACTGTTGTTCTTAGTTACATTACTGCAGACTACCATTATCAGAGTCCACAGTACTCTATGCCTTCAGCTCATTTACTTTCTAGCATGCTCTTTTTCGACCAGGCTTCCTCCATTATTTAATTTATTTGTCTGTGCTAGCTCTATGTAACAAAATGATAAACAGCAGCGCACTGGCTTTATTTGGCTTTTGCATGGGAGGAGAAATAAGATTTGGGCACAATCCTCTCTATTTTGTTTGAATGCATTTCAATACTGTTGGTTTGAATGGAACTTAAGAGGGGCGTAGGGTTTTTTTGGTGCATACCAGTTTGCAAATATATTGTGCCAAAAATATCAAATTAGAATGAAACTGGAGTTGTAATGAAATATGGAATACTAGCAGCCTTGTACCCAGTGTTGGTCAGGGATTGAAAGAAACCATAGAATCAGTGCAGTTTTTAAATCATTGGTTATGCAATTTTGAAATGTTTAGGCTACCATCTTGATTCAAAATGGTGTCCATTCCATCAAAACAGATGAAAACCCAGTCAGAAACTATCATGCAAAATCTGGATACACTGTCATTAAGCAGTGCCCAAATGCATAGCAAAGAGACAAATTTGCCAAAACATATAGTGGACTGGTGATCCACTATGTGGTCAGTTGGAGAAATTGAATCAAACATCCTGAACAACATTCTGCTGTTGCTGAAATTGAAGGAAAACTGTTTGTCCATCACATCCAGTATTATCTACTTTGACTTTCAAAGGGTCTCAAGCAGAGGTCTTTAATGTCATTTGCCACCTGATATTCTAACTGAAGATAATGGAGCCTTGGGCCTTCTTTACTCAAAGTATGTGCTCTACAACTGAGCAATATAGTCTCTTCCACCTAAAGGCAGAGATGGGGCATTT
The DNA here is from genome assembly GCF_963506605.1 of Zootoca vivipara. Taxonomy (NCBI): domain Eukaryota; kingdom Metazoa; phylum Chordata; class Lepidosauria; order Squamata; family Lacertidae; genus Zootoca; species Zootoca vivipara. The sequence continues at coordinate 52,308,612 of NC_083280.1, forward strand.
TCTCCTTGTGGAGAAATATGTGGGAATGACTGAGTGAGAATGGAGCACATAGCAGATCTCCTAGAAACCTGCTGATAACATAAGGAATGTGGTGAATATCATTGAATATTTGACGGCCAGGAATGAAAAGCAAGCAACATTAGTTTTCGTGGATGCAGAGAAGGCCTTTGATAATATATCTTGGAATTTTATGATAAAGAATTTGGAATTCTTTATCATAAAATTGTTTATAAAGGGAATTAAAGTGATTTACTCCAATAAAAAATCAAAGTTGATAGTGAACAATGTGGTAACAGGAAACATTGAGATTATGAAAGGAACAAGACAGGGATATCATTGTCACCACTATTCTCGGTTCTGGCAGTCTTTCTTAAGGCTATAAGGGAAAATAAGAAAATAAAAGGAATTTCAGTTGGTCGAAAAGAGTATAAAGTTAAAACCTTTGCTGACGATTTGGTATTGACAGTGGAAGACCCATTACGTAGTATGAAAGAGGTATTGGAAGAAATTGAACAATTCGGACAACTTGCAGGTTTTAAATTAAACAAAAAGAAAACTAAAATGTTGGTTCAAAATGTGAAACAATATTTGGTGGATAAGTTGCAACAACAGACTGGTATAGAAATAGTGAAAAAAGTAAAGTATTTAGGAATTAGGTTAACGCCAAAGAATATAGACCTATTTCAGAACAATTATTATGTGGAATAGAATAAAAAGAGATCTGGAAGTATGGGGAAGGATGAAACTATCCCTATGGGGTAGGATATCGACTATCAAAATGAATGTGTTACCAAAAATGTTATTTTTGTTTCAATCAATTCCAATATTCAAAAGGGCAGCGATATTTAAGGAATGGCAAAAAATGATTTCAAGATACACCTGGGAGGGGAAGAAACCAGGAATTCAATATAAATTATTAACAGATATTAAAGAAAGAGGAGGCTTCACCTTGTCAGACTTGAAATTATACTATGAAGCGTCCTGCCTTTGTTGGTTAAAGGAATGGATATTGTTAAGAAATACAGATTTGTTGGATTTAGAAGGTTATAATAATAGGTTTGGTTGGCATGCATACCTATGGTACAATAAAACAAAGGTTCAGAAAGGATTTGGTAACCATATATTCTGAAGATCTCTGTTTGAAGTTTGGGATAGGTATAAAAACCTATTAGAATGTAAAACTCCTTGGTGGTTATCACCTTTGGAAGTTATGAGTGTTCAAAAGATAAATATGAGTGAAAAATGGGTCACTTATGAAAAGTTAATAAAAGAGGAAGGACATAAATGTAAAATGAAACCGTATGAAGAGGCTAAGGAGTATGTAACTGATTGGTTGCACTATCGCGAAATCAATGAAATGTTTAAAGAAAATTTAAAAGAAAGTGGATTTGATCATAAGAAATCAAAATTTGAAATTGAAATATTGGATAATAGTTGTAAAATATTGTCTAAAATGTATAAAATACTGTTGGAATGGCATTTGGAAGATGAGGAGGTAAAGTCGGTGATGATACATTGGGCCAAAGATTTTGGATATAATATACAGTTAGAGGACTGGGAGAAACTATGGAAAGAAGGAATAAAATTTGCTGCATGTAGTACTTTGAAAGAAAATATAATGAAAATGATGTACAGATGGCATATTACACCAGTGAAACTAGCTAAAATGTATAAAATAAGTAATAAATTGGAAATGTAAGGAAAGAGAAGGAACGTTTTACCATATGTGGTGGGAATGTAAGAAAGTGAAAAGCTTCTGGGAAATGATATATAATGAGATGAAAAAGATGTTAAGATATACATTCATTTAAAAAAAAACCAGAAGCTTTTCTACTTGGTATTGTAGGAGAGGATATTACCAGACAAGATAAAAAAAATGTTTTTGTATGCAACGACGGCAGCAAGAGTACTATTGGCACAGAAATGTAAACAAGAAGAATTACTGACGATAGAAGAATGGCAGACGAAGTTAATGGACTACGCAGAGCTGGACAAGATGACAGGGAGAATTTAAAACCAACGGGACCAGAGGTTCTTGAAGGATTGGACTAAATTTGAGAAATATTTGAAAGACAATTGTAAACAAAAAATTACGCTTGTAGGTTTACAAGAAGTTTTGTAAGGAGAACTATATGAAATATTACAGAAAAAAGTTAAGAAAGTAAAAAATTGGTTATTGTTTTTTAAAGTAATAGTGAATTACGGAATACAAGAAGAAGTTAGGATGATTGGAAATCTTTAGACGTGGCTGAGGGAAGTCCAAAAAGCTTGTATAAGATGTGAAGGAATGTTAAATGATGTATGGAATGTATGCAAAAACCTATATACAGTGGTGCCTCACAAGACGAAATTAATTCGTTCCGCGAGTCGTTTTGTATTGCAAAAATTCCGTCCTGCGGTTTTCCAATTTAAACAAATCAAAGCAAACACACACACACACACACACACACACACACAAATCGTCTTGCGAAGCACGGCCATAGAAAAATTCGTCTTGCGAGTCAATAAAAAGATCGCAAAACGCTTTCGTCTTGCGAGTTTTTCATTGCGTGAGATATTCTTCTTGCAAGGTACCACTGTAAAAATCTTTATATATATAAAAAAGATTATACCAGCTGCAAACAGAAAATGTTAAAGCGAGCATTGAGACTTCTCAAATACAGCTTAGACGTGTCCTTAAAGCAATCTTGAAGGAAAGACTTGAGCTTAACTGAATGAGAATTCTTTTTGATCAGCAGTTACAAGGGTCAATGCTGATTCAGATGCAGAACATCAAATCAGAAGGTGGCTGAGGATGAGTGCTGTTGGTGTTGTTGTTGCTGCTGCTGCTGCTGTTACCTGTTTCATTGCCAAGATGGCTTTTAAACCTGTGGTTGGCAACCTGAGTCACCTGGCTTGGATAATACTGCAGAATTTACCCCTTGGGCAGCAGGTGGAATCCTGGATAACGGTTTGCACAAGGTCATACATCTAGTTTGATCCAGAGGTTAGAATGGCCTGCAAATCAATTCAGGAGGAGCAGGAAGGAGGGAAAGGACTCTTGAAAGAACAGGCAGCAGATGTAAATAAGTTTGTGATCATTCCAAGGCAAGGCAGGAAGCCCTGGCAAAGGGCCACTAAGAGGCTGATTAGTGTTGATTAAAGGAAAAACAGGTATATAAAAAGGATAATTATTGGGTGCCAATATCAAGTTTGGGGCAAGTACTCTTTGGTGAGGGAACCCCAACAGAAATTTAAAATCACAATATATGCAGCAAAGTGAAGCATGGAAATATAGGCTGTTAGATATTTAAAACATGTCCTTTCGAGTGAGCTCCAAAATAGTCCCTTCTTCCTCCAGCATTGGAAGATAAAATGGTTTACTTACTCTCCAAATGTCATGTTTATGTGCTTTTCTATACATTAGTCAGCAAAGTTGCATAGATAGTAAAACTTATTTTTGTTCCAAAGTGGTGGAAGTACTAAGGCTTCCTCTCTTGACATCTCAGGAAAGTTGGCTGTGTTTTTAGACTCAGGTTGGGCCCAGGTCTGCCAGGGAGAGCTGCTTTTGTGATGTTCACTCTGTTGTGGCTCGTTCAGCTTCCAAACAAACTATGCACTTAAGAAAGAAAAGTCTACTACACTTTTAAAAGCTGCAATTTGATAATGCATTTGAAAGTGATGTCCATGCCTCCTTCAATTTTGTTATAATAAAGAATTTTCTAAATAATAAAAAAAAACCAAACCCTGCTGTTTGCACTTCTAGATTTCTGTGCAAGGGAAATTTCTGGGTGTGTTTTTTCCTCCCAATGTGCAAATCAATCTCAGATTTTTCTTACCTAATCCCCTGACTAGTGGCCACACTGGTGGAACAATTCTTCTGTTTCATCCAGAATGCTATAAATGTATTGTTAAATTGTTCAGTCTAGTCCAGCATAAGTTTGTGTTGTTGAGGCTGGCTGCTTTCAAAGATGCCAGAGGCAATTCTCAACAACACAATTTGCAAAGGTCTTCCTGTAAACAGAGGAAAGTATTTCTCTAAATGTCATCAGTTGATAGTTGCTGTTACAACTGACCATCTGCTAAGGTGAAGCTGCAGGTTGCTTGCAAATTTTTGCAATTGAAGCCAAAATGACCCCAAAGCAAATCAGTAAGTATTGCTTAACATGAACCTTGCAAATAGGCATCAGAAAAAACAAAATAGTTTTGCTGCGTCAACATGTTCTAACAAAAAAAAATGTTTAAGGTTCATAAAGGGCTTTATAAACCTGTGAGGTACTTTTCACTACTATTACATTTGTAGTGGTGTTAAGAAACTGACAAAATACTGTTTTTTCATCTTTGGTACTCATCTTTGGTACGGATCGAATTAATGGGTCCCCCACCCACATGGATGATATCAGATGCATAGGTGCCATCTCTGGGGGAGGGGGCTGGTTGCCGAAGCACCCACAAAATTTTCACTGTGAGTGCCTGGGGGAGCGACCCAATGCGTCACAGGTGTGACATCACATGACACGCGTAGGGCTCAGCACAGCCGCAGGAGGGTCCAATGGGGTCCCATCATACTGTGTGACATCAGAAATATTTGAGACAGCATAAATATTTGTATTCATAAGCTTTCAGGGAGAGACAGAATTAATGGGTCCCCAACCCGCATGGACGATATCAGATGTCACCAAAAATTCAAAAGAACAGATTTGGAGACAATTAACTAGCCAATTAAGTCAGGGGAGGGGCCCATGACACAGTCTACATAAAATTTGCATATGCTAATAGATAATAATCTAAGCTTTAAAAATGAGGAGAAGGGACAAATACGTGGGGCATGGACTTTCTGGACCACCCCCTAACACTGCTCCTGGTCCCACAGATCAACATCATTCTTACCTGAATAGAACATCTAAAGTAGTATATGCCCAGATAAGAGTGTTTGGCCTTATGTAATTTAAGATGGGCCCATGGTTCTTACGGAGACCAAGAAGTCCAGAGCTGCTCCCAAGAAGAAAGCTTAAGCATGAATGTTTTAATCCTCCCCACCACCACCAACTATCGCCCAGTCTCAAATCTTCCATTCTTGGGCAAGGTGATTGAGCGAGTGGTTGCTGAACCACTCCAGACACGCCTGGGAGAAACAGACCATTTGGATCCCTTTCAGTCGGGATTCAGGCCTCATCATGGGACTGAAACTGCCTTGGTCGCACTGGTTGACGATCTTCGGCGGGCTAGGGACAAAGGTGAGAGCTGTTTCCTAGTTCTGCTGGATCTCTCAGCGGCTTTCGACACCATCGACCATAACATCCTTCTGGACCGTCTAGAGAGGGGTTGGGAGCTGGGGGCACTGTCATACAGTGGGTTCCGCTCCTTCCTCCTGGGCTGCGTTCAAAGTGGTGGTGGGGGATGAGTGTTCGGATCCCTGGGCTCTCACTTGTGGGGTGCCTCAGGGCTCTGTCCTCTCCCCCATGCTCTTTAACATCTACATGCAGCCACTGGGAGAGATAATCAGGGGGTTTGGGCTGGGTGTTCATCAGTATGCGGATGATACCCAGCTCTACCTCTCTTTCAAATCAGAACCAGTGAAGGCGATGAAGGTCCTGTGTGATTGCCTGGAGGCGGTTGGAGGATGGATGGCGGCTAACAGATTGAGGTTGAATCCTGACAAGACAGAAGTACTGTTTGTGGGGGACAGGATGGGGTAACTGTGCCCCTGAAGGACCAGGTGTGCAGCCTGGGAGTCATTCTGGACTCACAGCTGTCCATGGAGGCACAGGTCAATTCTGTGTCCAGGGCAGCTGTCTATCAGCTCCATCTGGTACGCAGGCTGAGACCCTACCTGCCTGCAGACTGTCTCGCTAGAGTGGTGCATGTGTAGAGTGGTTATCTCCCACTTGGACTACTGCAATGCGCTCTACATGGGGCTACCTTTGAAGGTGACCCGGAAACTACAACTAATCCAGAATGCGGCAGTAAGACTGGTGACTGGGAGCAGCTGCCGAGACCACATAGCACCGGTCTTGAAAGATCTACATTGGCTCCCAGTACGTTTCCGAGCACAATTCAAAGTGTTGGTGCTGACCTTTAAAGCCCTAAACGGCCTCGGTCCAGTATACCTGAAGGAGCGTCTCCACCCCCGTCATTCTGCCCGGACTCTGAGGTCCAGTACCGAGGGCCTTCTGACGGTTGATCTTCCTTGCCTGAAGCAGCGGGCAAGGAAGATCAAAATAAGAGATGAAAATCAATGAAATGCTGTTGTTTGGTTATTGGCTATGGCTCTGTCACATCTAACCATATGGTCTGAGGTAGTACCATCTACGCTGATTGTAACACATAATCTTCACCATAACCGTCTTATATTGTAAGGTGTGAGCCTGGGATAATGGCTCAAAAGATGAAATGGACAAATAACCTGACAATATTGATTTATGTACCCAGATTTGTCTTAGTGTTAATATCTGGTCATTGTGACCACAGGAACCCCAAAACATGGAGATAGTGAGCTGCATCCTGAAGGAGCATCTCCACCCCCTTCGTTCTGCCCGGACACTGAGGTCCAGCACCGGGGGCCTTCTGACGGTTCCCTCGTTGCGAGAAGCCAAGTTACAGGGAACCAGGCAGAGGGCCTTCTCGGTGGTGGCGCCTGCCCTGTGGAATGCCCTCCCATCAGATGTCAAAGAGAAAAACAGCTACCAGATTTTTAGAAGACATCTTAAGGCAGCCCTGTTTAGGGAGGCTTTTAATGTTTAATTATTTTATTTCATTTTTCTGTTGTAAGCCGCCCAGAGTGGCTGGGGAAACCCAGGCAGATGGGCGGGGTATAAATAACAAAGTGTTGTTGTTGTTGTTGTTGTTGTTAGACTTCATCAATTCAGAAAAGGAAAGTGCCTGTCAGTGGGGTGGACAAGTACACTAGCAAAAACTTGGAAATCTTATTCTACATGCAGATGCTAATAGCTGGTGGCACCTGGTCAGTAAGATGGAATGTCAATAAACCCTTTTAAGCAAGTGGAACTGATGCTGCACCTGGAAACCCAGCAGGCAAAGCTGAGAGAGGCCACCCCATCCTCCTAGGTCAGCCTAGCTTGGATGTAACTCAGGCCAGATCCATATTCCCCACCCAGGAGTAAATCCTGGATGCAAGCGGTTTTACTATTCAGCGACCTAAGTCCTAAGTGTCACAATAACTTGGTGCTTTCATACTTCTGAGAAGTATGGTCTGTAGTCAATGTCTGCTCTCTTCAGCTGATATGAACTGGAGGGGACCTAACAGAATGTCACACTTCTCAGGGGTCCAGTGTGAAATTCAGAGAGAGTTCAGTCAGGGAATGGAATAGCTATTTGTTTTTTTTATCCTATGGAAATAATGCTTGGAAATAGCAAAACTGCTATAACTCCCCTCACTCCCCCCCCCAAAAAACCCCTAGAGTGGTTTGTTTTAGTTTCCTGTTACATGTGATTTGAAAGATTTATGGGGTGTTTTGTTTTTCCAGGTAAACTGTTATTCTTGCAATTTAGCAATTATCTATACGTTCCTCAAACACTGTCTTGACCCACTCCTGTGTTGCGCTTTAGGAAATTGTCTGATTCTGAAAGGCACTATTACACATTGAAGTGATTGCTGTTGTTTGTTGCTGTTAACACCCAGGCAAGAACCATCCTGGCAGGCAAACAACATCTCAGCTACTAAGTATTCATAATTTGCATATCAGCAATAAAAAGAGGGAAAGGAATGTAAACATATATTATCATTCAATAGGCTGTAATTTTAATTGCTTATAAATGTTATTAATTCTGATTGTGATTATCTGAATAGGTAATAAGGATAAAGGCTGTCAAATTAATTAAGTACATATTCATTAAATTCAAGGTAGCTTCAGTTTCTTTTATTGCAAATACAATAAAAATACACAAATACAATTAACACTTAATCTGAATCTCAGTAAGTTACATAATCATGTGACTCAGAATAAAAGGAGGATACAACCTTGGCCTTTTACTTTTTACATGGGAAAACATTAATGATGCTGACATTGGAGACAATTAGACAGTGTCAGCCAATTGTTTTTAGTCAGCTTTCTCTCACATCTGTGGTGTCTACAAGCAAGAGCGGCCATTGTTTCTGCAGGCCGCTGTCGCGCTTTGGCTTTTTGTGCTAACCGTCAATCTCTTGGCGAATATCAAAGCTGTGAGGAAATTAGAACAGACCAGCATCACACTAAAGCTTAGCAGGGTGCATCCACTATGCTACTAATTAGGCAGTGGCCAACAAAGTAACCTGTCAATGCGTGCTTGCTATTTCCCACACACCTGCATTTCATACACTAATAAGCATACATTGATGGAAAGAAAGGGAGAACCACTGAAGTGTGAAAAATGAACAAAACATAACAATGTTTCTATCCCCACCTAGACCACTGCCAATTACCGTTAAACATGAGGTAGAATCAACATGTCGGAAGGAACACAATACAGTATCTGAAACTAAAGCGAGGGACGGGAGGGGGGCAACCGAGCGAGGGAGTTGTGTGTGGTGGTGGTGGTGGGAAGCCATGCATTGAGAACATTTAGTGTTTGCTGTAAAATATCTCACTGGAGTGGAGTTTGTAGTTATTTATAAAATCCCGAGGTTGGAAACGATCATAATTACGGGGTTTCCCGTTTGCCTCGGCAGTTAGAAATTCTCACATCCTTAAAACAAATGACTAAATACCGCTAAGAATGTTTTGATCCGGGACCACGCACTTATACTGGGCCAGCTCCTCAGCTGATATAAACTGGCTAAGTTCCATGGCATCAATGGAGCCAGGCTAATTGTCACCCATTGAAATCACAGCCTATTTTCATTCTTTTATGCCTTTTCCCTTCCATTGATTCCTGGTGTCTTTAAAACTTTCTCTTAGCACCATTTTTCATTACCTTTCTTTCTTTCTTTTTTTAAAAAGAGACATAGGCAATGGGATCTGGTTCCTCTGATGATAATATTATATTCACATTCATATCTTCTTTTAAAGCCTGGTTTAATAGTGAGGTAGAAATAATTTTTCAGCTTGTATGAAACAGCATTGCAGTTGTTGTTGTTATTGTTGATGCTGCTATTCTTGTTATCTTCAGCATTATTGCTAACTGGAAGAAAATGCTTTAAAGCTGCTAGATTTCAAAGACGCTCGCTGCAAACATGCAGATATAGTTTTCATCATAGCCTGCATAACATGGTACAAATTGTAAACCTCAGCAAATCAGCAGGGTTCTTTTTAAGCAATAATACACAGATACAGTATATTTGTTACCTTTACCATTTGTTTCAAAACCCTGTTATATTATGAAGAGGGGTTATATTGGAGGGCCATAATTTAGAAAGTCCATTAATGCTGCAAATATTTCATCCCCGGAGTATAAATCAGCACATTTCCGTGAAAAAGCAATCAGTGGTAGTTTATTCTGTCTGAGTTCCCCCCACCACTGAAATAAACATTCCAATCAATAGAATATTTTTTAAAACTCACTCCAGGGGTGTGAAGGGTTAGACTAGACCTTACACAGAAGGTCCATGTAAGAATTCCACCCCACCCCCCTTTTCAATTAAAAGCATCCGTATGAAGCTGCAGGTTTGAGTAGAGGAATGGAAGAAAATAAGTGCCGCTTCCTTACCACCTGACCAATCTTTCCACTCCCTGCCCCCCCCTCGTGCTTTTTCCACTCAAAGGGGGAAAATGTGGATAAATTCAGTCTATTAAACAATACTATTGCTGTCTCCTAAAAATATGTCTTTGCCATAAATGAACTAAAAGACATTCTACAAAACAGTAAACCCCGCGACAGCAATTTATAATGGATACTTTTTATTTTAGAAAGGAGGTGCCAGTTTTTAATCACTTTGCTACAGCAGTTCCCTGTCACTAACACATATCTCTTTAAAACAAAATGCAGAGAGTTTGGCGTAATCTTTGGATTAATTCGTTTTTTCTCCAATAGGATGGGGAAATAATAATTCTCAATGTGTAGTATGGAGTCACTATACTGTTACAGTATCCTTGATGAGCACTGAAACAGTAAAGGACAATATTCAAATGATATTTCTTTGATACTTTTGAACACCACTTTGCCTTTCATTGCACATTATCCAAGAGCAGCGTTTTCAATTATAAATAAAAACTTTCTCCGCCTCTTCCCACTTGAGCTCAAGTACAGAAGGCCCTTATTTAAAATGCAGCTCCCGAACAGGCCACCAGGCCGCCTGTTCAGCTGCCAGTGGCTTTTGTGTACAGAGATGTTAATTGGTCCTAATCCCCTCCTAGAAGCTGTTTTGGTAGCCTGACCTGGCACCCCAAAGGACACCTTGGTGTGAAAAACTAAAGGGCCCATTCAGGAGAGAGTGAAAAGCTGCACTGAGCATTCCAACACATTTTAATTTCAAGAATTAAAAAGGGGAGGGCTGGGGTAGGGAAAAAGAGAGTGAAACATCACCGTTCAGTTTCTCTAAATAAACTGTATTTCAGAAAAAGCAAGCTCCAGTAACAGTGAGGTCCTACACACATTCTCTTGACAGAAAATAACACAGGGGGTTGTGTGTATGTGTGTGTGTGATCCGCATTGTATTCCTGTTACAGCAGTTTTAGAATCTGATTCTCAAATATCTTCAAACGTGTATATCCAATTAAACCATTCCCCTTACTGCAACACAGAGGTTTGCCGAGAGGCACAAAAAAACAAAAGCATCTCATACATAATCCTTCTGTTCTACAAAACCAGCAAATGATTTGATGTTTATTTGATGTGCCTTTTCTGCTGCCCCTCCCTTCCTCCCCCGCTCCTCAAAGTTCAGCATAAATGTCGTCCCTAGATTATCTCAGAGCAGCTAGTATAATAAAAAACCTTGGGCAATTTATAATCAAAACCAGCAAGGACAATCTAATATAAGTACTCTCTTCTAACAAGTTCCAGTGTGCATTTTTTTCTCTTGGTGTGTCATTGTGCAGCATGCATTTACATCTTGGGTGGCAAATTATGCTAATAGGATAGACAATCCTTAGCTGTGTGGTTCTGAATTTTTTGACCAAGTTCACAGATCAGCTTCATAGGTCAAAGAAGTTTGCCTCCCATGGTGTGTAAACAAAAAGATGCAGGTATGTGTGTTATCACTGTACTCATGTCAAGTGCTCAGCAAGAGGGTATCTTGCATATTTTCATATCTGCATTTAATCATAGCAAAAATTGTATTTTTCATTAAATACTAGCCTAGTCAGGAGAAAAACACTTTGGAGCAGACTTTCATGGATGTAAACAGAGATGGAACATGCTGAACATAAAAAATAACACTTAGATGCTATGGCAGCAAATCAAGATAAATTGGGTGTGTTGCTAAACCATTGCATACACCGAACACCAACTATTTCAGTTTGGGATTTTTGAAAATGAAAGTTTGCAATCCCATTAGTGGGATTCCCCTCCCCTTTTTTTCTCCATTAGCAATGACTTCCACCCCAGTCCTGTGTCTTGTGCCATTACGCATGTTCAGAAAAGGGATGTGCCAACAGAGGTGCCACAAAATGTGGCACCAAGTATACTGCACCACTGTGGCATCCATCCAAGCAGGTACACAAAGAAGAAGGTTTAGGACTGGATTATCAGCTAAATATGGAAAGCGATGGGAAGGATGGTTACGTTGTGTCTACAGCAACTCAAGTCAACATGCCTTAGAGGCCCAGTCCACATAGTTGTCTGTTAAAATAAATAGGAAGCTGCACAAAACCACTCCTGTGTTCCTTTGCAGCCCGCATTCATTCCAATAGGGCTTGCATAAAAGGCCTTCCTGATGAACTGTGGATTTAATTCATCAATCCTTTTTGTCCTCCGGAGTCATGAACTATGCTTTCTGCATATTTTCCTTTACATCACTGCACTTAGTCATGTACTTAATGCAGTGGGTAATAATCTGCAGAAATTTAGAACTTACTGAATCTTTGCACATTATTCTTTTAAATATATATAGAGAGACGTGTCTGTCTACATATTTGAACACAGTAGTCTGTTGCTGGAGTGAAATTGTTTTGTCTCAGGAGGATGGTGTGTAGCACATGATACTATTTTATGGATCCCATTGATTGTTGTATTTCGACTAGGAAAGAATATTCTCCAGAACTCTAGTCTTCTCTTTCCTCTGCAAAGAAGGTTGGCTTACCAAAGCTCTGGATATTTATGACTATTAATAATGATCTCCTTGCTAATGCACTGTTAGGTTTGTTTTGAAATTTATAGTGCACTCCCACTGGGATTTACTGTAGGCTGGCAGACTTCTACCTGTGGTTTATTTTCAGGTAGGGCTGCCAACCAATCAGAAATAAACAGCCTTCCTTTCTCCCCTACTCCCAACCATTTAAAACAACTGTATAGTTTTGATGACTAGAAATCTTTCCCCAGACCTATTACTCAAGCCACTAAGCTGTGAAAATACTGACCCTTGGCTCTGGTGACACACACACACATCCAACTCTGATCAGGTGCTAGAATTTTTTATTTCAAAAAAGTTAGGAACCATACCAACTGGAGATAAGCAAAGATAAGGTTGTAGACCAATGTATTTCATTGATGGTGTGGCTATGGTGGTGATAGACCCTACCTCACTGTACAAGGCTGGCCTAGCTGATCACTGGTCTTCCATTCAGTTCCATAATTCTGCGCTTTTTATATCTTTGACTTAAACAACCTACTCTGTAGAGTAAAAAAAGCAAAGACAGCAATGAGTGTTACGGCACTTTAAAGAATACTGTAACACAATATGAGATAAGTATTCATCCCACAATACCTCATTGTTTGACATTGTTATTTCAAGTTGTAAAAGGTGAGTTCCTGCAAGAGCAACAAAAAGTTGTGGTGCGTAGTGCTTGAAGTGTACAATACATTCAGCTCCACACTTCTTCATTTTGAGTCTTTGACTTAAATAACTACTCTACAGAACAAAAGCAAAGACGACAAAGAATCTTAGGACACAGAGTAACATTCTGTGATAAGCTTTCATTCCACAACATATCTTTGATATTTGAAATGTATATTACATCTCATATTGTAAGAAGTTGGGTCCTGCAACAAAAAGTTGCAGTATGTAGTTCAGGGTCCCGGATATTCCATTCCTTTCCTCTGTCCCCAGGCTTTTCTTTTCTCTTTCTTTTTCTCCTACAGCTAGTCAATACACTTCCCATGCCCAGTGAGCACACTCAGACTTTTTTTTTGGGGGGGGGCGAATTTCATTTGGGTTCTTTTTTTTGGGGGGGGGGTACGAATTTCATTTGGGTTCTTTTTTTGGGGGGGGTACTTGTGCCCAATCTAAATTACATTGAAATATTTGATTTCTCCATTTTTGTCTGTTGATAGCTTTCACTGGTAACATTTTAAAATAGATTTGCAGTGTAAATTGGGGAATCAATCACATGACATAATGCATGTGCACCATTTGAATGGCAAGTTCTATCAACTTTCTGGGGGCCCCACACCCTCAAATATTTTATTAGGGGGTTCAAAGGGACCTTGTTCCCTAGAAGTTGACCTCTATGAAACTCCAGCAGCTAAATATTTTCCCCTATGGATATTTTGAGCACTACAAACCTTGGGCTTACCCCAAGTCTGATTTTATCTCTCTCTTGTGTGCTGGTGCTGGTTTTGTTCCATATGCAAAAGTATGGGTATGAGAACCCATACTGTGGTCTCTTTACTTTGTCCTAGATATTTAATGAGAGAAATACAAAATAAGCTTGCATTTCACAACTGAGGAACATTTTCCTTTGGCCACCCACTATACCAGACCCTCCAAGTGTTCCTATTTTCCAGGGATGCCCCTGATTTATAGAAGCTGTCCTGGTTTCTGATTTGATCCCAGAATGTCCCACTTTTCCTTAGGACATCCCTATTTTCATTGGAGAAATGTCGGAGGGTATGGGGTTTTCTGACCCCCCCCCAATGCCATCTGTATAGGGATTTTGTTTTTTAAAAAACATTTAATTTTTTATTATGTTTTTATATATCTTAGAAGCTGCCCAGAGTGGCTGGGGCAACCCAGTAGGATGTGTGTAGTGTATAGATAGTAAAATTATCATTTTGGAATGGGACATCCCTGTTTTAACCAGAGAAATGTTGGAGGGTATGCTATACATCACTCGGCAGAGTCATTCAAAAAAGTCCTCCTCTAGTGATGATGATAATGATGATGAAATATGGAACTAAGCACCAAGACCAGACCACCATTATGTTCAGTGTGGCTTACTCCCAGGTAAGTGGGATTGTGCACTAAATGGGGACTCCATGTGGGTTGAATTGCATGTTGTGCGCATGGCAGAGCAACCACATGATTCCTTTGCCATAAGAAAGATGCACAGGTGCTTGTTCTCTACATGCCAATTTGATCCTGGGCATTGGGGGGGGGGTTATTATGGCAGTTCTGCCTTTTGAGGTCATTTCTTGTTTCTCTGTCCTTTCTTCTTTCTCCTAGAGTTAAGAGCTAAGATATGAAAAGACAATCTCCCTCTCCCTCAAAAAAGCCTTTAATATCAGGTCCATGTAATTTCTTTAGAAACATAAAGGTCTATTCTCTCATTGATGAAACAGGAGAATTACACACATAACTTCCATTAACATTAATGGGCCTCACCTAGGTAAAACCAAAGGCACATCAAAGGGAGAATGGACTTTGTGTAACTATTGGTATGGAACCATTCTTTGTTTATTTAAAGGCACTATATGTCTTGGTATAGACTCTAAATTAGGACTGAGTGAGTGAGGGGAAGCTCTTCCTCACTCACTTCATTGTCATTTGCCTCTTTAAGAGCAATTTTCAAGAAATTATCAGGTAGTGGCAGCTTAATATCATGCTCTCCTGCCGTCTACTTATTTTCTGACAAAGACAGAAGCTGATACGATGTGAAATATTTTCATGTTGGATTTTAAAAATATATATTATGGTGCTACTATTTCTTTGTAGCCAATAGCATCTCAGACACACAGAGAAAAATATACTTACAATGCTTGTAGTGCTAGCATCAATTACCTGCCAATAAGTCTGCAATTCTACACCTACTTTCCTGGGAGTAAGCCCCATTGAACTCAGTGGGGTTTTCCTGAATAGACATGCCTAGGATTGCCCTGTAAGACAGGTGCATAACTAAATCACAGTGCTGATACTATATTCTCTCAGACAATGCTGTCCTGTACATGTCTACTCAGAAGTAAGTGGCCTTGCAATTCCATGACACTAACTTACAAGGAAGTTGGCATAAAATTATAGGCACTTATTGTTATTTCTAATTTTTTCTTTGAAATAGAATTGTACGATAAAATGCAAAGAATAGTGATATCTCAGGGTGCTCTGTAGTTTTCGGGAGCTGGTTGCACTGAGCAAAACTGAGCTCTGACAAAGCCTCAGGCAGCAGCTTCTACCTAAAGTGTTTTGCTTCCTGAAGTAGGACAGCAAATGATCCCCATTTGTCCCAGTCACACACACCCAGTCAAAATGCATAATACCCAGAACTAGTTGTTTTGGCACCTGGGACAGAAACCTTACAAGCACCTATTCTTCCTCCCTGCAGCAACGATGCCAATAAATTAACTTACAATTTGTTGCCACCCAAAACCAGCTGCCTGAGGCACCCACCTCACTCTACCTAATGGTAGGGTCAGACCTGTAGGGCAACTTTGTTCCAGGTGTTGGAGTGTGGGAGTGATTCTGGATTGATGTCCGCAAGCCGCATCAAGCCGCGAACTAGCTGTCAAAAGCTTAGCCACGATCTAGCTGTCAAATCCTAGCTGCCAAAGGAGCTGTCAAAGTAGAGCTGTCAAACGCAAGAGGTTATTATTGCGTACAATGCTTGCAAGCCACATTGTACGTCGGTATAGGCATACACGTATCTGTAGGTTGGGTCATTGGGACAGAGCAGGGCAGAAGGTCACCACAGGACTGGACAGAGGTGGGAAAAACAGGATGGAACTGGTTTGGGCAAGTTACATCAGGAGGAGGAGGTCTAAGCTGGAGGGGTGAAACCCAAGTCAGAGGAAGAACAATGGGATTGGGAGAGGGTTCTGGAAAACTACCAGTGGTCACAAGACTGTGAGGAGGGGGATGTGTAATGAGTGAGCATGTGACAGGGAGGTGTCTGAGGGAAACCTGAGAACCAGGTACTTCCCTTACGGAGGAAATTTTGGGTGTTGGCAGGATGTGACATGTATGGAAGTACCACCTCTTCTGGGATATTCTGGCTGTCATTGGATGAAGGTTGCACTGTTGGTTAATCATTTACTTTGAAACGAAATCTCAATAAAACGGGGCTCCTGCTTCTGTTTTGGGCCGCCCCCAGAAATTACTGCCTTGTGTTGCGTCTCTCTGTCACCACAACATTTGGGGGTGAAATGAGCAGGTATCCAAACATGGGGGTGGGGAAATGCATTTTTTTACTTCCATTTGTAGCAACATTTGTTTCAATTTACAAGACAACAACAACTGACGGGAAATGAATTTATGAATTCATCTCCCTAGTGGATTTCTCTACAGATATTTTGGGGGGATAGCATAACTTTTTTCCTACCTTGTGCCCAACTCCACGTTCCACTACCGTATCAATATTTTTTGGAATGAAAAATCTGCCCAGATTTTTTATGCTTGAAACTCACAAAGACAAGGTAAAAACTGCCTTAACTAACACCTCTCAGTCAACTGAGTCTGTGCTGCCCGTTGCTAGTCTTAAATATAATTAGAGTACCATTTTCCCCCTTTTGAAGCACACAATTGCCTAATTCATTATAGACATGCTATATGTACTAACCTAATTTTAGCAGGATAATCTCATAATGGACATCAATGAATAGAGAATTAGTGGAAAAGCTATTAATAAAGCGATATAACAAAACCTCAGATCTTTTCATTTGCAGGGCACACAGTCAGCTTCATATTTTATTTCTGATGCCCAGCCTGAGCAGCTGGAGATGAGTCTTAGGCATCTCCACAGGAGACAGAAAGAATTAGCTACCATCAAACTTTTCATTAGAAGAAAATGCACTTTGCCATTACGACTCTCACTTTATGGCAGCATTAGCTTAACAGTGAAGAAAAGGACATTCCAAAACATGAAAAGCGGGCAAATTCTAGGCTGAGAAATTGAGTTTCATTCAGCGCTGGTTATCCTTATTGCTTGTATTTTGTCTAGCACTTACATTGTGCAACATGCTTTGAATTCTTATCCAATCCTTAGCAGTGTGGTGTAGTGGTTAAGAGTGGTAGACTTGTAATCTGGTGAACTGGGTTCGCGTCTCCACTCCTCCACATGCAGCTGCTGGGTGACCTTGGACTCGTCACACTTCTTTGAAGTCTCTCAGCCCCACTCACCTCACAGAGTGTTTGTTGTGGGGGAAGAAGGGAAAGGAGAACGTTAGCCGCTTTGAGACTCCTTCGGGAAGTGATAAAGCGGGATATCAAATCCAAACTTTTCTTCTTCAGTGGTAAATGGAAGGATTTGACCAAATGCTGCTGTTAAAGCTGCATCTAACCATTGGACCAGGTGCTGCTGCTCTGTTTGCCATTATAATCCTAGATCACCCCATCATACAGGAATGTGGGACCTGTGAGCATGCAGAAGTCATTGGACTATACCTCCCAATCATCCCAGACCATTGACCACTCTGGCTGATTCTGATGGCACTGGAGTCCAACAACATCTGGAAGGGGATGCACAGGTTCACAACCCCTTTCTCTCTCTTCTCCTCACTGCCCCTGTTCCTCCAGGATGATCTAGATAGTATGCTTGCACGTCTCACATATGCCACAAAGCAGGGCAAAATGGAAATTAAGTTTTGCACGTGTTTTAAATTAGACAAATATCCAGTGCTGAATTTTGAGCACTTTCAAACTTTGCTTCAAAATTAATTTTTGAAGAATTTTGTTCCCATTAAAATTTAAATCTTGCTGTCAAAATGGGTGGTATAAATGGATATGCAGCATAACAAAGACCAAGTAGATGGGTGGATGGGGAAGTCTGGAGAAATGAGACATATGAAGAGAATTTAAAGATGTAGGTATTAAATTTTGGAAAATAATTTTTTAAAAAATAAATCTTGCTGATGAATTTTATCAACAACACCAGCTTTCCAGATTTGATACTTTTGCATATCTGCTCAGCAGAACTGGTGCCAGAATGGGGGCACAGACACATGGCCGAGCAGCAAAGGTGGGGAGAAGGCACCTCCTCTTCCGTGCTGCTGGTCAGTTGAAGGCTGCCTTCCCTCATTCGCACAGGGAAGCTTCAAGCAACTTCTAGGCAGTAGCCCTGAGTGAGAGAAGGCCAATTTATTTCACAGTGACCCACATAAACGTGTTTGCATGCAAGTAGAATGGGTGAAAGGGTGTGTGTGCCCGTATATCTCAATGCCATTTTTTTAAAAAAAAGTTGAACTATCTGCTGCCCAGAAAAGATGGCAGAACAATGAACATATAGGAGGACAATTGCTGGATGAGAGTGTCATGTGGATGCATCATAAAAAGTGAGTGAATGAAGCATGACAATTCCACACTAAACACTAGTGACGAATCTCTCTTAGTCCATTGGGGGAACTGCTTCATGTACAAATGCCCAACAAGCAACAACTAACTTTTGACAGTGCCATCCTATACACGTCTACTCAGAGCTAAACTTCAGAGTAATCTTACCCTTTGAACAAATCAACAAAGGTCCCAATGCATCTGGAAGCCTTACTGGGAGATGGGCCAAGGCAGGATCTAGCCGCTATGCCCCTGGCCCTGAAACGCTTCATCTGAGGACGCCATGTTAGCTACCCCTGTCAGGAGGAGCACTTGTGGTAGCTTCCCACATGCTCAGGCAGAGGTCAGTCCTCTGCTGCGGTGGTGCCTGCCTCCTTTCAGCAGTGTTCTGTTCTGCCAGTGGAGAAAGGTCCACATTTCACCATAGCTTTCTCCAGGGTTGGACTGTGGCCATACTCCTAGCTAAGTAGATAGGACTGCAGGCTAAGATGGTGGTTGCATTGTACTTGCTGGGGAACAATTAGGCTGCCAAAGCTTGTTACCAAAGGTTGCACTGAGACAAGCAACTGATATGGTCAAGTTATTGTACTACCACTAGCCGTACAGCAAGCATAGGGAGATGGAAAATGAGGGATACTATAAACTTGGAAAGTCATTCTTGACATACCCTTTCCCCCCAAATAACCACTTTCTGGGAACAGCATAAGACTGTGTGTGTGTGTGTGTGTGTGTGTGTGTGTGTGTGTGTGTGTTATTTCTTTTCAGTTATGATTTGCTGCTTGGATGTGCACAGAACTTAGGGAAAGGATGTACAAACAAAATTAATGTACAAAGATTTCCTGCAATCACAGGCAAAACATCTGCAGAGAATAAAACTCTTTCGTTTTCCAATTGAAGATGCTTCATAACCACTATTATTGTCCAAACAATTTAATGTGCAATAGATAGAATAATTTACTGTTTGCACACCTCAAAATGAGCATTCACCTTTGAGCAAGACAGTTTTACCTTCAATATTAAAAGTAAAATTGGGATTGATTTATTTTTAATGTCCGAGTCTTCAAATGAATAGCTCCTCTTTTTTTATTATTTCTGGTGTGTAGAAAGTGGTGCAGTATCTGCTGCTCCAGGACAGATGTGCTCTGGATATTCCACAAAGTCAATTTCTATATGCTGGCTGCAGGGAATATGTCTGCAAGGAAAGGGTCTTTGCCACCACATTAAAGGTTCAATTCCTGTATTAGACTTACACCAGCTGCCCCTACGTACCAGGTACAGTTACTGTTTTCTGGTTCCTGTCCTTGGAAAAATCCACTGGGTGGTATTCAGCCCAGCCCTACTCAGAGTAGGCCCACTGCTGTTAATGGACATGGGTAACTTAGGTTCATTGATTTCAGTGGATCTCCTCTGCGTAGGATTTAGGTGAATACAGCCCGCTGTCTCTCATTTGGCCTGATTTTTGTGCTTTGGGGATACATTGTTAATTTTTTGCTATGGCGAGTTGCTAGTGTTTGCCTTCTTTGGGGCACAATGTCCAACCCCAGGTATTTTGAGTGGGGAAAGGATGAGTCTTGTCTCTAAGGCATATGTAGGTAAATATATATGCACTTGATCTAGATCTTGGTTTATGGTGCTGTGTGGTTTCAGGAGTGCTGGATTAGCTCCCCTGCTACTCACTGCCTATACCAGGCACCCCCAAACTGCGGCCCTCCAGATGTTTTGGCCTACAACTCCCATGATCCCTAGCTAACAGGACCAGTGGTCAGGGATGATGGGAATTGTAGTCCAAAACATCTGGAGGTCGAAAGTTTGGGGGTGCCTGGCCTATACTAAGCTCCACGCCTTGGGAAACTGGGAAAGCAATGAAGCCCCACCTGCCCCATCCCACCAACTGCTTCTGGGTTCACCTTGTAAAGCACACTGAGCTTTAACAAAACATCTTCAGGCAGCTGAGATTCAACCTTTAGTTTTAAATTAGAAATGCAAACCACCTTGCAAAGAAATCTTACCATTTAAACTGCTAGCCTGAGGTAGGGACTCCCAATGAAGGAAAGAAGTATTCAGATTCACCCCCCCCCACCTTATTTTATTCCTTCTCTGACTTACTCTGGGCCAATTGGCCGCCAACAAACTTGAAAGCCTCATTATCACCAGGAGAAAAGTTCCAGAAGATGACATCATCACCCTGCTCCAAAAAGAAAAAAAGAAAAGAAAAAAGAGCTGAAGTGCTGCACTTGCCCGTGTTCTACCTCCAGTATGTGGATGGAGGTGATAACAGGAAAGCAGTGTTTCAGCAGCTTCCATGACACTTCAGGCATCTCAGTTATATTGGAATTGGGTTAATGTACCCATGGTACCTAGTACAGAACACTCTTGGGTTTAGGGTTCAAGCACTAATTCCAAAACCAGTATTCAGGCTTCAGGGGGGGAAATCTGATCCCAATGTAGAAGTGAAATTACTTGACTTCCTAAACCTTCTTCATTCCTTTTTATGCCTAGGATGGGCACATGTCTGCTTCCCCGATCTTCTTTCCCTGGGAAATCTTCTGTTCCCTGTGTCATTGATCAGCCAATCAAATTTGGTGGAAGACGTAAACTACAGACTTACTGTATATTCCTGCATATAAGACTACTTTTTAATCTAGGAAAATCTTCTCAAAAGTTGGGGGTTGTCTTATATGCCCGGTCGTATTTCTTATACGGCGAGTATATCCCGAACTCTATATTTTAACTGGAAAAGTTGGGGGTCGTCTTATATGCCCAGTCGTCTCATACACCGGAATCTACGGTACTTGGTATGAGTTGCTCCCGGTGAGTCAGCTACTCCTCCTTGCCTTGACAGTGTCTGTGTTCTATGCTGTTGATTTGCACAGCTCTGCCAGATCCTGTACAATTGGATGAACTGACACAGGGGAGCTGGGTTTCCAAAGATGAAAATGGTACAAAGAAGCCTTAAGTCCTGTTGACATATTATCAAAAGCTAGATACTGCTTTTTTCTTCTCCTTTGAAATTACAATGTACCATCTGTAAATCTTTCCACTAACCTGCATATAAATGCCTGAAGAGTCCTCGGTTCAAGACACATCTGCCTGGACTTAACACTGTGCTAGCAAGTCACCAGATGGTGCTGTTTCTTGAAGACGTGCAGTTTTTCTTTCAGAAAATGCAGAGCAGGTGGTGCAAGCAACACCACATTTACTCGTGAGTAGATTTGTTAAAATAAATAACACTGCAGCAGAGAGAAAGCACTGTTGATCAGTGGCTGGTTTTTCCCCTCGTCTTCAAAGTTCTGCTGTGCTGAAAGAAGTTTAGTTGCACAAATTCTTTTGGGGCGGTGGTTGATGCAAACAACTGGGTTTGCTTTCCTTGCGTTGATTAAAACGTTTAAATCCAGTTTTCTAGTTCATAAGTTTATTGTTCTAGCCAAAGGCCATAACAAACTTGTAGCAATAGTAGTAGTTAAATATTACAGAATATGCATCTATAATATAAGCCAACATCCATAATATAAGAGGGAGGAGATACTTGAGACACCAACAGCTTAAATCTAGCTTGATTTCAGATTAAACCTCTGAAGAGAGATTAAAAATAAAGAAAAACATAAAAAATAAAACAATTGTTTGCCTGATGCCTAAAAACAGAAAAACTAGTGCCTTGACTGGTAATTCTGTAGCAGGGGTGCCACCCTCTCCCTTGCAGATATAATCCTCCTTCCTGCATGCCATTTAAACCAAGTCCTTGGCATAATATTGCTTTCTCACTTTGGCTGGGGCCAAGGGTTTCACACTGTTCATGACTGTGGCATTCAGTAAAAATAACATGCACCAAATAACATAGCGGCCACCACCTTTAACTCCTTCTAAGTAATTCCATTGCTGCTACTCCTTAGCAAAGTAGTGACCTTGATTAACAAAAACATTTTATAATAAATCTTACCACTACTATGCAGGTGGAAAAGGCTGAGAGTTTTATTACATGTATACAAGTACACATTAAGCATTCCATTGCTCTGCAAAATAAAGCCAGTATGGTTTTGTTTTTGTTTTTTTGTGTTGTTGTTTTTTACAAAAATGTACAATGTTGTCAAGGTTCAACAGAATAAAAGCACATGATTTAGGCCAGTTTCATGCTAAAAGGAGACTGTTTTTGAAATATTTCTGCACTGCTGGAGACCTAGTCACTCACTGAACCGGTCTCCATGCAATATTTCCAGTTCATTTGAAAACTGGCTTACTTCTGCATTGATTAAAAAAGAAAAGAAAAAAAGATTAGCCTACATCAGCAGGAATGTTACCTTACAAGTCAAGACAAAACACAAATATCTAATTGTTGTGGAGGTGAGGGGGTGGCGTATGACAGGTGTTGTGCCCAGAATAACACCACGGGTCCAGGCAAACATGGGACTTTTTCACACTTGCAACTTGCATCGCTTGATGGTTACTCACCTATTGATTACTCAGGCCCCAATGACTCACAGATGTGAACTGATTCTTTTGAAGAAAAATATGTTTTGTAGGTGATCGCAATAATTCTACATTTCTAATGGATTTGATTAATTTGTACTTTTAGGTCATCACTTGAAGGGATATCACATCCTGAAGTAAATGCATACATGGGTGAACTGTTTTGCCCTTACTTTTGTAAATTGGGAAGTGTTAAGTGATTCTGAAGCATGTTATGTTTCAACCCACACCTATTTGTGGAAGTGCCGTATGCTTATTCCATAAGGACTATGTGTTGTTGTTATTGTTGTTGTTGTTGTTGTTGTTGTTCCTCTTCTTCTAATTAGTATAGTTCCCTTCATCCATAGATCTTAAAGCAGTTCACAACATAAAAATGCAATATAAATAAAAACATAAAACACAGAATACAAGAACAGAAACCCCCCCCCCACAAACCAACAAGCCTCCCTTCCCCACACCCGCTCCCTCATTCACAAATTTATTAAATTATCAGCATGGTTTGGAAAGGTTGAAATGAGATAGTTCCAGCTCTGAAAATGCTTTGCTCATTATCATGCTCCTATCTGTTGGGGGGGGGATGAATGGTTCTCAAATATTTTATTTCTTATTTAAGGCTTTATATCTGCCTTTTAACAAATATTGTAATATACCTGTAGATCAGTTTATGCAACCCCCACTTCTTCTGAGTCAGTGGGAATTTCCTTCCCTTTCTCTTTGTTGCAGCCCAGTGGTCCCCAAAATGCCCCAATGAGTGTCATGGAACTGTCTGGGATATGGCTCAGGAAATGGAGGTTGGTCCCCTAGGGCAAACAGTGCACTGCCCCCACCAATGTCATTTTGCCCCCACCTGCCTGCCATCCTCCTTAAAGTCTAGGTTCCTTCTCCTGGGTATCAATGTTACCCTTGCAGACAAGGATTACGGAGAGAGGAGAATCTGGTGAAAAGAAGGTGGATCATGGAGAAAATAACTTTTCTGAAGGTCCTGCAACCCTCTGGAGAGGCTTCTTGGAGACACACTATTTGCTACCTTTCCCAAATAGTAGCAAAACATCCCAGATGTGTTTTGCCCAGCTAGAACAGGTCTGAACTTGTCCTGGCCTAACATTCTACATTTCTGGACACTGCTGTGTCCTTGGGGACAACCTGTCACAGCCCTTTATTCCTATAAACATGTATCCATGCCTTTTATTTTGGGTTTTTTTTCAACAACAACAACAAAAAACAATAACCTGGAGCTAGACAAAGCTATGCTCCTTGAATTCCATTCACTATATTTCTGTTGTGCAAAACACAGGTAGGGAATATTTGTCACTGTCATTGGTCACATTCAGAATCGGCCCATTGAAATCAATAGACTTAAGCAACTAAAGTCTACTGGTTTAAATGGATTTCCACTGAGTATGACTAATGTTGGTTATTGCCTTATGTATTTGGAAACCAAATGTTACCTTTTGCCCATCCTAAGTAGGAAACATTCTTATCCTGCCCTTTTTCACAAGGAAGAGAAGAAGAAGAGTTTGGATTTGATATCCCGCTTTATCACTACCCTAAGGAGTCTCAAAGCGGCTAACAATCTCATTTCCCTTCCTCCCCCACAACAGACACTCTGTGAGGTGGGTGGGGCTGAGAGACTTCAGAGAAGTGTGACTAGCCCAAGGTCACCCAGCAGCTGCATGTGGAGGAGTGGAGACGCGAACCCGGTTCACCAGATTACAAGTCTACCGCTGTTAACCACTACACTACACTGTAGCTTGTGGTTTAATGTGGACTTTTACAATTTGGTATTCTATTTCAACATAATGTGAAGTTAGCTTCAAGTGTGAACAGCTTGAATTGAGGTTATATGTGCTGCAGATCCCAGCCAAATGACTGAAGCCCTCAAAAAATGTGAAGTCCTTGGTTATCACTTTTGAAAACAAAAACAAGAATAAGACACTTCAAACAAGATAATTTGGGAGAGAAAGCATCACCCACCACCCCATGGGAAGACTAACAACATGCCATCAATAGTCAGGGGTGAAGGCGCTGTCCTAGGTACTGATCTCCATCCCCGAGGATGATTAAAACTATGAAAAAACATAGTAGCAATCTCTTGTATAAGCTCTTGTAATTATGAGACTCCTAAATCTGTAATATATCCTTGAAAGTACCAGCATAATATCAACATAGGCAAGAAACCTGGAATCACTGGAAAAGAATATGGCCAACTGTCATGGATGCTTTAGTTGAGATTCCTGCATTGCAGGGGGTTGGGCTAATGGCCTTTGATACCCTTCCAACTCTTCAATTCTATGATCCTATGAATAATACCACTTCACGTATTTGTGAACTCAGGTAGTGAGTGCCAACAAGTGACTGTAGTCATTTAAAAATGAGGCATGTATCAGCATGTTTGAGGAAACTCTACAATTTAAATATATATTTTAAAAACTAAAGGGGCAAAAAACAAAAACAGAACAGCTCTTTGAGACTGAGCATGCTTAGTAGTCATAGAGCATTGAGAACGTCTAAGGATCACCATTAAAGTTTGTTGAAACAAAAGCAAGCAGTCTTGTGGCACTCTGAAGACTAATGACAAGCTGGTGAAATGCCAGGAAGCTGGCAATATCACTGACAGTGCCTCATCACTTCTCATTGTGACTATGTTGCTTTTGCACATTTATCACTATTATTTTTGCATTTTGTTTCCTTCTGACTTGACTGCTCTCCATTACCCATGCCCCATGTCCCATTGTGCAGATATATGCCTGCCAATTTAGGATTAAACTTCATGCATCTGGTAAAGTGGGCTCTGGTCCAGGAAATATTATGCCTTAATAACTTTGTGACTTTAAGGTAGCAGCTGGAGAAGAAAGACAGAAAACTGGGAAGGGTGATGGAATGGTCTTCTGGAGGAGGCAATGCCTCAGCCTGGCTGGAATCCTGAAAAAGAGCACATCTAGCAGAGGGTGAGGAAACACAACACCATTTTGTTGCATGTCCCACCTGTGAATAAAGAAAGAGCAACTTGGGTAATAACTTGGAATGAACCAGGTATTGTTCAAATGTTGGATCAAATGCTTATTCATTCACAGCAATACCAGGAAAAACAGATGGTGTTACAGGTCTGGGCTACTGACTGTTGGCTGTTCTCCTTTACCTTTAAAGCAGGGGCAAGGAAACGCAGGCCTGGGAGCTGTATGTGGCCCTCTAGGCTTCTCTATCTGGCTCCTGGAACTCTTGCCAAGCCTCATACCTCACTGCCTCTGTTTCTGCTATCCTTCAGAGTTTTGCCTGACTGGAATGTGTTTTTGGACTCTGGTAATGCCCCATGCTATAGGACCCAGGTGGCACTGTGGGTTAAACCACTGAGACTAGGGCTTGCTGATCAGAAGGTCGGCGGTTCGAATCCCTGTAACGGGGTGAGCTCCCGTTGCTTGGTCCCAGCTCCTGCCAACCTAGCAGTTCGAAAGCACATCAAAATGCAAGTAGATAAATAGGAACCGCTACAGCGGGAAGGTAAACGGCATTTCCATGTGCTGCTCTGGTTTGCCAGAAGTGGCTTTGTCATGCTGGCCACATGACCTGGAAGCTATACGCTGGCTCCCTTGGCCAATAATGCGAGATGAGCGCGCAACCCCAGAGTTGGTCACGAGTGGACCTAATGGTCAGGGTCCCTTTACCTTTACCTTTAATGCCCCACGCAGGACAGAGAGGGGCACGTGAGAGAGTGTAGAAACTAGCCTATTGTACAGAGGTAAAATTTACCTTCATTGATCCACCACTTTTGCCTCTGGCCACACCCACCACTGGCATTGGAAGGTTGTCTGAAAGGAAATGTGGCCCTTGGGCTGTAAAGGTTTCCCCACTTGTGCTTTAAAGTTATACACATACTGTGACCTGGGGGAGAAGACTCCCATATCAGCCTGCCTGGGCAATAAGATCAATGTCAAGCTCACCTATGGACACCCACTGCAGGTGAAGGTAGATTGCGACTGGACAGAGGGCTTTTGCTGTATGTGAAATTCTATCCCCAGCGATGCTCACCTGGCACCTATGTTGCTACCTTTACAGTATCAAGAGGAGGACTTTTGTTTTGTTTCCTCGGTTTGTTATAGATCTCTGGAGTTGGCTTACAGTTTTAGGCTGCTTTCCATGTTTGATGCTGCCATTAATTATTGTTTTGTTGTATGTTGCCTTCTTTGGTATTGCATTTAATGGCATTGTTAACCACCCTGAACATTTCCCATTGAATGACAGTATATAAATATCATCAATCAATCAATCAATCAATCCTACTTCTCTCTAATCTTTATTTGAATGATGGGGTGATACTGTGATATGTGCTGTCTCCATATGTGCAGTTTGAGAGCGTTAGACACAATTGTTTCAGCATTTCTGACATTTAAACAACAGCAGCAACAAAGCTCCTAAGACTACTTGGAACTCAGGTAGTCCACTGATGCTCAGCTATCTATACCTGAATAGTTCCTGAATACACTGGAACTTTACCAAACTTCTGAAAACATGCTTTCCCCCTGACCTCTCAACTAGCTCTCTTTTTGCCTGCTCTCCCCCTCCAGCAATGATCAGAAGTACAGGTCCCCAATCAGATTTGGCATGACATCTTCTTGTTCCATGTATAAATGAGTTTTCTGCTTCTAATAAAACATTGCCCAGAAAAGGTCAGTTAAAAGAAAGGCCATATCAAAAATATACTGAGTCTGCAATCATTTTTGCGTGGGAAGAAGTAACTGCCACAGAACCCAGTATGACTTTCTTTTCAGCAGGCGTATATGGGGTTGTGCTGTCAGTTATTCAGCTAATACTACCTTGAGGGTGACCCAGTTCATTTTTTCTACATGGTGATTATGTTTATGTTGAAAGTATATGTTAATCAATGTAGCATAGCACAAGAGCTTTTCCTACTCCCCAATCCTTGTCTACATGATCTATTCTAGGGGAAATAGTTGCTCACCCATTATGGAAAATGTGAGTTTTCACATGTAGAGTTTATCTCCATGAGAAATGCAATATATAAAGTATTTGTGCATACCTCCCTTCAAACAGTCTGTTTCTGTATGGTTGCCATGTGATATTGCAGCCCAAGCACACACATTATTATAGCTGCAGCATGGCCTTTGTAGAACAAGGAAAAAGAAGAAACCTCCCCCAGTGGCTGAATCTCCAGATTGCATTGGTAATGTAAGGCGCCAATCCCATGGCTCAGCCAGATGATGTGGTTGCTTTCTGTGCCAGCATCATGCCAGGAGGGCCACCGACACTTAGATGGAAGCATGTCATCTAGGCAGTCAATGTGATTGGCACTTTTACACATTAGCAATGTTGCGATGTAGAAACCTGGTTACAGAAGAGTGAAGGGTTTGTTTGGTTTTTTGCACATGCAAATTTGTAATTTAGACCTGTGTTACTGTAGAAGTTGTGTGTATGCCTGCCTGTCTGTCTGTCTTAATTTTTCTAAACTAAGATGGCAAAAAACCGAGAACAATATGCTCCTTTAAACTACGGTACCAGTAATTCCATGCAATTTCATAATTTCAGAATAAGGAAGAGAGTGGTGTAAGCATTGGAAACTGTGAACTCTGGTGGCAGTAGGGTTTTCCTTAATTGTTAACATCCCCTTAAAGTATCTCAAGCCTCACCTCTCATCTCAAGAAGACTATGTGCTTGCAAACAGCCCATTTATTTTCAAGGAACTTGCTTCTTAACTAGAAGCAGTTTTAGTCTGATTCCTGCTGGCAAAAGTCTAACTTAAAGCACAATCTCATTGCTTTGACACACATACCTTTCCCTTAAGACAAATTTCCTTTTCTGATCTACAGCGGCACACGTGCTTACTGTAAATACTAATCTACAAATAACCATGCAGACTGAGCCATATGTTTTCTCAGAAGTCCCACTGAGTTCAATGGACTTCGTTCTGAAGCAAAGGCTGTGAACAGGATTGCAGCCTGAGGTTCTGATCCTTCCATGCTATGGTTCGGTAGTACTGACCCCTGTGTGTATATTGGGCTGGGTTTTTTTCTTTCTTTTTGGAAAAAACATGGGGCTAAAACAGGAGCGATTGACCTTTCCACAAGAAACTGGCCCTTATCTTACATATCCTTCGGATTCATTGATTACTCTTAAACGCTATCTTATCCAGAAACATATTCCTAAACTGCAGTCATACAAGTAGCTCAAGTCATGCACCCAGTTCCTACTGGGAAGAAAAGAATGTTTTTCTGTTGGCCAGAAAGAAAAGAAATAAACGATTTATTAAATATACTTTTTTTAAAGGCCCCACCCTGTTTTGTGGTTCAGCTGGGAAGTTACTCCTCTTTAAGAACTGAAAATCGAACCGATCCTCTTTTCACTGATCAGGTGCGGATTGCGCAGTTTGGTCTAATGGAGTTTCTAAGGACTGTGGAGAGCCGCGACATAAAGACCAGTCAATTTCCTCTGAGTCCTTAAGGAAAGCCAAACCGAAATTGTTCCCTGTTTATACTGTATCTCTCTACGCACACCTTATCATTATGGCACCAGCCATGGGCGTAACCAGGATTTTTGTTATGGGAGGCGAGGCAGGCCTTTTGTTAGGGGGGGGGGGGAAACCTCAGTTAACTATGTATTTTTATTGATTGGGGGGCAGCTGCCCCTCCCTCCCCTTCCCCACTTGGCTACGCACATAGCCACCAGCGATCTCAGAAGGAACCCAGTCGACACGATTTCCTCGGAGAAAATGAGGTTAGGATCATACCCTTATTGGCGATTTCCATGTAAATAATCTCCTTATCCCGTCCCCACGGTTCCCGCAGCCCCCAATCCACTAGATGCCTTTCTTTGTTATTTATGGTAAATAACAGACGCTGGAATCGTTCCATGGTGGAATCCCTCCCGCCAGCAAACATGGGGGAATTGATCACAAGACAACTTGCATATTGGCCAGTAAATACAACGTATTGGGTGATGAGCCATTCCTGTGGTTATTACGGAGTCGAAATATTTTTTTTAGCATGCGAGTCAGAAAGAAAAGAAAACAGGAAGAGAAAAAAGCAAAACAGAACCCCTCCCTTCACATCTCCACTATATATTTCGATGTACACACTGGGCAGAAATAGTTTCAAAATGAGAGTTGAGTGCAGGACACCCTCTAGGGAAGGCTATATCTCTTTTGCCTTTTGCGCAGGAGTTGATACTGGGTGGAGGGGCTTTTTAAACAGAAGACGAAAATAACAGCTAACTCTGTCATAGCATAGATATAATATATTTCACTCTCACCACATAAATACAAAACAGCCAAATACCCAAAACATTCAGAACAAGGGCTATTAGTAGCAGGGGGAGCTCATATTCACCCGCGGATTCATTCATTATTTTCATCACTAGTTGCCTAGAAACTTCAGACGTAAATAATTTACAATAATATTAATAGGAGGGTTTTCCGTTTTGCCCCCCGCGCGCGTTCTCTCCCGCTCTCTCCTTACTCTTTCTGTCCTAGAATTAATTCTATGCACTACATCAACCATTCCACTTTTTTTGCCCCCGCTTTCTTTTTTTAATTTTTTTTGGTTAAAAAGTTTGGTGGCACATATTTAAACAGTCTGTAAACGCATCGTATCAAATGATAGTTTAAAAATTAAAAACAACAACTAGCTATGTAGTTTTGTTTTGTTTTTCCTGACAAATTTCAAGTCCTGGGATTTAATGTAAAATAATAATAATAATATTAATAATAATAATAATAATCCAGGAATACATACATTGTGCGAAGGATGAGGGGGAGCAAATAACAGTAAAATAACGATTGTTACAGAATAGTTTTGGTTTCTTTCCAGTACAAAACCAAACCGGAGAAGACGCGTTGATTCGAATTTAAAGGTAAGCATTTTGTAAGAAAATAAATTGGAAGGTGGTGAAAACTCGAGACTACCAGTTTAGTTCCAGTTTATATGGGGAAAAGGCAAATAATAACGTTGGTCTTAGACGCCATCGCATCTAAGGCACACTCTCTCTTTTACCTGCACTTCATAATCTTCTTTATTTTATTTTAGAGATTGGAGTTAGATTCTGGAGGAAAGGGTATTGTGAGGATTTTCACACAAGATCGGTTCCCCCCCCTTTAAGAACACCCCCTCAGTTTTCTGTAGCCAATCATAGTTAATGCGTTTATATTATAGTACAAACATTCAGGATTTAACCAAATCAAAGTGTTTTATATTATCCTACTTCTGGGCTTCATGACGAAATAAAGGCTAGGAGCCAGACACAATTGTTTGGAAGACCACAAGCATTGGCAACGTATCCGCTTTGAAATCCACCAGATTGCACAGTTTTTGTGCTCTCTTAAATTCATCTGTCATAATAAACATCGCTGGGGTAATATTCCAAGAGTATGTCACTTCATCGCTGTGGTACCTGAAATAAGGGTAATTCCCCAACACAGAGATGTACAATTTAAAATTAAAGTGCAATTCTTTACGCACTTACCGGGAGTCCCAGTGAAGAGGGACTTCTTAAGTAAGCATGCTTAGGATCGCACTGCGCACCTCAACCCCCTTGTTCCGGTGAGCTTAAATTTTCAATTTTTGTGTGTGTGTGTTTAGAATAGGGGACTGGAAGAGGAGGCGGAGGAGGAGGCATGCACCTTCAGGACGATGCATGTGAGCAACCCCTGGATTTGTTTTCGTCTCGGACTTGCAAAAGGGAGACTCCTTTGAAATAAGAGGTGTGTTTGAAGAACCAACACAATGTGGAGCAGCCAAAAACATGGCCTCCCAGTTGGATTTATGAGCTTCTCTGCATGTGTAGGACACACGCACTTTTAAGCTCCTATCAAGCCTTTTTATATATATAAAAATCGCCTCTTTTTCCTATACACTCCCTTTAAAATGTAAAAAGTTGGTCCTTATCATAGGGGCAGCCAGACTGAAGTCAACAGTGTCTCCTTCCACTATTCGCCCCTCTCTGCCATAGCCCCCCTAGCCCCCCCCAACCCCATTTCTAACATTAACGTGGGCCATCAATGCGACAAATGTCTGGCTCGGGGAGGGTTCCACCCTCGTTGCCGCCGATCGATTTGCTCCACCGATTGGAGGCCTCCAGTTAAATCTGTGAGGCCCTCCGGTTAGGAACTGATGGGCTGGCAAAGTAAAAGTCGGGGATCCCCCAGGAGGCAAAGTTGTGCCTGGAATTGGTGGCTGGAGAAGACGGCAGAGAGAGGAAGAAGAGGAGGACGGTATAAGAGTCTGTGGGGTGCAATGGGAAGAGAAAGGTGGGGAAGGGGCCCCTATGGTGTGGAGGGTCTTCCATAAATAACCGTCACAAATAGATACTATAAATATAAATACAGCGCGCGTTCCCGTGCGTCAGTCCAGGGCCTTTTTCTCGACGCCTTCTTTATTGGCCGTCCTGGAGTAGGGCTCGAAGGCCGAAGAGCTCAGGTATCTAGCGGACAGTTCTTGCAAGTTACCGGCCAGAGAACCGGCCATCGCTAAAGGGTTGGAAAGCCGGCTGGCCACCGAGCCCAGCAGGGTGGGCACGGGCAGGCTAAAGAGATTGTGGCCCCCGGGAGGGGACGGGTGCGCCGGGCCGGCGGCGGCGCTGCTGCTGACGGCCGGCTGGTGCGGGGAGCCGCCCGCCGTCGCGGATCCCGAGCCGCCGGTGCCGCTGGCGAGACTGGGCGCGCGCAAGGCTGAACCCAAGGCGCTGGTGGCGCACGGCGGCAAGAGGCCCGGCAGGCCCGGAGGCGAGAGGAGCCGCCCTTGCTCCAGCAGCCTCAGGACGCTGCACGTCGCCGCCGTCTCCGACACCACGGATTTCAGCTCCGAGTCTTTGCCTTGGTCCTTCTTTTGCTTGGTGCGTCGGTTCTGGAACCAGACTTTGACCTGCAAAGAGAAGCAATTGGGGGTGGGGGCGAGGGAGAGGGAGAGAGAGAGACAAGGTCAGCGAGGGAGAACGGAGAAAAAAACCATGGGCAACTTTAGGATCGGGGTTCGGAAAGCTCCCCCCCCCGTCCACCATGGAAAAGCTCTCCAAGCTCCCTCCACCCCTTTCCCCATGTGACTGGGCCCTGAGCTCATCTTGCTTGCTTAGCACTAGGGCAAAAATTGGGGGGGGGGGATTTCCAGGGGGGGCTTGGGCGCGCGTGTACGTGGGAGAAGAGCGCGCGTCTGTGTGTGAGAGAGAGAGCGAGAGAGAGCGAGAGAGCGCAAGATAGCGACCGTGTGTGGCCATTTGAAACGAGATAAGAATCGCCAAGCAATCTTGGGCACTTAAAAGTGTTGAAGTGGCGGAGAATTGCTGAAATAACAAAGAACTCTCGAGCGCCTTAAAAGACTAACACATTTATTATTGTGGCGTCGCCTTTCCATAAGGCGAGAGCGCCTACTATTTCTTGAGGTGCGTGAAGTGGACAGGAAAGGCCTTGGAAACTTATACACAGAAGGATGCGGTGTGGGCGTGGGGCGGAATGGGAAGGAATCGCTTTGACAACGTGAGGTAGTTGTGTGTGTGTGTGTGTGTGTGTTTTAAAAAAGAATTAAGTAGAAACAGGCCCCGGTAGCGAAACTTCCATGGAGAAGAAAGAGCACCTGGTTATCAATAATAAACTTTCCAGTCCAGAGCCGGGAATCCACCAGGATCTTTTCCAGGAAGGAAGCTTTGCTTAGAGAAGAAGAAAATCCTCAATGAGTGATACTTCAGTAATGCCTCAGATCCTACACTCTTGAAACTCTGTAGTACAGATTCAAGGTTTTATCCTTTTTAAGCCTCCCTCTTAGGCCTTGAACACAAGATTTGTGTGGGACGTCATCTGAATTTCCAACTTCCCTTCCACTTTCTTTATCTCTGGGAGCACGAGGTTTTCCTAGCGTCTGTGGAAGCGAATGCAGGCTGTATGTATGGGTAGAAAGACGTAGTGTACATAGTTTGCGTTGGATTTTTCCATCAACATCTTTTGCGTGCCGAAGGGAGCTGGGAGAGTGTTCTGGGCGAGCGACCGCCAGCTCTACTCCCGATTTTTCGCCCCCAGTCTTATAAAGAGACACCTGCAATCTCTTCCCCACCCCCTCTCGACCCCCAAAGACTTTAGGTCTGCTTTCCACTATTTCAAATATTATTTCACTCAAATTAATATCACATGCCACGCTCTAGCCTCCGAGGTTGTTTCGTTTGTCATACCAACATGGCCAAATCTGACAGCCAAAGAAATGCTAATTAGCTTGTCAGAAGGATTCATTACAGTTGTAGGATCTTTTCACGAATTAAGAAACCACTCCCTACGACACTTGGGGGTTTTTTGTGTGTGGCACAGGTTCTTTCTTTCTTTCTTTCTTTCTTTCTTTCTTTCTCCCTCTCCTCTTCCTTTCTTCCCTCCCTCCAGAATACTTGTATCAGACGCTTCAGTTAGGAAAAATAAAATCACACCTCCCTTTCTCCACATTTTCGCACTTTCTCCTCTTTCTTCCTGCCCCGGGGCCCATAAATGGATCTGCACATCTTCCATCACATCTTTTTCACTAGCTAATCAAGTAGCAACAAGACTTAAGCACATTTTCAAGGTGGACGCAGAAATAAGCATGGCCTGGACAACACTTTTTCTGGCTTGGAATCGTTTTTGAGGCGTTGGGAAATCTGAAGGTTCCCCCGCAAGCATTTCACTATAAGCATATAATTATTCCCTCCCCCCACCCCACCCCCGGCCTCATCCTATTCTCTTTTCCTCGGGCTCTTCTTTTATTCAGTAAGTCTTCCATACAGTATTTCCTTCCTGTGCAGAAACGCCTTCTCGCCTCCTGCGCTATACACAGGGACTCTCTATAGAACCACAAGGCGAATGGGACCCGCCCTTAAAACTCCCCCACTTATACCCATTTTGTAGCAAGTGGTTCTAAGGCTGAAGGAAAGGGAGGGGGGGGACTTGGTTTTAAAAGTTGTAACAGGCCCGTTGAAGCGGGCCTCATGCTTGTCAGATTCATAGTGTACGTTAATTAATTAATTTGAAAAAAGCAATGTTTGACGTGGAAAAAAATTCGTTGCAAATCTCCAGCTCTGCCCCTCACCATTTTGTTTGTTTTTTGTTTTGTTTTATAAATTACAACAAATGCTTCTGATAGTCAGTTTCCTTCACTGCCGGATTGCAGGAGTCTGGTTAAAGCTCATTTCAAGCTAAACAGACCCACAACAACCAGATCTTTGTGCACACATGCCGTTGAACTTCTTTTGGGTAGGCATGGGATGGATCGCGCTCTGCAACCTTCCCAGTGCTTCCCTGAGAACAAGCCCCGTGGAGACCGAATGGAACTTTACTTCCAAGTAAACATGCGCGAGAGGATGGCGCCGCAAAAGCCCCCGTGTAAGCTACTTGCGACCAAATGCAGCCTGCCCAAATAAATAAATGAATAAACCCCGCCAAAATAGAAGAACATGGAGGAAAGGGGAGGGGAATAAGTGCAGCGAAGAAGCATTGCAGTGGTGTCTCCTACAAAGGGGCCTGCGTGGCCTGCGCACTTTTTGCAAGAGAATCGTCCTGTGGAGCCTCCGGTCTGAATCTACTGGGAAGTAAATGGTCACCGAGAGGCTTAACTCCGCATAAAGGTGCCTTCAGGCAGATTTTTGTTTAGCA
This sequence comes from Zootoca vivipara, assembly GCF_963506605.1. Taxonomy (NCBI): domain Eukaryota; kingdom Metazoa; phylum Chordata; class Lepidosauria; order Squamata; family Lacertidae; genus Zootoca; species Zootoca vivipara. The sequence continues at coordinate 52,344,167 of NC_083280.1, forward strand.
ACGCACACACTCAAATCCAGGGACGATCGGTGGCACACTTGGGTTGCAACCCTGCGCCCTCCTTCAGCGTTAACGCATTTCCTTGGGAGCAATTCTCATCGAAGTCAGCGTGGGACTTACTTCCAAGTAAACCGGCGCAGGTTCAGGCACCGCGACCTCTCCCGAGAGAAAGCTCTTTGGAACAACAAAGGCGGTGGCTTGCTGAAAACTCCGCTTGTATCTTGTTTTCCCGCAATTCTCGTAAAAGAAACAAGATTGGATCTGGATGAATCAATGGAGCTCTATTGCTCATATCACTGCTGACCACTGACATTAAATGTGGTCAGATTAAAACAACCCCTTCCCTCTCCCTTCTCTGGTTGGAAAGATTTGGCCTTCCAATTCTAAGGCATCCAAAAGGATAAGTCCCAATGAACACAGCAGGACTTACTCCAGAGTAAACATGCACAATTGCTGTGCTGTCAAAGCAGCCCTGAAGGATAAAGGTATCTCCTTAAGCGCTGCGCCTTCTCCTATCTATTTTGCATCCCTTTTCTGTTTTGGAAAAGTTACTTTTGTGACTTATTCCGATCCTATTCCCGCTTTTTTTTGTACTTTTGCCACTCCACACACTTTTCGCCTGTTCTTCAAAGCCCGAACTTTACACCCCGGGAGGCTGAAATCAATTCCCATTTTCCTACCCACTGCAAATGAATTCAGGGCAACCGGTGTGCAGGTTACTGGACGTCACCACCTAGGAGTGCAGCTACGTCTAGAATTTTTTTAAAAAGTATTTCTTTAAAAACACGCGCACAATAAACTTTAACTCACTTGCAGGGCCCTGCCAACGGTTTACAGCACACCCCTCTCGCCTTCAATCCACGCAACTCTCTTATTTTTGCGTATCTGTCTTTCCATCTAAGCATTTAGGCTTGCTTAGAATTGCAGCATCCACATCCGACAGGCAGCTCAGGCCTCGACCAAACTGAAATGCCTCCGACCTTGAATCAACCCCCTTTTTTAACGTGATGACAGACGTATGTTTGTGGGTGCGAGAGCGGAAAGCGAGGGGTCTAGACTGTGCTGGTCCCGCATGGTACCAAATTATGATTCAGGAGCCTAGCAGGGAAGTGAAAGTGCCTTTCGGGGGACAAGGGCGAATGTGCATGTGTCCGGAAAAGTCATTTGGAGTCCGGATCTGGGAAGCTCTGGGAAAGACGTCTACCTGCCTGAACTCGGGCTGGTTCTATTGATTGGTCACAGCCGTGCAGGGAGCCACTCCAGCGTTAGGCTTTATGTTGTAGCAAGTCAGTAGATTCCCCCCTGTAGCTTCATAACCTGGGGTGGGGGTGGGGTCGATCCTGGCTCCCTCCCGTTCCAGCGCAACGGCGTTGGAGTCACTGCGTCACCTACCTCTGAGCACAACACACCCGGGATGTTTGGGACGCGGCGGGGGGAAGGGAGGTGCCGCTCTCTCCATTGGTTTCTCTGGCCCATTTTGTACCTGAGTTTCTGAGAGATTGAGCTGCCTGGCCAGCTCGGTCCTTTCCCGTCCAACCACGTATTGGCACCTCTGGAACTCCATCTCCAGCCGGTAAAGTTGCTCCGCCGTGAAAGACGTGCGGGTCCTTTTGGGTCGGTCCAGATCAAGCCCCTTCGGGAGGATAATCTCTCTTATTGAACCTTTGGCATCTGGCAAATAGAGACGGAGGCACTTTTAGAGCCAGGAGGAGGAAGAGGAGGAGGAGGAGGACAAGAACCCATTTTCAGGACCTCACCGAGAGGCAAATGCCTATTGACAGAGCGAAGCCTCATCTCCTGGTTTAGCTGAAGGGACTCTCCTTTCAAACCAGACATGGGGGAACCTGTGGCCCGCCAGATATTGCACGACTACAATCCCCATCGTCCCTGACCATTGGCCTGGACTGGCGGGGGGCCGATGGGAGGTGAAAATCCAATCACACCTGGGAGGCCACAGGTTCCACAACCCGGAGGCCCTTAAAATAGCAAAGCGTCGCCTATAAATAAATACCAACTTTCATCACAAGACAGGGAACTGGGATGGAAAGCTACAACGACAACAACATGAGCTGTTTTAGTGTAAGAATCAGCTTCATCCAATCAGCAGAGGCCTAACAGCAACTCCTTCTTAGCGTTTTTTGTCTTTGCAATGATATGATCATATTTGCTTGGCCTGGCTTTTTAACCACAATGCGAGGACACATGTTTACCATATAAGGCCGCTTTGAAGGCTGGCTTCCGGCTTCCCCTTCCTGTTTGGAAACTGGCAGGCTCCCCCCACCCCCGGACCCAAGAACTCTTTTTCCATGTAAAAAACCTGGTCGTTTTCCCTGCCCGCAAAAGCTCTCCACATCTTATGAGCACCTCCCTCGATTGCAATTGCCTTCCCTCTCATCCAGCCTTGCTTTCCCACAATTTTACCTTCCCATCTTTAGTCTCGAAGCCTACGGAACTTCAGTTTTGTTTTGTTTTAAACTGATCGCTTTTCAGAGGGTCCACCGATCGCTCCAGGATTAATTATTGTTTACCGGGCCCTTTATTCTAGGAGAAGTTTCTCTTTAAGTTTATCACACGCAAACAAACTTTTGGAATTTAAATCAGACACTTAAAGGAATGTTGTGAAATTATTGCATTGGTGGACTTGGAGGGAGGGGAGGATAATATTCCACAAAGGAATAAAATAACAATGCAAAACAAACAACAAACGACCCCCAAACAGTAGAGTTAAGGGGAAGGTTTACATTGAATCAAAGGAAGGAGTTTATATGGGTTTTTTTTTTAAGTTAACGTAAACGCTGTGAAAATGATCACAGTTGGAAAGGAAACTTTACACCGTTGTTGTTGTTGTTTTTTAAAAAAGACCCTCCAAAATACTCAACCCAGCCTTCGGAACGGATCCAACCTAAATAAACACCGCTTCTCTGCGTGGCTACGTATAGCGGGCCGCAAAGCAAAATCTCCCAAGTGCCTCGCCGAAATTTAACAAGAGTGGGGAGAGCATAAGGCTTGCAAAAACAGAAGCACCCTCGCTTGATACGATACTTTACCACCCGTCTACCTTTTAGCCCCTTTCGGAACAAGGGTGCTTCCCTCGCCCCGCTTTTTTCTTTTTTGACACATCAAACTAGCAGCCTTCCCCAAAGGCACCGGGCACCGCAATCCTATTCTTCTGAGTATAGATGCGAGTCCCATTAGGTCGGGTAGAGCTTACTCCCAGGTGTCTGTCTGTCTGTCTGTTCAGCATTGCAACGCAAAAATAAACTAAGAAAGAAATGCCTGCAGGGTAGAAGCCAGGGCGGAGAAGCAGCAGCCAAACAATTAAGCAAAGCGACCGCGAGAAGTACGTGGGGAAAGCAAAGCCACGAACCCCCCACAGCTGAGCTGCAAGGCTTGGGATGCTGAGCTATGGGAAAATAGGAAGTCTCCCAGCAAAACTAGATGCCCCCAAATGCCCCTGGAATTGTGGAGAAAGAAATAGCTCTACAGAATAAATAGATAAAAAGGAAACATTGCAAAATCTTGGCTTGAAACAAAAACAAATCAAAAGCAAGAATCCGCTAGCAGGGATTTGCCAGACGCAGACACAACATAAAAAGGAAAAAAAAAGCAAGCAAACTCCCCCCTACCTCGGACTAGTATTCTTCTGCAATAATCCGGGTCAGCGGAACTCGATTTGTTTTTGCTGCAGTCTTCCGAGCCGCCAGAAGACGAGAAAGTCCCTTGTGGATCCTTCAAAAAAGAAGTCGAAATATTTCCTTCGCATCCTTTGCTTTCCTTGCCCTCTTTATTGTGCCCGTTCTTGGAGACCCGGTTGGCTTCGATCTCAGAATTGCATCTAACGTCCATTTTGTCTTGTTTCCCAAACATGTAGTGCAATACGGTTTTTTAAAAAGTTTAAAAAAAGGAGGGAGGGAGGGTAGGTTGGAAAGGGGGGGGGGTCGGAAGCACGGGAAGAAAAGTCTGCGTTGGGTATTGCACGGTTCGTGGTCAGACCGGCGAGTAAACAGCCAAGTCCCTCGAAGGCGAGAGGTCGGTTCTTCTGATCGAGAGGCTGGCAATCAGCAGCTTCCTCCGTCCCAGCGTCCTAGTGCGAGTGTCCAGCTTCCCTGCGCCCCAATGATCAGGTACTCAACAGTGCAACTCTAAAATGATTTAATGCCTCCCTTATTACAGAGAAGGGGATGTGGTTGTTAGACACCCAGAGGGACGCGCACTCGCTGTTTCAATTGATTACGGGTAATTTTGCAGCCTCCACATTTAGGTTACCTCATGAATACACTAAATTGTTTGGATAATATATCACATCGTAATGGGTGGTTTGTATGCTTGTCCCCAATCAAGTCGAGTTTAGCCAGTGAATAAACTGAAATGATTGGCCTTGCTTTCAGGAAACACACAATCAAACGACTGAGACTTTCCAGAAGAAGAGGGGGGAGAGGAGAGGAGAGGGAGGGAGGAAAAAAAAAAACTTTTGACAAGATTCAGCCTGAATTGTTAGGAGCCATTAGCGGCCATTATTAACTTTCTTCAGTTTGCCTTTGACCCTTCCAGATTACAGAGTGGTTTTATCCGAGGAGGCTGAATTAAACGGCCAAGGATACGTCTGAATTAAACGGCCAGGGAAACAAATATAGATGCGGAGTCCCTGGAAGCTGTGGGAAAGGAGTCTCGGTTCCTCAACAAACAGCCACCGCCAAGTCACCCCACTAAAGGAACACCACCAACAACTAAAAAGTAGCCATTTTCCTTGGTGGGGGATTATAGTGATCCAAGAAAGCAGATGTGCCTTGGTGCCCCTTCCCCCCACCCCCACCCACCGCCAGCCAAATAGCAGAAATCCTACTTAACACTCATCTCCACAGCCAGCCATCTTAAAACTCCTACCTCTCCTTAATTCAGAGACTTGGCTTGGGTCCACTCCCTTCCTTCTAATTCTCTGCACCTTCACAGTGAACAACATTTGCAGAGCATACTCTCTCTCTCTCTCTCTCTGTGTGTGTGTGTGTGTGTGTGTGTGTGTTCAAAAAGCCTCCTTTGTATTTTGAGAGATCCGGGAGAGAGAGAGAGAGCAGGGGAGATCTCAACTGCGTGATCTACTAAAGGGAGGGGAGAAGTTCCCCCCCCTAGCTATTTCATTGTCTCTGCTACAATATCTTTGAGAACCGCAACAGCCAGTAATCCAATAAGACCATTGATTAGGCTACAATGATTCAATTCAAGCGCATGGCTTTGTGCAGAGAGCATGCTTCAGCCTTTCTTGTCACCTTGCAGGGCAGAAGCCCTCTTCATGCTGCTCTCCTTATTCATGCCTTTATGGGAAATGTAGAGCGAAAGGAGTGAAAGATGGCAATTATCTAATTGGACTATTAACAAACAATCCTCTGAGTGTGGCTGTCTGGCATTGGTTCTTGGGCGGGGTGAAAGGCCACATGTTGCACTGGCCCCCATTCACAAAAGAGTTCCAGGGGCCAGGCTAGAGAAAGAAAGCGAGGGAACTTTTCACACAAATCCAGGCATTTTAGTTAGACATCCTTCCCCACCCTGTAAGGCTCCTTCCTTGCTTGTGTCTTCAAAGGGGGGCGGGGACTGGAGAAGGAAGGCTTTTAACTTTCTCTAGCTAAAAATGACACTACAACAGCAAAACAAGAAACAATACAGAGGGGGCAGCAGTACTTGGGGGAGGGAGGGGAGAACCCAGCTACACCCAAGTTGTATATTTGAGCATTGCAGGTCAAAGCAGGAAACATATGGACATACTCTTGAAGAAAATGAACCTGAAAAAAGGGAAAACAAGGCATAGATCCTCTCAGCTGGGCTTTTGGTGTGCCAGGTTTGAGCAGCAAAAGCAAGGAACAGAAGAACATAATAAGAGACCTGCTGGATCAGGCCAGTGGCCCATTTAGTCCAGCATCCTGTCTCACAGTGGCCAACCAGATACCCATGGGAAACCCAAAAGCAAAACCCAGACACACCAGCAATCTCCTCTCCTGCTGTTTGCAGCAACCGGAAGCACACTGCCTAAAACATGGAGGCAGAGTATAGCCATTGTTGCTAGTAGCCATTGATATATTCCATTAATTTCTCTAATCCTTGTAGAAGGAAGGACCAAAACTCAGTGGTGGAGCATCTGCACTGCATGAGGAAGGTCCCAGGTTCAATCTCTGATAGGATATCCAGGCAGGGCTGAGAGAAACCCTGGCTGGAACCCTGGAGAGTTGCAGTCAGTCAGTCAGTCAGTCAGTCAAGACAGCACTGACCTAGTTGGACCAATCCCCTGGCTCAGGATGAGACAGCTCCCTGGGAAAATCCGAAACCAGCATGATCAAGCTTTCCAAAAAGACTGCAGTAAATTTATATAATATTTGAAGGACAATTCTAAACAATTAACAGCACTAGCAGGGTTGATATAAAAATACCTGTAATGTTAACAATTAATACCTTTTTATATTTATTTAAAAATTGTGATAATTGGAATAAGTGAAATGTAAATTGGAAGAGGTACAAATGCTATGACATAGAAATGAATTATGAAAACCATGAGGAAGTCAATGAGCTCATATGAGCAAAGGATGTATTTAAATACAATAAAATAGAAACTCAACAAAATCATATCTATCTATCTATCTATCTATCTATCTATCTATCTATATGGGACAGCTACAGCTCCCTAAGCTCCATTGACACTAAGATTTAAACAGCACTAAGGTTTACTTCTCCTGGAAACTAATTCAAGGTTGAGCTGGACATGTCACCTCTTCACATGACTGTACAAAGCAGCCCAAGACCTTTTGGGGAGTCAACAAGAGAAGAAATTGGATTTCAGCATGTATATGTTAGTGGGATGTGATTGCCTGTATGTGAGAGAGCCATCTGCCTTGGGGAGGGGTTGGGAGCCTGTGCCCTTCCAGATACTGTTGGACTACCATTGGCCATGCTGGGTGGTGCTGATAGGAGTTGGAGTCCATGCAAGCAACCACTCACAAAAGGCCGTGTGAAAGGGCCTGATGCATTTCCAGTAATGCTGCAAACATTGCAATATTTTGTACATTCAGTTTCTTACGATATGCAGTATTCTATATGTTAATACAACTTTTTAATATTATTTTTACTTAGTTGTTATTTTAAATGTGCCCCTCGATCCCTCAGGATGACATGAGTTCATAACTGGCATAAAGAAATCAAAATGCAAAAATGCAAGTTTGAGTCCCTAATGGAGGCAGGTGGCGTTGTGGGTTAAACCACAGAGCCTAGGGCTTCACGATCAGAAGGTCGGCGGTTCGAATCCCTGCAATGGGGTGAGCTCCCGTTGCTTGGTCCCAGCTCCTGCCAACCTAGCAGTTCGAAAGCAAGTCAAAGTGCAAGTAGATAAATAGGTTCGCCAGAAGCGGCTTAGTCATGCTGGCCACATGACCCGGAAGCTGTCTGCAGACAAACGCCAGCTCCCTCGGCCAATAAAGCGAGATGAGCGCTGCAACCCCAGAGTCGTCCGCGAGTGGACCTAATGGTCAGGGGTCCCTTTACCTTTACCTTTAATGGAGGGCAATACAAATGTTCTACAGGCACTGTAGTTTTATGCGGGAAAGGGGAGATGCCATTTTCAATGGACTGATCAGTTGTTAGATCAATAATTAAACATTTTAGTTGAGTAATAATTTGCCCCTGGTTAATTGGACATGTGCATGTGTGTGCTTATGATATTTAGGATTCCCGTGGCCCTCATTTGAGTTGCACTCACACAAAGCACAGCAGTTGCATACATAGGCCCCATATGGAAGAACCCATTCATATGACCAGCACTGCATGCACCACTCATCTGGCCCACAAGCCCAACAGCCAGGGGTGCACTGGAAGAGGAATTCTGGGTAGTTCTGCTCCATAATGCTTTTTAGAGCAGTGGTGGTGGTGGTGGCGGCGGCAGCAGCAGCAGCAGCGGTGGTGTCATCTGCTGGAGTGCCAGAGTAATTGATTACGGACTCTTCTTGCTCTGGCAAGTAAATGAGGTGATAACGAGGCTTTCAAGTTCTAGTATGGGGGAACCATGCAGAGGGCCTTCTGTGGAATGCCCTCCCATCAGATGTCAAGGAGATGAGTAATTATATATCTTTTAGGAAACATCTGAAGGCAGCCCTGTACAGGGAAGCTTTTTGAGGTATAATGTTTTACTATGTTTTTATATAAGCTGGAAGCCACCCAGAGTGGCTGAGGCAACCCAGTCAGATGGGCGGGGTACAAATAATACATCATCATCATCTCATCATCATCATTGACATATTTGCACAAAGGAAGTGAGAGAATGAGATCAGCTTAACATTTTATGACTGCCAGCTGGTCCTTATGTCAAATGCATAAATGAAGTTCCTTGCATTTTTCTACTCTCCTTGGCAGTGTAGCTATAGAAGCTATCATGATGAGCTTCTGTACATCAAAAAGTATCCCTTCACTACAGCAGGCAGCATCCCTATACAGTGGTGCCTCGCTTAATGAATGCCCTGCTTAACGAAATTTCTGCTTAACGAAAGGTTTTTTCTAGTGGAGGTTGCCTCGCTAGACGAATTCGTTTTATGAAAAATTTGTCTAGCAAATCGCGGTTTCCCATAGGAATGCATTGAAATTCAATTAATGTGTTCCTATGGGCAAAAAAAATTCAATGCATTCCTATGGGATTCGCTAGAATTATTTTTCATTATAAGAAAAGACCCGTGGAACGAATTAAATTCGTCTAGCAAGGCACCACTGTATATGCTTTCCTGCAAACAATTGTGATGGACCAATCTGACCTCTGGCTGAGGTGGGGCAAAGTCTTTAACCTGCGAACAAGGAAGCATAATGGCCAAAGATGTCATTCACAAACAAACAAACAAACAAACATGCTGCCCATCTGACTAGGTTGCCCCAACACAACAATGATAAAACCACAATAAAGCATCAAACATTAAAAACGTCTCTATACAGGGCATCCTTCAGATGTCTTCTATAAGTCTGATAGTTGTTGTCAAGGAAGGGGAAGGGCCGCAGCTCAGTGGTCGAGCATCTGCTTTGCACGCAGAAGGACCTCCAGGTTAAATCTCCAACATGTCCAGGCAGGGCTGAGAGAGAACTCTGACCAAAATCTGGAAGAGCCACTGCTAGCCAGTTTAGTCAGTCCTGAGCTAGATGGACCATTTATCTGACTTGGTATAAGCCAAGAGAAAAGATGACCATATGAAGCAGAGGTTGGTTGATCATCTGTCATGGATGCTTTAGCTGAGATTCCTGCATTGCAGGGGGTTGGACTAGACCAGGCACCCCCAAACTGCGGCCCTCCAGATATTTTGGCCTACAACTCCCATGATCCCTAGCTAACAGGACCAGTGGTCAGGGATGGTGGGAATTGTAGTCCAAAACATCTGGAGGGCCAAAGTTTGGGGATGCCTGGACTAGACCAGTGTTTCTCAACCTTTTTTGGGCCACAGCACACTTGTTCCGTGAAAAAAATCACGAGGCACACCACCATTAAAAAAGTTAAAAAATTTAACTCTGTGCTGCCCTATATTGACTATATAATTATGACTGTAAGAAACACTTGCCAAATATTGCTTTCCGGCGGGTCAGCGTTGTATATTGGCGGCCGCCAGGCTCGTTTGCACTGAGCTTTGGGAAAGAGGAGGAGAAATATTGCTTTCTGGCGGGTCAGTGCTGGATATTGGCGGCCGCCAGGCACGTGACAATGGAAATCACCCTTCTCGTCGCGGCACGTCGCGGCAAACCAGCCAGGTTGAGAAACGCTGGACTAGACGACCCTTGGGGTCCCGTCAAACTCTGCAATTCTATGGTTCCATGAAACTTTTTATCCATGTTTGAATTATGGGGACAAGGAAGGGGGCCCTTAATAAAACCCATAAGCCCCACCCCATGACTTGCCCAGTTTTAGCCAAAATATGACTCTCCCATGCTGTTCTAAAAACAGCAGCTCAGGCAGCTGTGACAAGAAGTAAGAGGTTGACCCCCTCCCCCATTATTTGAGTACTGCATTTTGTATAAGCAAGTTGTGTGCCTTACATGAATGTGGTCCTTGCATCTCACCGTGTTCTTGGTGCTTCTAGTCTTTGCAAAATGCATACATAGGTAAGATTGGAGACTATCCCTGTATTAGTCATCTGTGGGGAAGCACTATGTTTTTATAATGGCAAGTAGGAGAAAATTGCATTTTATACTTGTAAAAAAATGCCACAAGCATTTTAAAAGAAAACCTGGCAACCTGTTCTATTATAAACCTGAAGGAGAAATTATAATTATATTTGTAAAATAGTGTGTGGGTGTCTTTATGACATTTCCCCCATGCTTTCAGTTATGCTCCTATCCACATGTATAGCATAATAAAAAGATGGAGTTGTTTGGCTCAATTATGCAGTTTAAATCAAAATATTTTGAATTTGATCATTATGCTCCAGTACTATGGGCTTAACACAAAACCCAGTCAAGTCACTGGGTGGCATTCAATTTGTCTCTTTGACTTGAATTACATACCTAAAAACACACCAACCCTATAAATCATGCAGGGTTTGTTTTAGGAAAATCACAAAAATATACTCTTTTACATAGTAATCACCTCCAAATATTTTTCCTCGCTTTAGCAGTGGCCGTGTGCTAAATACTGACTATTGTTAATTGACAATAGTAAGCTTATGCTCACTTTCTAATGTTTTGTAAATGAGAATTGTTACCAGTGGAATTGTTAGTGTTACGTTGTAGTGATATTATAGCTTCTGCTATGTATTATGTATTTCTATTGTAGCCTATTTATTTTTTGAGGACCGCTTCGAGCACAATTTTTTTAAAATGGTATTTAAATAAATTGACTATGGCTATGGCTACATTCACAGAGCAGTTGATTCCATTTCCCCAACATTTCCCTCACTTTCAAAGTCTGCATCATATTTGACTTTTTGAACAATGTAATAAACCACTTCAATAAAACTAATGGAATGTAGTTCATGTTTAACACTCATTTCCATATTGTTTGGTTCTAGAAATAATAGAATCATAGAGGTGGAAGGGATCCCAAGGGTCATCCAGTCCAACCTCCTGCAAAGCAGGAATCTCAACAAAAGCACCCCTAACTGATGTATAATTTACTTTGCTTTACAGCCCCCTTAACCTCTGCTGCCTTGTGGGATATCTTTGGGAGAAGAAGAGGCAAAGCCCTACATAAATTCAAAGTGGAGTTCCTAAGATGGTTGGATGGCGCCTTGTATGCCTCCTTCAGGAAACTCCTGCAGCCAAGCTGGTGCCAAACATATTGCTCTGCTTTCCTTTGGATCACATCAGCGGGGCTGAGAGGAGAGCCTTGTCATCTGGGCAACCCAAGTTCTCCATACGCATTGCTCAGGCTTGAGCCCAGATGAGGACACTTCGATGCTGCAATGCAGTGGTTTGACTTCACCCCCGGAGGAGCACTCCATTGTCTCTCGAGACAGACAGATGGCAACAACACCAGAAAAGCATGGGAGTAAAGTGACAAACTTTGGGGCATTATACCATTCTTCAGTTTTCATGGGGGACTCATGGGGGAACAGAAACAGGCATGTGTGGAAAGGGTAGGGGAGTAGCCATGTTGTCCAATGAGGTTCGTGGTTGTGTCACACCATGCCCAGTAGTGTGAATTAAATTTACCGCAGCATGCCTCTATATCAGTCAAAAACCAAAGTTCCGTAACACAATAGGTACAGTACTGCAATGTGAAAGGAACATTGTTAAATGGGACAGAAGGCCTAACTGTACATTATAATCAGGAAAACGATCTGAATGCACCCTATCAGAAATGTTCCATTTTTTCTAATGACCAGTTGGTTCCAGCATTTTTACAACAGTGTTTGAACAGGTGTTTATCTACTTGCAGACTCAGACATACATATATTTAGCCCAGTATAAAAGGTGAAGCTCTTGTGAGGTAATGAGATTTATTCTGAGCCCAAACCCTTCTGTTTAAACCTCTAGATTCTGATTAGCTGGGATGTGCTAAACATCTTCAATTTTAATGAAGATAAATAAGGCTGGCCTCTCTCCAGCTCATAACTATTTACAACATAAAAAAGAGAGTGCCATATCAGTGTAGATAGTTGAAAATATTAGCTCAGTCTTCTTCACTAGCCCCAAACTGCAGAACAAGCTGTTAAGAACTCCAATGAAAACTGGAACAAATGCTCTTATTTCTATGGTTAATGTAATAAATGGGTTTATTTATTACATTAACCATACACCACCACAATAAATGTCACATTGTGTACCCACACACATGCCCCATATACTAGTGGCAAAATAGTGTCACAAGTGGGAAGGAATACATAGCATCACATCCAATAGCACACCTATGGCTCTATCCATGGATAGTGTGGATGGGTTACATCTTTTCACTAAGTTCTCCACATGAATATATCATGTGCAGACATTTTTTGTATATCTGAACTGGTGGTAAGGAGACCATCCAATCTGATTCATTAGTTGAAACCCTTACATTCATTCACCCACTTCATCTGGGAATGAACTCTCTTGAGCCCCACTTATATTTCAACTTCAATATGTTGATACCCCCTAAATAAGGCTTCAACTATGTATAGCTGGGTCCTCATCTAGAATTTGGGAACCATATCTGAGAGATGTGTGCCTTGGGATCAGCATACCTAGCAGACTGCCTCCCTACAGTGTAGCAAATCTTCAAGATCTTCTGAGGAAACTCTGATGGTCATCACTTGGAGGCAACCTAGAAGATGACCTTCTTGGTGAGATCACCCATCGTTACCTTGGGTAATTCATGAAGTGGAGACAATAATGACCATTCAACAGATCTTTAGAATATATGTTCACCCAAACTTTCCTAGACTCTGACTCTTAATTTTTAACTTTTTCTGTTTTGCACACTGCTCAGTTGTATTTGTGCAGTTTATTTAAATTTTCCTCCATAAGAAACAAACAATATAACTAATAACAATGAAAGAGCTATGGTGAACATATATTTGCTTATGTTGCAAAAATTAGCTCTATAGTATCCATGATTATCACAATATTTTTCATTATGTTCTAAATATTTTCCTTCATTTCACATTTAGGAAATTCTTACTGTTTTTATGTAAACCACATAGAGATTCTTTTAAAAGTCAGCTAAGCAGTATTTTTTTAACTAAACTACTAAACAAATGAATACTATACATCCATATTCTTGGGGTTATGTGGGTGATGGAGGGGCTGGAGCAAAGTTGTCATCCAGTCCACTAGCTGCCCATTGAGGGGGTGTAGCTTCTGTGCTGGTAGCAGTTGAGTGCCCATCAGGGTATGTTGATTCTCCAGGGCCCCACTGGACTCCTAATTTTTCTTTCATCAAGTCTTAGCCATTCCTGGGTCTGGGCTGCTCTTGACAAGGACTCTAGAATTCTTATGAGTGGGAGTCATCACCTTGTGTTCCATACAGTTACTCTTCTAGTGAATCCATTGAGCAAGCTCTCTGAAGAACATACAGTATGTGCCATCTTAGGAACTCAGAGGTATTCTGTGTAAGAATTCAGAAATATGAGATTCTGTATCTGGACATCTGCAACCAAGTCATTTTATCATACCATCTCTTCATTTCGCTTCATAATGGGAGACAAGGCAAGGAAACTTTATTTGTTGTTGCGGCAGAGGAGGAGAGAAGTCTACATTTACGATAAATTCTTGGCTTTGACCTCTGGCTCTGGAGCTGTGAGAATTTCATTATCTTTAATTGACTCGTCCTTCAAATGGGCACTTCATATAGTTCAATATACTTCCTAATGACTTGTAAGAGAGCGTGAAAGCAGGGTTAGGAAGAGAATTGCCCATGGCACTACTTATTAAAATCTGTGGAGGATTTTCAGGGCAGTTTGGGGTTATCCTGCTGTATGACAGAGGGACATAAGCACACTGGGAAACTGGGCAGCACGTCAAGAAGCGGCACTGATCAGGGATAAATGCAAGGCAACACACAGCACTTGCAACATGCTACGTTTGTGAAATAATCTGATGGCCTCTGAACATTTAGAACTCTCAGAGGACCAGAAAACCGCTTCATGTATCATCAGCATCACTTTCTTCTGAATTTGTGGCTGCAGTTTTAAAACAGCCACAAAAAAGGAATCATTTGGATACTTTATTTAAAAAGGGGGTCTAAAGAAATGTAAAGCATATCCCTGAAATATAATTATGGCAGGGACCCCCCCCACCCCCCCTTTAATGCCACATTCCATTTGGGTCACTTGCCTCATAAGTTATATTTATTGGCAGTCTGAAAAGCTCCTGGAAACAGGAATAGAAATGACTGATTATAGGTGTGGTAGGATATATGTACAAAGAAAGACTGTGAAGTCTAGAATTATTTTGCTTGGTATGGGTGAATGAGAGAAGGCCTGATGGTGGCAATCAGGCTTGTAAAATGTGTATTGGACAGCGAACACTTCTCTCCCTCCCCCTGCCCCCCCACCTCTCCTCAACATAATACGTGAATAAATTCCAGGCTGAATTAAAAGGGAGTAAAATATGCATTGGAAAGTGAGGTGCTCTCTCCCATCATATATTATAGGATTTGCTGTGATGCGATTCTACCGCAACTGTTGCAATTTTTAAAATGAGCTGCATAATGGAATGGCTGTTTAATCAGGCAAGACACCGCTGTAAGTTGGAAACTATTCAGAATGCCACACATTATGCTGCGCAAGGCATCTTCTGTTCAAAGTAAGTGCACAATTTTTCGACAACAGATGGTTTATTTTTGGAAAATGTGAGACAGCCTGAACAGCTCCACCCCATAACTTAGAGGCCACCTATTGTCAGGTGCTGAGTCTGCCGCAGAATCAGAACCAGGAAAATCAAGAAACTTCAACAAATTCATCCACCATGAAATTAGTCCATTGTGTGACCTTCTAGGCCCTGACTCACTTCTGGCCTAGCTTCGGCATTTCTTGTTGGAAGTTATATAACCCTTGGTCAAGTCAGTTCCACTGCTGGAGATCTTATCTATGTATTATCTGCAGCCTTTGAGCCAGTGACTGATTCTCTACTCTTCTTCACCAACCTCCATTTTTCCATGCCTACTTTGTGCAGCCATGGAATGGCCTCTCCAAGCACTGACCCCTTGTGGATCCTGCAACTATAGAACTTACGGAGCCCGGCAACCAGCCCTTGAACCATATAGCCCATCTTCACTGATCCCTTAATGGGAAAGAAATATGCATTCCTCACTCACTCCAGACAACCAAATATTTCCCACCATAACACAGTGTAGAAACCTGCCTGAGGCTAGGAAAACACTGAAATATATATAGTAATGGCACTACAGGAAGTACGGGAATATCTCCTTTCGGATGCTAATTTCTAGTTTTCTGCTGCGTTGTCTCTGAAAGGGAGCATGCTTAAAGAAGCTAAAGCTAAAGGGACCCCTGACCATTAGGTCCAGTCGTGACCGACTCTGGGGTTGCGCGCTCATCTCGCATTATTGGCCGAGGGAGCCGGCGTATAGCTTCCAGGTCATGTGGCCAGCATGACAAAGCCACTTCTGGCAAACCAGAGCAGCACATGGAAATGCCGTTTACCTTCCTGCTGTAGCAGTTCCTATTTATCTACTTGCATTTTGACGTGCTTTCGAACTGCTAGGTTGGCAGGAGCTGGGACCAAGCAACGGGAGCTCACCCGTTACAGGGATTCGAACCGCCGACCTTCTGATCAGCAAGCCCTAGGCTCAGTGGTTTAACAACAGTGCCACCAGAAAGGGACTGCTTAAAAATTGGAATGTGAAGAAGTGTGGAACAGGGGATATGGACAATGGTTCTGTTTCAACTCAAATAACTTACAGTATTTTGAAACTAAGTCTAACTCTTAGCAAAGAGTTTTATGAGATCCTGACTCAAATTTTAAAGTGCATGAAGAATATGTCATAGGTTTAGTGCTTGCCTACCACTTAAACTGCTGGCAATGATGCTATTGGTATTTGCTTTCTATTTTTAGGATGCAAAGTTTTGCATATAAGTTGAATGTTGTGTATATGGGGTGAATCAAATGCTGCCTGCGCGCCAGCAGAATGAGCTTCCACTCTTGCAGTGGGACATCATCTCTCTCTCTCTCCCCCCCCCCCAACCCTACAATAATCCTCAAAATCTGCTCCAGAGGTTTAGGGGGACAACCCTGGACTAGATTTTGTGGACATGCTTAGGAGGTGCAGGGAGAAGAGGAAAGTGAAGTTCCATTGCATGAGTGAAAGCCCACTTGCTCATCACTGGATCCCATGCATCTCCTTCCTTCTGTCCTTTTGTTCTGGTTTTTTTCTCTCTTTCTCTTTCTCCTTTTTGATCAAGTACTATTTTTTTAAGAATTTGCTGCTTATTAGATGATGTGGCATGGCATAGCTTAACTGCCTTTTTTCATTGTTTTTGTTTATTAAGAAAATACTATCTTCATGCCTCAGCAAGGTTACTATCTGTATATATCAGGCATCCCCAAACTGCGGCCCTCCAGATGTTTTAGACTACAACTCCCATGATCCCTAGCTAAAGGACCAGTGGTTGGGGAAGATGGAAATTGTAGTCCAAAACATCTGGAGGGCCGAAGTTTGGGGATGCCTGGTATATATGGTTTAGAAGGGGTCTACAGCTGTCAGCCTTACATACTATCTTACATACTATCTATAGCTGGCCCTATCATTACGTAAAGTAAGGTGACCATCATATGCAGTAGATTCAGCAGGGCAGTGATGGTGGTCCCCAGGCTATTCCTGCTGGAGGACAGATCTGTGCATGATTCAACTGCCAATCTTATCATCTTATGGGCGTGGAATAGGAGGAGGTAGGTAGCCGTGTTGGTCTGACGTAGTCGAAACAAAAAAATAAAAAAATCCTTCCAGTAGCACCTTAGAGACCAACTAAGTTTGTCATAGGTATAAGCTTTCATGTGCATGTTAACATTGTTTATGCCATCAAATGCCAACAGTGCCCTTCAGCTCTCTATATTGGACAAACAGGCCAAACCCTACGCCAAAGAATAAATGGACATAAATCTGACATCAGGAACCACAAGGCAGAGAAACCAGTAGGAGAACACTTCAATCTCCCAGGACCTTCTATACAAGATCTCAAAGTAGCTGTCTTATTACAGAAAAATTTCAGAAACAGACTGGAAAGAGAAGTTGCTGAATTGAACTCATTACCAAGCTTAAAACCATGGAGAGACCTGGTCTGAATAAGGACATTGGATTCTTATCTCATTATACATGATAAAGCTTTCTTTAGCCATCTCGCCCCTTGCTTTTTCCTGCAAGACCAATTGTTTTGATAACGTAAATGTTTTAAGTTTTGTACCAAATTTGTATATATTTTACTCAATTACATTGTATACATTACAGCAGCCTTTGGCTATAAGCAATAAACTTGATACCTGATACCAATTGCAGTCGTTCACAGTTGTTAACAGTCATCAACAGGTTTACCACTCCTATCAGCCAATCACCCATTCCCACCACCCTTCTGAGTAATACCCCTCCCCACCCTCTGACTATACATAAGGGTCTGGTGACTTCTGTTTCAGTGTATCTGACGAAGTGTGCATGCACACAAAAGCTCATACCTATGACAAACTTAGTTGGTCTCTAAGGTGGTACTGGAAGGAATTTTTTTATTTTTTGTTTCGAATAGGAGGAGGCACCACCTTGTCTTTCCCTTTAGGCAGGAAAACATATTGGGCCTGCCCTGTCATTGGTTAATTCCTGTGTTTTGAGCCCTTATGAGTCCCAGCTGAGAGCCCAGCCTTCTCAGGGACAAATCAGGGCAAAAATCTTCATTTCAATAGCTTATCCTATCAGGAGTCAAAGGTGTACGGTAATCCTTTAAAGGCAAGCTATGAAATTTGCTGGAGGAGGAGAAGAAGTTGGAAGTGGAGCCCGTTACCTGTTGCAGAATGTTCGCCCCCATTCCCCTCTCTCCAAAATTACTGAGCCAGCTAGAACCTCAAAAGCCATCAGAGTCTACCTATTTGCAGCATTAACCCCTTCCAGTGAATACTCAGAGTAACAAGCAGGTGAGGAGCAACTTGCTGCATCCTTCAGCCACAACCTCATACTTTCCTCCAAGCTAAGAATAGACACTCACACACCCGCATCCAGATTGCTGTTCAGTTGTTTGGCCATATTATTTATAGGTTGTATTTGGCACTAGACATTATGCAAGGGGTTTCGTTTGCTCACCCAAACAAAAGGACCTGAAATTTAATGTATCTCTGTGGGTTTGTTTGTAAATCACTTTGAATTGCCTAGCGACTAACAAATTTAACAAATAATGATGATAACTTTAACTTTCAGAGCCACTGCTTCTTTCACAACACTATCCTATCTTATTTTACCTGTTTAATCTTAGAATTTCTGGATTATTTCTCCCGTCTATCAGATGACCACAAGCATGCCAGAATAGAAGGTTTTCCTGTGTGGAATGCATTCTTCGCTTTGTTAACTGTCAGCTCCCAAATGCCTTTCTCTCACAATTGCCCTGAAAAGGGGCGCTTAGTTAGGTCAGGTGCTGCCTTTGGTTTTTGTTTGTTCCTGAATTCTGAAGAGGAAAACCTAATTTCTTCAAAAGTAGGAACTACATTCCTGGAGGCATACAACTGGCACAACACATAAATGTTAATGCTAGAGACTTAGCAGATGGATGCCTTAATAAATTTGAGATGGAGACAGACTATATGCTATTGGGTTTTTCTTGGCTAGGGTGGCTAACTTGTAGCCTTCCAAGATCTTCACAGACTCCAGAACCCATCAGCCCCAGCCAGCATAGCTAATGGTTAGGGATGAGGCGAATAGCAGTCCAGCAACATATGGAGAAGTACAAATTATCCATCCTTGTTTTAGAGCAGGGGTAGCTGAGGTAGTGCTTTCCATATGCTTTGGACTATAGCTCTCATCAGCCCCAGATAACACCACCAGTGATCTGGAGTTATGGCAGTTGTAGTCCTCAAATGTCTGGAGGGCATCGTGTTGGTTACCCGTTTTAGATAGTTGAAGATGGTTTGAGAGAGAGATGGCTGCTTTTGCTGCATACTCATTGAAGTTTCTTTTCCAGACTAGGGACTTTTAGCATAAACCAGTCATTGCTCTTCTGCTGTTAAAGGTAAAGGGGATCCTGACCATCAGGTCCAGTCGTGTCCGACTCTGGGGTTGCGGCGCTCATCTCGCTCTATAGGCCGAGGGAGCCGGCGTTTGTCCGCAGACAGCTTCATGTGGCCAGCATGACAAAGCTGCTTCTGGCAAACCAGAGCAGCGCATGGAAATGCCGTTTACCTTCCCGTCGGAGCGGTCCCTATTTATCTACTTGCACTTTGATGTGCTTTCGAACTGCTAGGTGGGCAGGAGCTTCTGCTGTTACCTCTGTAAAAACTGTAAAAGACTTTAGACACTTCAGTGAATCTAGCATTTTCTGTGTGTAAGTGTGTGCTCTGCTGTGTTTCATCAATCCTATTGGGCATAACAGTGCCACATAGACGGGAGAGAGAAAATTCACCTGAGCAAGCCATTTCAGCAGCATGCTTTTCTTAAAAACAAATAGTATGCCAACATGCTATTTTTGCTTATATGAACGTTTCCATGCAATAGCACTTCATTGTAATTGATTATAGGCTTGCCTAATTTCTTTGCAAAATGACGAAAACAGTTGCTGGACAGGGGAATCTGCTGTTTCCAGGCTTTTGCAAATTTTAATAATTTATTGAAGTGTTCAAAATATTGTTTAAAATATTAAAAAATAAATATGCTGCTTCAGTGTAGCTGGCTGAAAAGGTCATAGTGAAAGCATGCCAAACTGAATAGGTGTGGTAATGTTCAGCCCCTGCACATCTGAGAATAAAATCTCAGGCCCTTCCAGCCTGCTGCTTCATTGCAAGTGTATTTTGCAACATTGCAAGTGCAAGTGCATTATTGGTGAATTTGTCCGAAGGGGCCTTCTTCAATAAATAAAGAATCATAGCTCTAAGGTGATCTATTTCAGAGGTAAGCAGATGTCAAGATTGCCGGATCTTCATCATTTTTTACTAGAACCTCAAAGTCAAGCAACCAGAGCTGGGTGCGAAATAGTGACTGGGTGGAGGTATTATAAAATTAAGGAGCAGAATGCTTCCCTTCATATGCTCAGCCCAGGAAAGTGTAAATAACAGAACCTGTGTTGTACAGCTGCCTGGAACAAATAATTCCTAATTTGTTTTAGTATCAGAGCTCAGTTCACAGTCTTGTTGCACAAAAATCTAACCCTGGTCCCCTCCTTCTGCCCCAAGATTTTAATGACATGTCCATGTGATGTCTATTCTGATACAGTATTTAAAATAGCATTTGTTTGTATTTGATCTATTTCCAGTAGATGATTAAAATGTAGAGCTTATTTACTGCCTAAATTGTAATCAAGCTAGAACATGAAAGAGATGTGATAATGATCAGAAATGGCTTATTGTACCTACTTATTTCATCTTGTCTTTTGTACTTTGAATGAATCCCTGTTCTGTGAAATAAAATAATCTTCCACCATAGAATTTCAGCTTTATAAATATCCCCGCATGCCTTAGATAGGAGATACACTTAGCTAAATAAGGTTGCTGGGTTGGGGAACTAATGCATTTAAGTAAAATGAGATCTACGTATTTATGACTCTAAACAAGTGAGTGTAAATTAGGAAACTCTCAGCCAGGGCTTAATCTGCCACAATGGCAGGAAGATGGCAAGAATGGATTGTATGAAATTCCCTGAACCTTAAAAAAAAACTTCTAGGATGAGTGTGTCACATATCTCTTTCATGCAAATCTCTCTTTTATGTAATTTATTTTTTGGGGGAGGGGGTACACACATAGTACCAGATATTTATGTAAGACATTGCCTTCCCTTTTTCAGGCAACATTAACCTGGCTCAAAGCCTCAGAACAATGGCATGCACAGCCTCTCCTGTGCCCACATACCTTGAGCTGTGCCAAAGAAAATATGGCAGCACAGCCATGCCCCATAGCCAGTAAGCCTTGGGATTCAGTGAGGCATCAGGCCTTAAGGGGCCTTCCATCCCAGTATAGTCTATGCTTCGCTGCCAACTCCCAGGGTGTCTGTTTCTTGTGACCACATGATCAGGCTAGAATAGAAGAGCTTACTCAAATCAGTAAAGCAGGTAGAAAAAGACAACAACTTCTATTTGCCAGGTTATTCAGCGTGTGAACCTTCTTCTTTCCACAAGAAAAGAAATCTATGCTCTTTTTCTCTCAGCAGTTGCTTACTACTGCAACATCCTTAAATAGTCACTTAATTTAAGCATATATCTTAGCGTCCTCATAGACAGGGACCTCCTGATGATGTGCTTCCAGAGAGAGGCATTGCTCTACTTCAGTCTTCCCTGACCTGTTGTCCTCCAGTTGTTTTTAGACTATAATTCCCATCAGCCCCAGCCAGCATACCTGGCTTGTAGTCCAAAATATCTGGACGGCACCAGACTGGTGAAGGCTGCTCTCCGGAGTATAAACATTTAACCATCGCATGAGATGCAGCTTGTTTTCGGTGCAGTATACCTGACATGTGTCTATAAATTACTTACCAAAGGAATTTAGTCAGCGAAAATAATGATTCAATTATTTAAAAAGAGAGAGCTGAATTAGAAGTGCACGAAGGCCTTGATGCCATAGCAAAGTAATCTTCTTGAGCAAATTAAAAGGAAGGCTCGTCAAATGTGGCCATGTAACGCACCTGAACTATTAGATTGGCTGTGCTCTAAATGAGAGGCAGTTGTTAACATCCATAAAAGGATTATCTAACATTTGTACAATGGCAAACAAATGAGTGGAGTTGACTGTGTTGGTTTAAAAATAATGAAACCATTTGTTCTCATAGAGATCAAGGCTGAATCTGTACTCGCAGCTATTGCAGATACATTCTTCTTTTATTATGGCAATGCTAATTAAGAGGTGGAGTTAGGTTAGAGAGTGAGAGGAGGCATGATTTGTCATTACCATGCTTTGTTTTTCCATCCTTAATGGAGGGTGCCTCCTTTCCCCCAGATCCAATTGTTCTGTTCTGCTGCCTTGTTGCTTGCTGTCCTGGGTTTCCTTGCAAGAGCTGGATAGAAATTTAAGAATTAAATAGTATAGGATACAGATGAGATGATGTGGTACAATACTGGATTACTGTGGAATACTTGTCATTTCTAATTGGTGCCTGAAACTCAATAATGTGAGAGGCAGGCACACCTCTAAGGGGAGATCATAACTGTTTGAAAGAGAAGTATGTGTACACAATAGCAAAAACAAAAACAACAACAATAACCAGTCACTTTAACTATTTGGGATTTTTAAAGTTTTTAATTTTATTTACTTACTTAGAAAGATAATAAGCCACTCAGTCAAAGAGCTCTCTAAGAAATCTGACCAAGATAGCATACTCAAACTCTTTCCACTTGTGCCTAGTGCTTTAACCTACTCTAGAAATAGAGGGACAAAACCAGCAATCCTAAACACACTCCATTACATAGAAGAAAAGGGGGATATCAACATGACCCTTAAAATTACTAAGATGCTGTTATTTTGCCAAATAAGCCTGTTACCATGTGCTGTTGTACACAGTGTCATATGTAATAGAAGCACTTCATCCAGTAGAAGCCAGCAAGCAAGAGCGGTGGTATATTGTCACCTTCATAATGCCCCCAGCTGCTGTATAAAATAAATGTGAAGTTAATACATTAAAAAAAAATATAAGGTCAAAATGAAGCATCTCTCTCTAGATATATATTGAAAAGCAATATATATAAAAACTCCTCTAAGAGAGAGAGTTTAAATGAAAGTTATTTTTATGCATAAATCAGCTCCTCTAATGTAGGGTATAATTTACCACCGAACCCCCCCCCCACATTGTATACAAAGTGAACAGTATTGAACAAGATGAAAGAAAGAATAGGACAATAATGTGCAACACAGTCACTTTGTCACCAAGTCCAAAGGTAATGAAAGGTAAGTCATCTACCTTGATGTAGGCTATTATTTAACACCATTCTAAACAGCACTCTTCAGTCTACATAGGTTTCCCATCATATTTTCTCAACAGTCCTGAGAGATACTTACCCAAGGCTGACTATTATGCTTCATGTACGTAGGAACAAGGATTGGAAACTCAGCACACTGCCAACTGCACCACTCTCCCTCCCACTTTTTAACTAGTCTTGCATCCTTTGTTGCTCTTTCCTATTTGCTCCTCTGCACCTTTGGGCCTTCCTGCTTCCTTGCCTAGGAGAATGCCTTTGAAACTCACGGGCCATTCCACACAATGTTAACATCCACTTGCTTCTGCATCTTCACCTGTGAGACAACAAGCACCAGGTCTGGGGGCTCAGCTAACAGCAGGTGGGTTGCATGGCCCCATTGGCTTTAGCATTCATTCTCACACCACTCTAAATACCCCAGTGTGGAATCAGGCATGGCATGCAAAGCTGTTCAGCGACAGAGCCATAAAAATGGTCACCATGTGGTATGTGTACTCTTCAATTTGGTAAATTAAAAACAGCAGCAGCAGCAGCAAATTAAATATTTCTTCTGCCTGCCTACCAGACAGGAGAAGGTAGACTGCTAGCCTGACATTACTATCATGATGCAGTGCCTTGGGGTCATGGATGAAGTTCTTATCCATATCATAGATATGGGGGTGAGGAATAGCTTTCAGAAACAATATGACAAAGTCATTGCTTTTCTACTACCATTGTGATTTCTAGGTGCTGTTCTAGGTCAGGGATCAGCAAACTTTTTCAGCAGGGGGCTGGTCCACTGTCCCTCAGACCTTGTGGGGGGCTGGACTATATTTTGAAGGGAAAAAATGAACGAATTCCTATGCCCCACAAATAACCCAGAGATGCATTTTAAATAAAAGGACACATTCTACTCATGTAAAACCATGCTGATTCCCGGACTATCCACGGGCCGGATTTAGAAGGCGATTGGGCCGTATCCGGCCCCCGGGCCTTAGTTTGGGAACCCCTGGTTTAAAACACTATTTTAAACTAGCCAGTTCTATGTCCCTCCTCCCCCGCTCCCTGCAACAACTAACACCACACAAATGGAAGTAGCTCATTCAGGAGAGTTTTAGACCATTATTTTTAATGTAAAGTTTTGGATTATAATCTACATGATTTGGGCGTTAATTAAAACTGGATGTCCTACCCTCCTGATGGAATAGAATTCCTAGGCTGACTTACACTTATATAAGATAACCTAACATAGTAATGAGCCACCAAATGACAGTACAATAACTTATACAGCAGCAGACTCAAAAGAGGGATCACCAGTATTCATATACAAAAGTAGACAAAAAGGTCTGGGTAAGCAAAAAGGTCTTTTCCTGATGCTGGAAGGAGAAAAGGCTCCATGCCAGGTGTGCCTCTCTGGGGAGAGAGTTGCACAAAAAGAGCATCACTACTGAACAGGCACCTTCCTTGGCCATCACCATACCCTAATACCTCAGAAGGCAAAGGCATTTGGAGAAGGACCTCTCTGAATATATCTCAGTACTCAGGCAGGTTAAAATGGGAGGTGCTGAATCTTAAGCAGTAGGAGGTTTTCTGGTTCCAAGCAGTAGAAGGTTTTCTTTGCGTGCGGGGGGTGGGGGGCTCACAACTGCTTATTTCAAAGCAGTCAAGATAACTCACTCTTAGTCTCCTCCTGGACTGAGCTCAGCCAGCTGTTCCAGTTCCGACAGGAAGAAATGGCTGGAATCACAGGTCCCCACATTGCTCCTTCCACACCAGCCATAATGTATTCAGTTGCTGACTTCACTTCATTTGTTACACTACAGACACTGGGCCAACAAGAAGCTGCAACAGTGATATCCTTGCCATACCTTACTAAGCCCCTGAGCACCTAAAATAATGTATCTTCACCAGTTAATTTGCAAGCACAGGTATTTGCCCCCACATGGAAAAGAAAGTGTTGTTTTAATAATTGTGAATATAGTTAATGACCTATGACCCACCCCCTCCATTTTGCGCACACACAGTAGATGTTTCTGCCATACATGCACATCAGTTACATGACCGATTGAATGATTGGCCTGACACCCCTAGGAAGGCAGCTTATCTCA
Organism: Zootoca vivipara; assembly: GCF_963506605.1. NCBI lineage: Eukaryota > Metazoa > Chordata > Lepidosauria > Squamata > Lacertidae > Zootoca > Zootoca vivipara. The sequence goes on from NC_083280.1 coordinate 52,369,272, forward strand.
GTTATAACACTGAGTGGACCTTGTGATGATTCATGCATGCACATCACTGGACAATTTGTGGCTTTGTGTTCCATTACTCAGTGGCTTGCAGCTGACCAATTACACGAACTGCCTCCATTTAATGGTTATGCTAAAAGGGATGTTAGGTGAAATGTAAGCTCTGGAAAAAATTGTTATATTTGTAATGCCTTTTCTCTCTCTTTGTGAGTCATTGCTGACTGTATCACAGTTCTCCAGTGATAAATAGAAACCCACCCTTGGGGCCGTGTCTTACATTGGCTTATAAGACATTCAGGTATTCAGGTATGGATACTCAAGAACAAACAAAATATATCTACCATATAAATCATTATATGCATGCATGCAAATGCTTGAGTAGCATGAACAAACAAAAGATGTTTTTACTACTTTTTTGCTTTTCAGCTTACTTCTCCCTCTAAGGATTGTAGTGTCCAAACATTTGCTAAATTGATTTAACATACTCCGTGACCAAGTTATTTGAGGGAAAGACTCTCTGGATTCTATAATGCGTAAAACAGCCACCACCAAGTGGAAGCAGGCTGCACATGGCACTTCCTGGCTGTCACACTCTGGCTCCAGTGCGCTCACACCAATGGTATTTGAAGTCATGTACACATGATGTCAACCACAATCCACCTGTGGCCTGTAGCATCTTGAGAAATGCTTCTGTTGGATGCACTGTCCCTCAGCTTCCATCCAAAGCAGAAGCTGCAGTTAAGCTGAGGTGTGTACACTGAAGACAGCTGTTGCACATGCCCAGAAGACAGTGCATGCCCAAATGACAGTTTCAGCGAACTGGAGTTGGGCAAAGGGAAACAAAACAGGTACTGTGCATTGGGTGAAGAGATCCCTCCCTGCCCACCCCCAGTGTGTACAGCGACATAAGAAAGCAACTTGAAATGCAGCAGGGGAAATGACCTCACTGGATTTTAAGTAATAATGTGTACATAGCCTTAAAGTCCAACAACTTCTGGATGGCCACAGCTTCCCCACCCCCTGACGAGACTTAGCTTCTTCCAGCTGCCTATATCCAGGGAAGGTTGGCTTCCCCAAAATCTGAGGTCCCATCAGTCAATACTACAAACTGAAACTGGCAATGCTGATGTAAACAACTGGAATCAAATTCTAACGCTGTTCCTGCACACACTAAAGTGGACCATTGACGAAGTTCTCAGAAGAACTTCTGCCATCATCATAGGAGCCAACTCCTATGGACAGAGGGGTCTTTGCCCCCCCCAATAAGGAGCTGCCCCCCCCCCAGTTGATGGGCATTGTCATTCAAATAGTGTGCATGCACCACATCATGTGATCAATTATGTGGGGCAGAACTTACCTCCCCCCCCCAATATTTTATTCAAGTTGGCACCCTTGGCCATCATAAATGTATTACTCTTTAAAGGTTTCATTGGAACTATTCGCTGTTTTTAAGAGAACAACATACAGTGTATGGTATTGAGAAACACACCCCAGATGCTGTTTTATTTCTCTGTGAAAGAGAACAAGCTGTGTGTGTGTGTGTGTGTGTGTGTGTGTGTGTGTGTGTGTGTGTGTGTGTAAACTTCCGTGTTTGAACCGTTACCTGAACTTTCAGAAGTAGGCTGTAAGCAGCCATTATTGCCATCGCGATTGCAAACTGCAGTCAAGTGTGGCTGGCTCGCGCTTCTGCTAGCTCTCTGCCTTGTTCGCTCAATCTCTTACCCTCCACAAGGCTTTGTACAGACACCTCCGCGCTTGGCATCGTTGCTTTCTTGCTGTTCTGATCTCCTAAATGTTTAAAGAATATCAACAAGACGACAGAATTGTTGGGGGCGGGGATTAGGACCGCGGGTCTTGAAGCGCAACTTTCGTCACATAAAAAATAGTTTTAGCTCCCATAACATGTGCAGCAGAGTCAGACCCTAGAAGTACATGTATCTATACTACTGGAGTCTGGGATTTCTGCCCAAGGTTTCAGAATGGTCAAGGTGACCTGAGTCGCAGGCAGGATACAATCCGATGGGAAGAAATTCCGGAAAATCAATTTCCCTTGTGAATCAAATCAGGACTGCGCTTCAGTCTCCGCAATCTCAAGCCACACTTCATGGATCAGTACAAATCTGGATCAGGATCCGACTGTGTTCTATTTACAGTAGCGAGCATTCTATTTACCCAGAAGTAAATCCCATTGAAATCAGTGGGACTTACTTATGGGAAAATCCGGGCCGACTTGGGCTGGAAAACGGCCCTTCTAGAAGCCTACATCCATCTTTATTTGTTTGTCCCTTCCTTCTGCAGCAAAATTCTCACAAGGAAGCTTGCAGCGCTTAGTAAATGAATAGCACAGATCAAGCAAACAAAACCCACCAATTTGCAACGCAACTAATGCACGAAACAGACTACAGCCATCTATAAAATGCTGAGTGGAATAATAATAAGTTTTGTAATCTGCTTGAAAGCCAGCACTGAGGAGATCCTAGGAGTCTTCACCCCTGGCAATTCCGAAGATAAGGGGCCAACACCGATAAGATCCTATCTCTGGTCTCAGCGCCAATCGGATGGTTCTGAGCTGCAGATCAAACCACAGGCTTTGAGGGTCGATCTCGGGCAAACTTATATGGGATCCCGTGATCCTTCACCTAGTACAGTACAGTCCTAAACCTCACTCTACCTTGATTTTTAAATAAAATGTTGAGGTTCACAGTATGAGCCTGTATGTGTCTTTTCAGAAGTAAGCCCTATCAAGTTCAATGGGAAGTTGGGAGTTAAGTGTGTGTTGGGTTATTCCCTTACATAGTCCTCTAATAAAATAAAATAAAATTCCCAACATATTTGTATAGCTCAGGAGCTTAATATTACGGACTCACTGTTAGGTTCGTGTTCATGGAAGACAATCTTACTCGGCTACGAGTGATCGCCAAAAATTCCTTCCGTCTCCCTCGCCCATTTGCATTAACTATAGGCTATACCAGTGATTTCCCCCTGGGGGTACGCAAGGGTACGCATACCCCTAAACATTTTGTGAATCTTTGTACTTTTGTCCATTTACTGTATTTGTTTTTTCCGATTTGAACTATAAAATGGTGATTTTCTTGAGTCAAAATGAGAGTACCCCCTAAACATTATTAAAATAGAAAAAAAGCACTGGGATATACCATAAACTTTAGGGCGTAAAGGGCACAGAGCTGGAGTTGTCAAAAGCAGCGTCTCTCTCCTTCTCTTTCGACAGCACGTTGCCTTGGCAAGAAAAGTTTAAAAAAAACAAAAACAGTAGTGGAGAAAAAGAACCACAAGCCTTTGACATGAAATCTCACTTTAATAAGAAATCAAACTTCCCCCATCCCGCTCCTCCTCCCGCCACCTCTCCTTCCTCCCCCCCGTGGCGAGTCCTCGGATGCTTGGAATCCCAATGTACTATAGACTGCAACGAATGCAGAGACAGACCACAGAGCAACATAGAGAGCTGCCTTCTGCTGAGTAGAAACACTGCTCCATCCAGCGTAGTTTTGTCTACACTGACTGAGACCAGCTCTCTAGGGTTCAAGTCCGGAAATGCCTGGGATTAAACCTGGGAACTTCTGCATGCTGTCCATTGTCCACTGACCCCTGTGCCCTTCTCCGGATTGTTCCTCCCGGGTGTTTTTCCACGCCTCGTGTCTGGGGAGGGAGGGAGGGAGGCAGGCACCAGTCGCCTAGGCTCCTGTCCCAAAGTGTGGCATTTTTCTTTAATCGCCTGGTGGGAGTGGCCGTGGAACTAGAGGAGGTCGGGCGTCTGTTTCTTCCAAGGCAATCTTATACATCTCTACTCAGAAGTAAACCCTACTGAGTTCACTGGGGCTTACTCCCAGGTAAGCGGATAGGATTGCAAGCCTTCGGTCAGTTTCTCCCAGGAGAGCGGGGTGCGTGTAACTATCGGGGGAAGGAGGGCTGGATCGGTCGCAGCCCACCCCGTCGCGAATCACCTTCCTCTTCTTCAATCATCAATATCCTCGTTTGGAGGTCCGAGCGCCTGCAGCGTGGCTGGGCCGCGGAACTGAGCGCTGAACGCAGCCCTCCAGCCCGAGAGATTGTTAGACGGAAAGGCGACGCGTCGCGCGAACTGGAGCGCGCGGGTGCAAGAGAGGGGATCATGGGCAGGTACCCAGTCAGCCACATAGATACCTGCCCGGGGGTTCTGGATGCCCCCAAGCCACACTTTCCCCCAGGTGGAAGGGGGTGGTGGCACCTCCCACGTTGGAGAAAGGCAGCAAACGCACTCCCTTCCTTCCACCTCACGCCGCCACCTCACGCATAACTGTGGCTCACGCTCGGCGCTCTGGTAGTCGCCCACCGCTCTTTCGTGCTGTCACCACCCATCTTCAGAGCTATAGACCCATTTTCAGGTTTTACTTCTATCAGTGTCGCATTATCCTGGTTTTCTACTGTTAGCTCCTTACTTTCCCCGTAAATTGCATCTAGGCAGTGTTCCATTTTCCACAGCGCAATCCTAACCATGTTTATTCGGAAGTAGGAGGTGTTGATTTTTATTTTAATAGGACTTGGTCGGAAGCGTCTGTTGCAACACTTGTCCTCCGTCTTTGCACCCACTTACCTTGACAGCTTCTTCACATTTTCTACACACCCTCAGGTTTTGTTTTTTTTAAAAAAAATTAAGATAGCCTCTATATTTATTTTTAACCGCAAGTGGTATTTCTTTGTTCGTCTATTGTCCTGTCTGTCTTCGAATTGAGAAATGGAAAATTTGCAGGATCATTCCTTATTAGTATCTACGCCCCACTTTGTTTGGTATATTTAGGGAGGAGAATAAGATCCCCATTTAGGATTTTTGTGTCTCTGTGTGGACACAAGGAAAGTTATGAAAAGTTTGTTTTTTAAAAAATAAAAAATAAATCCGTGCTAAACCGTTTTTCTGGTAAAGGGTATACATACACAGTTTCTGAATTTCATATCTGTTGCAGCATTCAAAATCTACTATAATACAGGCGCTAATCTCGAGTGGATTGTTTTGAATGATTATTATATAAACATCTAACTGGTAACAACGTAGAATAAAACGGAGCCACTGTATCCTAACTAGCTCTACTCAGAAGAGAGTCCTATTGAATTCAAGGGAGTTTACCCCCAGGTGAATTGGATTAGGATTGCAGCCTCAGCAAATGCCCTACCTTCTTACCGTGTGCCAGGATGCTAAGGGCGGTGGTGACTTCTGCCCACGCTTTCTCCTTTGAGCAAGTTGTCCTTGAAAGGATCCACTCGTTTCCATTCACATATCGCCTTTTCCCCGCGCAGCTACGTTATTTCTGGAACCATGGGCGCAAGAGACTTGCCGTTGAAGAAACTATGACCTTTAATAAAATATCGGTTAGAGAAAGACAACAATTCCGGGAATCCCTCCCCCGCTTCTCTTTCACACACACCTTTCCAAAAGCCCTACAAGACTGTTGCTTGTTGTTGTTCTGTTTTTCGGAATCCCCCAAACCCAACAATCCCCCAAACTCTCCACCTACTTCCTCAGGCTGAGCAGGTCTGCCTAGCTCAGCACTCAGCAGAGATGAGTCAGGGCTCCCAAGCATAGTGATGGGCCTTCTCCTGCAATGCAGCGCCACCGCTATGCAGAGATACACTGCCTCTGCCCATGGTTAGCTGCCTTGGCTAGCAGGCCTGCTCCAACATGAATATTATTTTTACGAAATAAGGAACTGCAAAGCAGCCAAAAGTGCCGCTTTGGCAAAGTCAAATCAAATAATCTTTGTTTTTACTGTGGTTTTTTAAATAATTTATTGGAAGCTTCCCAGAGTGGCTGGGGCAACCCAGTCAGATGGGCGGCATACACATAGCAAAGTATTATTATTGCTAGCCCCCATTCCACCCCCTGCTGAAGAGGCGTAGCATCTCCTTATCTGCACTGAGAGAGAGAAACGCCTCCGTCGAATTTGGGCGAGGGCGGCGCTGCTTAGGCGCCCAGGAGTCACCCCGCTTAGCAGCTCTTCTGCTCAGCAGACACTCTTCCGGGGCCCAGTTCCTTTTGCCCTAAGTGGGGATTTCTCCTCCAGCCCAGAGGGAATTCCTAAACTTGGCTCGGTTCCACGGGACGCAGCGCCCAGAGTCAGGTCTCAACACCGACACCCATCTAAAGACTCACTCAAGGTTAAATATTTGTATATATAAGGACGGATCGGAAAGATGAGAGAGCCACTGAGCATGTGCAGATGATCTTTGTCTCACTTGAGAAACTAAGAAACTCACCCCTCCAAGTTAGCATAGGAAAGGAGGATCTTTGTGAGGAACTTGGAGACAGAGCGCCCCCCCCCCCCAGATATAAAACTTCCTGCTCTGTGAAGTTTGTATTTTTTTCTCGACGTCTATTCTGGTGCAAACTCATCAAGACTGGCTCCACTTTCATCTGTCGCCGGTGACATTGTATGGGTCCAGCATGGAGAAAAGCTCATCTGTGACTAGTCAACCGCGTTGGCCTCGGTGCTTACACGCAGGTTCCCAATAAAGGCCAATTCATGACAAACGCAGGAACTTGCACGTGTGAATGAACAATCAGGTGCTAAAACAGCCCGGAAGAAGCTTTCCGATCGCCTCATACAGGATGGGTTCGCCAATGCACTATAAATAAATGTAAGCCTTCCTGGTAAATAATTGGCTGGCGCGATAAATCTATCTATCTCAAAACCTCCGAATCAGGTAGGCCTATCATACTTAGTCGGCATGAGACTCTTAATCTTAGGGTTATGGCTTCGAGACCCACGTTGGGCAAAAGATTCCTGGGGTTGGACTAGATGTCCCTGGGACCCTACCAACTCTACGATTCTGATTTAATATACCGACAAACCAAGTCCCATGCGCAGATACTTGCGCGATCTTGCATTAACTAGTTCCCAGCACTTCTCAGGACTAGCTGTGTGGTGGTGGTGGGGCGTTGACTGAATTTAGCCCTACCCGCTGTCGCCCATCAATTGTAGTCCAAACGTGCCCCCCCCCCGTAGCTGTCAGAACTAGTGACTAAGCTGGTATTTTTAAAAAAGTTGTGGGGGCATCAAGCCCGGGTCACGGCTGTCTTCAGTTCCGAAAACCTGGCAGGATCTTTATAATTGCCAAGGGGGAAATAAACACCGAGCCCCATTTCTGCTGGCCCCCACCCCTCTCGTCTAGGGTCGAAACACGAGCTCGAAAAAGAACAGTTGCAAAAATGAAATTCGCTCTCTGCCCTTTTGAAGCGCCACGCACGTGGTGGGCCTCTGCGAAGTCTCCCCCCGGGAAAGATCGTCCAGGGCGCCACTTCTTCAGCCCACAAGACACGCCGACGCCCGCTCCGTCCCCGCATCTCCCCGCAGCAACGCTCGAGCGTCTGCACCGGCCCGAGGGAGAGCAGAAGCGCGAGAAAGAAGCTGCTGCTGCTGCTGCCGCCGCCGCCGCCGCCCTTAAGGTTCATCGGCAGCTGTAGCAGAGGCCTGCCTTTCGGGTCAGGGAAAAGAACAGCCCTCCTGGCTGCAAACATGCTGGTGTTAAAGAATTGTTATGGGGCGAATTTTCGGGGCATTTTACATAAATGAATAAGGAGCCGCGTGTAGTCCCACCCATTGTTTATATAGTGTCGCTGGCAGTGCAATCCTCAGAAGGGAGTTTCACGGAGTTCAATGGGTATAGGATTGCAGTCTTAGTCAGGTAAACCAGGGACGTGAGATCTTTCAGCCGTGAAACTGCAACGCCCATCATCCACGAACATTGGCTATGTCAAGTGGTCCTGATGGAAGCTGGAGACCGGCATCTGAAGGGCCACAGGCTCCCCAGCCCTTGACTAAACATATCACCCTATCTAATACTGCAAATGTAAAATCTATGGTTGCTAGAGCACATTGTACAATCTGTTTTAGGATTGTTCTATTTTGCTTTCTATTCTACGGTTTTAAAAACGATACAAAGAACACATAATATCAGAGGCTGATAGGGGTTTTATGGTGTCACAAATGAAAACTGTCTCCGAACTGACACATTGGCTGGACCTTGAGCTATTCTTGGTGTCTTTTGCAAAATTCCCTTTGTTGACACCACATAATTTTATGACCTCCTTGAGAACTGGGATTGCCATGAAGGTGGGGCTGAGTTCACTCTTCTGTAAATTGGAAATCCCTTATGATTTCTGAAATTGTACATGGTTTTTTTGCACCAAATGAAGTACGAAATAATAACTTTTATCATAGTTTGTGCCGCCCTTTATTGAAATTTCTTAATGAACTGCAATGAAAAGAGAGCAACTACAGCATTTTTTAGGGTTGCAGTTCAAGAATGTGATGCATCCATCAGCTCCATTCAAAATTTCAAGTTCAATGTGAATGATAATTTCTTTAAGCTTTCCTTTTAAACACAGATAACCTGGACTCGTTCAGTATTCAACCACACATTTTTTAAAAGACCGTTACTGGCTATTGCTTCTAAAATGTCTGTTGCTTTAACCTACTTTCAAAGTATAAATTGATGATGCATTCAGTTCAGACTTTCAAGGTATGAATTGATGAAAGAAACAAATTTAATAAGCTCTGCAAAAGGGTGTCCATTTGGAACCTGGCTTTATTGAAATGCATGAATGCTTGACTTGGTTCATGAATATGAAATAGCCAAAAGCTCAGTGTTTCATACAGAGTCTTTCTACTGTTTCTCTCTCTGGCAAAATACATTTAGGTCATAATCCAACTGATAGCCAAGTGCACTTATGTCCATCGACATCAATGGGCTTAAGTGCACTTAACTCTTTATTGGATTGTGGCTTTACACTTTACACTAAGTCCAATCCTGATTTCAATGGGACTAACACTCAAGTTAGAACGCTTAGGGTTGCAGACCTCTTTAACTTAACAATAGTTAGCCATTTCGTATAACAACAATAACATTTTATACCACACATTTAAAATGTTCATAATTCTTCACATACCTTATCTCAGGGGTCTTTACAACAACCCTAGAAGGTGGGCAAATCATACCACTCAGTTAAATAGTGCCCTGGTGCTGAAAGAAATAGAGCCAAAACACGGCCAGTGATAAACAAGAGAATTGGCATCCTTGGTGTATGTGGAGTAACCATTTCATAGAATCATAGAATGGCAGAGCTGGAACGGGACCCTTGGGGTCAACAAGTCCAACCCCTTGCAATGCAGGAATATGCAGGGGCCCAACCTTTCAATGCAGGAATATGGGTATCCAACCTGCAACCTTGGTGTTACCAGCACTGTGCTTTGAAAAGGAACAATCCAGAAAGAGAGGGAGGATAGTGAATGGAATCCCTTGCAGCTTATATTCTGGAGGAAGACATGGATGCTGATGACTTGAACCCTGAATAGGAGTATTCCTGTTCAGACAGTGATGAGGAGGCTGTGGCCTTCCAGATGTTGCTGAGTACCAACTCCTATCGGCCCAAGCCAGCATGATCAATGGTTAGGGATGACGGGAGCTGTAGTCTGGGGCAGCAGCAACCACAGGGCACCAGGATCTCTGACGCTTTGTTACAGAGTGGAGATACGCTGCAATGTTCTGTTATTTGTCCCCTCTTTTTTCAGGTACAACACTAAGATAGAAATAGGGTTCATTAAATACAACTAGTCTATCTATTAGATGTTAATTACAGTATCTAATTAACAATTTAAATTGTCTAATTAACATGGCCTAAATGAAATAGTAACTGCTGCATTGATTGCACTTTCTACCCATCCCGCTTGACGTGGTCAACTACGGTAGGAGGAGGAGGACCAAGTTCTTTCCATCCAGACAATCTTCAAAGTGATCAGGCGCCCTCTTGTGGCACAATTAATTATTTCTGCGATACAGTATGTACTTTCAAAGGGCACAAAGTTTTTATAATTAATCACAACAAAGATCCACTACAGATTTGCTAAAGAAGAGATAAGGACTTCGTCAAAACTCCTCATTGAGCTGTATGCCTAAGAGCTAATTTATACCAGGGTCAACAACAAAGAAGCCTGTGGACCTTAAAATCTTACAAGATTTATTGTGACATAAATTTTCATGGCCTTCATCATAGAATCGTAGAGTTGCAAAGGACCGCCAGGGTCATCTAGTCCAACCCCCTACAATGCAGGAATATTTCATCCAATGTGGGGCTCGGACCCAGAACCCTGAGCTTAAGTATCTCGTGCTCTACTGACTGAGCTAGGTCCATGAGGCTCAAAAGAGTTGCTTTCTTACAGATGTGGGATTTTGCTTGGAGAATCCACCCACCATCAATGCCTTTCTTTCAGATAAAACAGAGTTCTGCAACTGAGTGGAGAATGTTCTAAGGTTGGCACGACGCCTAATTGTTTCTGGATGGAGTCAGGCGTTTCCTGGTACTGTCCCGTTCTTGTTTGAGATGCAGAGTAAGGTTCTTAACTGGGGTGGAGGGTGGCCAGGTAGGAAAAGAGGACAGGGCTCCTCTGCACTTTTAGCAGGTGTGTCAAAGTGGGATTTTCAGAAGGCATCTCTTGCATGACTATGTTGTTGCTATTTTGTTTTTGATGTCCTGGTTGTAGAGTGTTCACACAAGAAAGGACATGACACACAAGGAATAAGGAATGGGGAGGGGGGGAAGAATAAAAGCGAGCTCAAGCACCAGTTCTTAAATTTACAACAATTACCATCTCTTCAGTTATTATGCAATGCAGCATCCTGATGGGCAGCACAAGATAATTTTGTCTGGCTGCTGCAACTGGACTGTGGATTCAGGGTACAAGGGAGGAGGTTGTGAAAGCAGAGATGTCTTTGCTATCTCCTTTAACCAGCTGCACAGGGACCCAGGTGGTGCTGTGGTTAAACCACTGAGCCTAGGGCTTGCTGATCAGAAGGTCGGCGGTTCGAATCCCTGTGACGGGGTGAGCTCCCGTTGCTCGGTCCCAGCTCCTGCCAACCTAGCAGTTCGAAAGCACGTCAAAATGCAAGTAGATAAATAGGAACCGCTACAGCGGGAAGGTAAACGGCGTTTCCATGTGCTGCTCTGGTTTGCCAGAAGCGGCTTTGTCATGCTGGCCACATGACCTGGAAGCTATACGCCGGCTCCCTCGGCCAATAATGCGAGATGAGCGCGCAACCCCAGAGTCGGTCACGACTGGACCTAATGGTCAGGGGTCCCTTTACCTTTACCTTTACCTTAACCAGCTGCAGTAGGAGCAGAAGTGCCTTGATTTCCTCTCTACTACCCTTGCATCACCAGCTTCGGAGGAGAGAGGAAAGTAAGGAGGAGACATTTCCACCCTCACAGGTTATTAAAACACCATTTCCATAAGCCTATGTGGAGTAATGGCATCCCTGGGCTTCTGATGAGGTCCACAGCCCTGCAGAGGACCCACTGCGAAGCCCTGGGACCTCCTGTCTCTGTTCTCCTCCTCGTCGTCATTGGCTTTTGACCTGCCTTCTCTGAGTAGGCAAGCAAGCAGGGACAAGAATGAGGAGACAGCACAGGAACACAGGAAGCTGCTCTACGCCACCAGGGTTGTCCACAATGCGTGGCTGCAGTTCTCCAGGGTTTCAGACTGGGGACATTCCCAGCCCTATCCAGAGATGATGGAGTTTGAACCCGGGGGAGCAAATGCTTTACTACTGAGCTATGGCCCTTCCCCAAGCACCCTCCACATGCCTTGCCTTTTCTTCTCTAGGCAGTTGTGTGAATGGAGCCCAAAGGCAACTCAGTGGGTAGTGGAAGCAGCCAGACAGGTGGTCCACTGAGAGCATCTTGTCCAAGAGGCTTCCCAAAGGCTGGAACTGGCATTGCTTGCAATGATCTATATATTCTAGTACCAGAACTTCTCACTAACTCAGTACACATCACAATAAAGTCACACATCTAACCTGAGTCTGTCTTCACACATATATGCAATGCTTGCTTTTTTCTTATTTCTTTAACTAAGCGTCAACAGGTTAAGAAATGAAACATGCAAGCTTTGAGAAACAGTATATATGGATTTACCAACAAGCACCGTCTTGGGGATCAACAGGCTATAATTAGAATTTAATAATATGAGTGGAGGAGTGATCTGCATGCTGTTTGAAAAATTGGAGCTTTTTCTCAACACTTCTGAACATTTCCCTTCCTAGATTGGACTCCAACTTGCCTGGCACAATATCCCTCCAGCTGAGACAAACGTGATACAAATAAGAACAATGAGATCAGCAACACTCTAGCTTTAAACACCATAAACAAAGGGACTAATTGAAACACCTCTAGCTAGTCCTGATGGAATCTGCACAACTGGTTAGCTTGGGGAGGCAGAAAAGCAAACTGGATTCCCAGACTTCAGAGGGACCCTTTCCTTATAGGCCTTGCCCATGATCATAAACATTAGATTCAGTTGGTCATTTATTTATAATATATTCACTTAAGCAAAGGGTGGCAGTGATATTCTGTAAGCAATGCATACCAGCACCCCATTTGGGCTGGTAGAAAGCAAGGCAGGGTGGCTGGCAGTGGGTGGGGCCACAGTCAATGATGGGCGGGGCCAGAGTGAACAACAGGTGGAGCCAGGGCAGTCTCAAGCAGGTCGCGCGGCCTGGCGCTGAGGGGCGGAGATCTCTCCGGCGCCCCCGCCCTTGCAGGGCGCAGCATGGCTTCCACGCGGCTTTGCCGCCCAGCGCCCAGCCTCCCGGCCCAGTGCCCTACCACCACGTGCCACTGGGACTCTACCTAGAGCCAGCCCTGGGTGGAGCCAACTCATGTGTCTCCATCCCCTGCTGAGTTCTACATTGAGAACGAGGAGGAGGAAACTGATGGGCAGTGCCTCCCTTTGGGCTGGTTGTAAGAAGGTAGGTAGGGACATGGGTGGCGCTGTGGTCTAAACCACAGTGCCTAGGGCTTGTCGATCAGAAGGTTGGCAGTTCAAATCCCTGCAATGGGGTGAGCTCCCATTGTTTGGTTCCTGCTCCTGCCAACCTAGCAGTTCAAAAGCAAGTCAAAGTGCAAGTAGATAAATAGGTTCGCCAGAAGCGGCTTAGTCATGCTGGCCACATGACCTGGAAGCTGTCTGCAGACAAACGCCAGCTCCCTTGGCCAGTAAAGCGAGATGAGCACTGCAACCCCAGAGTCGTTCATGACTGGATTTAACGGTCAGGGGTCCCTTTACCTTTAAGAAGGTAGGCAGGCAGGGGCTGGTTGTGGGCAGTGCCCCATTTGCCCTAATGGACCAACTTCCACTGCATTGTGGTGGTGATGTGGGGAGAAACAATTCTGTGCACCATTTCTTGAGAGTAAGCCCAATTGAATACTGTGGTGTTTACTTCTGAATGGACATACAAGTGCACGGTGCACTATGCTGGCTGAAATTCCCTTTTCTAAAAGCGCAGGAGACCTGTCTTCTTTTGTACCTGACAACTCTGTTATGCTGCAATCCTAAACACAGTTACAGTGAAATCCTATATTTGTCTACCCAGAAGCAAACTAATTGAATTCATACCTCCTGGACTAATACACGACTTCGAAGACAGCCCACAAGATTTTGCACTTCCTTGGATTTTGCAATTCACTTTTCAGCTCAAGAAACATGCCAAAACATCTTAAGCAAGTGCATTTTAGGATCAACTATATTCAGAAATGCATATATCCATGAGACAAATATGCATTTAAATAGGAATTTGTGTATGGATTTATTTATTTATTTTGCAGATTAATGCAACAATGGGATGGAATAGGCTATTGAATAATACATGCATTATTGCCATAGACTGGAAATATTACAGGGCAGTTGAATAGGTATGTTACGCATATGGCACAAGAAAAGGGGCCCATTCTTTTTTTTAATAAAGCCCACACCCCTCCAGAGAGTGAGATGAATCTACACACAAATATTGTGTGCTTTTAACACACGAGCCGTGTAAAACTAAATTAAAGCTAGGGAGTCTTAGACTGATCAGAGAAAGCAATGAATGCTGTTAATTCCAAGTGATGTTAATTTTGGAATGTGAGCTTCACTCTCTAATGTGTCATCTCCGGTTAAACTGGAAATGATACAGTTAACAGGGCCACTCTTCTAACTTGCAGGGCCAAAATTGAAGAAGATGGTTAGCGGCCATTTGAGTATATTGTAAAAGAAAAGATCGACTTGTCGATCCTCAGTCAAGCATGCACTATTTGTCTATTTAGAAACTTTTTAGCTTTCCTTTCAGTAAAAGCAAAGTGTTCCCAATGCAGGGAATGGCAATATCAAAGAGCCATAATCCAATTAACAAAGCCATCCAATAAGCCATAAAAACAAATAAGTTTCAACTGCAGTGAAAAGCAGCAATTGCAAGTCTAATTGACATATTCCATACTCTGTCTGCTTAAACACGATCTGGTTGCTTTATTGTGGGAGATGGTTTCCCTATATTGTTTCTTTAAGCAAAAACAGCCTCCCACAGAGCTTGCCCTAGGGATGAGTCCTGACTGGACTGGACTACAACTCCCATTACCCCTGACCATTGGCCTTGGGGCTGATGGGAGTTGGAGTCCAGCAACAATGGGATGGTACTGCATTGGCTGCCCCTGGTGTAAGTTGCTGCTGAGCTAATTGAGGTGTAGAACAATGTCCCCATACCTGGGTGCCTTCCATATGTTTTGGTTTCCAACTCCTATCATCCCTGATCCCAAGTGCCATGGAGTCTGGGAGTGATGGGAGTGGTAGTCCAACATAAAAGGAGGGCACCAAGCTATGGTGTCTTATATACAGCAGAGGGTACTCCTGCAAATGTCCTGAACTCAAGCCATGAAGGGCTCCAAAGGGTACCAGAACTTTTAATTGGTCCCAGAAACAAACTGGTAGCCAGTGATGCTCACGCAGAATTGTATTTCCTATAACTAGCAGGAACAATCACATTGGCTTCTGCATTCTGCACCTGCCAAATCATTTTCGAGAGAGTGTATCATAGTCGTCTGAATGGGGAGCAAAAGGCACACTTGCAGATTTCTAATCTGTGTCTCTCTGGTATTTTGATATCTGAAAGTGTTTGACCTTACTACCTGATCTAATTTAAAGCAAAGGCTTGGACTTGCCGATCGGAAGGCCGGCGGTTCGAGGCCCCACAACGGGGTGAGCTCCCGTTGTTCAGTCCCAGCTCCTGTCAACCTAGCAGTTCGAAAGCACGCAGTGCAAGATAAATAGGTACCGCTCCGGCGGGAAGGTAAATGGCATTTCTGTGTGCTGCTCTGGTTTGCCAGAAGCAGCCTTAGTCATGCTGGCTACATGACCCAGAAAAACTGTCCACGGAAGCAGACAAATGCTGGCTCCTTCGGCCTGCAAAGCAACATGAGCGCCGCAACCCGAGTCGTTCCCGACTGGACTTAACTGTCAGGGGTCCCTTTGCCTTTTTTAAAAGTAAGAAAAATGCAGTGCGGGCTATCGGAATAATCTAAATTTGCAAACGTATCTGCCAGAGTCACTACTAAGATAGATCAGGTGTGGTTTGGCTCATGAACTAGTCCAACTTCATAATAAGAATGGTATGAGTCGAGCTTGCTCAATTATTTATTGTAGCCAAGGACTTTCCTACAGATACCTGCCTGACATTTTGAAACATCTTTGAGCTGTTGAAGTGAAACATCTTAAATGAGGCTTTCCCCACCTTTCCCTAAAAGCCTGCTTTAACAAATCATGTATTCCTCGAGTGCCCTCTTGTGGTTCTTTTTACTTAAGTCAAAAAAAGGTTGAAAATAGCTGAATGGTGCATGTAGGGATTGTGGAGCATTCCTGACTAGTATGTTGACTTCCAGGTGGGTACATGGCTGCAGTGCTTTGATTTATGAAGCTGGGTGGGCATTATGAATCTTAACAACAAAAAATTATAAAAAGGATCCCATGGAAGCAGCAAAAACGACACATTGACACATTATATAATTCGGTGTCCTATACTGAAGAATGCTTAGAATAACGGATAATCCAGCATAGGTCAAAATCCACGTATTATTCTTTGATCGCCATTGATTCTATGCATAACAAGCTAGAGGGAATAATCAATAAGCCAAAGTGAAAAAACAATTTTGAAAAATACTCTGGTAATAGCTCATCAATAGTCCTGCAAATTTCCCATTGTTTCTGTAACACCACCAAACACTGGGTAGCTTCAGTGTAAATGAGGTCAGAATCTGGCCACAATCCACCACAGACTGACCAGTGCCAGGCAATTTATTGTTGTTACTTAACTTTAAATGGCCCATTGGCTTCCTACTACGGTATTTGTGGTATGCTTCAGAAGAACTCTCAGTCCCAAATGATTAAATACAAAATAATGGTGAAGCAGACAGGTAGATGAAATGACTCTCTAATGGAATGGGCCTGCTGAGCTAATCACTTTCGCTCATATAAACGTTTGATGATATAGAAGGATACGTCTTTGTCTAATGCAGCAAAGAAATACTTTGGAGCTAGATCATGCATAATGAGATAAGAATCCAATGTCTTTGTTCATCCCAGGTGGCTCCATGGTTTTAAGCTTGGTAATGAGTTCCAGTTCAGCAACTTCTCTTTCCAGTCTGTTCCTGAAATTTTTCTGTAATAAAACAGCTGCTTTGAGATCTTGTATAGAATGTCCTGGGAGACTGAAGTGTTCTCATACTGGTTTCTCTGTCTTGTGGTTCCTGATGTCAGAGTTATGTCCATTTATCCTTTGGCTTAGGGTTTGGCCTGTTTGTCCAATATAGAGAGCTGAAGGGCACTGTTGGCATTTGATGGCATACACAATGTTAGAAGATGAGCAATTAAATAGTCCTGAGATGGTATGTTGGATGTTGTTGGGGCCAGTAATGATGTTGTCCGGGTGTATGTGGCAGCAAAGTTGGCATCTGGGTTTATTGCAGGCTCTGGTACCAGTGTCCATGTTAAGTCTGGTGGTTGTATTATTGTGGGTGAGGAGTTGTTTAAGATTGGGTGACTGTCTGTAGGCAATGAAAGGTCTTCCTCCCAGAGCTTGAGAAAGGGAGCTGTCATTGTCCAGGAGAGGCTGTAGGTCTCTGATGATGCGTTGTACTGTTTTAACTTGGGAGCTGTATGTGATGACTAGTGGTGTTCTGTTATTTTCTTTTTTGGGTCTGTCTTGCAGCAGGTTCTCTCTAGGTATCAGTCTGGCTCTGTTGATCTGTTGTTTAACTTCATCAGGTGGATATTTTAGTTCTAAAAAGGTTTGCTATAGATCTCTTAGGTGAGATTCTCTGTCTGTAGAGTTGGAACAGATGCGGTTGTAACGTAGGGCCTGGCTGTATACGATGGATTGTTTGGTATGTTTGGGATGGTAGCTAGAAGCATGTAGATATGTTTGTCGGTCAGTTGGTTTTCTGTATAAGGTGGTGTCTATACGTCCATCCTGTATTTTTATAGTATTGTCCAAAAAATGTATTTCTTGCATAGATTGGTTCATTGTTAGGTTGATGGTGGGGTGAAAGTCATTGAATGTCTGGTGGAAGGTTTCCAGGGTCTGTTGTCCATGTGTCCAGATAATAAAAATATCATCAATGTATCGTAGGTACAAGAGAGGTTTGAGTGGGTAGGAGTAAAGTGTAAGCATTTATGAAGATGTCTAAAGCAACTGACAGTTGTTGCTTCAGATATGGCAGAGGGAAGGGGCAGCAGAAGAAAATGCCCATTTTCAGGTCGCTGCCCTGTGGTATTCCATAGGGTGCAGTGAGCCGAGGAGAATTTCCCCATATGATTGAAGTGATCTTACAGTTCTGTGCAGGGCCAGGTGGACTTTCAGGTAACCTGGTCCTGAATTGTTCAGGGCCTTATATATTGACAATATGATTCTTTTCATTTTGCCTTGAGAGGAATGTTAAATCAACATGCATAATAATCAAGGTTACTCAAGTAATGTTGACGTCTATTGGGCAGAAAATCCCACTCTCTTAACCCCCACTCTGAATAATAATAATAATAATAATAATAATAATAATAATAATAATATAAACCTCCAATGCAAACAAATTAGATGACCAACAATTGACTGCCCTTCTACCAGCTTCCTGGAGTGATTGCTTCACTCTCATTAGCCATGCAAATCAGTTTCCTGAGGAGGCTGCCTCAATCTGCCTAATGGTAGGGTTGGACATTGTCCAGGGTTTAATGAGTGAGGCCAGTTTTTTTGAGACCTGGGAAATCTGATTTCTAGCTTGGGCATTGGGGCAGAGGTGGCTCCAGTTGTCCTGCTAGATTATCTTCACAAATGATGTCCCCAGGCTGTTGATTCTGATAGACCCCTCCACAGCTTCCGTTACCATCTGCTATGTATCCTGGTAGGAACAGGTCTCAGAGGCATAGTTGTATGGTGGCTCTTGTCATGGTAAGTTTCAGAAGGTACTGCTTGGGGATTCTTCTTCCCCATGGAGTTGTGGCACATGAGCTGGGGCATTGTCACTGCACTACCCTCTTGGCTGTGATGGCACTGCTGCTCATCAGGACGAAGATAGGGCAGGGTAGGTGGCGACAAGGGCAGGGGAAGCACTGGGTTGGTGGGAAACTTTGGACTAGAAACTCTTGAGCAAGTCACTATCTCTTAGGCAGCCATTGTAGATATCACATTCCCTGTCCCTCTGTATGGCATCAGCAGATATATATACTTCAAGGACCGCCTCTTTCTATATGAACTTACCTGGAACCTGAGATCATCCTCTGAGGTGTGCCTCCTCCATGGGAGGTCCCGAGGTTGGCAACGTGAGAACGGGCCCTTTCTAGCTATCCATTTGCGGAATGCTCTCCCCCAGAAGGTTCGGCTGGTGCCTTCATTTTACACCTTTAGGCACCAGGCGAAATGTTGCTCTTTAACCAGGCCTTTGGCTGATGGACATCCGATGCCCCTTGAAATGTTTTGTGGAAAGGGGGGGGGAATCATTGGGTTGCCTCTGTTTTTGCTTTTATTTGTGTTTTTTATATTGTGATTTTGTATTATACACAGCCCTGAGATCTATGGGTATAAGGCGGCATACAAATTTAATAAATAATAATAATATGGGTTGGTCTTAAAGGTCATTAATTTTAAACCTTTGTTTCAAAAGCAAGGATATTTCTCTCTTAAGATTGTTAACCTTCTGCACTGGGAATGAATCACGCATCAAGAGTTGGAGAGTGTTCCTGCTATTATTTAAAACCTCAAGCACAAACTTGTTCTCTAAGCACCATCAATGCTTGCCAGGTGCTGTCGAGCAGAAATGTGACCTGAGTATGAAGATAGTATTGTGTGCAATTTCAGGATGAAGTAATGGCATCTCCCTGTTAAGTATAATAGTGGCACAAAACCACCATTCCCATTTGGCTCTTTTAAATGCTACTACAAAACTTGGCATAGTGGGATGTGCCCTTGATACTCTAAATGGCATTCCTCAATAAGGCCCGTCAATAATTTATCTAAGAGCAATATTTGTAGAAGCATTAAATTAAACAAAGGTGCCATGGGGAATTTAAAGATCCTCTTCTGCCAGGTTAAATAGGAAGAAGAAGAAATAGGTAAGTGGATGCCCCATTCCTCTTGAAAGAAAGATTTCCCTGATTAAGCCAGGATCTCAGTGGCTAACATTAACTCTACCCCATACCACACAACTGTCCTATTTTAAGCAAGACACCCTGGATTTATAGAAACTACCCTGGCTTCTGATCCCAACACCAGATGTCCCGTTTGGGCTGTGCCACAGCGCAGGACCAAAAGACACACATGCTGTGGAGCAAGTCAGTTGGCTCACAGCAGAATGTGGGACCAAAAGATGGAACCATGTTGGCTTGTATTTAGATTTCTAAGGCAGCAAAGCAAATTAGTCTCCCCCCACCCCTTGGTCATTTGGAAACTCTTGCCCTGTTCATTGCTGCTACCCAGCAAATCTTTCCAGTGAAAGAGAGCGAGAAAGAAACAGAGATTTTGAAATAAAAGAAGCAATGATGTTTCACTTTTTCTGCATGGGATGCACAACTATAGGTTTTTAATAATTCTTACTTAATTGTGTAATCCTTTATTCCCAATTGCATTGTTTGCTAAAAGGAAGCAAAGGATGCAATCTTGTACATGTGTGCTTGGGAACAAGACCCATTTGAGTTTGGTGGGACTTACTTGTGAGTAGATGTGCATAGGCTCTTCCTGTCAATTCAAGACAAACACCTTGGGTCAAGTCTAGTACAAATGCTCATACATCTCACCCAATAACATATAAAGTCCAACACCTAACCTTCAAAAATGCTTTGGGCAATTACCTTGTCAATTGTCTTCTCTACTAATTTATCCAAAAGAGAGAGAAAAAGCAGATTCATGCTATTACCAGTTGAGCATGAGATTCCTTCTGTCTTCAATGTGATGTGCTCAGGGCAATCAAAAACAGATTCTTAACGCAGTCCACTCTTCAATACAACTCATTGTTTATTGCTGAATAATTTTAGTATAAAAATCACTGTATCGATAGAATAAGGGTTTTTTTTAAAGAAAAGAGAAGAATCTAAATTGTTCAAATGTAACCAGCATAGACACATAAAAAAATATTTTCCTTTTATTTTCTAGTGCTGTCTAGAATAGATCTTGAGAATGGAATATTTCAGTCCTAAACACACTTATATCCCTGTGGAACATATTCCAAAGTAAGCAAGTATAGCATTTAAGACCACAAAACCCCACTGATAACAACAATATTTCAGTCAGCCAGGCTTAGGATTGTAGCTTATCTTGATGAGATCAAATAATAATAATAATAATAATAATAATAATAATTTATCATTTATACCCCGCCCATCTGGCTGGGTTTCCCCAGCCACTCTGGGCAGCTCCCAACAGAATTATATTATATCTAAATGTAAAAGGTTTTCCTTTATGATAACACAAACACAGTGAGCTTCTTTACTCCATAAAATGCACATCTATTGTTAGTTTAACAACATTCAGCTCCTCCATTTAAGCATTTGCAGATGACTTGGTTCAGAGATCCATTTAGATGAATATTTATTAAAGGTAACTGAAAGACACCTTTGGCTGTTTCCCCCCTGTTCATTATTTTTCCAGCTCTATAAGAAGTCTAGTTAATTTATATTCAGGATGTAAAGCATAATTCATCACATATAAAAACTGTTTGGGAAAGCCTGAATTGTAATTTAAAGGTACTGTGAGAGATATAAAAAAAGATCATACTTCTGGGTCAAGTCCTATTTATATCTGTACTATTTAAAAAAACTAATATAACTGAGCAGAAGCCACTAAAGAGGTAAAAAAGGAATATAATTCCATTGTCATAAACCAGTGTAGCGTTATGTGAGCTCAAGACCATTGATTTTAGTGGAACGTTAATGTGCATGTGTTGGCTTGGGATGCCTTGAAAAGCTACTATCCTGGCCCCACAATGCCCACAATGCCTAATGGAAGATACAATAACACATCTATTAATATTTCAAGAAAGCAGCAGGCAAGGAAGATCAAAATAAGAGATGAAAATCAATGAAATGCTGTTGTTTGGTCATTGGCTATGGCTCTGTCACATCTAACCATATGGTTTGAGGTAGTACCATCTGTGCTGATTGTAACACATAATCTTCACCATAACCGTCTTATATTGTAAGGTGTGAGCCTGGGATAATGGCTCAAAAGATGAAATGGACAAATAACCTGACAATATTGATTTATGTACCCAGATTTGTCTTAGCGTTAATATCTGGTCATTGTGACCACAGGAACCCCAAAACATGGAGATAGTGAGCTGCATCCTGAAGGAGCGTCTCCACCCCTTTCGTTCTGCCTGGACACTGAGGTCCAGTACCAAGGGCCTTCTGACGGTTCCCTCGTTGTGAGAAGCCAAGTTGCAGGGAACCAGGCAGAGGGCCTTCTCAGTGGTGGTGCCCGCCCTGTGGAACGCCCTCCCATCAGATGTCAAAGAGAAAAACAGCTACCAGATTTTTAGAAGACATCTGAAGGCAGCCCTGTTTAGGGAGGCTTTTAATGTTTAATAGATTATTTCATTTCATTTTTCTGTTGGAAGCCATCCAGAGTGGCTGGGGAAACCCAGCCAGATGGGCGGGGTATAAATAAATAAATTATTATTATTATTATTATTATTATTATTATTATTATTATTATGCATCAAAGCAACAGCTAATCAGAGATTGTCCAAATGGTGCATCAATTTAGACTATATACAAGTTGAACCTGCAACAAAACAGTGATGTGCAGAGTGCATAGCTGCCAAGTATCCCGTATCCGCCGGGAAAACCCCTTTTTTTCTTACCGTTTCCCGGCGGTCTCCCGTTTAGGTTAAAATCCCGGTATTGTCCCTTAAATCAGCTTCGGCCCGGCAGCCATTTTTCTGGTGCCGCTTTGCCCTTCTATGGGCACCAGAAAATGGCGCCGCCGGAAGTCGCTTCCGCGCATGACCGGAAGTTGTGTGACGCGACTTCCGGTTGCGGTTCGCCCTTCTATGGGCATCAGAAAATGGCGGCGCCAGCGCCGGAAGTTGCTTTTACGTGTTTCCAGTCATGCGCGGAAGCGACTTCCGGCGCTGGCGCCGCCATTTTCTGGTGCCCATAGAAGGGCGAAGCGCCACCGGAAGTTGCGTCACGCAACTTCCGGTCATGCGCGCGCTGCCGATCCCGGATCTTTACGTCCCGAACTTGGCAGGTATGGCAGAGTAGTCCTGTTCATGTTTCTACCCACTCCAGTTCATTCCCCTTGCCCTGCCCAGTTTCTCATTTTCCTCCCAACAAACTATTGGAATTTGTTTATTATGAATGCATTGGCCTCACCCCCACCTATCTCCTCCCTTTCTATGTCCTGGCAGGAGGACGGGCACATGGTGCCACCCTACCACGCTATCTGCCACTGCTTCTGCTCTTGATCTCCAAGGCCTGTCAACCTGCCCACTCATTTCAGTGATCTTGAGGATGGGCGATTCCTGCAGCCGTTCTTGTCTAATGGAATGCCTCGAATACAATGTGGCATGTAGCAATCATTGCCCCTTTCCTTTTACCCCTTCCCCCAATGAATCACTTAGTGATGGGAAGGAAGGAAAGATGTATAGTATACATATAAATTATATGGATTTGAAATCTGAGCATTTAATGCTTGGAAGTACAGCAGTTGACTATAATGGAACACCTAAACAACAGCTCATTGATAAAATAATGCAGGGAGAGTTGTTATTGATTATCTAAAAGCCTTTCAGTATCCAAAGAAAGAGCTTTCTAATTTGAACTACTGTGATCCAAGAAAATTAGAAGAACTGCTTGCATTGTAATTTGCACTTATCTGACAGAATAATTGAATTAGGCTTGTCCGCAATAGTTCCCCTCCCTTTATTTTCACAGAATATTTTCATAGCACAACATCTCTGTGTTAGCAAATGAAATAGGCTTTTTAAAATGTGCTGGGCTTTACCTTTCATTAGTACAGACCTGAACATGGGAAAGGAGTGCACAGATACCCAGTTTCTTGATCCATGTAGTCTGGATCATGCTCAGGAATGGGTCAGGTAGTCTGTGCCCACTCAGACTGCTACTCAACATCTTCTTATCCCAACATCAGGATGCTTTCAGGAGCAGATTGAACAATGTCCCAGCAATTTCATGAAAATACTTCTCTGAGATACAACAGCACATAGCAAATAGTGACTGGCAGCCCGGTTTGAGAGAAATGAGTAGAATTCCCAGGCCTAGGAATTGAATGGGGTCCTTCAGGCCTCTTTCCAAGTGTCACACTCTCATCCCCAAACACAACAACAGTGGCTCTTAATTGAGAGTAAGAAAGGGTAACACATATAGAATTGAACAGAAGCAAAGCAGATGTCCCAACAATTTCCCCTCCCCTCCCACCAAGCTTTTAAATATGAGTCAGGGTGAGCTCACTTGCAAGACTCTCTCACCTTACGTGACCATTCGAAGCCATGCTCTGTCTGGGCTAGTGCATCTGTTCCAGTCCACAGTCACAGAGGCAGCACTTGGTTACTGGCAACAAGACTGTGTCCTGCTCCTTTGACTCCTGCTTCTCCTCCACCTCCTCCTGCTCAGCCCCTCCCGCTGGATGGAGTGTATCCAAACTGTCCAGTACCTTGCTGCAAGCACTCCATTTGGTGGGTTTAATGTTGCCTACTGATGGTCTGGAGGAATCTTCCTGTCCAGTTGGGTATAGCTTGGGGCTCCACCACAGCAGAGCCCCCCCAACTCATTCTATTCTCTACTCAATAATCCACCCTTCCAGAACACATTTTAAAAGGGCCATCAGCCAAAGGCCAGTTTAAAGAGGAACGTTTTTGCCTGGCACCTAAAGGTGTATAATGAAGGCACTTAAGGCATTCTAATCAGTATATATACACAGGATACTGACCTACACCCCTTCATGGATCAATGCCTTGTCGTGGCGAAGGGGCTTGAATAACTCAGAGAAGCTATGAGCTATGCCATGCAGGGCCACCCAAGATGGACAGGTCATAGTGGAGAGTTTTGACTAAACGTGATCCACCTGGAGAAGGAACTGGCAAGCCACTCCAGTATCCCTGCCAAGAAAACTCCATGGACAAAGACAACAGGCATATAAAAGTTATGACGCTGGAAGATGAGCCCCTCAGGTCGGAAGGCGTCCAACATGCTACTGAGGAAGAGCGGAGGACAAGTACAAGTAGATTCAGAGCTGATGAAGCGGCTGGGCCAAAGCCGAAAGGACGCTCAGTTGCGGATATGCCTGGAAGCGAAAGGAAAGTCCGATGCTGTAAAGAAAAATATTGCATAGGAACCTGGAATGTAAGAACCATGAATAGAGGTAAGCTGGATGTGGTCAAAAATGAGATGACAAGAATAAATATCGACATCCTGGGCATCAGTGAACTAAAATGGAAGGGAATGGGTGAATTCAGTTCGGGTGACTATCATATCTACTACTGTGGGCAAGAATCCTGTAGAAGAAATGGAGTGGCCCTCATAGTCAACAAAAGAGTGGCAAAAGCTGTAATGGGATGCAATCTCAAAAATGACAGAATGATCTCGATACGAATCCAAGGCAGACCTTTTAACATCACAGTAATCCAAGTTTATGCACCAACTACCGGTGCTGAAGAAAGTGAAATTGACCAATTCTATGAAGACCTACAACACCTTCTAGAAATGACACCAAAGAAGGATGTTCTTCTCATTACAGGGGATTGGAATGCTAAAGTAGGAAATCAAGAGATAAAAGGAACAACTGGCAAGTTTGGCCTTGGAGTTCAAAATGAAGCAGGGCAAAGGCTAATAGAGTTCTGTCAAGAGAACAAGCTGGTCATCACAAACACTCTCTTCCAACAACACAAGAGACGACTCTACACATGGATATCACCAAATGGGCAGCATCGAAATCAGATTGATTATATTCTCTGCAGCCAAAGATGGAGAAGCTCTATACAGTCAGCAAAAACAAGACCTGGAGCTGACTGTAACTCAGATCATCAGCTTCTTATAGCAAAATTCCAGCTTAAACTGAAGAAAGTAGGAAAAACCACTGGGCCAGTAAGATACAATCTGAATCAAATCCCTTATGAATACACAGTGGAAGTGAGGAACAGGTTTAAGGATTTAGATTTGGTGGACAGAGTGCCTGAAGAACTATGGATGGAGGCTCGTAACATTATACAGGAGGCAGCAACGAAAACCATCCCAAGGAAAAGGAAATGCAAGAAGGCAAAATGGCTGTCCAACGAGGCCTTACGAATAGCGGAGGAGAGGAGGCAAGCAAAATGCAAGGGAGATAGGGAAAGATACAGGAAACTGAATGCAGATTTCCAAAAAAAAAGCAAGGAGAGATAAGAGGGTCTTCTTAAATGAGCAATGCAAAGAAATAGAGGAAAACAATAGAATGGGGAAAACCAGAGATCTGTTCAAGAAAATTGGAGATATGAAAGGAACATTTCGTACAAAGATTACCATAATCAAGGACAAAAGTGGTAAGGACCTAACAGAAGCAGAAGACATCAAGAAGAGGTGGCAAGAATACACAGAGGAATTATACCAGAAAGATATGGAGGTCTCGTACACCCCAGGTAGTGTGGTTGCTGACCTTGAGCCAGACACCTTGGAGAGTGAAGTCAAATGGGCCTTAGAAAGCACTGCTAATAACAAAGCCAGTGGAAGTGATGATATTCCAGCTGAACTATTTAAAATTTTAAAAGATGATGCTGTTAAGGTGCTACACCCAATATGCCAGCAAGTTTGGAAAACTCAGCAATGGCCAGAGGATTGGAGAAGATCAGTCTACATCCCAATTCCAAAGAAGGGCAGTGCCAAAGAATGCTCCAACTACCGCACAATTGCGCTCATTTCACACGCTAGCAAGGTTATGCTTAAAATTCTACAAGGCAGGCTTAGGCAGTATGTGGACCGAGAACTCCCAGAAGTGCAAGCTGGATTTCGAAAGGGCAGAGGAACCAGAGACCAAATAGCAAACATGCGCTGGATTATGGAGAAAGCTAGAGAGTTCCAGAAAAACGTCTACTTCTGCTTCATTGACTATGCAAAAGCCTTTGACTGTGTCGACCACAGCAAACTATGGCAAGTTCTTAAAGAAATGGGAGTGCCTGATCACCTCATCTGTCTCCTGAGAAATCTCTATGTGGGACAAGAAGCTACAGTTAGAACTGGATATGGAACAACTGATTGGTTCAAAATTGGGAAAGGATTACGACAAGGTTGTATATTGTCTCCCTGCTTATTTAACTTATATGCAGAATTCATCATGCGAAAGGCTGGACTAGATGAATCCCAAGCAGGAATTAAGATTGCTGGAAGAAATATCAACAACCTCAGATATGCAGATGACACAACCTTGATGGCAGAAAGTGAGGAGGAATTAAAGAACCTTTTAATGAGGGTGAAAGAGGAGAGCGCAAAATATGGTCTGAAGCTCAACATCAAAAAAACCAAGATCATGGCCACTGGTCCCATCACCTCCTGGCAAATAGAAGGGGAAGAAATGGAGGCAGTGAGAGATTTTACTTTCTTGGGCTCCTTGATCACTGCAGATGGTGACAGCAGTCACGAAATTAAAAGACGCCTGCTTCTTGGGAGAAAAGCAATGACAAACCTAGACAGCATCTTAAAAAGCAGAGACATCATCTTGCCGACAAAGGTCCGTATAGTTAAAGCTATGGTTTTCCCAGTAGTGATGTATGGAAGTGAGAGCTGGACCATAAAGAAGGCTGATCGCCGAAGAATTGATGCTTTTGAATTATGGTGCTGGAGGAGACTCTTGAGAGTCCCATGGACTGCTAGAAGATCAAACCTATCAATTCTGAAGGAAATCAGCCCTGAGTGCTCCCTGGAAGGACAGATCGTGAAGCTGAGGCTCCAATACTTTGGCCACCTCATGAGAAGAGAAGAATCCTTGGGAAAGACCCTGATGTTGGGAAAGATTGAGGGCACTAGGAGAAGGGGACGACAGAGGACAAGATGGTTGGACAGTGTTCTCGAAGCTACGAACATGAGTTTGACCAAACTACGGGAGGCAGTGCAAGACAGGAGTGCCTGGCGTGCTATGGTCCATGGGGTCACGAAGAGTCGAACATGACTAAACGACTAAACAACAACAACTGACCTACAACACAGTCCTAATCCTGTCTACTACTTGAATTCAATGGGGTTTATTTCCAGGTTAGTGAGGTTATTATTATTATTATTATTATTATTAGGACTGCAGTCTTAGTGCAGCAAAGACCCGGAAAGCCAGGATGAAAGAGTGGGAGGAATAGCAAAACAGAGTGATATTTTGAATCCCCTGGGAAATAGGCACTAATCCATACAATGGCAGAAGCACAGTAGATACTACATCTTCACTCCTTGGCGACATCCCCTGATCAAATTCCGATCCATTATCTGCACCCATTATCTATACTCTGCAGTTTGCTTTCTCTTACTGGAAATTTCGTTTCAGTTGTTGCCAGAGGGCAGATCGCAGGAAGTTATACTGCACAGTACCCAAACTATCCCCTCCTTTCAAATATCACGTAACTGCCGGAGAGGCTGTACTGTAGCTTGTCATCTGCATGCATTATAGCTCCGGTAGAAATCAATAGCCATTCTGCACAATGTATTAACATCTGACAGACAGATATTTCTCAGACATGATTGGTTGCAAGCTCTCTCCAGGCTCCTTTGGGTATTGTGAGGATAACTCCAGTTATAATATCAAGAGTGCTTTAAGCATGGAATAGAAATAGTGTATTCTATTCCTCTTAAGCGGAAGAGGTTTTGCAGGAGTGCAGAAGCCTTTTTGAGTCTGCTTTTGCCGAGACAAAGTTTTGGGAAGATGATGACAGAACCATCGCCTTCCCAGACAGAGAAAAAGTCCTGCAACCAAGTATTTTGGACAGTTTTCCCTCATGTCTGCTTCATATGTTCCTTAGTGATCTACGCATTGCTGGGCGCTCTCATGTTTTCTCACGTTGAAGGCAACAGAGAAAGCAATGAAACAGAAGCATATCAGACTTTCATGCGACAGCTGTGGAATCTGTCAAAGAATTCATCAGGTATGTGCACAGGTAGCATTGGCAGAGATGTATTAACCCGAGTTTATTTCACAGAGTGGATGTCAATTCTCTTGTCCTTTTGACTGTCTGAATATATCTGGGCTGGGCAGCTGTGACTGCAATATACTGTGTTGGGTGGTTTGTTTGTTTTTTGCTTGTTTTAATGTGAAAGGATTTCTCATCCTCGGAGGAATCTCTGCTCCCAGTTTCCGAACATCATACTTATCTCTGGTTTATGAAAACAGCTGCTGCTTAGGTCTTCTTCCCCATTTTATGACTTTACTGTTGTGTAGATCTTTCTCACCCTGCAGTTTTGGTCATGGGTTGTGGGGCACTACCCATGAAGGGGCATTTTGGTGTGAAGCAAATTTCTTGGTTCCAGCAAAGCAGTTCATCATTTCGAGGCTTTCTTTTACACTAGTCACTGTAGGCGGCCGTACCGTGCCTGCCCCACAATGCTACAATCCTAAAGACTAGTTTTGTACAAATCCTAAGCAGCAATAAGTCCTTTTCAAGGAATGTGATTGTTTCAGGACGCATCATTTTAAGAAAGAATGCATTTGGAACAACGGTGATAATTTATTGAAAAAATATTTTAAGATCCAAATTTGTCAGGAACATTTTGTTAAAATGATGCTTTAAATTCAATCTCAGGTTTAATTTTATGATGTTTTCTTTCTTCTGTCACAACTCAGTATTTTCTCCATGGCTTCACTCTGTGCTATGGAAAACATGTAAAAGCACATGATTGTGTCCCCAAGCAGGTGCTGTTTGCATTTATTTCAACACTAGCTAGAGTGGAAACCCCCACCCCCACCCCCACCCCCACCCCAGAATTAGGGGAGAACAGCTGCCAGATCATAAGCACCCCCCCAGTCCAATCATTGCTTTCCTCTCCATGGAATGATGCACTGGAAGAGAGCTTCTTTTAAAAAGCTAAGCCTCAATAAAAGCCAGCCAGCCAGTCAGTGAGTGCTGAATAACCCAAATGGTCCATAACCCTTACTTATTCTCCATAATCCAGGTCCATAATTTTCAGTTTATTTAATACTAAATCTCACTTTCTTATGAACAGGAAATGAGATCTCCTTTGATGAGTTCAAGGAAGAAGCACGCAAGCTGATTGAAACAATTGAATGGGAATGGTTTGGCGACCCTAAAAAGAAATGGTCCTTCCTGGGCTCTCTCTTTTTCTGCTGCACTGTGTTCACAACAGTGGGTAAGTATGACTTTCCGAAAGTATTTTGCACTTGACTTGTTAAGATAATTGAGCTCATTAGCATGCCTGCAAGAAATAAATAAATCCCAATGGGGACCTGTAGCTTCTTCAGCAACAGCATATGCCACCAGAATCCCATAGTTACCTACATTACACCATGGATATAGTCATTTGAGGGTGAATGTTGGTGTCCATGTACATAGGAGTAACTCTCCTTGAACTCAGAGAGATTACTTCCATATATATATACATATACACTAAGTCACATTGGACACAGTGGGTTTTAATTCCGAGAAAACATGTGATTGTACTGCAAGTTATATCAAGGACCTCTCATAAAGTTTTTATGTACAGAATTAAGTCATCATTGGCTGCAGAAACTTTCCATAGAAAGATGGGGTAAAGCTTCCAGGATTATTCCCGATGATGTCATTGGGGCAGCCATATAAGGGAGTACAAGATGTGTGGCTCATGAGGGTCCCCAGCACACCAAACCCAGAAATCCTCTTCCATTTCTGTTTGAAATATCTGCAATATTTGAATATAACTTTATTATGTCAGTTAGTATTATGTGTAAAGACGTGTCTCTAATTTATATACATTCTGAAGATTTGTGCTTCATATTTTAATTCCCAATCAAATCACATCACATCAAATCTTCACTAATCTTGTCCATGAACAACATTTAGAGAAGAGGATAAAACACACGTAAAACACTTTCACTTCAAATAATAATAATAATAATAATAATAATAATAATAATAATAATAAAGCAACAAAATATCAAACATTAAAAACTTCCCTAAACAGGGCTGCCTTCAAATGTATTCTAAAAGTCAGATCAGAGAGTTGTTTATTTCCTTGACATCCAATGGGAGGGCGTTCCACAGGGCGGGCGCCACTACTGAGAAGGCCCTCTGCCTGGTTCCCTGTAACCTCACTTCTTGCAGTGAGGGAACCGCCAGAAGGCCCTCGGAGATGGACCTCAGTGTCCGGGCAGAACGATGTAGGTGGAGAGACAATGGAGTGTGCGGGGGGGGGGGTGTTGCGCAAGTCAAACTGCTGTGCTAGCAGCACTGAAGTGACTCCCCTGGGGTGCAAACCAGGGCAGTGTGTATGGAGGTCCAGGGCTGCCAAGATGACAGGACAAGATCCCCCTCTTAGCCTCTCTGTTGTGGTCCAAAGGAAAGCCGAGCAATATGTTTGGCACCAGCATTGCTGCAGGAGTTGCCAGAAGGAGGTGTACAAGATGCCATCCAGCTGTCTTAGGGACTCCACTCAGGATTTGTGGGGGGTTTAGTCCTTAGCCTTTTCTTCTCCCAAAGATATCCCGCAAGGCAGCAAAGGTTTAGGATCAGAGTTTCCCTTCTCCTAGGTGGGCTGCCTTCCCAGGTCGATGAGCCCCACCCAGGCCTGTCCTAGCCATAGAGGCTAGTGGTGCGGAGAACCACGGCGCCGGGCGCTGGAGGGCGCTGGAAGGGTGCCAAGTGAGCGCTGGGTTCCGGCGATCTGGCCAGGACTGCGCTCCTTCTCCGAGGACTCCGCGCTGCACCGCCTTCTCGTTTCCCCAGCGCTGGGTTCCGCTCAGTCGAGCTTCGCCACCAGCGCGCGCACAGCGCCCAAACAGCTCTTGCTGGTCCCGCGGTGCACGCGCTGGTGGCGAAGCTTGACTGAGCGGAACTCAGTGCTGGGGAAACGAGAAGGAGCCGCAGTGCGGAGTCCTTGGAGGTGGCCTCCCGCTGCTGCCGCGGTCCGCTTGGCACTCCCGGGCCCTTGGAGAGGCTCTGGAGGGGGGCGCTGGAGGGACCTAGCGCCAGGGCGCTGGATGGGCTTATGACGGCCCTGGCCCCACCTGCCCCTCACTTCCCTCTACAGCATGTGCAGAAACCCCCTTCTTCACCGTTGGACCCACTACTGGTCTTGTCCACTCGATCTGGCAGCGCCTGTCTTAACGTGCAGGAGAAGTCCCTAACTCACCAAGGGTTTGAGACCCATCGGCTACCCTCACCTGGTATAGCCAGCCAGTTGAAGTCATTCCTTGGGTATGGCTGCTGCCACGTACTGACAGCTTCTAAGAGCCACAAGTGAGAGCGGAGTGCAGGGTGGGGACCAAAGCGGACAAACTACCCCCGAAAGGAGAACCACGTGTCCCCCACCACAGGTACTACCCATCCCTTAACACCCCACCATACACCCCATATATTTAATTAAGCTGCTAATAATATTATTTCATCTCCTGTCAGAATATACTGGTATATAATCAAATTAAATTGGGAGCTCCCCCTCCAGGAAAAAAAACAACCCATTTTTTTCTCAGTGAAATATGATTGCCACTACCTCAAACCGGGAAGAAGAAACCAGGTCAGGAGGACACTAGTCTCAAACCGCCATAGTGTGTAATGTATAAATGATGATTTGGTTTCAGTGTCAGAGCACTGATGCCTCTCTTAGTGCTTAGGCTATGCGCACTATGTATATTCTTGTGATGCATGCACCAGAGATAGATTCTCTACTTCTGTATGGTATAGTGCTTAGAGTACTGGACTAAGACCTGGCAGACTGGAGTTCAAATCCCCACTCACTGGATCACTACCTCTCCACCTAACCTACTTCACAGGGTTGTTGTGAGGATAAATGGGGAGGAAGACGAGGAAACATGTATGCCGCCTTGAGCTTCCTGGAGGAAAGGTGGGGTATACAGTAAATAGATGAATGAATCTTCAGGTCATCAGTTGGTATACCCCAATTTATTTCCTGAGATTGAGGTAAAGGCAATAACTTATAGGGACCACTTCAATGAACATATTATGTGGGTAACCAATGATGTTCAAGGAGCAAGAAAAAGCTCACTTGGCTTTCCCTTAGCAAGGAGCAAAGCTAGTTTTTAACATTTGCATTTTCCTTGCAGTGTAGTACATCATATAGGGAACGTGGTCTTTGGTGAATCTAGTCTTCTTCTGCTAGCTAAGTCATTTAAGACAACTGTTTCAAGAAAGAAACATCTAAGCAACATATGCATACCAAAAGATTCACAGTAAAAGGGACCTAATTAGTTTGTGGCTGACAAATGCCATATTGCTATTTTTAGCAATTGAATTTATAGTAAAATATGCAACAGGGTAAATCCAAAAGGTATCTCATAACAGAAATATGAATACATGACAATTTTAAACAAATATAAAATATAAATATTAGTATTGATGTCATTTGATCATTTTCAAAAGTTTAGACGTGATTGACACTGTTCTGCATTCTCTTCTCCCCCTCCTCACTTTGTGGCTGCTTGCCATACATTGGCAACCTATTTCTTGATTGTGAGCACTTTGGAACTACACCAACTTTTTGCAATTATCATTTTTGCTATCGTCAACAATTCTGACATTACAAGACAGTGCATGTTTGATTCATAGTCACTTAGGAATCCAGGCAACAAGGATTTGGGAGTTAATGGCCAATTATAGACTGCCATTGACTTCTGTTAAAAATTCTTTCCCAAACTGTTTAGACAACAGTTTGGGAAAGAGGAGATGTTCACTGAGACCCTTCATGAGCATCAGAGGAAGTACCAACTCCTCTGCCTGCACAAGGGGACAGGGACAGATGGCCCTTGACAGACATGTGATCCAATAGCCTAAACTCAAAGCTTTCTGCAACCTAAAGGCCATAAGATCCAGACACACCTGCCATGCTCTACCCTAGCAAGTGGGTTGCGGGTTGCAGCCTCACTGACTGCAGTGACCCAGCTGTTAAACTGATTCAGCCCATCTCATTTGGAATGCTGCTGCTGGCTTGCAATGTATGGTGTCAAAAATAAAATGCCTTATGGTCCATTTTAATCCTCACAGCAGTCTAGGCTAGGCTGAGATAACTTCTGGCCCAAGGACAGAGGGCAGGTGTCTGAACGTGGAACTCCCTGGCCCTCTAAATACAATACCACACTGGATCTCAGTTAGATAGTAGGAATTTGCCACATATCAGGTCCATATTTTAGTACAGCAGGTTTTCAACGTTATCTTAAAGCAGCAAACATATAAAAGAATATTTGTCCAGCTGTAGACTTGCACTGGAGATTTCATACTATCACAAAGCTGGAAATAATAATAATAATAATAATAATAATAATAATAATAATAATAATAGTTCCCTGCTCCAAAAGAAGGCTTATCCCTCCACCAGTTCTCTTCCCCTTCCTGTTCCAATCCATATACGCAATCCAGACTGTCGTGGCTCATGAACTAGAAGGTGCCTGTAAGGCAAATACCTCTGGACTCAGGAAATCAAGCCAAGCCAGCAAAATCATGAAAGCAGTGCCAATCTATTTGCTGAGGTTTTGTTTTGTTTTGTTTATTTGAGATAGGAAAGGAAGACACACTCTCTGTTGCCTGTAACCTCAGGCAGAATTTGTTAGTATTTGGGTGGACTGTATTGTTAAAGTATTTTACAAATAACAACCCCACCCCACCCCCCCAAAAAATCCCAGAGTCTGGGCTTAAGCCTTTTTGATTACTATCATTAAGAGATAAAAAGGAAACAAAAAAAAACACTCCATACATTTAAATTATAGCAATTAACTTCCTCCTCTAGCCAATCCCTGAAGTCTACATTATTAGTTGCTTCCAGGTGTGAAAGTAAGGAGGGAAAGGCATTCCAAGCTTCAAGGCCACACATCAAGTTGGCTGTAAAGTTGATAATGGAATCTAAAGACTGTAGGAACACTTAGTAGCAAGAATGCATGCGGTATTTGGGACGTATCTCTATAACAACTTTTCTGGGAGTAAGTCCTATTGAACTCAGTGTAAAATGCTTTTGAGTAGACACAAATAAGATGTGCTGTTAAACCTTTGGTTTGATAAACTAAGTAGCTCACGTAGTGACAGATCTCCTCATAAACTACTATCTTCATATTCGACTTTGTATGCAGTGTGGAATCACTGTGCCCCCCTGAACCCAATTTTCTATTAGTTCTTAGGAGGAAAGGACTCTGATCATAACATATAGGAATGCTATTAATGCAAGTTGACATTATGTGATTTGTTGACGCTTTGCCCTTTGCTGCTAGATCTTTAAGGGAGAGTGAGGCAGCTGCCTTAGGCAGCAGATACTAAAGAAAGGGAGCAGGCATAACCGTGTGACCCATACAGACTGCCCTGAAACCCCTAAGGTAGTTTGCTGTCCTCAGATGGGGTGGATAATTTTGTCCCATTGCCAGAGGTAAGAGTACAAGTTTGATCAACTTCTGTGCATGGAATGGGAGAAGTGCCATCTTTCCCTTTGCCTCAGGCAGAAAAATGTCTTGGGCTGGCCCTGTGTTGTAGTCAACTGGTGTATTACAGAGAGATGAAGTTGAAGTATGCAAACATCTTGCTAAATCACCTACCAGCACTTAAAAAAAGAAAAATCAACCAAGGATTAGCAATAGTCAGCCTTTAGCTGAGCAAGTTATATACTGGAAGAATGTTGCTATTTGCACATAAGCATGAAGAAACTAAGGCTAAACTCTACAAAAGGGGAAAACCTTTCCAAAAGAATTTAAAAATGCACAAAAAGGGACTTAAATAAACCATTTGGTCTTGCATTGTAAGTAGGAAAACTAAGTTCTGCATAGTATTTGTCACCTGCAATGGAAATACATGAATGTAGTAGAGCTGTTTTTAGACTTCATGTTCTGGGTGGCAGGGAAGCAATATTGGATAAAGGGAAGAAATTCTTTGCATATTTCATCAGCTTGGATTTAATTGACATACCAGTGAAAAAACAAATCAAATGGAATTTAAATTGTGCTTCTCTGATTCTGTTTGGTTTCAGGCTATGGTCATACCTACCCTGTGACAAGACCTGGGAAATACTTGTGTATGCTGTATGCATTATTTGGCATCCCTCTAATGTTCTTAGTTCTCACTGATATGGGAGACATCCTCTCATCTATATTATCCACATCTTACAATAAAGGAAGACAACTACAGTCAAAAATATTAGCCAGACTTTCTCTTGCATCCTGCTGGAAGAAGAAGAGAGACTCAAAATCTGGATCATTAGCCCTCAGGCAAACCAAAGTAGTCCTTCATGAACCTTTAAATATTAAAGAAGTGCTAAGACATCACTCTTCACTGAAAATAAAGCCTGGGCAAAGTCGAAATGTCGAAATATTTGAACACCTTATTGCCAGGGAGAACCAGTTCCTTGCACCACCAGGACCTGGCAAATTTGAACGATGGAGTTCATGCCCTGAACTAGATTCAGGGGCAATGATGAACCACATGATTGACAATATTGACAATATAGGGAAAAGAGTAGAAAAGCTGGATGTGCCATTTTGGTTGATGATGCTCATTGTCTTTGTGTACATTTCCTGCGCTGCCGCCATCCTTCCGCGTTGGGAAAGCCGTCTGAATTTCGAGGGCGCTTTCTATTTCTGCTTCATCACCTTAACAACAATTGGCTTTGGTGACGTTGCCCTGGAACACCCCAACTTCTTTTTGTTTTTGTCATTTTATATTGTGGTCGGCATGGAAATCGTCATCATCGCTTTCAAGCTGGGGCAAGACAGGCTCATTTCTCTGTACAAAAAGTTGATCTGCTGCATCGGACGGAAAAATACCCCACCAAAAATGGTATGAAAAATGTCCATCTAACTAAAAGGAGAGGCAGCAACATCAGTTCCAAACTCATGTTGATGGGTAGCCGCTACAGGCTATTGTGAATGCTTTTGTTTTTCCGCCTTTGATTCAGTAATGGAAAATCACGATGGGTGATTATTTTCATTGACAGTGGGATCTGCTTGTAAACTAGTGGAATGATTATGTAGCAGCTGAACACAAATGATAGTGAGGGCATTCCTCCCCTTTAAGGAGTAAAACTGATGGAATAAAACTATTCTTTGGAACACTAGGTAATATAGAAGGTGCCTCTCTGTTAAATATGAATATTTAAAATTGTGTGGACATATCCACCATTTGTCTCCCCCCCCTCCATTGGCAATGACAGCGGTGAGCTAGAATAATTGATAATAACAATGAAATATTTGCAATATTAATATACCAGATCTTACTGGAATTGGGTCCATGTAAGTTTACACAATTGAAATAACAAAATAAAACAGACAATTGGTAAGATTTTAAAATGCTTAAAATTCAAAAGCCTGGGATAATAAAAGGGGGGTTGTTTGGCACCTAAAATATGATGGTGATTAATTAATTAATAATTCTATATAACACTTGATGCAAAAAAGGGCTTCAATGTGGTTTACAGGTATATAAAAAATACAGAATCATTGAAATATAGGCATCCAAAATTAAAATGTGCAATAAAACAATTTCATTAAAATATAGACAATTGAATCTGCAATTAAGGAGTCATCCAGAACAGCAGGGACTCCTTGATGGACATCGGCAGATGAAGAGGTTCCCATGGAAGCTGGTTTTCTCTCAGCTGTCCCTGATCTAAACATGGCAAATGGCTTTGAAAACCACTGAGAAGAAATCCAGAAGAACCCACCATGTTACATTCCCTCTGCCTCTCCTAGGGATAGTTATCAACCAGGGCAACCAAGACAGTTTCAGATGGCAACATTACTACCATGTGAACTTCTTTGGGGATGCCATTCCATGAATGGGGCACCATGGCTGAGAAAGCCCCCTCTCCAGTTACCACTCACTTCACTGATGTCACCCAGATCTATTTTTTTTTTTTGTGGTCACATCTGAACCATGAGTGGCTGTATAAGCTCTGGATTGGATGCTGTGGTGGGCTGGATGAAGGCTAGGAAACTGAGTGAATCCTGGTAAAACAGAGCTTCTGTGGGCAAGTGGTTTCTGTGGTCAGAAGATAGGCCAGCTGTCTGTTCCAGACAGGGTTGCATGACCTTTGAAAGTGCAGGCATGCAGTCTGGGGGATGCCCCTACAGATGTCTCTGTCACTGGAAACTCGGGTATCTTCCTAGGCTGCCAATAAGCCAATATGCCAATATGCTACTGGGTCAAATCTCTTCTTCTTCTTTCTTTGGCAATCACTCTTAGTTGAATATGGTCTTAACAGTGTGTCCATAAGTGACTGTGGAGGCCAATTCTGGACCCACAGGTCAAATTTAAGGTGCTGCTGTTAGCATGTATATAAAGCCTTAAACAATTTGGGGCTGCTGCCAGGCAAAGCCATCCCCTGAATGGTCGGCAGTAGGAAAGTGGACAGGTGAGAGATGGCTGAGGGCAACCTGAGGTTGGTGGGGCAGTTGCCCATTTGCCCTAACAGACCAACCTCTACTGATGGCAGCACTGATGTTATGGAACTCCCTGCCAAAGAAGATCAAGCAAGCTTCATCTGTATTAATTTATAAGCAAATATCTTTGTTTAATCAAGCTTTCATGAAATGTGACCTGTTTTGTATTATTACTTACTTGACTGACAGTACAGTATTAATGTTTGAATTTTATATTGTTTCACGTAACTTTTTGTATCATTCAGCACTTAGGTGGGACTTTCTTGTTGACTGAATGGTGTATAAATTTGCTAAAGAAAATAAAGAATAACAGGAAAGAACCTTAGCTAATGATCTTAGAGTGCAAGCAGGAAGGCACTCCTGCAAGTACTGTTCCCAAGATGTTTGGGGTTTAAAAGTTAATGCTAGCACTTTGAGTGGGCATAGAAGTGGGCAGCCAGCCAGTTGAGCTCTTTTAATGATATATGACCTGAATAGGCTGTGCCAGTTAAAATCCTGGCAGCTGTAGCAGCTCAAGCTTCCAAAATGCTGTCTTCAAAGGCAGCCCCAGATAGAACACATTATAGGAATCCAATTGGGAGGTTATCAGTGCATGGGCAACTATGGCCAGACTAGCCTTGTGCAGGAGAAGCCACAGATAATAAACCAGGCAAAGCTAATGAAAAGCACTATGACAGCCTAGGCTGTAGCTTGCCCCATGAGAGAGAGAAGGAAGGCGATTAAACCAGTCCAACCAACCCCTTTTTGGCCACTTCACCACTGTCACCAAGTGGATGTCTTTATTTTTCTCTGGCTGCCTCTGCTAAAGAGCCTTTTAATTGGCACAACTTGCTCCTAATACTGAGTAATATGGCATTTAGGGTGCAATCCTAATCCTGGCTGCCAAGCGGCAAGGCTTTATCAAGCAACAGGGACTCAGCCACATCTCCAGCCCCGACACACACACAGCAGCTGACATGGAAGGTGGAGGGAGGCAGCAAAATTACTGTGCCAGCCTGGAGCTGATGCTTCAACTGGGCCCAGTGCCATCACACAACAGCAGTGGCTCAGGATGAACAGCTCCTAGGGAAGCTTCCCTCCTCTACAAGATACTCCATTTCAGGGCAGAGGAGATCTCATAGGAAGCACTGCTGCACACCTGCACATTTCGTAGGCAGAAGGATAACAACATCAATGGAATGAAACCTGCAACATTTCATCAGTGGCAGAAGGCTGGAGGCTAGCTTAGCCAGGAGAGCTGGGTGGAAGTGACTGAACACTCCCACCCCTGGGCCTGGTGCAAGAGAGAAGATTGAATTGGTCTGCCAGGCACTGAATGAATAACAAGGTCTCATACCCCCCCCCCCCATGAAGCTTTTCATAATGTGTTCCTTGGAAAATATATGTGGGTGAGAGGTATATGTCAAATTTTCCTGCATATGTCCAATCTTTGTTTGTTACTTTGCAGAGAATGCTTGGATAGAGTTTAAGCACTCCTCACACATCCTGATCTTCTTCTTTTTTATGGCTCAAGGTAAACGGCGTTTCCATGCACTGCTCTGGTTCACCGGAAGCAGCTTAGTCATGCTGGCCACATGACCCGGAAGCTGTATGCTGGCTCCCTCGGCCAGTAAAGCGAGATGAGCACTGCAACTCCAAAGTCGTTCGCGACTGGACCTAATGGTCAGGGGTCCCTTTACCCTTTATATATTATGCTCTGCTGATAATGGATGGTGTTCAGAATTGTGTGTGTGTGTGTGTGTGTGTGTGTATTACTAATAATTTTTGTGGAATGTGGAGGTGAAGGGCCAACTGATTCTCATGCTTGCAGAGCTGCAGAAATGAAACATGGCTGAGAGCAAAAAACAACAACCCAAAACAACCCAATAATTTCTCAAAATCATAAATACCGCAATTTTTCTTATTAAGCATAGTGAATGCATTTCTTCTATTTCCTACAGTACTATCACTAGAAACTTTATTTCACATCAATGTATTCCTGTTATTAAAGCACATAATGAAAATTCACCTTGCAAACAGCAAAGATTCTTCCCCCCGGACATGCACCTGCTTTGAGTTAGCAGTCATTGCGTGCACAACTAATCTGATATAATGTTCTAGCTGCAGTTACTACCGTATAATATTTTCAGAGAGGCAGAGTTGGGCATGCACTGTCAGTGTTTCTGTAAAACTACAGTCTGAAAAGTACTTTAAATTCTTATGTCAAATTTTGCCAATGATAACTTGGACTGGTGCCTTCTCACTAACCTCTTTCATTTTCACAGTGAAATACCACTATCTCATAGCAGGGCTGTTACAAAGATGAAATCAATGAAACTTAATGTATACCTTGATCACAGAAAAGCGTCATCCTAATGCATGAATATTTTCCAAATGATGCTTACACTTGGTCTTGAAAGTGGGTTTGATTCTCTTTGTCATGCAAATCCTATATACAAGTACATTTTGATTGTCGGAAAGTTCAGTAGTGCAGAACTAGGTATATAGGCTCTCGTATCAGTGAAGTATTCCTGGTAGGGTCACTGCTCTGACTTTTTAAACCCTGCTTCAATACAAGTGGGCAGTTCTTCAATATGTATCATTTGATTATGCTGGACTCCTTTTACAGTTGACATTTTGATTTGAGCTGATTGTTTTTCAACAACACAGGCCCATGCCACAAATTGGCAGAACATGTGCATATGCTAATTTATATGTATAGATGCAAGTTTAGGTGTCTGATTGAATTAAGATGGTGTTTCTGGGGTCTCTCTGCCACTGTGCTTCATAGCATCCCCAGCATGCCCTGTAAGCAAAGGCTCCCCCCCAAAAAAACATTGCACTAATTTATTGCCCTGTCAGTGCAAGGATTTCTGCTTGCACAATGTGACTTGCCCCCTCCCCCCATGTGTGCCCCTCCCCAAATCTGCCCCATAGGCTTGGGGATACCCCCAGAACAGATTTAGGGGGCCTGTGAGGGAAGAAAGTCCCATTGCAATAGCAGAAATCCTTGTGCTCATGGGACAGTTCCTTAGCACTACATGCAATGCAAGCCAAAGCAGATTTTTTTAAAGTTTGTTTTTAATGGTAAAGGAGTCCAGAGATCTGGGGCCCAGCATAAAAGATGTGGGTCTTGGAGGGGGCCTGCTAAACCACCCTCTAACCACACCCCTGATAAGAAGTGAGAAAATAAAAATCCACATTCTGATCTTTTTGCAAACTGTTAATGACGTTTGTCCAATAAAAGCAGTTGTTTTATGTTTGTTTCCTATAGTTTAAGCAAATAGTATTTAAATAAGCAGGCTTTCAGTAACCTCAATATTCATGATTGATTGCTAGGAATTAATGAATAATTTATGATATGCTTTAATGTATGCAAAACAATACTAATAAAGGTTATGCCTGCGTCACACCATTCTAGGTATTTAATCTTTAGTTTCATTTGGCAGCTGTTGTTCCAAAATAACATCACTGTTTGGAGTGACTTACGAATTTCTTTCAGGTTGCCTGATACTTACTTATGCTCTACAATGCCTCTAAGCTTGCCCTGATATAACTGAAAAGTAATGCACTCAATTTCACCCAAAGCTCAACTAGTGCTTCCAGGAAAACGTAGGTAAATATGAAATTACTCTGGAGATGTAAATTTGGGTGGTCCCTCTGAAGTGGCATTGAGTATGGATCCTTAAGTCCCCCAAACAGCACCATACCCACAGAAGAGGGAGATATCAACAGACCTGGTGCAACCCCAAGGCTTGCAGATAAACAAAAGAAAACCTTTAGGAAAAAACCTTAGGCATGGAAACCCTAAAACTTAGTGGAATTGGAAAATTGAAAATAGGCGTGGGTTGGAGATGGAATGCCATAGGAGTACCGGAAGTTGCCTTATTGTCTGTCAGACTCATACCCCAAACACAACCGCTGAATGTCCAGCGCTCATTCAGCAATTGGGGTTTTCTCCAGATTGATGTTTGCTGCAATTTAGCATAAAAGAGCAGGTTTTCTGTGGGAAAGGAGCAGGGCAAGGGGGAAACTACTTGGACTCGTGCTTTCTAGGCACAGCACAACCATAAGTGTGTGGAACACTTAAGAGGTGTTTTTAATATTTTGTGGAAAGCCACCCAGAGCGGCTGGGGCAATCCAGTCAGTTGGGTGGCATATCAATAATAAAATTATTATTATTATTATTATCAGTAGTAGTAGTAGTAGTAAGAAAGACTAATAGCAGTATAGGCTCAGCAGCAAGCCTAAGGTCCAGAAGTCTAGATTCTAAGAGATTCATAACCTAATGGAAGTTTCAAAGACGTCCTGACAGGTAACATGTCCTTCCTGCCAAACTTTTAAAGACGAGGCAGGCTGAGCTTCCTCATTACACACTCTTGTTCTGTGGGCCTGCTTTGCTCTCTCTAGGTGCATTTGAACCCACCAAAGAAGGTGGCACCTTGTTTTCAGTGACATGACCGTGTCCTGTCCCTCTGCCTCCAGATCCGCTGCCATCTCCTCCTGTTCTGCCCCTCTCTTTGACTGGTTGAAGTCCTGCCCGCTCCCTGACGAGGCTCGGTACTCCCTGGAGAGGGGGCGAGAGCTGGCCCATCTGTTTCTCTCTCTTTGACATCTAGACAGAGTCACAAGCAGAGGACTTCCCTTCTCCATCTCTTTGTGTCAGCCCTCCAGCCCTCCATCGGCTCTTCCTCCTTGTCCATCTGGGGTAGCCAAACCATGACATGTCCTCATGGAACCACATGGTCCATGACACCTATTCTGAACCAGACAATTGGTCCATCTAACTCAGTATTATCTAAATTGATGGGCCACAGCTTTTCAGGGTTTCAGGCATGATTGAACCTGGGTCCTTCTGTACACAAATCCTTCTGCTCTTCCACTGAGCTCTAATGTCAGAAATGTCAAATAAGCATGTTCAACTGTTTGAAGTGTCTCTCACAATAATGTGGAAATGAAAGAGAATGGAACTTGATCTAATATCACCACAATTCTGAAGATAGTTCCTCCCAGGAAGAGCTGTCAACCCCTGGATTTGAAGATAAGGAATCCCATGGGGCTGTCAACTCCCAGATATGAAAGTAAGGGTGCTGAATAAGGGAATTTCCCACAAAAAAGGGAAAGTTGACAGCACTGTGAAGACACCAGCAACGTACAATAGAATATATTCTTTGACATAACAGAGTTGCCTGGTATTGGCTTGGAAAGGAACATTCTCAATAGTGACAGTGCTTTTTTTCTGGGGGTATGCAGGGGTACGCATACTCCTAAACACTTTGTGAATCTAAGTTTGGCCTCATTGAGGGGCAGTATTTCAAAATGAGTAGGAAAATGAGAGTTCCACTAAACATATTTTTAAAGGGAAAAAAACAAAACTGAATAGTGGCATCCCAGTTTGGAATGCCCTCCCCTCCCACGATAATAAAATTTCAGCTCCACATAGAAATGTAACTATTCACACAGCCATTTGGCTAGACTAGTGCCCTCTCTTGGCTGATGGAGTTACGTTGCTAGCACATTGCTTGGTGTTTGTTTTGTTTTTTTACATTAAGTTGTATTTAAATGAAATATTATTTGTTGTTGTATTTTAATGTTGTTCCTTGGCCCGAGATTGTGTAAAGAATAAAGGGCTGCCACAAATGAACAAATAAAAGTATGCTGTAAATGTCTTCATGTAGTGGGAGCAAAATGCTCTTGTAAAAGTGATTATGTCTTGGGGGTGGGGAGATCATCTGAATGTAGCCGTAATTCCATGGAAACAAGATAATCAAGAAAAGCTCTAGCACATACCTTCTTCTAAAAGCTGCTGATACTTTAGTCTCCGCTTCAGCAGAATTGCTTGGCTTTTATGCTATGTTGGCTGTTGGCTGGCTCCATGCTGAGTGCTCTGAAGGAGCAACTCATTGACTTGCGGAAAGAGTAAGTGAGTGTTGACACTGCTGCTTATTGCCATATGTGACACAGGGTCTAAAGAAACAATCACATGTTTAGAGGATTGTGCTTCCAGAATGCACATACTACTCTTCCATAAGCTTGCCTTGCTATTCATTTCAAACAATGGGTCAAGTACTGAGAGACTAAAATGTAAACAAGGCCAGCAGTGTTAATTCAGGTGAAGGCTTTCACATTTTAGGTGGGTTTGTCCTGCAGAAACATACTTCAATACAGCAAGATGTAACTGATAACTAGGAGTTCCCGATTTGCTCTATATGCCACATTTCAACTTCATCCGGTGGAAACTGTGCTTCCACTTTGGGTACGGTTCCAACATTTGATAAACTGGGAGCTGTCTTAAGAAAGTGCATCCTGTCTGCAAGAAATTAAACCATTTCCTTCAGTGGTGGCTGTGTATGTAATATGTTTAAAAAGTGAAAAGTGACTGGCCTGAGGTCACCCAGTTTCATTGCCAAGTTGGCATTTGAACCCTGAAATGCCTTCTCATGAGTGGAAGGCAAGCCTTCTCTTTGGGTCCAACCTGCTGAATTATATTTTGTGTTTTCATTTCACATTATTATGGTACAACAGGTTCTAAACTATAATTTGAAAATTATTCCAAGTAGGTCCTTGAAGAAATATTTAAAATCAGTATCTTGTTCAATTCCAAATCTACTGCTACTTAGCTCAAAATTCCTGCAGTATATGCTCTAAAGTGCTTTGTTTTCATTGGCCAAATCTC
Organism: Zootoca vivipara; assembly: GCF_963506605.1. Lineage (NCBI taxonomy): Eukaryota > Metazoa > Chordata > Lepidosauria > Squamata > Lacertidae > Zootoca > Zootoca vivipara. The sequence continues at coordinate 52,413,802 of NC_083280.1, forward strand.
TTCCCCACCCCCCCATCACCCCGCCTAGGTTAATTGAAGTCTAAGCCACATAGTGAATTTAAATTTTAAATTAAAGAACTTACATCAAATTTCAAAATGTGGATGTATTCTTTTAAAAAAAAATCACCTTGTCCTAATAATTCTTCTAGGGCTGCCACTACAGTATCTATCACATCTGCATCATATGTAATGAAAACGTATTTATGGCTTGGTAGCAAATATATTGCAGTATGGCTTATTAAAGTATGTCCATGTCATAGATTTGGCCAATTTAGTAACATAAAGGAGTCTGGTGACATCAGCATTGTTGTTTGTCCATGTCCAAATGATGCAATTAAAAAGCATTGCAAATAAAGCATGTGCAGCATGCAATTGTCCAAATGGAAAGTGTTCCAGCTGTACTGCCTTTATTTTTTCAAATTACATCTTGGAGCATAGCCATTTGACCAGCATTTATAAAAAGGCCAATGTCTTATCAGAGCATTCATTTTTTGTGTGCTTCCATGAATAAATACACATTATGATCATTGTGCAAACACATTGGAGCCTTCCAGCGAGCACCAGGGAGAAGAATGCAAAGGTTTCAAATTATAGCACTTTCCATTATGAACCAGCTATCTTGATCCCTGCAGGAGGGCAGAAGTGGGCTATTTGAAAGGAGCAACAAAGCAGGGTTTTTTTCCAAGGGAGGAAATAAATATAGTGAGCCTCTTTGTGAAAAAATATGCAACTTCTGGTATATGGACAAAAGTTGTTGTTTGTTATTGTTGTTGCAGTGCTCACACTTTTGAAGGACTTCTCTGGCCTGTGCTTACTTGGTTCCATTAAAAAACAAACAAACACGCCAACAACAACAACTTGGGATTTTCATTAGGAAAAACTGTATATGTGCCTTAAGAACATGAAAACATAAAATGGGCCTGCTGGATCAAGCTCATGCCCCTCAGGTCCAGTATCCTGTTCACACAGCAGTAGCCAACCAGATGCCCATGGGAAACTGGCAAGCAGGATTCAAGCACAGGAGCACTCTTTTCCTGTGGTTCCCAGCAACTGGTTTCAGAAGACCTCTCTGGCCATGGAGGGGGAACATAGTTATCACGGCTTTTGCTGTTGTTTAGTCATTTAGTCGTGTCCGACTCTTCGTGACCCCATGGACCAGAGCACGCCAGGCACTCCTGTCTTCCACTGCCTCCCGCAGTTTGGGCAAACTCATGTTCGTAGCTTTGAGGACACTGTCCAACCATCTCGTCCTCTGTTGTCCCCTTCTCCTAGTGCCCTCAATCTTTCCCAACATCAGGGTCTTTTCCAGAGAGTCTTCTCTTCTCATGAGGTGGCCAAAGTATTGGAGCCTCAGCTTCAGGATCTGTCCTTCCAGTGAGCACACAGGGCTGATTTCCTTCAGAATGAATAGGTTTGATCTTCAATAGCCATATCTCCTCCAGGAGTTTGCCTAATCCTCTTTTAAAGCCATCTAAGGTTGGTAGCCACCACTGCCTCCTGTGGCGGTAAATTCCCAGCATGAAGGAGCACTTTCTGTAATCTGTCCTGAATCTTCCAACATTCATTTCACATCATACCTGCCTCTTCCTTTCCATTTCAGTAGAGGGCTTGCTACAAACATTATTTAGAACCTGCTGATTTAAAGGATGAATTGATGGCATGGTCTGGAAGGGAAACACATCCCCTCTCCTGCTATTTTCATAGTTTGAAAATAGTGAAGTGACCTGGTCTTCTCCTTCTCCAGTCCTGCTACAGGAGGCATATAAAATTCTTTCTCTTGTTCTTGGTACATGGCCAAATAGCTGAGGGAAGAAGGATGGTAGTGAGCGACTTCTGCAGGAACAGCAACCTCACTGTCTCATAGCAATATTTTCTAATTTTGAGAGAAGTTGTTTTCTCACCCAAGCAGCAACAACAAACCACACTATAATTCCAAAGCTAGGGCTTTTGTAAGAGTGCTTTCAGGCCACATCAAACCATTATCTGCTTTCACACCTACAGTAACTGCATCCCTGATGTAATCTCATTGGCTATTCTTGAGGTGCCCAAAGCTAACTCATGAAGTGTGAGCTTAAAAGCCCACATGAAGAAGTGCAAAATCTTACATATTAGACTATATGCCTGCAGGCAGGTCTAGTGTCCTTTAAAAAAAAATCTGTACAGTGCATCATTGTAGGCATAATTTGTTATACTGTATGGTGCATTAAGGAACCCCATATCAATATTGTGAATGCACAGTGATATCAGAATACTCCATCTTCACTGTAAATATGCAGCACATTGGGGAAACACCATTTTTCACTGGCAAAATCTTCTCGGACATTTAGTCAGTTTCTGCCTGGACACTTTTTGCAGTATTCTGGCTATGTGCAGGAAATTCCGGACGTATGCCAACCCTAAGATGGTTTGGATAAAGCAGCTGTTAAGGCACAGGAGCTCTGCAGTTGAGGTGGGGAGGGACCACTCTAGCAATAACTTGCTTTCTTATACATCCTTCCAATGAATTTTATTGCGTACTTCCAAATGCCTATCCTTCTGTTTGGAAGACTGGCCTCTGTTCTACGTGCAACACAAGTTGGCTCATCAGACAGACTTAGCAGTGGCCACCAGATGGCATCACTGAAACATGTAGTTTTGAAAACACAAATTGCTCGTGGACGTAAAAAATAAAAAGACACCAAATGGAATCCTCTGACACAAACTGTTATTCTTTGATCCCTTGCTTCAGTATTCTCATTCCATCATTATTTTTGGAAGCATAAAATTTCATGCAAAGACCTAACTGATTTTTAATGTTGCAGGTAAATCCCATGGTGCAGTGATTTACAAAGCCATTACATGGGGAAAATGAGGCAATAATAATAATAATAATAATAATAATAATAATAATAATAATAATAATAGGCCCAGAGCCACAGCGCAGCTCTATGGCAGAAAAGCCCTCAATTTTCATAACAATTTGGCTAGTACTTTAGTATACTGTTCTTAATATTAGCACATTTTCATTCAGAATTGTTATTGAGAAACAATGTAGAAGTACCCAGTATATTCTGTCAACTCAAGAGTGCGCACTTATAGTCTAGGTCATAATTAAAATTAGAAGACAATGTGAGAAATAAAAAAAAGTAAAAATGCATTTTAGGAGAATTAGAATTTAATCTTCATTAAACTTTTGTATACTGATATTGGGGCATCAATATACAGGTCTTAGGCTGCACACTTACCTCAGAGCCTTATCAAAGTTAGAAATTTGCTTTTGAATAGGCATATATAGGATTGTGCTGTTAGGCTGCAACTCTGTGCAAGTTGAAAGCAGGCTGATCAGGTAAAAAAGAACACAGGGCACCCACACCTTTAATAGCTGTATAAAAGAGAGAACTTCAGTAACTATTAAAGATACAAGAGCCCTTTCTCCTTTTTTCACCTGGCCACCCTGCTTAGAAGTAATTCAACCCAATGGAACTTACGGTATTTCCAAATTAGCACATACTGTATATTGTTGTTTTCATATTTCTTTTAGTGAATTAAATATTGTTTGTATTTTTTATAATGTGTATAAACAGCATTTATTCAAATATTGTTATATGGCGCGTTTCGAAATACAGAGCCAGCAAGAGCATTTCTGAGCATGTGCAAGGAATACCTCCCTTGCCACTGAATGCTGACTGCCTACAACATCAAGATCTGAGACGAGAGACAGGGGATTCTGGTCAGAGGTTGGGCTTCCAGTCATGCACAGGTATGTTAGATATTTAAGGCACAGCAGTCAGTCAGAATAAAGCAGGCCTACAGTCTCATTGATTTTAGTGGGAGGTATTTAAGCTGTAACTCTCTTTCACTGAAATGAAATGCCTTGGTTGGATCATGCCAGTAGAGATTAAACACCACCTATATATAACACATGTCATATCTTAAAACAGTTTCAACAAGTGACTTAAATATTGGCTCAGTGCTTGCTCTATAAGGGATGATGAACTCTGATGCATTTAATACGATGCTTATGATAAAAGCATCCCCGACTAATGCCAGGTGTTCAAATGATGGACTGAGAAACATATTTTTGCTACAGCCTTTTTGGTTTTGCTCTGTGACTCTGTGGGTAGCCCGAAAAAGGGCAGGGTTTCAGCAGCTAGCGATTTTATAACTAGTAAAGAGGGTCTGGGAATAGCTCTCTTTCCTACGCAACTAGTGTGGAGAGCCTGTTTGCAAGTCATTGGTCCCTCAGCCTGCTAGCCAAGGCTTCTCCTGTTTCTTGAACTTATTTTGGGTAGGGCAGCCAGAAGCAGCATCTCTGTGCATGCCTCCAAGTTGCGCAAAGGACTATGCTAAGTGGTGTCATGCTTGGGGATGCATGAGGGGGGTGTCTGTATTGGAAAATAATATATATGATGAGAATAATATTGGAGAAAACTGGGTATTGAAACTTGCTTAACCTAAATCATATATCCCAGTTTCCAGCGGCCCTTTAAAGTACGCTTCACACAGAGTATACGCAGTCAGAAGTTGACCCGGCTAAGAAAACACCACCAAGAGCGTAGGGAATTATCTCCCTTATATGAAACCCCTTACTAGCTGCACACTTGTAAAAGTATGCAGATGAAAATACAAACGGTTGGGTTTCTTTAACTGAAAAACAAACTGACTCTAAAGAGACTTTAAACTAAAGATAAATGCTTTCTCTCTTAGCAATGTTATCTACCTTCAACCCATTCCAAACCTCCCACAAAACTCCCACAAAACTCCCATTAAACTACCCAAGAATTAACAGTAAACTAGCTTTATAACTAAGCAACTCTCATACTAAGATTCAACTGAGGAATCTCTTAAACTGAGAACAACAGAGAGTGATCTACTTAGAGATGAATCAAACTGAAAGATCTAACTAAGAGATACAGAAGGCTTTCTGGCAGAGCCTTATATACAAAAAGCAGAGCCCACGCCTGTGAGCAATTAACAGAAACACCGGCACCTGTTTCTCTTAAACAGACAGTATTTACCGTGTTTCTCATATTATAAGACATGTCTTATATTTATTTTTTCCTCAAAAAAACACACTATGGCTTATTTTCAAGGGATGTCTTATTTTTTTCCTCCTCCTCCTGCCGCGGCCGGCTTTGCTGCTGTGCCTATCACTATGTCTTATTTTCGGGGTATGGCTTATATTCCTTGAATGCTTAAAATTCCTGCTATGGCTTATTTTATGGGTATGTCTTAAAATATGAGAAACAGGGTACATTAGACCGGCTCTAAAGTAACTTGACTATTCAAAAAATCCAACAGTCTGATGATTTGGGACAGTATTAGCAAATGGCAATGACCTAGAAGGGTGTGCCTTTTTGTGAAAAAAGGCCTTCGAGATCGAAGCTGTCATTCCTGCCATGTTCCCTTGCTCCTGCCTGCAGTGCGCCGGGATGCCTTTCAGATCTTTCGTCAAACATCTCATCAACATCGAACAAGGTAACAAGTGAGTCACATAATTAAATGTTCATCTTCTGCTTAAGCTTTTCACTCAGCGGCGAATCTCCTCCTTTACTGGTTGCCAGTTTCCTGGAATTTTAAGCCCTTTTACAGGTTTTGAATAGTCCACCCTTTGTCTCAGACGGCAGCATATGATTCACGGTCTTGATGATTGCAAGTGTTGGCAGTGCAGCAGGCTTGTAAAATGTCAGCTGTTGCACAAAGGTCTAATTGAATGGGAGGCAGAATGACAATGGCCTCTCCTCCCCTTTAAGTACTACTGTGGCCACCACTGAACCCTTCCTGCCCTAAACACTTAAGAAAACACAGGAAGGCCAAAACACCAGTGATTTTGCACCTGTGAGACACATACGCTGCCTATTATGGTCTTGACTTCCTGAAAAATGAAACGCTGGAGATTTTTGCATAACGTACTTTCCTTAAGAAACGAAAGACAGCCTCTCTTATACAGCTCTGATAAAACAGCTGACAACTTAGCCGAAACCAGGGGGAATGAGAGACAGAGATCTGTATCGAACAGCTCCATATATCCATTCCTGTGTCTTTGGGAATCAGCCTTCCCCAACTGGGTGCCCTTCAGAGGTTTTGCACTACAATTCCCAACAGCCCCAGCTAGCAGTTAATAAGTATTTTAAATAAAAGCAATAAAATATTTATATAAAAGGAATCACGGAGTTCACATTCTCCTGGTCATTCTGACCGGTCTGTAGTAACCTGGAGCACGCTCAGGGCTGTAAAATTCTGAAAAACATGGGTCAATGATTTTAACTCAACTTGGATTTCTGTAGAGTTTAGTCATATTAGAACTCCTGTTGTTAGTGTCAGCAGGAGATAGATCTGGCCCTCTGTCTCTCGCTTGATTATGGTCTCCTGTACAAAATGTTTTGCAGTGAGTAGTTCAGGGATGTGCAGAACATTTGCTATGGATGTTGAAACGATCCTCTGCTTAGATTCAAACTTTAAAGCTGACTTTCTCAAAAGAACAAAGAGGCAGCAGGATGTAATGAGCACCCAATGGTAGTAAACTACTTCCTTTATCTCTAATTTGCCCCTTTATTACTTTGTCTTTGTTCTTCTTTTTTTTACAAGGAGGGAATTCATACTAATATTGCAAATTTAAGGATGGAAGCAACAAAGGCAGTCTTTTGAGGGTTGTTTTTTAGTCCTAGCAGGTCTGTCTGGTTCTAGGAGACTAAAACTGGCATATTTAAAAGGGTCTTATCTGCCAAGTTTCAAAACATCAATTTATTTATCAAATATATGATCCAAATACTCTGGATCCACATACTTCATACATAGACTGTGCATGTATTATTATTAAATAAAAATGTGTGCTTTGTTATTTAAAGAAGAGGTGGGATGGTTTACACTTGCTTCAAAGCCCTTCCCAGATGTGCAGAAGTTTGCAGGAATGACTTACTGGTGAGGAAAAGGTACTCTGTACATACTCATGGCGTATATCAGTTTTCACATACAAATAATAATAGTTATTATTAAACAGGAAATTGAAAACAACAGTGCCTGATCATAAAAGAGACTTCAGAAACAGTTGCATTTGTAACATTCTGAAAGTCATATTACATGGTCATAAATAGCTACCTGGTGGACATGCTATGAACATCTGGGTGAGAATTAAGCTATACAATGTCCTAAACTCCAGGAAATTTGGAAGCCTCCACCTGAGGTTTCTCTCTGTGGTCTCTGTGGTTCCAAAAAAAAAAATGGCTTGACTGTTTATAGCTGTGCCAACCTATGCATATTTACTTGGAAATAAATCCCAGTGGGTTCAGTGGGATTTACTCCTCAGTAAATGTGTATACGATTGCATCCTGAATCCTATTGATGTGATTGCAGTTTTTAGCTTCTACTAAGTTTTGGCTCTGGGATGCGGGTGGCACTGTGGGTTAAACCACAGAGCCTAGGGCTTGCCGATCAGAAGGTGAGGTCCTGTTGCTTGGTCCCAGCTCCTGCCAACCTAGCAGTTCGAAAGCATGTCAAAGTGCAAGTAGATAAATAGGAACCACTACAGTGGGAAGGTAAACGGTGTTTCCATGTGCTGCTCTGGTTCGCCAGAAGTGGCTTTGTCATGCTGGCCACATGACCTGGAAGCTGTACGCCGGCTCCCTCGGCCAGTAAAGCGAGATGAGTGCCACAACCCCAGAGTCGGTCACGACTGGACCTAATGGTCAGGGGTCCCTTTACCTTTACCTTTACCTTTGGCTCAATTTGTTTAGAAGCCATATCTTCTGACCCAGAAGCCCAGTCTCCTGATCCCAGATGTGTGGGAAGTACTGTATTTCTCTCTGTGATGAAAGCAATACATTCTGCACTAGTTCAGAGGCACTTTCTTCTTTGTTGCATTTTGCAAGCTGAAGACAAGTTCTCTGGCTAAGCCCTGATCCAAATTACATCTCAGTTCTTTTCTTCTTGCTATTTCTCTCTTGGTTCACATTGCATGGTGAGCAGCCAGAAGCAAAATGGCCTTTGCAGAGAGAGAGAGATAAGAAAGCGGAAGCTACAGTTGACTCAGCACTAGCATTGTGGTCCAGTTTGCTAAAGATCTTGATTTATCTATCAAGCCTAAACATGCCATCCGCTTCCCTCAACTCATCTTTATTTTCAATCTCTGCTGCAGGAAGAGGCTTTAAAGGCAGATCTATGAAACTGTTCTAATGGTGTTTAAAATAAATGGTATTTTGGATGTTTTCCCTCTGAGTGGTGGTGGTGGTGGTTATTACCTGCCCTTCACCATAAAGTCCCAGGTGGGTTACAACTATTTAAAATACAACATTAAAAGCAGTCTTAAAATAAAATATTTTAAAAATACAATAACAAAGAACAAAGTGGGTCCTGCAAATATACAGGTCAGGTACATTCCACAGCAATGGACATATACCGGGAAATCTAATAAACATTTGTGAATAACACAAGGACAGTGACCCAATGAAAGGGTGTTTAGTTCACAAATCTGCCATTTTAATAAACGAAATGAGTAATCAGTTACAGTTAAATGAATTTGCATATTACTAAACACTAATTATTTGTACCTTTTGGAGATACTTAAGGCAGGATCGGGTGGCGCTGTGGGTTAAACCACAGAGCCTAGGGCTTGCTGATCAGAAGGTCAGTGGTTCGAATCCCCACGACAGGGTGAGCTCCCGTTGCTCGGTCCCAGCTCCTGCCAACCTAGCAGTTCGAAAGCACGTCAAAGTGCAAGTAGATAAATAGGTACCACTACAGTGGGAAGGTAAACGGCGTTTCCGTGTGCTGCTCTGGTTCGCCAGAAGCGGCTTTGTCATGCTGGCCACATGACCTGGAAGCTGTACGCCGGCTCCCTCAGCCAATAACGCGAGATGAGCGCCACAACCTCAGAGTCGGTCAAGACTGGACCTAATGGTCAGGGGTCCCTTTACCTTTTTAAGGCAGTATAAGTGGATATACAATTCGTTGAACAAAAACTGCCTTCCATTGTTAGTAGAAAGGTTGTTGTTATGTGTTCTTTACCCCTTTTTACAGCAGAAACAAAGTAGCCTCACCATCCCACAAAAAAGAAGTTGAAAATGCTTAAACCCACAGCTCCAGCAATTAAAACTTTCCCAGGTTGAAACTTGCCCCGACCCAATAATTTATTCAATGTAGGTAACTGAGACTGTCATTCCTATGAACACTTAACAAAAAGTAAATGCTGTGGGACACTTCTGAATTTTGGATCTTGCTGCATTCCACTGATAAAACATATTAATTGTTGCAGCCCTAATCATGACTTTCAGCTTCAGAACCCACTGGTATATTTTCACTTTATATTTCTAGCAATAAAAAGCCACCATGTCTTTAAATCCTCCATCATAGGATATTTCACTGACTGTTCCTTCTCTTTGCAGTAAATGTATAAGGGACAGGAATATTAAACCTCTATCCTAAACAGATACTGCTAGACTGCCTATCCTAAAGAGCAGCTGGTTGTCTTAGAAAAAGCTGTCCATCCACTCCCAGGCAACTTGCTTAGAATTTCTAATAGCAATGTGTACATCATCTGAAAATGTCTGGAAGGTGGAAATTACTTGTACGTGCTGGGGACAATGTTCCATTAGCAGCAATTTATTATCCTTAAGAGCCTCACAGGAGCATTTATTAACACAACAGAACACAGACATTCACAATCTGTTGTAGTATCACATTGCATTTGCCCATTTGTGAATCAGCACTATATTGCTCGTTTTATTTCTAGACCATTTTTTCTATTTCTTAAAATCTGTCCTAAATCCATAGGACCAATTGAGGGAAGGGAGGGTAGTGGTATTAATCCTGTGACAAAAAAAATTGCCATAATTGAGAAAATACACAAAGCAGGCACATGACATTACCTTTGGTGTGAGTGCTTATAAAATGCATGCCTTTTCCAGCGATATTTTAATCACATTCGACTAAGCTAAGGAACAGTTTTCAATTCTATGTAAAAAGCTTTGAGAACTTGTTTAAAAAGCAGTATAACTATTCTGTATGAATGTATGAATTCTGTATGAATATATGAATTCTGTATGAATGTATGAAGTCTGTATGAATAAGACTGCAATCCTACACTTATATGAGTTCAATAGGGTCTGCATGCATAGGATTGCACAGCAGGTTTCAGGTAGGGTTTGCTGCAAGACCACCAACCACTGTCCTGTGGATGAAAGAGTATCTGTGTGGGAACGCAAGCAATGTGTACATCCAAACATATTGGCTTGGAGCCTAAGAAAAGTTAACCTAAGGACATTCAGGGAGGCGAAATTTCCCATTCCTCCCTCCCAGCTGCAGGCAGCTGCAAGGCTTTTCAGAGGTTGGGGAACCCGCCTGAACCACATGGCAGGAGGTGTCAGGAAGGGCTGCTAAAGTGCAGAAGGAACGGGAAAGGTTCCTTCTGTGACTTAATTTTAGGGCAGCAGGAAGGGGCGTAGCAAACAGGAAAGTTTCATACTGTAAGCTTTCTTAAGTTAACCCTGCCCCCCATGGCCCTCACACACCTTCCCTTCGTATTGTCTCCTGTCCCTCCTAATTTTTTAATTTAAAATTTATGGGCTTTGCTTTTTCTTTATTTGAAGGGGCTGCCTTTGCATGGGGGTGGTTTGCCTGCTTTTTTATCTGGGCTTTATTTGTTTTGGGTAGCTATGTTTTCCCTCTTTTTTTGGTGGTTCTGAGCATCACCAGTTGTAATTTTGTGAGATAGGTATTTTGTGTGCCCTGAACAGTTCCTTACATTTCCAAACAAGTCTCCAAGCCTCTGAAGGTTGGAGATTGCTGGGTTAACTTACTTTAGGATTCAGGTGATTGTCATTACAGGTATACCAGTTTAACTGATATAACTGTCCAGGCTTATCTATTGTATCCTGGGAATTATAGTCTGAAGAAGACACTGACAATTTCCTCTTAGAGATCCTCTTTCCACCCCCATAAAGGATTCATTGGAGAGATAATTATGGTTAAACCAACTGCTATCAAGCCAGTTGTCTGTGGGAAGAGCTGTGAAAGAACCAGCCTGATGTAGACATTGATACATGCTCAACTTTTGGGTCAGATCTGGCATGCTTTGGGGGGGGGAAGGGTTGTTCTTGAGTCTTGAACATCTACATGTGGAAGCCCACATTATCTGACACTCTGCACTTTAGTCAATGTCTTGATGAAGCATGTTTGCAAGCCTCTATGGACCTACTGAAGCCAGCTAGAGAACTTTTATATTAAAAAAACAGTATATAAACTTCAAAGGAATAAACAAACCAGTCACTATGAGAGCTCAGCTAGATCTTATAGGGGAGACCTGATATTATATCTTTCCACATAGTTTTCTTTTCCTAAAAGCAAACCTTGGGCTGGATTTGCATCAGAACCATGGCACAGAAGAGGTTGTTCGAACCCTCTCCCACCACCCACCAGAGCCTCCCTATCCAACTCCTTATGTAAGAAAATAACATGTAGGGAGATCCAATAGCAGATCTCCCATGTTATGTCTGGTTTGGTCCTTAAGTCTATAAATTTGAATGAATTTGGAAAACTCATCTGTTTTAAAAGCGGAAATTCAGTATCTGATTCAAACGAGCCCCAATTTCCCCCATGGATCTCATTTGAGATACTCATGTATATACAAAACACAAAACGTTATGGTATGAGACATAATTATAATCCAGCATCTAATTCACATTTAGCATTGTAGCTGCCACGATGGTGGTGTTTTGGCATTCCTATATTCTTTTGCTTTAACCTTGTTGCCTTGGCTTATTTATCACTGATCCTAAATATCTGTGTGTATGTGTGTGGACAGACACACACACACCTGTGTCTATACATGCACTGATTTCTCAGTCTACTTCGTGCATCCAGTTAAGCAGTCTCTTCCCCATGAAAGCTCATGCCACAGCAAATCAATTCATCTCTAAGTTGCCACTGCACTTTCTGCCTTTTTCGATGCTCATGGAAAGTTTGCTTTGTACCTTCCTTTCTACCTCTGTGCTCCTGACGAAAACTGTTTATGGGCTGAAGGCAAGATGTGACATTTTCTTTTCAAAGTTCAGGGCCCAGAGGAGCACAGATGACTGTTTCCCTTTCTTAGTTTGCCCAATGCACAGTTAAGCTACATGTGCTTGTCAAATGAACACAGAGGGGTGCACCCTGATGTAGCCAATATTTAACTCTGAGGAAGCATATTGCTATTTTTATTTTTATTTTTATTTTTTTTAAAATGTGGACCGTTGCACACGGGTCATCATGCAAACATAATCACATTTGAAACATAGATCTATAGTTGCATCCATTTGTACTTCCACTATGCCTAGAAGGTGGTATTTACTGCTCGGTGCTTAGAAAACTAAATGCCAAAAGGTTTCAGGAACAGTGTAAACAGTCAATATAAACACAATTTGCATGTAATGACTGGATTCCTCTAACCTCAAGGGATGGGAAGATTATTTGTCAGATGCCTTTTTGTGAGAGACAAATTTCCAGAAACAAATAATTAGGTTTGTAACACTGCAGTCAGTGTGGCTTCTTATTGATTATGAAGCTAAAGCAAAGTTGCCCTCAAGGCTGTGTCAAGTGTTAACGGAATACTAGGTTTGAAAAGACAGATAAAACAATGTGAGATTTAGCCTGGTTGTTGTGGGATGCAAAGGGTTAAGTGCAGTCAAGTCACAACAATCCCTAGATAGTCCACTTGGAGGACTGAGGAGGAGGATATGACTAAGCGTAGTTTCCTCTTCCTTCACATGCAAATGAGTTGAGGAAGTGGCAGATAAATCCTGAAGGAAACAGCCATTTTCTCTCTCTTGGACCAGACCTCTTGGACTACACACATCTTAGTGAGTCTCTCCCTCAAGGCCTCCAGCCTAGAGAGAGAGATGAGATGGAGTCTCACTTCTTATAAGTGAACTTCACAATGTATATATTACCTTTTAACTAAGCAAGTCTACCTCTTGAGTGTGCTGTACCTCGAGATGCTTGTAAGTAAACATCTTTTATACTTTTAAGAGCATTGTGTTGTGTCTTTTCTTTTAAGAGGGAAAAAGGGGAAATACCAGGAAAATACACTTTATTTTAGTGGCTTAAATCAAGCCTGCGCAAACGTTCTTCTGCTGTGTATTTTGCAAAAGGGGAATGTTTTACTCTGCTAAAGTTTTGTGCTTGCTAGCGCAAGCGGGGATAGGATATATTAAACAATATCTCCTCATCCACATTCCTGAACATTCCCACATAGGGTTATTGCGGCCCAGAGTTGCGTATTTTGTGTATTTTTGAAGGATTGATTTGGATTGTGATTTTGAACTCTGTAGGATTTTTCCAGTTAGGATTTCCTGGTTGAGCACATGGTCTCTTTGTTCTGCAGTGTGCTTGGGGGATTAACTACCCCTCCCCTCCCTCAGAGTTTACAGCACTGAGAAAGCTCAGAGGTAGTGAAGATATTTTTGAGATTTTGAATTTGATTTTTGAAAGATTTTTGAATTTTGGAAATTTTTGAAGTTTTAAGATGGCAAGCTCCAGTTTTGATAGTGAGGCAAGACCAAGTTTTATGCTGCTGGATGACAATAATTTTGTGCAGTGGAAGCAGCGCGTTTTAGTTTATCTTGCTGCTAGGCGTGTTCTGCAGGCCATTAAGGAAGAAAAGCCTACAGGAACCGATGCAGAAGCTTTAGCTAAGATAGAAGCTTGGAGTATTAAAAATGATGAAGCCAAGCACATAATTTTGAGCAGTTTGAGGAATGAGCATCTATCAATGATAAATTTTGAAGATGATGCATCTAAGATCCTAGAGGACATTGAACGCATTTATGCACAATCTACAGAGAGTTCCTATAGATACTTGTTGGATAAGTTACTCAAGTTGAAGATGAATTCTAGAGAAGAGTTTACAGAGCATTTTAAGAATTTTTCTGAGATTGTTCAAAGAATTGCCCTTACTCCCAGAGCCTTTGATGATGTGACTAAAGTAACGTTTATGCTTGCATCATTGGGACCTACGTTTGCTCCATTTAAAAGTATAATGGATCACACAAAGGATTTAACTTTTAATGAGCTTATCAACCATTTAAGAGAGGAATGCAGAGATAGCCTTGATTCTCAAGAAAGGAATCCAAGGAGGAAGGATAGCAGCTATGCATCCAAGCATTTTGGAAAGTCCAGACAGACATCTAGAGAAATAATTTGTTTTAAATGCAATGGGAAAAACCACATAGCAAGGAACTGCAAGAGTCAAAATGGGGATAAAGTTGAATCCCACCCCTCAAAACCACAAGGTGTTAAGAAGGGGAGTCATGAGCAAACCATGTTGATGCAGGAGAGGAGTTTAGCTGTCCAGGATTGTGAAAATAAGCGCAATAAGTGGATTCTTGACAGTGGAGCGAGTTCTCATTTCTGTTATGAAAAGGAGTATTTTAATGAGATTAATGGGGATGAAACCTCTGAAATTGAGATTGCTGATGGCAACATTGTAAAGGCAATTGGTTCAGGAACTGTGAATTTGAAATTCAACGTAGATCATGAAACAATTAATACTAAGATAACTGAAGTTAAGTTTGCACCAAAGCTTAATTGCAACTTACTCAGCGTGTCCAGTTTGGACAGGAAAGGTTTTAAAATTACATTTGAAAAAGGACAATGTATTGTGACTAAGCATGATGAAGTTTATGTTCAAGGCACACTAAAGGATGGTGTATATGAGCTTAATGTTTCAGAGAACCAGCAGAACCAGTCTGCAAAGGTGGCGCAACCAAGTCAAAAGGACGAAGGAAGTCTGGAACTCTGGCACAAGAGACTTGGACACAGAGACACCAACGTTATTCTGGAACTACAGAAAGGTGATCTTGTGAGAGGTCTGCAGGTAAAGCAAAGCAACACAAATACACCAACATCAAAATGTATAACTTGTGTTAGTGAGAAAGCAACTAAACCTTCTTTCCCACGTTGTGCAGAGAAGAGAAGCACTAAAGTATTGGACATTGTCCATACAGATCTATGTGGACCAATGAATGTGTCTTCTCTAGGAGGTAATAAATATATTTTGATATTTTTGGACGATTTCTCGAGATTCTGCGTAGCCTACTTTATCAAGGAGAAGAGTGAGACAGTGGAATTGTTCAGGGACTATCTTAACATGGTCAAGAACAAGTTCCAGCGAGCCCCTTCCATTTTAATGTCCGATAATGGTGGGGAATTTTGTTCACATGAGATGCAGGCCGTCATGGCTAGAGAAGGCATATCACACGTGACCACAGTTGCCTACACACCCCAACAAAACTCAATTGCAGAGAGGAAATTTAGATCCATTTTGGAAATGACAAGGTGCATGCTAAAGGAAGCTAACTTGTCACACAGGCTGTGGGGTGAAGCGGCTCGTTGCTCAGTCTATCTTCAGAACAGACTGCCCACAAAAGGCGCAGAGCGCACACCATTTGAACTTTGGCATGGAAAAGCCCCAAATTTGTCACATATACGTGTATTTGGAAGTTTGTGCTACTATCATGTGCCCAAGGAGCACAGACACAAACTTGATTCCAGAGCGAAGGCAGGGATCCTAGTTGGGTACGCTTCTGGAGGAAAAGGATATAGAGTCTTGGATCCGCAAACTGGCAAGACAAGTTCGCAGCA
Source organism: Zootoca vivipara (assembly GCF_963506605.1). Lineage (NCBI taxonomy): Eukaryota > Metazoa > Chordata > Lepidosauria > Squamata > Lacertidae > Zootoca > Zootoca vivipara. Next base: position 52,429,393 of record NC_083280.1, read on the forward strand.
TGTAATTTACTTCGATGAGCAAGGCAAAGTTGATACAAAGGACACTGCCATTGATTGTTCCAAGGAGCCACAGGATGAGGAATTTGTGATTTTTCCTTTTGAACCAATACAAAGTACTAATCCAACTTCTAGTGTCGTAGCACCCCCTATAGGTGACACCCGAGAAGACGTGGAGGTCCAGGCCCCTGGCAGCACCAGAGACGAAGATGATGACGAGCAGCTGTATGGGGATATGCCACTGCTGGAGGAGGATGAGGAAGCTGATGCGGTCGAAAGACCAGAGGTCAGACGCTCATCCAGAACCAACAGAGGTGTTCCACCATTACGGCTGTCCTACCTTACAAGGTCGGCGTCTCCACAGGAACCTTCCAAATGGGAAGAGATAGAGAGGATGCCACCAGATGAAGCCAGTCTCTGGAGGAAAGCTGCTCAGGAGGAGATAGATGCACTTCATCGGAACAGGACCTGGACACTCACAGAACTACCTCCTGGTAAGGAAGCAATTGGAAGTAAATGGGTGTTCAAGGTTAAAAAGGGTTCAGAAGGGGAGGTGCAACGCTACAAAGCTAGGCTTGTGGCACAAGGTTTTTCCCAGAAGTATGGAGAGGATTACGATCAAGTGTTTGCACCGACAGTTCGATACAGCAGTGTCAGACTACTTTTAAGTATTGCAGCATCTAAGCAAATGTCAGTTTACCATATTGACATTGCGACAGCCTTTCTTCACGGCGAAATTTCTGAGCAGATTTATATGAAGCAGCCCAAAGGTTTCATTAAACCAAATGAGGCACATCTAGTGTGCAAGCTGCAGAAAGGACTTTATGGTTTGAAGCAAGCAGCGAGGGCTTGGAACCAGAAACTCCATGAGATGCTGGTGCAGCTTGGGTACAAGCAAGGGACTGCTGATAAGTGCTTGTACACCAAACAAAGGAATGGACAGTTTTCGTACATTTTAGCCTTTGTTGACGACCTTTTAATTTCTACGTCAAATGAGAAAGACTATAAAGACATAGTCAAACACCTCAACAGGGAAGTAGAGGTCAAGGAACTTGGAAAAGTGAAATACTACTTGGGAATTCAAGTTGAGAGAGAAGAGGATGGATCGTTCTTACTCAGCCAAAGGCAAAAGATAACTGAACTGATTGAAAGCATGCAGATGCAGGACGCACACCCAGTTGCGACACCGATGGCCACAGACTTCTTGAAGAATCAACAAGGTTCGAAGTTGCTGCCAAACAACACGCAATACAGGTCAGCGGTCGGCAAACTTTTGTATTTGGTTACCACATGCAGACCTGACCTGGCAAGTGCAGTGGGGATCCTAAGTAGGAAAGTAAGTTGTCCCACTGAGCATGATTGGGCTGGTGTTAAGAGGGTTGTTCGTTATCTAAAGGGAACCATGGACTGTAAATTAAAACTGCCAGCCGTCAGAGACCCTAAACTGCTTGGGTATACTGACGCGGATTGGGCTGGGGATAATAAGGATTATAAGTCCACCAGTGGTTATGTTTTTATGTATGGGGACGGAGCTATTGCATGGGGCAGCTATAAACAGAAATGTGTAGCTTTATCGTCCACAGAATCTGAGTACATTGCGGCTTCGGAAGCTTGCAGAGAGATCCCCTGGCTGGATCAGCTCCTGAAGGACTTTGGCGTGCCAAGAACGGGACCTGTCAGCTTGATGGAGGACAATCAGAGCAGTATGAAGCTGACACAAAGTGAAAAGTTCCTTGCACGCACCAAACACATTGGGGTCAGGTACCACTACATACGCCAGGTGATCGAGGATGGACTTGTTGAAATGTGTTACTGCAACACTGACCAGATGACTGCAGATGTCCTAACAAAGCCCCTGCCAAGAGAGAAGTTCCAGGATCTTCGTGGCAAGCTGGGACTCTTGGGTGGTTGATTAAAGTTATTTATGTATGTTTTTGTGTATGTTGTGAATTGCCTGAGAAGGGGTTTGTGGGATGCAAAGGGTTAAGTGCAGTCAAGTCACAACAATCCCTAGATAGTCCACTTGGAGGACTGAGGAGGAGGATATGACTAAGCGTAGTTTCCTCTTCCTTCACATGCAAATGAGTTGAGGAAGTGGCAGATAAATCCTGAAGGAAACAGCCATTTTCTCTCTCTTGGACCAGACCTCTTGGACTACACACATCTTAGTGAGTCTCTCCCTCAAGGCCTCCAGCCTAGAGAGAGAGATGAGATGGAGTCTCACTTCTTATAAGTGAACTTCACAATGTATATATTACCTTTTAACTAAGCAAGTCTACCTCTTGAGTGTGCTGTACCTCGAGATGCTTGTAAGTAAACATCTTTTATACTTTTAAGAGCATTGTGTTGTGTCTTTTCTTTTAAGAGGGAAAAAGGGGAAATACCAGGAAAATACACTTTATTTTAGTGGCTTAAATCAAGCCTGCGCAAACGTTCTTCTGCTGTGTATTTTGCAAAAGGGGAATGTTTTACTCTGCTAAAGTTTTGTGCTTGCTAGCGCAAGCGGGGATAGGATATATTAAACAATATCTCCTCATCCACATTCCTGAACATTCCCACAGTTGTTAGCCGGCTTTTATTTTGCTTGACAGAGCCTCTCTTCTTGTTAGAGTAACGAGACATGGCAATAGAGGCCTTCCTTTCAGGGCGCAGAATGGGAAGCAGTGTGTGTCTGTGTGTGTATAATGATATAGGCAGCTGCTCCTGAAACCATTGGCCATTAATATTTCCCCATTGAATGGATTGCCTGACAAAGTTTAAATGTTGTGTTTTTAAATTCCATTGAGGTTGCATTGTTAGTGCTTTATATGATTCCTCGGAAGAAAACTTTTTATGGTGTCAAAACGATGCAATGGAAATTACAAGAATGGGATTATACTTGGCCGAAGCAGAATTTAACAGGAGAAAAAGATCGACACAGGAATCCAGACAAGGAGTAGAGAACAGGGGAAATGATTTGGAAAAGCACTGTACAGGTCAAGAGTCCATGGAATAAAGGCAGTATTTTAGGAATTAAATATAACATAAGAGAAATCAGGTGGGTAGCCGTGTTGATCTGACATAGTTGAAACAAAATTTAAAAATTCCTTCTAGTAGCACCTTAGAGACCAACTAAGTTTGTCATTGGTATGAGCTTTTGTGTGCATGCACACTTCTTCAGATACGAGAAATCAGTTCTCTGAGTGCTGGTCCTTAGCTAGCCACAATGGCAAATCACAAGAGGGGAAGTTTTGATAGGGTTGGAGCATCTCCATGGTTTGTAGACCTTTTAAATTATAGTATCTTATATCTGGCACTTTGTTTTATTATATTATTGGACTGGTTAAAGGCGTGTTAATCTTGACATGAACTTGTGTGACTGCTCTGTATAGTGTTGTGTTATATTCTTTAAAAAAATATTCTTATTACAAACCTGAAATAAAAACATCCCCCCCCCAACCAAGGGGAAAACTATATCTATCTAAAAACAGCCCAGCGGGCATGTGATGCTAACTTTTTCTAAGGGAAAACAGAGAGGTGCGAGGAAGAGATAATGGAACTTAAACATTCCATGCCACAAACATTCTGTTGCAGATCCCACTAGTTCAAAACAATATATTTAGCAAAAAAGTTGGGATGAGGAGTGGGGTTGCTGACTTCTCATCCTGACTCAGTAGTTTTGCAAGGTCAGTTTTGAAAGTTGTTCTAAAAGAACAGGAGACTGAAGTGGTAGAATTATGGGTGATAGTATGTCAGGCTGCAGGTGGACCTTGTATTTTAAACCCTTCCCTGTGCAAAAAGCTTGCTGGGTGCAGTGAACAGTAGCACCTAAGCTATTTTGCTCTATGGAAGGAGAAACTAGTTTTCTAGGTTTTGAAAGGTGGGAGCATTAAAAATGCAAAGCTCCCCCAAACCTAATGGTGGCATATTTATGCCATTTTAATGGAACCATGGAATGAATTGCACATCCACAATAAAGTGTGCGGCATTTGAGAACATTTGTAGAGTTATTAAGGGGAAAAAAGTTTATCCCTACTGTGTTTTTAATTTTTCAAAGGATTATTATCAGACACACAAAACCAAAACATTTCACAAATCAGCAAACATTTTCATAATAATTGCTTTGCATTAGCCTTTCCACTAAAAAGCTTTACAGTCATAGTTCCAGTAGATTAAAACCAAGTTCTAATGTAGATAGAAGCAAATCTGCATTTGTAAATTAATATTAAATGTTCACCTAAATAAGGTGAGGCTTAAAATCAACTACTTTGAAAACAGTAATTCAGTGCTTGAATTGTTATGATTAATTTTGACTAAATTTTGGGGATGCTAGGAAGTGTGATATGTTAAGGATGAATGAAACACACAGGAAGACCCAAGCAAAATAATCTGATTATTATTCTAAATTTACTCGGGTCTGTCATAACCTGTTCTGCAAGGGTCCAAGACATTATTCAAGGGAAATTTAGCAGTTAGGGTCACATATACCGTAGTCACACTTAGTACAGTCACAATGTTTCCAAGTTTGAGTAACCAGATCAGCACCTGAGAGAGCTCCCAGTGAGCCAAGCCTGGCAGAAGTTTCTTCCCTCATTGGATAACATGGGAAGATGTTAACACAGCAAGTTGTTATTCTCCTTGGATTTTAATGGTATTTCCTCAACTCCTCAATTCTAATTGTTCATAAATCCTACAACCAGGAGTTGGTGATATGTGAGGGCTTATAATCACATGCAAACCGTGTGCTGTTATAAGATAGTTTTCCCAAAGGCCACTTTCTGCTCGTGGAAAGACTCTCTAAAGGCCACTTGCCTGGTTTTGTATTCTTAAGGTTTTGTGCGGTTGTGCGGGGTTGTGCGGTTGGTAGTTCATGCTCTGACAATGTGGTTATGTATTTTGGCTGGGACAGTGCAAAAAAGGGTACCAAAGGACCCCACTTTGAGACAACACCCAAAAACCTTCTGCTCATCTGCAACATCCTCCATGCCTTGTAAGAACCCACAGCCAGGGGTCATGACACACATAAATTACTATAATTTCTCAAAATTCCAAAATTTAGGTTATTCCTAAATTTTGTTGCACATTCTCAGGGCTGCAGAGTATCTCATATATTCTCAAAATTGCTTCACTTTATAATACAATTTCATCTGAAGCCACACTGCATCGTTTTGATGTTTTGAACTTCCTTTTCCTCTGACTCTCAATGGAGCAGAGGTCACTTGGGAGTAAACATTCAATATTTTAAGTGTGTCTTAAGTGCAAAAATGTGGTCTTGTTGGGATGGACAAAATTATAGGAAAAGACTCGAAAATGTTGCAATAAATATGGCATGCTGTTATATTGAAAATCCTAAATTACCAAAAACGTCCAGAATGAACATACAGAGTTTCCTCAAAAAACAGTATGGATTTCAGTAAGGCTACATGAATTTCCAGAACAGCTTACTGATGCAGCCATAGTATTTGAGTATGATTTTACTATTGATGGATTTTGGCTGTAGTCGTATTATTTGAAATTGAGATTACAATTATAATATAAATATTGTGCAGAGAGAATAACAAAATGTTGCCATATTGTTCCACAGATACCCTCTGGATAATGAAATGATAACTTTGGAATGATTTCTATAGAAAAAGAGAGAGAGAGAGAGAGATGTGAGTAGCATCCAGGAGCTGTTTGGCACACCTTTGTCTTTTCTGTGAGCAGACATCTATTTTCTTCCTTCTCATTTAAAGATTCTCATCATAACTTTGACTAGTAGGAGCATCACTGTGACGCAAAGCCTAATGATGTTGGAGATCTTGGCTGAACTGTGGCCATCAGAGGAGGCTGTTAACAGAAGTACTTTAAAATACTTCATCTATATTTCTTTTGTTTTAGCATCAAATGTTAAATGAACCACATCAAATAAGAACAAAATAGCACTTCTGCCCACTTAATGGGCTAACTGCACTGGAAAGCGCCCAGGGCAGCGTGCAGTTACGCTTCAAACACATCTTCACTCACTGATAAGATCCAGACCAGACTATAATGAAATTAACAGTGTATATCACTGGCCCTAGCACACATACACACTTCCTAAAGAATCAGATTAAAACAAGGGTAGTATCCAACTAAGTTCTACTTAGAGTAGACCATTGAAAATAACATACCTACATTTGTCATACCCATAGATTTCAGCCAACCTTTTCGGATAATTATTGTCTCTTAAAGTGATTTATGTCATGTGGGTGGGGGAGGGGGAAAATAGCTATTTTTATTCAGGCTTACAAACAAAATGAATGCACACTGTGGAAGGAGAGTGGAGGGGAAAAGTAGAGGAGAGAGATCAATGTGAAAAGATCAGAATTTCAGCAGAAAGTTAAAGTATACAGTATGCCCTGACTGGAAATGAAGTTGTATGACTGCCCCCAAACCCTTTGCAGGCACAAATAATATTGAAAGGGGGATTGTGTATGACTGTCCTAATAGTATGCCTTGTGAGCACAGATAACCATGAATGCACAATAAAAAGGACACATGGAAGGGCCCTTAATTCACATGGATACTTGTGAATAAACAGTTTGTCCAAATGCCCATGCATGTTCTGCTGTGGCAATGGAAACCTGTCCAAATTGACCTTTGGATGCTACCACAATGCAAGTATTAATAACATATCTGTGCACAAATAAGTTCTCTCAGAAACAATTTCAACCATTTGTGCCTAAGGTACTGACAAGATCCCTTTTAATATATATTGGCTTTTTGTATCTGGCGGTGAGAATGTCAGCTCCTTGGAGGCAAGGAGGGCTTGAGAGACTAAGAAAGCCGACGATTTAAACTTGAGCAATACTAAATAGCCATTGTCAACATGGACTGCAGTGAGATGGGGCAAAGAATAACAGTCTATAGATCAGAAGGCCTTTCATGTCACGATGTTCGTAGTGCAGTATATTCTGTCACAAGCAAATTTGTTCCTCTCCATTCTATCTACAAAACATTTGGAAATACAACTGAAGGCTAATTCTGCTTTGATGTTCTATGAAAGCCCAATTCCTTTTTCTTCTGATGCAATATTTCTATTGATGTTTCATTAAAATGCATTAAAAATGTGATTCCCTATCACCAAAGCAATATCTACACAACTCTTCATTTTTGATGGACTAGGACTTCAAACACAAATGTAGTTACACATATGTTTACAGTTAAACCTTCAACTTGAAATGCATGTCTGTCCCCCTCACTCTGGTCAGGTTTTGTACATAAGGAGGTTTAATCAGAAGGCATTTACTTATCATGAGGAAAATTATTTTCTATCCAGGAAAATATATTAATACTGTACATACTTTGATATGACTTCTTATGTATTTTAAAAATTCCTTCTTTGTGCCTAATGCTTTACAGACCTATGCCTCATGAGTCTGACCCAAACATGCCATGATACTTAAGCAATGCCCTTCAGTCTCTTTCATTCTCTCAAGAGCCAATGTGCTCTTGATGCCAGCTAATTTACTGACATCAATGGGATTTACTCTCAGAAAAGTGGGTCTAGGCCTTAGTCTGGTTCCACCCCAGTGATCATAATCTGTGCCATTTTTCTGTAAAAAGAAGTGCCAGAACTCCTCCCTTGTTCATTATGGCAATGGTGCCCACCTGAGAGGTGCTGAAACTGAGTTCTGGCAAGTTCCACCTGAAGAAAAGCCCTGATCATAATTATTACCATAGGTATGCCAATGATAGTAATTATGTTCAAGCAAAGAATAGTGAACTATGTCTACCAATGGCCTGAGAGCCATAGCTGCCAAGTTTTCCCTTTTCTTGTGAGGAAGCCTATTCAGCACAAGGGAAAATCCATTTTAAAAAGGGATAACTTGGCAGCTATGCTGAGAGCATCAGCTGTGAGTCTTGCCGGACATGCCCCCTTCCTTGTGTGGTGGACAAATTATCAAATCAGCTGTAGAACCTGCTGAAAGAGATTAGTCAAATGTTGACTTCTTTTAGAAATTAGAATTCAATTATTTGTTTGGAGGGGGAAGCATAACCGTGAGATTCTCCTTTCCCCATTGCCACCTGAAAACTGTACCTAAATATATTTTGCTGGGAGTAAAATCAGTATTTTTTCATTATTATTTTACTTCCAAGGAATTATATGTAGGATCCGGCTGCCACCAGTACATTGCAAGAGTCCTTGGGTAAGTGAATATATATAATGGTGCAGCAATAAACCGGCTAGCACATTTGCAAAGCTAAGCCAGGTCTGGTATGGTTTCAAATTGGATTGGGAATAGTGTGTTGAGTTTCGGGGGTTGGACTAGATAACCCTTGGGATCCCTTCTAGCTCTGTGATTCAGTGACTCCATATATATTCATTATAATTTTGATTGATCCCTTATAAAGGCATAACAACAACAACAACAACAACAACAACAACAACAACAACAACAACAACAACAACAACAACAACAACAACAACATATTCTTTATACCCCACCCATCTGGCTAGGTTTCCCCAGCCACAATGTATGCCAACAGGGAAACATAGGAGTTTAATTTGTTGTGGATGTTGTTTAAAACTTATGCTATTTTAAAGCTCCCTATGGTTGAACAACGCTGCCAAAGGACCCATGCAGTTACCAAATATTTACACATTTGTCTATAACAAAGGAAGGTGCTTCTGCTATTAGCAGCAGCGTGGAGGAGGCGAAGAGTGTCAGTATCCTGTTCAATGACTCCCAGCTGGAGACGCCAGAGAAACCCAGCTGGCTGAGTGAGTTCTTTACACATCGCGCCCCTAGTATTTATCCCTCGCCGAGCAGCTGCAACAGGGGCCAAGTACACGGCAGCAAGCGATGGTTTTGCTGCTTGCTTCCCGCACCTCCAAGCCAGGCGCTTGCCAAAGTCTGGCAGAGCCGCCTGAGCAGAGCATCCTCCGGGAGCTCCTTGCAAGCGGGGCTCATTTGCCTCGCGCTTGGTCCAAGGAAGCGGCGAGGTGACGCGGGGAGTAAAAGAGGGTGCTGAGTTGAGGTGGGGCTGGGAGAGAGACGCTTGGAGTGGAGGTGGGGAGACGCTTGGGTCGAGTTGGGTGCCTGCTTGGAACAAGCAGCGCCCCAGCGGAGTCTGTTGGAAGCGATAAGGATCTGGCGTGACGTCAGAGAGGAGTCTGGTAAGTGGAGCTGCCCAGAGGCGCTAGGAGCTCTTTCGAGTTCTGCTGGAGAAAGAGGCAGCGTTTGCGCTGAGGCGGAGGGCAGCAGGCAGGCAAGCAGCGGCGAGTTCTGGGGACCGCGGCTGAGGAAGCCTCGCTTGCCCAGGAGGGTAAGAGAAGCCCCTGGCGCGCGGGGAGGGAATTTAGGCGGGAAAAGGGAGCAGGCGAGAGAAAGGGCGGGGAGAGAGTGCGGGCGAGTGGCGCACCCAGAGGGAAAGGCGTGGGGTGGGTCTGGCAGTGGGGGGCGCTCACGTGAAGTGATGGGGGCGGACAGGAAAAGGGGGTCACGACTGTGAGGCATACTTGGTTCGGGGATGGGAGGGAACCGTCGAGATTTAGGCTTTGCAAAGTAGGGGCGGGGAGCTGTGCCCATTGCTGGACTGGAACACCCATCTCCCTCGACATTTATTTATTCATTGCGCTTATGTCCCACCTTTTTCTCCGAGGAGCTCAAGGTGGCGCACGTGGTTCTCTTCCTCCTTCAATCCGCACAACAACCCTGTGAGGCAGTGACTGACCCAGGTTCACTCTGTAACCGTTATGCCACACATGCTGGATGGGGTGGTTGATGGGTTTTGGGGTCCAATAGCATCTGTAGGGCTGCAGCTTCCCCACCCCTGCTGTGTGGGATACTGAGCTGGAGCAGGGAAAGTACCTGGTTGGTCAGTGAAGGTGACAGAATACTCAAATAAGTATTGAATAAAGGGCAATAGAAGTGGTCTAGAAGCATTAATCCCAGTAACCTTGGTTGCTGTGGTTCACTCAAGAATTGATGCTGGCATCTGCGGGTTATTAGCTTTGTAAATTGGCTGCTGTTTCTTGAAGTCCCTAAAGTGAGGGGTGAATAATGTGTTTTCCGCACTAGGGTCAGACCTGAAATTGGGCGAGAGTGCTTCTGAGCATGCACAAAGAACATTTGCCTCACTGCTGGACTTTCAACACATCTAGGTTTAGGAAGCTGCTTGTAAGTTAAAGAGAGTGGCTTCCAAGCTGGTTTAATTGTTGGCAGTTTTATTTCAGCACTTTGTAGGAGAGGACAGTGGAGGAAAACAGGGAGCACAAAGGTAGTGCTCTGAAAGTGCACGCTGAGTTCACTCACTTTATGTGTCTTGTTGTGTAACACAAGCTGGTTTTTTGGACAGTGCCAAGGATACATTCAGATTCCATTCCGATGAATGGAGATTTCAGTCATCTACTGTGCACCCACTATATGGCTGGTTCAAAACTAAGGCTTTCTTAGTTAGCAGGACACAAAGTAAATCAATGTAATGAACCTCTACCCAAAATGCAATTGCAGAAAAAGAGCAACCAGTCTCTGGTGCAAAAACTGCTTTGTCATTCAGAAGGGAGTGTAAATGTTGGTTAGAGAGAGTGTATAGTTGGGTTTACATGCATTTGGTAGTTCGCACAATAATACCGCTTTGTGTTAATAGCATCCTTACTTTGTGTCCTTTGTGTGATGGACACTGCTCCAACCTGTTGAATCAGACATGGTTGTTGAACTACAATTTCCCCTGTTTGCAGGTTAGAAACAGGAGAGACATGTGTTGTTGTTTTTCTGAGAGGAGAATTTGAGGGATTGATCAAGGTGGTGCAGGAGTCTCGCTTTGAGGCATATTTGCCCCTTCCCCATTGTGCTGAGTATCTTGTCCTCACAGCCCAAGTTGCGGCAGTAATATAGGGGTCCCTGTTCTGGCGTTTCGGCTAGGGTTTTGAGAAGTCAAATGTTAGTAATCCATTATTCTTGTCTAATATCCTGTTTCTTTATGCAAACTGGCCAAACTAGATTAAGCAGTGAAGAATTAGAATGTGAGCATTCTCTAATATGAGAATTGGAACAAAGCATAATTCAGGGAGGTGTGTTCAGTCCTCTTTGAATGTAGATTTTCTTTAAAAATGTATATATTTGTAGCATTTGGAGTTCTAGATGTTTATGATTTGAAAACTAAGCAGAAGATACATACTCATTTGATACTGCTGACCATTCATAGTGCTTTGAGAATATTCTAAATGAAACTGAAGTGCTTGATGTTCTTTGCCTAGGGAAATATGTGTAGAGGGATTAATTAATACAGAAGTGGAAATGAAACCAGCTGGCTGAAACCAATCTTCCATTTATACCAGTTCAGTTAACGCTCATACTGTATTTGAATGCATCTTTATAGTCCTTATTTTAATATATCTGGGTGCTGGTGGTCTTCATTGCTAGTTCTATTCCCACCCTCCCCCACAACCCCTTTAAATCCTACATAATTGGACTTGGCACAGTTTATTTTTTGGTAGTCAGTTTTATGAAAAGGGCAAGTGGCTTTTGTATAGTAAATTAGAATGGTAATGCTGAAACCCAATGATGAGAGCTTGGCTGGAATTATCATTTGTTTCATAGTGACCACAGGAAAAGATTGATTTACTTGGCTATTATAAATAGGTCCCAAATGTAAAAGTGGCCACATTGACCCCTCCCTATTATGCCCAGGGATGGAAGAGAAGCAAACATCTCTTACATTTCTGGTGGCAGATTGGAAATCATGTTCTTCCTTAAGAAGGCTGCCTTGAAAACAAAAGGGGATGATGCATTTTAATTTTGGATTTGTATTAAAATATTATTTTTTATGTTTGTAGTATAAGCCATTACTCAAGGGAAACTAAACCATGGCTTGGAGTGAATTCGGTGTCCTCAGCTGGCTCAGAGAGAGTCGGCAATCCCGGAAACTAATCTTGTTGATTGTCTTCATTGCTCTGCTCTTGGACAACATGTTGCTTACTGTAGTTGGTACGTAGTTGTTTTTTATTCTTTCCTCTTGTTTTTTTTAAAAACCATTCAAGAAGGCTAAAATGCTACAATTGCTATGAAAGTGCAATTGATTTCTTTATAAACAAAGCTAGCCATTTGTTAGGACATATTCCTCAACCATTTAACATTTCCAGTTACTATTATAATAGTATTGCTTCTGTGGATATCTGCAGGAACTGTCAAATAATGCTTTGAATTAAAAAAAAATTATTCATAAGACAAAAATAGCAATGTAATTTTTTTAAAAAAAAATTCCACAGTACTTTCCTTTGTGGTTTCACAAACCAAAATGACAGTGAAGATAGGACTTGGGATGCATGTTTCCTTTTGATAGGTTCTTTTTCATCTTTGGGCTTATGAGAATATTTAACTTTGTAAAGCTGCAGCATTTAGTCACCATAGATTATGAAAATGGCCACAGATGGAATTAACTTGCACCACTGCTTGTATTTAATAAGACTTGACCAGAGAGGTAAACATGACATCCATATTAATGCAGGACATTATTTGACTTCAGCAAGGTATGATCAATGCCAAAATACTGTTAGGTTGGTATTCAAACTAGTTTTACTCAGAGTAGACTTACTAACATTACTAAACCCATAGTGAAATCTTCTTAAGCTGTCCTGCTCTTGTTTTTGCTGGTCAACTTGTAGGGCCAAGTTTGAAGCAAGTGGTTACTATCTTGGAATAACACAAGTTTCCTGCTTTGACTTACCGGTAGCTATGGTGAGCTATTTGCTCTGGGTTGTATGTGTATGCTTATATAGCCATTACCAAGATGTTATCTTCTGTAATTAGGCGGCAAAAGGTGGGGAGGAATGCATCCACAGTGCGGTAAAGTGAGGAACCTGAGAAAGCAACATAAGAACATGATGCTTGCTGCAGTACATTACTACCAAGATAAACCATTTTTTATCTTGCTGTCTGAATGTAGCCAATGAAAAGGCATGAAAATTTTCTTTCCATGGCATTGAATAACAAATACTCTTATGCTTAGTAGTGGACAGCATGGTAGGCGAGTTGCTTCTGCTTGCTGTGAGGAACTAGGTTCCAGGATGCTCCTTGGCAAAATGAAGGCTCTGTTTAAATATAGACCTATGTGTTTTAATTGTTGTTGCAACCAGTTAATAAAATGCTTAATCAGAAATCATGTGATGTAGAAACTTTGAAGATTGCTTTATACTTGTCCTTTAAGTTGGCCTCTTTTCTCAGTGGTTTAAATCCACCATGCTCTATACGCGATTTCCTCAGCATTTCAAAATATTGTGGAAGTCAATTTTACAAATTCCTTATCGCTGTGCAGTCTAAGTTTACCAAAATAAACTGAAATCCATAAATTATAGAGCTGATGCTCTTCTGTCTGGTTGTACGGTATCTCCCCCACTATAACATACACAAACACACATGAAAGTGTCAACCTGGATTTAATTCTACTACCAAATCATGTGTGTGATTGATGTTAAGGAGATTTGCTTAAAAATAATAATAATCTGACACCTGTGGGGTTTCCCCCCTAACTATAAACCTAGCTTTGCCTTCATTATTCAGACTGCCACTTCAACATAGTGAAATAATTTGGAATGGGACTGACTTCAAAAATGGACTTTCCAAATGTTGCTAACCTTTGAAGTTGATTATTATATCTTCATTTTCCTGTCTCAATTGTCTAGATCAGGGGTCAGCAAACTTTTTTCAGCAGGGGGCCGGTCCACTGCCCCTCAGACCTTGGGGGGGGGGGCGCGGACTATATTTTGAAAAAAAAATAAGAACGAATTCCTATGCCCCACAAATAACCCAGAAATGCATTTTAGATGAAATGACACATTCTACTCATGTAAAAACACCAGACAGGCCCCACAAATAACCCAGAGATGCATTTTAAATAAAAGGACACATTCTACACATGTAAAAATATGGTGATTCTTGGACCGTCCGCGGGCCAGATTTAGAAGGCGATTGGGCCGCATCCGGACCTTGGGCCTTAGTTTGGGGACTCCTGGTCTAGATTTCCTAGCTGTTCTAGTTTATACTCCTGCCTTCTCGGTGCTTTGCATCTTCCTCCTCTCCCTGCTTGAAAGCACCATGTAACTGTTTGGGTAGTTATTTGAATAACACCCTTTTATGGCCTTTTGTGCTCTAACAGGAGCAATACAATGTGTCTGAGTGACACTCTGAAGTGTTTATTTTCCTGTATTTTTGATGTTACATTCTTGCCAAAGTTACTATTTTGTTCTGAAATTGAAAAACACCCTTTTGCAAATTTATTGCTGTATCACTTGGTGTTTCCTAAATAAATATAACTGCTGCCACAGTCAATCGATTCAGACATCTGCAAGTCACTGATGCACGTAAATGACTGTTGATTTTGTCACTCATATTTCCTCATGAAACATGCTGCCTCACCTGCTGCTTCTATTTTTAGTTCTCGTTTCCTTCCTTTCAATACAGTTAGGATGTAATTCGGATTTTTAAATCACATGCAAAAGTTTAATCTTGTTTATAGTTTATTCCCCACTCTTGTAATATTAGTGGTTCTTTTGCCTTAGCAAATGAAATACATATGAGATACAGAAGGACAATTCTTTGCACCGTGTTATGAAAGGGAAGTGTTTGCATTGCATGCATCACTTTCATTCTTGGCTTTAAATGACCGGAAGTTTATATTGTAATTCAGATCAAAATACCACTGGAGTCTGTGGGGTATGCAGGTTAAAACTGTTGATTTGTATTAGAACTAAAAATCAGTATAGGCATGGCTTCCACTCACAATTTTCCAGCTGTTTGTGCATTCCCAAACCCTATCCATTTAGAAATGGATTTGAGCATAATCCCACTTCCCTTTTCATCAAGACTTATCTCAGTGTTATTTTGCAATAATGTATCATCGTGATGCTTATTTATATGCCACTGTTTCAAATGATACTCAAAGCAGTTAATCAGAACAGTAAATAAAGAATATGTGTTCAACAAAAAACAGATATATTAAATACATATTTCAAAGTATTTTACACCCACATTATCAAACCAACAAAGAAATTCATCATCAATATTATTAGCTACATATTTGCAGTAAGGTGTATCAAAGCAATTTACATAATAAAAATTGAAAAATTAAATTTTTCCTATTCATATGAAAAACATTCGAATCTGTTTCATCTACTATATGGGTCTTTCCCCTCTCCATTGACCTGTTCTCTCATATATTTCGTGCCTAATAGCTGGATTACTGGTTGCTGGTGCTCAAGTCTATCCAGAAGCCGTTCCCCCACAATATTTGATAAATTGGCACACTCTATTTGCCAAACAAGAAAACTTTTCTAGAACTTTATAGTTTAGTTTCCTTGCATTTTAGAGAAATGAACGTTGCATTGAAAATAGATGCCATGCAGAACTTTGTTGAGCCTTGCAAATTCTCCTGACCATATGGAAAAGAGTAGGGGAAAGGGGTTGAATTTCCATCGTTTTAGAAAGTAGCGGCACCTATGTTTCCCCCACAGATGGAGGTAAGATAGGAGGATGCCAAAGGTGCCAGTGTTTCAGTTTGCATGAGAACTTCCTGCACATTTTTTTGTAAGGAACACAGTTTATAATTCAGTGATATCTTATGTACTCCTCCATGATTTTTGGCAATGTAACCTGAAAACTTACATAATCTTCTTGTAGTTTGATCCAGCAAAGGTATAACATTTATGTATGTTTTGATAGTGGTATTTGTATATTTCCCTATATAATATTTGTTCTGTTTGCTTTTTCAGTGCCAATTATTCCCAGTTACTTGTACAGCATTGCACACCAAAAAAATGCAACAGAAATCCAAACTATTAGGCCGGAGACATCTACATTAAGCCTGGATAGTTTTCAAAGTATCTTCTCCTATTATGACAACTCCACAATGATTACTGGAAATCATTCTGAAGGGACAAGACCAGGAGATTTTTATCACGCTCGGACAGAGCAAATGGTAGTAAATATGACTCAGGCATCACCAACCTCTGACTGCCCTAAGGAAGACAAAGACCTGCTAAATGAAAATGTCCAAGTTGGTTTGTTGTTTGCTTCCAAAGCAACTGTGCAGCTGCTTACTAACCCTTTCATAGGGCCAATGACAAATAGGTATGCTCTATTTCTTACACACTAAAGTGGCATTTAATACTGATCTGCCAGTTTATATACAGTATCTGCATTTCAGAGAGAGGTTTGCCTTTTCCCTTTAGTTATTTGCATTGTGTTGTATGTTTTCATGGCTTGTTCACTTTAATGGATTGCTTTTACCAAAATATATACAGTATCTGAATAGTAAATCTCCTCTAAGCCTGCAATATTTTTAAATAACAGGGGCTTCTATTAGTTACGTTAAATAATTTTAACATCTCCTTCCTTCTGTACTCCTTGAATAGCACTTGTTTATGAATGCTTTTGTTGAAAGAGTGAATCTCTTTCATACCAGGGTAAATACCAGCATGTGTGAAGTAGAAATACATAACAGTGGTTGTTATATTTGTAAAATTTTTGAAGATTGATTTTGTCTTCAGAACTTTTCAGCATTAATTCATACAACTGCAAAATATGAAATTATAAGATTGAAGAGCTTCTGAATGCCGTTTTGGAGGTTTTAGATTTTTACATCTCAGAATAATATAAATAATGATGTTGTTTGTAACCCATCCACCTGACTGGGTTGCCCCGGCCACTCTGGGTGGCTTCCAGCATATTCCAAAATGCAATAAAACAGTATCTCATACAAACAGGCCACCATCTTGCTTGGTTAATTAAACACTAGTTGGAAGTCTGGGGGTGAGGGACCAAGACCCCCAATTTCAGCAGACGCCAATGTCCTTAGCCTAAGGGAATTTGTATCACAGTTCATAGGCTGGTCAACTCAGGAGCAGAAATTGGTTGCAGGCTTTGCAGCCATCTATTCTGCTAAGGCCAATTGTGTTACCACAGTAAGTGATTTTATGGATTCAGAGGCAATAGGCATGCCTGAGTGAGGAAAGCAGGTTTTAGTAAAGCACAAAAAGCATATAACTGGAGAATGCACACTTAATGGATCAGTTTAAACAGACTAAATAAGGCATATTACTGATAGATAAGCACAGCTAAAAATCTATAATAGCATATCTCATGACCCTTCTGCTGCTGGGGAAATCCTTGCACTCACAGAACATTCCCCTTGGCATTATGTTGGATTCCACCCAGTGTCACAATCCTATGTTTCTGAACATCAAAGTCAAAAGCACAAAAAATAGGGGTAGAGACAAAAGCTAACAACAATATTGCGATCCACTCCTACAGAGTGCTTAGCAACTGCTCCACCCTCTGATTATGGTGGCATTTGCTGGTGATACATCCACATTAGCCATGCATGAAAGACACCAATAAATAAAGAGCAATGAGTGGAATTCCAGGATGATGTTCCACTCACACCTACTATCATACACGATGCACAATCATGTTATGAGGAAAGGGCCATAACGCTTCTGTCAGAGCTTCAGTTGGCCCATTAATTAGGAGATCTGCATGTAATACCTTTATGGAACTATCATCTTCTTTTCCCAAGAAGGATTCAAGTCCTGATGCAATACCAAGGATCCCACACAGACAGCATGAAGAACATTGCATACATCACATTTGTATGGTATCCATGTGAAGTTGTCCTGAAACAGAACTGTAAAAATATGGGATGAAAAGAACTATCAATCTGCCCTACTCCTTTTCTTTTTGTTTTATTTTTACACACACTACATTTAAAGCACAGGGACGCAGGTGGCACTGTGGGTTAAACCACAGAGCCTAGGGCTTGCCGATCAGAAGGTCGGTGGTTCAAATCCCTGCGACGGGGTGAGCTCCCATTCCTCAGTCCCAGCTCCTGCCAACCTAGCAGTTTGAAAGCACGTCAAAGTGCAAGTAGATAAATAGGAACCGCTACAGTGGGAAGGTTAACGGTGGTTCCGTGTGCTGCTCTGGTTTGCCAAAAGCGGCTTTGTCATGCTGGCCACATGACCTGGAAGCTGTACACCGGCTCCCTTGGCCAATAATGCGAGATGAGCACCGCAACCCCAGAGTCGGTCACAACTGGACCTAATGGTCAGGGGTCCCTTTACCTTTTACATTTAAAGCACATTCAAAGTGCATTCTTTTCCTCAAAGAATTCTGGGCACTGATGTTTGTTAAAGTTGGTGGAAATGTAACTCTTAGGGATCAGCTGCAATGCCCAGAATTCTTTGTGTGAAAATGTACTTTGAATGTGCTTCCCTGGCATGTACACAACTTTAGTCTGGCAGCCAGATCCACAGAACAAGTAGGGTTTGCTCATCATATGTATGCATGTTCGTCCATGTTGTGAAACTGTCCAGACTGCTGATTATTGCAAATGGAAAAGGGCACATGGCTCTTGCACTATTTAATAGTTGTTTAGAAGATATAATTTCAACAGGTGTTGCTTGAATGACAAGCTAGCTGTGCCTGCCTCTTCTCAACTTCCCTCTTCTACACAACGATAAAAGGTGAAGAGGTCCTAGCCTCTCTTTCACTTGGCCACCCTATGTGCAGATAGAACTCTTGGAACATTGAATCTGTGTTTAATTTTTATAATACTGTTCTACTTTTAAAATGTATCTTTGTAGAAAAGATTTTAAAATATTAAACTGTTTAGAAGTGCTTTTAAGTAAATATGATGCAAGTGAAACAGACTGTTAGGTTTTTCTCCAAATGGAAAATGTGTGATAGGTGTACAGTAAATGAGAGTTTTGGAACAATGTGATATCTGAGCTGCAAAACTGGCTTTCACTTATAGACCACTTGAAGGATTGTATCGTGCAATAGCTGTGCAGTTAACTGCGCACAAATAATAGCACTGTGCTATTACAATGCACTAATACCATGTGGTATTATAAAGTAGAATTAGACACTTGTAGCAAGTATATTATTTTTCCACATTATTTAATTGCAACAAAAGAAATCTATATATGGCTTAACATTTAAACCATTCTTTTTAATGAACATTCTCATCACCAGCCAGTTCTGTGATACTGGATCCATCTTTTCACACAGTCTTGGCAATTTATACATACATTGCTAGTCACTGCCTGCTTCCTATCAGCCTAACAATGCACACTTTTCCGGAGATCAGTACTTTCTTTTAGCTGGAGACATACCTTTTTAAACATGTTGGATTCTGAGCTGCTCCACTTTTGCCACTCCTGAGTGGCAAACTTAGCATTGTATCAGAGCATTATGAAGAGAAATGTGCTGATCCAAAGCTTCCAATCTACCAGAATAATTGGTGGTTTAGGGTGGAAATTGCAGTTACCCAAAGCAGATGCTGCCAAGAATGCAACCAAGCCAGTGTGGTGCACTGGTTAATGGGTTGGACTAGGACTTGGGAGACCACTGTTCATATCCCAGCTCAGCCATAAAGCTTACTGGGTGACCTTGGTCCTGTCGTAGGGTTGTTGTGAGGATGAAAGGTACATCATATACCGGTAGGTGAGATATAGATTTAATATAATAGATAAAATTAAATCTAAACATAATTTTCTGCCTCTTGCTCCACAATATGACAGTTGTGGTTGGCATGGTGGGGCAGAGATACTTACCTGATCTAGAAGGTAACTTGCTACTGTTTGCCAGGCAAGGTTGGCACAGTGCAAATGCACCAGCAGAGAATCTGGTGCTCCTGGTGGTGCATTTGTACTGCAATGCCCTTCTCAGTGCCTCATCCCACCCTGGCCCTCCTAGTAAGCAGTGGTGACCTGCCTGCTGGGAGATCAGGTAAGTGCCTCTAGCCCTTGACACCATCTGCTAGAAATGTGTGCTGCCCTGCCCTGTTGACAACTAGTGGCATTTAGGACCTAGTGAATGGACCTATAGCACCTGATGCTTTAGTATTTGTTACAGCTAAATAGTAAGGCCCAGCAGAGACCACAGAGAGGTCCATGTAGCTGAATTTTCTAAAGCAGCTTTCTAGTGAAAGAAGTCTTTTAAAGCATTTTAAGATGCAGGAAAGCATAAACAGCAAACCTAAATATTGTGTTGGTTTTTGTTTTCCAGAATAGGCTATCAGATTCCCATGTTTGCTGGCTTCTGCATCATGTTTGTCTCAACAATTAGTAAGTGCTTGTCCTCCCCTGCCTATGTCACCAAGTACACAAATGGGGACACTAGTTTAAAGCATGCATGAGTGCACTGAGAAACTTCTCTCCTTATATTGTTCCATAGCAGTATAGTGTGGACATGATCATTCCTTGCTTCAATATGTTTTGGGTGTGTGTGTGTGTTGCTTGGTGCCTTAAATATTTGCTTTTCTTGTCCAGTCCACAATGTTGGATCAGCAGCACTATTTACAACCTACACAGTAAGTGGGAAGAGAAGGCTGCCATTTCTACTTTGCCCACCTTCCTTTGCTAGTTTACAAGCAGCCACAGAATAATTAAAGAGGAAACTCTATGCTCTTCTGCTCATCCATCTGAATGTTTCCTTGTGATGTATCTATGTTCTCCATGGAGGCTTGACGTTAGCTTGGCTCTTCCTGAGCTATTTTCAGCAAAGCACTTCTGCTGGCAAGTGTGAACTGTATCTGGTTTGGGACACTTTCTGTGGTATTTTTCATGGCAAATGCATTGTGAAATGTCTTCACAAGATCCTGGATAAATCTAGTTCCGTTTAATAGTTGTGTTGGTGTGTTCTGTCTTTTCCACAGTGTTTGCCTTTTCAGAAAGCTATAAGTTACTTTTTATAGCAAGATCTCTTCAAGGAGTCGGATCTTCTTGTTCTTCTGTAGCTGGTAGGTATTTCATACGCACTTCTTGATATAGATTGGTGGTTGCTAGATCTGTCATTTTGAGCAACCAACATATTCTTGGCTCTGTCGTTTTAGCTAAGCATTTCTTTAGTTAAAATAATTTTTACTTTTCATTTACTTCCTCTATTTAATCAGATAATTTTTCTCCATCTAGCTTTTTGCTGTTTATAGATAAGCTGAAATGGTCTAATGGCCCCATTATTGTTGCTTTTTTAAAGAATTATTGCATCATTTTCTTTTGCTTTAAAAGTTTTAAAATTCAGTTTTATAGGTCAGATGATATTAATATATTCTGTGTGAGGAAGGATACATTTTACTGCAGGGGTTCTTGGCTCTTGGGATTCCTTTCCCTTCTCATTTGGGTGTTCTATTTTCAACAAGCTTGCTAAGTTTAGCTTTTTTTGTGAACAAATGAAGCATGTTCTTGTGCTTCATGTGCACCTTGCTATTCATATCACTGTGTGATTTCCTGCCTGATTTTCACACTGAGAACAACCATCAGTACTGACATGTCCTTTTCCGTTTACTGCTTATGCAGGTATGGGTATGCTGGCCAGTGTGTATACTGATGATGAAGAAAGAGGCAATGCAATGGGGATTGCCTTGGGAGGCATGGCTATGGGGGTATTAGGTTAGTATGAGGAAATTCATTTAAAAAGAATGTGTGGTTTCCAAAAGAAAAAAAGTCTCTCTTTCATACAGTGATGCCTTTATGTACCTACACTGCAATAAATACATGCTTTAAAATGTTCTAATCGACAGTGGCTAATGGGGGTGGTGGTGGAGGAGGCAGTCCCCATCCCAGCAGATGTAGTGCTGCCTGCCACCAGGACACCACTGCCTTTGCCTTCTTCTGAGTGACTGCTGTTTCTAATAAATTAGTATGAGTTTCCATATTGGCACAGATTGGATAAGACACGGGTGTCAAAGACAAGGCCCGCGGGCCAAATACGGCCCGCCAGACCTCGTCATGTGGCCCGTGTAGCCGCCGCTTGCCTGCCCGTCACTTGCCTGCCCGTTCGCCCGCCGCTTGCCACTCGCAGCTTTCCCTCCTCTTGCTGCTTGCTGCTGGCTGCAGAGGCGCTTCCCTGCAATGCCTGCAATGCCCTGCAGGGGGCACAGGGCCCCGCAGGCGGGGAGGCGGTGGAACCTGAGAGCGCGCGCGCCCAGCTCCTTCCCCTTCCTCGCCCTGTCGCACTTCCTCCGTTCCTCCGAGTCCGAGGCGACGAGCAGCAGCTGAAGCAGCGACGGCGCTGGCCGCCCGAGCGCCAGGGCCGTCTTCAGCTTATCTGGCACCGCGTGGTGCACAGATTCCTCAAGCGCCCCCACCCTCACCCCCACCCCCATGTTTCCCTCTGGGCGGGCAGCGGCTGGAGGGCGGCTCCTCTGGCTGGACGGAGGCTCCGAGCACCGTGCATCGCGGCATGGTGGAGTCGGGCAAGCGCTGTGGGGCTGGAGGGCGGCTCCTCCAGCAGGGAGGAGATGCCGTGGAGGAGCTGGGAGCGTGTGAGAACCATGCACCCCTTTTTGAACTCCTGAACAACAAGAAGATATGATTCTGGGGTTTCAAAAGCAACTTTAAAAACCCAAACCAGAAATTTGTTTGTTACAGCAAATGGGGAGAAGCAGCAGTGAGACTGGGCGGGGATGAGAGGCAGAGAGAGTATGTTAAGTTTCAAGAGAGCAAGAGTGAGATCGATGGTGGGGGAGATGTTTAAGAGAGGAGAGAAGAAACTTTTTTTAAAAAATCTGCACTGATCGAGGGAGGATCTCCAGGATCTTTCCAGCAGTTCTCCCGAAGTAATCACCATGTAAACACAGCTGCTGCAAACCCCAGGAGTTACGAGAGAGAGAGAGAGCGCACTTTTACGCACGTATCTCTGCACCCTGCCGAGGTTCCCCCCCCCCGCACTCCGCTTTTCTTTTGAAAGGCGTTCCGAATGAGTGGAAAGTAATCACTGTGTCAGTTAAAGTGAGTGTTGCAGGGAAAGCGGATCCTAGGCGCTGTGTGTGTGTGTGTGTGTGTGTGTGTGTGTGAGAGAGAGAGAGAGAGAGAGAGAGAGAGAGAGAGAGAATGAATCCTGGGCTGTAAACGCCTCCTCCAAACACAGCTGCTGCAAACCCCAGGAGTTACGAGAGAGAGAGTGCTCGAGAGAGCTTTTACATACGCATCTCTGCACCCCGCCGATCTCTCGCTTTGGGTGGAAGGTGTATGTATTTAAGACCCAGACAAGCTGGACAGAGGGACCCTGCTTGGGCCGCTTTCCCACAGGGCCCTAATGCACCCCGGCTTCCTCGCCCCGGTGGAAGAAGGCGGCTCGCGCTCCACACTCTGCTCCACTTTTGTGCGCTTCATGGAAGCAAATTGGAGAGAGACCCATCGCTATCCTCGTCCTCCTTTCTCTACAACCCAGCCCACCAGTAGCAGATAACAGGAAGTCCAGGTAACTGGACTTCCATTAGACTGCAGCTTTGTGGGGAATTACATGACTGAATGCTCCTCCACTTTTAAAATAATACCCTAAGACAGAAATTTAAAAGTCAAGAAGATGGTGTCTAGTGTGTGTTTGTTTTTAATCTTTGATGATCTCTTCCCCATTCCCATGGAGGAATAGTCAAGCACACAAAATCCCATCTGCAGTCCAGAAATAATTTTGCTACATTGTTTCTTTATTTGTCCAGCCAATATCAATTTGATAGTAATCACTGAGACTTTCAGAAAGTGACACTTGACTACAGCCTATGTTGGAGCTAGGGGAAAAAAAAGATGATTCACACACTTGTTTTTACATAGTGATGACTGTGTGATGGAGCAGTTGTGAGCTATTATTTTTCTCATAGCAACTGGTCTTCTGAATGCCCACTAAATCACTGTGGTTTACCACGTCCTGGAGAATGTTCAGCGTACAAGTCAGGGTGAACACATGAAACTGCCTTATACCGAGTCAGACAATTGATCCACTGCCTACTCTGCCAGAGACTCTTCAAGGACTCAGTCTGCACTATACAATTGAAACAGTGTCATAGCATAATAATAATAATAATAATAATAATAATAATAATAATAATATATTATTATTTGTACCCTGCCCATCTGGCTAGGTTTCCCCAGCCACTCTGGGCGGCTTCCAACAAAAATTAAAAATACATTAAAATGTCACATATTAAAAAGCTTCCCTAAACAGGGCTGCCTTCAGATATCTTCTAAAAGTCAGGGAGTTGTTTATTTCCTTGACATCTGGTGGGAGGGCGTTCCAAGGGGACTACATTATTACAAAAAACATTACATTATTACAAAAAACAGTAATAATTGAATGCAGTGACAATAATTTATGATAATAAAGAGTGGACACATAGTCCTACAGATACAACCGGCCCTTTGAGGGTGACCAAACTGCTGATGCGGCCCCCGATGAATTTGAGTTTGACACCCCTGGGATAAGATATACCTGTGGCGCTGTGTAATTTTAATTATTTCTGCTGTATATCATTTAATTGAGTTATTTGCCTCAGGATTGTTCCTTTCTGCTAAGTGTCAAATATTTCAGTTATTAATATACAGGTATCTCTTTGCCTTCCTTCTGTTTCATAAACTCATTTTAGTGACATAGCTAAAATATGCTAGAACAAGATCTGTTCTAGTTGTATTTTATTTTTCTGTTGGAAGCCGCCCAGAGGAATAAATAATAAATTATTATATATATATTATTATATCCGCTTGTTCAGTGCGACTTCCCTTCTTTCCTCTCCTGTGCCTGTAAATCTGCTCTGGAGGAGGGTTGGATGAACTCCCAAAACAGGTTGGGGGGAGGGGGGGAATACAGTCATACCTTGGTTGTCGAACGTCCTGGAACTCGGACGTTTTGGCTCCCGAACGATTGAAACCCGGAAGTGACTGTTCCAGTTTTCGAATGTTCTTTTAGAAGCCGAATGTCCGACAGGGCTTCCATGGCTTCTGATTGGCTGCAGGACCTTTCTGCAGCCAATCAGAAGCCACGCTTTGGAAGTCGAACTGACTTCCGGAATGGATTCCGTTCGACTTCCAAGGTACGACTGTAGTCCTGTTGTATGCATGGACCTCATTCATTGTGTACATACCCCGCTTAGAACTATGTTGAATTCCACCCTAAGAAATGTATAAATGACTTTTTTTTTGTAGTGGGACCGCCTTTTGGAAGTGTGATGTATGAATTTGTTGGGAAGACAGCACCTTTCCTGGTGCTAGCAGCATTGGCTCTTTTAGATGGTGGTAAGTAAAATTTCCATATCTATGACATGACCAATAGCTTTGAATTGTGACATTGTTACCTACATTTTTTTAAAAAAAAAATACCCTACGTTATGATTTCTTTTCCTGCAGGAATACAATTGCTAATTCTGCAACCATCCAGGATACAACCAGAAGTAAGTAGTTTAATAATAATTATTTTTTTTAAAAAAAGCTTGTATTACACTTTCCCTAAAACTGAGGTTATTTATCTGTTGATAGAGTCAGAAAGGAGCATCGCTGCTGACACTCTTGAGGGATCCATACATCATAATTGCTGCAGGTATTTGCAGTAATTGCACACTTGCATTTATTTGTTGTGGTCATTTCTGATTGTATTTGGCAGTCTGTGGGAAGGATCACTTAGTCTGACTAAGGAAGGATCACTTGAGCTGCACACACCAGCATGCAGCTTGTGCATATTATGGTTAAAACTATAATGTGAGCAAACAGCCAGTGTTGTTTTCAGGTATTCAGTTGTGATAGAAGGACAAATCTACCTTGTGCTCTTAGACATACGAGTTTTTCAGGTGGAAATTATAGTGGAAAGATTACATTAGACATAACATTTTACCTTTGTAAGAACAGTACTGAACTATTGCTTCTTGCCCTCGGGATCACAGCACTAGTGAGACCACAATATTGTTTTAGGGATTCTTCATACAGAGTCTAATGCAACCTGGCATATTTGAACAAAGAATGACAGCAGTGGTCATTTTTTTGCTGAACTGTGTTACAAGAGGAGAGCCTTTTCCCAGGAGAAATAATTTATCCGTGAATTAAAACAAATTAGACTTGAATTTAAAAGATAACAAGCTCCTTTAGCTGTAAATGAGTCTGTTGTATTTTTTCATTGTGATCAAAAACATACACATGTTTTAAAGGTACATTCAGTACTGAATGTGCTGTTCGACAAAGTGGAGTGGCAGTTTGTAGATTCAGGGCTTCTTTACATAAGACAAACATCCTAGATTTCCAGGTAGGAAAAATTGCATGAACATAGTGTGTGCATTATGATTCCACACTGCCTGCTTTGTCACATGTACATATTGTAATCCAGAATGATGGTGCATTAGTATGATATATTGATACTGTATGGCAAAATAAAACCATGTGTGTTTTGTTGCACACAGCATAGTACATCAAGAATATATCAAATAGTCCAAAGTTGAAATTCAGATATGTATTGACAAATACTGTTTAGCCCATGTCCCGTATATGGAATATCACATTTTCTTTTGAATATATTAAATGCACTCAATATATTGGGACATTGTCCTATTAAACGTTTGATTAGCAGGGATCTGGCATCCTGTTAAATTAGTGGTGACCATTTCATCACAGGCTAAGCAGCAGAGAGTAAGGCAGCCCACATATATGCATCATCATATATATAGAATTAGTGTGATCTTTGTCAGCTTTTTATGATAAAAATAATCCTTAATTAAGATTAATTTGGGTATGTACTTGCAGTACTGACAATGGAGTCCTATTCATGTTTTCTGTGGAAGTAAGTCCTCCTGTCTTGAATATTGTTTACTCCCTAGTAAGTATGTTTAGGACTGCATCCTGAATCTGCTTATGTTTTGCACGCATGCAAGTTCATAATATACCATATGGTGAATGCCATCCACAAGTATATGTACATGTACCAAAGTGTGCATTTGAATCCACTCTTAGTTCTCATTAGCTTTATCTCTCCAGGCAACAATTCTATTTTATTACAAGTGATAAATTCACTGGAGCCTGTCTTTGCATGCAGGGGAAGTCCCTAACTGAAGTATTGCTCTGCTTTCCTTTGGACCACATGAGTGAGGCTGACAGGGGGGTCTTGTCGTCTGGGCAGCCCAGGACCTTCATACACACTGCCCAGACTTGCACCCTGGGAAGGTCACTTCAGTCTGACTTCACCCCTGGAGGTGCACTTCATTGTCTCTTGAGACAAATGGATACCAACAAGTGATCAACGCTTCAGTTCCCATAGGGACGAAAGGGACAAATGTCAATTCAACTAACTAAATGTGCTGGTGGGGTGGATGGATTAATATTAGCACAATGAGACTTCCCCCCCCCCTTATCAACCTCAAATCTGCTCCAGAAAGTTGGTGGGACCCCAATAACAGATTTAAGAGACGCATGAGGGGGAGCATGCTCCATTGCAAATGAGCTGACAAAAAGTTCACATTAGCACTACATTGAATACAACCTAAAGTCTTCAGTGTTTTTATTCTGCTTCAAGTATCTGAGGAATAGGTTTTAAACAAATCTGTGTCCAACAAAGTAAACTCCGTTTCTGAACAAAATTAGAAATATATTTTCATATTAATTATTTTGTTACCACCGGAGCGTGTGAGCCAGGTGCAATCGAATCATTGGCAAATCTCCTATTGATAACTGTGTTGCTCCTATTAGAGTTCACTTTCAAAGTATCATCACATGCTGAAATATTTTGTCTTTCTACTTTGAAATGCAATGAAAATAGGGAAACCTTTTTTGGGGGGGCAGGGAATAACTGGACTATATATGAAATTATGGATTAAATGACTTTCCTCCCACACTAGTAATTTAGAAGTAATCAGTGTTGTATTATTTGACAAGCAAGTCTTCAAAAGACGTTTTGTTTCTGTAAGTGTTGCTCTTTCGAGCTGTTGATTGGAATTTAAGTGAAACAATTCCAGCAATTTGTTTTCCATCTCTTTTCAAGGATCAATATGTTTTTCAAATATGGCAATTGCTATGCTGGAACCAGCTTTGCCCATCTGGATGATGGAGACAATGTGTTCGAGAAAATGGCAACTCGGTAAAGTGTTTTCTTTCATTTATTGTATTTCTGTTCCTGAGAATGTTTGCGATTGCCATCTCAGATCATATGACAAATGGTAACATTTTTTAAAAATAAATATGTCTCTAGACAATTGAGTGAATACTGTAGATTTCTGGTATGCCATTATATAGTTTATACTGCACACTTTGGGACCTATTTATTGAGCATATATCCTGATTTCAATGAGAGGTTATATGATGCTGCCATTGAGCATTCATTTTGGTTGATTTGTTACGCATTGTTGCATCAAGCAATTGTTATCCTACACAAAATGTTACATACCCTTTTATATCTCTCTTTCTCCCTTCCTTTCCCCAAGTAACTCCTTTACATTCCACCTGTTTTTCAGCACACCCCACCCCTGGTTGTGTCAGCTTTCTGTGTACACAGAGCATGTTCATTCTTCATTGGGCTGGTTTATTCAC
The DNA here is from genome assembly GCF_963506605.1 of Zootoca vivipara. Lineage (NCBI taxonomy): Eukaryota > Metazoa > Chordata > Lepidosauria > Squamata > Lacertidae > Zootoca > Zootoca vivipara. The sequence goes on from NC_083280.1 coordinate 52,457,666, forward strand.
CCTCCCTACTTTAGTATTTGTTCCAAAGGTGTTTTTTGTTTTTTTGGTACTTCTGTAAATCTTGGGAGTATCCCAAGGCTGTAGATATCCTGTTCTTGTGCATGAGTCGTATGGTTTTGGCTACAGAAAGGTGAACCGCTGAAGTCTTTCAAGTTTGATGTTGGTATATATGGTATTTTAAATTTATCATAACTCAAGTTCAGTATAGGAAAAGAGAATATACATGATCACTGTTATTACATATTTATCCTGTCTTTTCTCCAAGAAGCTCAGGGCAATGTGTTGGGAGTTTTACCCATTTCATCCTTATAAATAACCTGCTGTTTTCTGGGGGTGAGGAAAGAGAGGGGCTGAGCCTCACTGCCATTACATGACGACATGGGACCTCATTGCTGCTCCACCTCCAGGCTGTCAGCTGTTTGCCTGTCTTCTGCCCCCCCCTCCCCACTCTGGCTGGCATGAGCAGCAGGGCTGCAGATGCAATTTGTTCCCTCTGTTTGAATAAATTCTGCCCCTGTCCAGGTTTGGATTGCAGCCTTGGATTGCAATACTCTTAATCTTAATTCATCTCCTTTAAACACAGTTTATTACTGTATTGTGTTTAATTTGGAAGCATGGGCGTAGGCAGGGGGGGCAGGAGGGGGCAGGTGCCCCCCCTAGAAGCAAAAAAATTAATGTATTTTACAGACCATAACCAGCACTTTTCCCCTCCAAAAACTGAAGTGGAAAGGGCTTTGCTTTAGCAAGAGCAGCTAAGTCTCCGCTTGCTGGGGGGGGGGGGACACAGCAGTAACAAAAACACATCAAATAAATAAAGCAAAGTGGCTACCAGTAGTTAAGCAGTTAAGACAATGGAGCATATATCCCCAGGCAAGATTCGATAGCTGACCATTTCACCCTATTGTTCTTAAGTGGCAGTTGTTAATGAGCATTCAGGAGCATTAAGAGTTCTATTGGCGATTTAATGAGGGTGCAGACTCAGAGGATTCAATTTGAATAAGGTGGCTCTGCAAGGCTAAAAAGAAGTGAATAAGAAAGGGGGGGGCTGTAGCTTTGACAGACACAGTGATGTTTATAAAAAGCATTGGTGTTCTAGTCTGCCCCTCCTCCTGCATCTGTATACTGTAAATCAGGGGTGGCCACCTCCCAAGAGACTCTGATCTACTCAGAGTTTAAAACTGGGGGTGATCTACCCCCTTTTGGGGGGTTCAGGTCAAAGCTATTGAGTTTTTTTTAAAGGAAGGGAAGCCCTGTTTTTTGGGGTTTAGGTCAAACTTGTTGAGCTTCTTTTAGGAGGGAGGCCCATTTTTGTTTAGGGTTTCAGGTCATAGTTCAACTTTTTTGAGGGAGGAGGAAAATTTTGGGTGAGCTTTTTTTAGGGGTGCCAGTGACCTACCAGTGATCTACCACAGACATCCAGTGATCTACTGGTAGATCACAATCTACCTGTTGGACGTGCCTGCTGTAAATCAAGCAGAGCGAAAGCTGCTTACAAGGCTCCTGTACATGCAGAGTTCCAGCATCACAGCGTCACCCAGAGGCACCCACAAATATGAGTTATCCCTCTCTCTATTTCTTCCTTCCTTCCCTCCCTCTTCCATCCTTAATAAAATACGGGGGGGGGCAGATAAGCCCCACATAGAAAGCCCATCAACATGGGGGGATGACTCTTTCAAATACGGTATTTACCAGTAATTGGGGGGGGGGGGAGAGAGGCACCTAGGCCTCTAGGAGTTGGCTGCTATGCCTAGGAGTAGGACAATTCAAGAAAGCAGAACGATGCATATGGTATGGTAATATATCAATAGAATCGTAGAATTGTAGTCGGAAGGGACCACAAGGGTCATCTAGTCCAACCCGCTGCAATGCAGGATTTTTTTCCTAAGGTGGGGCTTGAACCATGGTTGAAATATTATGCTGATATGCAGCAACGCCTCGGAGCCGTCGTGGCTGCGGCCATGCCTTGCCTCGCCCTCGCCCGCCCTGCCACCCCCTCTCGCCTGCCCGACCCTCCCGTCCTCTTGCTGCAGAGTTCCAGCATCACACCGTCATCCAGAGACACCCACAAATATGAGTTATCTCTCTCTCTATTTCTTCCTTCCTTCCCTCCATCTTCCATCCTTAATAAAATAGGGGGGGCAGATAAGCCCCACATAGAAAGCCCATCAACATGGGGGGGATGACTCTTTCAAATACGGTATTTACCAGTAATTGGGGGGGCACCTAGGCCTCTAGGAGTTAGATGCTATGCCTAGGAGTAGGACAATTCAAGAAAGCAGATTGATGCACATGCTATGGTAATATATCAATAGAATCATAGAATTGTAGTCGGAAGGGACCACAAGGGTCATCTAGTCCAACCCCCTGCAATGCAGGCTTTTTTCCCTAAGGTGGGGCTTGAACCATGGTTGAAATATTATGCTGATATGCAGCAACGCCTCAGAGCCGTCGTGGCTGCGGCCATGTCTTGCCTCGCCCTCGCCCGCCCTGCCACCCCCTCTCGCCTGCCCGACCCTCCCGTCCTCTCCAGCCAAGCAGGGTAGCCGCCAACACTACCAGCCCCAGAAGCACAAGGTGGCCGCTGCTGCCACCGCCACGATGTCATCAGGCCCGTTGGCCCTTTAGCCCCGCCCACTTTGTGGCCCCTCCCCTTCTGTGCCTTGGCCCTGGCTACGCCCCTGTTTGGAAGATACCTTTCTTTTGTTTTATACACATACACACTACTTCACTTATGCACAAATACTGGTGTCCGATAGCAAGTATTATTTTTTAAGTATAATAATGGTTTAAATTTGATGGATAATCTAGCTAGATCAAACAAAAGCCTTGAAACAAACCGGATATTAATTTTTTTTGGTTTAGGCTGAAGACCTTCATTAGATATGTTCTAATCAAAACTGCTGTGTCTGAACTTATTGCTTTTCCCAATGCTTCACTGAAACCAGTGTTGATAAGATAACCCGTTCATATTTTTCAGGCGTTGCTTTTATTCCTGCCAGTGTCTCTTATCTGATTGGAACTAATATTTTTGGGGTCCTTGCACACAAAATGGGACGGTATGCTGAATTTAAACATTATCTAATTCCTTAACACAGTTGTACAATATTTTCTATTCTTTCAGTGTTCCTTATGAGAAACAAACTGCAGCTTTCATGATTAATAAATTAACCTGCTGCTTTATTTTAAAGTTATTATTTTAGTAGTAATTGTAGTAGAAATGCTGAAGTAAAATACATGTTTAGTGCCTACGTTTCTCGGTGTCTAAAAGATAATGTTTCTTCTTTCATAGGTGGCTTTGTGCTCTAATCGGGATGGTAATAGTGGGAATAAGCATTTTGTGTGTGAGTACAAGTTGATACTTTGGAGAGCAAATTCTGTTATTTCTATAATTTGCTGGTGGTTCTATCCTTTTGGTGTGGGTATTTGAATTGGGGAAGGGTATTTGGGATTCAGTGATGACAAAAACTTTCTTCAATCTTAATTTGAATTCAATCCCCTGAAGGATGCCGTAGCATTCGTACTTTCTTGATTTCATGCATGAGAATATGGAGAAGAGAGCTGCGGTAAAATTCTATTATACTTGTTTTTCATCTGGGTTGTCTTCAGGGCCGTCTCCAGCAGGTCGGGCGCTGAGGCGCGGAGATCGCTCCGGCGCCCCTGCCCTCGCAGTGCGCAGCACAGCTTCTGTGCGGCTTTGCCGCACAGCACCCCCCCTACCAGCCCGGCGCCCTGGCACCCCACGCCACTGGGACTACACCTAGAGCCGGGCCTGGAGAAGACTGTCCACGGGAGCGTCAGCCCCTGCCCCCTCCCACACAGCGCGGCTGACTGTGGTGGCGGGCGCCTCAGGCTCGGGAGTCGGGCGCAACTGCCTGCTGCTGCGGGTGCCAGACGACTGCCGCGGGCGCAGCGGCTCGGTGCCTCTGGCAGCCCGGCGCCATGGTGCATTGCGCCACCCGGCCCTGCCTACGGGCCGGCCCTGGTTGTTGTTGCACACAGTCTCTTCATTTACAGCAGCGTCACTATGGCTGATTAGCTTCTTTTAACTTGAACCTAAACTGTTATGGGCTATTAGATGTTTCATGTTTGATGCTAGTAGGGAGCAATCGTATGTTTCTTGGGAAGGCAGCTGAAGGGCCCTAATAAACTGTGGACCTCTGTGGGTTGGTGGAATGAATGAATGGTGTGGCATGGTGTCGGAGGCCTCCCTGGTGTGGCAGGAAAAAGCTGCCATGGGTGGGGCCAGGAACAGGATACATTTGGGGAATGCTAGGTGAGGCTGTTAATCTTCAGGATCCAATTCCCTCGTTTCCCCAAAATCCCACTTTTAAAAGGCTCAACTAAACTAATCCAAAGCTGGAGCTGGCATAGTTAATTCACTTCCATACCCTGGCCATTGTACCCTTCTCCTTGCACCCTGCCCTGTGATTGCTGTATATCAGAACCTACTGACTACAGAGCATAATAATAATAATAATAATAATAATAATAATAATAATAATAATAATATTTTATTATTTATACCCCTCCCATCTGGCTGGGTTTCCCCAGCCACTCTGGGCGGCTTAAATAAAGGTCATATGATACAATCTAGTAAGCAGTTTGATGTTTGATTTTGAATGTTTGCTTTTCTTTTTTCAGGTGCCACTTGCTAGAAATATATATGGACTCATAGCACCAAATTTTGGGGTTGGTTTTGCCATTGGTAAGGAAAACACAAAATACTTGTTTCTGTTTTTTGATGTATTCTATTTTTTTTGTGAGTCACTCAGACAATGTATGTTATTGAGCGGCATATACAAATACTAAGTAAGTGAATCTGTAGTTGGGAAATTGATTTAGTGGTTGAAAGTATGACTTCAAAGTTATATACCAGTACAGGATCACATTTGAATGTTATCCTAATAGGCATGGGCATAGCCAGTGGGGGCAGGGGGGCAGCTGCCCCCCTAGATCAAGTAAAACAATAGAAATAACTAAACAATCACTTCGGTTCCGCCCCCCAACAAAGACCTGCCCTCCCCCACAAAAATCCTGGCTCCATCCATGCTAATAGGGTTAAAAATAATCTGCACTTTAATATATTTGTTAATAGATAGGACTCAGATTAGATTTCTCTGGATGGGGTGAATGTCCACCTGTGTGCATAACTGGGGAGGAGTAGTCCTGCCAGGTGTGCATTCATGTTATCGCATTTCAAGTAAAGGCTGGTGCCTATGCACCAGGCTGGTGACTGATGGGAAAAGGGAAGGAAGGGGAAAGTACTCTGTTAACTTATGGGGATTGCCTCCCATGCTCTGCTGTGTTCTAGATTTTAATGATTATGTTGCAGCATGTCACCCCAAACAGTAAGGCCCATAAGCAGACTTTCATGTGTGGCTTTGCTTACCAAACTCCATATGGATGTATGTGCTTAAAAAAATCAAGGGAAGCTTTCTAGACTGTAGATGTGTCGATCCTTTCTGAATTGGGCCTGCTTGTGTGCATTTCCTAAGAGATGGTTGCTTTTTTGGGGTGGTGGTGGGGGTGGCTCTGAATCCAGAACCCTTCCCAGCTTCCACTGCTAATGGGTGATCGGCACTGCCAAAGCTGACTTTATCTGCCACTTACACTTAGCAGTGGGTGTGGCCCACAGCTACAGGTGAATAATTCTGGCTTGGGCTTTAGCTTCTGGGGGTGGGTGGGTTATGACATAAATTTTCAGATTTTTTATAATGTAAATTCCCTACTGTTCCTTTCCTTTCCTTTTAATGAGCAATTTATGTATTGCTTGAAATGCAAAAGGTGAACAGATTCAGGTTTGTTTAAGTAATTCAACCAGGTATATTAGCAATCTCATGCAAGTGTGTTTAGACTGTGCTGAGAGCAGTAAAGTCATGTAAGTGTCTTTATTATACAGTACAGGAGTTGACAGGTGATGAAATAATTGGATATTCAGAAATTTAGCTTCTTCTGAAGGTCTTAAAAGTTCTCTGACTGAATAACATTTTTTCCAATTCTGGAGAAAAGGGCCAGAGGGCTGTTCAAGATTATAATTGTATTAGGTTTTGTGAAGAGGGTGGTTTAGCATTTGCTGGAAGATCTTGTGTTTAGGACAACGGCACCATCTTAAAATGAAAAAAACCTCATACATTCAAAGATGGTGTAAGGAAAATTGAACACAATATATTTGCCATAAAAATGAGCAATTATCTCACTATTATCTGTTTTTTCATATATTTATGCTTTAAAATAAGTTTTCTAAACTGTGGAAAAAGGAAAGGTCTTTCTCAAAATAGCATTTGTTTTCTCCCTATCATAACCAGGGATGGTGGATTCTTCGATGATGCCTATTATGGGTTACCTTGTTGATCTGCGCCATGTTTCAGTTTATGGAAGTGTCTATGCAATTGCAGATGTTGCATTTTGTATGGGATTTGCTTTAGGTAAGAGCTGAATTTGCCTCTTGAAATGCATCTAACAATACCAAAAGGATATTACAAAGGCCTTGGAGCAAATGCTGGCAAATGCCAGCTGCCTGGTAGGCTGCAGCAATAGTGGGGTTTGCTGCATAGAATAAGCAGGTCATAAGGCTGTAGTAGAAGGTAAGAAATATCCCTTTCCCATTGGCACTATTAGCTGTATCACACAGAGGCTGTAGTCATGCTGTTCAGTCTCCACACTATTGGGGTAAATATCTACCCAAGTCTCTGTTAAGACAAGGCAATTGCATTGAAAACCCCATCAGCTAGACTCTCTTCTGAATTGATCAATAAGAGTATTCTGCTTACATACAGAGCTAACAGCTTCTTACAGGGATGACAAAGTTGTCGCAACCTGGTCAGTAAGGAACAGCAAGAAACTAGCTAGGCTGAAGTCAAAACCCTTGACATTCCATTCATCTACATTCTTTCATTTTCTCTCCCACCTTCACACTTTCTTTTTACTCTCCAAGAGAGATGTGGCCGTAAGATCTTAGCTGGCCCAGGCCCTTGCAGACCCATACATTCTGCTTCCACAGATTACAGAAAAAGAGAGGACTCATGAACTGGTATTAATTCGTGGCTACTGGTGTGTGTGTGTGTGTGTGTGTGTGTGTGTGTATAGAGGGAAGGCAGAATGGCTTTCTTTCCCTTCCATTTCTGTAATTATGGGAACTGTTGTCAAGCCTCTTGCTTGGTAATGAAACAAAAGCACTGAACTAGTGGGTAGTTTTAAAATCCATGTTGGATTTGTACTATCTTCACGGGCTTTAAAAGGCATTTAAAAAATCAATAATTTCCCAACACACAGGTTTTCAAGCATATATTTGTTAATTCTGCTCACACAGTATTTTAGGTCTTTTTTATTGCTCACAGATTCTTTTAGGCTAGTTCTTGTTTTTCTTATGTATGTACCCTAAGATTTTTTTAAAAAAAATGTTTCCCAAAGGTCCATCTGCTGGTGGTGCCATTGCAAAGGCAATTGGATTCCCATGGCTCATGACCATTATAGGAATCATTGACATCCTCTTCGCTCCTCTGTGTTTGTTTTTGCGCAGTCCTCCTGCCAAGGAAGAAAAAATAGTAAGCACAAACTTTTTCTCGCTTTGCTGTATTTGAATTCTGATATATTTTAGTACATAAGCAAATAGAAAAACGAACTATTTTGTAATGTTCTATTTCACTAGCTGAAATCAGTATTTTGTATTGAGTGGGGTAACATGGTTTGCCCAAGACAAAAAAAGTGCAAGGCTGGCTTATATTTGGGAACCAGCAGGAACAAAGTTACTATATTTTGGGTGAAGTTTGAATTAACAGTACAAGTTAGACATCTGGTTTTCTTTGATGTGTAAGACTTCACCACATTGCCGCTGGAATTCAAGTAACTATGAAGAGTTCACATGGAAGGGTATTTGAGACTAACACCTTCTCTGAACCCTCATGCTGACTAACAAATTGTGTCAAAAACCTGAGGCAACTTCAGGAACAGTGGGATGTCTTGAGAACCTTCAGGCATCTGATTTCAGTGTGAGAGCCCTCAGGATTGCTGCAATGCTAGGAGATACTTGGTCCCAATTCTAAGCCATCTGTTGTTGCTGAAAGCAAGAAAATGCTTAACAGATATACTAATGCACAGCTCTGTTCTTTTGCAGGCAATACTTATGGACCATAACTGTCACTATAAAACCAAAATGTATACGCAGAACAACATCCAGTCACATCCAATAGGCGATAATGAAGAAGAATCAGAAAGTGATGAGTAGTTTCTGAAAGCCATATCAAGTAGATTAATGTATACAAGTGTTTCCTGTGGAACATCTCATCAAGACGTTTTATTTGTACTGTACTTTTAATGGTAAAATAGTAAAGAAGAAAAAGCCAAAGGTAGATTTATTTATTGCCCTTGATTATGAAGCAGATTACCCACTGCCTTATAAAAGGAGAAGGGAAGCTTTTATAGGAGTTTGCTACAGTGTCAAGAAAATGCACTATATTTTGATTAAATTAGTGTAAATCTAAATCCAGATCTTTGCCTTTAAAATGTCAATTCATTAACACTTTGCTTATTCCACCTTTTCTCTATTTGACTGATCAGCAGCAAAGAGTGCCTGAAACTAACAATGATAAATTATCTGATTGTACACTATATAAAGAAATGAAAATGTTGCATTTGTTAAATAGCTTTCCTTGAAACAATGAAATTGAATACATAATCCCCCAAATTATCTGCATTTCCTCATTATTCCTGGAGCGAAAAACATTGGAAAAAATATGACAATTGTGAAGGATACATTTAATTAAACTCCTTATTGGTTCATCTCTAACTACTATTTACAGATAGTAGGCACTACACCAAAAATGGCTGTATATTATGCTTGCCAACACATTTGTGCAACTTAGGTGGGGAGAAAAACTATCTGTATCAAAATATTGATTCACAGTGCATTATACGATTTAAATTTCAGATGTGTTACTAGGTGCACACCATAAATTAAATCCAAATTGTGTCAGATACTTACAGATGCAGAATACTAGCAGATTTGACAATCCCTCCCATATAACACGAGAAGACAGTTTAGACAAATATATGACACTAGAAGCAAAACTGGTCAATGTCTGAACTGTGTCACCTAGAGTCAATTTGAAACTTCTCAACAATTCTAATAAAATTGTTCTTTCTTTCACTCTCTTAAAGCTTTATTTTGATTTTTAATTAAGAGAGTTGCAAGACACAAATGTCTCCTGGGGGACCTGTGTGTCTGCCCATATAATATAAATCTAAGAGCTATCAATTAGGTAGTCAAATTTTCACTCTTGGCTGGCCCTTGGGCATGAGACTACAGAACCACAGCCTTGGAAAGTATTCCTGCTCTGGGTAGAGTAACTTGCAGCAAGGGGATTTGGAGAGAAGAGTACTGTGTAGATTGCTATATGGGAGGAATGTAAAACCCCTGCCTCTTCTAATTGGTAGGCAACTCAGCAGTCCATTGAACGCTACAACAGTGTTGTCCTTCATTTGGACCTGAGCTCATGAAAGGATGTGTGGTGCCCTTAGTTGTGAAAATAGAATTCCAACAAATGATAGACCCATGTATCAATATCAAATATTTAGTGTCATGTACTTGTCATGCTGTTTGTAAAACATGATCTCTGTGCCTTCTTTCATTTATCAACAGATGGTTTGTGTCTTAAAGAAGACACTTTGTTTACATATTTTTGTAAGTGTATATATTGGTCAAAATTAGAGATGCTGTAGATTAATTATTGTTAATTATGCAGAAAAGTAAGAACTTGGAATGTTATCATTTCTTGGAACAACCCCAAAATAAATGGTGGACAATTTGATGTTGTTTTGCTACAAGTGATGTACAGATTAGTACAAAGACTCCAACATTGTCTTCTAGGAATAGGCTTATTTCATCATGCTATTGCACTCTTGCTGTAACAGCTCTTGATATGATCATACGAGAGCTTAGGGGAAGCTGTTTCAAATCACACTTGTTCCTGCATGCTGTTTCCATATCCTTAAGTCATCTGAACAGCACCATTCCTAGTGCACAGGATGGTATAGTGACTGATAACGAGAGTACTCTGTTCTGTGTATTTTGCAAAGGGTGCTTCTATAGCTGTAGTTGCAACTTCTGCTGCAAAGTTACTTAAGAGTACAAGATTTGGTCATATACAAATTCAGACTGCTAGACTTAGCTTCCAGATAAATGTTTGTACTTTAAACAGATTTTCACTTGCAAAAACGGAACGTCTCTGTTCCCCCTGTGGACTCAGGTTAAACCCACACAAGATGAAATAAGTGCCTTAAAGCAACTTTCCAAGGTTGCATTGCCACTTTCAGGATATGTGACACTGAATCTCCCCCCCCCCAATCAAAATTCTGTGAAGTTTAGGTTTGCAATGCCAAAGTGCATTTAAGGAATTTATACTATTTTGATGTAGTAGATTTTTATCTATGCAGCTTTGCAGGGGAATTGATCCTGATAGGCAGCTTACAATACTTTCAATCCCCTGCACTTGTTGACCCCCCCCCCCCCAAATGCAGGAGAAATTTAGCATGCTCCCTAGAATGTATCATTGAATCCTCTGTGCGGATGTGAAAGATGTTCCTTAGCTAACAAGTCAATGGAAAGGAAGAGTGAAAGCAGTCTATACCACTGACCCATCAAGCTCAGTATTGTCTACAGTGAGTAGAAGTGACTCTCAAGGGCTTTAGGCAGGTGCCTTTCCAACTCTATCTGGAGACGTCAGGGAGTAAAGATGGGGCCATCTGCAGACAAAGCGTGTTCTCTATCATTGAGTTGTTTCCCAGGGCATCACCGAAAGGATTCACTTGAAGATAAAAACTTTGGATGTCAATCCTCTACAACATGGATAAGATAATATCTGCAGATAAGTACTGAAAATATCCTATAAATATAACAGCTTGCAACAGAGAAACTCAGAACTTATTTTAAAAAATTTATTAAAGCTTGTTTTCATGATAAAATCATGTCTGACAATCATCTCGGGCAGACGTTCTATAAATATGTGCAAGTGTCAAGTAGTTACATACCACTACATCAAGATATTCTTGCTTTCAGTGGCATTTTTTATTTTTAGCTATGTACAGTAAAGCACAGAAGCAAAGAATATAATAGGAATGTATTAATACAGCTTGCCTCTCAAGATCAGTGTTTGTTATAATTGTTTTCCCTTGCTACCATACAATTATTTTGCCACCATTCTCACGCAACATTTAGAATATTGCACTACATTTAATTTATTATACAATCATCATAGTAGAGTATTGATACCAAACTTTTCATGCCCGTTTCATTAACTGATAAACTATAAGGTATTATTTTGAAAAAACCTAATGCCTATATTATTTTTGCAGCTGTTTTTCAAATGAGCAGGTGTTTCAAGGCAGTACCTGGACTCAAGCTAAAAACTAATGGAGAATTATTCCAGACCACCTCTGTTGGTAAGCAACCCAGAAAATAAATTCAGAGATAAAATTCATTAAACACAATGTTGAACTCTTGGAGGGGTTTATTTTTTGGAAGTATCTAGTATAAGTTATGAAGCAGATTTTTTTAAGAGCAGAACTGTACCCTTTTTTATTACTAGTATGGATTATATTCTAATTTAATATTTGGCTCAGTTATGTTTTTTTAAAAGCAAAAGGTTATTTTTAAGGCCAAAAAGATGCAAAGAGGTTGTTATCACTTCCATACAAACTGAAAAGCAGATTCAACATAGTAGGATGTCTGATTGCTTGTCTGTCAAAATAAGAGGATTTAGGTGTGCTAGCTTTGCCAATTTCTACAGGTGTTTGTATATATAGCACAGGGCCTAAAATAATGATATGCGTATGGAAAACAAAGCCTTATGCCACATAAATGTCAAACCCCCCAAAATATATTTCGTATCAGACCAGCTGGGGCTTTAAAAAAATAAATTTAAAAAAGGTCCCCAATTTCTGTTGGGCCCAGGAGCCAGTAAAGAAACTCACATGCTATATTAAAAAGCTGGGTATCTAACTATCATTTTTCTGTTCACGATGGCATTACAACCAGCGGAAGTAAATTATTTTAGCATTTTATTTACCCTTTAAACATTAATTAACACACAAAAGTCATACATTTTGTGGAAAAATCAATGCTTAGGTAAACAGAAAAAGCTACAACTCAATTTAATAAATAGGTCTTTATGCATTATAATATTACAGTGATATGTTCTATAAGGCTTCCGCCTATTTTTACATTAACATATCTTTGCTGGTACATTTCCAAGAAATTGCTGTACAATATTGGTACAGCTTATGATCAGGCAAAATTGAATGTTTGTGGTCTTTAAGGGAGGAGAGAGGGGGAGATGAGCACCTACTGATAATTATTTGAGCTTTGAACTAGACATGCTTTAGAATTCTCTCCCAGCTTACAATTCTGCTAAACCCAGAAAGTAAAAAGGTATTCAAGTGTCAATTTAATCTTCAAAAATCTGTGACTGAAAAAAATTATGGAAAGTAAGCATCATGATATGTAGTAACACCTTTACTAAATAACTGAAAATAAAGCCTGTGTTGGCTATGATGCGTGATTGGCAAAAAACAAAACACCCCTGCTCTGAAATAAATCAAAGAGCCAAATAATTAGACACAATCAAATCTTCAGAACCTGGTCCCCTTGGCTGTAAATTTCAGCATGCAGTTAAAAATCAAAAGGAACAAAAAATAAAACAACTTTATTAGCATGAAACTAGAAAAAAGTTCAAATAAATTAATCTTCCAGTATAAACTTCCAAAATGTTCTTTAAACACAAATTGGACCAGCTATGTCAACAAAAAACAAGGGGGACTGTACTTGTAAAGAAAACTATAACCATACCCTTACAGAGATTTAAAAACAAAACAAAACTGGAAAAAGCAGCTTGTATACATTTTACCAGTGTTTAATTACATTTTAATGTATCTGGTGTGGTTTTGATTAAGTGCAAAGTATTTTCCCAGTTTATCATTCTCAAGGCCAAATGTGCAACATCAATCTACTAAGTCATCAGATCTTTCAAGCTCTCCTTCTTTTAGTAGTTGTTCGAGTACTGGCTCCATTACTAGAGCACTATCAACTTCATTATCCATTTCTTCATCTTCATATTTATCCTCTTTTCTGGATTCCAGGTCCAAAGCTTCTATATCTTCAATGCCTGCTCTGTAGTGAATCATAAGGAGTGTTAGGGCTTGCAATCGTTCACCCGATTTAGCCAATGCAGTAGACAATAGCATTTTTTTTCTTGTATCTGTTGTTTCTTTCTTTTCTCTTATTAAAGAATTGTTATTCTCCAGTTCCTGGTCTATTTCATACTGTAGTTTTTCCAACATAACCTCTAATTTCAGGATCCTTTCTTCTGTAGGCAAACTTCTATAAAGGTCTCGACCAATTTCTTTAACAGCAATGTAGACACTATCATCTAATCCGCCTTCCTTTCTTGCTAACTTTACCCCTGAACCTGCTTGCTTGGAAGGGCTACTTGGACCACCAGTTTCTGTGTCGCTACCTTCATTATCGGAACCATGTGGCGTGGGCTTTGGCGAAGGTTCTACTACATCAGCCCCTGGCTCACTACTAACACGAACCTTAGGAACTTGACGAAGATTTAACAACCGGGAGCTAGTGTTGATGATATGTCTTGTTAAACCTGTTGTTCTGTTTGCAGTTTTCAGTTCTGTATCAGCACGAGATGGTGGTACGCTTAGATAATCAGGGCTATCAAATTTAAAAGTGCGAAGGTCTCGTTCAAGCCGTCTTGTGGCTCCTAAACAAAATGGGCTTTCTGTTAGACATTTTTCTTGACATTTTTTGTGACAAACATATGCACAAACCACACACTGTGATGCTGCTTTAGTCCAAACTTTTTTTTTACAGTAATCACACCAAGTTGGATTCTGAAACTGGGTGTCCTGAAAATTATGCTTGTTTTCAGTGTAGATAATCTGTCCCAAATAAGGATCGTCTTTGGGAAGAATGGGAGCAGACTCATCTTCTGAAATATTTTCTTTTTCTTTTTCCAGGAGAAAACTGGAGTCTTCTGGTTCACCCTCCTTTAAATATTTAAAATGTATAGTAATATCACCGTAACAAAAATTTTCATTGAAACCTTTGTGAGAAATCAAATTACGCAATGCAGTTCTAGTTACTGAAGCTTTAGGTGCAGGAGGATTTAATCTAAATTGTCTAATAAATTCCATGGAGGATGTAGCTATACAATCTAAAGCTATTTCTTCAAGTTTTATGCTTTCATATCCTAAACAGAGAAGCCCACCTAATTTGAAAGGATCCCTACACCAAACGGCAACATTTAGGTACTTGTGCTCTTTTTCTACATCAAATATATAGGAAGAGGTCTTTGTCCTTGTCCATTTACCTAATCGTTTGCGATAAGGAATTTCTGGTGTTTCCCATGAATTATGGTTTTCTGTAGTTGACCTAGAACTTTGTGAAGATTCTGAAGGTTCCCTTACTGTTTCTAATTTGTTTGTAACTGCTTTGTGTGTAACTGCTTTGGGACTCTGTAATGATTCTGAACCTTCCTTTATTAATTCTAGTTTGTTTGTAGCTGGTTTGTTTGTAACTGCTTTAACATTCAGTGTGGAATCGAAAGGCTCCTTAACTGCTTCAGGTTTATTTACAACTAATTTGGATCCTGTAGGTTCTTCTTCTATGTCAGTATTTTTTGTTAGCTTTTCTGAATTTTTATCTCCATTACTTGCAGGAAGTGGCTGCTTCTCTGGTTTCTCAGCAGATAAGTCACCAGTTTCTAGTGTATTTTGAACTTCATTAGGAAGTGGTGTGATTTTAAACTGTGGCCTGGGAGGGACAGGAGGTTTACTTGTCTGTTTGTTTGTTTGGTGGGTTGCATCTAAATTTTCAGCATTTTTTAATACCACTTGTTTGGCTGCCTCTCTGAAAAGTGCCTTTCCAGTTGCCTGAGGACTTCCCAAATGTCCCTTGCGGCTTAGTAGCGGTGATATAGTTCCCAGTGGTTTCGCTGTAGATGACACTGTGGTATGCTTGGGACTGGTTGAAGAATCATCTCCGGGTTCATATGACTTTAATTCATTTGCCAAATCCTCAAATTGTAAATCCAGTTCTTTGTTTTCTAGATCTGCTGATGTCTCCTCATCTGGAAACACTGAGTTTACAAATGGTGCAAGACTATCTTGCGGTACTGAATTCTGTTGGTTATAGCCAACAGGCCTCTCATAATGTACGATGACTCTGTCACCAGCCTGTCTGATGAGCTTTAGCACTTGTATTGTTGATGTAATTTTCACTCCTGTCAAAAAAAGAAAAAAATCCAAGAATCAAATATATATATATATATATAGCTGACTTTATAAAACATTCATGCCCTGTTTCAGTGAGGACAATGGTCATACTGAACACCAGATTCTGCTGACTGGGAACTGTGTGCACAGAAAAGGCCCTACACATGGAGATCTTGGCAGCACTTTGACCGGAATATCTTGTTTCCATGAGAATAAGGGAGAAAGGTTGTTTTCTGCTGCTCCAAAGAAGCGGACACGGAGCAGTGGATTCAAACTACAAGAAAGAAGATTCCACCTAAACATTAGGAAGAACTTCCTGACAGTAAGAGCTGTACAGCAGTGGAATTGCTACCAAGGAGTGTGGTGGATTCTCCTCCTTTGGAGGTCTTTAAGCAGAGGCTTGACAGGCATATGCCAAGAATGCTTTGATGGTGTTTCCTGCTTGGCAGGGGGTTGGACTGGATGGTCCTTGTGGTCTCTTCCAACTCTATGATTCTATAAACAGGACAGACAATCAGATTTGACAGCATACATGTGAAATGGGCTGCAGTGATAAGGAGGGCTCAGTAAAAGCTGCCCCCCCCCAACATGAGTGAAGTCTAGGTTCAAGGTTACCCTTTGCCAAATGCAAATTTGAGTCTGCATTTCCCACACAAACTCTAGCAGCTGCATCACACTGGAACACTACATACCAGGAACAGTGTCATTGCCTTTTGGTTTTGATCTGCAGGCACTGGGTAGGTAAATTTATCTTTCCAACACAGCAATTCCACGGATCCATCAAGGAGGGGTGGGGACTGAAATTAGTGGACCCTCAGATTCCAAAGTTCTATCAGCAGTGAAGTGGCAGGGCAGAAGGAAGGAAGGAAGGGAGCAGCGGTCCGTCCCCCCTGTCCAGGGCAGAAGGAAGGAAGGAAGGGAGCAGCGGTCCGTCCCCCCTGTCCTCCCTTCTGGTTCATCCACCTTTTTTATGATCCCTCCCCTACTGTTTTTGAAGGGGGGGGCAGGCAAGAACTATCATGTCCAGGACTGGCATAGTTGGTTCCATACTTCAGTTGTGAGCTGGTACAGTACACACGCACACCATTTGAATGGCAATGCCCATCAACTGGGGGGGGGGGGCAAAGCCTCCTCAGCCCCTCTAGGAGCTGGCTCCTATACTACTGACATCTGCAAGGCAAGGGTGCTGTAGTTTCATAATGGTTAGGAGACAGCTCACAAGATCAATCTCACTCACCAAGGGTGGACCGCTCTCTCTTTTTCTCTACCCTGGAAAGAGATTCTCAAAATACAGTATCCTAAATATCCTCTAGGATCCCATCTCAGGCATCATAGGATTGAAGTGTAAATAACCTTTTTTTAAAAAAATGTATTCATGAAAAAGAAAAACAATTGCAAGTAAACAAAGAAATGTCTAACGAGTGGAGAAAACATGTCTGTCTTTGAGTAGGAACAATTTAAATGTGTTTATATTGATTTTCAGATGTTTTCAGTGCAATTATGGAAGTCAGGTGGTAAGGAAGCTTTAAATCTACAGTAATGCATTACAGCAAGTACTTTCGGAGCAAGCACAACCTAACTGTTGACAGCAAGAGATACAAAAACAAAGTTTTGGTTTAGAACAAACTGTAGGTGTAACCTAGAACCACAGAACTGAAAAAGATCTTACTGTGTCTGTTTTGGTGAAGCTTCTGACACCAATTGACAAACTTGGTGTATAGTGTTATGAAATGTGTTACAGTTCCCTTTTGCAAGGGTAGGTAAAACTGACAGCTTAGGGTTGACAGGGATTGGAACATCATACACAGGCAGACTTGGAACTGGGAAGAGGTTTCATGATGTCAAAACGAAACAAAAAAATTAAGGGAAAGAAAGAAAGTCTAGAAGCTAGGAGGGTGAAGCAACAGGACAAAGTATGGATTGAAATGAGCCCAAAGAAAAGGTAAAGAGGAAAAGGACAGTCACAACTGGAAAAGAAAGCAAGAAGAGGTTCTAAATAAACCTCAGGTCACTTAAGTACGGGACAGGAGTGAACAACACTCTGAAGAAGTGTGCGTGCACACGAAAGCTCATACCAAAATATAAACTTAGTTGGTCTTTAAGGTGCTACTGAAGGAATTTTTTTTATTTTGCTTCGACTCAGACCAACAAGGCTACTACCTGTAACAACAACAACAACAATATGCTATGTGTGGAAGAAGGGACTAGTACAGTATTAGGGAAGCTGGTCCAGAGACGGTAGCTAAAGATGGATCTGATGTACAGTTTTATCCAAGTTGTTTTACTACTTACCTCCAATAGCTATAAGCCTATCCCCTCTCTGAAGATCAGCAGCTGCAGCAGCTGAGTTCGGTGTGATAGTTTCAATGACAACATGCCCTGTTTCACCTTCCTTAACTTGTATTTGGCGCAGATTGAGTCCAACACTTGGTGAATTTCCTTTTATTAGTTCTGCCTGGGAAGAAAGAAATGTGAACAATGACTTTCATGCTTATTGTTAACTTAAGATTCTATAATTAATATAATAAAATTAATAGCATTTTATTGTTAAATGAAATGACATTTAATCTGGTATCTAATGTGAATAAAGATTTAATGCATACGGTTGCTATGTTTTCTCTTGACAAATCTGTCTTACAAAATGTGGTATGTTTAAAACAGGAATGATCAATGAAGAACTAAGTTTTTTGTTTTAAGTTGCACCCTATTACCTGAATAGTGTACAGAATGTCATTTTCTATCCATGTTTGCAAAAATGAATGTTTTTTAATCAAATAAAGTGGAATAGAAACATGTTACATGAACTATAGCATACTCCAACTCAGCAGAACACTTTGTGATCCATGACTATAATCAAGCCAATTCACAGAAAAAGAAAAGCAAATTAAGATCAGCTCCACAGATGCCATATACTGTATTCAAAACCATGAGCAAACAATTTGCTTCTTCCAGTACAAGTAGTGGTCGGGGTCTCAAGCAGAAGTTAATTTGAAATGCTGCAAATAAACATATTTTGCATTCAAAAATGTTATTTTACTAAAGATGAAGTGATTTGAAATCATAGAGCATTTATTGCTGTAGGGGCTCAAACTATTTTCCATTTCCTTTTTTTAAAAACCTCATATGGGCATCTGGGAAATACATGTCTCCCTTCTCAGAGGAACAGTAAGTTTTTTCCAGGTACAGTATGAAGCAAACAAAAAGCCTGCAAAACTAGGGGCAGAATATATATGGTGGACACTAGGGGCAGAATATATATGGTGGACACAGAATATATATGGTGGACACTGACCAGTGGGAACATCCAGGTTGACTCATTTAAGAGAAATCACTTAGAAGTGTACCTGCACATTTTGCTTCATAACTACCTGTATTTTCTAGGGCTACTTAAAAAAAATAAAAATAAAAGCTCAGTGTCTGGGGGTGCCAATGAAGCATTTGTGGGTATGACGGCACCTGGCAGCCCCCAACAGACATCTAAAACTGATTATTAACAATATGAAACACATACCAATAAAATCGCAATAGCAGCTGCAAAATGAGGCACTCTCAACAGAAGTTATAGAAGTCATAGAGTTGGAAGGGACCCCAAGAAATCATCTAGCCCAACCCCCTGCAATGGAGGAATCCTGCCCACAGCTGTCCTGGGGGGGGGGCTTGAATCACTAACCTTCTGGTTAAAAGCCAGATGCACCGACCCATTCTGCCACCCTCCTCCCCAACGCCTTGGGCAAAAGGTACATCTTGTTACAACTCCTTACTGTGGTTGTGTGGCTGCAATGGTGGCTTTTGCAGAGATCTTGGGAGACTTCTGTGAGATCTTGCTGGAAGCTGCCATTGCATGACCCCAGTAAGCAGAGCTTTGGCAGGGGTAACACCTTGGGCAACACAAGGGGACAGGCCGTCCCTGGCATATGCTTTGCATGCAGAGGGGTCAATCCCTGCCATCTAGTAAAGGAAAACAATTAGTGGAGCTAAAAAAGTTAACTGCCTGAGAAGTTGGAGAGCCACTGATAGTTTGAGTAATACAGGGCTAGATGGACCAATGTCTGGCAACTTCATATGTACAAATGCTCATATTTTCCCAACTTAGAAAACATTCTCTACTGTTAGAATATATGATTTATATAAAAGGGGGCTTTTCTGGGCATACTTGTAATAGCTTATGTTTACCTTCAAATTGCAAAGCAGTTTTTCAGAACACTCAGAAATAACCAGTTTCTGTGACATGCAAGACACAATCTCTTTAGCGATTAGCATGAATTGCCCAGGTATTCCAAGCAATGACAATTATGGAAGCAGAGGATACAAACAACTACAACAGGGTAACCAGCATTTAGGAGGACAATGTCTGCACCATGTAAAAAGGAAGCCGTTGGTTTTACATGCAATTCTGTTCCTCTTCCAAAGAAAGCAATTTAGAAAAAGATGCTAGTTAACTCATGTTGAATGGTTATTACTCATTGACTTTTAGTTCTTGCTAAATGCAGTTGTGATGCTCCCTCAGTCCTGAAAAAATGGAAAACAATTGATTTTTCATATTTCAATTCTGATAGCCACTGATAGAAAAGATTCCTCTAATATAGCACTTGAGCATGGATCAGTTATTGCAAAATGTTGTACAATCTCACATTAACTGACTCTTAAAGTCAATTTGAAAATATTGCAAGAAGGGGGGGGGAAGGGGGGAGAGA
Source organism: Zootoca vivipara (assembly GCF_963506605.1). Taxonomy (NCBI): domain Eukaryota; kingdom Metazoa; phylum Chordata; class Lepidosauria; order Squamata; family Lacertidae; genus Zootoca; species Zootoca vivipara. The sequence continues at coordinate 52,477,639 of NC_083280.1, forward strand.
ATCAAGAGGGTTTGGGGGCCAGAAATGAGTCCCAATCTCTCCACGCCATCAGCATTGCCTTTAGAAATCTCAGTTGACTTGACAGAATAGCTGTGATTAAAATGTCTATTCTTCCAAAGTTTTCATATTTTTTCCAGGTTTTGCCAATACATATTTTCTCCTCTTTATTTAAGAAATGGCAATGAAAGCTAATTGTATTTGTTTCATTGGGGGGGGGGATATATAGCATAAATTATAAAACATTATTTAGGCATAGATCTAAGGGAGGTCTCAGAATGCCCAATCTAGAACTCTATTATGCAGCATTTCAAATTAAATCTCTGATCCCCTTGATTACGGGACAATATGACATTCCATTGGTGCAGACCAAAGCCCCCCTCCCTCTTCATCGTCACTAAGGCCATTTCATTTCCAAAAACTGTCCCAGGCTGAGTGGAGCAAGATTCAAAACTATTTCGCTTTTCAGTGCATAGCTCTAGCACAAGGTGCAAGCTAGCCCTTCTGTAAGCAGAATATACTTAACATAAAAAGAACATCTTAGGATCGGACCCCTTGTCTATGGTTTTCTAAGTACCAGTAGTCTTTTCTGCTTTTCCAATTCTTTTTCCTGAGCTATAAAATGTTTCTACCTCTTTGTGTTTATTTTCCCCAAGGTCTATTGTTCAACATTACACTGTGCTGTATTTTTCACTTTTCAACAGCAGCTGACTAAACTAAATTTCAATGCATCTCAGGGAAGCAGAATGACCCCAACAGTGTCATGTGGTGTGTGTCAGGAGTGCTTTCATCTGCTTCTCTGTAACTGTTTTTGTTTGAAAAATCATCTAGGATTTTTTTACCCCAATATTATAATTCTTAAGCAGAAACTAAGATAATAACATAGGTAATTTGGGGGGGGGGGTTTACTATCCAAAGTGAAATTCTAATATGCATCTAGGTAGTAAAATGTTCCAAAACAAAAGCAACGTGTTTTCTATCAGAAGAAGGGCACTTATCTGCTTCCTTGGGTTGATTTTTTTTTTAAACTGCATGGTACATTTGTTACTCCAATATACTAATACTTCAATATACTAACAGTGGCTGAGACAGGCAAAGCACCTCAGTGGCAGAAATCAATAGATTTCACAGGTTTGTTGTTGTTGACAGAAAGAAAACTTAAAGGCTGAAATCTCGGAGCACCCTGGGTAGGTGAGAACTGTGCAGATGATGATATATCAAGAGGGACTACTTAGGTGTAAAGAAAAATATCGGTGGGGTAAATTTTAACCACAATTGGAGGGAATAAGGTTTTTAAATAAACTAATTGTTTGATTGGTAATTTTATACTATAATTATCATTTTATTTAAATTGTATTGTGAACTGCTTTGAGCACAATGTATTTGTGAAACATGATATATTGTGCAAATAATTCTGATATGACTATTATTCCTCTGCATGCAGTAATTTGACATTTCATCTCTATATATGCAGCTGAAAACTATCTGTGCTTTTAATACTTTTTTTAAAAAACCATCTTTTCTGTGAGCCTTTCAAAGAGTAAAATGTTCAGGAAATTCTGCAAGCACTGAAGTCCTAGAGACAGAAAGAGTGCTACATTTTTGCCCTTTTTGTTCCTATTTGCAAACAAAGGGATCTATGTTACCTTATCGTTTTAAGATCACTCCGTTCTGTCAATTACCATAATACATCAATAAGGCAGTTTTATTTCCTACTGAGGAAATTTGTTAGCTTTCAAATGTCAGCAGAAAATCATGAAGAGTAAACCTCTGTTTTCGTCACTGAACTCTGGTGGCTCATATCCTTTGACCTATATACTTTAATATCCTCTAAACACGAGTGTGGTAAAATAATTTAAAAAGATTCTACAGTATGATGGCATTTAAATGATTTGATAGCTTGGAAAAGTAAAGATGGAATTATGTTTCTATGTCATTAAATCAACCAATATTGTTTTGAGTTTTATTGTACAAAAATAGGTTTCATTTATGGATTTGTTTAAATGCCACTTTCTCTTCAAGGATGATTAAATGCTTTAGCACAGAAATGAAAATAAGGAAACAGCAATGTAAATAAAAGAAACATTTTTTTGGACAGTCATCTGCCCTAACACCCACCACTTGACGGGCAGAGAACAGACTCAACATTGGCCTGATTTGCAGAATAACAGTAAGCAATGGTTTAATGAAGCACAAGTTGTCCCACAGAAGATCAAACAAACTATGGCTTGTTTCTCCAAAGTTTGATATGTTTCTCTTTTGCCTTGTGCCTTCATGGTTTGGTAAGCGCCTGATATGGGGTGGCTGAACAAACCATGGCTAAGGAGGTGTGGCAGGTTTGCAGGTTAACAGAATGTCATACTTAAACTAAGGTTCATAAGTCAACAATAAGCTTATGATCATGTTTTTTTGATTAAAAAAATCTAACTAGTGTACAGGGTTCACACATAATAAACCAGGCATGGCCAAACTTGGCCCTCCAGAGGTTTGGGGACTACAATTCCCATCATCCCTGACCACTGGTCTTGATAGTTACAGATGATGGGAGTTGAAGTCCCAAAACCTCTGGAGGGCCAAGTTTGGCCATGCCTGTAATGAATAATTTCTTAGCATATGTGAACCAGACCACATCAGTGTACTTCAAAAACTCTTTGATAGGAAGAAATATGACTAGAAATGTCACTATCAATATTATTAGCTTGTAACACAATTGGCCAGATTCAACTAAATAGCTGTGCTAGCTTAGAAGCCAACACAAGAAGTCCGGCTGGTACAACAAGGCTTTCCCTTGACTCCTTCCCCTGTGTGCCTCATCAGCTATAGGGGGTCAGGAGAGTCCCCAGAACAGCATGTGAAGGGAGGACAGGAGAGATCATTCTATGATGTAAGTCATGCTAAGGTGATAGCTATGCCAGCACATAGCTGCCAAGTTTTCCCTTTTCTCGCGAGGAAGCCTATTCAGCATAAGGGAAAATCCCTTAAAAAAAGGGATAACTTGGCAGCTATGTGCCAGCACAATAATTCTTGTGCTGGCAAAACCAACTCTCCTTAGCACTACTTTGAATTCCACCCAGGGTAATGCTTTCGGTAGGTTCTCTCTTGTGCCTTTCCCCTCTTCCTCCCCATAATTCATATTTGGGCTTAAGGCTTTATTAAATTTTGAACATTCTCTCCTAAAAGATCATATACTCCCTTTGCCAGGTATATGGAAGATGGCCAATGTAAAGCCAATTAACAATTAAACATTCAGAAAGCATCAGTTTAGCATGTTTAAAAGAGAAGTCATTCCTCAGTAGCTTTCTGGAGTATCACCAAATATGAAGATAAGGATAACCTGGTGAAATGAATTCCAAACCCTTTAGAAAGGAATCCCCTATCAAAGGCTTCTAAAAATGTGGTGATCATGCAGTAAGAAGGAAGGTCCTCTTATATAGACTGACAACGAGCTAGAAGGAAACAAGCAAAAGTAGGAGTAAATGGCCATATTTTTTTTTACAAAGGAAGATTAAAAGAGCAGGCTCTCCTCCAAGAATTGGGATCATTACTATCATAGAACATCTTTCTAGTAACAATGAGAGGAAATGCTTGGTAAGGTAATATATTTGTTGCATACTGAGCTTCAGTCCCAGAAACTTGCAAAAATATGATTTGGGCAGAAGAGGCTAGTTTGCACATAACACTAAACCATAGCTTAGAACTACGTACATGAACTAGAATGAGCTTGAGCAAAGTCTTGGCCTCATGTACTCTCTCACCCCCACCCCCACCTCGCCCTGTAGAGCTGAGAATAGAACTGGTATGTTTACATTCAATTTCTATGACTCCTGGCTTCTTATTACACAAAAATCAGGGGCAATGGTTTAAGGTTAAATTAAACAAGTCAGCTTCACAATCCATGGTTTGAAGTTGGCTTGTTCTGAAACTTAAGAGTTTGTTTTATGCCATAACTGACAAGCCAGTATTTGTAGAAATTTGAAGTTTACATGCCAGAAGTCCTTCTTAGTCGTATGGGAGGAGGTGAGGTAGCATATTAATCTGAGGCTTCACTCTGCTCATTCTAGTTTGTCCATATAGTTATAAAACATGATTTATGTGTTCAAAGAGACACAACTACTACTACTACTACTACTACTAGTATTGCTAGTGCTATGACATCAGCACTTGGCTTCAGAAGGAATGAATTCTAAGCACGGCTGCAGTAGCTATGAACCAGAACACGAAGAATGACAATTGTCCCTTGAACCATTTCAACTTTGCCTCTCTTTTTGATATGTACTTGCAGGGCCAAGGACAGATGACTGTTTTGCAACTTTTCCATGGACTACATGAATGGAGTGTGCAGACCATATTTTGAGAAACACTGGTTTGAACACAAGCCAGGACTCCCAAGTAAATCACCCACATACATAGACACATTGTTAACTAGATTACGCTGGAACCTTGTAATCAGGCAGCAACATTTCAGTACAATATATCACATATGCTTTAGAAAGTCATTTGAAACTAAGCACATTACCTGGAAATCACAATCTTTAGTTGGGTCAAGAAAACAAACATTGTTATCACTCTTACAAACAGGCCATATTGTTTACACAAATAATTAACTTTCATGCTGAGTCCACCTTTATAGCTGAAATCACTTGTCACTATAAATCAATTTCAAATGAGAAACATGTCTGCAAGTAATACTGAAAACTCTGTCTTGTGTCCAATATTTATATAAGCAACAGAACAGATTACCATGTGAATACAAAATGGATTGTCAGCACAGTGCATCTGTGAAAAATAAACACTCCTCTCTGTTTCTTTTAGGCTTTGCAGCTGCTTAAAGAAATTAAACCAAGTTAAGTTTATACCCTAGGATAACATATTCCTTTACAAAACATGTGTTACAATGCACTGAACCATCATTAACACATAAGCCATCCAAATAATACTGTATTCCAGAAATTAATTAATTAATTGATTACCTGCTGGTTCAAGAACAGCGTTAAGGAAGGGGAAATTGTAACATAAAATAGGACTGGGAACACCTTGACTTTTCCTCATCCAAAGTAGCCATGTTCGGCTAAAAAACCCACACCTTGGTGCATTCACAGTATGTAAAACATTGTGTGCTTCATTTATTAGAAGGCTCTTGGAGCGAAATGACAGATATCATATGACTGCAGACATTATTATAAAAATATGCACATCAAGACAATGATTGCAACTGTTGCCAGGAAAGGGCAGATAGGGGAAAGCTATTTCAACAGAATATAACAACTTTAAATCAAGGCAGTTAATAAGTAAGCCAAATACTTAATGCTCCAGCATGAGAAAGCAGACAGCTTTCCATTTTACATGCAATATGGATTACAGAAAGTTATTCAAGTCTCAAAATTATCCCCCACTGTATTTTCAAATGCTAAGTTTTACAAGACTTGGTATTTTCATAAAAAGTGACATTTTCAAAAATGGAAGGTTTTTTATTTGTTTTTTGCCTTAATCTCAGTTCTTTCCTTTGACAGGATTAAAGACTGAAAAGGCAGACTTCAGTAAGCTAAAATACTATTACTGAGAGACATTTGACTGAGTCTATTTACACTATTATTTCACAACTACTTCAAGTTTACCAAGTAGTTGAAAAAATGGTATTTTATTAGAGTATGTATCATGCCACATCTACTGCAATTTCTTGCAGGGGGGGGGGAACTAAAGGAGGACCCAATAGGGGTGTGTTTATTACATTGGGTGTCATGAAAGCCCAGCTCATGCCAACAACAGAGTTCCTTGTAGTCATCTACCGGTGAAGTAGCAGCATAGTACCCCAGTTGTATTCTCTAGCCATTAATACTAATAACCCTCTAGGAATGCCATCAATTTTGGTAACCTCCAGTGTTGGCCATTTACTGGATGACATCAATTCAACCATATGATTAAGTAGGCTTGTTTTATAATAGCTACTTAAATTCAGAATGCCCCATCTGCCAACCAATAGGTAGAGATATATTAAGACTGTTTTCTTTAACCCAGTTGGCACATAATGCTAAACTATGTTTCAGCATTTTGAGAGAATGCAGTATGAGGAGCTTGTGCACTCTTTCCTCCTCCTCCTCTAAAGTGACCAACTGAAGATCAGAAGCATCTACAGCACTTCTGTTTAAGATTAGCTACAGTTTCGCTTTGTTGAAACCCTAAAACGTGGCTTGTTTAGCATAAACAAGTCAGCTGCATAACCCAGGGTTTAAAGATGGCTTGTTTCTACTAACCATAGTTAAGGCCAGTGCTTTTTTTCCAGAGGGGACACAAGGGTATGCAGTACTGGAACCTCTCTTTTTTGGTTAAAAAGTGTGGCACTTACTCTAACAACTTCATGGTGAGTACAGTCATACCTCATGTTATGTCTGCTTCAGGATGCGTCTTTTCAGGTTACGGATGTGCCGAACCCGGAAGTCCCGGAACGGGTTACTTCCGGGTTCAGCGTGCATGCGCAAAAGCACTAAATCACTCTTCGTGCATGCGCAGAAGCGCCAAATTGCATCACGCGCATTTGCAGATGCGGTGCTTCAGGATGAAGCCTTTTCATGTTGCGAACGGGCCTCCAGAACGGATCCTGTTCACAACCAGAGGTACCACTGTACTGGCACCTATTTTTATAGGGAAAAAAACAGTGGGTAAGGGTAAGCATGACCACTTGCATTTAGTCTAAAATGGAAGCAAAATAATCTCTTCAGAGCAGTGCGAGAAAGGAGAGCAGATAGCAGGCAAACCCAAGGTTTACTATGGTTCATTCTGTTAATGCTAAAACATGGTTTGGTATTCAATGAAAATGCAGTCTTTGTTATTCGGAATACTCAACAATTTGTTTGTTTGGAAAAAAGACTAACACTAGTTTAATTTTCCAGGTTTCAGTTTTAACAAATAGTTTGTTCAATGTCACTTAAGAACAACTAAAGTCTAAAGAAAAATCCTGCCTTACTTCACATCCAACTACCCGTACTGATTAAAATCAATCTAGTAATGGAAAATGGAAAATTTCCAACCACCACAACTACTGTATATTCCACAGCCAACAACATATGAAAAGAGTTGTGGCTTGGTAATAGGCTATATGCATTGCATGGGAAAGGTCCAAGGCTCAGTTCCTGTCATCTCCAGGTAGGGTTAGGCAAGACTCTGGTCTGAAACCCTGTAGCTGCTGCCCATCAGTGTAAATACCAAGCTAGATAACTTGGTGTAAGGCAGCTTCATAGGTTCACCTACCATATTAATCTCAACTTTGAACTGGATAAATAAATCAAGACACCCCGTACTTAGTGACCTCTCATGTACAATATTTTATCTGAAGTATTTAACTTTCGCAGAGTAACATAATAGTATTGATTCTACATGCAGTTTCACTATTACCATGCCCACACTATCTCAACAGCATCCCTGTGGAACCACAACTATTTCTCATTAATACATCTGTACATTTGGTTTCTCCAAGTAATAGTTTATTTGCAATGTTAGCATATTAGGGGCAATGTGGAAAATTGCAGCCCATGCACCATAATAAATTTGCTTGGAACAGATCCATCTTCCATTGTAAGTGACATTTGAAGTAATGTACTGGACAGCTTTAATAACCTAGAATCATTGTTCAAAATCAATTATACACCAATATGTAAAGGGACATGATTTGATTAAAGTCTCACTATTTTTAGTTGTTGTGCACCAAGCTGTCTAATTTATCCTCATTGCTTACATAACAAAAATATGAAAGGAAGACCTAAGGTGGGTATTTTGCAACTGGAAATAATTATAGAGGACAATATATAGCAAGAAAAAACTGTTTTGTCAACTGCCCATGAAAAAATTGAGCTCTTTCTGTAAACTTGCAAAACAAGAAATTGTTTAAAAAGATCCAGATTTATGACATTTTAGGTTCCTATACTGTGATTTAGTTTCTAGGTCACAAAGGACCATTAGTCACATGCTAATCCATTACAATTCATTTATTTCAGTGGGATCAATTTATACATAAGTGTTTTTAGGTGTACATTCCAAAAAGTAGTAGTGGTATGGGGAAATCAGAATGTTTCTCATTACAATGGAGATTGTAAAGATTGAACCAAGGATCTTTGATTTACAAAGCATGTGCTCTGCCATGGAGCTATGCCGCCCATCCTTGCCAATCAAATATTAATTTTGCATGGAAGGGCTGTGGCTTAGTCTGATCCTGTGGATACTCTGTGTAAGATATCCTACCTCTCTCTACAGTGTTGTCACTGGCTTTGCCACTACAGAAAAGGCTCGTTCTCGTGTTGCCACCTTTGCAGAACACAAAGAAGGGGCCTCAGATGATGATCACTGGGTCTGGGTCTGGGTCTGTTCATATGAGGAGAGGCGGTCCTTCAGGAATTGCAATCCTGAGCCATTTAAGGCTTTATAGGTGAAAACCAGCACTTTCACCGGGACACAAAACTAATTGTCAGCCCGTGCTGTCGAGCCAGGATCAGTGTAATATGCTCATACTGTCTTGCCCAGTGAGCAACTTGGCCGCCAAACTCTGCACCACCTTCCAAACCATCTTCAGAGGCAGCCCCACCTATGATGCATTCCAGTAATGTAAACTAGAGGTTACCAGAGCATAGACAACAGAAATTAGGCTATACTGTGTAGGAGTGCAACTGGGCCACCAGGTGAAGCTGTTGGAAGGCACTCCATGCCACTAACGCCACCTGAGCCTCAAGTGGCAGCAAAGGATCCAGGAGTACCCCCAAGCTACATACCAACTCCTTCAAAGGGAGTGTAACCCCATCAAGAGCAGACAATTTTCCATCCATCCGGTCTAGGGAACCGCCCACTAACAATCCCTCTCTCATATCTGGATTGAACTTCAGTTTCTTGGCTCTCATCCAGTCCCTTACCAAGGCAAGACAACAGTCTAGCCTATCCACTGCCACATCCACAAATGTAAAGGAAAAGTAGAGCTGTGTATCATCAGCATATTGCTGACAACATACTTCCCATGCACCACCTTCTGGAAACGACCATCCAAGTAGGAACAGAGCCACTCCAAAGCAGTGCCACCCCTAACTCAGAGAGCCGCTCCAGAAGGATACCATGCCCAAATGGTATCAAAAGCCACTGAGAGGTCAAAGAGAAGTAACACAAAAGGACACATTTCCTCCGTCTCTCTCCTGCCTGATGTCATCATACATAAAACATTTCCTTAAACAGTACTCAACTAGCTTGAAGTCTCTCTTCCTTGCAAACTTAATCTTGTCCCCTGCCAACTCATGTTCCAGACTATTGTTCTGCTCATAAAGAAGAATCCGAGTATTTCCACTAGCAGCTTGAGTCAGTTTTAAACACGGTGGTTAAAAATCAATGATTTAATTTTTTTTAAAAAAATAAGATTTTTAAAAAATTTAAATTGGATCCTTAAAATAAAATGCTTTTGGAGGAAAAATCTTTCTAAAGATAGTTTCCTATTTAAGTTACATTATAGTCCAAAGGCTATTCATCAGGAAATAAGGATTTGTTTCAAGTTTTTCATGTGTGCTAAAACTCAGTCTAAGTTTAACCACATCGGTTAACAAACATGGATACATATGCTATAATGTTATTGTTTTAGTTAAATAAATTGTTTAAATTGTTATAAAGGAAATGATTATTTGTATCCTTCCAATAAAGTACAGCAGAAAAGTTGTCCAAATATAAAAACATATTTCATAATTATCTGTCTATGTATTTCTGATAGGTATAACCAAATCAGTAATTTTTGATGTAACTGTAAAAACTACTCTGAACATTTATTATTCCAAAATGAAACCTTCCTCAGGTTGTAAATATTAAGAGGATGCCAGCAGGGTTGAACCTTTCTGTAAAAAATGATTTATATCAAGCCTTACTGACTAGTGATTTAAATCGTAATTTAAATTGATTTGATTTAAATCAAATCCACCCTGGTTTTAAACATTTTTTCAACTTAAGTAACTGGTTTCTAGTATCACTATAATGCCAAGAATAAGCATCTTGTATGTTAAAACACAACACACACACACCATCATCAGTTTTTAACTTTTAAAACACAGTTCTCTCTTTCCTGCTGGTCGAATTCCTACTCTGCTGTCCAGTTATATCTGTAGTAATACTGCCATCTGGTGGTGAATGTATGTAACTACCATGTAGGTTAAGGGAAGAAACACATACAGTATTTTGCAAAGTATTTATTTGCAAAAAAAATCCTGGACAAACCTCCAGATGTATTTAGATTGCTTCCCTTTACTGGCTCTCTGTGCAAAAAGTAGCTGATACACAGAATAGGAAGACCAATGTGACTCCCGCACTTTCACCGTGTTGCTTATTTCCCCAGGACCTCTGCCCACTACTAAAGATTGGGATTCAAGTACAGTTGTACCTTGGAAGTCGAACAGCTTAGTTCCCAAACGTTTTGGTTCCCAAATGTCGCAAACTCAGAAGTAACTGTTCCAGTTTGCGAACTATTTTTGGAAGCTGAATGTCCGGCAGTGCTACCACTGCTTCTGATTGGCTGCAGGAGCTTTCTGCAGCCAATCATAAGCCGTGCTTTGGTTTTCAAATGTTTTGGAAGTCAAATGGACTTCCGGAACAGATTCTGTTTGACTTCCAAGGTACAACTGTAATTTGAAGGCTGGGGCCCAGGGAGGAAAACAACAGCTGTATGTATGTACAGGGGCCAATCCTTATGTCCATTAGCTGGCCCAATAATTGACAGGGGAGGTTTCCATTGGGACCTACACAAATCTCTCTCAAACAATGTGGGGAGTGGTGTAGGTGAGTGTGTATGTGTGAGAGAGAAATGGATCCTGCCCTTAATATTTTGATACACTGTATTCAAAGTATTATTTCAGTACTATTTATTTAAACAAAAAATTGATGTAATTGGGTAAAAGGTTACATAGATACTGCACTTCATGTGCATATTCTTAAAGGTGGAGGGGTTTCCTATTGGTTTTATCTCATGAACTTCTTAGAGGCAAGAAGTGAGTACTTTGTATTCTATTGTGGTTGCTTGTCAAGTTATTAAGTGAAATGAGGGGAAATATGAGCCATCAAATAAAAACAATATAAAATAGCATATATATAAGTTACCGTTTTGATAAAAGATCTTTCTTTTTCTTCCCAAACCTTTTCACTCAATTCAAATGTGCAATGAATAGATACTTCTCTCTCATAGGATCCAAAAATAAGTAATCTGCAACACAAGAATATTAGTAGCATTAACACAAATATATATATTAAGCCATCATTAATTATTTGTAATTGGTTTAACATTTGCCCATATTAAGGAACCCCTTAAAATATTAAATAACCTGAATGTATAGCTAAGCCCACATGGTTCTACTTTACTAATGTAGCACAAGTAACATCAAAAGTTTTATAAAGCACTTGCACCCTCTAGTGGGAAAGGAAGACACATGAACTTGTTCAGATGCATTGTTTCTCAATTTCTGAAACACATAATATGCACACTGAAGTAGGCAGAAAGTTGAATCTCGCGCTATTACTGCATATGTAACAGTGATAAAGACTGAAGAAAATTGGTCATATTTTAATTGATCAATTTTGTATTAACAGCCAAGTACTCAAGACACCTGTTGTCTTTTTCCATGGAGTTTTCTTGGCAGGGATACTGGAGTGGCTTGCCAGTTCCTTCTCCAGGTGGATCACGTTTAGTCAAAACTCTCCACTATGACCTGTCCATCTTGGGTGGCCCTGCGTGGCATAGCTCATAGCTTCTCTGAGTTATTCAAGCCCCTTCGCCACGACAAGGCATTGATCCATGAAGGGATCAGTATAGTTAAAGCTATGGTTTTCCCAGTAGTGATGTATAGAAGTGAGAGCTGGACCATAAAGAAGGCTGATCGCCGAAGAATTGATGCTTTTGAATTATGGTGCTGGAGGAGACTCTTGAGAGTCCCATTGACTGCAAGAAGATCAAACCTATCCATTCTGAAGGAAATCAGCCCTGAGTGCTCACTGGAAGGACGACTAAACAACAACAACTCAAGACACGCATGCTTCCATATTCTGGCATGTACACCTAACACCATCATAGAAGAGGTGTGATAGGATAGGAAGAAAAAATAATGACCATATTTAAAAGCTGGCCCAGGATCTACCAGATCCCAAGTAAGTCTAACTACCATATCACAACAGCATCAGGCACAGTCTGCAGCCTGGAGCTGGCAAACAGATCAGGCCCAATAGTCCTTCTCCCTCCCACTGCCATGAGCTGCTGGGCTGTAGCTCTGCAAGGAGGACGGATTTGTCTTGCACACTAAAATAATAAAATACCAGAGGATAAAATGTAATTCATATATTGTTGTCTGCTATTTTGATGTTATACTTTACATTACTCTATCAAGAGAATTTTCTGTATTTCATCTGCTTGACAGCTCCTATCATCAATTCTGTTTTTAGAATCTTTCAACAATTAAAACCTTGCAGATATCAGAGGCAGGAACTATTAGTATTATAAACTTGATGTTGTAAGTGCAACTGTCAACAAGTACTCTGAATATTTGTTCTGTTATAGAACCCACTAAACAAAGCTGTGCTCATAACAAAAAGCTAATCATCCCCTGCCTCCAAATCAACCAGCCTTAGATTTCAGTAGACCAGACCAGTAATTGCAGTTGTCATGAGTTTTAAGGGTTGACAATACATTTTAAATTTGAATTGTTCTCTAAAGATCTGCTTGACAGAGTTATTCATTTTTGCTGCAAGAAGTGCTCAGGCAGTACTTCAATACAAACATACATGGCAGTAAACCACACTGAACACAGCAAGCACATGATTACACCATTAATATTTAAACACGAAGCAGTGTTACAGTCTATTCCTACGCCATTTAGAACACCAACAAAATGGAAAAGGTATTCTTAATTTGCAATACATTTTTGAAGATACAAAACCAGAAAGAAAAAAATGTGCTAATAGAAGCTGTAAGCAACAGCTCCTAAGAGTCTTTGTAATTAGCAGAGAAAAGCAAACTAATGTAAAGGAACACATATTTAGGAAATAATAAAATATTTTTTTTAAGAGCTACAGTCCCATTCCACAATCCAAGTACTTGAATGGAAGACATTCAGTGAAACCAGACATGCAGAGTACCAAGCACATACCTTGAACATTCTATTAAGGAAACTTTCAGTCGTCCTTCAGTTAGTGAAAAATCTTGTATACTGAGATTCCGATCTCTAAATTCTTCAGGTGGCTCAACTTGAAATGGAAAAAACGGCTTGAACCTAGTCAAAATATATGTATAAATAGGTTAAAAACTTTTCCCCATAGGTGAAAAAGGCATACAAAATTTACACACAGCAATGAAGAGATGAAAGGTCTGATTGTAAGAACAAAGCAACTGCATAAATAACACTACACAATATGTCAAATTGAAAATTAACATGATTTAGTCAGATTTGCAGCATTATTTGAGAAATATATGAAAGTTATCAATTGGAAACTTGATTTAAAACAGTCTTTTTTCTTGCCAATTTAAATCACTGATTAAAATTAATCTACCCAGTCTCTACCCTCTTCCCAAACTTTCCCCCCACAGATCACTTGAAAATTGCTGAGTGTCTTGTTGGACCATTTGATGTTTCTTCTGTCTGTTGTAGCAATTGTAATGTGCTGTGCTAGGTGCTGTATCATTTTTAATTGTATTTTTGTTACTTTATTTCTTATATTGTATTTTATTGTATTACAATTTGAATACATAGAAGTTCAAAGAACTAAGTGTTCGGCACAGACACACTGTGGACCACTGTTTGCCAATCCCTGCAATAAGGTATTGCCAATCCCTGCAATAAGGTATTGCCTGACATGCAGATTGGAACTGAATGGTCATGTCCCTATTGCCAGATGTTGAGGCTGGTTTTTGTTGCAACAGCAAAAGCCACTTTTTACCCTACTGAAACCAGCCAGCCTATTCATGCTATAAATTAATGATTTGCAAATACTGTATCTGTTTCTTCCATCAATACAGTTTGGGATCCCTAAAATCTCCCTGTTGGGCCTGGAAGTTCCAGAGGCTCAGACAAAGTTTCCAAGTTATCCACAAAAGTTCGATTTTTACTGAGTAACAAGTTGCATATGGCTTGCCACCTCAAGACACCTTATCCTTTATACTCTATGGCAGGGGTGTCCAAATGTTTTTCAAAGAGGGCCAGATTTGATGAAGTGAACATGTGTAAGGGCCGACCAAAGTTGTTGACCTTTTAGGATTGAAGTTATTGAGCTTTTTTATTACTTTACCCAAAGTTGAGCTTTTTTTAGGGTTGAAGTTGTTGAGGCCGTAAACAAGTCTGCTTATAAGTCCTAAAGAACTTGGAACCCAAATACATACTTGAAGGAGTGCTTCTGTCTGTATCAGCCTGCCTGGGCCACTGGATCTCATTGACAGATTAGCTCAGCAGTGTCTCTAGAGAGGGCTTTCTCTGTAATGCACACATTTATTGAACTGCTCCCTCTGAAAGGTGCATAATGTACCTTCACAACTGTAATTCTGGTGCCATCCAGACAGCATTTTGCCCAGGCCTTCAGAGAAAACTGAACAAAACAGAATCTCTGGGTGAGATCAACCACAAGAAAAGCAATCAGTTTACTGCAGCTATACATCTCATTTTAATTGTGTGGTTGTATTAATTATTTGGAAGATTGATTTAAAATTTGTTGTTGTTGTTTTTTGCTGTTTTAATGTGCAATTGTAAACTGCCCTAGGATTCTGTCACATAATGGGCAGTATAATATTGGTTTTTTTTTAAAATATAACAACAACCTGTGGTTAGTTAAAAATGAAATCAAAAGCTTCTAATCCAAGCATCCCCAAACTGCGGCCCTCCAGATGTTTTGGCCTACAACTCCCATGATCCCTAGCTAACAGGACCAGTGGTCGGGGAAGATGGGAATTGTAGTCCAAATATCTGGAGGGCCGAAGTTTGGGGGTGCCTGTTAATCTCTTTAGAACTGAACAGGCAGTTGAGCGAGGAGTACACAAGCTGAGTTTCACCTGAGATTGTTCATATAATGATAAATCCAGTTTTTAACCATAGCTTATTGTTACAACCAGATGCAGCCAGTAAATGCCAAGATAAAATTACAATAGACTTCTATCCTTCTAAGCGGAGTTCACATTAATTTGTTCACCTTTGCATACATAAAATGTTAATGGATGCAGATACTACAGTAGCCATGCTAGTATTGGAATAACTGCTGAAGAATAGTTTTCTCAACAGGAACAGCATAAAGAAATGAAATAACCCCTAAC
Organism: Zootoca vivipara; assembly: GCF_963506605.1. Taxonomy (NCBI): domain Eukaryota; kingdom Metazoa; phylum Chordata; class Lepidosauria; order Squamata; family Lacertidae; genus Zootoca; species Zootoca vivipara. The sequence goes on from NC_083280.1 coordinate 52,492,922, forward strand.
ACATTCTAATCAGAACTATCTGTCAATGTTGTGTCACTGAAATTATGAGCTTATGTGTGTCCTTTCACTGACCTCTATGACAAGGGGAATATCAAATGACAGGATTGTATAACAAACCCTTATGATTTCCAGAGGGACAGCTAGCTATGTTAGACTTAAAGATTAACAAATTGTACAATGGTAGCATTTTATTATGCCATTCAGAACAATTTCCCCCTTCTCATGTGGGATAGTGTTTTTCAAAAAGCAAACTTGTACTGGAAATAATCAGTACAAGTTATTTTTTTTTAGAAGCTAATGTTTATACACTATTACCAAGACAAAAAGTTTATAACACAGACTCCTACTATGGCCTGGCATATACAATCCAGTGGACGCTCTGTTTGCGAACGTGATCCGTGTGGGAGGCACGTTCGCAACCCGCAGCACTGCATCTGCGGGTTGCGATTCAGCGCTTAGTGCACATGCGCCGAAACCCAGAAGTAACCCATTCTGGGACTTCTGGGTTTGGTGCAGTGCGCAACCTGAAGCAGCCGTAACCCAAGGTATGACTATGACTATTGCAATACAGTACATTTTGCACACTGCAAATCTGATAACTGATCAAATGGCTACATTTGTTGCAGAGCTGATATGTGTGATACAAATTTCACCAGTGCTTCAGAACTACAGTGCTCTACTCTAACCAAGGGTGCAGGTGTTTGTCTGCATTCACAATGCAGTTTACACACCCTTGTCAAGATGCCCAGTGTGTATTTTTTAAGTTTAAAAGCAAAGAGAGCAAAATGGAATTTGGCATGTTTTTCAATACGGAACTCCCCAAAATAAATAATTGTCCCCATGAAGCAGCTTGTGAATTCAATTTAAAATAATTCTCAAGCTCAGCATAATTTAAAATTGGATTTTCTTCAGAGAAAGAAGATTTGCAACTTTAGGCAGATCCATTTTCCACCAGCAAAAGATACAGAACCTGTTCTACAGCTAGGTTTAGCTGAACTGTAGTGCTCATTTTATATTTGTAAGATATGACCAGTTAAAACTTCAGTAATGTGTGTCAATAATATCATTATATAAATACATGATTGTTCCAAGAATAAGCAGGCTTCAACAAATCCACTTGTCATGGAGAGTGTGACACCACCCTTTGAAGAGGATGACAAATGGTTAGTCTTTTGTCATCAACTTCAATTTTCACCAACATGAAAATTCTTTAAATTTTCCCACACTCCTGGAATATTAATACAATTTTGGGAAGAGGTTAACCCAGCTACCATCCGCCAAACCTACAAAAAACTGGGCAGGGCTGAATACTTCAATCAAACACTATCTTAAATAGAATAACGAACTATAGCTTATTATTGCATTTTTATCCCATCCTTCCAAAGTGGTCAGACTGGTGCACTTGAACTAACATATTTTATACTCAAAACAAGCCTGTGATGTAAGTTAGACCTCAATACAATAACTGGTCCAAGGTCACAGAATGAGCTTCATGGCAGCATGGAATATGAAAAGAATCTCTCCAGCACTAGTCCAACACTACCCACTAAACTACACTGCCTGACCTGCTTTGTTAGTCTCTCTAGCGAATACATAAGACAGATGTTGCACAATCATCTTCATATTTATTTATACATGAAAGTTATACTCAGAAAGTTCTGAGTTAAATAGAGCTTCTTAATTAAACGTACTTATGATTGCTTTCATTTTTAATTTCTAAGGTATGACCAGTTAAAACTTCAGTAATATGTGCCAACATCATTATATAAACAAGCATAGCTTCCTAAATATATCTGTTATTTTTAGCTGCCACCAGGAAAGACTATAAAAATAAAATGATTTCCCTTATCCTTTTGAGACAGAGATTCAGCATTAAACTTTCCACTATTCTGTCTCATATTTTCAACACACACCACCTTTGAAAACCTCTTAAGTTGTTGAGTTCTTAAAATATGTCGACAAAAACAGAAATTTGGTTTGCCAATTTAACCTTAACTAAAGGCTAAAAGTTGAATGCATGTGTCCCAATGAATTTAGTGGTGTTTATTCCCAGGTAACAGGAATAAAATCGGGCTATAATAACAGCAGTTATTGCAGTTATTAACTGTTGGCTAGCTGCTTATATATCCTACCATAGTGAGGAAACATTGCAGAAGCAGTATGTAAAAACACATGAAACTTAAAATAGACTCGTTACTTCTTCTTTCACACAATCTTTAAGAAACATATAGTAAAATGATCTGTGTCCTTGACAGACACCCCTGACCATTATCAAGTTACAAACATGTTTCTGCTGAACAGAAGTTTGGATGTTTGCTGCATGTATCTTCCAAACGTACGTCTGACTACTTTCAAGTTATGAAAATACTATCTTCCTATTACTGTCATAAGAACAAATGTAGGAAGAAATTTGAGGCAGCCCTAAAAAGTACATACACAAATGCATGTGAACAGGGCTTTATGTGGGGAGGAAAGAAGCAGCCACAAGGAGCTGCTGTTTTGAGTGGAGAAGTGGGGGACGTTTAAAACAGAATTATTACAAAATCTCCACACACCTCTCCAGCAGCTTTCCCTCCTTGAAAGGTTCCATATAAAAGTTTACAAGAGTACTTAGGCATTGGTACTCGCACTTCCATGGTGGAAAATAAGTTTGGAGGAAGATATGATTTGGAGTAGATGGCTGGCGGGGAAAGGGGTTCAGTTCAATACATACACAAACACATCCCAGTCAGATTTCAGAGGGTGCTTTTCATTTTAAAGAAATAGTCAGGAATTTAGAACACACATTTGCATGTGATGTGCAGTTGCCCCTCACAGACAATAAGAAATATTTTCCCAGTTTTAAAAGATGTGTTGTGACAAAGATGTGAAGTAAAACAAAGTACTCCATTACTGCTCTTGCCATCTCAGTTTAAAATGCTGCAGTGACTAGAAGCAATAACTGGCAGAATTCTCACTTCAATGCAGTTCTTAAAGACACAGGAGTCCTCTCAGGACATAGATCTGGCACCCCATGACCTCTTGGCTCCCTCGCCCACATCCCCAATCTTTTTCCTTTGGCCTACTTGCCTTTCCCTCAGGTTCATATATTTCACCCTGCTTTTCTTCATTTGCCTAGCCTCTGGGCACTGTACTTCATACATTCCCTATCCTCCCAGGCCTTCTGTCAGTCAGCTTAGCACACCCCATATAGCTTTTCTTTCAATAAAGTCTATGAGGTTCTATACCCAGACAGACAAGTATTCCTTTTTATAACTTAGACAGTGAACCTTTTGTTGCCAAGTTCTTGGTTCTCTGAGGAGTTAGAATGCCCTGTGCCATCACACAATCTCATCTGATGTCCAAGGCATCATCACAAGAATCACGTTGTAACAGACACCAATTATGTTCAGTTTAATTTCTATGATAAAGAACTGTCTCAAAGTAAAAAACGTAAACTATATTTGTAACTTATCCTTTCTGGAATATACACTGGCAATTTTTAGGATGCAGGAAGATAGAGGATTAACATACAGTGGTGCCTCGCTAGACGAAATTAATTCATTCCACGGGTCTTTTCTTATAGCGAAAAATTCGTCTAGCGAATCCCATAGGAATGCACTGAATTTTTTTCGACTTTTTTTTTGCCCATAGGAACGCATTAATTGAATTTCAATGCATTCCTATGGGAAACCGCAATTCGCTAGACGAATTTTTCGTAAAACGCATTCGTCTAGCGAGGCAAGCTCCGCTCGAAAAAATCCTTTCGTTAAGCGGAAATTTCGTTAAGCAGGGCATTCGTTAAGCGAGGCACCACTGTAATGGTTTCCAGAAAGAATATTCTCCAGTTACCTAGAGCAGCGTTTCTCAACCGCTGTTCCACGGCACACTAGTGTGCCGCGAGACGCTGGCTGGTGTGCCGCGACGTGCGGCAACGAGAAGGGCGATTTGCATTGTCACGTGCCTGGCGGCCGCCAATACCAACACTTACCCGCCGGAAAGGAAGCCGGCCGGGTCACGACGCGGGGCGAGCGCAGCTCTCAACAGCCACCACCACGGCCTCGGACGTGAGAGGCGGCCGGCGGGTGCTGCTGCTGTTTGTCTCGCTCTCACTGCTCTTGCTGGCGGCGCCCGGGGCTTGATCGGCACGAGGCTGCGGGCCAACAAGCAGAACAGCCTCCGGAGGGCAGCCAGCAGCGTCTACGAGGGAGTGAGCGGCCTCTTCGGTGAGGAGCACGTGCTGGCAGAGAAATCAGCGGCTTGTGAAGCCTTATTACAGGAGATTGCAACCAACACAGCAATTGGCAAGTGTTTCTTACAGTCATAATTCACTGAGATTTAGGACTTACCCCACAAACTAAACTGGGCTCTCTCTCTCACACACAGAGTTAAATTTTTTAACTTTTTTAATGGTGGTGTGCCTCGTGATTTTTTTCATGGAACAAGTGTGCCTTGGCCCAAAAAAGGTTGAGAAACACTGACCTAGAGTTTACGGAAATGTTACAGAAGCTCTAATAAAGATGGTTAGCTATTCAACAAAGCCAAGGGAAAAACAATATGCAAGACTATACTATAAAGATAGACAAATCTGAGGAAATATGTTGATAAATGGTCAGAATGAGGATTCACATTACAGTATTCATTCTTTCCTAAACACCATAGGTGGCACATAAAATGGTTATGTCATATTCCGAAAGAAAGAATTACACTGGGAAACTGGTAGCATCCTGCAAACCTAATCTAGGAGCCAAATTGCAAAAAAGTATATTTCAATTTAAAAGTATCATACCTGCATGTTAAAATCATATTTCTCAAGTGAAACATAAAACTAAAGAATTCCACTCCTTTTATGTAACAGACTAATGTACTTATTATATACAGAGCTCCCTTACTGATTTAGCTATGCTAAGCAGATTAGGTATCTAATGGATGAACTCGCAAGACCTTGAGTTAGGAAACACAGCAGCTGGCAGATTTTTCATATTACTTATGTGGAAATAACTTCTCATAGAAGCAGGTGTGTGAAAAGCAGAAGTCAATGCTTTAGTTGCAAAGTGCTTTTTGAAATGCATGTAGCAAATATTTATTATTAATATTATTATTATTATTAGTGTAAACCACCCTTCAATAAAAGTTCCCCAGGCAATGAACAGTATACAATAAACCACAGAAATGCACACCCCAAACAAGAAACAATACAACTATAATTGTCATAATAAAAAATAACCACCAGCAGCATAGATTATCATTATGCAGTACTGATGTGACCATCTCATAAACCTCTGACGGCCAGGTGGGGCAGATGCTTCAATTCCGTCTGATGTCTTTTCAACACCTGAAGATGTATCTCCAATTGGAGGAAAACCCATAATCAGGGAGCCACACTGGGAGGTTAAGTATGAAGGGTCTACCAAGGTAGGCCTAAAAAGGAGACAGAAGCAACACTGCCTATATGGTGGCCTTGGACCAAACAGCCATAGTGACAAAGGCTGCAAAATTACCCATACTGATTCAAAACAAATAGCAAGCCTCTACTGTAAGCTTGTAATAGTAAAGGTAAGGTAAAGGACCTCTGGACTTTATAACACATGGATAGATGTATATTATAAGATCTGAGTGCTGGAAAACCAAATGTAATTAGGAAGGCTGTTTTCAAGCATTACTCTTCCACAGGAGATCCCACAGGCCCAAGGGAGTGTTTCTCAATATAGGCATTCTTGCTGACTATATATACTTCATTTCCACAAGTCTTATTCCATGGGACTGGAGCACCTTCGGTAAAATTAATATTTAGATTAATTTTAAAAGGGTAACCTAAAGGGAGAGGCATGATGAAAGTTTTTAAAATTATGATTTGTGTAGGCAAAATAAAACAAGATAAGATTGTCTCCTACCTTCTTAAAACTTGGATGAACTTGGGATCAAATAGTAGTAGTAGTAGTAGTAATAATAATAATAATAATAATAATTTATTTATACCCCACCCATCTGGATGGGTTTCCCCAGCCACTCTGGGCGGCTTACAACAGAAAAATGAAATAAAATAATTAAACATTAAAAGCCTCCCTAAACAGGGCTGCCTTCAGATGTCTTCTAAAAATCTGGTAGCTGTTTTTCTCTTTGACATCTGATGGGAGGGCGTTCCACAGGGCAGGCGCCACCACCGAGAAGGCCCTCTGCCTGGTTCCCTGCAACTTGGGCTTCTCGCAACGAGGGAACCGTCAGAAGGCCCTTGGTACTGGACCTCAGTGTCCGGGCAGAACGATGGGGGTGGAGACGCTCCTTCAGGTATACTGGGCCAAGGCCATAAAGAAGTTTAATGGTGGAGATTCAGGAAATAAAAAAGGATTTCTTCTCAGTGTGTAAGAAATTAAATGAAGTCACTGCTACAAGACACAGTAATGACCAGTGCTAAACTATTTTGTAAAAAGTATTAAACAAATACATGGAAGGTGTCTATCAATGACAGGCCTCCATGTTCAGTTGCAGTATGCCACAAAGTATCAGCAGTTGTGGAGCCACAAAGGCATTGCCCTATTTCCCTTCCTACTCTACCTGTGAGGCACAGAGATGCACTAGGTTAGTAGCTATGGGAAAGTGGATGCTGGACTCGATTAACTATTAGTGTGCCCTAGAAAGTCTCTACTTAAGCTCTTAACTTTTCCTTCCATAGCTAGCAATCATACCCATTCACTGATTTATTTGTAGAACCCTTTTGTAGTACTCCACAAGGCTGGGGAGATTGTCTTTACCTGCAAACATGTAATCGGTAACAGCCTCAAAATCTGTGTTGGCAGCCATTTGTATATCTACCACTTGAATGGACATTATTCAACATGCAAATTCACAAAACAGATGTTACCTTCAATGCAATAGTTGTTTGCTCCAGAGAACAAAGTGTCCCAATTAAAAGAATATGCTAATTCTTTTTAATTGCCAACACTTACTAGAACAAAATGCAAAAGAACGCAAGCAATAGACTATTTACTGTTTATGTCTATATTGCCACTTAATACCTATATTATTTGTTTGTTTTGTTTATATACCACCCTTCAGACAGAGCTGGTTTACAGAATAAAAACACAAAAATACATAACTTAATATCAAACAATATATCTGCAGTTTGAGGTCAAAGTTGCCTTCCCCAGTATGGTGTCATCCAGACATTATGAGCTACATCTCCCATCATTCCTAACCATTTGCCATGCTTGCAGGGATTTGAAGTCCATAACAACTGGAGAGCAGCACATTGGGGAAAGCTTCATTACCTGAACCTTATTTGTTCTATGCACGGGTGATTAGAAATGTTAAAGTACCTTGTTTTTGTATTCTACATTACTTTATCCTTTCCAGGACTTCCAATTCTTGACATACTTTAATAGCTTTTTAAAAACAATAACATTTCATATGCTCTTTGTGCAAAATAGCATTTTTTGCCATCTCTGAAAGATCCCTTTATCATTTTCATTTAAGGACCCAGGTGGCGCTGTGGTTAAACCACTGAGCCTTGGGCTTGCTGATCAGAAGGTCGGCGGTTCGAATCCCTGTGACGGGGTGAGCTCCTGTTGCTTGGTCCCAGCTCCTGCCAACCTAGCAGTTCGAAAGCACGTCAAAATGCAAGTAGATAAATAGGAACTGCTACAGCGGGAAGGTAAACGGCGTTTCCATGTGCTGCTCTGGTTTGCCAGAAGCGGCTTTGTCATGCTGGCCACATGACCTGGAAGCTATACGCCGGCTCCCTCGGCCAATAATGCGAGATGAGCGCGCAACCCCAGAGTCGGTCACGACTGGACCTAATGGTCAGGGGTCCCTTTACCTTTTACCTCTTTGAAAAGGAGTAATTACCACACCACTGCTTTTCAAATCTTATTAATTAGTAAATAGGCTGCCTATTATTATTGATCTGTCCTTCAGTCATACACTGGTAGAAAGTACTACTGTATTCCCAAATGTCTGGAAATGACTTGACACCAAGGTGACACCTTGCCAAAAAAGAGAAGAAGAATTTGGACAAATGTAAAAGCCTTGGGGTTGATCCAACTGGGTCAACACATTACAACTAAGGCCTATTTCGTACTGAGAAGACTGATCAGCCTGTATTACAGTACTTCAGCCTGCAAGAAATACCATAAAAATGTCTAACACATTAGTCTAACCTTTATCCTGATATGCTAGTTTTCTAGTTACCAAAAGCAAGGCTGCAATATGTAATTATCCAATTAATCAAATATCCATTTTGATTGGCTGAAAAATGTACCCATGATCAATAAGGCATCAGGAGCCAAGACCCAAACCAATGGATTCGAGTTACAAAAAAGGAGATTCTGACTAAATATCAAGAAGAACTTTCTGAGAATAAGCGCTGTTTTGACAGTGGAACATATTCTCTCCTTTCTTGGAGGTTTTAAAGCAGATGTTGGATTGTCATCTGTTAAGTATTATCTAGTTGAGATTCCTGCCTTGCAGGGTGCTAGACTAGATGACCCTCGGGATCCCTTCCAACTCTACCATTCCACTTAGAATCATAGCATTGTAGATTTGGACAGATTCTATGATTCTATAATTACACAAACAGTACTTAAAACCTGCAAATAGGATTCCATCCTATTTAAATATCTAGTGTGATTATCACTTTAATACTATCCAAGTTCAATATTATTATAATTAAATCATGTTTAACTAAATGTAGGCCACAGCATCAGAATACACACACACACAAAATCAGGAAAACTTTTAAACAAGGGTGAAGTTCTATGAACAGAATCAATTGAAGGATATAAGAAAAACAAAAGAAGCCAATTTTAGCTTCACTTGATTTAGAGATGGAAAATATCAAATCAGAGCCAATATTGTTACGAAGCAGCTATTAATATTCTAACTCCTTTTTTTCGTCTAGGGAGAAGCTGTTTTAAAAAACTGATATGCACTAGATACGTTTTTAAAATACAAGGTGTGCCATGTGAGAAAAGACTCTTAGGTATTCACTTGAAACCACAAAGTTACATTTTAAAAAACAGTCTAAATTTTGGATTATAGTTCAAATTAGAGACTTGCTAGCTGAAACAGTATATCATTCCAGTAGGAGTTTATTAATACTTCAGAAAGCATCTGGAAGATTGCCTTACCAACATCAGATTATAATATATCTGGAATCTGCATACTACAAACAGGGAGAACAACAATGGCTAGATCTGTGAAAAATTAACTTTTAACCTTGGTACTAGCAAAACTTATTAGACCCAGTGGCCATATTTCAGTTAATGAAAACACCAACATATGTAATAATCACAGATCAATTTTGTCACCAGGAACAATATAAACTATGAGGAACCAAGATCTGTACTTTCCAAACTCACTAGGAAAATAGAAAGTTGTATCATAAAGGAAACAGTTTTCTCTCCCTTTTCCATATCAGTCTTTTTGGCATTTAATTCAACTGTGAGAATGGAAGTGGAAAATCTTTTTACAATATTTCAGTGTTTTGGGTTCGTCTTCAGCCAAAATTTCCAGCTTAATTTTAAAAAAATGAAGTAAGAAAGAACAGCAGCCCTAGCCACTAATGTCCACTTATCTAGAAGCAAGTTCCACACACAATGGAACAGACTTCTAGGTAAATATGAAAAGGATTAAAAATTTGAAAAATAAAATAAAAAGCTGTCTATTATCTGTCTATATTAAGGTATTATCTGCTGAATAAAGGAGGTCACTTTTATACTGTGGTATATTCCAGGCAAAAGACTCTTGAGAGTCCCATGGACTGCAAGAAGATCAAACCTCTCCATTCTGAAGGAAATCAGCCCTTAGTGCTCACTGGAAGGACAAATCCTGAAGCTGAGGCTCCAATACTTTGGCCACCTCATGAGAAGAGAAGACTCCCTGGAAAAGACCCCGATGTTGGGAAAGATTGAGGGTACAAGGAGAAAGGGACGACAAGAGGACGAGATGGTTGGACAGTGTTCTCGAAACTGCCAACATGAGTTTGAACTTTGACCAAACTGTGGGAGGCAGTGGAAGACAGGAGTGGCTGGCATGTTCTGGTCCATGGGGTCACGAAGAGTCGGACATGACTAAACGACAACAGTATTCCAGGCTTGTTATGGAATAGCCATGCCTGTAAAGTTTAGCTGTTCACCTGTGGAACAGATTCCCATGAGGGGTGGTGGACTCTCCATCCTTGGAGGTGTTTAAGCAGAGGTTGGATAGCCATCTGTCATGTATGATCTAGTTGAGATTCCTATAACGCAGGGAGTTGGATAATGAAAGGGTCTCTTCCAACTCTACAATTCTATGATTTTATAATTCTGTGGTATCAGTGATTTACTGTCAGTTAGGCGCTACTAAATTTTCTCTACAGCAATATCCCATCGGTTAAGATCGGTTAATACACTTTGTATTGCAAAGTGTTCACTCACACAATGGGGCTTCTCTCCTCCCTCTGCACCCCCAACCAGAATCTTCCTGAATCTTCCAATATTCAGCTTCATTAGATATCCACAGATTCTGGCATTATGAGGGAATTTCCCCCTCTATTGACTTTCTATGTGCTATGCATAATTTTATATGCTTATTTCATGTCGCCTCTTACTCGTCTAAACTGAAATTCCCCAAAAGCAAAACTTACACCATTTGTTCAATTGCAGAATACTTTGTAGTGTGCAAACAACACAATCACTCCAATGATTAGTTGAACACTGCAAGGCACTCCCACCACTGAATGAGGGAGCCTGCTTCCTCTCCAGGGGCTCAGGCTGATGGAAAAAGAATCTTCTAGTTCTCAGAACACATACTATGTGAAAAACTATCCAACATCTCCCAGCACCTTGCATGGTAGCTAATATTGCATTTAAAATAAATCCAAGTACTTTATTATCATACATTATAAAATTCTAAACTTAGTATTTGGGATTGAGATATGTAGAGTATCTCAAAATCGGTGTTTTTAAAATGTATGGGCACACATCCACAATCTAACATTAAGCTGAAATACCCTGTACAACCAATGATAAAGATGGTAAAGGGAAAGTAAGAAAGAAGATAAGTAACCATTCCTTTCAGGACAAGCTCAACACAGAAAAATAATTTCCACCTGCATTAGTGGTTAAAAGACAAAACCAAAAGCTGTGAAAGGCAGCTGATCTGGACTAAATATCAACAGAGTACATAATCTTTTGAACATGGCGCGGGTGTTTTAAAGTGTTAGAAGAAAAGGGTGTAGCCATGGGGTGTCAGTGAACAGACAACAACTTTTCTCTTTCTTCTGCTACTTTGTACGAAGTCATTTTGCCAACAGAGATTATCTACAAAATAAGAGAGCATTAAAACCATGCCTCTTAAAAATTCTAGCAAGTTATGTAGTTTACCAAAACAAAAAACAACACCCCTCCCCCCTGCATGCTTCCAATTTGTAAACAGGGTTCCATAAATACACTCACCTGTTTGCCAGTTGCAAGCATCCCTGCACCAAACACCCAGCACAAAAATATTCCCACCCCAGGTTGTCCATAAATAGAAGAATATCAAGAGGAAACACAGAGAGCCCTCCATTCCCAGAGTTCTCTGCAGGTCAAAGAGTACCAAAGAGTGAGTGAGAGAGAATATTAGTTCTTTTCCCTAACTAGAGAGGAAAGAAAGACATGAAGTTTCTATCCTTCCAGAAAGGCTTTTGCAAATCAGAGTAGAAAGGGATTTCATAGGCCACCTAGTCCAACCCCTAGCTAGATCAAGGAAATCCAGAGCAAAAGCATCCCCAACAGATGACCAGTCTCTACTTGAAGACCTCCAGCAAAAGAAAGCCCAACCATATACCCGATAACTGATTATTGGTTTCATGTTCTTACCACTAAAAAGTTTTTCCTAACGTGCAACCCAAGTCTAACTTAACATGCAACACTCTGGTAACTTAAGCCCATTATATGTGTTCTTGCTCTGGGATAGCAGAGAACTATGTAACAGCCTTCAGTATTTATGCTTGACAAATCTATGTTGGCTTCTACTAACCACTGCCTTTTGTCAAGATTTATGCTTATAAATTTGTCCCTATCTAATCTGTTCAAGTATCTTTCCTGGTCAGCAAAAGCAGTCTAATCTTCCTCTTTTCTGAGAACTGGATCAACATTTGCCTATCTCCAGTCCTTACCTATTCTTAAGGATATCTAACAGATGATAGAGATTCTGAGAATACACCAGCAGCTTCTTCTAGTACCCAAGAATGCAATACACCTGGCCCTAAAAACCAGAACTCTTTTAAGGTAGCTAGGCATTTTCTAACCAATTCCTCTTCTATCTTAAATTGCAATCCTGACCCTTAACTACTTTCACAAGGTCACATACAGTTCCCCTTTTAGGAGAAAACAGAGGCAAAAGGGTATTGAGTAGTTCCTCCTTCTCTTTATTACATTCTAACATTTTATCATCCTTACAATAAAGAAGGCCTACTGTTACTGTCCTCTCCTTTAAACCATACAATCCTTTTCTTTTCATTACATAGCATGCCAGCCTCAGTTTTCCTAACACTGTCCTAACAAGTCTGGGTATGCAACTGTATTTGCCCTCTGTGACAACCTCTCCTTCCTTTCATTTTTTTCTAAGTCTCGGGTTTGTTTGTTTTTAGCTCATCACCAAACTTTTTGGTCAGCAGCATCAGCTCTTTACATTTTGTCTCATATTTTTCTCCCATTAGAAATGTGATTTGCCTTTAGTAACTTTGCCTTTAGTAACTTCTTCACTTCATGAACTCCCACTAGTCTTGGGTTCCTTTCTTTATTAGTATACAGTATCTAGCCATGGAATCCTACCTAGCATTTCTCTGAGCTGATTAAATCCAGCTTTCCTGGAATCAAAGGTACATGTTTGACTCTATTCACCTTAAGCTTTCCACATGCTCAAGATTTCCAACAGACTGGAAGAAAGCAGCAGTGAGTTGCTGCTTGCACTTTCTTCAAAAAACAACAGAATAAGGGGCACCATGAGGTGTGGAATGGGGGAGTGGGGTCAGTAGTACAACTAAATAATGGCTGTGATAAGACAAACCAAAAACCTGTGGACCTATGCATATGAATACAAACCATTCCCAATTTCATCTTTTATCTGCAACTTCAGAAGGCATTTTTGCGAATGTTATCATCATTGTCGTTATTACCATATTTCAAATACCACTACACAGTGTTTATTAAGAATAAGTCAATAGAAAGATTTCCTTCCAACAATTCCCCAAACTATCATGAGTAAAGTATAGCTTTGCTCCAGATAAACCCAAAGCACCTTACCTGATTTTATAATGAGGTAAAGTATGTTTGCGCCTAATGACTTTCTTGAACTGGCTGACAATGATGGAAGTAAGTTGTGGCAAGGGCCTTCCTTCGAACTGTGACTTGACTTCAAGACCAATCACAGGCTCGTCGACAAAGGCGAAAGACCAGTGAGTGAAGGGCAAGCGGGAGAAGACCAGCCTCACCCGACCCACCACCCTAGAGATCTTGGCAAAGAGATACGCCGACTTGCCAAAGACAAGGTCGGCATCAATGGCCAAGTGGAAGCCACCATTGTACTCAACATCCACCTCAAAGTCTAGTTCCTCGGGGCATCCTTCCTCGCTACAGGTCACCGGCCTTAGGATCTTGATGTTCTTGAAAACGGGCACGACGTTTCCGAAGGCAACATCCCTCAAGCTGAGCCCCTCCAGCACCTTGCCTGTCACCTTTGTCTGAAGCAGCTCCTCAAACTCCACCTTGATCTTCCTGGTGACCCAGTGCCTGACAAAAGCAGTGTCCTTGAGCTCCCTGAAGAGAAAGAGACAAATGGCATTGAGCCAGTACAGGGTCTCCTCGGTGAACTCCACCACAGAGCTAGAGGATGAGTCCGAGTGGGTGCCCTGGTCGTTTTTGGAAGGGGACTGGTTGGGGAGCAGGATGCGGGAGCCAGCCACCTCTTGCACCCCGCTGCCGCCAACGAAACCGGCGAAGTACTCCTTGAGGCCGGTGTCGGGCACTGCCCGGGTGGTGTAGATGCCGGTATTGGGCACTGGGGACGGCCCCTCGGGGGCTTCGGGCTTCCTCCGGTAGAAGAGCAGGATCTGGCACAGCAGCGTCAGGCAGGAGCCCAGCAGAGCCGACAGCAGTATTGCATACACCGACAGCATCGCCTCAGCACCTCTCGCCGCCCCTCAAGCAGCCGCCTACCCCGCGGTCCTCGCCGCCTCACGCCGCCACCGACAACGCCGGCGCCACGGCCAGCCCCGCTACCTCCATCTTGCGAGCAGCGGCTTGAGGGGAAACGGGCGCCGCCGCAGCAACTCCGTCAAAAAACAACGGAAACAACAACCCGGGGGAGCTCGCGGGCGACGTCGCTCCCCCCCCCAACGCTCGCTCCCCTCAGCCGGCCCCAGACGACAAACCGCCGTCGTATCCACAGCTCCTTCCCTCTGTGACCCGCTCCGCCTCACGCAGCGGCCGCAGCATCCGGGTATTTTCTCGTCTTCTCCCGTCCACCGCCCCCTTGCTGAGGAGAGGAGACCAACTGCCACTTATCTCCCTTGGGCTGCCCCGTCCCCTCTTCTGTCTGGATTGTCAGGGCTGGGGAGGTCCGGGAGGGGGTGGGTTGCGTCATAAGCTACGCCGTCTCATGCGCTGAGCTCATAATACTGCGGAGGGAGGAGGGAAAAAAAAAGTAAGGCGGAAAAAGAAGACAGGAAGTGCGCGTGCGTGTTTGTTTCTGGCCCCTCCTCCTCCTCCTCCCTTCTGTTGCTTTTGCTTCCCGCTACTCCCTCCGCCCGTCCGTCATGTTCTGTGTTCAAGGCTGGTTGAGAGGTTAGTGTTTGTAAGGCAAAAGGGTTGAAAGTGTGAGGGTCCTTAAAGGCACCGCAAGAAGGTAACTTGGTCGAAGCCTGTTTCGAGGGCAGGCTCGGGCTGCGTCCCATTTCCACCAGGGGAATTGGGGGAGCGGTGTTTTCTTTATCAGCATAGGATGCAAGCGGTGTTCGAAAAATAACAACAGGGATTCTGAATTCGGACACTTCACATAGGCCCGCTTTGCTAGCCTGGATTTTGTTTTCTCACTTCCCACCTGGCCTACCGATAAAGCAATTGCAACGAGCGCATTAGTCTATTGAACGTATAAACCGCTTCTCACAACAGAACGTCCCGAAGCGATAGAGTAAAACATACACAAGCACATCAAAAATATAATTCGAGCAGAACCATCAAATCCTTGGGTGCTACCCGAATGCCGTGGAAAACGAATGTCCTTTTTTTTTTTTGCTTGCACTTCACCGGCATGCTCCTCCCACCCGCGTCTTTCCCGATCTCCGTGAAAATTACTCCCTTTCTCCTGCTTTTGGTTCAGATTAGGCAACTACTGCCAAGAAAATGAATGAAAATATTCTAGCCAAGACACATTGGCACGCAGCGTATACTTTACTGAACATATCAATTTCAAGCAAGAAGGTAGCCGGACCTTGAATGATTGCAGTGGCTTAAATATGCCGAATCAACACGAATGATGGCTTTTGTAATGAAACACAATTCGAAAGGAACCTGTAAACTTTTTTCCCCATACAAAAATAAGGGGGAGAGGGAGGGGGTATTGGGTGTGAAATTAGGCTCCTGTGAACATGACAAAATACCAAATCAAAGTCCAGGGGGTGGGGGTTGCCTTTATTTACCTTTTTAAAACAAAGCATTTAACCTTAAGAAACACGCAGAACTTGTATATTCCTTCATATATGCTGTTTACGGACCAATTCCACAATGCAACTGAATTAGACAGATTTCAAGATGCTAAAGGGAAACAATAACAAACACAGGTTTTCAGGTTTTCCATTAATGTTGTTGTTGTTTAGTTGTTTAGTCGTGTCCGACTCTTCGTGACCATAGCACGCCAGGCACTCCTGTCTTCCACTGCCTCCCGCAGTTTGGTCAAACTCATCTTCGTAGCTTCGAGAACACTGTCCAACCATCTCATCCTCTGTTGTCCCCTTATCCTTGTGCCCTCAATCTTTCCCAACATCAGGGTCTTTTCCAGGGAGTCTTCTCTTCTCATGAGGTGGCCAAAGTATTGGAGCCTCAGCTTCACGATCTGTCCTTCCAGTGAGCACTCAGGGCTGATTTCCTTCAGAATGGATAGGTTTGATATTCTAGCAGTCCATGGGACTCTCAAGAGTCTCCTCCAGCACCATAATTCAAAAGCTATTCTTCGGCTATCAGCCTTCTTTATGGTCCAGCTCTCACTTCCATACATCACTACTGGGAAAGCCATAGCTTTAACTATACGTACGTACCCTAGCAAGGTTATGCTTAAAATTCTACAAGGCAGGCTTAGGCAGTATGTGGACCGAGAACTCCCAGAAGTGCAAGCTGGATTTCGAAGGGGCAGAGGAACCAGAGACCAAATAGCAAACATGCGCTGGATTATGGAGAAAGCTAGAGAGTTCCAGAAAAACGTCTACTTCTGCTTCATTGACTATGCAAAAGCCTTTGACTGTGTCGACCACAGCAAACTATGGCAAGTTCTTAAAGAAATGGGAGTGCCTGATCACCTCATCTGTCTCCTGAGAAATCTCTATGCGGGACAAGAAGCTACAGTTAGAACTGGATATGGAACAACTGATTGGTTCAAAATTGGGAAAGGAGTACGACAAGGTTGTATATTGTCTCCCTGCTTATTTAACTTATATGCAGAATTCATCATGCGAAAGGCTGGACTAGATGAATCCCAAGCCGGAATTAAGATTGCTGGAAGAAATATCAACAACCTCAGATATGCAGATGACACAACCTTGATGGCAGAAAGCGAGGAGGAATTAAAGAACCTTTTAATGAGGGTGAAAGAGGAGAGCGCAAAATATGGTCTGAAGCTCAACATCAAAAAAACCAAGATCATGGCCACTGGTCCCATCACCTCCTGGCAAATAGAAGGGGAAGAAATGGAGGCAGTGAGAGATTTTACTTTCTTGGGCTCCTTGATCACTGCAGATGGTGACAGCAGTCACGAAATTAAAAGACGCCTGCTTCTTGGGAGAAAAGCAATGACAAACCTAGACAGCATCTTAAAAAGCAGAGACATCACCTTGCCGACAAAGGTCCGTATAGTTAAAGCTATGGTTTTCCCAGTAGTGATGTATGGAAGTGAGAGTTGGACCATAAAGAAGGCTGATCGCCGAAGAATTGATGCTTTTGAATTATGGTGCTGGAGGAGACTCTTGAGAGTCCCATGGACTGCAAGAAGATCAAACCTATCCATTCTTAAGGAAATCAGCCCTGAGTGCTCCCTGGAAGGACAGATCGTGAAGCTGAGGCTCCAATACTTTGGCCACCTCATGAGAAGAGAAGAATCCTTGGAAAAGACCCTGATGTTGGGAAAGATTGAGGGCACTAGGAGAAGGGGACGACAGAGGACAAGATGGTTGGACAGTGTTCTCGAAGCTACGAACATGAGTTTGACCAAACTGCGGGAGGCAGTGCGAGACAGGAGTGCCTGGCGTGCTATGGTCCATGGGGTCACGAAGAGTCGGACACGACTAAACGACTAAACAACAACAACAACAACAACAACGTACCATTAATTTTATCCAGATTCAAAAGTGCAATGGAATACAGCAGGCATCCCCAAACTACGGCCCTCCAGATGTTTTGGCCTACAACTCCCATGATCCCTAGCTAACAGTACCAGTGGTCAGGGATGATGGGAATTGTAGTCCAAAACATCTGGAGGGCTGAAGTTTGGGGATGCCTGGAATACAGTATAAATTATTCAGAGTCACTGTTGTCCCTCTTTTCCTCTATAATAATGGTTATTGGATGGTATGAAAAACACTACTGTACATGTTTCTAAGGATAAGATCCAAACAGCACCTCCTTGAAAAAGCTGAGCAACAGCAAGATTCCAGGGGTCTTGGCACTTACACAGTTTGTCTTCCTTTGGAATGAGGCATACCTGAGACTAGTGTCTTTGAGAATAAAGGTTTGTTTTATACATATTCACAACCTGAGTTTTGATGGAAGAAGTGCAGAACATTTCACTCCAATAGTGGCTCTCATTGCTCTTCTCATAGCTTCAGCAATCTTGGGTCTAAAGCAGCAGCCAGTCGTGTCCCCATCCATGTCTGTTCCAGCCAGCGCACATGCAGTTTTGGCCTTCTCCTTCCCCCAAACCCTTGCTCAGTTAAAAAGAAAGGTAACTCCTGTTACCTGATAATTGACCTAGAGATAGGTCAATTAAGCAAGAGTCTAATCACACTGGACAAAGAATTGATAATATTGTATCCTTTGTGACCTTACTGCACTTCTACATTGCACTTCTACATTGTTGAAATAAAATAATAAATACCTGTAAGTTAAAATTGAGGTTGTTTTTTTTATTAAAAAAACAAAAAACCTTTTAAAACCCTTAGACATGTCCTCTGAATTGTTTTGGGGGTGGATCCAGGGCGGGGAGAGGTGGGTGTCCATCCCGCCCCCCATGACCATACTGCAGTGCATTGTGGGGGTATTGTTTTTTTTAATATGGCAGTGTTTTGTTGGGTGCCACCCATCACCGCAGCTGTTTTGAGCAAGTCTGTTCCACAAAATTTGAATACAAAAATAAATAAAGCACACAGGCAAAAGGATGCATGTCCAAAATTAAACCGGGCTTTCCACAACTCAGGGAGGGTGGGCTGCTGGTGGGGCAGGCAGGCAAGAAGACACACATACATATGTTGTATTTAAACCCAACATTTTGTACAGGTCTAGTAGATGAAGGGATGCGGGTGGCGCTGTGGTCTAAACCACTGAGCCTAGAGCTTGCCAATCAGAAGGTTGGCGGTTCAAATCCCCGCAATGGGGTGAGCTCCCGTTGTTCGGTCCCAGCTCCTGCCCACCTAGCAGTTCAAAAGCACATCAGAGTGCAAGTAGATAAATAGGTACCGCTTTGGCAGGAAGGTAAACGGCGTTTCCATGTGCTGCTCTGGTTTCGCCAGAAGCAGGTTAGTCATACTGGCAACATGACCCAGAAGCTGTCTGCAGACAAACACTGGCTCCCTCGGCCTATAGAGCGAGATGAGCGCCACAACCCCAGAGGTCAGGGGTAACGGGCAGGGGTACCCTTACCTTTACTAGTAGATGAATATTCAGGGTGGGTGGGAACACACATTTCAAATACATCCCATTGAACACTGCCCACTTGTGTGGATGGAAAACAATGAGATGATGAGTTTAATTGAAAGGGCTCATGTGTGGACATACATATGCAAAATCACACATGAAAACGTTTGATGCACACACTCATTAGCATTTGGGCATGTATACAGCCCTAGTCCTAGGACCTTCTGGGAAGCACAGAAGCACATGAAGGCAACTACCCTCTCCTATATCTTACCCCTCAGTACTTGGCATTCAGAGGCAGATCAACACTGAAATTATAAAGAATTCCTTTGAATGATTGCCCTCAGTTCACAACACCGTATTTCAACCTAACATAAGGTGTGTTCTTTATTTCCAACACAAGAGCTCTTGTTTTTGAAGCTGGATCTGGCAACCCCGCTTTTGCATAAGCACTTTATGGAAGGAAGGCTGAAACTGCTGACAGGTGCAGCTGCCTAGTCCTCCAGTGTCACATAACATATCGGGATGCAATTGACATGTGGCACATGGACAAAAAAAATTACATTAAGGGATGTGAATAGATCCAACCTGGCCAGATTATGCGGGACACATTACTACAAAGAGGAGGAGACTGGGCAGATGGCTTTTGTCCCTTTTATTCTCTCTCTCTCTCTCTCTCTGTGTGTGTGTGTGTGTGTGTGTGTTTTAAAGGGAGCTAAGGCAATTGTCACAGGTAGGTAGCAACTTTAACTTTAATTCCAATTTGTTATTTTTGTACACCAAGTATTTCTGATTCCCAACACATATGGTAGATTCATCTTGCAACATAAACACTGGCAGATTTCCAGCTACTGTATGTGTCTTTTAGCAAGCTACTTTTTTCCATTGTGTCTTTTATGTGGAGAAGATGGATAGGGAACAGGTAGAACCTTGCACTCTCCAATGAAGCAGGAAAGTTGGAAGATTAAGGAAAAAATAAAGTACTTTTATACTTTACATAGCACATACATAAACTGGGGAATTTGCCCTCACAAGAGATTGTGATGGCCACCAACTTGGATGGCTTTAAAGAGGCTTAGACAAACACAGGGAGAAAAAGGCTATCAATTGCTACTAGCCATGATGGCTGTGTTTTTACCCCCACTATTGAAGGCAGTATGCCTCTGAATACCAGTCGCTGGGAATCACAAGTGAGGAGAGTTGTTGTTGTTCTTGGTCCTCCATGCAAGCTTCTCCTGGGCCACTGTGAGAACAGGATGCTGGAAACCAATGAACCTTTGGCCTGTTCAACGGGGCTCTTATGTTTTTTCCTTTGCTGATCACATTACCTGTATAGTTAGGGACTGTTACATTTACATTATATGAGATCAGCAGAAAGGCAGGAATGTGAAGCCCTGTCAAGCAAAGTGTGTGGAGCTAAGCTAAATCAACAGCTATGTTTACTGTGGTTGATTACTTACCAGAAGAAACACCCAACTCTTTGATTTCAGAGTTGTCACACTTCTGGGATTAATATTCAGGGCCATTAACATGATTTATTTTGTCCACAGCTCAGCAATAGCACAGGTATTATAAGGAGCCTACGTATTTCTTTCTATTAATAATTTATAAATACGAGTTAATGAAGGGAGGGGAGAGAGAGCAAGAGAGACAGTTGTGTTAATTGACTTTCCGAGATGCTAATCTATGGCTCATTAGCTTTAAACATAGGTCTTGCAGCATGGTGCCATGTAGAAATAATGTACTTTAGCTGGAAACACAGCACAGTAAATGCAGCATGGTGTTCATCCATTATTCAGCTTATAAACACACACACCCCTCTATTTGTTCTCCGGAGAGTTTTAGGAAGCTGGATGATTAAAGGCACAGGAAGAGAGGTCTGCAGATAAACATGCATAATAAAAGCCTGGAGAGGAATAAAGAGCTGGTGCTTAAGTATGCAGGAAGAACTGTTGCCTAAGCTACATGCTGTGGTGGTAGTAAAAAGAAAAGCATCTCAATCACTAAGCAGAGGTAGGGAACCTACAGCCCTCCAGATGTTGCTAGACTACAATGCCCATCATCCTTGGACAGGGCCAGTCCAAAATAGGGCAGAGTGAGACAGTTATCTTAGGATGGAGGAGGGGTGGGGACATTGGTGCTCCCCAGATCCCCTGCTCACTTCATTATTAACTTAGCGCACACACACACACACACACACACACACACACACACACACATTTCAAACCCTGAGTTTACAACAGCCTTTGTAGCTTCCATGACAAACTGCGGGAGCAACTCTGGTATCCAAAGTGGCCAGAAGGTCTGATTCTGAAGGAACCCCTTGGCCATTTCTCAGTGAGGTGAGGCAATGAGGAGGTAGAGTGGGCATCAGAAAAACCACCACTATTGCTGGCATGGTGTGGAGAGACTGGAGAGGCACAAATGTATTTCCATGGCTGAAATCTTAAAGAAACTCAAACCAATAAATTTTTATTGAAACCAAATATAATGACCTGTCAGCCAGCCACCCTAGGAGTCAAACAGCATCCACATCTCATTGCCAAAAATACACTAAATTCTATTTTGAAGCACAGGCACAAAACCATACCTTAGCCAAAACACACATATTTTCTCATCCTCCCTCTAGCCCAGGACTGAGAAACGATATTGGACTACAGGTCCCATCATCCCTAACCATTGGCCATGCTGGCTGGGGCTGATGAGATTTGGAATCCAACAAATATTTAGAGGGACACAGATTCCCCACCACTCCCGCAGCCCTCCATGCACTGGAGAGTTAACTTCTGCAGCAAGGCTTTTCTATACATGTAAGCTCCCAAACGGTTTAGAACCCTCATATTCCAGGGTTCTAGATCATACAAGAAGCTTTCAGGACTAGAACTGACTCCCTGCTGCAGAAGTTCAGCCCCCAACAAGTGGGAGAGCTCTGGGATGTCAATAATTCGGCCGTCCCGGGGGCCAGCTGTTAGACTGGTCCCACAGGCCAAATATGTGATTGCTCTCACAAACGTGATGAACAACACACAAGTCAGTAAATAAGGCTAAACTGCTTTATTTACATATAAACAAACTGGGTGCTCTACATCATGGCTCCCTCTCTCTGGCATCACAGCCAGTAAAGAGAAAGAACAAAGGAACAACAGTCCCACGTAAACATCCTGTCTACGTCACTTCCACTCTGTGGGAATGAAAACACGTACAGTCATATGATACACAATAACCCTATAACTGCAGATGGGGAATGAATCCTAACATGGGAGTGGTGACAATGAAGGAGTGGTGAGATCATCAGAGAGTATTGCCATGCTTCCCCTCATGCAATGGTAGTCACATGGGGTGAAGAACTTTGAGGCTTAAACTAGTGATTGACAATAGTTCATGCTGCCTTATGCTAAAATTATGCAAATCTGTTCTCTTCTGGGAGTGATGAATTTCCTCTTTCCTTTTGTTGACAATGCAAACATGTCCACCCTTGCTGCTTTTTATGAAACATTTAGAATCATAGAATCGCAGAGTTGGAAGAGACCACAAGGGCCATCCAGTCCAACCCCCTGCCGAGCAGGAAACACCATCAAAGCATTCTTGACATATGCCTGTCAAGCCTCTGCTTAAAGACCTCCAAAGAAGGAGACTCCACCACACTCCTTGGTAGCAAATTCCACTGCCGAACAGCTCTTACTGTCAGGAAGTTCTTCCTAATGTTTAGGTGGAATCTTCTTTCTTGTAGTTTGAATCCATTGCTCCGTGTCCGCTTCTCTGGAGCAGCAGAAAACAACCTTTCTCCCTCCTCTATATGACTTCTGTACATATTGTTACATGTATTCAGTGCTTTTTTTCTGGGGGTACTCAATGGTGCGCAGTACCAGCACCCTTCCCCCCTCCCCCAGAAGAAAAGCACTTGTCAAAAGTATGGCACTTACCATAACAGCATCATAGAGAATACTGGCACCGTTTTTTCTAGAATAAAAGCCCTGCATGCTTCCCAGTCTGTGAACTGAGAGATTTGAGGGTGCGAGTACATATCTCTTGTTTCGTTTCCTTGAAATTAAGGTCACTAGAGACTGAGTTGTATTTGAGATATATGGTTTTATTTGCACATAAGCATGAAATGGAAGGGCTCAGAACATTAACACTCTTGCTCCCTTATAGTGCTGAAGTGGCAGGGCAAAGCCCTATCTTCAGACTCAGCACAAGTTTAAGTCCTCTGTGTCTCTCAGTTCCAGATACACAAGAGACAAGATGCAACTGGCCCTTGGCCTTTTAGTCACCCAATGAGAATGACATTGCCTCCATCTGGGGGGGGGAATCTGCCCCCTTCTCCTGGAAGTATATCACACTAGTAATTCCTACACACCTGTACTTGGCCTACTATTTACTCATGCAAATCTATACTTAGCAGAACTTGTTAGAACCATCAACTTAGCAAAATGACTACTTTTGCAGCCTCTTCCCCCTACAGAATTCCATCTTACAGATATAAAACCACAGGCTTGGAGGAAACATAAGGTGACATCCAGACCAAGCCTGCATCCTGTAACATAATTCTTTCCCACAGCACCTTGATGTATCGTAAAGGGGGAAAGCTGCATTTGAGAAAGAAGTATCAATGACCTGTCAGCGGCATTCCCCATCTGGCATCCTTACCCTATAAGTCCCCTTACACAAGTCTCGTCTGATTTGTGCATAAGAATTGGCAAGAGAACGTTGTGCAACTGGCTTCACATCTTCCCCCCAGCCTTCTGTGCAAAGTTAGCAAAGGGGGACTTTCATAAGCCAGCAGCTGTGGCAATTGAAGTGGACAACAAGTGAAACAACATCCTGAGCTCCAAAGCAGAGAGGCTGTTAAGACAGAAGCCTGTTGCCCTTGCTTTCCCTGAGAGCAGGTTGATTCTCTTCCCCTTTCTCGCCCCACTTTGCTCGGCCTAAAAGCAGGCTTGTGGCTTAGAGATATTAATGCATGGGGAAATCCTTTTGGGTGAACGGTGTTATCAGCCAAGCTAATCCATTTTGGCCTGTGCACCTGCATCCCTTTTAAGCTTCGTCCTTGTCTCACCCCACACTGTCAATGGCTGTTTGCATGAGGAACATTTCTAAGTCTGCCCAGGAGACCTCTGTTGGCAGCCATGCAATGCCTCATAGTAATAGTGTATGGCTATTACCAAATAAAGGAGAGCCCAAAAAGCTACTGTATCATCCCGATCTTCTCTTCAACAAGCCTGCAATCCCACATAGAACCTGGGAGGTTATCAAAAGGCTCGATATCCTCCCTCCCGCTTTTGCTAAAATCAAGGTAGTTGTCTGTGTTTAATTTTATACTAGAGATTTGTAGGCCTTAACACCACCTCCTCATCAGCTGTTCAGTGCATCTGTTGTTGTAATGTGATCTCTATTCCATTCTCTGACTAAGGCTGCAATCCTATACATACATATCTGGGAGTAAGCAACACTGAAAACAACGAGACTTACTTGGGAGTAAATTTGCATGGGATTGCACTATTAAATCTATGAAAGGGTGTGGAAAATATTATAATTGTGAAATGCTTAATGACATTATGGGTGGCATTCAACTCCGTTTTACTCAGAGCAGATCCACTAAATTAATGAGCATAATTTAATTAATTTCAACAGATCTACTCTGAGAAAAACTTAGTTGAATACCTTAGACTTCATCCTTTTTCAAGGACCATGATTTCTTTCTTATAAGCAACATTTAGCATATGACACTTTTCAAGTCTCAGTGAGTTTTGCATAGATGAGTCCTGGAAGGCAGTGAGGTATTCTTAATGCTGTATTGCAGCTTGGGCATTGAGGCTAATGATCTGGTGTGTACATGATGGTAAACTGGGGTACGGCTTAGCATGACCACATGAATGCACTAGCTCCCAGAAAGCAACTCTTATTTGTTTGCTCTTCCCTGAGATTTTTAGGTCAGCATAGCAGAAGAACTTGGTTGCACAGCAACATAGAATATTGGTTTCCCACATGCTCCTGTGGGTATATGATGAAGGTAATATTCCTCCATTGCTTTGCTGTCTCTACAAGGGCTGGACAAAAAACATGTGTTATCAGTCATGAGCAGTGCTTTTTTTCTAGAAACATAGGTGCCGGTACGCACCACAAAGTTGTTACAGTAAGTGCAACACTTTTTAACAACAAAAAAGAGGTTCTGGTATTGCATACATGGCCATTGCCTAATATTCACCTAGTGAGATCAGGACTGAGATCTCTTCTTTCTCTTTAGGAGAAAAGAAGGGGACTACTTGCAGCCTGTACCATCCCTAACTCACAACCCTGTTAAGAGAGAGTAGCACACCTTGCCAAGGCGAATAAAGAATCAGAATTTTGACATTTTCAATGGGCTTTCTGTGAGCATGAAAGGGAATGATAGTACCTGTGACCTAGGGAAAGGAGGTGTGTGATCCAGAGAAGAGTTTTAAAATAATTGCTGTACTAGAGTTAGGAGTTAACACAGTCACCATTGCCATGAAATGAACTGGAACGATGAGTCTGGCAAACTGGAAATGTAGAACATTAAAACAAGGATTAGGGATGGAATATGAGTCTTCTATTTTGTATGTGACTCTTTTGCTTGCTTCTACCTTCTGCAAACGCTTGGTAGCTTGTACTTTCCTAATTCTTTTTACTATAATGTTATTTCTAAGTTTGAATTAGTTTAAAAACTGTTAAAACTAATTACTCCTTTTAAGAACCTTGATTCCTCAAGTCAGCATTTTACTAAATAGCAAATAGAGCCTAACGTTGTAGGGCTGTACCTGACTTAGTCTTATTCCAAATATGGCCACTGAAATCAAGTTAGTCGTGACTCTTCTTGACTAAATTAAGTTCACTGATTTCATTGGGCTGTGTCTGAGTTTAGCCAGATGCAGTCCACACTTTTTGCTCTAGGAGAAATCAAGGGCAGGTTGCTGGCAGTCAAAAGAGAAATGCTTGGTGCTTTGAAGAAATTGAATGACACACAGAACATGTGAAGCTTGCTTTTTCCAATGTCTGAGTGCCCAGGGTACTCCTTAGTGTGGAACCACTGGAAAGCTGCCACATAATTATTATATCTCAAAGCATGGTCTCCTCATCCTGCACCAACTTTCCTCAAGCATAAATAAAGATCAGTTTGTACTCTGTGGCTTTATCATTGGTTATAAAGCCTGAGGTTAAAAGGCCGTATTGCACTAAGTTTCAGGATGTTTCACAATTTTGCTCTTGGCCAACCATAAAATCCAGTTAAAAGTGCACAAGCTGCAGCATTTCCTGGAGATGTCTGATCTGGTGATACATGCCTTAGTTACATGCTATATCTTTGGAAAGTCTTCCGAAACTTCAGCAGGTCCAAGATGCTGTGGCCAGATTACTAAACTAGATGAACCAGTGGCCTGACTCAGTGTAAGGCAGCTTCCCATATTGCAAATTAGCAGGGTTTTTTTTTAAAAAAACACTCTCCAATATTAAAAAGTTTTTTGTTTTTTACAACTTTCAAGATGCGGAATGTGCATATGGTGGAATTAATACTCACATACACTACAGAATCAGTGTCCACTTTCATATGCGTGCCTCTCAATCAGAGCCAGTAATGATAATTTCCTCTTTTGGTTTTTTTTAAGTGTCGCATTTTGTTGTCGTACCAGAAATATGAATGAGACTGCACTGCTGCCCAGTCACCTGCTGGTTGCTTTACTTATATTGGGGCTGGGGGAGAGAGAGAGAGAGAGAGAGAAGAACCGCAAAAGGAAAAGTTGGGCAATGAATTTGTCTAGACGGAGTCCACGAAAACGCTTCGGCTAAATGCAGTAAGGCAGCTTGCGAATTTGTAAAATTGAATATTGTGTCCGAAGAACAACAGTCCTGAGCTGCATGCCCTGAGCTGCGTATCCTTGACAGGGAGTCCTCCAGATCTGGAAGTGGAGGAGGAGGGGAAACCTCTCTGCTAGTGTTTTCCAAATGGACTTCACTTCAATCTCTCCTGCCAGAGAGCGAAGGGGAAAGCATTGTCTTCATTTGCTGCTGTCATGTCATCCTGCAGTGGGGGGGATGGTGCTGCCCAGAGGGATTTCTCAGGCAACTCTGCTAATATTCTTTCCCAGTTTACAGGTGTAAGGTTACTGTACTCAGTAGACCATGCATCTGACTCACTGCAGCAATTCTTTCTCTATGTTCCTGGGCTGATAGCCAAGGCTTGATGTCGGTGGAACAAAAAAAAAATTACCCAGATTTAGCATCAAGAAAGACTAAAAGCTGTGCCTAGAATATATTTTGAATTTTCTAAACAGCACCATCCAATGCCTTCGTTAAATGTTATTCTCATTTTTATTTTGGCATACTAGTTATACAGTTAAGAAAAAGAAGAGGAGGAGCATCATCAGGACAGAATAGAAGATGGTATCAGTGTGCATGGGAGAGTCACAATGGCCTTTGCTGTACAATCCTCTTTTCACAAAATGAATGCGCATCTCCCTGCAAGGTAGTACTTTTGTTTCGATAGGATCATACTTCTTCAGCAAATATTCAAAGTGCAATTTCTCTAACCTGAGAAGAGGAGTATCATTGCTTGGCTGGACACAGGACACACTGTTCGTTGTTCCGATGCACGTGCCGAAAGTGGAAGCTCTGGGTCACGTGCATAGGTATATATAGGTCCCTTGATCCGTTTAGACTGTACCCCATTGGCCAGATTAAACCCAGCAGCAAGGGACCTACCAATCGGGTGTTGTGGCTATCCAATATTAGACCCACCCACAACCAGGAGGTCAGTCTCCAGGTCTCACCGCAACACGTGCCCTCTTTTAGGGAGGACACGCTTTATTGTGATAGTTGGCTGGAATGTATGTGACATAACAACATCCCTCCCTCCAAATTATTTTATGATTTTTACATAGTAATTGGCAGGAGGTGTTAATCCTTTTGGGGCAATCCACTCTCCCACTCTAAAAGCTGTATCGGGATATATGTAAGTGAAATAAGTCAATCAGCCCTAAAATCCAGACCTAAGAGTCCTCAGCTATCAGAGCTATCAAGTAGTTGGCCTATAGCTGACCTCAGCTGTCATCTAGTATGCATTTTTAGAACAGGGGGGCCATTTGGGAAGCTTTCTTACAAATGGAAAGCTTTCCTTTTCCAGACTTGATAAGTTTTACACATACACACACACACACTCTTTAAAAAAGCTCTTTGATTGATTGATTAATGGCTAAACAGAGAATCATTGCAGGGACCCAGGTGGCGCTGTGGGTTAATCCACAGAGTCTAGGGCTTGCTGATCAGAAGGTCGGCGGTTCGAATCCGTGCAACGGGGTGAGCTCCCGTTGCCCGGTCCCAGCTCCTGCCAACCTAGCAGTTCGAAAGCATGTCAAAGTGCAAGTAGATAAATAGGGACCGCTCCGGCGGGAAGGTAAACGGCGTTTCTGTGTGCTGCTCTGGTTCGCCAGAAGCAGTTTGTCAT
Organism: Zootoca vivipara; assembly: GCF_963506605.1. Classification (NCBI taxonomy): domain Eukaryota; kingdom Metazoa; phylum Chordata; class Lepidosauria; order Squamata; family Lacertidae; genus Zootoca; species Zootoca vivipara. Next base: position 52,521,431 of record NC_083280.1, read on the forward strand.
GCTGGCCACATGACCCGGAAGCTGTCTGCGGACAAACGCCGGCTCCCTCGGCCTATAGAGCGAGATGAGCGCCGCAACCCCAGAGTCGGACACGACTGGACCTGATGGTCAGGGGCCCCTTTACCTTTTAAACAGAGAATCATACAGAGCTTTGAAAACATTCTTTTTTTAAAAAGTGAACATGTTAAGTATGGGGAAAGGGAAAGGCCAGCAGTGGAATGAACTTTTAATTTTCTGGTATTTTCAGCAGTCATTCAAATCGCAGAACTGGGATTCTGCAACAATAGCTCATGCCCCAGCTTCTGAATCCATTGTGAGTTCTCAGAATATGGGAACAGCTCTCCAGGGTTTCAGGCAGAAATCCTTCCTTCCCAGTCCTATCTGGAGATGATGAGAATTGAACTTGGGGTCTTCAATCTTGGGATCTGCTCTGCTTGCAAAGCTAATGCAGTATCACTGAGGTACAACCCTTCCCCCTCTTTTTATATTACATGTGCCTTCAGACCTTCACTGTGGTAGGTGTCTGAATTCTTGCCCCACTCTTAAAATAAACATCTTACTAATATTGATCTACAGTGAGTTAAAAACAATGTTTAAAACAACAATCCCCTCAAAAAACCTGAGGCCTTTTTGTTAGGAATAGTTCAGTCTGAAGTTCCTGGCTGTTAGGGAAAAATATATTTATGTACGCAACTACAGCGGCTTGAATTTTGCTAGCCCAAAGATGGAAAGTGAGCAAGATCTCTAGTAAGGAAGATTGGCAACTTAAGACGATAGAATTTGTGGAAGCAGAAAGTTTAATTTATGGAATAAGAGAGCAAGAAGAATCCTCAATCAAAGAGGAGTAGATTTTTTTTGCTGAATATTTAGAAAATAACTGTATGGTTGAAAATGCTGGTAGCATTTAGATAAATTCAACAGTATGGTAAATATTTGAAGGATGTAAAATGGAGAAACGATTAGATTGGTTATAGTAAAATATGTAGGAATGATAGATAAGTAAAATGAACCATGAAAGAGGAAGGAGGGAAGTCAATTGTTACACATGGTATTATGTAAAATGTTTATTTTGAGACGTATAAACTGAAAAATTAATTAAAACTGTTATTTTTAAAAAATAAAATATATATTGAACAAAGCTATTAAACTAGTTTGCCCAGTGCTCTGGATACAAATGTATATGCCAGCAGAGCTTAAAATAAGCTGCTTGAAGTGGATTAGAAAAAAGAGAACCATTTCTTAGTTCTCGGGATTGGCTAGAGAGGCAGGCATCAGGGAAGAGAGGCTGCATTTGGAGACTGACTGATACTGCTTTCAAAGTAGCAGCGCCTGCTTGTGGTTCACTTTTTCAATATATTTATCTGTAAGCAACTCTATATCACAGTTTCCGGTGTTCCCAAGGAAACTAAACCTGCTCTAAAATGTCGCACCGGTTGAGGGAATGTGGAGTGCAAAATAACATGTAAAATAGTGTCAAGGTTTTTATACTTTGCTAATTTAAAAGTATTAATATAAGTCTATCTATAACTTGATTTCCCCTGTTGTACAATGTTTTGTTTTCTGGAGTTTGTTTCTAAGGTTATCAATCCAAAAACAGTTCAAATCTGATTTTGTCACAGCATGGCTCTTGTGTTTTAAAAGGATCAAGCCCCCCAAAAGCCATTTTCTTCAACTTGCAATTCATTACGAATTCTGAACAAACAGTGGTGTTGCCAAACTTGGGGGGGGGGCATGCAAGGTGTCCTTGGTGCCCCTGCATGATATTTTCTCCCCTGCTGTTGCTGCAGTGCCGTCTTAAGCGCCCCTGTCACCATGGTGCGCCGGATCTCTCCGGCGCCCTTCTGCCCCGTTTCCCAACGCAGTGGGCGGGTGGGCGCGGCTCCGCGGCGGGCGGGCGGGCAGACACAGCGCGATCTCTTCGGCGCCCTCCCGCCCCGTTTCCCAGCGCGGTGGGCAGGTGGGCGCCGCGCGCAGCTGCACAGCGGACCGGCGGACCAGCGGGCGGGCGCAGCTCGCGGCGCCCTCCTGGCAGGCCGGCGCCATGGTGCCCTGCGCCACCGGGGGTCTATGATGAGCCGGCCCTGTGTTGCTGTGCCATTATCTTTCTGTTGACATTTCTCATCCTCTGCCATAACCTTTGAGTCAGACTCCCTGTTCTGCCAAGGACACTTGTTCTTTTGGATTCAGAGGCAATAAGCATGCTTTTGCTTCTGGTCATGCCCGCCCCTGATATGTGGCCTCCAAACATTGCCCATAAGGGAATGCGACCCTCAGGCTGAAAAACATTCCCCACTCCTAACACAATGCTCACATTATTTTCCCAGTTCTGGTCAGCACCATTTACAAAATGGGTGGCAGATAGCTACGGTAGTTGTCCAGGTTGCTGCTGCTGCCGCCACTGCTGAAATCTCAGTAAATCTCATCTGGAGCCATGCAGTTGGATTTTAAAGTGCATCCCCCACCCCCATTTGCACTGAAAGATCTAAGCAACAGTTCTGCTAGGAGATCAACTGCAGGAGCAGTCCAGGTGGCTGCCCTGAGCTTCCTTTGGCCCCTCTCTGAGAGCATGGGTTGTGGGTTCTGTATTTGCGATCAAAGACCCACCCTTGGGGATGTCATTCTTTATTAATGGAATCATCTGGCAGTGCACGTCTGGGCAGGAGGCAGTTGCCCAATAAATACAAAATGCCTTATCCCATCCTAGATTGATCATGAGCAAAACAGTGACATAAAGATGAACACTATTAAAGGAAGTGCATTTCCCTCCAGCAGGAGGCGGGGAAACCCACCCTCCACTCTTAAAATAAATGTCTTATTGATTTTGATGATTTGCTCTGTCTTCAGGTTTCTAGTAAGCCTGGAAAAATGCTCTAAGGCATTGCAAAGTGCCTCCATATTTAACCACATGATAATGCAGCTGCAGCACAAAGTCTCCTGTACGTATAGTGTCAATAACATTAAGAACCACAAGCTAACAATTCCAACAGAAGTATATATTGCAATTGACCTTTTCCCCTCTTAGTGGTACACTGAAGTCATCAGGATACTTTTACAGGGCCCAAACTGACTGTGCCAGAATTGACAAATTTGACATAAATATAATATGCCATACAGATTCTATCCCCTTCATGGATCACTGCCTTGTCGTGGCGAAGGGGCTTAAATAACTTAGAGAAGTTATGTTTTGACCAAACGTGATCCACCTGGAGAAGGAATTGGCAAGCCACTCCAGTATCCCTGCCAAGAAAACTCTATGGACGAAGACAACAGGCATATAAAAGTTATGACGCTGGAAGATGAGCCCCTCAGGTCGGAAGGCGTCCAACATGCTACTGAGGAAGAGCGGAGGACAAGTACAAGTAGAGTCAGAGCTGATGAAGCGGCTGGGCCAAAGCCGAAAGGTCGCTCAGTTGCGGATATGCCTGGAAGCGAAAGGAAAGTCCAATGCTGTAAAGAAAAATATTGCATAGGAACCTGCTTATTTAACTTATATGCAGAATTCATCATGCGAAAGGCTGGACTAGATGAATCCCAAGCAGGAATTAAGATTGCCGGAAGAAATATCAACAACCTCAGATATGCAGATGACACAACCTTGATGGCAGAAAGTGAAGAGGAATTAAAGAACCTTTTAATGAGGGTGAAAGAGGAGAGCGCAAAATATGGTCTGAAGCTCAACATCAAAAAAACCAAGATCATGGCCACTGGTCCCATCACCTCCTGGCAAATAGAAGGGGAAGAAATGGAGGCAGTGAGAGATTTTACTTTCTTGGGCTCCTTGATCACTGCAGATGGTGACAGCAGTCATGAAATTAAAAGACGCCTGCTTCTTGGGAGAAAAGCAATGACAAACCTAGACAGCATCTTAAAAAGCAGAGACATCACCTTGCCTACAAAGGTCCGTATAGTTAAAGCTATGGTTTTCCCAGTAGTGATGTATGGAAGTGAGAGCTGGACCATAAAGAAGGCTGACCGCCGAAGAATTGATGCTTTTGAATTATGGTGCTGGAGGAGACACTCAGGGCCGTCTTAAGCGCCCCTGGCACCGTGGTGCGACGGATCCCTCCGGCGCCCTCCCATCCCGTTTTCCAGCGCGGTGGGTGGGCAGGCGCAGCGCACAGCACAGCTGCCACAGGCACTGCTGCGCAGCGGGCGGACAGCCACAGCGCGGTTGCCGTGGGCGCAGCTGTGCGGCGGACTGGCAGACCGGCCGGCCAGCGGGCGGGCACAGCTCGCGGCACCCCCCTAGCGGGCCGGCACCGTCGTGCCCTGCGCCACCCAGCCTAGGCGTAGGGCCAGCCCTGGAGACACTTGAGAGTCATATGGACTGCAAGAAGATCAAACCTATCCATTCTTAAGGAAATCAGCCCTGAGTGCTCACTGGAAGGACAGATCGTGAAGCTGAGGCTCCAATACTTTGGCCACCTCATGAGAAGAGAAGATTCCCTGGAAAAGACCCTGATGTTGGGAAAGATTGAGGGCACAAGGAGAAGGGGACAGTGTTCTCGAAACCACCAACATGAGTCTGACCAAACTGCGGGAGGCAGTGGAAGACAGGAGTGCCTGGTGTGCTCTGGTCCATGGGGTCACGAAGAGTCGGACACAACTAAATGACTAAACAACAACAACAACAATAGTTTAATATAACATACCACATTTATGAAATAGCACAACTTTGTCATTTCTGAAGAGTCTTGTGGCACCTTAAAGAGTAACAGAATTTATGGTGGCATCAACCTTCATGGACCCAAGCCCATTTTGCGAGGGCCTCATCAGAAATGACATTTGTCCCCTAAACTGATCTTATGTCCACATGGCGGCGGGGGGGGGGAATGTATAAAACTGTAGACAGCATCATAAGTGAAGAACACATGAGTGCTTATTTTACTGTGATTAAACACACTGGGAAACTATTGTGTAAAGATGTAACTGCACTCAAATAAATAGACACATTTCATTATTATTATTATTCATTATTATTATTATTATTCATTATTATTATTATTCATTATTATTATTAATAATATTATTATTATTCTCTTTACAGATATACTGTCTCATTGTAGGAGAAATATCATGTATAAAACGAAGCAGTCCAGAGCCCACAATTTAGTCAGGTAAGAATTTGTGTACTAATGACTAACTCTGCAAAATTAAATGGTCAGAGTGTTCTGCTGAGTCTGTGATAAATCCTTCTTCCATTCTTGGAATTCTAAGCACGCAGAAGCTGAAAGAACACTGGCCTAGGGTAAATAATGCCTCAGCAAAAAATAAAATAAAAAATCCCAGGGTCAACTGTGCACCTTGTGCAAACTGACATTTAGTTACCGTAGAATACGGACAGAATGGAGTCACTCTGCTACTCCAAACAACCCTCCATTTTAAGGTGTGCCCAGGTTTATTTTACCATAGGCATATTACAATTTATAGCGAACCAATATAAATGCTAGTATTTTTCTTGTGGTAAGTTAAAACCAAGGCCTATGCACATCTACTCGAAAGTAGGGTCTGTTGAGTTCAGTGCAACCTACTCCTAGGTAGATGTATGTAGGATTGCAGCCTAAGAGAATAAACAATTACAACTTTTTTGTAGCAAATCCCACTTGTTTCAAAAAGATGTTCACCTCTTATCCAGGAAGTGGTGTGTGTGTGTGTGTGTGTGTGTGTGTGTGTGTGTGTGTGTGTGGATTAAGTAGGCTTACCCTACTTTCACAATTTTAAGCTCCCATGGCTAATTTTCCTTTAAGACAAAAACAAAAAAACAAGACCTGTTGAAATGAAAAGTCACAGAACTGCAGTGTAGTTTGGCCCCTAACCAAAATGTTAATTCACACTTTCTTTAGAAATTGAAAAGGCTCAGTTGTCCTAATACTATTCCAGTTAAAGGCAGCAGGAGACAGTGAAGACTTGCTGATTAGATCAATTAGGTATCAGCACTACTAATCATTTCCCTTATTTGCCTATGGGCTAGCAGTGAGTGACATCTGAGCTAGACACAATTAATTAACGGGGGTTCTGCAGCACAGAAGGTTTTGCAGATTTATTCAGCATGCGGGCTGTCTTTAAAAGCTGGCATAGACTTCTTTGGTTGTCTCTCCTTTACCCTTTCTAGAGGCACTCTACAAGCAGGCTGCTTGGTAAAATTGCAGAGCATAAAAGACACACCCTCAAAATGTGTCCACTGAGGGGAAATTCCCAACTTTTAAATCAAACAGACACCCCCCCCCCAAAAAAAAACACTCAGGGAAACTATTTATTATTATAGAGGAAGTTTCTTGAGAAGCTGGCAGTAGATGTGCTTGTGAGAATCAGATTATCTGGATCCATTTCAATCTGGACTCAGGCCCAGTTTTGGCGCTGACAAAGTCTTGGCTACCCTGGTTTATTGTTTTTCTCAGGAGTAAGATAGAGGGAGTACGATCCTGTTGATTTGCCTTGATCATCTGAGGGTTTTGATACTATCAGCCATGGTATCTTCCTGGATCAGCACTGTGGGTTCGGTGTCAGAGGTGGGATGATATGGTGGCTCTGTGCCTATCCACAGGACCATTTCCAGATAGCAGCATTGAGGAACTTCTGATCAGCTGCATGGCTTGTAAGGTGTGGGGTTCTGCAAAGATGCATATTGTTCCCCTCACTCCTTAACATCTGATGATGCTGGAAGAGGTCATCCAGGGTACGGGGTGTTATGCCATCAATATACAGATGACATGCAGCTCTGTTTCTCCTTGTCATCAGAATTAGGTGAGAACCATTACCTGGAGGCAGTAATGGGCTGGATGCAGGTCAATAAGTTGAGGTTGAATCTGGACAAGGTGGAGGTACTGTGGGCTGGTAACTTTCAGGTCCAGGAACTGGGTATATGGATGGAGTTATACTCCCCTTGAAAAAAACAGTGAATAGTCTGGGAATACACCATGATTCAGCTTTCTCCATCAATGCCCAAGCGATGTCAGGGGTCCAGCTCTGTCTGGTCCTCAGCAATTGCAATTATTGGATAGAAACATCAGCTATGGTAACCCACACTTTGGTAACCTCATGTTACTGTAATGCACTCTGTGTGGTGCTCTCCTTGGAGACAGTTTGGAAACTGCAGCTAGTGGAGAATGTGACTGCCAGAGCGTTAGACCAGTTCAGCTAGCTGGAATCACAGAATGTTGAATCTGAACTGATTACCTGTATGCTGCTGACCTCAACTCAAGGTGTCAATGCTATTTTATAAATCTCTAGAGAGCATAGGAGCCAAGAGCTAACTTGCCTGTGCGCTGTGCAGTGGGCTTTTCTTGGGTGAGGTATACTATGCTGAGACATGGAGCAGGTGTCTGTGTTGTGGCTCCCCAATTATGGAACACACTCCCCATGGGGATTTCACTAGCATCTATGTTTTCCACCTTTCTGTACCCATGTTAGGGATGTGGGTGGCGCTGTGGCCTAGGGCCACAGGGCCTAGGGCTTGCTGATCAGAAGGTTGGCGGTTCGAATCCCCGCAACGGGGTGAGCTCCCGTTGCTCATCCCTGCTCCTGCCAACCTAACAATTCGAAAGCACATCAAAGTGCAAGTAGATAAATAGGTACCGCTCCAGTGGGAAGGTAAATGGCGTTTCCGTGTGCTGCTCTGGTTCACCAGAAGTGGCTTTGTCATGCTGGCCACATGACCCGGAAGCTGTACTCCAGCTCCCTCGGCCAATAGCGTGAGATGAGCGCTGCAACCCCAGAGTCGGTCACTACTGGACCTAATGGTCAGGGGTACCTTTACCTTATACCCTTGTTATATCCCAAAATAAAGTTACTGAGATTTAGGTACTTGCATCTCCAGTGCAGTCAGTTCTTGGAGATTGCCTTGCTCCTAGGTAACAGCAGCTACACCAAGCCAGCCATGGCTGTTATCAGCATAGGGCCCAGTGGCGGCACCAGGAGAGAGAAAAATCCTAGGGGGCACAGAAAGAGCAAAGTATGTTTCTAGGTGGGCGGACTGTGTCCTACATGATAAGATCTCTGAAAGAATAATAACAGTATATTTCACACTAAAACTGCCATCTTAGAAAACTCCCCCCCCCAAAGTTATATATTAGTTAATGTAGGTAATAATTTTTTATATAGCATGTGTTAACCAGATACAAATCACAGCAAGGAAAAGGCTTTGAAGCAGGTTAGAGCCACTTCACAAACATGTGGGAATACCTGTATTCACAGGTGAATGTGTATAATACCTGCTAATAATCTAAAATCCAAATTGCCCCATTGAAGTTAATGGAAGTTGCATCTTCATAATAGCCAGGATACAGTGATCCTGTTCATGCATGTGCAAGGGCTTCTGCGTAGTCAGGAGGGTTTCTCCTATTTCACCTCTGTTTCCCCCACCCTCGCTGCCCTGCACACACACACAATAGGTGCTTCTTTTGCTGTAGGAAAGGATGTTGGTAAAGCTGGCTCAAATTTCTGGGAGCATTGTTGAATGACTCTGGAGGTTTTCCCATGTTTGTGTGTGTGTGTGTGTAAGTGTGGCTGTCAGAAAGAGAGGCCTTAAAAGGTCTACTAGGTAAAGCATGGGGAACATTTGGCCCTCTGGATGTTGTTGAACTACAACTCCCATCAACCCAGGCAAGCATGGCTGATGGTCAGGGATAATGGGAGTTGTAGTTCAGCAGCATTTGGTAGGCCACATCTGTGCTAGGCTGCATGATTCTTTGGGTGTCAATTTATATAGAATTTTTTGTAATGATTTCAAGGGAGAGACTGTAGCTCAGTAGCAGAGCTTCTTTTTCAAGATGGGGAACCTGTGCTGTCCAGATGTTGCTGGACTCCATCTCCCACCATCCCTGCCCATTGACCACACCGGCTGGGAATGATGGGAGTTGGAGTCCAACATCAGAAGGGCATCTTCTATTGGAAGGACCAGGTTGCAAGTAATAGGAAAGATCCTTGCCAGGGTAGACATGGCTTCCTATGATAGCTCCCTGAATACAAGAATGTTGAAATATTTTTAACCCCTCAGTTGACAATTAGATTCCTTTAATGATAAACTCCTTGGCCTTCTGGGAATAAGGGTGTAAGAAGACGAACAATACTGCTTTTATTATTGTGAGCTCCATAAAACTCAGTTGATATTTTACTTTCTAGACCAGCCTTTTCCTCTTTCTTTATTTCAGCTAAGAGCAATGTTTTGCCATGTACAGTTACAGAACTTCACTTTCAAGGATTCTGCTCATGTTGAGAGTTTGTCCTTGCGATTCGGGCAAAAGTGACTCTCTTGCATGTATGTTTTTTAATTGCAGTTTTTAGAAGGTGCAGGCAAACTTGTGCTGTTTCCCTTAAAATAACGACACTTCCAGGCAGATCAGATAAATTGCTGCATGCTTTTTATCTTGATGGGGCTAATGTCAGTAGCTACGTTCTAAATGCAATCATTCAGCGATGCCCCCAGAAATCTGAACCAGGCAGCTTTAACCACATCCTTTATTACAGCAAAAGAAGCAGGGTGTGGGTGCAGGGCGGAAGGCTGGAGAGGAAATATAAGGAGCTCCAGACTTTTTCTATGTTTCCCAGTATAACTAATCAATCAATCTTGATTGGTTAGATCAGGACGGTGAGTTAATGGTACAAACCATTAGCTACTGTGCTAGCTCCATAGAAGGAAAATGAAGACTAGGCAGATCCAGGATTGGAGAAGTAAGCAAAAGAGGAGGATTGGCTTCATCAAAAATCATGTGGCCCAGCCAAAGCACCAGAGACTGGGAGCAAGCAGAGGCTGATCCTTTTAGGGCAACCTCAATTGGTTGTCCCTATGCCCCTGCCTTCTTGCTTAACAAGTTCAGGGGGTGACTGGCTGTCAACTTTCTCATCCTTAGTCTCAACTTTGCCATTGAAGAACTCTGCAGGGAGGGGGAGGGGGGTAAAACTAGAATTAGTTAACTTTGCTTGTCATTGTCTCTGGCTCCACCTACTGTTGGCCTCCCTGCCTTCCACCATCTACAACTTTTGGAAACCTTGCAATAGGCAGGGATCTAGGAGAAGGCTGTGTCAATTAGCCTTGGATGGAGCCTGAAGTGTTCATTTGAAGGGTGGACTCATATGTTAATTAATTTTTGTTTTGTTTTTATGAAGTTTTCTATTTTATTGTCTATATTTTTATGCACCACCATCTGATATTGGATAAGCTGGTAGTAAATATTTTCTTAAATGAATGAATGAATGAATATAAATGTATAGCAGAGTCCAGGTACCTTCTTTGTACACTCACAGCCCAGTTCCAGAAATCTAATTATGATCATTGTAAAGTTTGGGGAAATTTGTATTTGTGCTCAGAATATAAGTGTTCCTGTTCTTGCATGATAATTTATGGTATTGACTAGAAATGAACATCAGTCCTTTTAAAGGAAGGTATCCTTCTTTGGTAGGCTCAGAACTTTTTAAAAATTGCTTTTTCAAGGATCTAGGAAACACAGAAGACCTCCCCTCAATCCATCTCCCCACCCCCACCCCCCAGATATGCATGAAAAAACAGCATTGGCCAAAGTTCCCACCGGTTATAAGGGTGGTTGTTGTTTTTGTACACATGGCAGACATACAAGATACAGGAAAGTCTCTTGTCCTTGAATGTGCATACAATCTACCCAAAATCAGGTGCTGCTTTTCAGAAGTGTGGTGCTGTGCACTGGAAATAAGAAGGCAGGCAGGTTGTCAGGCAGCAGAATATCCAACCCCCACGGCAGATTGCCAGGAACGGATAAGACAAGGAAAAGTTCTTACCAACTGCTTTTCATTCAGTAGTCACAGAGAGAGAGTCGGGAATGCAGCCTCTTGGAATAATGATGTTGACCCAAGTGAGTCTCCACCCCACTTCTCTCCCTTCATGCATCATCGCTACAGATGCTGAGAAGTACCCTCTGCCTTTGAGCTCTTTGCTCTCCGACTTTCAAGGCTTGCCGGGTTCTGGGAGAGGTGGGTGGTGGTGGTCTGGAATGCTTTCTAAGGACACTGTGTCCATCAGCTGTCGCCCTCCTGGTGCTTCCGCTTCCTCCTCTCCCAGCTTTCCCCCCTCACCTTCCTCTGAGCTGTGACCTCCCTCAAACCCCTGTTGTAATTCTGAACTGTCTTCTTCTTCTCTGGAAGGGTCATGCTGTGGAGGCTGTCTCCACCATTCCTCCTCTGCTCAGTCCCTGACACAGGTGGGGGCTGACTGAGGTTGGCGGGGCAGTTCTCTGTTTGCCCTAATAGATCAGCCGCCAGTGGACCGTCCAGCATGGCAAAGCAGGGCGGATACAAAACCCATGTACTTGGGTGTGGTGTGTGTAAGCAACAGTCTATCCAGGTGAGGCTCACTGCATGTTATATGCAACTATAAGAATATCTTATTTCAAGAAAGAAACTGGATTTTGAGCCCAGTAACTGGGGAGGAGGGAGGGGGAGGGGGAGGAGGAGATTAACTCTTTCCTTGCCTCCACTCAGAATTAGCTTCAAGTTGTTTTCCCATGTAGGGTTCAAAATATGTGTTTGCGAGAGCAGCCTTTGAACAGATGGTGCTTCCTTGCCCCTAAGCAAAGTGTTGCAATCTGTACAAAGTTAGGCTTCTTTTGTCAACAGTTCTTGCTGAGAACGAGACAGAACAGTGGTGAGGGGGGGAAACATACAAATTCATATTTCTTAGCTGTGGTATGAGACAGTGAAAGAGATGGGATATTTTTTTTATTCAGAGCAGCTGTATTATTTTTTTAATCTGAGGAATTTGATCCCTATAGAATTCTAACTCTCGTGGCCATTTAGTTAAATTACATCAGAGTAGCCTAATTAATACTAGTGGCATGGCTCCTGAGTAAGTTAGTTTCCCTGCAGGCCCGGCAAATTATACCATGGCTACCTGCTATTAGAGTGGAGGGAAAAGAGATCTCCAGGCTGTTTTCCTATCTCTTCATTTAGCTAGAGTCAGCTGAGGTGAGTGCTGTAGATCAAGTACAATCACATTCCATGATTCTTATCGGAGCTCTAAACAAGTGAACACTCTGACCTTGAGGGAAGAAAATCTCTATGCACATATTTAGCTTCATTAGGGAGTTGCAGTTACTTAAACCCTGTGCTAACACATGTTGCTGAAGTCCTCTGTGTTTCTGTGTACAAGGAAGGACAAAATAGAAAAAAATGGAAGAAGGGGAGACAAGGGTTATTTATTCTCCTCAACCTTGAAGATTCTCTCTGTATATTGCAAAGGGACAGTTTCTGGGTGCTTCCAGGTGGGGCTTAATTTGAAAACAGGCCATAGATAGCACAAAATGTGTCATTAGGTTGTTTTTAGTGATTGGATTCCTCCCAGAAAATCTGGATTAAATGGGAGGGTTGTGGATTGGCGTTTTGATGCCAATAACACACACAGCCTTGCATGCATGATGATGGCCAATCCTGCAGTAAACAGCCATCCGTAATCACCATTACTATGGATTATTTATTGTATTTATATCCCACCTTTTTCTCCAGGGAACTGAAGGCGGCATACGTGGTTCTTCCTCTCCTCATTTACTTAACCCAGGCATCCCCAAACTGCGACCCTCCAGATGTTTTGGCCTACAACTCCCATGATCCCTAGCTAACAGGACCAGTGGTTGGGGAAGATGGGAATTGTAGTCCAAAACATTTGGCGTGCCGAAGTTTGGGAATCCCGAAGTTTGGGAATGCCTCACAACCCTGTGAGGTAGGTTAGGTCAAAGGGCAGTGACTGGTCCAAGTTCACCAGGTCAGCTTTAGGGCCAACGGGGGATTTGAACCCTGGTCTCCCAGGTGCTTGTCCGATACACTAACCACTGCACCAAACTGGCTCTCAGGTCTCTAGTTTTTTAAAGGTTCCCAGTACAAGTGGCCAAACCTGCACTTGTGTGGTGCCTTAATGAGTACTATTGATTTATTTCCATGTGCCCAATTTCAACAGAAGTGTTGTTTTCCGTGAAGTCGTTTGTGTTGCATATCTGTTTTCACAGCTGAATAATACAGGTGCCCTTGTGTACTTATTAACACCCCTCTTCTCAACACCAAAGGGGATCAGTGCTTAAGCACACACTTCTGCAACTCACGCCCATTGCTGAAAGCTTTTCTCCCTCTCCCGCCTTCTGTATTAATTTAGCCTGGCCTGACTTCATAAACAGTTTGTTTATTCTCTTAGGCTTTGGTTCTACACACTCTTACTTGGGAGCAAGTTCCACTGGACTCAATAGGGCTTACTTCTCAGTAGACATGCCTAGGTTTGCATTGCAACAATACTGCAATCCCCTGCACCCGTACCCAGAAATAAGTCCCACTGAACACAATGGAGTTTCCTCCCAGGTAAACATGCATAGAATTGGCCGGAATGTTTGTTCTGTTTCATAGAATAAATGCTTTATTATGCCATGGAAGTGTGTAGCTTTGGTACAAAGGTGTTACAGCCCCCCATTTAACTAGTCATGGCCGAAGTTCACACTTACTTTAGATAAGAGTAAGGGCAAAAATAGATTAGATGTTAAATGTGTGAATGCAGTTTTCGATGCCAATAATATCATGTCGATGCAAACACACACAAACACACACATGCACCCTGGCATGCATGATGCTGATCAATCCCACAATAAACACTCATCCCAGTTTTTATTTTTTTAAATAATAGCAATCGGAGTGGGAAATCAGGGGCACTGAACTTGGGAGCATGGATTTGCCCCTTTCCTACTCCTGCAATTCTGATGAACCAACTGTTTGACCATTTCCCACAGGCATCTGGCTGGCTACTGTGAGAATAGGATGCTGGACCAGACAGGCCATTGGCCTGATCCACCAGGCTTTTATGTTCACCATCCCTCCCAAATAGGGTTGCCAGACTCAATAGAGGACAGGACTTCTGTGCCTTTATTTGCCCTGCTCTCTTTTGAGTCTGGAAACCTTAAAGAGAAACCAGCAGGCCCTTTGTTTAATTTCCAAGCAAAGGGCCTGCTGGTTTCTCTTTAAGGCTTCCAGACTCAAAAGAGAGCAGGGCAATTAAAGGCACAGAAGCCCTGTCCTCTGTTGAGTCTGGCAACCCTACTCCCAAAGCTGCTAGGAGGCATCAATGGAAGGTATTCAATCGGCATCAATGGAACTTTCCCTCCTGGGCTTAACAGCAGATGTGGGGAGGAGGTGGTGATTTTCTCTTTGAGTGGGAATGGACCCACTTTCTCATAGACCTGATGCCCCACCTGAGCTGTTATTTAGAGGGGGGGGGGAAGAAGACAAAAGTGCATCCACACATTTAATGTCCCCTCTAGTTAGACACATAGTTTCAAGGTGCTTCTAGTTGGCAGTTTATTGGTGCTGCTCATACACATGTTTGTCACGGCATCCACATGGCAGCACCAGCATCCCAATGGCAGTCTGTACTTTCTGTCTTCTTGCATTCACTCTGGGTTATTGCTTAATGCAGAAACTCCACTACATAAACATAACCTGTGGTGCATCCGCAACTCCTTTGTTTGGTGGGAGGCTGGTCACATGTGTGGGGTGACATTTCTTTCCCCACACCCCTGCTTCCGTTTGCTCCTCACCTAAGCACAAGCTAGCCAATTTGTTTCTGGATGTGCAAGCAGTACAAGTGGGTCCGTTTGCACTGAAAGCTGCATGCTGAAGGCAGATTCAAAATATAAATGACCTCATATGGAGAGGATTACCTTGGAGACTGCAATCACAGAACAGACCATAATTTATCATCCTTGTGGAAGTCTTGCACAAGTAATCTTGCCCAAGACTAGGGATGGGGGAGACGCTTGATTCAGGTCTCGTTTGAAGCCGAATCCATCAAATTCGAACTTGCCAAAACAATATGCAAACCAAAACACAGCTACCCTTTGAAATTTGCACCTATGAAAATTTTGCTAAAGCAAACAATGTTTTCAAAACTGCATATATTGGGGGGAAAGTGTTCAGTGTTTTATCTACAATTTTATTACTGTATGTGCACCACCTGGACAGCTCTTTAATTAGGTGGTTTATAAGTCTAAACAAACAAACAAACGAGTAAATAATATACTATTAATTCTGTTTATGTGGTTCTTGTATTGTTTTTACTTTGATTGCAAACCACGATAGGACTTTATTTTAGTGGGAAACCTAAGCTAACCTCTATTTAAAACAAACAAACAAAAAACCTATAGCTTCCTTTTGCACAATTCGTTCTAGGTGATTACATTTCCTTTCTATTGCTATTCTATTCCTATTCTATTGTAATAATGACAGTTCAATACAATTATTTCATGGTTTCAATTCAAACTCGTTATACAAATGGTACAAAAATATGCAACAAAGATGCGTCTATAGAAAAGGTTTTTTATAAAGCTGATCCTTAGAGGAAATAGCCATTTATACTTGTTACCACAAGGTGGCAGTATTGGTCCACTTCGTGCAAGTTAGAAATCTATGAAAGAGGAAAAATAAAACACCAAAAAGTTTTCTTACTAATGTTATGTTGCTTATAAGGTATCTGCAGCGTTTGTCCCAAGCCCTGCCCCACCATCTGTCTCTTACTATATCTATTGAAACTTATTAACAAATATTTATGCCATGTATCTGTCTGTTTCCCATTTGGAATTATGTCACACAAGATTATATATAACAACGAGCCTAACCTGTATCTTCAATAAAATGATATTGTTCACTGATTAAAATGGAAAACTGAGAAAATGATGAACTGGCACCTTGAATTAGACTGTGATTATTATTATTATTTAGGCATGTTGGACCTCTGTCAGTTCTCTGTAGGAATGTGGGGGGCGGGGCAGGGGAGAATTTTTGTTCAGTTTGCATCTTAATGGAAACATAGTGTTATGAGTTTGCAGAGGGTAGACTGTATGCCAAGACCCTTCTAATTCCTGAATCCAGCAAGTTTTAAAATATAAGCAAGGATTCAAATTCCTAGTATAGCCAGACTAGCTTCTTGGTGAGGTAATGGCCCTCTAAGTATGGGCCATTAAGGTAACAAAGGAAGTGGCTCTGTGCCATATGTAAAATGAGTGCTCCTCCCCCTCAACGAGCTGGTAGTTAGAGAGACAAAGCCCAGAGCTGAGAGTCTATAGTTGAGTTATATGAGCTAGACTGGTGACTGGGAGCAGCCGCCGAGACCACATAGCACCGGTCTTGAAAGACCTGCATTGGCTCCCTGTATGTTTCCGAGCACAATTCAAAGTGTTGGTGCTGACCTTTAAAGCCCTAAACGGCCTCGGTCCAGTATACCTGAAGGAGCGTCTCCACCTCCATCGCTCTGCCCGGACACTGAGGTCCAGTGCCGAGGGCCTTCTGGTGGTTCCCTCGCTGCGAGAAGCCAAGTTACAGGGAACCAGGCAGAGGGCCTTCTTGGTAGTGGCACCTGCCCCGTGGAACACCCTCCCAAAAAGAAAAATAACTACCAGACTTTACAGGCTCACAATGACTGCTTTGCCTTACAATGTCAATTTGATTGCATTCTTTTGAGTGACATGTGTTACTCAAAGAAAAGTTTACGCACTTCAAGGCCACAACCCTGGACAGATTGCTGGAGGAGAGGGTTCTTAATGGCTATTGATGGCTATTAGCCATGGTGGTTATTCTCTGCCTCAACCATTGGAGACGGCCATGCTTCTGAATACCAGCTGCTAAAAACCAAGGAAGAGAGAGGGCTCCTGCGCTCATATCCTGCTCCTAGGTTTCCCACAGGCACCTACTTGGCCACTGAGAGAGCAGGATGCTGGACTAGATGGGCCATTGGCCTGATCCAGCAAACTCTTCTCATGTTATAATAATATAATAATAATTTATTATTTATACCCTGCCCATCTGGCTGGGTCTTCCCAGCCACTCTGGGAAGCTTTCAACAAAATATTAAAATACATTGGTCTGTTAAACATTAAAAGCTTCCCTAAACAGGGCTGCCTTCAGATGCCTTTTAAAAGTCTGTCAGATGCTTTTCTCTTTGACATCTAGTGGGAGGGCGTTCCACAGGACGGATGCCACTACTGAGAAGGCCCTTTGCCTGGTTCCCTGTAACATGGTTTCTCGCAGTGAGGGAACCGGCAGAAGGCCCTTGGCGCTGGACCTCAGTGGATCCGGGCAGAACGATGGGGGTGGAGATGCTCCTTCAGGAATACTGAATGTTCGTATGTAGGCCCCATTGCAAGTTCTGCTTTTAACTGTTGCTCTTTCTCACACCATTCCCCTGAACTGGCTGCTAGGAAATATTTGACATTCACTTAGCTGTTATTCAGAACTCTTTTGGTTGAGCTCAAAGCCTGGGTTTTAGAAACATCAAACGAGAACTGTAATGGGGTTTATGTTTGCTGTACGTTCTTCATCAGTCCTGTACTCTAATGTATCTTTGCATCTCAGCACCCAGCAGATGAAAGAAAGCTGAAGAAACTTAGTCCTCCTCCCAGTAATGTTAACTTGTCATCTATAAACAAACTCCCTCCAGCTCAGGGCTCCCTTACTGTGGCAACTTTTCATTACAGATCTCTCAATAACCCCGCCGACAAAATTATCCTGACTTTAAAGGCTGAGCAGGTTATCCCCTTTTCATGCAGGGGGACCACAAACCATCTGACAGTTTAGCATTTGGGAAGACTTCAGCCCATAGAGATTCAATTAATTTTTCATATGCCCAGAAACAGATTCAAGATGTTCTCTCTCAACTTGGACCGAAAGATCCCGGCCCCTATCTAAGTTCTAGATCAGCAAGCAGCTGACTTCAAATGTGCCAAAGCCGTAATTGCCATCATGTGTGCTCGCTCACGCAGGCGAATTGGAATCCAGCAAAAACAAGTCCTGGCACCGATTCGGCGCGCAAACTCCACGTCCATGTCGTCCTGCCGCTGGAAAGCATCTTCGAACAAGCCCACGCCCCAATTACAACACACCTTATAAAATAAACAAGGTTGGACCCTGTCAGTTTAAGTGTAGCCTGCCAATCTATGGCAATCTTCAAACTACAAGCATACATAAAAGTTAGGTAAGCTTTGCCCATGGCAGCTTTTTTAGTTTTACAGTCATTTTTGGCTGTGATCCACAGGGCTGTGCACACGGGGCCACTTCTTACCAAACTATCCCTAAAACTCAGGAGTCATTTCATTGGGAGCAGCCCAATGCGGGACTGAGAAGACCGAGAGAAGCCTTGTGTGCACAGGTAGGAAATTGCTAGGCCAAAGGCTCACGAGGCTTTTTGAAACCTAGCATCATGTTGAAATCAAACGACACCCCCTTAATTGTTTTATCCCACAACAAAGTGCTGCAATGGGGAATGCTGCTGCTCAGTATTCCATGTCCTGGTTTTCCAGGCTCCGCTCCTTTCCCCAAGAGTCAGCATTTCAGGATCACTGAACACACTTGGTCCTTACTGGGCTATTTTGGAAGTTCTCTCCTCCCCAGCACTTTAGGGCTTTCCCTCCTGACTAGTTTTGTATGTCTACACATCTTGTGGTTCCCCAAGCCTGCATAAGCAATGGCACTCACCTCTGGACACTGGAAACAGAGCAAGTGCTGGGTCACAAATGACGGTTATTACACTACAAGCCTTCTTTTAGTATTGGAGGTAGTTAAAAAAAATATTTGCAGATTAACAGGGTTTTTTGTTTTTTTTACTTGCTCTTACTCCAGGGAACAAATACACCTTCGTTTCTCAATTCCATCCTGGCAGGGTGTGTTCTAAAAATTTATATGCAGCCACTGCTAAACTTTTTATGAAAAATGCACCCACATGGGTAGTTAACAGTACCCTACTATGCTTGTTTACTGTTGGGAGTAGTTCCTCTGTTGTGTGCACAGCCAGAGTATTTTTGTTTTATGCCAGTCTTGGATCAATTGACTTTTTTATTATTTTATTTTTACTCCTGAGAGATGTTAGCTTATGAAAGCAAATTACACATACATACTTGTTGAATTCTTTGTTCCCCAGATGGAAGAAATTATATCTGGATGTGCTTAAGTTTATAAAATCCTGTTCTTTTCATTTTGAAATTTCTTTCTGTATTTAAGAGATAAGAGATATGAACCACGTTACGGTTATTAGCCTTGCCTCCTACCAAATGAGGATCTTTTTCATATATTTTGGTTTTGTCTTTCTATTAAGTTGTATGTATCAAATTCTGCAAAGTGCATAAATAAAAAGGAAAAAAGCATAAGGCAAAAAAAGAAAAGAAAATGTAATGAAGCCGATTTGCAAGCAAAAAAAGAAAAAGTTTTTTTTCTGGAACGAAGACTTTAGGATTAATTGAAAAAATGTTGAAGCTCCCTGGGTGACCTTGGACCAGTCACTTTCTTTCACCTTAGTCCTACCCCAATCTCTACCCTACAGGGTTGTTGTGATAGTAAAATGAGAGGAGAATCATATATGCTGCCTTGAAGTCCCTGGAAGAAAGGTGGGATGGACTTGTAATAAATACATAACAGGTTTTTGTTTTTTGTTTTTTTTAAAAAAACCCAGCTCAGCCAAAAGTGGTCCTCTTGAGATTTATTTATTTATTTTGTCACAGATCATGATTTGGAATGGATTACTTATTTATGCGGGTGGTGCTGTGGGTTAAGCCACAGAGCCTAGGGCTTGCCGATCAGAAGGTCAGTGGTTCGAATCCCTGTAACGGGGTGAGCTCCCGTTGCTTGGTCCCAGCTCCTGCCAACCTAGCAGTTCGGAAGCACATCAAAGTGCAAGTAGATAAATAGGTACCACTCTGGCAGGAAGGTAAACAGCGTTTCCGTGCGCTGCTCTGGTTCACCAGAAGCGGCTTAGTCATGCTGGCCACATGACCCGGAAGCTATCTGTGAATAAACGGCAACTCCCTCAGCCTATAGAGCAAGATGAGCGCCGCAACCCCAGAGTCATCCGCAACTGGACCTAATGGTCAGGGGTACCTTTACCTTTTACTTATTTATTAACAACTGCAAAGAGAGAGAGAGAGAACAGGATTGCTTCATACTGGAACTCTAATAATAAATAATAATAATAAACTTTTATTTGTATCCCGCCCTCCCCAGCCAAGACCAGGCTCAGGGTGGCTAAAATAAAATATAAACATTGATATAAAATCAAACAATAATTATATCACCTCTTAAAAACAAAATAAACTTAGTTGGTCTTTAAGGTGCTGCTGGAAGGAATTTTTGAATTTTGTTTCAACTACGTCAGACCAGCACAGCTACCTACCTGTAGCTCTTAAAAACAAGTCAGGATAAAATTAAAATCTGAATTAGATGGCTTTCTGCAGGATTTGGGTTGGGAACAGTAAATACTCATCAGGTCCAACTGTGTATGCTGATCTTACTCTCCAGTAAAGAGGAGACTGAGTGGAGATATGATGGCCATCTTAAAATATCTCAAGGGCTGTCATATGGACAATGGAGCAAGCTTGTTTTCTCCGGCTCTGGAGGGTAGGGTCTGAACCAATGGCTTCAAGTTACAAGAAAGGAGATTCTGACTAAACACCTGGAAGAAGTTTCTGATAGTAAGGAGTCAATGTTCTCAGCCGGCCCCAACCTGCCTGTCTTCTTACTTACAGCCAATGATGTGCGGCTCTGCCTGTCATCGGCGTCTTGCCTTCCTCCCTACCTGTTCACTGATTGCCATTAGAACTGGTCCCCACCCCACCCCACCTGCAATCAGGAGCAAAGTAAAGAGAGAAGGGGTATTTAAACCCACCATGGATCCCAATAAAAGCTAATATTTGGGGCTTGGGGAAAAGGTACTCCCCAACTGGCTACAGAAGGCTAGACTTCTAGAAGGAAAGCTGCTATTCCACTTCCATCTTAAAGTCTCAAAAGAATACTAGAGTGCTGTGAAATTCTCTACATCTGGAACTACCAAGGCAGAACCTTCTCCATTAAGGCACCCGAGCGAATGGATTTTCTAGTCCATAAGATTGGGCGAGCCCCATCACTAACGGTATGGCGATACCTTGGTATTTGTTTGTTTTTAAGACAGTTTTCCCCCACCATGCTGAAGAGCCACCCACAATACCACTTAGACCTCTTACATGCCTCTTACATAGCAGAAAGCAGCTGCAGGGGGCCCAATCGGTGACAGCAGCATTAGCCACCATGCTGTTCTGCTGCCAAAAGCTGCCTCTCCAGAGCTGCTATTTGGTGGCCTAAGGTACTCTGTGCATTAATTAGCCCCTGTTGTGCTGCCATATCTAGCTTTGAAATAGCAGTCTATATGATATGCACATTGTTTCGTTACTCTGTCTTTTCAATTGACAGTTTTTATTCTGACAATTCTATTGGTTAATTAATTAATAATTCTTTTTTCTTTTTTTACATCTACTTTTTAAAAACTGGTTCATCTCTCCATTACATCCAAATACATTTGCAGGATAGCAGACCTTCATACTGAAAGATGGAAAAACTTACAGGTTAAGCAATAAAAGCGAACTTCTTACTAGATGCACAAAAGGCCATCTGTAACGTTCTCTTTTTCATTCACTCCTTTGGCCCCCTGCTGATTTTGTCTTCTGCAAATTAAACCCATGCAGTCTTGCTGCCCTACTAGAGAGTAGTTTGACCATAGACTGGATGGAAATGTGGTCTGCTACTTAACGAGCAAAAATATGAAAATAAGCAAAACCCGCCAGCTCAGAAGAGGCTGCTCTAAATTTTACTTAATGTCTCTGCACTGTAAAAGTTAATGCAAACCAGTCTCTCTGATAAAATCTGGAACTATAATATTGAAGAGGAGGAATTTGGGGGGTTCTTGTGGTGGGAATAAAGAGTGGCATTTAAATTCTGGGGATTTCCCTCTTTGCTTATGAGCTTTTTGTGTTAGCAGCTACTGCAGAAGGAGGAGGAGGAAAAATCCACATTTCAATGGAGCAGAAAACTGAAGACAAAACAGCATATTGAATTTGGATCAGAAAGGGAAAAGGCACAGAGCAAAACCAGAAGGCAAGTGGGACCCACAGAGAGAAAGGCCAAAGCGGCAGGCTTTAGGTTAAACAAAAATCCTTCGTGCTATTTGCAGTGGAATACAGAACGGGGGAGTAAGGCAAAAAGAAAAGTTCAAAGCCAGATATAGTAGCAGAGTAGGAAAATAAAATTCAAGAGAGGAAGAGGAAGGAGGGAAAGTAGAAGCAAGCCTAATAGGTGTTTGGCTACATTAGCAGCTAAGGGTGATTAATGATGCTGTGTGTTATATCCACTTCCTGGGAACAGCTCCATTAAACTCAATGGAACTTACCGCTGAGCAGACATGTATAGGAGTGTATTTAAACATGTCTAAGGTTGTGCTGGATTTGACCCATAAGATTTTCAAACAAGCTTTTTTAAAGAATCAGTTTCCTCCTCCTACAATTGCATATCCCCCCCCCCCCGCGGATTGACTAAATGCCAACAGAGAAATAAAAGCACATATCCAGTAGAAAGAGGCAACAGAGAGAGAAGGGTTAGAGTTCTAGGGAACAGCTTTTGCTCACACCAAATCAGTTTAGCTTCAGCGATGTGTTTTCATGTCTTTCTTTGTTAATTTGCCCAATGATGTTGAAGGAAATGAATCCATCTTGCCCTAAATTAAAACCATAGTAAACTCTTTCCTATCCCAACCGCCTGCTGATTCGCCGAGGGTGAGATCATTGGAGATGGTTTAATCTGAAGAGGAAAATCCTCTTAGCTATTTTCCTAAAGACTTGCTGAGTGGGCTAAGTGTGGGCATTCATGCTGGAAGAGTTGGAGGGGAACAGCCATGAGATTTTCCCAAGCAATAATTTGCCAGAGAACCACATTAAAAAAACACACACACAAAAACCATTTTTTAATATATATAATAGAGGAGATGCCTTTTAGGGCATATCCCAGACATCCTAATAATTTCAATTCGTGTTACTCATATAACCATCCTGTAGCCAACAAGCCTCCATGCTACCGAATACCAATCCTAACTTTAAATTTGCTTTTACATGGCAACTTCCATATGTTGGGTGCATGGATCAGGAATACCACACAAGACTGAATTAACTCTTGCTGTAAATGTTCCACAGGTCCAAATAAGCAGGGGGGAAGAGACACTTAGTCTGGTTTCCATTTTCATGTGGATCTAATTCCCAACTTCCTTACACAATACGTAAACCAAAGTACAGCTGTCCTTTGAAATTTGCACTTCTCCAGCCAAATCAATGTGTACAAAAAGTGCAGATATTAGGGGAAAGTGTGCACAGAAATGCATGTATTAGTGAAAATGACATACATCTACATGGAGGTGAAATTTGGTTTGCTTTGCATTCTAATGCGAGCCTACCTAATCCACACTTCCCCAAACAATACTTGAACCAAAATGCAGCAGTCCTTTGAAAAACATGCTTTTCTGAAATTCTGCGATGCAGATCGCCAACCAAAAACTTTACTAAAATGCACTTACCAATATTTGTTCAATCATCATACAAAAATATTAGGGATGCTGCTTGCAAAAATATGTGGGTTTTTTTAGGTAAAGTGGCATGTAAAAATGTTTCATTTAGGAAAACTGCACACTAAGATGCTGATGAATTTTCATGATGATTTTTTTTATTATTATTGCAAATTGATGCAGAAATATGGCAAACTGAATTTAAGACTGGATAGATTAGAAACTGAGACAAACTGAAATTGTCCAAACTCAGCTGGCAGTGGAATCCCTTCTGTGGTTAATTATCTGGTGCTCCCTTCGCCCAATGTGAATAGGGCTTCCATCTTGGCCCTTTCTCTAGTTTTCTTCATAATTCCTAATCCAAACATCCCGCTACTCCAAAGCAAAGCAGGGAAAGTGTGACCATGCTCCCAGCTTCTGAAATATTTATCTGACTAGCAGGTTGACGAGCATATTATTTATGGGGCAGAAGGTTTTTGCAAGAAGCAGAGCAGGTTGGAATGAAGAAGATGATTTATAGTTTGGCAAACATTTGATGTAACTCACTTTTGTTTTATGCAAATGAGATGTTGGCACTTATGCATCTGAGACAATGCTGCTATGTCCTTTTTTTTCTGGTTCTAGAAGCAGTCTCTGGAAATCTAATACAACGTACAAGTACTTGGCCTTCTCCCTTTGCCAACAGGAAACACTGCTGATATAAAGAGAAGCTCTTAATGACGAATAAGCGAAACACTCCATTGAGATACTTCAAATGAAGTTTCAGGAGGGAGGGAAGGAGCGTGGCTGGCAGTGTTGTCATCAGGGTTGGACCTTGGGGCAGAGGTATAGGGCCCAACTCAGAAGAATGACCAGAGATGGGTGTGAAGGAAGGGATAAACAGGAAGGCAACACATAGTTGTTTGGGTCATGTATGCTTAGACTTAGTTACAGGCCAAGTTTCTGTAGAGCAGGGGTAGCCAATGTGGCACCTCTCATTTCCCCTGGCTATTCAAGTGCTTCTTCCAATATTGTTGTCATCACATCACAGAATGTTGGGGACCATAAGAGCGTTTTATTTATTCAGTGCTTTTTTTCCCTTTAAAAAATGTTTAGGGGTACTCTCATTTTGACTCAAGAAAATCACCATTTTATAGTTCAAATCGGGGGAAATAAATACAGTAAATGGAGAAAAGTACAAAGGACATGCATTACTCGTATTGAAATACTGACCCTCAATGAGGCCAAACTTTCATCAGTAAAACACCACACATCCACATTCCACACTGCTTCACATGTTAAATGTTCGCTTCTGTCTGAGTCTCAGAACTGGGAAAGGAAATGAAGCCGCCCTTGGGACTGACGATTCACTGTGCTAGAAAATTATTATTATTATTATTTAGTTTCTTCTCCCATTAGATGCACAAAATGTTTAAGGGTATGCATACCCCTTCTTCCTCCCAGAAAAAAGCACTGTATTTATTACATTTGTATTTCACCTTTCTTCCAGGAAGCTCAAGGTGGAATGCAGAATTCTCTCCCTCTCTATATTTTCCTCACAACAACCTTGTTAGGAACGTTAGGTTAGGCTGAACGTTGGTAGTTGGCTCAAGATCACCCAAGAAGCTTCATGGCCAAATGGGTACTTGAACCAGTCTCACACTCGAAACCCTACATCACCCTGGCTCTACAACAGCCCTGTTTCCTAGACCTGAGCCTCCCTCCCTCACCTCCTTTCCTCATGCATTTCACAGGGTGTGCTGTGGCTCTGAGTAGAATCCTGCTCTTTCTCTCACCCAAGAATGCAAGGCGCCTAATTACGCAGCCTCTGTTCCCTGTAATTCATGTTTCCCCAAGAGCCCATTTCTCATTTTGTGTTATATTCCCCCTTCTGTCTCTCACACTCTTTTATGATGATGTTGTGTAAGGTCTCATTAGATTATCTGCCTAATTTGAATTGGAAGGTTCCTGAGAGTAGCAGCCTTGTGTTTGGCCTAATGCATAATACTCCTCATGCTGTTAGAGGTGTCTTCAGGGACTGTATTAAATAGGAGTGGTATATCATTAAGAGAAAGCATCTGGTGGCTTATGACACCTGAGGTCTGCTCTGTCCTGGCATCAACAAAGTACAGTAGAGTATCATTAGCCAGTTTTGCCTCTTTAATATGTGGCCATGTCCACCCTACCTGTTCATAGCTTCATCCACTTACAGTAGTGGCCTTAAAGAGGAGGAAATGGGTGATACGCACCATGTTCCACTTTGTATGCATCTGCACAAATATACTGCTTATTGATCACGGCACTTGTGCTGATCGCTCCCACTTTCCAGGGATTATGCTGATAGGCTTTAAAACTGGGGTGGGGAACCTTTGGCCCAGATGTCACATGAGGTCCTTCAGGGCTCTCCCCAGGCCACACCCCTCTTAAACCACACCCCTCTCTTAAGCCACACCCCTCACCAGCCCTACTTTATATCCTCCTTGAGTGTTTTTGCCTGGGTTGTTTCCATGAACTCCGGATAATCCCTCTGGCTTGCCTGGGTGGAGGGGGATGAGAGTGTAGCCTACTGTACAAAGCCACATATTGCATTCCTTGCTTTGTCCTGCCTCTCACCAGCATGTGGCCCCCGAAAGTTTTCCCAGACCAGAATGTGGCTGAAAAAGGTTCCCTACCACCCCTGCTTTAAGGCCAACACCAAATGAAGAAACCTATAGCTCCAGCAATGCTACCAAGACAAAGGCCACAATGTCTCTGGTGAGCATATCTTGTCCAATTAAAGCAATAGTCCTATATATATATGCTTACCTGTGAATCAGTCGGATTGAACTCAACAGGACTTACTTCTGAGTAGACGTGCAGAGGGTTGTGTTGCTACTGTCTAAAACTCTACATGTTCTGCATTCATGGTGCAAACTTTTCTGCAATGTCTGGAGTTTTATGACATAAGCCAATGTATAAGCCAATAACCAAGCATCACTTCCAGAGGCAACGGATTAAAAATATAGCGAGTTGGTTGTCCTGCCACTCCAGCAGTAAATTCTGTTCACTATTCCAGTGAAAAGCCAGAATGGCTGGTTTTCGTTTTGTTGAGACGTAGGTAGCAATAGAAACACAAGTGGTTCCTGCCATCTAAAAGAAGATGAAAGTCAGGAGTTTTGTAGTGGCATCAGAGTGATTTAACTGCACAGCGTGGAAGTCGCCAAATGCATCTGTACAATGGGTTAGGGAAGCCCAGCTTGAACTATTCTGAGACATATTTTAATTGTGAATGTGCTCATTTCTTTTAGAGTTTCTGTGGTGGTCAGATTCTGGTCCAAAACATACACTGCCTGACTGCGCAGCACCTCTGAAAGTCAAGATTTAAAAGGGGCCCTAATGCAAGGAAAAGAAGTGCTTAGAAGAGCTCAGCATCAGAAAACTCTGTTAATGCTGGTCTGGCACCTAAAAAGAGAGATACATAAAATCAAGGGGGATTTGTGAAAACAAGGTGACTTGGGAGGATTGGGCAAAAAAATGGGCCCATTATTTACGATATATTTCTACCCCTATTCTTTCTCAAAGTATCTCGAGCAGCTTACACATGATTTCCAGGTGGTCTCCCACCCAGGCAGCTCATGCGGCCAAATCTGCTTCTCTTTGGTGGTGGAACTGCTCCACACGGTGTCCCTTGCCTTCACATCATTCTCTGGCTATGAATCTGCTTGCAACTTCTTTTGCTCACACTAGATGGCAATATGTGAACACAGAAGGATCGGCACGTTGCTTGTGAGGACTAGGAAACAAAAAAGAAAGAAAAAAAGAAAGAAAGAGTCAATTTGGAATATGGAACACATTTGGAGTAGAGTAAGCATACTTGGGTCTGACAGGATAAAAGGAGGATGAATAGATAGGCTGATAAAACATATGAAATTACCAAACTACACAGCAACAGCCATATGGGCAAATAAACTAAGTATGCTTTCACAGTGCTGATCACAACCATGGGGAAGACGACTAAGGAAGCTATAAGCTTATTTCTTTTATTCCTCTAGAGTAAGAGGGCAGGCAGACTTCAGGCTTGTGGGATCTACAGTGTGTGTGTGTGTGTGTGTGTGTGTGAGAGAGAGAGAGAGAGAGAGAGAGAGAGAGAGAGAGAGAGAGAGAGAGAGAGAGAGAGAGATCCCTGGGGTCTTCCCAGCAGGTCAGTTACAAAATGGCAGTGCAGGGTGGACCCAGCTCCAAAATGGTGGTTTGGAGGGTAGACTCTGTTACCGAACGGCATTGTGGGGTCACAAAAGCCATATGTTGGGCTTGCCTCCCAGTCCAAATCTGCACACAAGCCATTATAGATCAAGGATTCCAGCATCGCCCCCTCTAAAATGTTCTATGGCAGAACCAACCTCCTGCAAAGCTTATCTTAAGCTGCAGAGCCCAACCTTCTGCAGGTTTCCTCAGAGGTAAAACCCAGCGCAGCTACTTTTTCAGGCATTATCGGAACACCAGATTTGCTTTGCTCCACTTGTAAATTCTAAACTTTAACTCGTTTTGTACAAAGGCAACCACTTGCAAAGCTTATTCTAAGCTGCAAGGTGGCATAGGACTGTAGCAGGCACAGACATTTTCTTTTCACCGGCCTTTAGCTGGGTTTAATGCCTGGCAGATAACACATTATTTTCATTCGGGCTCAGCCCTGGAACCTATGAATAGGGATCTCAATGTGTGTGTGTGTGTTTTCCTGCAAAAGCTTCTGTGCCATTGTTGCAACTCGGAAAGAAATTTAGCAGGTAAAGCTTTTCTCAGAATGCAGGTGAAGCGAAGGAGGAAAGCCACACCTGTTGAATTTCTGTCTGCCTTGCAGCTGCCAATGATCCCCTTTCACTGGACGTTCCACTGTTATTAGTGGGTTGTATCCTCAGAGTAGACTCACTGAAATTAATGGACAGGACAAACTATCAGTTGCTGATCCATTAGGGCAGGGGTCCCCAAAGTAAGGCCCGGGGGCCGGATGCGACCCAATCGCCTTCTAAATCCGGCCCACGGATGGTCCGGGAATCAGCATGTTTTTACATGAGTAGAATGTGTCCTTTTATTTAAAATGAATCTCTGTGTTATTTGTGGGGCATAGGAAGCCGTTCATATTTCCCCCCAAAATATAGTCTGCCCCCCCAAGGTCTGAGGGACAGTGGACCAGCCCGCTGCTGAAAAAGTTTGCTGACCCCTGCATTAGGGTGAATAGAACACTGCTTACTCATCTTAGTCTTGCCTTCAGCCAGTGCCCCCTCCCTCTATTGTTGTTGTTTGTTGTTGTTGTTGTTTACAACCAGCCCAGCAGGTGGTTCTGGCTATCAGCTTCCTCCCTCTTAATCCCTGTAGAATTCAAAAGGTTTTCTATGGCCTGGTTTGCACACCATCATTGGCTATTGAATTATGGTTTAGTAAGCCATGGCTATTTATTATTATTATTATTATTATTATTATTATTATTATTATTATTATTATTTTATGTTTATATCCCACCTTTTAATCCAAGGAGCTCAAGACAGTGTACATTGTTCTCCTTCCCCACAACAACCCTGTGAGGTAGGTTAGATTGAGGCAGTGACTGGCTCAAGGTCACTCAGTGAGCTTCATGGCTGAATGGAGATTGGCACCCTGGTCTTCCTGGTCGTAGCCTAACACTCTGACCGCTACACCACACTGGCTTAGTGTCATGTGTGAACCCTGAGACTCTTCCCCAAGGCAGTCAGTTATGGTCGGCAGAGAATGACTGAGGGGAGCTTTTGGGTGTTTGAAATCTCGGCCATTTTTTTCTGTGGTTACGTATTCTTCTACTGTACCCCACTTAATGAAACAAAGATTCTATCACAGAAGAAGGACACAGAAAATTTTAAATGTTGTCAACATCCTAAGAGAGAGCATCACATGTGCACTGTGAGAGATTTGGAGCCCCAGAATATGTGGTAGCATTGAGTTCATCCAGGTGAACCATTATCCTACCACTTGTTTGATCACACATCAGGACCAAACATATGGCAAAATCTTCCTTACCATTTGGCAGGGTGGTACAGAAAAAAAAAACTAATTCAGTGCAAGACATCTCAAGCTAGGATAGTTTGGGTCATCTGTGCAGGCTCTCTCCCCACCTCATTCCCCCCCCCCACCTCCCAGCAGACATTATTTCTCACAATTTAT
This sequence comes from Zootoca vivipara, assembly GCF_963506605.1. Lineage (NCBI taxonomy): Eukaryota > Metazoa > Chordata > Lepidosauria > Squamata > Lacertidae > Zootoca > Zootoca vivipara. Next base: position 52,550,916 of record NC_083280.1, read on the forward strand.
CGTGAAGCATCTTGACAAATAATTAATCCTTAATAGTGCCACAAGGCACAAGTCCTCATTTCCTTTGTGTCCCAGACTAGATTTTCAACTGGCAGATTGTTATCTTCACAGATTTGGCCAGATGCGTAAAGAAACTTATTATGAACTTATTAACTTTGAGAGAGCTGGGTCAGTTTACGTTGGCTGAAAACTGGGTTCCCTGCTTTCTGATAGACTTGATACTCCAACGATAATATTTTAGCTGTTGTATCTATGAAACCAGATGATCCCACAGATCCCAGGCATACTTTGTATGTATAAACAATAATAGACAGAGAGGTTTTTTTGCCTTGTAAAAATACATCATTTGTACATTTCAACTTAATGAGCAAAAAAAGAGTTGCCAAGGTGCAATTATACAAAATATATACTGTGCTGATTAGGGATTCTGGTTCTTTAATGTTCTGAAGAAGGCTTTGAGTTCATACTAAATCTTTCTCTCTCCCTCTCTAATGAGATATGGCTTATCTGACTCAGGGCACTGAAAAGATGCAATTAGCTTGGGGAAAACCACAGTTTCATTGGTAAGGAATGAATTTATGTTGCAAAAAGTGTTAAGATGAAGGCTCGATTCCGTTAAAGCTCCCCCAGGAGAGTTATCTTATGGAGATCATGAACCTTGCAGTGAGCAATGTTAATCACTTGAAGATTCCTTAAGCAGGACTCTGCAGTGTCATGAGCGTGGCTTGACACTACTCCCTAGTGCTGGCTTGGGGAACCTCTGACTCTCCAGGTATTATTGGACAGTGTTTTTTTTAAATGTAAACATACACAAATGCAACTCCAAACTTAAGACCATAGCTGTCAAGTTTTCCCTTTTCTCACAAGGAAGCCTATTCAGTATAAGGGAATTTCCCTTTAAAAAAAGGGGAGAACTTGACAGCTATGCTTAAGACCAGGCATCCCCAAACTTCAGCCCTCCAGATGTTTTGGACTACAATTCCCATCTTCCCCGACCACTGGTCCTGTTAGCTAGGGATCATGGGAGTTGTAGGCCAAAACATCTGGAGGGCCGCAGTTTGGGGATGCCTGCTTAAGACGCTATCAAGGACTGTCCTTTGTGATAACATAATTGCTTCCCAGGTTGGGTTGGTTTAGCTGAGATCAGGAGTGTCAATTTGGCCCTGGGATCATGGGTGCCCGGGGCCGTGGATGCCATGCATGGCATTGGCACTGAAATTTGTGGGTGCCCAGCACCTTCATGGGGAATTTTGTGAGTCCTTGGGCCCCCAGGGCATAGCTGCCAAGTTTTCCCTTTTCTCGCGAGGAAGCCTATTCAGCATAAGGGAAAATCCCTTAAAAAAAGGGATAACTTGGCAGCTATGCCCCAGGGCCCCCGGGAGTTGGCACCTACTATGGGTGAGATGGATGGTTGGTGTGGTAGAAGCTTTTTCCTGAAAAGAAGCAGGATCCATGCATTATGGGAAGAGACTAATAACCCACTTTCTGGAATTTTCATCAGCTTGACTGTTCCACCTGATGCGACTCTATTTATTCTATGGAGCACATTCTGTGGTTTGATATGTAAGCTGTTGCATTTTGGCTGCCTCCTAGAGATCTTTTTGGGTTCACAGAGCTCTGCTGCTCCCTAATCAACCCAGATCCGCCTTAATGTTGTCGGTGACATGCTTGGCCTGCTTAGCAAGTGTTCGGATTGGTAGGTTCATCAGCTAACACTAATAAGCAGAAGAGTTGCTTGCTATGGTATGAAAAACTGGAGTTAATAATCAGGGAAGTAGGGGGGGGGTTTGCAACAGAGCCATTAAATGGAAAGGAAACTCTATGGATGGAGTCAGTTTTTACAAACTCCTAGTGTTCATGGAAAACACTGGCTGGACAGAACTATTTATTTAAGGCCCACCGCTAATGGCTTGATAATTTGGCAAGGAGAGTTCTTTTCTGCATATGACAAAACCCCTAACCTTTTTATGGATGACAGAGTGATTATAATGAAAGATTGTCTTCAACTCTGGAAAACTTGAGATTGATCGCTTTTAATATGCCAAAGTGGAGGCATTTTTAACAGCAGCCAAACGAGTTCCTGAATATGATCAGTATGTAGAAATGGTACATTAGGCATTTGCATACACAAGAAAAGGAGAACCTGTGGTTCTCTAGATGTTGCTGGATTCCAGTTCCCATAATCTCTGACCATTGGTCATGCTGGTGGGGCTAATGTAGTCCAATAACATTTGAAGGGCCACAGGTTCTCCACACCAGATGTGCAACCAATTGATTTCATTAGGATTTACTTCTAAGTCTTCTTTTATGTCAAGGATTGTAGCCTTTTTCAGACTGAAACTATCTCTGAAAATAATTATTAAAACAAAACAAAAAAAATCATTTGTTTTTTCATTTAAGAGTAATGTGGGTCATAATTACAGATCACCAATGTGTCACTAAGGATCATGATATTAGCACTTATTTTAATTGGTTACTTTATTGATTAATCAGTTAAAATAAAACCTTTTGCTGATTAAAAGCCTTAAATTGGTTGAGTGATGGGAAATGGTTCTGAGCATTTGGGAATATGGAAAATATTGCTCAGGAGGGTTCTTCCAAAGCCAGCTGCACCAACATGATAGTCCATTAGGGAATCCTAATGATATCATATACAGTGAACTGAGGCCACAACTCCGTCCATACTTTAATATTACATAATTGTTTCAGGGGGAGGGAACTGGAGAAGACTTTAAAGTTTAGGGATTGGTTATAAGCCAAGGGCTTGGAACATAAATTTGGTTCCTGGGATATCATAAAAAAAGTTGAGCAAATGAAACACATTATATATGATGGAGTTGAAGACAATTATGCACATATTTTAAGAGAACAAACTTTAGTGACCTCTTTTCTCCCTTTCCCATCTTTAGCCCATATACTGTACATGTGATGGACAAACCTGACAACTTCAGTTTCTCTGTTTCTCATTTTTCCAAACTAAAGTTCAGTTGTCTACATTTCTACATCAGCTTGCAAACTTTTTTTTTTAAAGAAAGAATGTCCTTGTGAAAATTAACCAGCAGTTTCACATGCATTTCTCTTATTATACTCATTATTGTATGCACTTTTGCTTAATATACATGTTTTTGCAACCATTTTCAATAATGCATTTTTGCATGCTAACATATGCATTTTCACACACACACTTTCCTCTGGTTCATGCATTTTTATACATGGTTTCTGGAGATCTGCATTGCAAAATTCAGAACAGTGTGACTTTTTTTTTCAAAGGATAGCTGCGTTTCTGGAAAGTGTGAATTGGGTAGGCAAACCAAACACAATTTCTGCTCCATGTAATCTCTCTCTCTCTCCCTCTCCCCCCCCCTCTCTCTCTCTTCCCTTTTACCTGCCAAATTTGACTGGTCATCTGATTGGACACAACGATCTTCTTCCTTTCTCTCTTCTTGGCAGGAAATCATGCATAGCTGTCAAGTTCTCCCTTTTTTTAAAGGAAATTCCCTTATGCTGAATAGGCTTCCTCGCGAGAAAATGATGCAGGTGGGAACCCTCCAATCACTTAGGGGTTGAGCTCTCAGCCCCTGCGCGCGTGTTCGGGTCCTGACGCCCACAACTCCACCTCTGATGCAGGCGCGGAAGTGGTTTTATGAAATCCCATTGACCAGCAGTAGCCACAAAAACGCCTTTTTCATCAAAAACTACAAGCGTGTTACACTGCTATTAGACAAAAGCACGTACTAGACATTCCACTTCAGCTAATACAACAAAATGTTTCCCAAAAGACACAGTACAAATGGATAATTCTTTTCCACAAAGCCAACCTATAAAGGTTTATGGAACAAAAATGCACACCACGAGTCAGCATGCCAGAGTCTCCTGCTAAGTATTAAACTCATTCCAAATATTCCATTTCTTATCCTTTCTACTCCTAAATTTTCTACAGCCAAGCTTCCAATCAGTCTGCTGAATCATTTTCTAACCATACGCTGTGTAACCTATTCCCCCTGTCCCTGATTTTTCATTGTAATGATGTGATGTGATTCAGCCAACAGTGAATATGATGACTTTGATGGTTAATTCATCAGGATTAAAAGACACCGATCATCATGGAATTGAGGATCCCTCTGTGTGTGTGTGTGTGTGTGCGCGCGCAGGGGAGGGAGAGAGGGAGAGAGTGACATAAAGTTGTTAAAAGTGTGTTACAGGTTAACTAATCTATATGAAGTGGCTTTGAGAAAGCACTCCAAGAGCACTAGCCTGAAAGTTCAACCTGATATTCTGATTGTGAAAACAGAGCCTAGCACTCTTGATACTGTACTTGATCCAGTTCAAAAGAGTATGTTTGAGAGAACTGGGTCGCATCTAGTGTTAGTTCTACTCAGGGTTGAGCTGAACTGAAATGAATGGACACGATTAACTTAGGTGCATTCACTTTGATAGGTCTTCTCTGAAGACCATAGTTCTAGGATCCTGAATTTCTTTATTATTCCATCAGTGCTTTCAATGATTTTATTGTTGGCTCATTACATTTTAATCTGTGCTGTTTTGCATATCATTTTGGTATTTGTTGCATTAATTCTAATTTCTCAGGAGAACTTGTCCTTAAAAGGTAGCATCGTCATATTTAGAAGATGAAAATAGTAAATAATCCAATCTTTTCTATGTTTCCACGTTGTGGGTGGTAGCTAGTAACTCAGCAGTCCACAATTATCATGCATTTCTTGATCTATGGCTCCTGATTTGTGATTTCTAGATATGTGATTTCTATGATCATGGAGATGGAGCAATTCCTGTGTTTTTTGGGGGGCAAATAATATGAAAGTGAAATACTTTGCAGGTAAAAAAAAAGAAAGAAACTAAAAACTGGATCAAGGGCTGTATCCAATGCTAATCCCACTTAGAGTGGACCCATCAAAATTAATAAGCGTAAGTCCATTACTTTCAATGAGTCTACTCTGAGTAAAGCTTAACTACAATCCCAAGAATTGTTTGGCAGGCATGAAATGACCCTTAAGAGCCTCTTTTCCTTCCAGCTGGAAGGCAGAAAGTGACAACTGGAGAGCTGACAAATGGGAGATGTTTGCTTTGGTCCTCTTCTGCTGATTGGAGGGAGCAGCTGGGACCTTTTCATAGTGCAAGGAATTCTAACATTAGTCCCACTTTTTAAATGTTCTAGTGTTTACTGAGCTGAAGAATTGGAGCTTATTGCTACATTAATTCCTGTTGATGATAGATCACATCTTGCCATGTTCCCTTAAAAGGTTTGCCTGCTAGTTAAGCCTTCTCTATGGCTTTTCCTTAAGACTCTGATGATTGGCAATGTTTCCATGCCCTTGAGTTTGCACATGAATTATGGAGAGGAAGGAAGGGAGAAGCAAGATTTTCTTTTCCCTGCCGCCCCACCACATAGTCACACTGCATTTAGTTCCCAGAGTAAAAGCTACAAATAGTAACCCATGTGGTATAATGTGCAAGCAAGGTCCACTGTCAGAAACTGTGTAAAGGGGCAGGGAATAATTGTAGAACAATCAGAACATCAATATAGGTAAAACGCTATGTTTAAAGATATCAACAGTGCAATCCTATGTATGTCTTCTCAGAGGTAAATTCAGCTGAGCTCAACAGGAATTGCTCCTAATTATGAGTATACAGTGGTACCTCGGTTTAAGTACACAAACTGGTTCCGGAAGTCTATACTTAACTTGAAGCATACTTAACCTGAAGTGAACTTACCCATTGAAAGTAATGGAAAGTGGATTAATCCGTTCCAGACGGGTCCGCGGAATACTTAAACTGAAAGTACTCAAGCCAAAGTGTACTTAAACTGAGGTATGACTGTATAGGATTGCAGTTTCAATTGATCAGGGAATAAATGGGAATAAATGGAAAATATATTGCCATGGTCTGAAGCTCAACATAAAAAAAAAACCAAGATCATGGCCACTGGTCCCATCACCTCCTGGCAAATAGAAGGGGAAGAAATGGAGGCAGGGAGAGATTTTACTTTCTTGGGCTCCTTGATCACTGCAGATGGTGACAGCAGTCACGAAATTAAAAGACGCCTGCTTCTTGGGAGAAAAGCAATGAAAAACTTAGACAGCATCTTAAAAAGCAGAGACATCACCTTGCCGACAAAGGTCCGTATAGTTAAAGCTATGGTTTTCCCAGTAGTGATGTATGGAAGTGAGAGCTGGACCATAAAGAAGGCTGATCACCGAAGAATTGATGCTTTTGAATTATGGTGCTGGAGGAGACTCTTGAGAGTCCCATGGACTGCAAGAAGATCAAATCTATCCATTCTGAAGGAAATCAGCCCTGAGCGCTCACTGGAAGGACAGATCATGAAGCTGAGGCTCCAATACTTTGGCCACCTCATGAGAAGACTCGACTCCCTGGAAAAGACCCTGATGTTGGGAAAGATTGAGGGCACAAGGAGAAGGGGACGACAGAGGACGAGATGGCTGGACAGTGTTCTCGAAGCTACGAACATGAGTTTGACCAAACTGCGGGAGGCAGTGGAAGACAGGAGTGCCTGGTGTGCTCTGGTCCATGGGGTCACGAAGAGTCGGACACGACTAAATGACCAAACAACAATACTGCCTGTACACTTTCCCTTATATAGATTAGGTTACTGCAATACACTCCCTTGCACTTGCCTCGGAAGCTGCAGTTAGTGCAGAATGCTGCAACGCAATTTCTGACTAGAGTGAGGCCTTAGGAGCACATAACTTCCTTCTCTGCAAGATCTCACAAGAGTTCCATGAAATCTCATGAGATCTTGTTGGAAAGCTGATGCCACCATCACACAATCTGGGCAAGTGAGGCTTTGGTGGGGGGACAGGGAGTGGGAGATTCCACCTTCCCATTTTGCCTATAATGCCAATAATGATTGTGAAAGAAATGATAGTCAGAGAACATGAAAGAAAATAGCAGCCCTGGTGCTTCAGTTCTGTCATTTGATTACGAAGTTTGCTGGGGATCTCTGAGGATCAAAGCCATAAGAAAGAAAGATCTATCTGGGGTTTTTGTGGGGGGGGGATACTACCTCTGATCGAGATTCAGGATATTATGAGAAGATCTTTATCATCATGTAAGAGATGTAAAAGTAAGGAGTTGGAACTGGGATGGATACAAAGCCAGGCAAATAAGCCCCAATTGTTCCACCCCCAGTTAACTGAATAGTACAGATAACTCCCCTTCTCTCCCCAACTGTGGCTTTGGGTGTAAATGTCATCCTGTTGGGCTTCTGAGAACTTGTCCCTCTGCACTTCTCTTGGATACAATCTGGAATATTTATTGCTGTTTCTAATGACCGTAAAAATCATGCTGTCCACTCCAGCCTTTACATCCCCAAAACAATTTCCTTTAGCAGATTAACATTCATTCCTATGTTCTTTGGAGCATTTCTTTAAAGCAAGAATTCACACACACACACACACACACCCGAGTAGGAAAAGAAAAATGTCATTGTGCTTTCTACGATCAGAAGTGTATATAATGGGATGGAGGCAAAGGCTTGTTCATTTCAAAGAGATGCATCACCAATGAAGGGTCAAAGAAGAATCAATCTTCAGTAAGACACCGAGGATTTTTAATTTAGGAGATGAAACTGGTTGGGCCTGGACTAGATTAGTTGCATGGGCAGTGCAAGCCTAACCATGTCTACTCAGAAGTAGGGATAGACATATTTGTTCATTATAGGTTTTTAAAGTTTTTAAAGAGTTTATAGTTAAAGTAGGTCAAGTGTGAAAAGATACAGGAGAAAGACATCACTGGAGATGAGTCAAAATAATTTGAGAGGCATGGGGTAGAAGAGGGGGAAATATCTGTGAGGTGTGCAGCACCTGGATTTCTGATGGGCAGCTGTTGAAGGAACAGGGGAGCCTTTAAGGGAAAAGCAGGAGGGAGATGTAGGGAGCAACAGTGTGATGGTGAGTACTTTTATCTTCTGAATTCCTCTTTTCTTATTTCAACTTTGAAAGGGTTTGCCAGTTGACCTGAAAACTACCAGCTGGACCCACTCTGGTTCCCTTTAAAACCATACAATGTGCAGGATTCAGCTGGGGTGATGGTAGGGCATGGGAATCAACACAAACCTTTACTGATGTCACCCCAGGAACCAGCTGTTCCAGGCAAAAAAAAGGCAGTGGCAGCCAGTAGAAGTTAGCAACCCTGTTAAAGACACAGGAGCCTAATGAACCAAAAAGCAGTTATTGGCCCTTATTTCTAACCTTGTTTCACTTAACAACATAGGGTGCACCAGTGGGGCTGTATGGAGCAATAGACCTAGTAGCACATCTGCAGCCTTGCAATGCACAGCAGCCAGGGCAGAAGGTGGGGGAGGCAGATTGGTGTGGCAGCCTGAAATTGGCACAGCAACCAGGCTTGGATGGGGATTGATTAACAATAGACCTTTCAGTTTAATATGTTGTGTTCAGGGCATCCCATGTTTATTCATGCTCTAAAATGTCAGGATATTACAGCTGTTAAGCACCACACCTTCAACAGATGTGTTATTTAGGTAATATGGATATGGAAGGGTATCCTATCTTCTGGATCGTTCCAACTTCCTCACTACCTTTGGAGCTGGGATGGTTGTCAGTGGCGGGGTGGTTAACTGAATGGAATCACCCGTCTGGCTCAGATGGAAGAGCAAACCACCGTTTCCTGATGCAAAAATAAGTTGCACTGGATTTCAGGCTTGTGTTCCCACTCCTCTCCTCCTCCTCTGCAGTTGTGAGATCAGAAGTTTCATTTTAAAGGTCTCACTTTAAAAAACAAAACAATAAATAGCACATTGTAGGCAAAGCCAGTTACGGTTTTTGCTTACAAGAAATCTCAGTCTAGGGAGTCATAGGGTTTTCAGGAAGGCTGCCAAATGCAAACCAGTGGAAAACAAATTTCACTGACAACAAAAAGCCTTGTGGCCCTCAAATTAGAATTTCATCACTCATTGGATCATTTTTGCATGCAGTTTTCCCCTCTCATAAATTGATAAGAGAGTGGTTGGGAGGGGTAGGGAATGCAGAATAACTTTTGGGGCACAGCACAAAATTGAGAGCAAACCAGAATCTAAGACCATAGTTTGATCCTGGCTCGCTCTCATTATTTCACAGTTTAAACATATTATAGTTTCCAAGTACAGATGTCACAGGAAACTGTGGTTAGTTTGCATTTTTCTTCTTCCTGTTTTAATCTCCTTCTTGTGGGAGGAGAAAGAGTGCTAATCCCTACAGTTTGTTCACCTGAACCTGGTGATAAGAGTGGAAATTATTCTGGGGATTATTTTGTCTAATTTTGTGTGTTACCAGAATTCCTTGGTGTTCATTATGCTTTCAGCATTTTAACAGAATCTGCTAAGTTACATATTAAATCATTTATGCTTGGAAATGCCTTCCTAAAAGGACAGATATATGCCACAATCACATTCTTTAGTCTGCAATCCTGTCTTGCACACTTACCTTGGAGCAAGCTCCGTTGAACATAATTAGGCTTACTTCTGAGGAGACATGTATAGGCTTGTGTATAGGCTGCTACAACCCTCTGCCAATAATCCACTGTAAACATTACTCACCTAGCATAGCCTAGGTTATTTATTTTGTTGTCTGCCATGCTCAAGTGCAGAATGCAGTTAATGTAAATTTTCGAATGTGTTAATAATAGTAAGAAAGGGAGAGGGAGAGAGAAACTCTGCCACATAAATTGGATGCAGGAGGACAGCTGTAGACTGAACAGGAAGCGCTGGCCCAAGGCTAAATGAAACAGCTGTTGCCATTGTTCTGAATAGAAAGTGCCTTTGCAAATGCCACACAGCCCAGGATCAGAAAGCAGATGTTAGTAATTACAACACATGAAAAGAAGGGCACAGGATCAGGCAAGTGACGAAAAAGCAGCAGGATCAATAGATTTATAACTCACTGCTGCAGACCAGGAACTACCAAGGAGAGTGTAACAAGTGCTAGCATTTAGCTCTCATTCTTCCTGTAAAGTTCACACTAGGGGTGTCATCACTCATTGTCTCCCCATGTTCAGCTTGCAAACAAATAACCAAATGAGCTGAGCACTGGAAGGTGAAGGTGAAAGAATTCTGTGATTTGTCAAAACAAAACCTCCCCGATTCAACTGTGTTTAAACAAGACTCCTTGGAAAGCAGCAAAACAACTACAAGATACTTTATAGCCTGTTTACTTTCATTTTTTGCTTTGTATTTATGTAAATTAGCCTAGATTGGGGGTTTTTCTTCATAATGTTGAATTTATTCTGTGTTTGCTAAATTGTTGGTTTTTGTTGTTTTGAATTTACCGGCATGCCCCATATATTTGCATCTCCAATGTTCTCTCTTGTAATGTTTTGAATGTTTGCTGTAAGCCGCACAGCTCATTGTGTAAAAGCGGCATCTGGGCTTCCGGTCCTGCCTACCTTAATGGAGGCAGCCCCCGCAAGAGCGGGAGATCGTCAGTGAACAAAAAACAAGGATGGCAGAGGGTAAATCATCCTTGCAAATTCCCCCCAGGGATGGGGGGGGGGGGTAATGGGCTTCACTCGCAGTTCCTCTCGGTACCTGAATCTTGCTCTGGCATGGAATATGGGAGGCAGGAAGGTGAGGAGTGCAAAAGCACTTCACCTGGCGAAAACCCTCCTATGCTGCCATTAAGAAACAGAAGTTCTCCCTTTAAGTGGATCTTTAATTGGCTTTAAAGTACTCGCGTGTGATGGGAAATGGTTGCAACAACATACTGTGCAATATACCAGCTACATAGATCAAAGGTTTGAATTGAAATAAGATTTTTTTTGGTGTGAGAGTCAGCTGGGGAGAGGGAAGCCCAAGGTTTGTTTATTCTAAGCTGTTTTTTATATATTTATGATTCGGCAACCTTCTCCGGAATATAAGATAAAAAGATATTTACAAGTGCGGAAGGTACGTTGGAGTAATATTGATATTAACTAGCAAAAATGGAAACTGTGTGTGATCCGAAATGAAGAAGGGAGGGGGAGGAGAAGCTCAAGTATGACTATGTATGGAAAGACAGAGTAATTCCCCTCACCTCCGTTTATAAACAACAAACAAGGAAAAAGAGACTGAGATTTGTGTGTGCTACTGACGGAATGTAATCTATATAAATAAAAATGTAAAAGGTCCCCATTCGTACGCATCCAGCTACCTCCAAAACCACTTGACCGATTGCATTGAAATTTTTACACAACGTTCCATGCGAATATGGGAGTGTTTGCATATACTTAGATTATATAGATGTCACACCTGTGACAGGTGAAAACATGCTTTTTGGAAAAACAATAAAAACAGGAAGAGGAGAGGTTGCAAAACATCGCCCTCTATCGAAGACTCCATTGGTACTGCAGCTACCAAAGCTTTCCCTCTCCAAAGCAGCTCAGTTCAGGTTTGCAGGGAACCCCCGCTGGACAAGAGCGAAACTGCAGACTGAGCTGAGTGGATGTGGGGGCTCGCCATGGAGGATGGGGTCGGGACGGGTCATGGATCGGGAGAGGGTGGGGGGAGTCACAGGGATGAGCCACAGCAACGCGTGGCTGGGTACAGATAAAGTTTAATGAAGCCATAAATCTCTAGTTGGAAGGGAAAGAATTTGGAGGCTGTGATAAGAACGCTGCAGAGATTCTGAGAGTTGGAGAGGAGTATTCAATCTTCAGTGCATTTGAAAACTGCCCACCTTTTTCTAGGCATAGGGGGAAATGGCAAAGATCTGCTGTATGTTTTAATAGTGAGACAGAATGGTTTCTAGCAGACTGTCACCTGTTCCAAGACATTGAAGCAAGGGATGGAGAGATAAGACCTCATGAGAAACTTCAAGATTCAGTTCCGCCCCAAGCCACGATGGGAGAAAACAACAGCTGGGAAGTGAAAGAGACAACACCATAAATGGACAGAAGGAATCTCTATGGACAAAACAATTTTCACATGGAGGGCAGAATAAAGATAATAGTTTGAGTTCCTCACTTGAAGCTTTTTACAATTACTGGTCTACTGGTATATTGTAACATCATGAATGGAAATCCTTAATTATGTAGATTATTTTTAAAACTGAAATGTAACTGACATTAGCTAAGATTATGGAACACAGTGATATAAGATCGGTAATGCACCCAAACCACCATGCGGGGAGTCACTTTAGCTAAAATGTATTAATTGGAAGTTGATTGACATTTTGATAATTGTACAATTTGGGAATTAATTGTTATTGTTACAATTTGGCTATTATTGGGGGTATATTGGGTCTATCTATCATCAGCATATAAGTGAAATCAATCAATCAGAAATAACATGAACACTCTTTTGGGGTTCACTTCCCTTGCATAGTGACAATCATATGAGAGGGGGCAAACCTGTTCCACCCAACACATTGCTTTCCTCACCCTTTATAGCTTTCCATGAGTTGAAGGGGCAGTTTTCTGAAGCAGGGACCTGTTGTACTCATGAAGTGTGTATGACTGGCAACCATTGGTGTGATAGAATGCGGGACAGCATAAATGACTTCCTGAGGAAGGATGGGTGAATTCTATTGGTTCTGGGGTCTAAAATGAATTTGAAGCTACAGGTTGATTTTTGCAGGTGCCTTCTGGACAACTGGTTTCTTATTCTGTAGTCTCTGTCATTCCCTTACTGATGCCCATCCAGGCCTGGTGTGCCATTGTGTGCCAATCCCACTGACGCCAGCACAAGGCCAAACATGACAAGAGACTCTTCTGGATCTCCAGCTTATATAAGGAATCTCATCCTCCTCCCAGAACTTCTACTCCAGTTTTTCAGCAATTAATCCCAGGATGCAGCTCCCGAGCATTTTTTTATGTCTGCTGGCAAATCTGATCACAGATGACAAGGTAGATTGAAATTTGACATAGTCAGTGCTGTGGACATTCTGCAGCAGTGGTAAGGAGGACGTCTGAGTGACACATCTCCCTTACCCTTCCACCTTACTTCCAACTACCAGGTGAATGTGCCAATCAGCTGAGATATGTGGTTATTGTCCCTTCTCTGCTAGTCAGATTAGTGGAGTCTTGTTGGGGGGGGGCAGGAAAAAAAAATCGCCTGTGGCCTCAATCAAGCCCCTTGGACCAGTGGACCAGTAAGATGTCAGCATCGCTGCTACAACACCAATGTCAAATATGGCTGCTACGGCTGAGAGATTTTTATACCCTTCTCTTTAAAACCAGGGACTGTTTCCTGCATTTTTGGTTTGGGGGTAAAATCATACAAACAGCAGCATAAGAAGCTTCCATCCAGTTCTATAGCTTAAATTTCAGCCGTGACCCCTCTCAGAATAAGTAGGAAAGAAGGAAGAAGAGGTGATGTTGTGAGCCTGATCTTGATTTTGATAAAGAGTTTTTAGGCTTAACATCCTTTGGACATCTTCTCCATCATTTAAAACCACGCACACATTTAATCAGGGGAAAAAAGACACACACCCCACCGCCCATAGCAAGGAGCACAGACTGTAAGAAAGGTTAGTCAAAAGGTAAACCATGTGTTTGCCATCTTTGCTCCTGATATGGAAACCATATGCTTAAATACACCAGAAACCATACTTAATATAACACTTTTTTTATTAAACCTGGTTTTATAAAAAGCTACCCACCATTCTCTCTGTTAGTGACTTCCAGATAGGTCACATATTCCTCACTGCAACTATCATTATATATTTAGAGCAAATTAGACTGCCAGATAGACTGGTTCTGATTATTACTGCATAGGAGCAAGGGGGCATCTTATTTTTCTCCCCTGCCCCTGATAAATTAAAGGAACTGTAATAGGCAATTTCTGCAACCTGTAAAAAGGCAGGCCCATCTGTGACTCATTTAGCACTGTTTTTTGTTTTTAAAAAAGATTTATTTTATTAATTCGGGCAGAATTTAGAAGGAATATAAATGCCCCCCACTCCTTTTTAGTTCTCCTGCTCACGACTGAGAGAAGAAAAGGAAAACCCCAACCTTGCACAGACATTTCAGGAATGAAAAACTGCCAGCATGTTGTTATTATAAGAGCAAAGTTTGCTGCCTTGGTGGTGAGATAGTGGATGGTTGCCTGGCCAACTGGAAGAACTCTGCTCAGGAATGGCTTTAATATCCTATAGGCCCTCTGCCACTATAAAGCACTATACAGAAATGAAGCACTGCAAAGAAAAACGGGCTGGAAGAACTGGCTGCTCGGCCTACGTTGGTAAAGCATCAAAGAGACAATTTGCAAAAGCCCATTATTATTATTTTCAAATTAAGTACTTTGGAATTATTCCCATGGTATGATTTCAAAATCAGTGACAAGTCATGGAAAAATCTGCCTTCCTGCCATTGGTAAACTGCAGAGTATATACTCATCAGTCTTCCCCAACCTGGTGCCCTCCAGATGTTTTGTACTTTGGTTTCCATCAGCCCCAGCCATTTAGTTCAACACATGTGGAAGACACCAGGCTGGGAAAGGGCTGCTCAAGATAATGCAGGTACCGGTATGCTAAATTTTCATGCCTACATGATTTGCTCTTTTCCTGAATGAGCAAGATGGTTACACTGTGATTAGATTCCTTCTACCGCCATTTCCCCTTGCATGTTGATGGAACCTTTCTCCATGGTTAGTCTATTTTGGATTAATCAACTTGAATTTGTCTTGCAGTCATTAGCACGGTGTCACCACCCCACCACTTATATCAGGCATCGGAAATCTGTGGCTCTCGACAAGTTGTCAGACTACATCTCCCAACATCCTTGGCCATTGGCCATGCGGGCTGAGGATTTTTGATGCTGGAGTCCAACAACATTGGAGTGCCACAGATTCCTCATCCCTGCCTTAAATACTCACTTGAAAAAGTGGGAAGTGCTTGCTATTATAATACTTTTTCATAAATGTTCTATATATTTCTGAACCCAAGAGCTGGCAAATGCTAGTGATAGTAACTGAAGAAACAGAGGTTTCATAAGCTGTAAAAATAGGGAGTTTGTGAGCCATCATTTGAACAACAGAGCTACACAACACCCTATTGGCTTAAAGGAAGAAGCCTCTTGTGCCCCTCTTCCACAAGTTTAAAATGGGGAATTTTCTGGGCTAAATATTAGAAACTTGTTTTTTTAATTGCTCATACACAAAAGGAAGCCTAGATTCTTATGATTTTTCTGAACCTGATGACCACTAGCGTAAAAGTAAAAGGTAGGTCTTCTTCTTCTTTGGCGATGACTTGTAGCCGAGTAAGATTGTCTTCCATAAACACGATTTTAACAATGGGTCTGTAAGTGACTGTGGAGGCCAATTCTGGATCCACACGTCCTTCCACAGTGAGGACATTGGTTTCCAGGTGGGAGTTGATCACGGTGTGGATTTGCCAAGCGTGCCTTCCTCTTAGCACATTTCTCCCTTGCGTCCTGAGATCGAGAAAGCCTATGTCACCTTTGGTAAAGGCTGTTCTCCAACTGGAGTGCTCGCAGGCCAGTGTTTCCCAGTTGTCAGTGTTTATACTACATTTTTAAAGATTTGCCTTGAGACAGTCTTTAAACCTCTTTTGTTGACCACCAGCATTACGCTTTCCATTTTTAAGTTTGGAGTAGAGTACTGTAGTTGCTTTGGAAGACGATCATCAGGCATCTGCACAACATGACCAGTCCAACAAAGTTGATGTTGAAAAAAAAAGGTTGGTAAAGGACCCCTGGATGGTTAAGTCCCATCAAAGGTGACTATGGGGTGCAGTACTAATCTCTCTTCAGGATGAGGGAGCTGGCGTTTGTCCACAGACAGCTTTCCAGGTCATGTGGCCAGCATGACTAAGCTGCTTCTGGTGCAATGAAACACCGTGATGAGTGCCAGAGTACGTGGAAACGCTGTTTGCCTTCCTGCCGGAGCAGTACCTGTTTATCTACTTGCACTGGTATTCTTTCGAACTGCTAGGTTGGCAGAAGCTGAGACAGAGCAACAGGAGCTCACCTATTGCGTGGATTCTAACTCCTGACCTCAGCAAGCCCAAGACGCTCAGTGGTTTAGACCACAGCGCATCCCGACTCCTGGGTAATATGAAGGGTACAAGCAAGGGAGACAGCAGATTAACTGAGAACATGTCTGGTTTGTTTAGACCACGTAAGTCTGACTTGAAGCCTTTGATAGTGAAGTGAGGTGGAGTGGTGGTCAGGCCTAGCAATGTTTCAACAGGATCTTCTCATAGGTCCTATCTGCACCATAAAAAAAACTTTGGGATATATAGTTTAAAGGTGATGGGAATTGTAGCTCTTCAAAAGGTAAACTACGGTTCCCAGTGATCTTTGTGGTTTAATTGCATTGTGTGGATATTATCCTAGATAGCAAAAATAACTAGGGTGGCACATAGCCTGAATTT
This sequence comes from Zootoca vivipara, assembly GCF_963506605.1. Taxonomy (NCBI): domain Eukaryota; kingdom Metazoa; phylum Chordata; class Lepidosauria; order Squamata; family Lacertidae; genus Zootoca; species Zootoca vivipara. The sequence continues at coordinate 52,567,256 of NC_083280.1, forward strand.
CTCACTTCTGAGAACTCTGTATGGGTGCAGGAAGGCTGGAACTCTCTTCCTGAATGTGTATGGGGAATGTTCTGTATGCCTGGCATGGTAACCCATTGAAGGCCATGCCAGCAATTCTATTAAGGCCTATACAGGTGCTTCTGGTCAACATGACATCAGCCTCTGATCTGTGTGTGGTACACAGGCTGGATCTCTGCTTGATTGCCCCCAGGCTCAGGATAGGCCTGGGTCCTGACACACAGTGTGTTTCCTTATGGAACGGTATGAGGGGGATGGAGGCAACACCCCCTCTACCCCCCACCATTGCTTAAGAAGAGCTTTCCTTGCAGCAGTGTGTGGAGTTAGCCCCAAACTCCAGTCTCTTTATCTTGCCTGACAAGCAGGAAGAATGAAGAAGATCAAAAGCAAATGAAAATCGATAGGATTAAGGTACTGAAATTCTTCTGTTTTGCCACAGGCTGTCACTCTAACTCCACGTCCTTTGCAGCTGGGCAAGATTTCTCTTTAGAGGAAACCAGATGAGAGAGGAAAGGCAGCCAGACAAAGTAGTTCAGAAGTTTGCTCCTCCTTTTTTTGTTGCCTGTTTCTGAAATATAATCTCCCTGAAGATTTGTTTGGCAGTCGAAAGCCCCCCCCCCTCTCTTCAGAAGAAGAGTAAGGAACATTCATCTTGATAACACACATGCTGAGCTATAGGGAAGCAGCTTGGTTGACGGGTTGAGTACGGCCAAAAAAAATTAGAAGCAAATCTAACGACAGCTTTAATGTTGCTGGGCTTTGCATGTGCGGGCCATTTGTGCACCTGCACAACTTCGGGGAGAGGGAGGGGAGTGCGAGATCTATTTGCACATTGAGAGTTGCTGAGTCCAGCTGGGCAAAAGCCAAACTCCACAGTGGACAAAGGATGAGGGTGCCTCAATTGAATCTTTCAGATGTTTCCATTGACACCAGCCAGAGATAAAAGCCCAGTACAGACACTTCCCCAGGCTTCAAGAGTCTTTGGCTTTGCATAGTCTCTTCTCCCATGCAGATAATGTCTGTTAAGTTCTTGCCTGTGCGGCAAAAGCCTTTGCGTGTTGCAAGGAGTGGCGTCTCCAACCTCTCCTGCCATGCGGAGGTACACCACATGTGATTCCCATGGCTGTAAATATTTGGTTCACATGGTGGTTCTCCTTCAACAAAGCGGGGAGGTGGTACAGATTGGACATCCACCTAGGTGGGCTTCAGCATGGAATGCCTTCATCGTATGGACACAACGCTATGTTCACGTTGGAGAGCTGTACACAGAGCCCTCTCCCATGTGAAAATCCTGGCTGCTACCCGAGTGAGCATTTGAAGCAGCATAACCAACATTTTTGTGCTAGCAAGAGGCTATGGCATGGGTGGGATGGTTGGTCTTCCACCAGCCTTTGAATAGTCAATGGGGATTAATTTTTTGCTGTCCTTCCATTTCGAAAGCAGGCCAAGGCATACAGAGGGGAAAAGGAGGCGTGAACGGGAAGGCAAGAGATGAAAAGTGTCAGTGGGACAGATTCAGTGTCCTTGAAAGTGTGCATGCAGATGTCTTGGCCACTGCTGGACAAAGCTGAGTTTTCAAAGGCCCAATGTTTGTGGGTCAGACAGACTTAAACTGTGATAATCATAAGTATACTTTGTACAAAGTGAAAGCTATGCATTTCCCCTATTCTGTTTTTAGGGTTGTCTACCTGGTAAAGCTGTGGGCCACAGTCTGAGGCAAATAGTCTCCAGGTTTTGTGGAGGAGCCATCTATAGAAGAGCATGTGTCTTGAATATTGAATGCCCCAGGTTCAACCCCTTGCATCTCCACATAGGGATGAGAAAGGCTCCTGTCTAGCACCATGGAGAGAAACTACCACTCTGTGTAGACCAGGGATGAGGAAACCTGCCATTCCCCAGATGTTGTTGGACTCCAGCTCCCATCAGCCCCAGTCACCATGGGCAATAAAAAACAACTATCCTGGAATGTGGCAAACAACTGATAATCTCCTGGAAAGGCACCCTCTCCCCTGCAAAAGCCCACCACCATTTTTATGTACACATACATGCTACCCCTAAATTTATTTGACCCTCTTAAAAAACCCAAAAGACTAGCAGGCAATCCTCCTGTAGCAAGGCTGTCTTGTGCAATGCATAGGGAGAGGTTATTGTGAAACATCTGGATCAGACTTAGTGCTGGGAATAAAATCTGAATTTAAAAAATAAGTAAATTCTGGCGAGGAGTCTTCATCCAAGCCACATGGTCAGAAACTTATTAAACTGCCTTTAAGTCTCTCCTCAAAACTCACCTTTTTCTGGGAAGCCTTTGGATCCACTCCCTAATCCCTATTGTAACCAAGCCAAAGTACATCTATTGGAAGTCATCTTCTTGTCTATTCATGACTTCATTCCTCCCTTCCTCTGCTGTTTTCCCATGTCTATTTTGGACTGTAAGCCCCCTGGGTCAGGGAGCTGTCATACCTGTCCTTTGCAAACTGCAATGTGCACAGATAAAGCATGGTGAACATTTATGAAATGCAGCCTTTGAAGCTCTCCTGAGGCCACAGCCCTCCCTGGCCCTGCTTTCTATCCTACTTGAATGGTTTTTGTCTGGCTGGAATCATAGAATTGTAGAGTAGGAATGTGTCCTTGTACTCTGCTGATGCCTCTTGCCTGCATGAATGGAGGAAGTGGCATACTGTACAAAGGTGAATTTTGCATTTGTTGCTCCACCCACTTTTGCTTCTGGCCCCTTCCATGCTGGCAGGTGGCCCTGGAAGGTTTCCCAGGAGGGAATGTGGCCCTCTTGCTGAGAATGCTCCCCGTTTGTGACATAGACGATGCTACATAAAGAACAGCAATATGATAAAGACGATGCTGTCAAAACATCCTATCTGTATTTTAATTATTGTTTAATTGGTTACTCACCATTTCCAACAAATCCAAACATTTGTGTGAAAGAAAAGTACTGTAGTGGGCAAGGCAAATTTGTCTGCTTTATAAGACACTGTAAATACAGTTTGCAAGCGACACTGATGGGGAGATTTTTAGCAAATGAAATAAACTCACTTGAGTTCTGCAGCAAAAGGCCCATTGAGGTTTTCTTTCTTTCTTTCCAGATCACCTGGGGGGGGGGGACATTCACATGGTATGAGAAATGTTTGTTGTTTCTAACCAGCTTCATCTCAACCGATCCACCTCCACAAGCTCCAGTGTTCCCACAGGTGTTTCTTGCTGGTCAAGAGGAAGCCACCCTAATTATGATCACAGCATTCTGTCTTTGTATAAAATAATTATGAATATGAAGTGCAAAATTAATTTGCGTGAAAATGCTCCCATGTGCCATGCAAAGCAGAATATTTCTTCAAGCAAACCGACTCATGAACGGGAGGATTAAAAAGGAAAGGAAGAAGCAATAGAAATTCTCGAATTACTATATTAGAATTATTGTGGTGTTGTGAAAGAAGACCAGAAGACTCGGCTCACGTTCATCCATAGTGCTGGCTAGGAGCAGGCGCAATTATTATCTACTGTGGATGCCCGCCAGATGCTGTTGACTCCAACTCCCATCATACCTGTTCATCAGCCATGTTGGCTGAGGGTGATGGCAGCTGGAGTACATCAATACCTGGAGTGTAGCACTACTTTGGTTAAGCTCTGTGTATATGCCTAGCCCTAGCAGAACAGAATGCTCATTACTGAGGTATCAACTGATACAGGACAGATCCAAATGCTGGTTCCCTGCTCTGAGTACCAGTTTGTGTGCTCAGTGTCTCCCAGATCAGAAGCAGCATCTGTTCTTGCGCTGTTTCTGCATCTCAGAGGTGTATCCCAGAACCCCTGCAATGCCACAAAGTAGTCTGAAGAGTGCTTTGTTCTAGTGATGACCAAAGAAGAGCACAAAAAAAGAATGTCCATGCCAGAATCATTTTGAAGAGTTAAGGAGAGTGGGCTGTGTACTCTCAGTTTGCGCAAAAGTTGGGACACTGGGCTGAATGCAACTAACCAGTCCCACTAGCAGAAACCATAGCAAGGACTCTCACTAGTGCAATGGGGGGGCATGCCTCCCCCAAATCTGCCATGGGGGGTCAGAAGAACCCCCAGAATAGTACAGGTGGGTGGGTGATAGGAGAATGTTCTGTTGGGCAAGCAGACATGCTTGCACTGAGCGAACAATCTCCTTAGTTCCACACTGAATTCCATTCTCTGGAAGGCACATGCAAGAGTCATCCATAGTTCCACCAGAATTGGAAATTCCACCAGTGCAGAAATTCATAATCTGTTGTGGCATTACAATATTCTTTACTCCAGGTTTCACCCATGAGGGCCATCTCCTACCTTTCCCTCATGCTGAGAGACAACAAGGGCCACTGCCTTTATGAGAAAAGAGCTATAGCCGAGGGGCAGAGCATGTGTTTTCTGTACCTAAGTTTCAGTTTTAAATCCCTGGCATCTCTAGTAAGGGATCTTAGGTAGCACACCTGGAGAAGAAATCTGCCCAACACTTTGAAGAACTCTTACCCATTGGGGACAATAATGGGCTAGAGTTGGGTAGCCAATGTGGTGCCCTCCCGTTGTTGCCAGATCACAACTCCGAATATCAGCCATCTGGACAACATGACATATGTGTTCATAGGGTACATCTTTGGTACACTTCAGCTGCAATCCTAAAATGGGAAGAGGAATTCATGTCTAACAACCTGCTGGGCTCTTGTCAGCAGAGTGGAAGTGAGGGTGGAGGAGTGCTTTGTGCTCTTCCATCCTTTTTCCCTGATGGGTTGGTTTGGAAACAACAAAAGGGAAATAAATGAGAGTGTCTTTTGCCAGCTCCAGGGTGTATGGGTGTTGGGGAACTGGGAAGTTATTGGATCTGTCAGATCTAAGCTTGCCCTGATCCTCCACAGTATTGCCAACGCACCCCTAGCATGCCTTCTTCTTGGCTCTACTGACTTCGGAGCTTCAGCATTGGTAAGGCCAGGGCTCTGGAAGTTGCTGTGGTGGCGGTAAGAGTTTATCTTACTTGGTATCTCAATCTAACCTTGGAGAGGGATAACTAATGCAAATGCCATGGCCCCTTAGATGGCTTTCCAGGAACCAAAAACTAGAAGGATACAGTCACAAGCAAGAAGTAGTGTGCAAGATCTACATGCATGATAGATTCCCTTTCATTGCAATACACACCTCTTGGTGACTTCTGTCATCAGGCAACAATGTTTTAATGTCTTTTAAATCTCTGTTGGAAGCCACCCAGAGTGGCTGGGGAAACCCAGCGAGATGGGCGGGGTACAAATAAATTATTATTATTATTATTATTATTATTATTATTATTATTATTATTAGGTTATATTTGTTGCTGAGATGTTTAGTTTGCTGGCTGGCACTGTAGCTGAATCCCTTTGGGAGACTTTGCAGATTCTTCCCTCATCCCACAAACACACTGATATCTGAATCATGCAGTTCAAAGAATTGCCAAAACCATTTAATTGAACCTGCTGCAGATTCCAGGGCTGGTTGGCAGGTGTCATTTAGAAAACGTTTCCTGCATTGTGACAGTCATTGACCACCTACCTGCTCAACCTTGCTTTATTTGACTTGTACATTGTAAATTCTGCCTGTGCTTTGTCAGTATGTATACAGTAGTATTATATTTCTGGCTGATGTTATTGTAAGGAGTGGCTCATAAAACAGTTTATTTGACTTGTTTAAATGAGATACCAAAGGGCTTCCCATTTATACTTATTGTGATGGAGAAGTATAAATGATCACATGCAGATAGTAGAATTCTGGTGTGCTCAAGAGGGTGAATCTCCATGCATTGTTATACTCCCGTGCCAATTTGGATGATCTTTCTTTCCTTTTAAATTTTATTTTATTGAAGTAGGGGTACATTTATTGCAAGACGAAAAAAGCCAAGGACAAAATACAAAGGTGCATACAAGAGCATATAGCACACATAAATAAAGCCATAATCCCATAAAACATGAAGCAGATTACAGCTACTATCATAAGGCAAGAAGAGTTGCCTTTCCAAGGGGAAAACTGAGATGATGGAGGATGAATTCCTGCCTCCCACCTTCGTTGGTGAAAAACAGGGATGAGGAACCTTTTGCCCTGCTGGCATTGTTGGACTACAATTTCCATCATCCCTAACCATTGGCTATGCTCTCTGGGGTGATGGGAGTTTGAATCCAACAACATCTGTAGGGCCACAGATATACCAACTTCTATGGAAAAGATTAACAGAACCCACATTTCAAAGATGGAATCTTGCCCTCCATACCTCTTGCCAGTTCACTCTGATGCATTAACTTTTAAAACAATGCCAGAAACAAAATCCTTGTGGATCAGTTCTGGGTTGACTTTACAGATTAACATGGTGAACAATGTGTGATATAATCTCAAAAACTGGTTCCCATAATGTCTTAACAAGTCCACCATGTGTATTTCAGAGACCGTCCTTCTTAGTATCTCCCCAAGCACAAGGAAGACACACTAATGTGATGAAGGCAGATGGTGATAAGGTACCATCTATGTATGAAGCTGACTTGAGCAAGTCTTTGGCCCGTATTAATAACCTGTGAAACTCTGAAACAGGGATCCCAATGACCTTTTCACACATAGTTATTTTAAATCATCACTGTAACTATTGGAACCAAACGTTTGGTTTGGGAGCTGAGGCAACAAGTACATTTTCAAACACTGCCAGGTATCTTTTTTTTTTAAATGCCTTTTAATGAAAATCCACAGGATGCATTGGTTGGCCCAGGAAATGATCAAGACTAGCAGAAGACTAATGCTGCAACCCTAGACAAAACAAAGTGATCAAGCATTGCACACAACATTGCACAGCAATAGCGAGATCAGACAGTGGGAAAGCCTTTTTCTATATTTTCATAGTATCTCTCCAGCACAGACCAATTTGGGGCTATTTTATTGTATTTAAAGCCAAATCCCACATTTTGCAAGATTCATTCATAAACATCTGTGTGGCAAGAAGCCAGCAGAGCTCCTTCATCTGTCTAGGCTCACTGAAACATCCAACTTGGAATGGTTCTCTTCCCCACCCCCTTGCGTATTGCTAGCCAGAACAAATGTGATCATCTTTTAAACCATTCTTGTGCTTTCATGTGGTGTTTTGGCATATTGGTGCCTGAAGTGTCCTTAATTGTTGCTGTAATAACAACATGGGCATCCTTTGGCTTGAAATGGCATTCTCTAGCTTACGCGCCTACAATTCCCATTACTAGCAGGATAACGGAAATTCTTCAGCAATCCCATATTTGCAGCAATTTATTCTAAATCACGTTACTCAAGGGAGAAGTGTGCACAAGACTTTAGAATAATTATTATCTTGCTGGAAATGTGCAAAATTTAATTCCAAAATGGTTCTTAAAATGAAATCCTCAATGAAATATATAGTGTTGACATCCTGGACCATTTATAGTTATTATTTTTCAGAACATTTTGAGTCTTTAATCTTGAGGGAATTATTTGGCACATCTCTTCTCTGATGTCCCTGTTCAAGTAGCCAAGAATCTCATTCTGTTTGATATATAGTGAGTCTTTAAATCTTGTCTTGGATAGGGTTCCAACATTCTAGACTGGTGAATATCAGGAGACAATGGGGATCAATGTAATTGCGATTTCCATCAAAAACCCTGTGGGTTTCAATGCAAATTAGCGGTCGAAGAAGTTCTTGGCTCCTGATGTTGGGGAATGCACGTGACCTTTCCTCCCTGTGATTTTCTCATCAGTAGAAATTTTAGTAACTAGGAGAATTTGCTTTTACTACATCAACTTAGGAATCTCTTTACAGGACCTTTTCTGTAGTGGCCCCACAGTTGTAGAACTCCTGGCCCTGAGAGATACAATCAGCCCCCTCCTTGCTGTCATTTAAGCATGCTCTAAAAACATATTTATTCATGACTGCTTTTAGTGACATTGTGTAAGGGGGTAGGGGGCTTAGAATAAATGAAATGTTGTTTGATCTTTTATGTGGGTTTGGGTTGTTTTTATTTGTTTTGAGATAGCATGGGAAGATGACATATTTTAAATGCTGGCATGTTAAATAAAACTAAATAAGTGGAATCAGGGCCTTTTTAGAAAAAGAGATGCTGGAACCTGTTGACCTTTTTTTTAGGGGGAGCACCCACTCCAAGTTGTTGAGTGAGTTCCAGCTGGAAAAAAAGCAAGGATTGGATTCTTATCCACGTACCAATCTCCCAGCAGTGAGAAGCTTCAGAGGTGCCACCACATACCTTGGATTCGTTTTCTCGTAATGAAGATCGTACAAGATGGTGGTGTCTTTGAGAAATATGAATTTATTTACACATAAAAACAGGCTGAGCATAAAAGGGAAGAGCTCACAGCATCAACACTCCAACAGATCTTCCTCCCATACTAGATTTCTTAAGAGGGCACCCAAAGCATAGATTTGGACACAGCACAAAGAGCAGGTCAAGCTTCTGGTCCCAAACAAGACTGGTCTAAGTCTATTGTTTTCTTATACTTACTGATGTCATCGCCTCCAGCCAAATGAAGAGGAACCTGCCCCTTTTAGCTCTTTCTGAAAGTATCTCCATCTCTAGTTCTGTGGAAACCATTCACCTTTGCTCTTCATTCATGCACAGGGGTAACCTAACAGAGTTAGCTTGAGTCATTAACTTAACAAAGGGACTGGTCTGACCACTTTAGCAGCCTCATTTATTGTAGAATCTTAGAGATATAAAACCACAGGCTTGGACCAACCCCACCATCCTATGACAATATGCATGCTTTGGCCTTGCCCGTTGCTGGTATGCATACTCTCACCGCTTTCCCCCAAAGGAAGCAGACCACCAGGGGGGAAATATTCCCCACCTATGCTTCAGAATGTTTTGACAATCATCTCTGAATGGTACCACGTGGTATAACCTCAGTTTTATTTACATCTTGCTCAACTCCTTAATATATATTGCCAAGGACGCAGCTTATTTGTCCACTCCCGACTCTCTTTATTTAACATATTGGTCTGGATTTGAGAATGTTCCCTTCCCATATAAATTAGCTTCCATTGATTCATTAATGTGTTTTTCTGTGTATCTATCTCACATGATCATATACTATATTTTTAGCAGGACCCCAGGCTCAGGAAGCTTGCAGGATCATCCAAGCTTAACAAAAGAGGCAGCTGTTCACTATTTATTTTTATTGTCTTTGTTCGATGTATGTCCACATGCCCCTCAAATTACATACCATCCATCCTCTGTAGTTAATCAGGCAGGGGTCTTCAGTAACTATAATTCATTCATCCTGACTGTGTTGTGCTGCTTCTTTCCTCAGACACATGTGAGCTCAAAATTAGATCCTGCACTGGACTGTCACCCAAACTTTATTGTTTTTAAACTTCGGTCAGTCCTCCATTTTACCAGCATCATGTTTATGTGGAATCATTATTTAGCCTAGAAGCACAGAAGACAACTAGCACTAGCACTGCGTGTTGTTCAGACTCAGTTCCCGGACTGCCAAGTCTCTTCTCTTTCACAGACTTATGCAGATTCCTTTATGAGATCACCTCCAGGCAAGAATGGGAACAGTAGAGAAAGACATGTCCCAGGGGCAGACTTTGGTCTTTCAAATTTCAAAGGAGGCCTAAGCAAGGCCAAAATTTGGTACACGCCCCCCCCCAACTTCTCACCTTCCCTTCTGCTGAATTCACTACATCAGAGATTCCTGAAAAGGTTGCCTGAAATTATCATTCCAAATCATATCACAGGTCAGACAAATGGCCACAACCTTGAAAGATTTCACGAATGAATCGAACAGAAGAGAGAGGAAAGACATGCTTTCTTCACCCTGTTTTATTTACTGTCCTTTGTTCTTTACAACTCATACAGGCTGTGTATACACCATACATTTAAAGCACCTCCCTCTCTTGAATCCTGGGAACTGTAGTTTGCTTCTCATAGAGCCACACTTGCAGCACCCTTAACCAAATTGAGAGGGGAAATGTGGTTGAAATATATGGTGTGTACTCAGCCACAGTGGTGATACAGTGCTAGAGACGCAGGTGGCGCTGTGGTCTAAACCAGTGGTCCTCAACCTTGGGCCTCCAGATGTTTTGAGACTACAATTCCCATCATCCCTGACCACTGGTCCTGCTAGCTAGGGATCATGGGAGTTGTAGGCCAAAAACATCTGGAGGCCCAAGGTTGAGGGCCACTGGTCTAAACCACTGAGTCTCTTGGGCTTGCTGATCAGAAGGTCGGCAGTTCGAATCCCCATGGTGGGGTAAGCTCCCGTTGCTCTGTCTGCCAACCTAGCAGTTTGAAAGAATACCAGTGCAAGTAGATAAAGAGGTCCTGCTGCGACAGGAAGGCAAAAAGTGTTTCCATGCGTTTTGGTTTCTGTCACAGTATTCCGTTGCACCAGAAGCGGCGTAGTCATGCTGGCCACATGACCCAGAAAGCTGTCTGTGGACAAACCCCAGTTCCCTTGGCCTGAAAGCGAGATGAGTGCCACAACCCCATAGTCGCCTTTGACTGGACTTAAGGGGTCCTTTAACTTTACCTTTTAGTGAAATTTGTTCCTGCAAAGATTTGGCCTTCAGACTATGAAAACAAGGGGGGTGGGATTATCATATTAATTCTAACAGGTGTTGAATTATATCTACTTTCTAACTCGGGACTCTAATAAAGTATAAGCAATCGCTGTTGCCATTTTGGAAAGAATAATAACTATAGTGAAAGCCTATATTAAGCTGCTTCATTTAAGTATATGATATATGCATTATTAGTTTTTCTGGGAATTGAAAAAAAGCTAGTATAGTTATTATATTACATGCAATCTCAGAAGGAATAGATTAGCAACACAATCCAGTTCATAGCACCGTTTGACATGAGACTCTCGCTAGATGGCCACAAGAATTTAAAGACATTCAGACAAAGATTTTGGGGAGATTGAATAGATTTTGGACTAGCATGAACACATTAGGACAAATTCCACCCTAACCATGTTATTCTGGGCAAGGGACTACCTCTTGGCTTCTTTGTGTCATATGTAAAATGGGAACACTGACCGAACTCATAGAGCTATTGTGAAGAAAATGAGTAAAAAATTGCCCCAACGCACTTTGGGCATTAAATGTGCCAAGTTTATGTCTGTTATTAAATATTGAAAAGCCTTTGCTTGGAATTCAGTGTGGCACTATTACAAATGTTCTGGCTGCACAAGCATATCAGTTTGCCAGACAGAACAATCCCCCTTAGCCTCCCCAATGAATTTGGGGGAGCGCAAGGGGAGGAGAGTAGAGAAAGCCCCATTGTGCAAGTGCAAGCTCTTGCATAGGGCTTCCACTGATGGGGTTCATTAGGTGAATCCCATCTTTTATGACTATCAAAACTGGATAGCTCGGTTTGTTAGCGCATGGTGCTGATAACACCAAGGCTGCAGGTTCGATCCCCACATGGGACAGCTGCATATTCCTGCATTTCAGGGGGTTGGACTAGATGATCCTCAAGGTCCCTTCCAACTCTACGATTCTATGTTCATTAACTCCACATGTATGACCAGTTTCTTTCTTTATATGTCAGATATCTTAAGTAAAAACAGTAAATGTCAGTGATAACAACAAACATATGTGAAAATGATATTTCATCATGCTTGCTGTAGTGAAGTCTTTCGTACTGATTGGGTAAATTGGTAGGAAGGCAGGGAATAGTCACAAAAAAATCAAACTGCTAACTAAACAAACATAAGAATGTTTGCAGTTCAGCTTCTGTTAGAGAAGGGGAAATGAAATAGGAAGATAAATATGGCCTCATCACTGCTAGTCTTTGATTTATGAAGTGGATGGTGTTGTCTGTGGATCACTAATAATAATAATAATAATAATAATAATAATACTGAATACATATTTATACAAGTCTTTATTTGGCTAAATTGTTGCAACTGAATTTTCATATATTTCAGAATCTTGTAAGCTACCTTTTGAAGGCAGTGTGCCCTGAAAAGTGGGTTTGAAGTCTTTTAAATAAATAATAACAGACGGAGCCAATTTTACTATGAATCCACCATGCCTCCAAATACCATTTCCTGGAGTAAAACAGTGGGAGAGGCCTATGGCCCTCACATCCTGCTTGTGGGCCTCCCATATGCAACTGGTTGGTTGCTGGGAGAAACAGGTTGCTGGACTAGATAGGTTTTTGGTATGACCCACTTCTTCTTGTGACCACTCATGAGTATCAGCTGGTTCAGCAAAATGTACTCCTGAACTATGGACAATAATCTGTAGAACAGCTTGGTCTCTGAGAATGCTGAATTGGGCTGCCTTGGAACATTCCACTATTCTGATGTAACAGCAGGTATATTTGGAACCTAAATTAACGTTTACTTCTTAGATGCCCAGGAGTAGCTATGAATTCTAGCACATGATGCTCTTAAAAGTAGTAAATTACAGGCTAGAGATGAAGTGTGTTAAAGTGCACTTAGGCATTGCAGAAAGTGATTCATAAACCAACATGAAATGCTTTTAATGAGAAACGGATTACAATGTGGTCCAGATTTACAAAGCAGGGCATTAGATTGCAGCGTATAACATGGTTACGGGTTACTCAAGGCACAATTCACTGAGCTTAACTTTTGCGCAATCTTTTATTCACTTCGTCATTACATTGTAATAAACTATTTTAACACCTGCACTTGACATCTGTACAACCAATATTGTTGTTGGGTTTTTGTTTTTTTACTTCAAGGGCACATTAGAGTCTGGGAGGCTACAAAGGGTCATTTTGTGAGAAATGAAAGCATAACTGAACCCATTTGATTATGCAAGAAGGGAGACAAATCCCAGGCCGCACTGCTGTTGCATGGAACTAAGCACAATTTGGGTGGTTGCTGGTTTAGATAGCCTTTTAGATAGCTCCACCATCACCAACAATATTGCTGTGTATAATGTGATTGTGTGATTAGCACAGACATTGTTTGGATAGTGACTAAGGTGTCATTCATGACAAGATACACCATCCCCACCCCAACCAAGTCCTTGTGATTCTTAACTGTCATTCACAGCTACTTACAGGAATCTTCCTTTGACTATGGTGGCATATACCTTGATTTCTCTTATCTTATTTCCTTTCTTTCTTTTTTTTAAGGGTGGGAGGACTTCTCACGGCATCAATAACCTGCAGATAACCCATTACTGTCGGCCTTAATTTTCTTTTCATGGATTCCAGTCTTCAAGAGGTTGCTAATCCTTCATTATGCTACCCAGGGAATTGCATCTACAAAGCTCACCTGTTGACTGAGCCTTATGAAGTCAATGCAGCTATATACTTGTCTAGAGCCTGAGGGTTTTGATGGACTGGGATCAATGTGAATTGACCAGCATCCCCCCTCCCCACATACCAGTGGCACATTTTACAGTCAACTGAGTGCCAAACAGTTTTGAGAGGCAATTGGCATTTGTAGTTGTGGTCTGGCACAATCACAACCAGCCAATGGGGTGTGTTTTCTATTGGACTAGCTTGCCAGGAAAGAGAAAATTGAATATTTAAAAAGGGTTCCAAAACCAATTTTATACAAGGAGAATTCTGCAAGCTGAAAATAGTAGCAATGATAGTGGTGGTCAGTGGATAATGTTGAACTTAAGCTTCAGTTTCAATCAATGCCAACCAGGCCTAGGCTCACTAGGTGGTCTTGGGCAGACCACTTCTTCTCAGACTCAAGAGCACATGAATGACTCTGAGTGATTCTCACTCTTGGTTCAGTTTCTATACCAAACTTGTAGCTGCTCAATAAGATTTAAGTGAGGGGAAAACAACCACCACATCCAATCAATAACACTGGACATTTCCACACTGCAATTTATTGTGATCTAGTAGTGCACTACTCATGCATAAAAGGTTTTGTTTTGTTTTGTTTTCTGCAGCATCCACATACCATCCTCATCAAAATGCCATCCTGTCCTCCATCCCCCAATTTAATCTGAATTTACCTTCTGTGGATTTTTTTTGTTTTTTCACTTATGGGATTTTCTGTGAAAACCGATCACTGAATTAAATGGGGAAAGATGGGGTGACAGTTTGATGAGGATGACATGGTGTGGCAAGCACACAACACCTGTATGCAAGAGCAGTACACTAGTCCACAATAAACTGTTGTGTAGAAGCACTGGTGGCTTTAAATTTTTAGAGAACCGCAACCATCTGCTGTATAGTTTGGAAATTGTCTCTTGTTTCCTCATCCACACTGCTGGATTCAGGGGTGCAAACATAAATAAAATATTGGGGGGGCAGGTAAGTCCCGCCCTGCATAATTGATCATATGATGTGGTGCGCACACACCATTTCAGTGCCAATGTCCATCTAGTTTGTGGGGGGATTCCTAGAATATTTTATTGGTGGGATGAAGGGACCTCAGCCCCCAGGAGTTAGCTCCTATGACTGGATTACACATGTACAGGGGAACACATGTTTAAATTGGGCCTTTAGCTCAAAGCTGTCACATCACAGGAAAAATTGCACTTTTGTGAGGGGGGGGGGGGAATCAGCAATAAAAAAAGACCAAGATTTGGAATGAAATAGTATACAGTTTATTACAAGGCAGAGAGAAGTCAATAGGCAGCCTTTGAATTAGGCTGGCGACTTTGAGGTTAATTCTAAAAGGCATAGGGGGTTTGAAATGCCAAGTAGAGGAGGAGACATCAAGCATCAAGCCAAATTGGTATACAGCAGAGAGGTGGTGTTAAAATGCACATAACTGCAAAACAGCACAGGTATCTGCATGAGAGCTAAAAAGGAAAATGAGAGAGAAACTTAAGTATATATAGTTACAGGTAGGTAGCCGTGTTGGTCTGAGTCGAAGCAAAATAAAAAAATTCCTTCAGTAGCACCTTAAAGACCAACTAAATTTTTATTTTGGTATGAGCTGAAGTGTGCATGCACACGAAAGCTCATACCAAAATAAAAACTTAGTTGGTCTTTAAGGTGCTACTGAAGGAATTTTTTTATTAAGTATATATATTAACTATTCCAAGCAGGAGGAGTGAGGAGAAACTCTTCTTTAGTGGTTAAGAAGGTTGCCCTTAGGACTTGGACCTGCGGATAAATCAGCTGTTTCTTCTGAAATCTTAGCAGGCATCCACCCCAATTCTCTGATAATAAGACGTCTCTTGTTGGCAACAAGCCACATAAAAGGCAAAGATGGGAGCCTGAAGGCAGACTGAGCCCTCCATAGTACAGTGCCCCCATTGCAATGAAGATACACACAATTCCTTGGCACTTTTCTTTCTCCTTGAGTTAGTTAGGTATAAACAGAAGGAGTACAACAGATTCACCCTACCTCAACCATCCATTGATTGGGAATATATGGAACTGTCATATACTTGGTCCATCTAGCTCAACATTGTCTGATCTGACTGGCAGCCACTCTTCAGGCCTTCAGACAAGGGACTCTCCCAACTCTGTCTGGGGATGGAACTTGGGATATTCAGCATGCAAAGCAGATGATCTACCCCCGAGCTACCGGTACAACCCTTCCATGTAGATTCTCTAGTCTGTATTTCATAGGAGCCACTTGCAAAAGTGGGTTGGCTAGAAATTGTAAAAACAAATGAACTAAATTGTAAACATAATAAATTAAGCAAAAGATCACTTCTCGGATACAAGTTATCATTCATGTGCAGGATGCAATGATGATGACTGTGATGATGCCAAATTTCAGAATGGAGGGAGGGTCAAAATAGCCCCATCCTAGTAATGACGTATTGAGCTTATTTATGCTCTAAATTTGGCCAATTCTGTGCTCTTTCCCCTCCACCCCCCCAAAAGGTGCCATCCAGCAGCAGCTGGAAGGGAGGCAACCGCGAAGGCTGCTTCTCAGGCACTCTCACCCACATGCAAAAATCCTGGATACCTGGGAATTGTAGATGAGCCAGAAGCCTTGGCCAAGTAAAACATGCAGTGGGCTTTGCACAGGGAACATCCTGCTAGTGGGGCTTTAGGACCAAGATCCAAGAAGCAGCCGTCTCCTTTGCACACAGCCCTGACTGCAACTGGAAGGTAGGCACTCAGGAAAACGAAAGAACAGAGGGGCTCACAACAAGGTGCCCCCCCCCCGTTTCATCAGGGAAAGAGTAGGGGAATTTCTTGCTGTTGGTTTCCCTTCCTTGGATTCTTCATGACTGGGGCCTTGCTGAACTTTCAAATAATTGGCTCATCTCTGTGGCAGGCCCCTTACCTTCATTTAATTGCCTCTCTTTTGTACCATAAGGGACACGGGTGGTGCTGTGGTCTAAACCACAAAGCCTAGGACTTGCCGATCGGAAGGTCGGGGGTTCGAATCCCTGCGACGGAGTGAGCTCCTGTTGCTCGGTCCCTGCTCCTGCCAACCTAGCTGTTTGAAAGCACGAAGTGCAAGTAGATAAATAGGTACCGCTCCGGCGGGAAGGTAAACGGCGTTTCCGCGCACTCCTCTGGTTCGCCAGAAGCAGCTTAGTCATGCTGGCCACATGACCCGGAAGCTGTCTGCAGACAAACGCCGGCTCCCTTGGCCAGTAAAGCGAGATGAGCGTCGCAACCCCAGAGTCATTTGCAACTGTACCTAACGGTCAGGGGTACCATTACCTTTACCTTTTTTTGGTACCATGCCTATTTGACTGTGAGCCTGGGGGTAGGGTCTTAAGATATGTATAATGCTTACAGAGGTTAGTATGAAGGGTGAAAGATGGTGGGTTGGTAGAATAAAATTAAGAAATAAATATTTGGGCCTGGATATGAAAACCAACTCACTACGTCAGATAGAGGAAAGCCCTTTGCTTACACATTAAAATAAATAAACTCCATTGTATCAAACAAAAAGGAGGCATTAAGGGTCTCGTCAACTTATCAATTATATCATTAAAATCAGTCAGTTGCAGTTTATCATTTTCCGTGCAGAGATCACTTAGATCAGACAACCAGTCTTGGAACATTGTTGACCATGGATCATTATCTTTTTCCAGTACAGTTTGTAACCATTAAACACAGGCACAGTTGGAAAATTGTTTCCGCATTTAGAAAAGCTGTCTGAATTTTCTCTTGGAATATTATTTGATCAGTGGCGTAGCTAGCCACTTGGGTGCCCAGGGTCGTTCTTCAGTCTCCTTAGACTGCTCAGAGTAGTCTACTTGATTTTCTTCTGTTTGAAAACAAATGTTCTGTATCTGGGGGATTCTGTAGGGCTGCTTCTGCCTGCTGTACAAAGCAATATGACATCAAAATTAAATATTATACTGATTCACAGTCATATAAAAAGAATCCTCACTTGTTCTCAAAATGCACACTGTAATGATACACAGTGATCTGAACACTTGTATTGCTTCGCAGCTGACACTTGATTCTTACTAAATGGTAAGCATGCATTTGTACAACTGTTATATAGTCATAGAATCATACGCCACATGTTTATGTTACTAAGCAACTAGGCCTAGATAGTAAAAGATGCCTTTAAAAAAATGGCAGGAGGCCAAGGTCATCCTAGATGGATGCCCTGGGCTGTAGCCCACGCATCCTGTATGTAAATCTGGTACTACTTTGGCCCCAGACACTTGAAGGATGTAGCTGGGTGCTCACTGGTACTGTGCTTTGTAGCACACACTGTCATTCTGTAAGCAAAGTTTATTTTAAAAGGAGGGGAGGGTCAGGAGGTACAGGGACTCGCACAAAAGGCCAAACCACCCCCTAACCCAGGGGTAGGCAACCTAAGGCCCGGGGACTGGATTTGTCCCAATCACCTTCTCAATCCGGTCCACGGACAGTCTGGGAATCAGCCCGTTTTTACATGAGTAGAATGTGTCCTTTTATTTAAAATGCATATCTGGGTTATTTGTGGGGCATAGGAATTTGTTCTCCCCCCCAAAAAAAACTATAGTCCGGCCCACCACATGGTCTGAGGGCCGGTGGACTGGCCCACGGCTGAAAAAGGTTGCTTACCCCTGCCCTAACCAGACCCCTAGTGCAAGAGTAGTTCATGTCCATTGGGACTGGGAGAAAGGCAGGGAGTCCAACAGTAGCTGGCGCCAGAGACAATGACAGGTAGCAGCTATTCATTCTAGTTTTGAACCCACCCTTCTCCCTCTTGAGTTCAGCAAGGGCAACACTGAGACTAGGGAAGAAGAAGCTGTCAGTTCCTGGGCTGGCTGCAATAAAGAAGGCAGGCAGGTGGGAGCTGGCTGAGAGCATACTAATGTCAGTGGAGCAGTGCTGCATTCACCCTCATGGACCAATTTCCTCTGCCCTGCTGTGCCCCCCTCACACTCCTGGCAGAACTGCTGCTGTTCTCCACTCCCCCCGTTTAATAATAATAATAATAATAATAATAATAATAATAATAATAATAATAATTTATTATTTATACCCCGCCCATCTGGCTGGGTTTCCCCAGCCACTCTGGGCGGCTTCCAACAGAAAAATAAAACACAGTAATCTATTAAACATTAAAAGCCTCCCTAAACAGGGCTGCCTTCAGATGTCTTCTAAAAGTCTGGTAGTTGTTTTTCTCTTTGACATCTGATGGGAGGGCATTCCACAGCGCGGGCGTCACTACCGAGAAGGCCCTCTGCCTAGTTCCCTGCAACTTTGCTTCTCGCAACGAGGGAACCACCAGAAGGCCCTTGGTGCTGGACCTCAGTGTCCAGGCAAAACTATGGAGGTGGAGATGCTCCTTCAGGTATATTGGACCGAGGCCATGTAGGGCTTTAAAGGTCAGCACCAACACTTTGAATTGTGCTCGGAAACTGTGCTACAGTTCCCAAGAGCCACTGCAAAACCACACCACCCTCATGCATGCCAGTTTAGAACTCTTGGGGGTAGGGATTTCTCAACAATGTTCACAATTGGTTGCGGAATTACAATTCAATATTATGAGAGTTCAACCATCACTACGCAGATGCCGGCGTCAGAAATGTGTTGCACTCATAGCTTTTTATGGAGGCTTCTGTGAATGGCTTTTGTGAGTGGCCAAAACAGATCTGCATCACCTGTTTATTGCAGACATGTTCCATTTAGGCTGATTGAGAAATAATTCCTTAAAGTGGTCATGCAAAGCAGGCTTGGCTAGCTTGGGAATCCTAGCACATGTGCAGTCAATCAGAGCTCCTTGCAGCTTAATAATTGCTACTGCTATTTGCTTTGCTCTCTGTATGGTAATGAGTTTCAAAACACTTTTTTTTTAAAAAAAAAAACAAAGTCTGAACAAGTTTCAGCAAGCACTTAGACCATCCTTTTCTTGCAAAAGAAAAAAGCAAGCATTGTAGTGGCAAACAGATGTTAGTTTGTTGATGCAATTATCTGCAGATCACTTTTCTACAGTTATTGTCCACTTTTCTACAGTTCGTTTAGAAAGAGGAGGGGGGAAGAGAGAAAGGTTGAGCATAGCAAAGGTCTTTGTGGTCTGCAAAGATTTGGTTATTTAGCCTGTGTGATTCTGAGCGACACTAAAACTTCACTAGAAAATGTTACAACGTTCTCTTTACAAAAGACCCTTCCATGCAACAATTAATGTGAAACCTACCCACAATCATCTCACACATGTGGGATCTCACACTGCTTTCCAGCACAAACACATGCTCCAGTCTTCCTCAGATATACCATTTGAAATGCTAGTGGTAGCATGAGGATACCTACATGTTCAGAGGCTTTTCACTCATGTGTGTACCCTACAGTTCCGTTCCAGGTGGCCAGTTAAGTAGAGCTAGATAATTTTAGGCTTTGAATTTAATCACCTTCCAAGGCCTCCTTCTTTAGATGGTAATGTGTATGACTTTACTTCCTTCAAAGTGGCAATCCTGTTGTGTTAGGAGCTTTCCTGCTCAATCTGCTGAGCGGGGTTGTGGACTTCTGCCCCAAAGTCTCCTCTTGATGGTACCACTGCTGACGACCCTATCTACATCTTCTCTAATAATCCCATGGTTTCAATGGAGCAGTTCCCATGAGCCAGAGATAGCAAAATACAGAATTCTACTGAGCGCTGCTGACCCCTTGCCACCATCAGCTTAGTTGCAACCTAAGAAAGTACGTCCCAGATGAACTTTGAGAAACTGGAGTAATCCTAGAGAAATGGATTCCGATGACTGACCTTTTTGTGATGTGTGTGGGAATTGTTATTTCTGTGTCTGTATGGTTTG
This sequence comes from Zootoca vivipara, assembly GCF_963506605.1. Lineage (NCBI taxonomy): Eukaryota > Metazoa > Chordata > Lepidosauria > Squamata > Lacertidae > Zootoca > Zootoca vivipara. Next base: position 52,587,393 of record NC_083280.1, read on the forward strand.
TGTACATAATACTGTTGCCATATGATGTCATATCCTCACTTATCATTGCAACTATCAAATCTCTGCATAAATCCCCCCTCTGTTTTTAAATTATCTATTGGCTAGATCATTTTGGAATGGCTAAATATGTGTGTGTTGAACATTCTTTCCCAACCTCCCTCTTTGGCACCCCCTCCCTCTTTCACCCACCCCCAGGAATTTTCTTGGAAGTAAACCCCACTTCTGGTAATGGAGTGTGCACACCTCAGTGGTTTAGCCTTGAGGTGTTACGTATTGTGCAACAGGCTGTTTTATCATACACTGTATCTTCACAAAGATCTTCTTTCGTTTGCATATCCTATTGAACATCTAACCATCTGTGCTGGCTTTAAGATCAATGCCCCACACCATCCTGCATTCTATAGGAAAAACCTGTCATTAAAACTTGACCAATTAAATCTCTACAGAACATATTTTTCCTTTCAGGTCTGTTGTCCGCTGTTCTTGCCTGATGTGAAGCCAATATTTCATGTTAATGGTTGTGAGATCATTCTCATTGCTCTCCATGGAAAAGTCTGGTGATCCCCCCCCCTTTTATTTTGGATTCTTTATTTTAGTCTGGCTAGGGCTGAGGAAAGGATGAAAATGAACTCCCTGCCATGGTACAAGCAACAATGACCTCTGCAAGAATTTCAGATCTGCAATCTGACTACATTTTATGTGATGATCAAAACAGGGGCAAATATAACTCCAAAGTCTTCCGCTGTTCAGTTAACTTACTTGAAGGGGAGTGTAACAATGTGATTTGGGCAACGGCTGCCTCTCTTACCATTCCCAGCAATCACAGCATCAGCTCACAGTGGCTATATGTCCCAGCTATTCGTTTCAAGCTATCTTTTATTTTAAAAGTTTACACATCCCAAAAAGGGGCCCAGAAAGAAATTAGAGTCAGACTTGAATATTTTAATTATCTTTATTAACATATTTTATTTTCAATTTACTTTTTTCCAAAATGATTTTTAAAATGTGTTTCTAAAATCCTTAACCCACAGAATAAGTCCAAAGCACACTTTAAAAGCACTGCATCTTTTCTCCCAACCCTTTCCAAAAGGCATATTATGGTGTGCATCTTTGTAGCTAGAAAGGAGTTACTGTAATATTAGGCCAGGGATATCCTATATACAAACTCACACAGGCTCACAGTGGATACCACCCCTTCGCCCAACTGCAAAACTAACCACCCCATTTTTAACAAACTTCAAGTCGCTCCACTCTCTCACACACAACCAAGAAACCCAAAGTCTGGAGCAGCTGTCGCTGACCAATGAGCCATCGATACCACAGGTCGCCCCTCTAAGTTCGCCGTCGCAACGTCGCCTGCTTTCCATTGAGTCTAGTCAGCGAGGCAACCTGCGGAGGGATCGCGGGAGGCGGAGGGCGGTCCACTGCATTCCTGTTTTCCCGTCTGCGGGATGCAACAAGGGCAACGTTTCTCCTAGCTTTTAAGGACAGGGGAGTGGATTGAGGACGAGAACTTCCAGCTTGTACCCTGTGAAGCCGAAACATAGCATTCTCCCAGATCTTTACGCAGCACACTTATGCGCATGCAAATCCAAGCTGGAGCGTGGGGGCAGGCTGTGTACATTTCTCTCCCGCTCCCTTCCTCGGACTTAGGGGATCCAGGTTGGCATCCAATGAGACGGATGCCTTTCTGTTTGGGGAGGACAGGAGCCCTTTCAAAAGGGCGTTTGCTCGGGAGAGGATCCCATTGCGCTCTAAGGCTTGCTTAGACAGAAAGTACTCGCCTAGAAGTCAGTTTTAAAACGGTCGGACGTTCAGTCCGAGGAACCTGGCATTTTATCTCGGCTGCGGTGCCAAATGCCCTAAACCCCGTTTTTTCACTTAAGGAGGTGTCGGTCGGTTGGTTTGCTTGTGTCATTACAAGCAAGGATTTCATCGGAGCCTGTTTTACGAGAGACTTGTTTCAGGTGCCTTTGGGCAGAGGCACATTGCAGACAAGAAGAAGAACCAGGCGCCCCGTCGAAAACCAGCCGCAGCTCAGCTTCAGAAACGTGGCTTCGCACAACAGAAAATCCTCCCGCAGCCCCACCGCCTGCTCGCCCCCAATGCTTAAGCTAAAAATGTCTCTGATTCCGTTTCGGAGTCGAGCCAACAAAACAGGTTGCCCTGTGTGACGTTAAATTAAACAACAACCCACGAACATCCGAGTGCGTAATCTATCACGAACAAGGCAGTCTGACACACGAAACCCAGTCCGCGCCGTCTATCTTCTCTCGAGTCCTCTGGTTTGGACTTCCCTCGGGTCGTTTTGGTGCCATGTGGCTCCGCACAATTTAGGATACCTTTTCAGCTGGATGAAGGAATCCCGCAACCAGTTCAAATACCAGTTCAACGTCCTCTGACCTAAGCTAGCTCCCGTAGACTCTCTGGCGTGCATAGGTGTGCAAGACTGGGTGTGTCCGCGGGAGAGATAGTCGTAGATAAGCTTAGGAGTTCAGACGTTAGGTGCCCGAAGGAATATGAGAAGGTAGGACTTTTATGTTCAAGAAGTTACGATGGGGCGCACACACACTGAGCTTGATCCACATTCCAGCGGACAGGGTTAAGCTGATCTTAACCCTCAGTCAATGGAACTAGAAGCGCCCAGCCCTAAGCGCACATGGACTCAAGTCCCGTGGGCAAATCCTCAAGCGCACAGCTTCTGTAACTTGACTGGAATGAAAGTTTATGTAAGACAGGTTTATTTTAAAAGCCACAACGGGAAGAGAAGAAGAGAAAAGTGGGAAGGGGTTCCCGATACAATTACTCAGGAGCAAAAGCTCTTCGGAGTGAGCAAAAGTGACTTCGGCTGCGCTAGATCCTAAGTCCTCTTACTTGGAGGATTAGCTCCGGGGGACTTACTCTAGAGTCTAATAAACGTACGGTAACTCAGGGCGTGCCAGGCTTTCAATAAAGAAGAATCGTAGCTACGGATCAAAACGGATTAGGCCTAAGGGAACTTTTTGCTCAGTTTCAAAATGTCCCCAACTTCCTTTTCACGCTTCCATGAAAGCTTTAAGTTTCCTTCTATAGCTGTCAAATACTTCACCCCAAACAAACCTATTTCTGTCATTAAAAACTAACAGAATGCAGAAGCTTATTTTTGTGACCCGTCTCATAGATATCCGCTCTTCAAAATGTTACCTGGCGAATTTAGGATAGTTGGCATTAAGCCGATGAGCTAAATGAACGTGGGAATACCTGAAGGTTTACTTCTACATAGTGGCATAAAACCTGCTTCTCAAACATATATATATATACTGCAACATTATTAAAATTCCACAATAATAAATAGGCATTAAGGTTTAGATGCCAGACTGGCACCCTGGTTCTGCCCCACTCCACCCTTTTAAAACTTACTAAGAATTTCACTCAAAGAACTTCTCCCTAAATGGGCTTAGGGAAGAAGTGTGAAGTTAACGCAGAGACTGGGAACCACTCGGCCCATTCCTTTTGGGTTGAATTTACTCCCAAAGGCACACAACTAAGGACCCAGTTCTAAAGCCCTGAACATGCCTTCTTGCACTCCAGAGACAGGAGTCGTTTTCTCAGGAGTAACCCTATTCAAAAGAGAAGGAGCAGCTCAAGAGGCTGGGGAATTGTGGATTGCAACTTGGACCTGTTTGTACAACTGCAGTTTCCTAACCAAGAAGCCGCCCTTCATTACAGGGCACCCTCTTTTTAAAAATCCCAATATCTCTTGGGAAACGAGACAAGGCTCCCAGTTCACCTGCGACCTCATTCTAGCCTGTTCAGAAGACATCTTTGCGTTGGTCCAAACGTCACATTCGTATTAGGCCCAGCCAAACTCGGCGCACAGAAGGAGAAACGCCAAGTTCTATCTCAGCGCGTCACGTCTTGGGCGCGGGCGTGGGATCGCCGAGCGTTGCTGTCTGGAAAATGCACAGTTGGGTGAGGGAGGGAGGGAGGGAGGGAATCAGCAAAGGTTTGTGTGTGTGTGTGTGAGTCTCAATTCCGCATACTTATGTTCCTAGTCATAAGATGCCACTGCAAGCAAATTACGCTCTTGAAGCCCTTGAAAAAAGCATGATTTAAAACGAAATAAGTATTAATTAGTATCCTAAATGACACTTTAATGTGCTAATATTGAATCTGTGCTTTAGAAGCGGGGCTGACTTATTATTTGAATGTGTTCTGTCTCCTCGGTTAAATTCCTTCTGTCTGTCTGCTCTGTAATTCACGCTCCAGACTGCTGGAAATGGAGAGAGAGAGAGAGAGAGAGAGAGAGAGAGAGAGAGAGAGAGAGAGAGAGAGAGAGAGAGAGAGAGAGAGAGAGAGAGAGAGAGAGAGAGAGAGAGAGAGAGAGAGAGAGAGAGAGAGACTGCAACTCAAAAAATGAAAGCGAGAGGGAAAGGAGAAGGTGGGTGGAAAACCAAGCTCATCCAGGAAGGCCTAAAGCTCGTCAAAGCCCGGAAGAAGCTGCGATCCGCAAACCGCTTCAACAGGCGCTACGAGATGGGAGTCAAGCTGAATTCGCTCCAGGCCTGGGTGACGCCACTGAGCCGACTCAACGTGGCTCTTTCTGCCTCCCAGGTGGGAATTAAGGAGGAGAGAGCAACAACAAAAAAGAATAAACTACAAAACCCACATTGGCTGGCCAGTTTCTTGAATGGGGAAATAAACAAAAAGTATTGGAAACCGACCAGCGGAAAGAAGCCCTGCCTGTCGGCCTATCTTGTTGTGGATCAGTGGTGGCAGGAAGCGGCGGCGGCGGGAGCGCATCCGGGAGCGCAGGACTAAATGGTTGTCATTGGATTGTGGATAAACTTCTCCACAGACGCATACACTAAATGCCCCGGATGTTTCTTCACTCCAGGGGTCGAAGTATTTCTCGTGCTTTCGTTTGCAGCAACGAAAGTATCCAACGAACTAGTCACAACTGACTTCAAGTAGGAGCTCTCCATTTTAGCATGAGCTTGACTTGCGGCCCCCTCGCAGGACCCCGTGGAAACCGATAGGGGCGTTTGCCACTGAAGTCAAGCGGGACACGTGCGTCGTGTGAAATCCTTGAGAGCGATAAATGGGTGCGCTAGCGTCTAGGCTTCAGAGCACTTTGCAGTCCTGTGAACTCAGGACAGGAACTATTACAATAGTCATATATCTATCTCTGTCCACACCTACATACATACACATCCCTAAAGGTAAAGGGATCCCTGACCGTTAGGTCCAGGCTATTATGCTTCATGCATCTGGCGATGTGGCCTTTTAGTTCACGAAAGCTTATGCTGTACTACAAGAACGCTAGCTAACCTTTAAGGTCCTACAAGACCCTTCGGGTTGTATCCAGCTAAATTTCGCTTGGAGCAGACCCACTGAAAATAATGCACCCTAGTTAGTCGTGCCCCTTAATTCCAATGGGTCTACTCTGAGTATGACTATAGTTGGATTCCCACCCTTAGTTGAAGTTGCTCAGAGAATTGTTGTAAGGCAGGCCATGAAGACACAGCAATATCTTTCCCCATACAGTATTACATGGGGGGAAAGGAGGAGGACGGTGAGTGAATAAATGTTAGCAAGGCAAAGGCAAGGGCAGGAGGAATACATTGTGTGAATTAGATGAATATAATACACATCAACATCTTGTGCACCATCTATTCGAGTACCTATGAAATTTGAGGCTTCTAGGCAACCGATAAGGGCTTTCCCCCTATTCTTCTCTAAAGGAATCTGGAGAGAAACGGCCGATATTTAGGACAGTAGATAACCCCGGTATATAGACTCGAGGCCGAGGGGCAACTCGAAAAATGGCATGGAGATCCTTCCGAAATACGGAAGTCTTCGACAATGGGAATGGAAGCTGTGGTACTATCATTCATGTGCGAGCCTTTAAACTGGCTTTGGGTTTGCGTTGACTCTAATCATTCTGGATTTCACCACTGCTGGTATATCCCCCCCACCAACCACGAGGACTAGAAACTTGTAAATATGAATCTAATCTGAACTTTCCAAATTCTTAATCCATCTAGGCTTTTAAAGGTTGACGTCAGACTCTGCTAGAAACCATAAGAAAGTTCCCTAATGATTTTAATTATTATAGCGAATGCTCATTTTAAAGATGCTAAGAGACGAAGGTGGTGGAATAACCACAGCTTCGTGGTGGAGGTTATTGCTGTGCCACGATCCTTGGAAAGGTTTTGCTTGGGAATTTGCATGGACGTTATCTGCCTTCTTCCTCGCTAGGAAGGACTAACTTCTCGCGAAGCGGAGTTTGCCTGGGCCAGTTAACCTGGAGAGACTCCTGGTCCTTGTCGAAGCGATGCCCAAATGACTTGGTCCGCCGAAGGCAAAGCGAGAAGGGGCAGCTGGAGAGAGCGGTGGGATTTGGAGAGAGCAAGCGAAGAGGTCGCTGGATCGGGCTTAAGAGTTCCGAATCCGCATGCATCAGGAAGTGTGGGGAGGGTGCTCCAGCGACGGGCCACAAGTCCTGCAGTTTGGAAAATTTTCGCGGAAGTCCCTGTCCAAACGGCGATTAAGGGAGCTCTTCCAGGGGGAACTGGCTGGCGCACTGCCTGGGGCAACGTGTCCAGGTTGCTGTCGCGCGTAAAAGGCAGCGCAGGACTTCGCGAGCGATCTGGTCCCAGCCAGCGCAGAGCGGGGCAGCAGCGCTCCATAGCCCTTAGTTTATTCTCTAGTGAGTCTTTTTTGGGGGTGTGTGTGAAGATTTATCGCCTCAAATCCCTAGGCTAGGAATCAGGCACATCCCGAGTACAGTATAGATCAGGTGGAAAGGAAAAGTCGCTTCCTCTCCTTACCTCAGGGTTTTGCCAGATGCAGAGAATGGGTGTTTGATTCCCACATCCAAAGGAGGAAATTGGGAAGATGTTCGCCTGAAAATACAGACTTCAACGGAAGTGATTTGCAAATGAGGGGTCCAAAATCCATTTTCAAATGCACGCAAAGGTTTAAATTCCAAGAAAAGGAGCGGGATGGATTTTGTTGCTGCTGCAGCAGCAAACTGGTGTTTTAATAGAGCCCCGGATAAAAACATTTCTGGAATGTAATAAAAATATGGAGAGTGGGCGGGGGAAGCTATATTCCTCGCGTCTGATTTTTTTTTAAATAAAATTGTGGAGAAATCTATATATTCGGCATCGATAATTAGAAAATGCAATAGACAGCAGCACCAAATACAATTTTCGCTAACCAGCATTTTGGCAACTAGCACAAGAAATATGCGACGTTTTTCGCTCTGTTTTTTGAGGAGTGCGTTTGCCATCCCAATTCCAAATATACTTTGATTTTTTAATATATTTTTTGGAAATGAAAACGACAGAGAGTCTCGTGGCACCTTAAAGACTAAAAAATCTATGGTGGCATAAGCTTTCCTGACCCACCGTCCATTTATCGGGTGCAAATTAGTCCTCATTCCATTGCAAATTAGTCGCAATTGCTCTTTAGGATGGGGTACTAAAGCGCATAATAAGATACAGTAGTTGAGCCAGGTGTGTGTGTCTTTAAAGACACTTCCCGTGTAAAAATAAGTTTATAATTTTCTTATAAGTATGATTTTTAAAAATAGCAAAATTATTAGGCCTATATCACGCCTTGGATATAATAACATCTCGAAAGTGTAAAACACCATGCATTTATAGCAGTGTTAATGATGAACGGGTAAATTACAAGAAGAGTGTGTGTGGAGAAAAAGATCTCTTCTTCTGCGACAGAAGATCTCTGTGTTCGAGGTTTCCCAGACGTCATCCACTAGGCGGCGCTACATGCACATATATTTTGTTAAGGGATGGAAGAAGTATTGGTTAGAGAATACTTTTTCAAAAACGTCTTTACTGAACACTAGACTCTTAAAAATAAAACATTTGGTAATGAGCACACATTGTGGAAATAGCTTAAAGCCCAAGTTAATTTGCAAAAGAATCTGAATTAGGAAAGGCATAGAAATTATTTTTAAAATTATTCTTAATGAAATAATTTGTTTTCTAACAAAATTTGCATTTTCTCTGGCCTGTTAGAACTTGTTTATATTAATATTTAGGCCACGCTCTTTCAAAATAATGCGAATAAACAATTTTCCATACAAAATTAGAGAGAGATGTTTCGTGGAAAGTTGCATCTGTCCTTAACCTGATTTGAACCACATTTTGCTTCTCTCTGAGTAAATGATACCATGAAAAAGAAGAGAGAGAGGGGGAGAGAACTCAAATTCTGAAAATAGTTTTAAACACATAAAATGTGCTGGGCAGAGTGCCGCCAAATTATGCTCGATGGCTGGAGCTCCAATCCGATTAAGGGTTTCAAAATTGCTAATTAAATCCTTAAAAGTTTCCGGCTTGGCCCGCTCGATTTTCTATTATCATTTAATTTCTGCTTCATATCAGTAATCTGATGCGATATGTAAAATAAGGCCGTTAATGCGAATTAATCGAGACCCTCACATCTTTTCTTTTCTTTTCAACCCTTTATCCTGCACATATATGCCCGAAATCTGGAATTTATTTTGATACTGTTTGACTGATGCTGTTGCTGCTGGATTAAGCAAGACCAAGAGGGTTCAGCCACGCCAGGACTGCAACCCTGTACACACGCAATTACTTGGAGGTAAATTCCACTCTAACTGGAGGCGGCCTCTTCCAACGAAATGGGCTCTGGACCGGAAACCAATAGTTCATAAACAGAATAGGCAGGAAGATTTGTATCTGACAGAATTTGGTCCACTACAGCCAAAAGGAACAACGATTTCAGTCCAGTATTGGGATCCAGGAATACAACTCCAAAACATCCGGGAACGACCGCCGTCCCACCTACATTTGTTCACTACATAGTCTGTTCCTCCTGTTTATCTGCTATTTGTTTTAATGTTCTTAATTCACACTTGGGCTACAGAGGGATCAGCCTCTGGGGGTTCGCTCAGATAATTATTTTTGACATCACGAACCACTTTATGACTCACACGGAGTTTCATGGGAACCCATCTGACGCGTAAAACGCCATTACTCCGGTTTAAGCGCCCACTGCGTCATTACAGAGCGTGGGTCCTATCCTGAAGGCTGTACCAAAACTGGACCTCCGAGAGATAGTCCAAAATTAGCACAGGGCAGACCTCTCAACCTCTCTGCTGAGCAACCCAAACACGTCCCCAGATGGTCTGCAAATCGGAAGATCTCCCCCAGGCTGGCAAGTTGCTATCGCTTTCCCCCAGCTCTGCTCGCTGTTATTGGGAGAGTCGATGGGAGATCTAGCCTGCATCTCCCTTTCTAAACTGGTGTGTGTGTGCAATATATTCGGGGGTGGGCTGAAAAGGGATTTCCCTCTTCCAAATAGACCGTCCAGACTTTTAATTCTGACACTGTTAACATTAATTTTGAACATTAATTGCCCAGTTACCCAATTCTAATTCTTGACGTCGTGTGGTTCTTAGGGGATAGGAAGAAGAGATTTGTGAATGTTAACTTGGATCTGGAAGAGAGAGAACCAACTTGGGAAGTTTGCAGAGAGAGGGGCAGCTAGCAGATCGATTATCTCTCTCACGCACAACCCCCCCCCAATCCCGCGCATCTTCCCCCAGTAAACCCAGAGAGAAGGGCAGTACCAGGAGAGATAAGCCATTACCCCCCATCCTAAAGAGGCTCAATGAAAAATGGGGTGGGGACGCTGCATTCTGTTCAAGGAGGCAGGGGGATCCTTCTTGGGATCTGGACCCGAGAGGATCCCAGGATTCTTGGATACCTCTGTGCCTGTTGAGGTTTGGGAAGAGAGGAAGGTGGGGAATTGCAATTCACTTTGGCTGGAGGACTCGCTCTCACCTCGGACAGCTAATCCACCTGCGCGCTGCGGAAAGCAGCTTGCGAGCCTCGGGCGGGGGCCGTCCGGCCTGACCCGCTGCCCACGAGCCTGGTGCCCGGCTTCCAACCGCTCGCCTCGTTTATCCTGCCGGCCCGGCCCGACCTCGGTTCCCTTCTGATCTGCCTGCGCCAGCCGAGGAACAGCAGAAGGGCAAGGCCCGGGCCATCGCAATCGCTCCGGCTTATGGCGCTAAAGACACTTTTAAAAGGGGGCTCGCAGCACGCCTAAATCTATTTGCGGAGATTTAGGAGCTGCCTTATGCATTTAAGCCACGTAATTATCCCTCCAGTTCCCAGCCAACCAGAACCACACCACCACCCCACCTCAGCCGCCACCCCGGCCCTGCTCAGCATTTTATTGTGGGCGCAATCCTGATCCATTCCAGTCAGGGCTCCTGGGCCTGGGCAGCGTCTGAGCGACCTCGACGGCTCTGGGTTATTTCGTCAGGCTGGTCGAATTATTATTATTATTATTATTATTATTATTATTATTATTATTATTATTATTAGACTAAAAAGAAGTGGACAACTATGCGATGAGAAGAAAGAGCACTAGGATTGTGGGGTAAAGGTGGAAAGACTCAGATCTGGAGCTAAAAGGGATCTCATTTTGGAGGGGGTCCCAGAAGTCTCAGAAAAGCCAGAAGCGCCAACGGGCAAAGGTTGGGATTTGGGAAATAATTTCTAACCCCACACGCAGCAGGGTCAAGGGAGCGCCCTATTTTTCCCTCGCCTTTTCTGGCTCAACTTCCCCCGCTCCTTGTTGTTGTCACAAATATGCCAACCCTCTCGCAAAAGATCCTCTTTCCTTTCTGGAGTTTAGATTCTGCATGGTAATTTTGTGCCGGTGCCTCCAGCAAAGGGCGCGCCAGGCACCGGCCTAGGAGAGAGATGTCGGGCTGCGATTATTAACTTCCACAGAGAAATGTCCTGGCAAGAGTTTCCTAAGGCGGCGAACGACGCGTTTTCCAAGACCTAACTCTGCCCGAGGAAAACTCTCCCGGTGTAGCGGGATGATGAGGGCACCTTCCGGCCGCCGCGATGTAGGGGAACAGCGAGGGGAGATGGTGGGGTTCCCTCCCCACTTCCGAGTTCGGTCTCGGTTTTCCACTCGCCGTTGGTTTAAAAAACGGGGGGGTGGGGTGAGCTGGATCGAGACTTCCTGCTTCGGATCTTGTTAGAGGACGCGATACCCCCTTTTCATAGAATCCCGCGGCAAAGCGAGCTCAAAGAGGGTATCTATAAAGAGACACCATTCGGCGACTTTTCAGCCGCGCGCCAGGCGACCTAGGGGGCTTCCGAAAGACCGAAGGCTTCCACTCAGGCCGGCCATTCATTCACAACAGGGCTCTCTCTATACCTGCGCAGAGAAGCAACTTTTAAGGAACTCGTTTGAAGGCATCTCTCGCATTCAAAACAGGCAGGCTGAAATCCCCTGACTGGAGCTATTTAAACAGTCAGATTTCTTTTCTATGGGATATGCTTGTTTGGGGAGGGTTCTTTTTTCTGTTTTTAAGCTGATTCTCTTTCTTCCTTTAGCCCCCGGCTAGATTTTCCTCGCCACTACTATACGATCCCTTTTGAACATTTCAGACAATAGCAGGACTAAGGTTCTAACTTGGCACCTGGGTCATCCGAAGCATATTTATCTGTCATTCCTGGCACCGCCATCCCATTGATGGCATAAAACACACACTCTCTCTCTCTCACACACACACACACAAACACACACATCCGGGTAAATCGTGGTGAAATCTGGGGCCTGCCAATCTCTTTGCATTTGTAAATTCCCCTTATTTCGGCGAAACGCCCTTTCATACTAATGCACTGAGGATCGCAGATGGGCGCCCTTACCCAAAGGATTTAAGAAACACACAATTCCCCACCCCCTTCCCAATAGCCTACACCGAAATTAATGAGCTCATTCCCACTTCCGTGATGTCAGAGTGTAATTATGGTGAAATAATTGCTGCGGATCCCACAAAAGTGACTTGAGCTTCAGTCCAGACATACACGCAGGATGACCTGAGTTGTGGATTGGGCTATATGACATTTCACGTTGCCCAATTTCATCCTGAGATTGCCTGTAACCCCAACACCGATCTCACCCATAGCTGCCAAGTTATCCCTTTTTTAAAGGGATTTTCCCTTATGCTGAATAGGCTTCCTCGCGAGAAAAGGGAAAACTTGGCAGCTATGATCTCACCCCCCCTTGCTGGACTTTTAAAATTCGCTTTACACAACATTTGGGCATAAAGGATAGGAGTCGAAATTGGTCGCTTTACGACGATAGTTAATCCTATAAAAGACAACCGGGATTTTTTTTTAATTGAAAAGAAAAACTTCAAATGGGTCGGTGGGTGAAGGCAAGGCAAGGCGGCTTTGAAAAGAGTTGTCCATTGTCTTTACGCTGCCCGTTTACATTTTTTAAAAACCAATTAAAGGCACAATAAATAAATGACCACTTTATAGTTTCGTAGCCAGAATGTTGTATTGTAGTGCAGGATGATGATGATAGCCCCAAAACATCAAACGCAGGGAATAAAGAAAGATTAAAGAAAACACACACACTCCTGTCTTCTTGGTTGCATACAGCTGCCAGCCTTCCTAATCTGTCCACACACTTCCACCCACATGGGCTGCAGAGAGAAATAGGTGGGATTTTTGCATAAATAATAGAGCCTAATAATAATTTTAGCCATATGCAAGCTCCATCTACGAGTTTATATTTATACTCAATTTATTTCTAGCTTGTGTGGCATCTGGTCATAAGCATAAAAGCAACGCACTTTGTACTGTCTCAAGTATGTGTGTGTGTGTGTGTGAGAGAGAGAGAGAGAGTGAGTGAAAGAGAGAGAGAGAGAAATTGTAAACAAAATAAGGGGAAAGTATATGAATTCACCCCCTGAGTTCTTAGTAACTCCAATTGAAGGAGAGAGTCCTCATCTAATTGCTCTAGTGATATGAAGTCTGGGTTTTTTGTTCTTGTTTTTTGTTGCTACCCGGACAATGTGATTAAAATATAATTTTGTGTGTGTGTGTTCCTACAAAATAAAATTTAAAAAATCCTTCCAGTAGCACCTTAGAGACCAACTAAGTTTGTCACTGGTATGAGCTTTCGTGTGCATGCACACTTCACGAAAGTTCACACCAATGACAAACTTAGTTGGTCTCTAAGGTGTTACTGGAAGGATTTTTTATTATTATTTTGTTTCGACTACGGCAGCCCAACACGGCTACCTACCTGTGCTCCTACAAGTTACTACGGAAAAGGCAGGATATATTTCGACTTAAGGTATATTTAAATGAATGTGATAAGATAATAAGGTTTTTAAAAAATAAATAATAAATAAAAGTATTCAATCAAATAGCTTTTATTAATAATATTAAAGGGATAGTGGAGAAACCATGAAAGGGAAAACTTAAAAGCTTTTGGAAACAAGCTTTCCCCTCCCGATTTCCATGTAGACTCCACTGTGCATCCTCTGCACCTTTCGAAATAAATCACACCGCAGTGTAATAGATTTAAAATACGCCAGATTTTTTTTTAATCATTAATTGAGAACGTGAAAAATACCTGCTGGTACTTCACTTTAGAAGAGTGTAATTGGTAAAAATAGGAGGTTGATGAATAGATAATAGATCCTTAACTACCAATAAACAGTAAGCAGCAGCCAGCAGTACTAGGATGTGATCATAATTATTCGACCGCAGCAGCCAATGGGAGCGGGAGGACTCGGCCCTAAAAATCGTCCCCAAACGCCGCGGTAATCTCGAAAATGCGGACAAGGCCGGATTCGCCGCCCGTCCCTCTGTCGGAGTCTCAGCTTTGTCTGCAACACCTAACCCTCCTCTCTCGTCATCATGCTGCCCCGGAGATCAGCAGAAGGCGACGAGCCACACCCCCGCTCACCCGCCCCCACCCCCGCCAAAAAGGTGTTTGGGGTTTTGCGTTTGTCTGGGCGCAGAAAACTCCTGGAGGTTTCCTGGACGAAAACAGCACCAGTAAGTCGACGGCTTCCTGCTCTGTAGGGCGGTTCTGAGGAAAGGGGGAAGTGAGCCACCCCATGGCTGAAGATCAACTCGGGGCATCCAAAGAGATCCGACAGAGACGGCGGACCCGAAAGGCGTGGGGAGAAGGAGAGGACAGCAGGCGGTAGACATTTACCACCACTTCCAGCACCAAGAGAAAATCCTCGCCACAATTCTTCAGTTGGCTTTTTTGGGGAAAGCCAGATTTCCTCGCTAGCTCAGGCGAGCTCGCTCAGTCTTGAACCCGAAGAAAGTAGTCGTCTTCTTCTTCCTCCTTCTCTTCCTCCCCCCCCCCTGTCAAAGTTGTGAAACCTCCCACGCTCCTACCTGCATCCTGGAGGGATTTCGACTCCGCTCACACGGGTGGGACCTCTGGCAGGCTGCGTCTGCTACGTCTGCTACGTCTCTCTCTCTCGCTCGCTCTCCTCTCTCGTGACTTTCACCCCCCCTTTCCCTTCCCTTCCCTTCCCTTCCCGTTCTCGCACGGCACTGAGCGGTGGAGTCCATTCCAGTCCGGGCCCGGATCCATCCCTCCAGGATCGCGCCGGCCACAAGTTCGCCTCTCCCCTCTGACGCACTTTAAAGAGTCTCCCCCTTCCACCTCCGGGCGAGTAATAGCGACCAATCATCAAGCCATTTACCAGGCTTCAGAGGAAGCTGTTTATGTGATCCTCGGCACTAATTAGGCTCATGAACTAACAAATCGTTTGCACCACTTTGGGCAAAGGGACCCGATCGCAAGCTCGCTCGCTCGCGCTCTCGCCTCGTTCTCGCTGGATTGCCGCTGGACGTCGCCGGGGCCGCCTTGGGCGCTGCACAAAAAAGGACAAGACGGAGGTGCGGGAGGGAAGGGAGGAGGAGGCTGCGGAGGAGAAGGGGGCAAAAAGAAGAAAGGCAGAACTTCGCCCAGCAACTTTTTCTCTTCCCCACTTCGCTTTCCCGTCGGGCGGATGAAGTGAGTGCAGAGCTTTGCAGAGCGCTCGCCTCTCCATGTGGCCGCACGGCTCTCTTGCTGCTGCTGCCGTTGCCTTCACGGGCGGCTGCCAGGCTGCTAGGCTCTGGATCTAGGCGGGCCCGGCGCCCCGATCGTCTCCGCCGGACCTCGACGCCTCCGAAGAGGAGCCGCGGGCGCAGCGGAGGGCGCGCCTGCCGCCCGGAGGCCCCGGTGCCGGGCGCTTAGCCGCCAGGATGTTTCAACCGGCGCCGAAGCGCTGCTTCACCATCGAGTCTCTGGTGGCCAAAGACAGCCCTGCGTTGCCCGCCTCACGCGCCGAGGATCCCATCCGGCCGGCGGCGCTGAGTTATGCCAACGCAAGCCCCATGAACCCTTTCCTCAACGGCTTCCACTCGGGCGGCCGCGGCGTCTACTCCAACCCGGACTTGGTCTTCGCAGAGGCCGTCTCGCACCCGCCCAATCCGGCCGCCGTCCCGGTGCACCCGGTGCCCCCGCCTCACGCCCTGGCCGCTCATCCGCTGCCGGCCTCACACTCCCCGCACCCGCTCTTCGCCTCGCAGCAAAGGGACCCCTCTACTTTCTACCCTTGGCTAATACACCGATATAGATATCTGGGTCATCGGTTCCAAGGTAAGGGCCGGACGGAGGGGGTTGCCTCCCTCTCCACCCCCCCCCCCAGCTGCTGGATTTCCTATTGCACATATTGGAGGGAGGGGAAGGGGAAGACCCGGAAAAGTGCAGAAATCTCTCCGACCAAGGCAGAGAAAATGGGGAAGGAAACGTCTTTTTTCCCCCAAAGGCCGTTTGTCTAGGCGACGCAACGAAAAAAGAGTTGAGGGTGGGCGTGGAGGGGTGTCTGTGTGGAACTGGGGGAGGGGGCAGAAATTCTGAACCTCTTAGTTCCGTTGCAAAGGTGACTATTTGCAGAGGAAGCGAATTCGAGTTTGTGCTCTTTTTTTGAACGTTAACTTGAGCGATTGTCGCTGCAGAATAGGAAGGGTTGGGATCAAGGGGCAGACAGTGTAACCCTCCCTCAGTTTGGTCTAATGGATTCCCTCCGCAGTCTCCCTTATCCCCTTCAGGAGGATCGTTATGGAACGTGGGGCTTCAGGAGTGAGTCAGTTTCTGCAGCCTGTTCCTTGAAACTTTTTTTTAAAATCAGATCTTCCTTAAAGAGTGAGTTCAAGAGGACAACCCCCCCCTCCAGTGAATTAACAACCGAAGGTCTTGCGAGAAAAATAAGAGCTGAAAGGCAGGTAGAGAGACAGTGGGGGAAAGGGGGTTGATAATACTAAAAGGAGGAGTGGGCGGGGCAGAAACGATTCTCTCTATGACTTTAAAATGATTTAAAGAAAAACCTCGCAGGTAAATTTCTCCTTTTAACCTCCCAACCAAAGTCGACTTCAGCGGAGAAATGTGGAGTCAAGTCAAAGAGCGAAGCTTTATTTGAGGCTCCCAGGACAGCCCAAAACAAGGCTAAATTGCAGAGTTAATTTCTTGGGAACAAAACCGATAGCTGTTCCAAGGCACTTCCGAAGCTGCCATCTCATTCACGTTCCAGTGAAACCTTACTGGGAAAGAACGCTCAGTTTGAAGTCAATGACTCCTAAATTCTCAGTGGTTTTTGTTTTAAAAGGGATCGCACTGGTATATTTCCCCAAGCCTTGTTGGATTTTGCCTCTCCCATAAGCCCACGCCGACAATCTTCCAGAAATAAAAGAATAACGAAAATAAGGAAAGACTTGGAAAAGGATTTCGTACAGAAATAACTTTCTTCCTTTCACTTTCCCATGGTTTACACGGGCAAACTAACAGGAGAAAAGTGGGGAGAGAGAGAGAGAGAGAGAGAGAGAGAGAGAGAGAGAGAGAGAGAGAGAGAGAGAGACGGACAGGACTAGAATATTGCTTTCGTCCCCCGCCCCCCATGCAGGAGAGAGAAAGAAAAAGAGAGAGCGCGCACAACCAATTTCCCTTCGGGAAGCCAAACGTTATAAAAACGAGTTTGAAGGGTGATAAGGAAGTTTGGCCTTCACTCAGTCAAAGGAGACGCTGCTACCTGCCTCTTAACCGTGGGGTATTTGTCCTGCTAAGACCAGGAGCTTCTGAAGAGCCAGAAACCGAATTTGTTTGTATCCCACTAGTCTTATTAACTTCCTTGCTAAGTCCCCCCCCCCAAAAAAATTTAATTTTACAAAGTGCAATAAGGAGTAACCAAAGGGGTTGGGAATCCATGCAAACGCCTCTTTTGAAATGGAATGGTTTCCAAGATAGGAGATGGAGAGGGGGAGGGAGAGACTCGATTAGGGTTATTAGTATCATCGTTATAACCTCTCGGTGGGAAATGAGGGGTTTCGTTCACCCAGTCATTTCCCCCGCTGTCGTGAGCAGCTTTCTGAAGGAGGCTCCATCGCAGAGGAGGGATTTGCCTGCCTTGTTATTGTTGCCCCGCGTCGGATGAAACGACAGAGGCGCAAAAAATAGGTAGAGCGATTGTGGGGGTGACGGGTGTCCCTGCAAAAAAGCCTGGCGAGGAAACTCTTCCAGCAATTGACAGATGACAAACGCGGCGGCTCTGTGGGCATTGGGAAGAGAGCCTCCGCCCTCCTCTTCTCCCATTTTCAGCCCCCATGCCCATTTAAAAGGATGAGTCTGGTTCTTTTTGCTTTGTCAGATGTTCGCCAAAGCAGCTCTTTCTGCTGGAAGTTTTCAAGGCGGTCGAGGGTGGCGACTTTACACCTGGTGCAGGTCTTCGAAAAGATGGTCCTTGTGCGGATTTTTATTTTATTTTTAAATAACTACCTGCATGTAAAAGGCGATGTCAGAATAGTATGGTAGGAAACTCCTTGGAGGAAGAGCGGGGGATGCCATTTTTCGAAATTGGGGTTTCCTGGAAGATGGTTGCGAATTCTCCTTCTTAGTTCCCTGAATGTTGGCGAGATTAATTTCCTTGTGAAATACCGGTAATTAGTTGCTTTCTTGTATTGAGGGGGCTCTTTCTCCCTTAATCGGAAGTCAGCTGTTCCCCCCTCCCCCTTGCACACCTAACCCCCCCCCCGCCACGCGTTCCTTCGAATACCCAGAGTTTTGTTTTTAAGATATATGAAGCCGACCAACTGGCATTTCCTCTCCGTCGCTTTCTTGCTTGGGAGACATTCTCTGAGTGAATGTTAGTTTCGTTCTGATCTTGCAGGGTCTGCACCTTTTGTCTCTCCCTCCCCCCCCCCAAAAGTCAGTCTGCTGGGTGAGAATTTAAGCACATGTTAAGTAGGCAAATCACTTCCAAGCAAAGGTGCCAAACACAGAAAGGTTTAAAATAATGGGAAGACTTTCCGCTTCATGTTCCCCCTCCCCTCCCCCCTCCACCTTCGATTAGAGAGGCAAAATGCTAATAAGAAGGCTTGCTTGGCTCATGAATGTCTTTTTTTTTTTGTCTCGCGATCCAGGCAATGAAACCAGCCCGGAGAGTTTCCTCTTGCACAATGCACTAGCCAGGAAGCCCAAACGGATCCGCACCGCCTTTTCTCCTTCCCAGTTACTGAGACTGGAGCACGCTTTTGAGAAAAATCACTACGTCGTAGGGGCAGAGAGGAAGCAACTGGCGCACAGCCTCAGTCTCACAGAAACTCAGGTGAGGTGCTGGAGGAGAGAGGGAGCGTCTCTACCCGGCAGGCCGCTCCGGCGCGCGTTCCAGGACAAGGCCTGGGCCTCTGAACAAACCCCCACCGCCCTGGGTTGAGTTTGCAAGGGCTGCGGGGGGCGGGAGAAGCCAGGTTCACGTGTAAGAAGATAGAGGTGCAGGCTAACGTGGGAATTATAAACTCTGTCCCTGTGTGTTGGTTGCCGCGATTCTTTCTTTCCTCCCCATCATAAAAGCATTCTGGATCTTTTCCCAAAGATGTGTCTTGTTTTGTTTCAGAAAGCTCGTGGAGTAGTATTGGTATTGTTACTGTTACAGTATTAGAAAAATGTATGTTATGTCAATTATTATTGTTGTAGATCTAGAGGCTACCTGTTTAAGCCAAAGTAACAGGATATTTCGCCCCAGCGGCATGAACAAGATTTTTATCATCTTCTATCAAGGTAGTTCGGTTTAAATAGCTTCCGGATCGTACCGTTGGGATTATCTAGGGTCAAATTTCAAGGCGGAGAAATAAATTGCATTTCTAAATTGAACTCCATTTAATTAAAGAAAATCAGGAGTTTTGAAATATTTAATGTGTGTTTATCGCTGAGAACTATCCAATCGATTTTTGGTTTGGTTTGGTTTTACAGCTTGTGAAACTGCGCACTGGAAAGGGCGCGTTCGCTTTGTTATTCGAGGAGCAGACTTGGTTTGGGAACTGGGTGCTGTTCGTTATGTCTTTTTTTCTGAATGTAGGATTTAAACGATTTAAAACTATAGACAGAGAGACCTCAAGCGGAAAGTTGGGAGTTCTCCCTTCCCCCTCCACCGCCTTGTTTACTTCTGAAATTGAAAGTAGGTCCCTCCATACAGTTAACTCCGCTATGGTCGGTACCTCCATATAGTTTAACCCATCCCCCCCCCATTTACACCAAAGTAACAATAATCAAACCCTTCCACAGTCCCAACCTGAATACATTTCGCTTCCATATAGGTAGAAGTAGACTCTAAGCGAAAGTGTTTCGAATAATTTCTATTGACGTTCTATTGACCCAGCCCTACGTTAAATACCACGCATTTTAAATGTGTGATAAATATATATCTAAACACACTCACGTGTTCAATTTGATGAAGCGGGCTTGAGTCCAGGAGAGCTTATGCCCCAACAACCGTGTTAGCCGCAAGGTTCTTTGCGTGTTAACTGGACTCCCCCAAACCCCCTGCATTTTGCATCAGAGCAACAAAACCGCTTTAAAAATCCCGTCTTTAACTGTGCTGCGGACCGGACGGTTTATTTGCCGGGGGCTGACAATATTGGTGGTTGTCTCCCCCCCCCTTTTCTTTTTTGAAGCCCTTCCCTGCCAACGGCGTATGTCCCGCTGACCCTCCAGCAAATTGTGCCAGTGAAATAGAATGATAAGGTTTGGGGAGGGGTGTGTGTGTGGAGACCACATCAAAAAGCTGGTGCGGAGAGCGATCCGGCGATGGGAAGAATGGCGTTGTTTGACAGTCGCCCAGATGAGACTTGCGCTCGTTTCTTGGAGAGTGTGCCAGGCAGAAAGATCAATTGTGTGAACCTTGCAGTGTGTGCGCGAGATCAGATCAAATTAATCTGTTCGACTGCCCAGCTGCCTTGCTGTATATTCTGTATGTGCATACGTTTCAAACCAGATGGTTGGTTTGGCTGCTCCGGTTTTTTTTGTTTTTTGTTTAGGATGTATGCCTTCGTTCTTCTTTTCTGTTTGTTTGTTTGCTTGAGGGGCTCCGTCTCTGGCCTCCCCCCCTTCAAATATCTCGATTTTCAGAGGCTTTTGTTACTGCTCTCCTCCCTTAACAGAAGTTCGATGGCCTTTTTCAAACGCTTTTCTCTCTTTCCAAGACGCCGGGGATATTTCGAAAGGAATGTTCTCTCCCGGGCTTTGCATTTCAAGGAAGCGAAGAGGGGGGAGCAAGGCCAGAGAAGAAGGAAAAATAGGCGCAGCTTAGTTCAAAGTTCCCAGTAAACAGTAGCGTTCTTTGGTCGGATTAAGTTGTAACACTTTCGCGCGCCCCCCATTCTCTCTCTCTCTCTCCCCCGTCCCCTTTTCCTGCCTTTCTTTGGGGGCGCCTTAAAGAGGGCCGGGCCTTTTGTTTTAAAGATGTCTCCCCTAACAAAACCCCCAGTAAATGGGTCGCCCCTTTGATGAGGTTCGCCGAACAAGGGCCTGGTCACAGCCTGATTTCCACTGGCAAAGGCCGTATTTAAGGTGGTCTTTGTCCCGCTTGATTCCGAAGCTGGTCGGGGTCTATTGTGGCGGTGTCAGGCCTCCAGCCCCCGACAAAACGAGCGCCCCTTTGGAGACCAGGCGTGGAGAAATGAACCGTCGTCCCCTTCAATTAGCAAACTGAAAAGCGAATTAAACTCGCCTTGTATATCCCCCGCTCAGCTATTTGAAATGGGAGGCGCTTTTTTTTTTAGAATATGAAAATGCGGCCGAATTGTGGGGAGAGGGAAGGGTGGGGGGCGTCTGGCAGCGAAGGGCTTCTGAAGGGGCAGCGAAGCGGGTTAAAGGAGCTTATTAAAATGGTCCCGTTTTCGGATTTACGTCCTCCCCTCCCTTTACGGGCAGCGTCTTTATCAGGCATTTTCAGGCCGAATCGGAGCAGAAAGTGTTTTTTTTAAAAAAGCCCATCCGTGTTTACCTTTGGCCGCAACAAGGATCGTGTGTGTGCGTGCGTGCGTGTGTCCCTCTCTCTTTGGAGATAATTTCGGGATCAATAAGATCTGCAATTAAATGACTGACAGGGTCAGCTGGTTATGTATAATTCAGATTTAGGCGAGCCAAAGCAAATTCGTAGGGGGCTTCCCTTCTCCCTTCTTCCCACCCCCTTCCCCGAGATACTTGAAGGACTTCCCCATATGGCATGCAACGCGGGCCGCTGTCACCGAAGCATCACCGGGAAATATGTTCATCTTGCCCCTTTGATGATGAGGCAGGCAGGCTCTGGGTACAAAAGATACGTCGATTTAGAGCAGGCAAAATTCGACCCTCCTATTTAATTAACGCAGCTCTTCAGCTTCCCCCTTTTAATATATTTAATTAAGGTAGTTTCCCCCCCCCTCCACCTTTAGAACCTGAAACCGGGTTCAGCTCCTTAGGAAAATATATCCATACTGTAGGTTTTTAAGCCCAGGCTGAAAGAAGAGTTTTACAGCCAGGTGTTTATAAATACGGACGTTAAATTTATATAAAACCGGTTATGAGATAAGTGGTGATGAAGACAAAAAAAATGCAACCATCTCGGTTTGGTTAATTGCTTGATTTCGAATGGCTGCCGATGCGATTAATATTTGAGAGTGGGGAAGGGGGAAATGCCCTTGGAACTCTCAATGTCCTTCTCAATCCCACCGTTTGTAATGCAAAGTGCAGTTGACACGAGTATCAAGAGAGAGCTGCTTGGAGAGGAAATATGTGAGCTTGAGAGGAGAGCGGGACAGGGCATTCACGCACGCACCATTCATAGGTGCACGAAATACACGTGTGAGAGCAAAGCGTGCGGTGTTTTAAAAACACATCTGTAGCAGATAGTATGGGCGAACGGGTTCACATCTGCACAAGAAGTGTACATTGTAACGCTTACCTATATGTATAGGAGCATCGTGCAGACCTGACTGCCGCAGAGTGGCAGATCACACACATACAGATACGGGGGGACGGGGGACGGGACGGGACGCCACAATATATTGTCCTTTCTGCTAGTAGGTCACATGCACAGCGTCTTTCTGAAGCCAGACAGACGGTGTAAATTTGAGGGCTGTATATAGAGACCTGCGTGCATATGTAAGTGGGCACCGATTGCCCAGTGAGGCGATCTCAATTTCTGCTCACAATGGCTGAATCCATGGGGTTCATTTCCAAGCAAACTTATTTAGGATCGGAATGTAAGGCTATACAGTAAACAAGCGAACTTACTTGGGAGTAAAATCACTTTTTAAGTCTAGGGGACTTGTTTCCAAGTGCAGCCTTTGGACCTACGGTTCACTGGGGTTATAAGGAAGATCAGACGTGCGGTGCCTATAAGCTGCAGATCCCTCAAGCATTTGGGTGGGCTCTAATGACTACTCTGGAGTAAGTAAGTGGAGGAGCATAGACTCGGTGTTCTCCTGGGTTGAGCGAAAATACATCCACGGCGGAGACGCCGGCAGAACTTCTGGGGTTCCAGATCGCGTGTAAACCTCTGCACACGAGGGCTGCCTGCACCTGGGGAGGGAAAAGGGAGAGGCTCCTTGTCTGGGCCGTGCCCCGCCTTCGCGTCTCCATAGTTACACTTCCGGCTCTCAGTGCGACGGGGCCACCGCGTGCAAAAAGAGAGGATCGCCATAGCTGTAGCTTCTGCTTCGGAGTAAAGGCTTGCAGCCAGATCTCCACTGTAGTCACTTGTTTACACTGAAATTCAAAATCCAGTTCCCCCAGTGCGATCCACAGTGGAGCTGAAGCGAGATGCTTGGATTTTCAATGCATCGGCACGATGATCCTAAACGATTATTTGTTGTTTTTTCCTGGGACGTGAACCCTTATTGATTTCATATGGAATGTAATGCCACAAATGAGTTCAGAATCGGGGTGAAAAGCTGCAGTCCTAAGTTGAAATCAGTGGGGGCGCATTTCCAAGGGCTGCGCTCAAAGTGGGGGATTAGTCTTAAAACCCCAATTACTGCGGCTTAACTGAGTCCTAGGCGAGGCAGGAGGTGAGCTCCCGTGAAGTCAATGAGATTGCCTTTGATCCGGGCATTGTCTGTCTAAGCAACAGGAAGTCCCATTAATTTATATGGAGTTTACTTCCCAGTAAGCATGCAAAGCCGGCGAGAAACGCCACATCTCCTCCAGTCCCGCTATAGCCAGAGGATTCTCCAAATATGAACATGCCGTAGCTGTGTTTGGTCCACGCGATTGCTTAACAGCAGATTGAACACAGCCCGGCCCCTTCCAAGCGGACAGCCATAGGATCGCACTGCGTGGCCACATGGCACTTCCAAGCAGAAGGTATCGAAGTCAGGGAAGGGAAATTAGGAAGCTTGGAGTGCCTGACTAACCTAAATACTTTTTAAAAAAAATCGATCTCAACTCGACCTTGGGCCTAATTACTCAGAAGCAATTAGTTTGTTTTAGCGCTTTGCGTTTTATAATGAAGATTTTTAACTGTTGTAAGCCGCCTTGAATTCCCGCTTGGGGAGAAAAAAGACGGGATGCAAATACATTAAACAATCATCACAATAACCCCTACTGAGTTCACGCGCGCAGGGCTGTTGTAGCCGGGTTAGTGGGTACTGCTAGGGCGAGAATGTCCCACTGCTGCTATGCTGTGTTCATTTTACCCGAGACAGACATGTCTACCTGGTGTAAACCCTCATCTAAAGACAGGAGGCCTGTTTCCGAAGCGAGGCTTATTCTCTTTCTGCAGTGGACCCAGTAAAGGTGCAGAAATCGCCGTGTGTGTGTGTGTGTGTGTGTGTGTGTGTGTGAGAGAGAGAGAGAGAGAGAGAGAGAGAGAGAGAGAGAGAGAGAGAGAGAGAGAGAGAGAGAGAGAGAGAGACCTTAGGCCACGCACATCCTCTGACAGGGTGCTGACAGCCCTGCCTGTGTTGTTTCCCTTTCTGCAGGTAAAAGTTTGGTTTCAGAACCGAAGGACAAAGTTCAAGCGGCAGAAGTTGGAAGAGGAAGGCTCGGACTCCCAACAAAAGAAAAAGGGGACTCATCATATTAACCGGTGGAGGATCGCCACCAAACAAGCCAGCCCGGAGGAGATCGACGTCACGTCGGACGATTAAATAATCTCCTACTTTTTTTAAAAAAAGAACACAATAATAGTAATAATAAGACGACGAAGCGGCGGCGGCAAAACTCCCGGCTGGCACTTAACAGACTTTCCCACGAACAACTCAAGTGTTAAAGGCTCGCGACAACCGCAGGAAAGTGAGTGGCGCGGCCAGGGCGAGGGACAGCAAACCGGCTGGATCCCACCAGGCGATTCTCGTTTTTCTGTTTTTTTCCCCCCCTTTCTGTTTTGTTTCTGTTTTAGAGAGGGGAAGTTTGAGGGGGGCGAGAGCCGGCCGGCCAGTTTAAGCCAGCCCAAAAGTCAGTCCATAAAGGGTAGGGGCCTTGGTTGGTCCTGCATTGGTACAATTTTGTTTTAAGCGCAAAAAAGAGAAGGGGGAGGGGAATCTGTCAATCAAAGCCAAACCACCAAGACGAGGTGATTGACCAATATTCCGTTTCTCGCCATTCGAACTCAAATCGCTCCAAATTTTTAAAGGGATCGCATACACGCGCAACCGTACCGGGACACACTGCAGTTGACGAGGGATTTTGTTCTTATTAATGATGATTCTGAGTGTCTCCAAGGCTTTTAGGAGAGAGGACCCCATACCCAGCCAAAATCGACACACCTGTTTCAGAGAAACTTGAACTGCATGCTTTCTTTTTTTAAAAATTAAAAACCTCGAGGGAGGGGAAAGGAGGAGGAGGGGGTTGGGCCTTTTTTTTTAATGGTCCCTAAAGTCAGACATGAACTGTGCTTTCCCCCCTCCCTTCCTCAGAGACAGGTTCTGTGTGCTTTTTAAATTTATTTTACGAGAAACTGTGCAGTCTGTAAACCTTTTTATGATAACTTCTGGCGTCAACGTGGTTGTGAAAACTCAATGAAGTAGCGGTAACAAATTCTAATTTTTTATTTTATTTTTTTAATTTTATTTTTGCTTCCCCCTCCCCCCAATGGATATAACCTTTGAGGAAGAAAAAAGGGGATGGGTTGTTGAGGGTGGAGGGGTGGGGAAGGGAACTTTTTGCTGCAAAAACAAACAATAATAAAAAGAGATTTAAAGAAACTAGTCCCCACATTCTAAAACTTCGATTCCTCCTTTTAATTCCCCTCCTCCTTGGGTGGGGGTTTGTACTCAAACTCTCGCATGACTTCAGAAGGAACAAGGGATCTTGCAGATCCCTCTGTAGAAATCATTTCGACCCAGGCCCGTTTTCATTGGGGACAAATTTCAAGCACTGATGTTGATGATCCAAGATTATAGAGCTACTAAAAATGACAAATGTTTCCTTAATGTCTTCTTTACCAGAATGTAAATATTTTTGTGTTTTTTGTGTTTAATTTGTTAGAATTCTAACACACTATATACTTCCAAGAAGTATCTCAATGTCAATATTTTGTCAATAAAGATTTATCAATATGGCCTAACAACTTTAAGCACAGTTTTTCCCTTCGGAAAGGTTAAGTCCCTGCCACTTCTCTCTTCTCTGCTGGCCCATAGAGCCGATGACCTTGATTTGATGCTAGCAACAGGCTAGATAACAGGGAAGCCCAGTATAGATCTCTTCATCCTGACCCTCAAAAGCATTCCTCCCCCAAACCATTCCCAGAGCAAACGGAGGAGTTTTTCTACAGTATGTCAGAACCGGCCCAACTAAATTTCTAAGTGTGCATCTAAAAATGTATTATGGATTTCACGGAAACGTCTCTCTGTGTGTGTGAATTCGTGTGCCATGCACGCGCAGGCACCAGAAAGTCAGAATTAGCTGCCTGCCCTGACTGTGCAGCGCCTACGACATGGCAACCTCGGGTTTGTTTGTGTTTATGTGTGTGTGAGAAAGTGCCCTGTGATTGTACTCCTATGAAATCACTATAGCCGGAAGTAATCTTTCCTGGAAATAAATGGGCTCTCCTTCGTGGGCGCGTTTGCATAGCTGCTGTTTTAGTTCCAAATACTCTCTAACTGGCTTGTTGATCGCTCTGCTGGCGAGTCCAGGTACCTATTAGTCGAGGACAGCTTTGTTAAATCGGAGGCTCCACTTGAATCAACGCGACTTTACTTCCGCATTAAGGGGGGTGGGCGGGTGAGTATAAAGCTCATTTGGTCATTTTTCTTCCTTTAAAACCTGGCATCGCGGTTCCGTTCCTTCATTTTAACCTCGCATCCAACACATGCAAGTCAACTCTTTTCAATTCCACCCGAACTTCCTGCAGCTTTACACTCACTTAACTTGAGAATGCGTCCCCGGTCTGACTCAGTGGGGCTTACTTACTGTTGAGTAGACCCGGATAGCATTGCGCCGCTTCTGGCATGCTTTTAGGATAAGCGTAGGACGACGCTTTAGAAGCAAGTCTAAAACGAGGCGTTCCACAGCTGTAGCAGGCTTGCCAAGTATTCCTTGGGAGCAGGAGAAGCTGGTTGGATTTTTATTTGTTTCATTATCGTATTAATGTTTATACTTTCCGAGAGAGCGAGGTGGGGGCATAGGAAGGGGAAGGGAGGTTTGCCAACTTGAAAAAGAAAAGGGTAAAAAGTTTCCCCTAATCTTTGAGGAAGCTAGCTGGCTTTCTGGGGGTGCCCCAGGTTGTTGGTTTTTTCCCCCTCCAAAAAAAAAATTTAATTCATGCTTCATTTGCTCCTTAGCCTGATAGGCTGCATTAATCAGTTTTCTTTCCATTGACAGCGCAAACCTCGTCTGCAGTGTTCCAGCTACAAAGACTTTTTTGTCGAAGTGCAAATCAGTTTAGGCAATTATCATACCAGGAATATGAAGGGGAAAGAGGAGCCATTGCCCAGTGGTCTCCTTTAATCTCTTAATCCGTGGATCCAGGGGGGCTAGTTGGACATAATTTAGGACAATCTGACTACCCTTTACACTGTGATAAGGCGAAGTTACAATGCGTCGCAGAAATACCAGCTTTGTTCAGCATCCTGCCTTGAAAGTTCAGATTAGGCATTCCGCGCACGTGCTTGTCCAGTATATGGCACTATGGAAATTCGGTTTAAAAGGTCCGGGTCGGGTTCTTTTCTTTTTTTTAGGCCTTTAAAAAACAATGATGATGATTAATCATAATAATTATAATGGCCGCTCTTTGTTTCTCCTTTCGATCCTAATGGGTGACTTTCCACCCAGAGAGCAGTGAGAACGTGAAGGTGCCCTGGGAGAAATTCCCTCTTCTGTCCCTTCAACCCCGCCGTTTCCCACTCCACATCTAGGAGCCAAACTCCTAAGGTAAACTTCTCTTCGCCTTTCTCTTTCCTTTCTCCTCCTCCTCCATCTCTCATTCTTTCCCCTCCCCCAGCCTTTCTCCTCCTCCTTCTCTCTCTGTCTCTCCCTTTTAAAACGCCTCTTCCAATAAAATCGGGCCACGGGAGTTTGATTTCTTTAGCACCTTAAAAAAAATTCCCTGCTATAAAATAAATTGTTTTGTTTTGATTGTTTTTTTTTAAAAAAAAACCCTCCACCCATTACCAATCTTCCTAGGCTTTAGTCCTCGAAATGGTTTCCTATCTTGATTTTATTTTTTATTTTTTATTGGAACAGCTTATTTTTGCCCCCTGCGAGATGCGGGAGCCTCTCGCTTCGGATAAATAAATAAATAAATTCCCCCTCTTTCTTCCCTTAAACCGCAAAAAAGGGGGGAGAGAGAGGAGATTGAAGGAAAGGGGAGAAGAAGAAAAAATATATATTAAGCGTCCTATGTAGCGTAACAGCAATAAAATCTTCAGAGAATGCTATTAGCTTTGGGGGGGGGGAGGGAAACCCCTAAAAGCTTTATTACAAACCAAGCTTTGAAAATAGGGGGGATTAGGAGTCTGAAAGAGTCCCACAATGGCTAGAAGAAAAGGTTTCATGCTAATGAGGTTAATGCCCTTTGTATCTGAGGACTCCACAACTTCATTACTCGCTATCTCAGGCTCCACCGAGCGGCTCAGAACACTGCAGCCCTCTCCAGCTTCCCCCTTCCCTGCCTAAAGAAGGATTTGATAGCAGCTCTGTTCAAACTAGATAATTATATCTTTTCAAGTCGGAATTAAGATAAAGAAAGTGAAGCAAAAGGCGGCTCGCCTTGATCCACTGCAAACAATTTGGGCGCACTTTTCTCTCTCCCTCCCTCTCCCTCTCCACCCCCCTCCGCCCCCGTTTCCATAAGAAGCAGGACGCTTGGAATTATTAAGTCCTCATTTGCTTTATTAATTCATCTCTTTTAAAGTGCGCCCGGATTACGCAGGCCGCGCTGCGGCTGCTGCGCCCGACGTTAGCGTCCGAAGGCGGGGAGGGGACCAACTTTGCGCCCCCTCCGCAAAAAAAGATGAGACCCGATGGGCCGGACCGGGGGGCAAAGCGAGGTCGGGGGCGTGACAGTGGCGGAGATGGAAAGCGGGGAGCGGAGGCTAGGGGAGGCGGTTCTGGGAGCTGGAGGAGGACCGCGACGGGGCTGACCGGGCGCTTTCCCAAAGTAGGTGCTGGAACGACTTCGGTCGCCTTCACTCCTGGTGTCTAGAAAATGCTTTTCTCCCTGGCTCTGCTCTCTCTTGCCCTCCCTCTTTTAGCCCGCTCCAATACTGTACTTGGTTGACTAATAAATCCTTTCAATAAGACTTACTCCCAAGGAAGCGCACCTGGCTTTTATTCCTCTCGGTGACACACACAGACCTACATAGGCCGAGCCAATGCCGTGCAAATAGGTTCCATTGATGTAAATGGGGGCTAAGTCCTCGTTGCTTTTACATACACCCAAACACTAACACTAACATACACCCACACACCAAAGCCCGATCCAGTTCCAGACAGTTTATACACCCCTTGAGCCAAATGGGGCTTCATTTACACTAAGCTCACCTCATAGGAGCCAACTGCTAGGGGCCTGGGGGATTCAGCCCCCACAATGAAATATTTGTGGCGCCTGGGCCCCCACAAAGTTGATGATCATTCCCATTCAAATAATGTTTGTGCACTGCGTCATGTGATCGATTATGCAGGGCCTGGCTTACCTGCCCCCCCCCAATATTTTATTCCAGTCGGCACCTCTGGCTCAGCTTGCTTTTTCCTCCTCTCTCCCACTCCACCCCTCCTCTATTTCCTTAGGTCTCCTTCCTGTCTCTTCCCACTGTTTTTCCTTTTTTAAAAAAAAGTTGAAATGAGTGCGCATGCGTGGTTATCTTCTGAATGGGATGGTGGTGCGTGCTTGTGATACTGTGAGGATAATTCTCGTCTTACTTCGGAGATCACCAAGCCACGGTCCCGAAATTGTGTTCTTAAAAACCTGTGTCTTGCGCCGCCGCCGGGTCCGCGCGCCCCCTTTTCAGTCTGCATGGCAGGTTCAGAGCAGGGCGCCCCGGTCTCAGCTGGAGGCCTTGGTTGCATTTGGGGGCGCGCCTTTGATCTGGTTCGGTTTAGTTCTGGGGCGCAAACCTGCACCAGCCATCTTCCGGCCCAGAAGAGGTTGCTCTTGGGACGTCAGGCCTAGACTCGGAGGTGGGGCGGGGTTCACCTAGAATTCCACCCCGCCACCTCCACCCGCGCTTCATAGGAAGTCTGGAGTGGTTTAAACAGGCTTTGGGGAGGGGTCAGCCAGGAATCAAACCTCAGTCTCAGAATACATGTCTAACTGGCGTGAAAAGGAGCCTGAGCAGGTTGTCACTCGAGTTAGACTTGTCTTTTGAGACTGAAGTTCTCCCCAAGTTCTGGCCTAGTATTCCCGGAGGTGGTAAACCTGTGCACCTTTCGACTAAATGCTCTTCCAGATAAAGCTAACGCTCCCTGCACATAGACAACTAGCATGTCAAGGAGAAAGCTAGATCAGACCTTCCGCTTCCTGGCTTGCTTCTCTTCGGGTTAATTCCAGTGGACTGACTTCTAGCAGGGCAAGCGAATACATATTTCTGCAGAAGTCACTCCCAGTGTGCAGGGCTTTTTATTATGCATGTTGAGGATTGCGGCTTGTATGTATAGGATTTTAGCCTAAGGATCGACGGGCGCATGGACAGAATTATGGAGCGTTTCCCACTTCGATTATTTTCCAACTCGTGTTGGATGTTAACTATACTGTATCTGCAGAAACAGAACAATGTATACAAAGGCGGGTTTTCTCCAGGGGTCTGTGCGCATGCGCAGACATTCACCAACTTCTGCACTGACCATCTCGGATACTGCCTTGATATTTTTCGGTCGTCTGGGTACACAGGCCTGGGTGTGATCTCACGGAGGCCACTCCCATCTTGCTTTTGCCGTTCTCGCTCTGATCCTAATCCCAGTGGCGCAAACATTTGCTTACCTGGGAGTAAGTCGCGTGGATCTGAGTATAGAAGTACCGTATAGAATCGTACAGTTAGAAGCGGGAATCTTTTCGCCCAACGTGGGACTCGAACTCACGACCCTGAGATTAAAAGTTTCCTGCTCTGACCGGGTCCCCTTGCTTGGCCTTGGCAGCGTTGAGCTTGGAGACGGTCCTGCGATATTGGAGCCCGGTTTTGTGGCAAAGAATGTGAATGTTTGTGAATATAATTTTTAAAAAATCAAAAAAATGAGCAGCAGAGGTTAGGATCGCGATCCCAGACTGATTCTGTTTCATTTCGGTATGCCTTGCTATGAGGTGAGCACGCCAGAGCGGGATGTGACCGGAAAACCGGATGTGCTTGGAAGTTCAGCTGCCTGCAGACCAACGCATACGCGGGTCTCTGGGAGTTACTTTACCCTAATGCAAATTAGGGTATTATTCCCTAGTACACATGCCTAGGCTCAGACGACTGGGATAGCTCTGTCGGTAGAGGAGGAGACTGACTCAGGGTCGCGAGTTCTGCATTGCAGGAGGGTGGACTAGATGAGCCTTGGATCCCTTCCAAAACCACAATTCTATGATGCTGTGATGACCCTGGAGTCTCTTCCAACGATTCCATGCCTGCACTTAATGGGTACACTCCCATGAACACGTGTTAAGGTGCCGCCGGTGTGAAAACGCCTTTGTTCCCTAGTCTATTGTGGTTTGGCCTCTGGAGAGCCCCTGATGATTTAGGCTTTACTCTGTCGGCCCCGGATTCGTTTGTGTGTGTGGGGGGTGGGGTGGGGGGTGGACTCCGGATTCTAAAGTGGGGCTTCTTTTCATTCTAGTCCCCCTGCTTTCTCGGAAGTAAACGAGATGTTTCGTAGCGTGTTCAGAGAGGCTGCACCGAGCGCTCAGTTCCTCTGAGCGCGCTGGCCGGTCACCTCTGGGTAATGAATGATCTTGCCCCCAGCCCCAAAGGCGAACCGCTTAGGCGTGAGGCTAGGAAATGAGACGGGAAGCTCGGCTCGCCTCTTCCCGCGCCCATCCCATTGATCCAGCCCCGCCGCTCTCCCCTCTTTCCCCTCCAGTGTTTCATAACTACTTAGAGCTCATCATATATCAATTGATTTACTTCTCCAAATAGCCCCCGCTGCGCCGTGGAAGTCGGAGTTTAGAGGACCTGGTGACCCCGAGCGGTAACCTCGCTCCTTGCCGGAGCTTGTCCTGCTAGCAGCTAGGACGCTCTCAGCCATTAAAGCGCAGCGTGGAGGGAAGAGAAGCAGCACTTGAAAGCGAAAGGTCTGATTAATCGGAGGCAATGGGCTTTTAATTGGCCTTTTGTGATTAGCGCTTGAGCCAGGGAAGCGAGATGTCAAACAGCACAGAGCGGATCCCAGGACCCCCTTCCAGCTTTGGCCAATATACTAATTCTCCCTTTTAGATTGGCTGGGACTCCAGAGCTTCTTAAACTCGCTATTAAGTCTCTCCCCGCCACCTGAGGAATGACGGCATGGTTCTTGAACATCCCTGGCGTTTACCTTCAGGCAAACGTGTAAAGGATCTGGGATGTCAGTCATTTGCTTATGCCCGACATCTTTGGCGTAAGTGGCTTGAGGACTGAAGTTTGACATCCTTCAGTCTGAAACAGGAAACTGAACAATGTGCAGTCCTCTTCTATGTACCTTTTACCCAGAGGTAAGTCTCCCTATGCTGGGCTTTCCAAGTGGACCATCTCTGCAAGCTCACTTTCCACGGAATGAAGTTCCACTGACATCAGTGGGGGCCTGCTTCCAAGTAAAAGATGTTCAAGGAAGGGATAAATGTTCCTAGAAGCTCGATCTGCAAATCACTTAAGCCGATTTCATAAACTGATTGTCACAGCGTGCGCTAATCAAAGGCGCTTGCGTCCTCCTGAGGCTTAAACCGGATTCGTACCGTGTTCGCT
Organism: Zootoca vivipara; assembly: GCF_963506605.1. Taxonomy (NCBI): domain Eukaryota; kingdom Metazoa; phylum Chordata; class Lepidosauria; order Squamata; family Lacertidae; genus Zootoca; species Zootoca vivipara. The sequence goes on from NC_083280.1 coordinate 52,619,870, forward strand.
GGTACGAATGTGGGCTTACAAGGACATAAGTGGGTTAGAAGGATCGGGCAAGCCCCCTTGAAATTAATGGGAGGAAAAGCTGTCGGACTTACTTTGATTTCTGTTGAATAAATCTACCTAGGATCGGAGCATACTTGACAACAAGTTCCCCTGAAAACGACGGGGGGAGGGAAGGAGGGTCCCACGTGCCTAGAATCCAATAAGTCTTCTGGGAAAGGAATAGGAACGAAATCAAGGAGCGGTGCGTGTAAATAGGTGGGTTTAGGGTCGCCATAGGCCCAGGACGCAACTCTTGGCTTACCTAGGTGCTGCCTGGCACCCTGGAAAATTCTAACCTGAAGTGCAGAGGGGAGAGTGTCAAAGAGGCGGCTGTCATTTGACGCCTCGCCTGAATTTAATACGCCGGCAGGTGCCTGGCTGACCCGTGAGCTCACAAAAGCCTTTTCTTTTCCAAATCAACACGGCTCGGACGAGTCTCTGGTCTGGGAGAAAGGCTCTCGCCACATCAGCACCTGACGCGCATTTGAGCATTGTCTGGGGAGAAATCCACGGACTTCTGCCCCCTTATTTGTGCATCGTTTGTTTGCGAAACAGAAGCCTTATTTGAGCGCTGGGATTGGGCTGTTCTTTAAAGTGCTTTAAAGGCATATTTTTAAAGGAAGGGTTAAAACAGTGTGGGAAAGGTAGGTCCTCATATTGACATTCTAACTGCAGGATTTTCTCTTCTAACCCGCAAGCAGGCGACCCCCTGAAACCAACGAGACTTCCCCATTAAAAGTCCAGGAATCTCCACTCATCCAGCTGTTTCTGTCACAGCAGCCAATCTTTCCATATATACCGGTAGATAGATAATTTCTTCATTGACACCTTCCCCTTCTATGGCTGTATGGTTACAATTAACATAATTTTCATTCATTCACTCACTCACTCTGGCCAGTCACTTTCACTCTGTTCTCATCCCACTCATGCACGCTCCAGCTTGATCAGAGACACGATTTCCCAGGCGTGGATTCCTCCTCCATCTTTGCCCTCCCCCCCATCCCTAGCGGTTGAAGGAGAATCCTCCTAACCAACTCCCCTATCGCTTGGACTGCTCCCTTTCGCCTCTTCCCCTCCACAACCTTTCTTTCGCGCTGGTGTTGATCAACATTCCGAGTGCAGAGGGGTCTTATCCTTGATGTCCACTGCAACCTATTTGTTGGAGCAGTTTCAGTCGCTGTCAGGATCCCCCGAAGGGGCTTCTTTTTTTGTTGAGGGGGTGACCCGCCCCAGCCCTTCCAGCCTTTCCTTCCCAGTCTGGGGAAAACTGGCTAATATTTATAGCTCAGCTCTCCATTGCACTTGGCTGGACCTGACGTCAAGAAAAAGGAAACACACACACACACACACACACACACACACACACACACACACACACTTGATCCGGCCTGCTTCTGAAACTGATCTTGAAATGAGAGAACAGACTCTACACAATTCCCATGGCCTTGACATAAGGTACAGCGATAAATATACACCACTAATGAGCAATTACCATATAATCACCTTCCAATTAGTTCGCATAATGATGAATTAAACATTCTAGCCGGCTGGATTAGGTTTCTTACTTTGTATATTATTTACGAAGGCTAGCTTCTGCCTAGCACCAAATATCAAATGAGATAGGGAATTTTCTGTTGGGGTTATTAGACATTCATATCATGTCCTCCTTTGGGGCTTTAAAGGGGAAAAAATGTTATTCGCTGGTTTGTTACCACTAGCCTAGCAGGAAATTCTACCGGAAAGGTACCGGCCACCCCGTCGCTCAGCTTCTCCCATCTCTAATTTAGGAGAGAAAGTGAGAGTCTTCCAGACGGTCAGGCTTAACCGTCCAGGAGCTTCTCATTTATGCTCCTTGGCTCTGAGAAAGAGAATTTTGCACATGGTCGGTGCGCTTTAAGGCTCAAACATCTTCCAGGTTTTCTCAGACCGGTCTGCCCGTCCCACCCTGAACTGTTATTTATTTCCTTGCAAAAAGCCTTAATCAACATCAAAGGCTGGAGGTACCAGGCGCCCCCTCCTCTTCGGAATGTTGTGCGTATGTTTCTTTTCTTCTCCTTTCCACCAGGACAATGAAAGATCAGCGAAGCTTCTTTGAAATGGGGAGGAGGACTAAAAGGAGCCTCTCAACGTCCGCCGGCCGCTGAGGGGCGCCTTAAGGGCCATCCTACGGCCCAAAAGGGCGAGGGGGGGGGTATGGGGTGTGGGACTTTGAGCAACTGCCGATCCACTAGCTTGCAAAGTTTTGGGGGAAAGTGGGGATTCCAGACTGGTTTCTCTCTCTCTTTGGGTCGTTTGTGAATGCCTTTCTTTTTCGGAGGTCTGCTTTCATCGTCGTAGATGCAGCGGAGCGAAAGAGAAAGGTTTTGGAAATTCAACTTGAAGTCGTGGTGGGAGAGAAGGGGAAGTGGCCGCGTCTTGCCTGTTTTTAGTTCTCCGGAGCAAAACTTGCCTACCCCACATTTTTAAGCCAGCAACATTTAATTCAGATCGATCGGTCATTAACACGGGGAGCTGGGAACGCAAAAAGAACCGCTCTAGGTTTTTTTGGGGACTGACCCACAGCAAATGCTTTGAGAGGCTGACCCAAGCTGCCACTTATGGGGCGTGTGAGCAGGCTTCCTCTGCTCATTCCCGGTGGAACCAATGGGCTCGATCCAGCCACGATGAAACAGGTCGGGATCCATTTGATTATACCTGGAGAGAGTAGTGGCGCAATCCTATAATGCTTCCTGAGAAGTTAAGCCACTCTGAGTTCAGTGGGGTTTATTCCCAGGTAAGTGAGCAGAGGATTGCAGCCGAAACTTGCGTTTCACCCCCCCCAATGGCTTTTCACTTAGACTGCATAGTGTCCCATGAAATTTTCTATCCGCAAAATATTTTTTGTAGGGTTCCTGGCCAGGACCGATGGAAATAAGGGAGGAGAAAAGAAATGTTTCGCTCCTAACTCTTGAATTTCCTGCCGTTTGTTGGTTTTTATGATGACCTTTAATGTGCTTTAAATTAGTCATTGGCCTGTAAATGGCCCGTGCCTCTCGCCCCACCCCTGAATGAAAGGTTTTCAATTCCTGGTTATCAAATGAGCGCAGGCACAGACCTGGCGCTCGAAAACCTCCTTCAGTCCCGATTCTCACATCCTGTCGACATCCCCACGTACACCTCAAACTTCCTAGCAAATCGGTGCATGCCTTAGCTCCTCAAACGACATGGTGGGGGGGGGGGGAAGGGGTTTTTCTAACTTACCACAACCTTGAATGCATTTACTCTGGAGTAGTTGCCCTTGACTCTAAGCCTGGTTTACTCTAGAGGAAATGTGCAAAGGATGGCAACAAGTTTAAAAGAAGGCTGAGTTTAAGGCGGCGAGGTTGCATTGAAGAAACTTATTTTTTAAAAGATTTCCATGCAGAGACACCGTAATCTGTTCTGATCTTAATTATGGAAGAAATATACAAATATTCAGGAGCAATTCGCACCAAAAGACAGGAAGAAGTTGCTGTGGAAAGTTCTGCCAAGCATACGGGGTGGGGAACGAGACCAGAATAAGGTCCCATATAACGGAGATAATTGCATAGGAGGAAGGAATGACGTTGAAAGGAAAACGGGGGAAAATCTTAACATTTTTTCTCCAACACGGTCCCCTCCCCTCTCACAACGTGTACTTTTGCTCTAAATAGTCTACCTCCCCCTAGTTCACGTGAATGCTGGGGAATGTAGAGATGAAATACTTTTTCTTTTATTTGGGGCATTTTAAAAAGAAGATGGTAGAGGAGGGGAAAGACCCCACCCAAAAACATCAGTAAGGTAATACCTTTATTAGGAAAAACGAAAGCTTTGCAATAGCAAGCAAGCTTTCCAGTTCTTCACTTTTGCTCAGTATAGATAATAAGAAAAAGGGGGGTGGGGTGGCGGAGGGGAGAAAAGAGAATATCCTAGCTATGATACTGCAGTCCAAAGACAGCAGTTGAGGGGGATCTGCAGGAGATCAGTCATAGTAAGTAACTGGTCCAAGTCCGGCAGCCTCGTCAAATACTGCAGCGGCAAGTTCGGTGGGTTTTAATGGGGCTTACACTCAAGTAAGCAGGCCTGATACTATAGAAGTGCCGCCCGCCGCCCACCTCCCTTAGATTCCTGTGTGTGGCCGTGGGAACGACGTTTCCGCGCGGAAATGTGCTCTGGAGACGAAGCCAAAGCGCACTTTATCGGAAGGAAACCCCGTGGAAATGAACTAAAGACGCAGAGCCGGATCCTAACCACGCTTCCATGGAAGTAGTGGTTCCACTTCACTCAACAGGACTTCCTCACGCGTGAGTCCTGGTGGCGGGTTTTCAGACTCGCTTTCAGGTAAAGATCCGGTTGCGCAGGAGGAGGTGGGTTTGGAGAGGTGAAGCCTCGTCGCGGAAGGGGAGAGTTGTCCGTGGGCCCGTTGCCTGCGCTTGCTTGGCTCACCAAGAGAAAGCGGCAGGCATTTCCAGACGGTCTTGGGAATCTGGATCTCATTCATCTAGCTCGCTCATTATTTGAACAAACTTTTTCCGGGGTGGGGGCTCTGTTTAGAAAGCAAAACCACAGGGCTTGACATTCTTCCTCGAGAATGAGGGAAAAGAGAGCGTTCTGCTTATTATTCTAGCATTTGATCGCAGTAGGTACTAGAGCCAGAGAAGACACAGCAGTCTCGAGGACTCCAAAGAGAGAGAGATTCCCAGATAAAACTCCCCGGCGAGTTCCATTCATAATCTCGCTAATCGCTGTTATTTTACTTGGCAGGTTGGTGTTCCTTACTCTTGCGGGCGAAATTCAACCCAAACCGTAAACCTCTCTCAGAAAGGTTGTTTTGGTCGTATCCGGTGGGAGGGAAAAACAAAACTCCGTTGGTTTTTTTTTTTTTAAAAAAAACCATTTAAGCTTTGGAATCCTGCTTTCTCTGCCCCCTCTTGCAGCCCCCTCTTATGCACGTTTACTTGGAAGTAAGTCCCCCTGAGTTTAGTGTGTTGTGCTTTTTTCTAAATTAAGTGCGCGCAGAAGAATGGTGTGTGGTGGTGGGGCGGAAGGAGAAGAAGTTAGATTTGTGGCTCCATTTTTATATATATATAAAAAAACCTGAACTCTCCACCCCTACCTCGCCCGCCAAGAGCCACAATATTTACCCTTGCTGATGAACATCGAGAGGCCCCAAACCAACTGCTGGTTCCAAGCGTCTGGAAGAAACACTCTGTTATAGTATGGGAAAAACAAAATCCGAAGATGGCCTGCCGAGAATGAAGTGCTGGAGGTATTAAAGTCGGTGGGATTCAAGTGAAGTGGGAGTCCACAACCAAATGTATAGTCCCATCCAATTGTATGTTTACTGACTCAGAAAGTTCACTGTGTTCAGTGTAGCACGAGGTTGCAGTCTCAGCCACAATTTCTTGGAAATAAGTCCCACTGAACACAATACTTTATTTCCAAGTACCGGTAAACACGCAGAGGATTAAGATTTTCCCAATCCTAAATTATAGTCCTACTGAACCTGCATCCCAACAGGCTTGCAAATTTAAAAAAATTAAAAATATTCTTGTTTTTACTCGATGGATTTCAGTGAGGGTTAATTCTATGGAAGCCTAAGCAGACTTACTTGTGAGTAAGCCACATAAATCTACTGAATTTAGTGGGAGTTGTTAATAAAGTTAAGATTGTGCCTTAAGGGTGTTCAGAATGACAACTTGAACGCAGCAGTTGACCTCTGTGAGACTCACACCCTGGGGTTTCCGAGCACAATTCAAAGTGTTGGTGCTGACCTTGAAAGGCCTAAATGGCCTTGGCGCAGTATACCTGAAGGAACGTCTCCAACTCCATTGTTCTGCCCGGACACTGAGGGACACTGAAGTCCAGCACCGAGGGCCTTCTGGTGGTTCCCTCACTGTGAGAAGCAGTGGCGCCCGCCCTGTGAAACACCCTCCCACGAGATGTCAAAGAGATAAACAACTACCTGACATTTAGAAGACATCTGAAGGCAGCCCTGTTTAGGGAAGTTTTTAATGTGTGACATTTTAATGTATTTTAAATCTTTGTTGGAAGCCGCCCAGAGTGGCTGGGGAAACCCAGTCAGATGGGCGGGGTACAAATAATAAATTATTACTATTTTATAGAATTGCCTTCTTGGTCTGTTAAGCACATTTACAAGCTTCTCCTGGGGTTGCATTGGAGTAGAAATGCATAGGATTGCACTGTAGTGTTAAAGTCTCTGGCTCACATCATTGGGAGTCTCAAAATGATGGTTTTCTGTTGATTGTGGGTTGCAAATGGTTCACCTCCTTCAATTTTAGGGAAGTGGGCTGGACTTAACAACTGCAGATTAGATAGCCTGTTGCCCACAAAACGGCTGCAGTTTAAATGTGGATGGAGCTGACCTGTGCCTGAAGTGCCTGGGAGCAACATCAGGCAGGAGAGGGTGTGCAGTACCAAGCAAGAGGCATGCTCCTATCCAGTTCCATACATAGAGGTTGTCTTGGGACATACCCAGAAGACCTTTGTATTATGAGGACTTAGGAGTGATGCTAGACAACTTCCCCATTGGATGCAGTCAGCCCAGGCCTGGAATTGGCACTTGCCTGTAGTTAGACCATTGCAGTATCATAGATTAGAGCTCTGTAAGAATTAACCACAGTTTACGGGAATCGGCGCTTACTACAGAAAGCTGCCTGACTGATGGAGTGGGAGATATGAGGCCATGCATCTCCACCTGAGACGTATGTCACTGACTCAGCACTATGTAAAGTAGCATGGGGACATCACAACTCTTTGTAGTCGGCCTCTTGCCAGATGTAAACATTGACAGGTCATGGGGATGTGACCCCAAACAGAGATGATCGTGCCATCAGCATTTCCAAATAGTATATAAGGTTGAAGCCTTCCTAGGGCCACTGGGAGTCTCAATGCAGACTTTGCTATCAACACTGGGTGCTGCACCAACTGCCTGTGAGGCATTTGACTCATTGTCTTCCCCCAAAGGGAAGGGATTCTTCACCAGCAGAGGAGACCATAAGATGATCTGTCAGTTTTCTCTTGCTTCGCTCTCTACTCTCCTCATCTTGTAAATAAAAGATGTTAAGGAGAAACATTGGTGGTCTTCATTGACTATTTGAGTCCTAAAGAACTGCTGCCTTTGACAAACAGGTAGCAGCAGAACACAGGCATGTGAGGGGAGGGAGGAAGAGACTGAGTCACCCCACCACTTCTTGGTGATTGGTCCCTGCTCCTTTGATTTGGAAATGTTTTGGGTGGGTGGGTAGGTAGGTAGGGGTTGGGGCTCTCCCAGTCCTTCCTCTCCCTCCAAATTCCTCTCCTACATGGATCCTAATGACCACAGGGGCATTTTGAGTATAGCTTGGCTATTTTAGGAAGCACCTCCTTTAAGTCAAGGGAACAACAACATTCAATACTGCTGACCTTCTGATTGGGAAAATATATGGTCCATTCCTTGATTTATTAGAAGAAGTGAGCATTTTTTGACACTCTAGTGATGGTAGAGAGGATTGTGTCCTCCTTTGGACTATCACACATAAAACTGAAGAATGGAAAAAAAACTGTCTTCAGTTTTATGGGAAAATCCAAAAGTTGTTCAGAGTAGGATACTGAAAAGACAAATGTATGCACATCATACATTTAAATCACATACCACTCCCAAGAATCATGGGAACTGTAGTTTACCCATCCCAGCACCCAGTTTCCTCAGTTCTTTGGGGGTGCTATTGGAGGTGGATGAAGAAAAATAGGGGAGAACTTGGGCCTCTCACCTGTATGATCAGTTAGTCCACAACCATTTCCGCTTGCTGATTCCCAGCTACCACTCCAAGAGGCAGCTAGGACTGCTGAAGTCTTCAATCCAATCCACACATTCAAAAAATGCTGTTACTCAAAATCCATTGAAATCCACCATGAATCCCTCATAATCTGGAGCACATGGTTTGTGGGAGAAGGTGGTTAAAAAGCAACAGCTGTGTAGGTGCTGGTGAGCAATACTCACTTGTATTCAGCTGACCTAGATTGTAAACGTGCCCAATGCAGATAGTATTACCTGTGTTCTGTACAAAGCTGGCATTCTATACACTGTAATTACCATTTCTAGAAAACTGCCACTGCTACTACTAAGTTAACACTGGAGTAATTTCTGCTGGGCTAGGATTACGATCCAGGTGGAAATGAATGACTCCAATGAAGATGTAGCAGAAATTATCTTCTTGCAGGGCTTTGTTTGTGCTTGGGCTTTGCAAAGCAGAGGCAAACTTGGGAGACTTCTAGGACAATGGCTACCCATTTGGTCAATGGCTTAGCTATATGGATCATAAGTGACAAGCTCAGTGGTGATCAAAGCTTGTTTGGAAGTCTCTCTCTCTCTCTTTCTGCTTAGGATCTTCAGGGTCACCTTGCTCAAAGGCATCAACAAACTCCCAACCACAGAACCTGACCTTAGAAGTTCCAAATCATCATTGACCTTCTTTCACTTAGCTAACTTTGCCTAACCGATTCAGACACCCTTTTTACCTGGGAGTAAGCCCCGTTTAGTTCAATAGGACTTTGTTAGAATGACTCTGTTAGTCTTCAAGGTTATATGTTGGTCCTATTGAGAGGAATGTGACTGGTGGAACTGGAATAAGCCATTTTATTTATTTATGTTTTAAAATATATTTTCAGTTTTTCCACTTTAAAGCATTCAACAATGAATATAAATATACACAAATCAAATATTTTCTGCAACTTCCCTCCCTCCCTTTCAATGGTTTCTTATTTTTCTATAATTTTCTTACTGCATATCCAAATTTATTCTTTTTACAAATTTATCAAGTATAATTCCTTTAAATTTCTTACTGTTTGTGTTTATATCAATCCTGCCAATGTTTTTAATTGTTTACAATTTGTTTTCATATCTTCAATAAATTTTCCCCATTCTGTTACAAAAAGTCTATCATCTTGTTCTCTTAATCCTCTGGTAAGTCTCCCCATCTCTGTGTATTCCATCGGTTTTTATTGCCTATTGTCTCTATTTGGGGCAGTTCCGGGTATATATCATTTGGGCAGTTGTGGTTGCATATATAAATAGTTTTTTCTGGTCTTTCAGCACCTGTTCTCTGAGTATACCTAGAAGAAAAGCTTCTGGCTTTGTTTTTTTAAACAAAGGTTATTTTCAACATTTTTTTCAATTAATTATGGATCGTTTCCCAGGAAGCTTTTGCAATCTTACAGGACCAGCACATATGAAAAAGGTATCTTCTTTCCCTTTACATTTCCAACAAATATTGGATTGAGACATACATTTTAGCCAGCTTACTTGGCGTTAAGTACCATCTATATCTCATCTACATATAATTGTCTTTTAATGCATAGCACGCTGTAGATTTTTAATCTCCATTCCAGAGTCTTTCCCATGCTGTCATATCAATATTATGACCTATATCCATTGCACAATGTATCATTGATGATGTGGCCATTTAATCCTTTGTTTGCCAGTCTAATAATAATTTATACATTTTAGACATTACCTTTTATTCTTTAGCAGGTCTTTTTCTAATTGAGAGGTATGAGTTGTAAAACCATTTTTCTTATCAATCTTGAATATCTCATTTAGTTGGCGATATTGCAGCCAACTTGTTAATATTCCACTTATTTCTTGCAAACTTCTTTAGTTTAACCTCCCCTTCCACCCCTATTAACAACTTCCTGTATGTTACCCAGTCCCTTTCCATGCTCGTTCCCCCCTACCGCTATTGCTTCTACTGGTGAGAGCCATGGAACAAGCCATCTTAAAGCAACTCAATCAAGCCATCAGCTGCCTCTACAGTGATATCCTATGCATGCAGGCTCAGAAGTAAGTCCCACTGAATTCAAGTGGTATGCTTTCAATATACTTTTTAGGCCTGTGGCCTTAACTTTCCTTTCTGTTGCTGAGTTAGCTTCCCTTTAAAATCAGGGTCCTAAACTAGAGAGACTTGTGGGAAAAAGAGAAGTTTGCACAATAACGCACCTGCCGAAATCCCCTCTTCTGCACACCTGTATTAAAGATGCAGGCACACGGTCTCCTTTCCCCTCTAGCCACTGTCTCTTAAGGATGTGTATTCAGGAGTAAATCATTTTTGAGTGTAATGACTTGTAGGTGTGTTGAGGATTGCAGCTGTAGGTTCTTCCGAATTAGGGATGTGTAACTATGCCAGTTTTGGTTTCTCTCAGTTTGTAATTTTCCCACTTTCTACACTTCTACATCAAAATTGCAATGAAACAAAATATTATGAAAGCTCATCATTATTTTAGTGCAAATTTCTCCTAATATGAACATTTTGGCATGCAGGTTTCCCCCCACAGACACATTTGTTTTGCAAAGCTTCCCCCCCCCCCAATATAATGTATTTTTTTGATACACTTCACTCATATATGTGTTAAGTCCACATTTTACTTCAGTTATACGCAATTTTGTACACATTACTTGGTTGGAGAGCTGCATTGCAAAATTCAGAGATGTGTGAATTTCAAAGGACAGCTGTAGTTTGGTTTGCATCTTGTTTTGGAAAGGGTGTACAGTGGTGCCTCGCTTAACGAATGCCCTGCTTAACGAAATTTCCGCTTAACGAAAGGATTTTTCGTGCGGAGGTTGCCTCGCTAGTCGAATTCGTTTTATGAAAAATTCGTCTAGCGAATCACGGTTTCCCATAGGAATGCATTGAAATTCAATTAATGCGTTCCTATGGGCAAAAAAAATTTCAATTTTTTTCCCAATGCATTCCTATGGGATTCGCTAGACGAATTTTTTGTTATAAGAAAAGACCCGTGGAACAAATTAAATTCGTCTAGCGAGGCACCACTGTATTAGGTAAATTTGCCTTTAAACATGAACTGAATCAAATCTCTTCCTCATCCCTACCTTGAATTGGCAATCCCATCCCTAATTCTGGCTAATCAGAATTTCAAACCAATGGAATGATGTTGGAAAGCGAGGGGGTCCATTGTGGTGGTGGTGGGCTGCAGGACCAAGACAGCATATACAGTTTATTTTCTCCAAAATGACACTTGCATGTCTCCCAAGTGATGTTCTGTTGATCACCTTTAGAGGCAATGGAATTATTGGAGGGTGGGAAATAGCTATTTTCCTATGCAGTTTTTCATGAAAAATGCTGCACCTCCCACAAAGCAAAACCAAGGCAAATCTAAGAGGTGGCCACATTTATTGCACAGGAGCCCAAGAAATGCCAGAGCAAAGAAAGGCAGCATTATAGAAGTGTTGGGTGGCTATTTGGACAGAGCGCCAGAAAACTATGCTGTGCATATGTGCTTGTACATGTCTGTGTCAATGCCTGTGTGTCTGTCTACTGAAGCTTCTTTTCTTTCCTCCCCCCCCCCTTACAGCCATTTCTGCTCCAGTTTGGTAAATGACTGTAATTATATGTTTCTATGGAGGGGAACCCCCCCCCCAACAACACAAAAAGCGGCGTCAAATAATTTAAAGCAGTTCAAGTGGAAGGTCTGTCAATTCTTTAAGTAAATGATCCTGTGTTTATTCAGATGTTTCTCCCCATAATTGTTGTCTGGAGGGAAAAGCCCACAGTCTAAACCCTAGTCAGTCTCCGAGGCTTAGGAGGAGACGTTGATTTGGGACTGATTTATTGAAACAGGGTGAAGATGAGGGAGGGGAGGTGTCTTTCATTTCAGCTGGGCTTTGGCAATACATGGGGCCTTTGCCAAAATAAGAGGTGGGGCGGGGAGAAAGGAGGAGAGCAGCTCTGCAGCTCCCTAGAACCAGCTCCAAATGGACTGCCACTGATTCATTGTTTGAACAGGTTGAAAGTCTGATAATGAGGTTTTGATGAATCCTGAACAAATAGTCTTCCTTCAAACCTGATTATACTATGCAGAGAAAAGGGATGGTGCGGGGAAGGAATGGAGAAGGGAAAAGGCATGGGACTCAGTAGGAGGAGGCTACTGCAGAACTGTTGAGCCCTTGCACCCGAACAACAGCAACATATGGCTGTGAGCATAACATGTATGTAGCTCCCACGCACCTGTTCATCAAGCAGGAGTTTTATTGGATTGTTATCACCTGGCATGTGAAGGAGGACAAATGCAGGTTGGATGACGATGTCATCTCCTTGCCCTCTGTCGCTAACAACTGGAACTTGGAACCTAGCAGAATTGATCAGAAGTCGGTTTCAGAGCATACAAGGGAGGGGGACGGTATTTTTTTTGCTCAACACACAAATCCCTTCTGCCATTTTATGCCACAGGATGTGGAGACAGTCACTAGCTTATGTGACTTGAAAAGGGCATTGGAACATTTGAGGGATGCTACTTGCTATATTGGATCAATGGATCCTCTTGGTGAAGCTCCCACCTGACAGGGCAGGGCTTTTAGTGGCCTGTGTTGCACCGATCAATGGCAATGTATCTGGCAACTCTTCACAACCAAGAACCGACTGTTTGTTAGTCTGCGTTGCCAGCATGCGGTAGCCAGCTTGTTAACTTGAACAGAAATTCTGCTTGTGTGTTGGGAAGCCACACCCCTCCTGATCAGTCAACTCCATTTATCAAGCTTTAAACTTGGAGCTGTACAGGAGCTCGAGTTGAGGCAACCTCTGCACTTTTCTGCTGTGTTACTCTCCAGGAGTGTGCAGTCTGTGCCCCTCCCCCCGTTTCTGGATCACTGCCTTATCTTATATGACCCACAACATACCCTCCCACTGCTTAGCCCAAGCAGCAGAAAGAAGGCAGGGAAGGGCTCCAGATAATGTTATTGTTATTGTTAGTTATCCCACTATTTCTCCGAAGGCACCTTTTCCCTGCAGTCCAGCCCCACTCAGTTATGATCAGCTGTTCCCAAGTCAGCTGAGCAACACAAGATGGGTTGCAGGGAGAGGAAAAATTCCTACTGGAGCTTAACAACAACATTGGGTCAATCAGTAGGGGGGAAAGGGCTATGAGCGAAAGAGTGTGAAGAGACGAGATAAGACGAGAGTTCCTTTGGAGTAAGGGTGGGATGTAGATTTAATAAATAATAACAAACATGCCCAGTGATGTAAAAACAAGAGCATATTACTCTTTCATTTGCTATATGGGTGGCTTGCTTTGAGAAATGCTCTCATGGTCATTGCTTTTATATCTTCTCTCCAAGGGTCTTTCTTTCTTTCTTTCTTTCTTTCTTTCTTTCTTTCTTTCTTTCTTTCTTTCTTTCTCTCTCTCTCTCTCTCTCTCTCTCTCTCTCTCTCTCTCTCTCTCTCTCTCTCTCTCTCTCTCTCTCTCTCTCTCTCTCTCCTTCTCAGCAGGCTTCTTTGAATTAAAGGCCAAATTCATGAACAAATTGCACATATGGGTTTCATTGTTTCCATACTTGCTGCATGCAGTTGTATAACTGTATTGTGCTCATTAGGATAGAAAGGGAGGTGTTAGAACAATTCCGAGAAGAACATCTCGGGATTTCCTCCCAGGAATATGAATGAGAAATCACCACCTTCAATAAACAGAAAAGGCGAGAGATGTACAGAAATCAGAGCCTTATTTGCAATAGCAAATTATCAGGCATCTTTAGAAGAAGGCTTGAAAGTGAGGGTGATCAAGGCAGCAAGATGCACTAACACTAAGGTATGAGTAATGGGTCTACCACTGTGGTGGACTATATCACTTGTTTTCTCTTCTTGACCTCTCACTTTTTCATTTTTTCAGTCTTGAGGAACAGGTGTGTCTCTCCAAAGAAGGCACCTGTGCCTGTTAAAAAAGTGACATGCAAACTTTTATTTTCTGAAGTCTTATGAAGCTGCCACCTTGGTCTGGGACTGCACAGTGCTTGGGTGGGATACCTCCTGGGAACCTTGGATTCCGCAATGGAAGAAATGAGAGATATAAATGCAAGAAAATAAAATTTGATGAAAATCAACTTAATTTCAATTTTTTGGTGCTTGATTAGCTGAGGGAGTGCAGACTCGCAACATTTCATCATATTTCATTCTGGTCCTGCTATGTATGGTGCAAATTGCATGGGGCACCAAAGTCCTGTGCCATAGCAGTCTTGTTCCATCTCAGACCCCTTCTGCATCCAGAGCCTTCACTGGGCATTGACCACATTTCCATACCCCATGTTAGCCTTCAGGACTGGACAGAAACTTGTTTCCCTAGAAATGAAAGCAACGATTCTCAAAAGAAATTGTCCTTCCTTTCCCACTTTCTGCCATTCTATAGCATATGGATAGGGAACATGTGACGCTCCAGATGTTGTACTACAAACGCATCTTCTCTGCCCATTGGCCATGTTGTCTAGGACTGATGGCAGATGGAATCTAACAACCTCTGTAGGGCCAAAGGTTTCCCATCCCTGCTACAGAGTGACAATGGAATTATAAACTACACAGAGATCTTGTTGAAAAAGCAGAGGTGCAGATTAAAGAACGTGGGGTAGGCAATGAAAGGGATATCTAATGAGCTGCATTTAGAAGTTCTGTCCTCCTGACTCATTGGTTTCTGAGCCTTGAGCAGTTGTTTCCTGAAGGCATTCAGTCTTTTCTCAGCAGCCTGGAAGGCTAGAAACTTGCAATGAAATAATTAAAAGGTACAGGAAGGTTCTTAGGCTTCCGAGTGATTTACACTCCACTGCTGTGTTCTGTACCATGTGGCTCAGTAGGCTTCTAAATGTACACCACTGCATAAATTTCAAATGCTGACAAATCCATCCTTCCATCTACTTTATGTAGGCTTGAGCTCCACCCAGTTGAAATCAATGGTATGAGATCTTATAAGGATAATAATAATAATAATAATAATAATAATAATAATAATAATAATTTATTCTTTATACCCCGCCCATCTGGCTGAGTCTCCCTAGCCACTCTGGGTGGCTCCCAATTGAATATTAAAACAATACAGCATATAAGGATATCTTTGTTGTAGAGCACTGATACACAGTTGGAAAGAGAGTTTTAGTTCTATTATAACTTTGGACCTGGAGTCTTAATAGGAGAAGGTGGGAAACACATGTACTGTACTTGGTCTCTCTACTTTTTGTTCACCTATAAGCATCAGCCTGGTTAGTCCCCATCCCTTCTCCTTGTTTAAATTCTTGTGTCTGATTATGATTCTGACTCCAGAATTTGGACATCAGTTATCACCTGCTTTCCTTGCTCATTGGTGCTCACACCTGGCATGATCCTGCTTGGATTTAGGGACAATTCACATAATTGTGGCATGATGGTGGTCAGATGATTGACCTACAATTATCTTGACATTTTTGGTGTAAAGATCACGCTTATTTCTTTTTTAAAGAGATGGGTGACCCCATGACAATTAGAAGAAGGCACAATTTACAAGCCTTAGTGAACGAAAGCTCAGGTGAAAGTTTTCCTAAGTTTCCCCCCTTCATATTTAAGTTTCTACTTGACTCTTGTTCTCCAACAGAGGTACTCAAAGTAGCTTGCGGAATCCAGCACTGATAAAAATAAAAATAATCCTCATCATAAAAATAAGAAAATACTAAAGTGAAAGCGGCCTAAAAAGAACACCCAAACTTTCAAACCATGGTCAAGTCATTAGTGCATGTGTGTTAACTGGGGACACCTTGGCAACATGGTGTGCTTAATGCATTGCTCCTTTTCTGCCAGGTGTATCCTGAGGCCACATGTCTCTTGTTTACAAACTGATGGCATTACAAACTGGAACTTCAGGCAGAGACAGTAGCTGTGAGGGAAGAGGCACCAGAAGCAGTGTCAAATACATCTGCTGCTCCATCATAACCGCTGCCTTGGATAGATTGACATATCTGGTTCCTCTGAATTGGGCGTTTTTGGTTTGGATCCAAACTTTTAAATAATTGATTTAGGAAAGAGTAACAAAAGGGTTAAAGTAACACCATTCAAAGCAGGTGCCAGTGGCAGACACTGTCATTTCTTTGAGCGACCAACCAGTCAAGTATGTACACAACATCTGAGCATCTTCCTTGATGGTGGATGATAATGCCACCTGATGACAGCTGCTTGGTCGTGTCAGCTGTGCAGACACAAAGAAAGTCCTTTATTGGTAATGAATTTTGTTTTTAATTATGAACATATTATCATTTTGAGACCTGTTGGAATCGGACCTTGTTTTACATATGAGAATTTAGAAAGAGGCTTGATTTGTATTGCAGAACAGGTAATTTACATGTCTTCGCAGCATCACCACCATTTCCCAATGTGCCGCTGATGGTTGTCTAGAGGAGCTGGCTCAGTCCCTTTTAGAAAACTTTTGACTTGTGGGCTGAGCCCAACAGGTACTCAGCAGCATTCTTGACACCTGTGGGAATCAGGTAGAGTTATTCCTTTTGCTTTGTCATCACCATGTCAATGTGATTGTGTGAATTGTCCCTTCTGGATGGGCCTGGACCTACATGAGCTTTCAGTGTCTCTAGGAGCTATTAATAGCCCGCCACCATAAGTATTGCCATAATCTTTTGGTAAGTCACCTCAGAACCCCTGAAACAGCAAAGCAGTGTATTAAGCAAATCGAAATGTTTGATACAGTTGTACCTTGGAAGTTGAACAGAATCCGTTCCGGAAGTCTGTTCAACTTCCAAAACATTCCAAAACCAAATCACGGCTTCTGATTGGCTGCAGGAAGCTCCTGCAACCAACCAGATGCCGTGGATGCCCCGTCAGACGTTCGGGTTCCAAAAGAACATGAACTTGAACAATCCCTTCTGGGTTTGCGGCGCTCAGGAGCCAAAATGTCTGAGTTCCAAGGTGTTTGGGATCCAAGGTACAACTGTATATAGATTTGTGGGAAGAATGGTTCAGTTTGCTAGGGTACTCAGTTTAATTAACATACATTTTTTTGTGTGGGGAAGGGCAATTCCCCCCCCCCACTGCTTTTATCCTTAAAGCCACGTGTTGTGAGGAAGTTGTGCAATTCCCTTCAACTATTCATTTGGAAATATGTTGGTTGACTTCCACCACCTCTAGGTTATCAACGTTATGATGCTTGAGTCTTGCATCCAGCCTTCAGAAACACTACAAAGAAATTGAAGATGAATTCAAACAGTGGATAATCAAGAATAGTACCCCTCCATGTGATAATTCTTGAGTGGGTTCTGCAAGCAACGATTCCAGGACAGCCAGTAAGGTGCAGAGAATTACAACCTCTAATGCAGATCAGCATTGCAAATGTGCAGATGTTTGGGGGTCGAGTTACACAACAGGGCAGTGCAGATGAACAACACAACACACACTGTGCGATCCCTGCGATTGCTGCCAGATAGAATGCTCGGCATTGATCACAATGCTGGCTCCTTTGTGCATCTAAATTACACCAACACAAACTCCCCACAAGTTAATGTGTAACTCACACTGCTTTACATATCACCTATGCATCTGACCTTTTTGTCGGTTATGTATCTGAATTAAAAGCCCTCTACCAGCTAAGCATTCAGGAGAGAATGAGATTCTGAAAATGGAGAGCCTGGAACTGTTTTTGCTCCTAATGGAAAGGTTATAGGGCCCAGGGCAACAATAGGGGTTTGCAAGGGATTGTGTTCCTCTTGAACAAGAATGGACTGCAGTCTGCCTCCAAGCGAGTCTGTCAGCAATTCAATGTGCTGTGTGTAGTACTGGATCACAATACTCTTTAAACCATATTTCTAGCATTCCTGAATTCCTCTGGGTTTCTCAGAAACTTCTCAGGGATTCTGTTTTACTGAACTAGCATGACAGGAACATGCATAAGATTCCTTTAGCAATAGAAAGGCATGCTATAAATAGTTCCAGCCATTGTGGCGCAGTGATTAGGCTGTCAGGACATGGAAGACCAGGGTTCGAATCCTCACTCAAGCATGAGGCTCACTGGGTGACCTGGGCCAGTCACAGACTCTCAGCCTAACCTACCTCAAAAGGTTGTTGTGAGTGGAGAGAGTGAGAATCTTGTACATCAATCACCATGAGCTCCTTGGAGGAAAGGTGGGATATAAACGAAACAGCAATGACATCATCACTGACATTAGAATCCAGCGCTGCATGAGGAAACTTCTGCTCATGCAATGGGACTTCATAATCTTTCCCACTGTTGGAGAAACCCTATGGAGCACACTTTGGGGGTTCTTGGGGGCTGCAGGAGTGACAAGAGGTAGATGAAGTCCTGTTCCACAAGAAGAAGACCTCTAGTGCAACACTGATGTTCACTAGGGCCATGCAACTATTCTGGCTGAATTCCAGATCCCGAACTGAGTCAGGCTGATATTGGGGTGACAAAAATGCAGCCAGGGTGGGTTAAGGCAACCCCAGATGACCCCAGGAAGGATCGGGTCCCCCTAGAATGGTTGGTTGGCAAGGAGGGTGGTGATGAAGGAGACATAGGTAGCTTGCCTGAACTGTCTTCCCTCCTACCAAGCATATGTTTAATTAGGGTTTAAAACTGTAATTAAGTGTGCATGGGTGGGGGGAGAGGAGGAGATGCAGGCAAACTGCCTACATCTTTTCTACCCCCCCTCCCCTTGACAGCATGTTTAATCACAGTTTTAAACCCCAATTAAACACTGTGTAGGGACGCAGGTGGCGCTGTGGTCTAAACCACAGAGCCTAGGGCTTGCCAACCAGAAGGTTGGCGGTTTGAATCCCCGCGACGGGGTGAGCTCCCATTGCTTGGTCCCTGCTCCTACCCACCTAGCAGTTCGAAAGCACATCAATGTGCAAGTAGATAAATAGGTGGGAAGGTAAACGGCGTTTCTGTGCGCTGCTCTGGTTTGCCAGAAGCAGCTTAGTCATGCTGGCCACATGACCTGGAAGCTGTCTGCGGACAAACACCAGCTCTCTCGGCCTAACGGCCAGGGGTACCTTTACCTTTAAACACTGTGTAAAGTTCTATGATTTGATTTGGGGTCCAGGTGTGGGGCAGGTGGCCCCCGGATCATTCCAGGCTTGTTTGGGGACACCCCAAAGTACTGATTAAGCCCTGAGTCAGATGGGGGTGGCGACACACACAGCCCCAGTAGCTAGCCTTATTTTACTGAGATCACTTATTCCCTACCCCAGTGTTTTTCAACCAGTGTGCCTCCAGATGTTTTGGGACTACAACTCCCATCATTCCTGACCACTGGTCTTGCTAGCTAGGGATGATGGGAGTTGTAGTCACAAAACATCTGGAGGCACACTGGTTGAGAAACACCGCCCTACCCTACTATGGCCATAGTAATCTTTTCTGCGCCTTTCTCACGCTAGTATTGTATTATCATTCATTCTAGATTTTCAAATTTTAGTTATGAAGCAGACATAGAGCTGGCTGTGGAGGGAGAAAGTAACAGAAGGATAAGGGAGAAAGGCAGATCCATAATTTCATGTTTCCATTGTGCCTTGGTTGTCTATTTTTTCCTCCGGTTTCATTATCCTAAGAACATTGTTCTTGTTTGTTTGAAGTCACACCCAAATTGTAGGGATCGGCTCAAAGTATTTTATTTTGCTCTGCTATGAAATGCATAAACATTATATTAATAGGGCCCAGAAGGCAAAGAATGGCAGACTTGTGTCTGAGAAGAACACGTTTATTCCAATATGAAGCCCAGATTAAAATTTCTTCATATGCTCATGTGAAAAATATTTTTAAAAAACCTTGTCAAAACATTGAGTCATCATCTTTATGATGTTGTTGTTTATGGCTGTGTGGAATATAGAGCCAGCTTTTCCTACTGTGGAATCCAGCCAGATTTAAGAGCAATTGCCTCCAAGATTTTCTGCTAGGAAAACTCTACCCCCAAGTGCCTCTGACTGACATACAAATTTACAAAACAAAAGCCTTGGCTTTCCAACGGGGATGCAAATCAGATTTTCTAAATTAAACACCTTGGGCTTTGAGATATGGACTTTTATATACTGATTTTTTGGAATATAGCAGCCATTAACTTTCCTCTGAGAGCTGACTGGGACTGCAATCCTATACTAACTTTCCTAGGAGTAAGTCCTACTCAACTTGACAGGGCTTACTTCTGAGTAGTCATGAACAGAACTGCGTGGTAAGACTACAATCCTATACACACCATTTAATTTGGTGGGGCTTACCTTTGAGTAGAGATATATAGGATTGCACTATAAAAATAAACTAAAATCCCATCCCAGCACTCATAGGGTTGCCAGACTCAACAGAGGGCAGGACTTCTGTGCCTTTAATTGCCCTGCTCTCTTTTGAGTCTGGAAACCTTAAAGAGAAACCAGCAGACCCTTTGCTTGGAAATTAAACAAAGGGTCTGCTGGTTTCTCTTTAAGGTTTCCAGACTCAAAAGAGAGCAGGGCAATTAAAGGCACAGAAGTCCCGTCCTCTATTGAGTCTGGCAACCCTAAGCACCCATTCTATCTAAAGTAAACTATTATCATATATATGAGGAAAACACCTGCAAACTGAGAGGCTAAGACTGCTTCATTCAAAGTAATTGTTAAGTGCTGAGATTCATATTAGTGTTTCCCCTCAAATACATTTGAGGGGAAATACACATTAAAGAACTCTGGGAACACCTCCCTCCAAATATACATAGAACTTGAAAGTAACTGAGAGTCAAATGGCATAGATTTTGGAGAACCTTGGGAATTGTAGTTTTGCGAGGGAGTGTGGAGAAGCTTGGGATGTCTAATAGAAACTGCTTACCAAACTTCAATACCCAATATTCTTTGGAGGAAGCCATGACTGTTATTACAAGTATGGAAATGCTATAAATCAGAAATGTAGATAGGCCATAACACACCAACCTTTCCAAGGAGAGGATATCCTATAGTCAAGATTCTCTATTACATTAGTCTATTTTTTTGCAGAATTATTAATAATAATAATAATAATAATAATAATAATAATAATAAAAGTTACATTGCATCCTCACGCCAAAAAGGGCCCAAGGGCGGCAAACAACAAATTATAAAGCATCATAAAAACCAAGGCTTGTTGGAAGAGGAAAGTATTTGGTAGGTACACAAAACAAAACAAAAAACAAAACAGCAGAGACAGTGCTTGTCTAATGTTTAAAGAGAAGGTAACGTGTTGGTGAGAGGAGAGACGTTGGACCATCCCGGGCGGAGGACCTTGGACCCACCCACTGCTGATTTGCAAAGAGCCCAGAGGAGACAGGAACAAAGTGCTACAGTACATTGTTTCAACATATCTTCCCCAAAGCACTGTGATTGGAGACCCCTACTAAAATCATTCTTCCTGTTTAGAAGCTAGACTTGTCAGTCACAAAAGAGCCCCACCTCAAATTCTCATGTTATCTTTTATATGGCAAACTTTGAGAGAAGGGTTTCACTTTTGACAATTGCACTCCCTGCAATTTTTTAAAACCTGAATTTCTGAAGCATCTTGAATCGCTTTGGAGGCTCTTGCTTTCGTTCAGGTGTGTCAGATAGATCTTGCTTCAGACAACCCTAAATCTTTCTGAAGTAGCCTCCTATGGTTCACAATTCACCTGAAATAAATGCATGTCCTTACTTTATGACCCA
Source organism: Zootoca vivipara (assembly GCF_963506605.1). Lineage (NCBI taxonomy): Eukaryota > Metazoa > Chordata > Lepidosauria > Squamata > Lacertidae > Zootoca > Zootoca vivipara. Next base: position 52,641,346 of record NC_083280.1, read on the forward strand.
GTCAGAGAGCGACAAATATTTGACAGTCATGTGGGCACTATCCCTGTGATGAACTACTTTTCACTTTCATCATAACTGAAAGCAGAATGTGGGAAACGCTACAGCTTTATGCATTTTTCTTGTGATACAAATTTGGAGCTGAACCAAACAACCAGCCCAGCCTCATTTGTAATTTGACACAATTCAAAGCCAAGACAGCACATTTTTAGTTTGGTACTGCAAGTGTGCAATTGAATTCTCAGTGTCTAAATTATAGAGGAAACAGGTAAACTGATCTTCCTAGCATAGACATCTCCACCCCTTCACCCTCCAGTGGCAGGAAACCTCATCCACAGCTTACTGCACTACTAGCAAAATAAATGGAAATGCTTGTGCAGATGCTTTTCACACTGTGCACCCTGGCATTGCTTTAGAGCAGGGGTGGCCAACTCCCAAGAGACTGCGATCTACTCACAGAGTTAAAAACTGGCAGTGATCTACCCCCTTTGGGGGGGGTTCAGGTCAAAGTTGTTGAGCTTTTTTTATGAAGGCCCATTTTTACAGTTGTTGAGCTTCTTTGGGGGGAGCCAGTGATCTACCAGTGATCTACCACAGATGTCCAGTGATCTACCGGTAGATCACAATCTACCTGTTGGACATGCCTGCTTTAGAGTTTTCTTTTCTTTTAGCCCATCTAATGTAAAGGCTCCAGATGGGCAACAGTGCACAGAAAATACGACTAGGTTCCAAATAGCTGCTTAGGCTGATATAAGAGACTTGAGCTGTGGAAGGTTTTTTACACCCCCTCCCCACCTTTAAACAATAGACCACCATGCCATGTCACAAACTCTCTTCCCTCAGTTTGAAATGCGATTTGTCATGTGGCATGAAAGCTGTGGATTTTCATAAACCCCCTGCAGCTCATAGAACAAGTCTCACAGGGTTCAGGATGAGGGCCACAAAGTGCTCGATACCCTCAGATTCCTCTGAGTCAGTGGAGAATCACAGTTCTGACCTGTGATAGAAAAGGTTCCTGAGCTACCTCAGCTGGTAGAGCATCTGCTTTGTATGCAGACTGTCCCAGGTTCAATCCCTGGCACCTGCAGGTAAGGCTGGGAAAAAACCCTAAAATCATGGAAGGCCACTGCTAGGGGACTGTACTGAGCTAGATGGACCCATGGTCTCACTCAGGCAACTTCCTATGTTCCTATGACTCTTGATTGCCTGCTATCAGGGTTGTTTACTTACGGTAATTTGCTTTGGGAAAAAATGTGTAGAAATGATACATATGCCCTTTTGGGGGTAATGGAAAAGTGTGCTTGGCAGCAAATTCCCAGCAAATGTTTATATGGTAAAACAGGTATGAAAACTCAAGTTTTACATGCAAAACAGAAGCTATTGCACTACAGTGTTTGAGATCAAAATACAGCAAGACTGCAATTTACCTGCATTCAATGTGCACATTCCGCTTTATGCATGTGGCAAAAATAAGAATAAAAAAGGAGTGGGGTTCTGGGAAAAATGAGTTTGGCAATCCCACCCACCATGTGTTTTGACTATATGCATGTTTGGTTTTAGGTGTGATCCCCAAAATGTACCCCACATGTAAGTTGTGAAATTACTGTAACCCTTTGACAAGAGTTAGGTTTAGAGATCATTCTTTGCTCAGGGCTCCAATGAGAACTGGGCAAGAAAGGCTTGAACTTGCTTTGTTATTGAAACCAGAAATTCTATCTACTTTGGCACAGTAGCCTGTGTACACATGGATAGGCACTTTCCCCATGTAAAACTGTTTTTATTTATCATATTTGTATGCAACCTTTCTTTTAAATTGTTCAGGAAGGCATAGATGGAGCTTACTTATACCATGCCAAACTATTTATCTGTCTATTCTAGTATTGCTTACTTTGACTGGCAGTGGCTTCCTGATGTGTCTGATAGTCTTTCCTACTACTTGCTTCCTCACAATTAACTGGAGACACCAAGGACCTTAAGCATGCATAGCAGATGTTCTACTACTAAGGTATAGTGCTTCCCAGAATGGTTGGAATCAAGAAAGCCACCTTATACCCGTTCTCACTATTTGTGTATGTAACATTATCATCTGTTCAGAGTGGCAGCTTTTCATGTTTCAGGTAGACGTCTTGCACATCACCTGGTGTCTGATCATTTTCATTGGAGAGGTCAGGGAACTGAACCTGGGACATTCTGCATACAAAGCCTGTTTTCCATCACTGATCTATGATCTGAGAGTCAGTGGCACACCCACGGTTTCCTAGACTTCCTTGAGCAAGGTTGAAAGGCTACCACTACACCACATCTTTCTCTTTGTACATAGGTAAAAATGCCCCATGTAAGAACACTGTACACCTGGCATAAAGCTGCTCTACAGCTGAACTACAACTGACCAACTCAATATTTATTTCCTTTAAAAAACAGTAATTTAACAGTAAACTCCAGTTCTGCTAGCTAATGAGCATTATATTAAATGTCAGACCCAGAATCTTATCCTCTCATGGTTAGGATGTAAGTTTAAAACTCCTGTGCTTATTATGTCATTTCAAAGGTGGTTAATTTAAATAAACTTTTCATTATCTGTTGATTTATGGCAGCTAAATGAATGCAATAAAGCTTCCCAGATCCTTTTCATGTGTGCTATTGACAAAAACACTCACCAAAAGAAATGTGAAAATCTGTCTTTGTAAACTTTAATCCTTGGCTTTGGCATGTGTTTTGAATTTAGCAACTCAACTGAAATGAACGTAACTACAGAAACTCAAAAACTCAAATGTGTATATTTCATTACACAAAAATATTCATTTCATCACTCAGAGGTAATCATCCATGATTTATATGACCTGATTTCTGGGGTCTGACTTTATGTTCTTTGAGAGTTCAAGAAGATGTGGACGAGGGTGTCTGTATGAGAAAGCAAGCCAGAAATGGCAACATTTCTGATTTAGATCATTCTTTCTGCAAAAAAAATCCTTTGAAAGCAACCAGATGCAGTGTAAATTAGAGATGCTGTGAAAAATATTTGATTTTTTCCATTAAATAATGCTTTCCGGCATGCCAAGATATCCGTCAGAGGAGCACAAATCAAATATTTTCTTTAACATCTGACACACAGATTCTTCGTATCTGAAGAAGTGTGCATGCACACGAAAGCTCATACCAAAATATAAACTTAGTTGGTCTTTAAGGTGCTACTGAAGGAATTTTTTTTATTTTGATCCGACACACAAAAAGAGTGTGGATTTTTTTTTTAAAAAAAGATATAGGAAAATTGCCACTTGCTATTTTTACATTCAGAATTTTGTTTACGTCAAAACTACTCACAGTTTATCACAAACATTTTTAGCAGTGCTTGAAACCCTCCCCCCTTTCAATTGTTTTTTAAATGTTTGTGTATTGATTGAAATTACCCCCCCCCTCTCATTTGCCCTCAGTGACTTCATCACAAAGCCAAATCTGATTGGCTATGCAGACAAATCTGAAAGTAGCACTATCCCATTTACTACATTATCCCTGAATGGGTGGAATCATCAATAGGATTAATCCAGAACTAAGAGGGGGGATGACACAGTGATTATATAGAAACAACTGAGCTAAACAGAGGTGGGAAAATGTGAGAATCTTCAAAATCTAAGTATTTGAGGTGGCTGGGGAATGAAAGGTACCTTTGCTATTTTTATTAAAAAAAAAACACAACCTATTCAATTAATGTTCTATATTGTAGAAATATAAAATGATTTAGGTGTGAAACTATCATTTCCCAATCCTGGAAAACAGTGTATTATATAAATAACAGTTTTCATCTTGATTCTTAAGAAAGAATTTGGATACAGCTCACTCTGATATTCTGTTTATACAGTACACAAACACTCTGAATCATAAAACCTTGGGTATCAGATGTACATATTCAGCCAGCATTTCGTTCTGATTCTCATATCAGCAAACAACCCAAATCTCATTTTCAGTGCCTGATCAGATTTTTTTAAAAAACCTTGCGCTCAGTTTTTAAAAATGTTTGGTGATTCATACGAAACAAGAAGTACCAACTGCAGCAAGAACAGAAGAAAATATTCACCTGCACATTTACTTTATCTTTCTCTCGCATTACATTCTGGCAGCCCAAAAGCCTAATCTATAGTAGGAAAGGTTTGTGCACATCTGCACGATTACCTCCATCCTTGACAGCAATGCTTCACCATTTAGCTGCTAAACCATTTAGCCATTTTTGAACACAACTTTTTCTTTCCAGAGGAATCAGTTTGTATTGAAAGAGCTGGAGGAAGTGCTTTGAATGCAAACCACTTTCTCGGCGCAGGGGAAAATGCACCACTTCGGGGATCATTTTTCCTCTCTGCTGGGACTTCAAGGGTGTTCCTGTAATTGTCAATCGGTTTAATCAATGGTTATAGGGAGCTTCTTTGAAGGTGCAGCCCCAGTGCCAATCAGCTGATTGGTGCTGAAAGCAAGGAGGTTGTTTTAACCATTGATCAGCTGGCTAGGAGTTACAGAAACCTCATTTGAACATTGACAGATGTCATTATGATGCCAGCTGCTTGGCAGTCCCACTTACATGTCAAAGTTGACCCATGTGGGAGAGTCATAGCTGCCAAGTTATCCCTTTTTTAAAGGGATTTTCCCTTATGTTGAATAGGCTTCCTCGCGAGAAAAGGGAAAACTTGGCAGCTATGGGGAGAGTGCCCCCCTCCTGATTTAGCTAATCTTTATTCCTATTTTAACATGTATCCCTGCCCCCAAAATTTATTTACAACTGTAACAGGAAAAAGGAAGAGAAACAAAAATGAACAATAATAGTAATGATCAAATCCATGGCCAGCTGACATTGACAATAATAAAATTCAGCAGGCAGTCCAAGTGTCCAAACAGGTGTCTAAATGAAATGGATGATTATAAGCCATATGTTCACACTCATCACTATTGGATGATAGATGGTGGATTGTTGTCTTTCTAACCTTGCAGTATAAGTTTCTTACACACAAGGACTCGGAATCTGAGTTTGTCGTCCATGTGTTAGTCCCAGAAGCACAGAATATAATATAAGAGCGTGTGAACACCTGCAAATACCACTGGTTTCTCCAAGACCACGTTGATATAAGCAATGATTTCTGACTGAAAAGAAAACAACATGCTGATTTGCCCCCATCATATACCCATAAGAGGCATTTTATTTTAATTTGTTCACTTTAATAGTTCTGTGTTTTGTATAAACCTGTGTTCTAAGTGATATGCAGGCTGTTTCTCCTCTGCGGCAATCCTATCTTCCATTCTCTGCTTGTGGAGTATGTGGAACAAACTGCATATCATGTCTCGGGGGGTGGTGGTGTGTGTTTCTCATTTTGCTGCTAGAAGCAAGATGGAAAGTGCTGTTTTGCCCTGCTGCAGCCAGCACTCCCACCACCACCTCCCTGCCCCTGCTGCCCCTGCCTGCTCTGCTGCCGCTGCCACTGCATCAGCTGCTGGTGGGAAAGCAGCACTGTCATCAGCGCCAATTTGGGGTAAGTTCATGCTGAATTGGGGTGAGATCTTTCTCCAGAAGGACACAATCTTGCTTAAAAATCAGTGCCAATGGTGGTGGCACTTCTCCCCCACTGGCGGAGGCAGTGGGGCAGGGGGAGCACCCATGGGCATGCTTCCTGTGGGGGTTTCTGCTGCCTAAAGCAGTGGCACCTGTGGGAATGTTCAGGGATGGGAGAGGATATATTGTTTGATTATATCCTATTCCAACTTTTGTTAACAAGTTCCACAGTTTAGCAGAGTAACATTCCCGTTTTAAACTTACGCAGCGGATGCGTTGCTCAGGCTCGCTAAAGCTTCTAAAAGAACTGTCCTGGTATTTTCTCCTTTATTCCCTCATAAAAGATAAGATACGACACAGTCTTCTATAAAAGTAGAAAAAGAGTTTACTCACACATCATTCTGTTCACAACAGGATCCCAGAAGGCAGACTTAGCTTAGAAAAGTTACATACACCTGGAAAACTATCCCATATGGAGACAGCTCCTTTGTCCTCAAGCCAAGAGGGCATCTTAGGCGAAACAGATGTTGCTTCCTCCACGAATGTAGTCAGAGAGAGAGAGATGGCGGCCAGTCCTATGCTTTTGTTACCTGCACAGGTGAGGTCATGCCCACCTCTAGTCACATGCAGAGGAAGTCTGTCCCAGCCCAGGAGAAACAGGAAGTTCCGACTGGCTGGTCCAGACATCCCCTTCTATGTCCACTCTAGGGATGTTGTACTTGACTGCTCTTGTGTTTCACATGCCACAGCATCACCCTGCCTAATGACTGGGCAGGCTCAGTCAGGTCTAGTTCTGTGATGATTATTTCTAAACATTTAAAATGGCAGGGATCCATGAGCAAAGGACTTGGATGAGGATGGGTGGGCGTGGGAATGGGCTGTGTATCCCTTCCCGTGCCAACTGTTTACTCAAAACTACACCCCAGCATCTTGGCCTTCCTATCCAGAGGGAATAGGATGCAGGTCCTTCAGAATTTTTTTCTTTGCAGGCAAAAGCAATTACAACGGGGAAATATTCAGTGGGTGACTGGTCAGTGAGGAAAGAGTTAAGCAGTCCCTTTCTGCCCTTGGTGCCTTCACTCAGCCAAAAGCCACCTGAAACTTATTTGCATTAAAACACACACAGAGACAAAAGATTCACTATGGAACAATGTAAAATGCTGTTGGGATTGGAGAGCTTAATGTTTGCTCCTATGCTCTGTTTCCATATACACACCACGGCTGTGTGTAAACGAGCCCTCGGAAAAGTGAACCCGATTTAACCTAACTTTCCAATCTTAGTCAAAGTGTTACTTTACACAGTTTTCAAGTCAAATCCAAACAAAAGCTTTGCATGTGGATTTGGGCTTATAAATCACAGGAACGGCACGAGTGTGAAATATATATTACATGCAGGAAAACTATGTGAAAAGAACATTATTAAAGGTTGTTTCTCAAAAGTTGATTTATGGTTTAATTTATGGCTCTCGGGGAGCTCTAATTCTGACTCGTAGGGACTCCATCTAGGGCAGCAAATGAGGCAGAGAACTTATATGAAAAAGAACATGCATTTTATTTGTTATAAATAAATACACTTGAACAAAGGGTTGGCGTAAGGCTGCAAAAAAGTATGTAAACCTGTAAATTCCCAGGTGAGCCCTGACTTTAAAACCTACCTTTGCCTAGGAAGTTAGCCACACTGAATTTCGTAGGGCTTCCTTCTGAGTAGACATGCACAGGATTGTATCCATAGCAGATGGATAGTAATATTAACAACAAGTGGAACAGCAGCAACTACGGTACATGAATGCATGTGTTGGTTAAGTTTTTGGTCTGAAGAGCAAATAAGAAAAGCAAATTCTGATTTATGTAATTAGCATAATCACTAAGTTTTTGAAAAAATCATTTGAGGGGCTTCAGGTCTGGCTAAATCCAGTCTGGCTATGCTTGATGATGGACTGGGCAGCTCATGAACTTGTACCATTTCAGACTGCAGGGACGGGACGGGACGGGACGGGGGGTCATATAACTGAATATAACCACTGAATGTACATTTCCAAAATATAAGATAAAAAACAAATAAAATAAAATTACTTTGATAAAGTACATATTTTGTTATGTGCAAATGGCTTTAGATACCTTTTAGGTCCATAAATTATCATATAGCATATATTCAACACAAAAAACAGTGGCAATTTGTTGTTGACAAAGGACAGCTGGACATATAAAGGGCCCCATTACCTTCAGTAGCTTAGGGCCTCATCAAACCTAAATCCGGCCCTGGGGGCATCCCTATTTTCATTGGAGAAATGTTGGAGGGTATGGAAGCATTGCCACAGACACATTCTAGACAGGAAAAGGCTCTCAAGGAGGGCATGGAGCTGAGCCTGTGGGGCGTGTGACCAGGGAGAGGAGGTGTGGCCTAGGGAGGGTCTTGAAGGCTAGATAGAGAGGTATCGGGGCCACATTTGGCCCTCAGATTTAAGGTTCCTCACCCCTGCTTTTGAATGTGAGCGAGTATCCTACTGGAACCTGAACAAGAACTGGAAGCAACAAACCCAAGCTGTGGATATCTGTGCCAATTCCATCTCTCCTCTACCAAATTTCAATCAAAGTGTGTTAGAAAATCCCGTTCCTCTTCTTATTTATAAGAGGAAAACTGCTTTCAAAAGTTATGAGAGGGAAGAGAGATGCCACACACACATTAATCTCTCTTAGGGATTTACATGTAGCTGTGAGACATCGGGTATGTTTCTTACACATTTCTTTTACTGTTCTGTGTCCTCTGGAAAGACCCAGGATAATTTCAAATCTGCTTCTTCAAGGGATATTTGGAGAAACTCATTTCATTCTAAAGTACCATTGACTTTGTACTGAGAGAGCAAATGGACTTCATCAATGTGAGGCTCTCACTGGCGGGTCTAACCTGACTCCCATAAAGAGTTGTGCAGTAAAGTACACTCCCATCCATGCCTGGAGGGTCCTTTCTGTGCATGGAATGAGACCCTAGAATACCATCCTCGACTTAAAAGACACAGGTGCAGAACTGGCCCTCCATATTACACCTTATATTTGATATTTTCCACGCTGTTTTTGGATACTGGCAACTGGGAAGGGGAAGAAATCTCATTCAGTTTGCACCTCTCAAATTTGCCCTTTCAAATTGCGAATTGAAACACAGCTGTCTTTCGGAATTGACGCTTATCAGAATTTTACGATGCAGTTCTCAGATGAATCGATCTCTTACAACAACGCACCAGGGGAAATTGCTTGCAAAAGTGTGGACATGAGTACAAGAAAAAGCATTAAAATGTGCCTGTTAGGAGAAATTCACACTAATATGCTGGAGAATTTTCATGAAGATATTTTTAAAAAGAAATTGCAAACTGCACAGAAATTTGGAGAATGTTTGGAAAAATGTGAGTGGATCGAAATGGACCAATCCTTCTATCCTTAATGGTAACCCTGCTAAAAAAATCAGCCTGTGGCTTTTGAAGTGAGCTAGTTTGATGCTTTCTTTTGCTTCTGGCATGTGCCCAGCAGTTGTATCCAATCAGCCATGTTCCGACAAAGTCATGTCTTCCTTTTACCAGAACCACTTGATGTAAAACAGCAAAGCCGCGGGTTTTTCCCCTTTGCAATGCTAGTACAAGACCTGTAGTACTTACGTAATCATTAGTTTAACAAAGGCCATATTTCAACCGCAAGGTGTTTCAGGGCAACAACTTTCCCTAGTTGGAATGACACAGGTATTTATTGCAGGAAATCCCTTGCAAGAAATATCTGCCTATTACAGACAGCAATAAAGTCAACTTTTTGCCTTCAGCGTAATTCTTCCTAGGACTGATCTGCAAATGTCTAAAGAACAGAAACATTAAAATACCTGCTGAATGGCAAGAGTTTTCCACAATAGCAGTGATGCTGAGAATAACATATAGTTAAGCAGATTTGGACAAGAGATTTATAGACGATAGTTCAGGATATACAATATAAAAATATGGCTCTTAGGTCATTAATGGACTTCTGTGCCAATGGGAAAATAATTCTGTGACACATCTTATGTGATTTATTTCCCTTTGGCTTTTTTTTTTTGCAACAAGGCCCTGTATAACATAAATTTAGGTTTCTTTGTTTTGACTCGAGCAGAGTGATCTTATACATCTACTTTTATTAGATATCCCATTCTTTGGGTATATAGGGAGGATGGGACAGGAAACTGTAGAGAATATTTTCTCCTTGAAGAAAATCCGAAACCTTTACCTGGACAGAGATCTGTGTTTTGGAGATTACTTGAATCCTCATTTCATGTTTCTTACAATTACCATTCAGAATAATAATGCATTTTTGGAACTGTCAACTGCACATTCTCTGCATGCAGCAAGTTCCAAGTAGCAATGGGAAAACTGACTTCATCATAGTTTAGAATTTGCCCACTGAGTTAGGAATCCAACTGTCTCAACTTGGAGAAAAGGTCTCTGTCACTATAAGATTCTGAAGTCTCTTTGAATGTTGGGAAAGTGACATGTGTAATGCAGTACTCTTTTCAGCTCTGTGCGTCATAACACCTTGCATAATATACAGGTATGACTGTTAGGTCATTTCCCCTGGTGTCCAGTCAGGTTATATGAACCATCCTAGACTCTGTAATCATCACCTGAGAAGTTTCTTTGTGTGCTTCCTCCCAGGGAGGTTCAGAGGGTGGCAACATGAGAACGAGCCTTTTCGGTGGTGACTCCCTGCTTGTGGCATGCCCTAGTTTTAGGCACCAGGCAAATACTTTCCATTTCCCACAGACCTTTTGGCCTTTTATTTGAAGGATTTTGTGGCCTCTTTTAGTTTAACTGTGTTTTAGCTTTTATCTGAACTGTGGTTTTAGGTTTTTATTGTTTTTAACCGCTTTGAGTTACCTTTGTGAGAAAAAATGCAATGAATAATAATCATCATCATAATATGATCACAGAACAGCCTGCAGCAATATCCCCATCATTTACAAAACGGCCACTAAGTCTGACTTGGCTGATCTATATCACACAACAGCTGACTATGGTGGTGCAAGCCTTTCTTCCGTTGTTATAAAAAGTTATCTATGTGGAGCATCACACACCTTGCTTTGCCGTTTGCCATTCTACTAATTCATGATAGACAAACACCCTTGGAGGTCACTGTCTGCAGCACTAGTTGTCTGAAACCCACTGGCATAAGCTTTTAGAAACAGGAAAATATTTTCAGCCAAGCTCATATTAAGGTAGCTTATGTATATATACAGGGGTTGAAGTTCTGTATTTTTCAGAAGACTGCAGCATTCATCTTAAGCTAAAAGGCCATAAAAGGTAATCATAATTTTCCTTTTTTTTCAGTATCTCTATTTTACCACCTCATTTTCATGTTGATCTTCAATAAACTGTAGTCAAAAGAGTCTCCTCTCAGGCAAAGGCTAGGAAAAATAAAAGCACAAGAACTAATGCGAGCAAAGGGATTATGGCGACCAATTAGAATATGAGGATTTGCCCATTCATAGCAATAGCTATTGAGAAATAACCGCAGTCATTATTCATATCCTTTGACTCTGATTGGTTAAATAATGGCTGATTGCCAGACTAAAGGGATGTTCTTGTATCGTGCAATTATTAAACGCGCGCGCGCACACACACAAACTTCAAAGTGCTTATGGAAATGAGGCAACTGCCGCAAGAGTGCAGGGAAATTGCTAAACAAGGTAGAGAGGGGAAGCTGTGTATATGTATATGCCAATAACTGTGCTGTAGGAAGTTTATTCTCTGTCCAGCATTTCCCCCACTTTTCCACAATACAGCATGAGCACAAGTGCATTTTCTTGCATTCTTTGCCAACAACCTACACCATATTGTGCTCCTGGTAGGTTTGCTTTTGAAACACGGGAGAACCCTCATGATTATTTGGGGATGAGGAAGAGAACCTAGACACTCACACAGGAATATTGCCTTTACTGCTTAGGGGTTTGTCTACGAAACCAAGAAGCAACTGCTTTATGATTGTGAGTGATGATGCAAAAGATACAGCACCTCATTAAACTGGTTTCATTATTGCTATTTATTCACTGGTATGGTTCAAGATGGGAGCGCAGCAACACAGGTCACAGCCCTGAGGTGCTTACAGTTGAAATGAATTATGCAGACCTTTCTTGTCCACCCCCCCCCTTCTGTGAATGTGTGCATGCATTTCAATATGTGAAGTAACTAACATTAATTTTCAAAGTAGGGCCCTTTCTTCTCCTGTATTTCAACCTCGGAAATCTTTTGATGTTTCAAAGAATCTCCTTGCCGAACACAATCTCATTCCCACAGATGCCTAACTCATCGGCACCTTTATAATTATCTCAGGAGAATGGCAGAAAGTCATTACTCAGAACAGAGGAAAATGCAATAATTACACCACACACTCAGTGACATATTTGTGCGCTACCGTTCAATAATATCTTTAGATGGCAGGCAAATAAACAGATGGATGCCAAGCAGAAGATCAGGAGCCATCTATTAGTATGATTGCCTGCACTAAAAACAAGCTGATGGCTCTGGGTTGCATGCACCCACATATGAATTTTGCCTAAGGCTGCAATCCCAGGTCTACTCAAAATCACATTTAATTCAACAGGTATTACTCTCAGGTAACTGAAGTTAGGATTGCAGCCCAGAACCATCAGTGAGCACTCAGAGTGGGGGGAGAAATCTGATTCAGTTCGCATTTTGAGGTGAACCTACTTAATTTGCACATTCTTTTCCCCCTATTGTTGGCAACCATCTATTAGAAACGATACACAAACCAAAAAACAGCCAGCCTTCAAAACTCACACTTTTCTGAATTTCGCAACACAGTTCTCAAACGAAGTAATGTGTACCAAAATGCACATATTAAGGTAAAGTGTGCATATAAACAGGGGCAGACCCTGCTAATATGCCGCCTTGTGTGAGCCCAAAATTTGGAACCCCCTGGCTCTTGTGGTGTCTTCCAAAAGCTTCCCATAGATATTTCAGTCACCATGCACATGTCCTGATTGTGTCCCACAATGCACCTTTCATCCCACTGGGATCACCAAAGAATGGCAGGTAGCTAAACACTCTAACCCCCCCCCCCCATGCTTGGAGGACTAGACTGTGAATACCACCAACTAATAGCATTCTACTGGCAAGTACCATGAAGGAGAAGCATTTGGTGCAAGAATCTGTAGCAATGCTGGTTGGGAATATCCCAATGAGAACTGAAATGGTGATAATGATGTACAGATGGTTCAGTTGCTCTCTGGCATCGTAGCATCAAGAGCACCCAAGAAAATACTGTTATTTTCTGTTGTTCCTATCAAATACCTCTATGCTGAGATTTCGATTTCTTGGAGGTTTCATGTATAGATTACAGTTCACCAGTGTCATTAGCATACCTTCTAGGAGCTTATTTCTCTCATCTCCTTGCCCATTTGTAGATCTTGGCTCAGAACTGTTTTCTGCAGAGTCCAGGGAAGGGAACTGGTCATTTTGTGTGAGGGTTTTTTTTTATTATAAAATAATAATAATAATGAGACAGAAGTTTGGCATTTGGCCGTATTCAGAGGAATTTCCACCTGAACAAACTGCCCTCTGATACAGTAGAATACTGACATATTCAAGGCAAATAGCCAGATTTTTACTCCCTCCCACCTCTCTCTCTCCTTTTATTTTGGCAAGCTGAACAAGAAATTGGATTCTGTCTTTGGTAGTCACACAGACTGTAGCTTGTGCCTACTGACCCGCAAAGTTGCATATGGAACAGCTACAGATGTGGCAGCGATTCCTGCAAGCTTGCTAAGAGTAAAAATATCTACAGTTAGCTGTGCTGAAAGAGAAAGGTCACAGAACCTGGATAATTGCATGAAAAGGAAGTCTCCTTTGAAACCAATGAACTTCAGAAGAGAACTGCTGGTTTGCACCAACAGCCCACCTAGTCCAACATCTCATTTCCCACAAGAGCTAACCAGATGCCTCTGAGAAGCCCATAAAGGCAATAGTCCACTGTTGTTCTCCAGCAACTTGTATCTCTGAACCTAGAGGTTTCATATAGCCACCATGGCTATTTTTATAATCTAATATCATGGAATCGGCTGGCTACCAAAGGTTGGACATATTTACCCCATTTCAGAGCCCTGTGTGGAATCTTATATGTACATGCCAGCTGCCCTATTCATTTCAACAAAGGGAAGAGATCAGCTATTATTATTATTATTATTATTATTATTATTATTATTATTATCAATTTCACTTCTATACCGCTTTAAATTTTAAAGAATAAAACCCTCAAAGCAGTTTACAACAAATTCAAACATCAAATAAAACAATTCAAAGTAAAACATGACTGAAGAAAGTCATGTATGTGTTTATATCAATAATTTATATTTAAAAAGAAAATCAATACAATATATTCAAATCAATGTAATTATAAATGTTGATACATGGACAAGAGCTACTCTCTCCACTGGAAATAATAATAATAATAATAATAATAATAATAATAATAATAATAACAATAATAATCTTTTGTATATAATTTTATTATGTTTTCTGTTTTACAGTTTAAGATACTCATTTTACATCCTTAAGATATCAATGACTTCCCTTCTTCTCTCTCCATGGTTCATTTTACATATCACAAATCCTTGCATATTTTACAAAAACTATACCATTCTGTACTCCATTATTGCATCCATCAAAACATATTTACACTATTGAATGTATCTTAATGCTGCCAGCATTTTCAGCTGTACACAATTATTTCCCATATATTCAATAAACGTTTTCCAATCTTCTTTAAATGTATGTTCTTTTTGTTCTCTTATTCTATATGTTAAGTTTGTGAGTTGTGCATATTCTGTCAACTTAACTTGCCATTCTTCTTTAGTTGGAACCTCAGTTGTTTTCCATTTTTGGGCTAACAAACATGGGCTACAGTAGTAGCATACACAAATACCGGTAGTGGTACCTCTACTTACGAATTTAATGCGCTCCAAACACACATTTGTAAGTAGAAAAAATTTGTAAGTCGAATCCCATAGGAATGCATTGGGAGAAAAAATTCGTAAGTAGAAAAAATCCTATCTAAAAATTTGTAAGTAGAAAAAATCCTATCTAAACAGCATCCAAGATGGCGGACGGAGCTCCATTTATAAGTAGAAACATTTGTAAGTAGAGTTATTTGTAAGTAGAGGTACCACTGTACTGTAACCCTTTTTGACACCTGGGAATTTCAGTCTGAGTTATCCCCAACAGAAAGGACTCTGGTTTTTTTTTTGAGAAATTACTTTTAAACATTTTTTCCCCAATTCACTATGGATCATTTCCCTATACTCTTTTACCCTTTTGCAAGTCCAACACACATGAAAGAACGTTGCCTCCACCTCTTTGCGTCTTCAGCACTTATCTGATTCAATAATAATAAACTTCTGGAGAAGGGTAACGCTCCATGTGTCCTCTAGGGTTCCAGCATCTCTAAAAAAAGTAGAAATACAATTACTGTATATCATCACTGGATTAGAGTGTTGGTGTAGCAGCTGCACCTAACACTGCAGCATCAGAAGAGTTTATGGAAATTGGGTTCTCCTCCCAGAGAACACGTGTTGCAGTGAGGTCACCACAACTGAGACTCTGTTGCTGGGGTGGGTAAGTTTGGATTGCTACAGCTACCCAATTGGTCTCCCGGAGTGCTAACCTTGACTGACCTCTGCAACTGGCCGTTGTCAGTTCTGTTCCTGTCCTGGATAGTCTGGGGACAGGTTCAGATAGTCTGAACCAACAATCACAGCCTGTAATCAATAAAGTTGTGGCCAAAATTATGCCAAACCTCAAACTAAAATTTGAGTCACGAGTGAATTTATTTCTAGGCAGTTTTGGTGATCTTAACATGCAATGCTATCAGTTTATATGCGGAAACCTGCATTACAGAGAGGGAGTTGTAGTATAGTAATGTATTGGATATAGCTCTTTTAGAACATTAACTTAACCACCAAGAAGTTATTCAAGGGGACTCTGAACTCAATTAGTTTGATTAAAAAATGGTACTCCTTTTTATGTTTATGAATGATGGGGGCAGGTTTAGATGTCCTCCAGCAATTCAGTCATCTTCATGGCAGGGTTATTTCAACATACAGCAATATAGTTTGGGCTTTTAGATGTATAGCAGATGTAATATCTTATATCATTCTGATGTATTCCATTGTACCAAAATTGTCCATGATTTTTGTCTCTTGTTCCTGTTGAAGAGTTTACGAAATAATATTTTTTTCTTGGGAAAAAAAGAGCGAGATGGAGCTTCCCAACCACCCAGTTATCACTAGAGATAATATTAATTGGTACCCCTGTTGGCAACTCCTGTTAGCTAGGGAGAAAGAGGATTTTAATGGGAATTGAGAATGAATGATTCCCTCCTGGCTTGAAGTAATCTCTCCGGAGCTGCTTTGCAACATCATGGGGTGGAGTACTGAGGAGGAAAGGTAAAGCGTTTGATCTGGCATTGTGGTTGTTAAGCAAAAGCACTGAGTCCAAAACATGAAACGCCACACAACAATAATAAAAGAGACACAATGAGCAGCCATGGGGGAGGCACTTCAAGCAGCAAATGAAGCTGGAGTCCTTGACTTCAAGCACTCAAAACATCTCAGCCCTGAAAAACATCCAGTATTTGGGTAAATAATGTTTGATGCGAAGAGCGATTTCTTAATTCAAAACCACACTGCTGGTTTTGGAAAGGCCTTGCCATCATTTTACAAAACTGCTTCCCATTAACTAAATCAATGTTAATTTTGTACCCGAAATTACGAGCTTGATACTGATTCAGCAGTTTGTGGTCATTTGGCATCTCGCCACATGGCAGAGGGAACAAAAATAGGCTTGGATTCCAAACTGGAAACGGCTCAAGCATCCTGTTAAGAATCAAGCAGATTGTTCTTCAGAGGGTAATCTTACTCCGCTCTGTCTGCCTGCCAGTCAAGTGAATCTCAAGTACACTTTGTATTTATAGCAAACATTGAAAACATATTTTAAGGGATAATATGATGAATGAATATGCACGTGGGACATGCAAACCTGCAAAGTGGCTCTTTCAGCCCAGCTTTATGGAGCACTCAGAGCTCAACACGATCTGGCTGCTGCAGAGGCTATTGTCTTCAATTATGAAGAAGCATCAATGTTCTCATGGCCATTCATAATAGGTTGACTGACATTTAAACTGCTGTCAGGGGAAATAAACTCTAGAAAGCCATTCACAGATTTACTTTCTAGAAAGCCAGGTGGTTTCTAGCTTAGTAAAGGGTTGGCCTACCTAACCTCTTCCACAGAATACAACCAACCTGCATATCCTGTGGCACAACCAACAAGTGTCCCAGATGAACGAGGACATCCTGTTTTTTCTTGTGAGAAGACGGCAGCCATTTTGGGCGCCCTGATTTCACACGATTTTACACTGCAAATCTCCCCTGAAAAAGTGCCTTTTGGGGGCTGCAATCTCACACGGTGCCCCAAAACGCATGTTTTTGGCCGCCATGCCTGGAAAAGTGATTTTTTTTTGGGGGGGAGAGAATTGCGGTGCGAAATCATGCAAGATTACAGCATCCCAAATGGCCACTGTCCTCTTGTGAGGAAAAAAAACAGGTAGATGGTGTCCTGGAAGATGGCATCCCAATTTTTATTTTCAATGTGTGGGAGGGTATGCTGTGGTTCCTGGGAAGCCAGAGAAACAGGGGATCTCCCTCTCCAAGGGCAAAGAGAGAGAGAGAGAGAGAGAGAGAGAGAGAGAGAAAGAAAGAAAGAAAGAAAGAAAGAAAGAAAGAAAGAAAGAAAGATCTACCCTCCGTGAGGGATATCTGATATTAGATTCTTCCTACCTGCTGCTGTAGATAAAGTGCCTTTGGTTCCGCCCCCCCTACTTTAGGACCACATTTTAAATCTTAATATAATATAATATCAGGCCTTGATATGATGATATTTATGGTTGTTTATGTAAGTATTATGTAAGACAGGAGTGCCTGGCGTGCTCTGGTCCATGGGGTTACGAAGAGTCGGACACGACTAAACGACTATACAACAACAATGTAAGTATCCAAAAACTGGTAAAATGTGGACATCCTTTATTTTGCAAATGGAACTTTTTGCTGCATATGTTTGACAGTATGGTGTTATATGTTTAAATGTTCTCTCTCTGTATGTGTTTCCCTCTTGGACAAATAGTTCTGCTTCTTGTTCTTGTGCCCTCAAAGCAATAAAAATGGAGCTCTTGCAGTTTGCTGTGTTTATCCTTGGCAATCTTCTCTCAGGCCCCATTACACATTGAGGTGGCAAAGATTGCACAACTAGTTTTATTTTATTTTATTTACACGGGGGAGGTGTTTCCGAGAAATCACTCTCATGTGAAAATCTCTGATTTGACACAAACAC
The DNA here is from genome assembly GCF_963506605.1 of Zootoca vivipara. Lineage (NCBI taxonomy): Eukaryota > Metazoa > Chordata > Lepidosauria > Squamata > Lacertidae > Zootoca > Zootoca vivipara. The sequence continues at coordinate 52,659,280 of NC_083280.1, forward strand.
CTGCCCACGTAAACATGAGGTGGTGCAGAGACTTTACCATCCTCAGAATAAACATTATGAGTCAGTCCATATTCTGACTCTTGCACTCAGTCCACAGACCTAACAGCAAAACTGGAAAAAAACATGAAAGAATTAAAGCACCAGGTGATGATTTAATGCTGGAGCCAGGGAGGAAGACAGATAGAGAGTGAGAGAGTGAGTGGGAGATAGGGCAGCCAATCAGCTGTGGGCCTCTGATCATATTTGCCAATTGGGAACTAACAAGTGTGAGTGGATGATGTCATAGTATATTACAGCAGGCCTAGCCAAGTGATTGAGTAATACATTAGGAAGATAGCTGTGTCCTTAGAGCATCAGGCTGGTCCCTGTTTCCCATTATAGTAGCTTACAGGAATTTAGAAAGAAAAATAGGAAATGACATATTTTTTATGTGCGTCTCATTAGAGGGTTAGCCACTTACATATTAGCTATCTGTCTCTGTATCTGCTTAATGTCCGAAACAATTTATTTTAAGATCCACTTTAAAAGCAAGACATTCCCTAATTGTCTCGCTATAATATATGTAAAATATTGCACTACTGGGGCTCATTAGCAAAAGCATAGATGCTGTTTAGTAATCCATAAGGTGATACTGGTTAATGAACATTGCAAATGATCCCACTGGCTACTTTAAGATTAATAACAGATATGTCTCCTGCAACAAACAAGTCTCCCATCCCCAGAGAGAACTGGAGAAAGTGGATCATAATTAGGATGAGGGCATACCAGGCATTTATAGTTGCAGTTTTTACCAATGAAACTATCCTGCTTTTGTTCTACAGCTGCTCTGATTTGGAAGGCACAGAATGCATCCCTGCCTATACTCGTGTTGCTATGTGCTAGCACCATTCTTTCTGAAAATAGGGCATCAACTTAAAATTACCAAAACTAGGAGGGGGCATGCTTGTCTTCAATTTGAATGTTATCCTGGTTCTTTTTGCCAATCAAATATTTTTCTTCAGGTGCATCAATGTGGGAACATGTGTGCACATTTTCTTGTCTTTCTCCCCTGGGAATCGTCCTTTGGCTGTTGTATCACATGTATGAACCTTGCCCCACCACCTATGGAGTCTGCGCATCTTAAATTTAGCAAAATCCCTGTGGGACAGCTTAATGGTTTGTGATGGGGGTGGCTGCAGCAGCTTGGTTTCTCAGATCCATCAGTTGAATTACTACCTGCCATTATTTGGGGAGGGGAAACAGCTCTCTCTCTCTCTCTCTCTCTCTCTCTCTCTCTCTCTCTCTCTCTCTCTCTCTCTCTCTCTGTGTGTGTGTGTGTGTATTCAGGTAGCTACACCACAGGGTAATTCTTCAGAACATGTAAAAGCTACTTCTACAGCCTCTCTCCTGCCATTTTCTTCAGCTGGATGTGTGTGTGTATGTGCATTTAACATGACATGAACAAGGTGGTCAGTGAGCCCTGAAGGGCCCCAGCAGATCCAGGTTCTCACCCTGCCCTCACCATCATGCCAATGCTGTCACCAGCCCCATCACTGCAACTGTAGCCTCATGGCTGCCCCCATGGCATCACAAGAGTGGCAAGGGTGCAGCAGTCACAAGGACAATGGTGCCGGGTTGTGCAGGGAGCCCCAGCAGGGTTGGAGGGGCAGATCTGCCACCTGAGGCAAATGGCTTCAAGTTGCCTCATGCGTGGTTGCCACAGCATGCAGTACTGGTGCAAGACAATAGCAGAGATCCATTCATCTGAATCCAGCAGAACATGTTCTCTTGATGCCAGCAGCAGAACAAGCAAATCACTAACCTTTCAAATATGAGCATTGGCATGAGGCTGCAACTCAGCAGATGAGCTTGTATTTTACGTTGATGAGGTCCCAGTTTAAGTTCCTAACATCTCTGGTGAAAGGCTCCGGGGAAGGATACGAGCTTTGGAGAGCAGCTGCTTGATTATGCTTGACAGTCCTGAGTTAGAGGGATTGTTGATCTGATTTAGCAGCTTCTTACATGGTGTCGTGATTGTGTGTGACCATGACAGGAAGGTGAAAATGGTGTTAAGTGGCAACTAATACATTTTAGGTGCTTTTGAGTTTGTACCATCAGACACTCACCAGGGAGTTTGGGTTGATTCCTTTTCTGCCCAGCAGGTTGACACACATCTTGGGCAAACTTTCTCTCTTGCTGGATCCCTGATTGCACACCGCTCAACAGGTGACCGTTTTGCTTCTGGCTTGTAGTTCTGCTCATCCTGGTGGGCTCCATATCCTTTTTGAGAATAAAACTTCCTTGTTGTGCCCATTCAAAATGGGTTATTTCTTGTAGTAGAGCTCAGGTAATCCAGTACTGGGAAATTAAGACAAAAGAAACACATCACAGTAGCATCAACAAATGGCTAATCGTGCAAGATGTCCTACTTTCCCATCCAACAGATAAGGGCTTCATTCAGTGCATTCAGAATACCCCAAGATAGTGATGAAGGTTCTGTGATCAATGAGAAGCACGATTGGAAGATTCCCGTTTTTAGCAGAAATTAAGGTGTCCATTATTTTAATGGTCTGGTCCTTAAAGCTTCATTTGGGTAATTGTATTGAAGTCTGAAAAAAGGGACGTGGGGGCTTCCGATTCGTCGCGCTGGTGAAGTTGGACGCAGGGACTTCGTGCTCCGAAGTCCCTGGCTTCGTGGAGGGGGGGGGAAGTCCGCAGAGCGAGCGGACTCCCCGAAAAAACACCGGGTAGAGAGTCCCGGTGACATAGTGCCCAGCTGTTTGCTCCGGACGCGAATCCTCTGCTGCCCGAGAGCTCAGTAGAGCAATCGAGAGCCAGCGGAGTGGAGTCGCGGGAGCCATTTTTGGGTTTCATCTTACCTCCTTGAAGTGAAGCTCCGAGTCCTCAGCCTGCAAGCGGCGGATTCTTCCAAGGAAATAAAAGACTTCTTCAAAGTAAGTCAAATCTCCATTCGGATCTTAAAAATTTTAAATTTGAAGATAGGAAGAGATTCTAAAGTAACGGAAGCCGATCTCTTCCAAATGGACAATCGGGAGGCGCATTAAATATTCCCAAGCCGAAAAGGGAAAACTTCTTTCAAGATTGCGGACCCGAGAGAAAGAAAGACTTTTCCAAACCTCCCCAGCCCCCGGTGTCGTTGCCCCTTGAGGTTCAGCAGCAACAAGGGGGAGGACGCTTTGACAGCTGTCAAAAGCTGTCAAATTGTTAAAGGACTAAGAAAGACGATTTTATTCCTGTGAATTGGAAAAATTGATTCAAAAGGTTTTAAAAGGATTTAAGTGGACTGTAAATTTGAAATCTGATGAGGTTAAAGACAAAGGATAAGAACAGCCAAGATGGAGCCGACAACGTGGTAGAGAGGAATTTTCCAGTACCCTTCTGCCCTTATCTCTGGTCTGCCTGTGGTCAAGTGAACTATGAAAACAAAATTCTCTCGAGCTTTCCAGGAGGCTGTGCTGGGCTATCTACAAACATGGGAAGATATCTACAAGGAAAGGCAATGCTTCAATCCAACAGAAAAGGAGAATGAGGTGCAAGAGCAAGATTTAGAGGACAATTTTGATTATGAGATTGTGTGTGAGGAGCAACAATTTGAGGATAATTTGGAGACTGATTCAGACTATAAAAAATATGTGTTGGATGATGAAAAACAAAGATCAGAACAAAGAGATGAGGCCGACAAGGAGAAGCAAAGTGAAGAGAAGATTGATGGAAGTGAAAATCCTGGAGAGACTGAAATGTTGAATGGTGTTAGTGAAGGGAGGGAAAGGCAGAAAGAGGGAGGAGCAGAGGTCTGGAAGTGGATGTGGGAAAGAATTGGTGTGGGGTAAAATTTTTAGTTTAAGGTACTTTTTTTGGTTTATGAACAACGGTGTCGGAATCTTGGCCTGTTAAAGGATATGCTGATCCAATTGGGAGGAGGGACATTGGGGGGGGGGGAAGGAGAGATTTTTATAGTTTAAGGTTAAGAGCTTTCTGGAGGGAGTAAAAAGAATGGCTGAGGAAATATGCTTAGAGTTTGTTTTTGAATAATTTTGGTGATCAGGAGGTGTTTGGGTGGAAAACTGCCTGTCTCCCCCTTCTTACTCTTGGTACTCAGTGGCAGGGGGTGCCTTGAGGGGAGAGGGAAGGGTGGAGGGAAACCCAGACACAAAAATGGAACCTTTTGACTGCTGGACTCATCGGGCTACCCCAGTGGCAGGGGGGGGGGCTCAGAGGGGGACAGCATGAAGAAGGAGGAGGATTGTGTTAATATTATAAGAATAAGATTCTGAATTGGATTAGAAAACCCGCCATAACTATGTAAAGAGGTTGGGAAATCCAGGAGGAAGAGAGTCGTGGAAGCCATTAATATTTTTCCTTTTTCCTTTTTTTTTCTTTCCCTTTCCCCCCCCCTTTTTATATTTTTCCTTTTTTTTTCTTCCTTTTTTCCTTGTTTTTCTTTTTTCCAGTACAGTGAAGAAATAGCTGGGGGATAAGCCAATCCCCAGAGATCCTCCGCCTTTGTCCTCTCAGTGGCAGGGGGGGGGGATGAGGGGGGAGGAAGGAGGGGGGAGGTCAAACCCAGCTTAAAATGGACCCCTTTGTTCCCCAATACCCATGGGTCTCACTGGTGGCAGAGGTGGGCTTGTGGGTGGAGGGAAAATGAAGGGACAGAGTTTATGTTGTATACTTTGTATGTGTTTTCTTTTTCTAAAAATTAATAAAAATTATTTAAAAAAAAATGAAAAAAGGGACGTGGGTGGCACTGTGGTCTAAACCACAGAGCGTAGGGCTTGCCGATCAGAAGGTCGGTGGTTCGAATCCCCGGGACGGGGTGAGCTCCTGTTGTTCAGTCCCAGCTCCTGCCCACCTAGCAGTTCGAAAGCATGTCAAAGTGCAATAGGTACCGCTCTGGCAGGAAGGTAAATGGCGTTTCCGTGCGCTGCTCTGGTTCGACAGAAGCGGCTTCGTCATGCTGGTCACATGACCTGGAATATGTCTGCTGAGAAACGCCGGCTCCCTCGGCCTATAGAGCGAGATGAGCGCACAACCCCAGGGTCGTCCACGACTGGACCTAATGGTCAGGGATCCCTTTACCTATCGGAATCTGAAAAGCAAGGCTGTGAACACACCATACATTTAAAGTACATAGGTTCCCCCAAAGAATCCAGGGGCAGGGCCGGCTCTAGGCCGGCTCCCAGTGGTGCGGGGCACCAGGGCACCAGGCCACCAGGGGCGCTGCTGTGCCCGCTGAGAGGCACGGCTGAGGCTGCCCCAGACGCGCCTCCGCTGTTCAGCGGCTTCAGGGCGCTCTTCGGAGGTGCGCGGGCCTGGAGCCGCCGCACGCAGGGGCGTTGCAACAGGGGCGGGCAGCACCACCTGGCCCAGGGGCGGCCCTACAGCAGGCTGGGTGGCGCAGTGCAGCTGCGCCCGCGGCAGCCCACCGCGCTGGGAAACGGACGGGGGCGGGCCGGACGGATCCGGCGCGCCAGGGCACCGTGCATGCTTAAGACGGCCCTGTCCAGAGGATAGTAGTTTATTCCTCACAGAGCTATAATTCCCAGCACCCTTAACAAACTACAGATTCTTTGGAGGAAGTAATGTGCTTTAAATGCAGGGTGTGTACACAGCCTGAGTTAGAACTAAGCTGAAAAAGAGTCATGCAGCGGAAATCTACAGAACTTGCTTTTAAATGCAGATTATTCCCACATCCTCTATAAAGTTTTTACTGAATTATGCTAGATTCCAGTGACATTGTCAGGAGTACCTAACAATCTTGGGAAGCTGTCAGATCCTAAGAACCTTAACTTCTGCTCATACCTGCCCTGGATCTTGCTTTTCTGGTAGTTCAGTATAAATGCTGGGCAGCCTGAAGCTGCCATTTTAACTTTTCATGCTACACAGAGGAGCCCTTTAGCCCAAATAAATATTTGGTGGGTTCTACAGTAGTTAGGAGAAACTGTGACCTGCCTCAGTTCTCTTTGATGCTATCATATCATGTTCTGATCATAATCCAGCATAGAGTTAAGTGAGCTCAACATGCTTAATTTGCCATTGGATTGTGGCCAATGGATGGTACTTATTCCATAGAACTACAGAGCCACAGAACATTGCGGATGCCTTCATTGCAGACATCACAGCACCAAAGTATTCATTTCCCTCCCCTCTTTAAGTACATGTTGATCTGGCAGTCTTCATCCATCCGCAATAGTTGAGTGAAACCAGATCTTTTGAGTTCTGTACTCAAATTGTATTTTATGAAAATCCATCACTTATTTCATAGTCTTTGGTGGCAGCCCCAGAACAATGATTAGAAACAGGGAAAGCATCCAAATGAATTAATGGCAATAATTATCACAAATTGCTACATGCTTACATTAATTATATCTGTTTAAAAATAGGCTGGTGATGTAACCTGGCAGAGTTGACACATTAACCTAATGAGTAGAGATTCCCGCCCCGTCTTCATTAGACGACAATGTGCAAAGCAGACACTTACACCACATTAACCCCTAAATTATATGCTAAAGATGTCACTCCTTTCGAAGTGACAGATTGCTCTCTAACTGTATTTCAGGATTAGCAATCTCTAATCTGTATAGATGTAATCTATTCCATAACTAATCAGGCAGAATTACGCCATTTCTCATTTACAACTCTATTACTGTAGCTTGTGGCATAAGCAAGTTGGACCCACGTCTGTACACCACCTTAATTCCATGGCAATAAAAGCCACAAGCTTTTTTCCCAATCTGAATAAATTATGCAAATAAAGAAAAATATGCAAATGAGGCTCTTGCTACTTGTAAAACAGGGATTTGAGCCCCTGTCATTGTTTTTGCTTCTGAAGTTTTACCCAGACCCATTTGGACAGGAGACTTTCTTAAATAAAAACACAAACAGACTGTGGTTTTCAGATTGCTTCATTCATCTCAGAGCACAAAATCTGTACTTGTGTGTGGCTGATACCCTGAATTTACCTAGCCTGGACTGCATGTCATGAAAACACCTATATGAAATCATACTGATGTACTCATATTTGCTCATGATTTTATGGGTCAACTCCTACCTCAACTTGAATTTTTTTATATCTTAACACCAATACAACAGGACTAAAATTCGCAGAATAACATAACTATTAACAAAAGTGGTATCCCAGTCGAGAATCTTTCTCAGAACAGTGTACATTAGAGTCCATGCATTGACTCGTTGGATCCAGGCAGCATATGGTAATGTAGCAAATAACTGGAAATACACCCATCAATTCTCATTGGCGTCTTTGCTATGCTGAAGGCACTATACCTTGAGTAAGTGGCTGCTATATCCCAGTGTGATCTTGTATGTGAGTGTGTGTTTACATGGGGGGGGGTACACCAAGAAAACATGAAGAGCCTTCTGGTTTGGAGCAAAAGTCCATTTAATGTTGCATGTTTCCAATGGGGACCAGCTAGATGCCTGTGGAAAGCCCACAATCAGAAGCCCAGCAAAACATCCTTGTGCTTGTGCTTCCCAAAAAAACTGGTATTAAGAACAGATATTTCATACTCAAGGTAACATATAGAAATAACCATTGATAGCCTTTTTATCCATGAATTTGTCTAATCCCAAATTTTCCTTGAGAAAGTTTCCTAGCCTCATTTGAAAGCCATCTAAAGTGGTAGCCATGGAGACAGAGAACAAATAGTCAATCCACATAGTAGATCCAAATGGATACAGAGGTGATCATAATATATGTATAAAAGCAAAAATTTGTGCTCTGTTGTGAGTAAACACCAGCTGAAATCACACCTGACATGTAAATGGTCCTCACACCTTCAATTTTGCCCTTTTTATTTCCTAAAATGGCTGCAATGGCAACATTGCATTGTTCCCAAGTGGTTCTTCATCATGTACACAGCATTAATGAACTATATTCTAAAATGGCTCAACAGAGGTTTCCCCCTCCCAAGAGATATGGAAGCCTCACACTAGAAAAAGCAGGTGGCAGAAGAAGTTCTTCAGAAATTATGACCAACCAATTAAAGGTATTACAAATTACAGGCACATGTTGCAAGATACGTCATGTGGGAATTTGAAGCCACTAACAATGGATGCTGAATTTACCCTGAAGAACGTAAAAAGTTAGCGGTATAAATTTGATGGGTTATATTTCCTTTTGAATAGGCAAAGCTACAAGGGAAGAAAGCAAAGACTAAATTGCGTGACAATATACAAAGATCAGTGCCAATGCCATGCTGGGTCCTATTTTGAGTGTTTATCTGCTGCTATAACTCCACGGCCCCTCATAGTTTTAGCAGCTGACTTTGAATTGGAGCTTTCCTTCCTTTCGGTTTGTGTGTGTTTTGAGTCGGTATGCAAAACAGTCCGTTCACTCTCTGGCTATGCCTGCAATTGTTGCTGATTCCATGCGCATACCAATTTGAGTTAGTCCTAAAGGGGTAAGTGTTCAGCGAGATGGTCAAAAATATATCAGAGAGTTTATTATTTAGTTATTTATATTTAAATGGTTATAGACCACGTTTTAATAGAAATACAGCAAGTTGATATACATAGGAACACAACATCACAAGTGCAGAAGGCCGTGAGTGGCATACCTAGATCTGCTGTCTCTCCCAACTGACCTCCAGCCTGTCACCTGAGGTGACTGCTTCACCCAACCTCAAGGGCGGCCTGGCTGTAGCAAGAGCCATTTATAGTTTTCTCCTCCATGAATCTGTCTATTCTTCTTCCCAGACCCTCCAAGTTGATGGTCATCTCTGCCTTCTCTGCGAGTGAGTTCTATAAGGCAGAGATGACCATGTGCTGAATGAAGAAATCTTCATGGGATATCCATGAGTTTTAGTGTTCCAAGAGATGAAGAAAAACTGTTCTCCATCCACTTCCGCCATATTAGGCATAATCTTACAGACTTTTATCATGTCACCTCACCTTTTTTTCCAAACAAAAGTCTCTCCTAGGAGAGTTGCTTCACCCCCTTGGCTATTTTGGTTACCATTTTCTGAACCTTTTCAGCTCTACTTTATCTTTTTTGAGGTGAAGTGACCAGAACTGCACACCGTATTCCAAATGCAGCCACACCATCATGACATTATGATAGCTGCAGTTTTATTTTCAGTTCCTTTCCTAATGATCCTTAGCATGGAATTTGCCTTTCTCATGGCTTCCACACACGGCGTTGACATATTTTCATTGAGCTGTCTACTAGGACCCCGAGGTCTCATTCCTGGTTTTTGTTTTGGTCTTTTTGACCTGGCATTTATCACTTTACTCTTGTTTACATTGAATTGAAATTGTCATTTTAAAGGCTGTTCACTGAGTTAGGAGAGGTTCTTTTAGAGCTCTTCACAATCTCTCTTTGTTTACCAACCCTGAGCCACCACATCTGCTCACTCCTAACTCTAGATCATTTATGAGCAAGTTAAAAAGTACAGATCCCAATACTGTTCCCTGGGGGTTCTACTTTCTGCATCCCTCCATTCAGAGAGTTTTCCATTTTCCCCTATTTCCTGTTTACTGTACAGTACTGCTTTTTAACCAATTTCTGATCCACAAGAGGGCCTCTCTCCTTATTCCATGACTGCAAAGATTACCCAGGACTCTTTGGTGAGGTACCTTGCCCAAAACTTTTTGTAAGTTCAAGTACACGATGTCTGCTGGATAGGCTTGCCATACATCAGGAAAATTCCTGACTTGTCTTGGTTTTTGTGTGCAAAAATGGCATTGGGGGAAAATTTGCCAAATCGGCAAAATGTCATGGAAAACCTGGATGTATGGCAACACGATGGAAAAAGCAGCACAAACAGCTCAAAAAGCTTAAAATCCACAATTTTTGGGTTAGGTTTCCCCAAAAAAGTTGAACAATTTTGGTGGGTTTCTATAAAGTTTCGGTGTTTTGTGGGTGTCAGGAATTTTACTTTTTGAAATATGGCAACCCTACTGCTGGATCACTCCTATCTATATGCTTGCTGATGGTCACAAATAACTTTAATTGGCTCCATCTCTGATGTCTCCTAGGTTGACAGTTAAGGCATTCTTTTTCTGCCTAGCTTTTACTGTATATTAATCCTGCTCGTTGCCAATCTGATTTATTTTTTTATTGTGCCTTTTAGAAAAAAAAACTGTTTGGTTTTAATTGCATTGACATCTTAATTCATCTACTCTTTCCATACATTAACTTTAGAGGATATACACATTTTAAAAAAGTCATTTCATGGATATTTGCTATGAAGTAGAAAGTAGTAGGGAGCCTTTCAATACTAGCTGCCTTTGCGACTACACAGAAACAGAGAGAACCAGGCAGATATTGACAAAATCAGGATTCATTGCATCTCTGCTCCCTAATTACATTGGTGACAGCAGAAGACAAAGAATATACATGAGATGTGAGCAAGGTGTTAAATCATAATAACATGTGTTCTCGCTTATTCCTCTTTCCTACATGTGATATGAAAAAAGTCGCACTAATTAAGGTTACTTTGTCAGACTGATTGGTAATTACTAGAGCAAACCTCCTAACCTTATGGCCTCAACAGTAAAAGGTCAAAAATAATGGTGTTGTCCTTTGGAGATTAATGATGCCTGGATGAGAAAGACAAAATAAAACATGGCAACTTAAGACAGAGGCATTTTGAAGTTTCTCTCCCTACTTTCTATAATGCTCCTTAAACAGCAGCACTCCTTCGATCCCGATTCCGCTCACCTTGCAGGCCATTCTGCACTTAATCTCTCTGCATTCACTAACCTACAGTACTTTGATTTCAGCAGTGTCACTAAAGTTAAATGAGATAAGAGCTCCATCGCAGCCTCTCTGCTTTAGAGGTCAATGGAAAGTTTCTCTGGCTGCATCATTCAAAAATAATAGATATGTATTATGATAGATTAGTTAGGGTAAGGTTACCAGATTTTTTTCAATGAATCTGGGGACACTTTTCAACTTCAATGGATTTTGCATGGGGACTGATTTGTAAATCCAGGGACTGTCCCCGGGAGACGGGGATGTTTGGTAACCTTAAGTTAGGGAAGCTGATTTCCTCCCCGCTCCCTTGAATTGCTTAAGGACAGGGGTCAGCAACCTTTTTCAGCTGTGGGCCGGTCCACCATCCCTCAGACCATGTCGTGGGCCAGACTATAGTTTGAAGAAAAAAATGAACGAATTCCTATGCCCCACAAATAACTCAGAGATGCATTTTAAATAAAAGGACACATTCTACTCATGTAAAAACACCAGGCAGGCCCCACAAATAACCCAGAGATACATTTTAAGTAAAAAGACACATTCTACTCATGTAAAAACACGCTGATTCCTGGACCGTCTGTGGGCCGGATTTAGAAGGTGATTGGCCTGCATCTGGCCTACGGGCCTTAGGTTGCCTACCTCTGCTTAAGGAGTTCTTTGACTTTCTAGGGAATGGAAGGACCAGCATGTTGAACATTTTGAAGGCCGTGCATGTCTGTTTCAAAGAATCCCTCTAATCTCTTTCCTATAATATGAGACTGTTCTTTTGTTGATGCAACAAGAAACAAGCATTTAAAGCAACTGCTATGAGAAACCAGTGACACATGGAAGGCCTATTAGCACTCCATCAAATTAACAATATAGTTTAGATTCCCTTGAGTGTCGTATGTGTGCTTTTAAAAAATAATAATATTGGTTTATTCACTCTTGCGTTAATAAGGTGGACTTCTGCCAAAAGAACACAGATTTAAATCCACTGGACCTGCCTTGCTAAATTAAGATATTAAATGAACCGCCACTTACATTTTTTGTTCCCCAATATGAGGGTACTATATAGCTTATATTTAAAAACATGCACATTATTTAGCAGCCACACATAATTTGTGAACTAGGCTGTGGAAAGCATTAATATCAGTATCTAAAATAACTAGATTTTGAACTCCAAATACCTGAATTTTTATTGGGAATGTATGAAGCCACTAGACACATTTCATTAGCTGTGACAGCCATTTCATATGTCCCAGGAAAGTGTTTAATCATGTGAATGCAATGTTTATCACAAAAGTATCAGATGATGTATGCCATCTTTGATACGTACTACCATAACTAGTTGTGTAAATGAACCCTCAGTGGCAAAAGTGTGGAGTGTTGGTTCCCATCCCCCAGTTTCCCCATGTATATAAATGCTGAATTCATCATAACTATTAATTCTCTCCCCCGCCCCACTCAAGGGATTAAAAAAACCAAACAAACACAGCTCATATCTGTGTCTACAAATCAACTTCTTGAATGATTATTTCCTACAACAGAGAAATATAAGTTGTACGGCCAAACAGCTGTGGCCCTGAATACAAGGGGCACATATTTTTATTAGTTGCAGATAAAATGGTTATAACACAGACATTTATTCTTTTGGCATCTGGTGCACTAAACGGCTGTAAATCAGTGTTCTCTTTGCCCATAGGTACCAAATGCATTACTCATTAAATGGTCCCCTGAGAGCATAGTAAAACATCTTTGAACATATCTTTTGGGACAGGCTACAGCAAGTGAGATCATTAGCAGTATTTCCCTGTGAATCTATGGAATCATTGCTGAATTCACTGCTGTTACGCTTTACCTTCAAATTTTAACTGATTATGTGATGAGTTTACCACGAGAGGCGCCTTAGGACTAAAAAACCCATTAGGCATTGCAACTGCAACCACTTGAAAACCAAGTGGAGAGGAGCTTATGTGGAAGAAACTAATTGAATTCCAATTTGGGTAATAAGGACTGATTGCTGGGGATGTGGTGGTGGTGATGGGGAGAAAATAAAAATGACCATTGGAATTCCTTCAGTGGATCTTGCAAGTCCCTAGTGAGTACTGAATCATGGATAAGTACTGTTTGCAGAGAAAGCCAACTAAAATAGAATGACCTTCATTTATAATTGGAATGTTGGTAATAAATAATAATAATAATAATAATAATAATAATAATAATAATAATCTGTTATTTATACCCTGCCCATCTGGTTGGGTTTCCCCAGCCACTCTGGGCAGCTTCCAACAGAAGGTTAAAAACACATTAAAACATCAGACATTAAAAGCTTCCCTAAACAGGGCTGCCTTCAGATGTTTTCTAAAAGTGTGGTAGTTGTTGTTCTTTTTGACATCTGGTGGGAGGGCGTTCCACAGGGCGGGTGTCACTACCAAGAAGACCCTCAGCCTGGTTCCCTGTAGCTTTGCTTCTTGCAGTGAGGGAACTGCCAGAAGGCCCTCGGCACTGCTGGGCAGAACGATGGGGGTGGAGACGCTCCTTCAGGTATACTGGGCTAAGGCCGTTTAGGGCTTTAAAGTTACAGGTTGGTAGCCATGTTGGTCTGACGTAGTCGAAACAAAATAATGACTCATACCAATGGCTCATACCAATGACAAACTTAGTTGGTCTCTAAGGTGCTGCTGGAAGGAATTTTTTTATTTTGTTAGGGCTTTAAAGGTCAGCACCAACACATTGAATTGTGCTCGGAATTAGCATATTCTGTTTTAATATACTAAGGCATTTTAATATCTTCTTTCCTTTTCATTCAAACCCTTGTGGTTATGTGAAAATTAATGATGTGTCTGCTTACAGAACTTGTTTGATGTTCTCAGTGTTGAAGTGTAGGGGACAATACAACCATGTCACATGGCCTGTTGTACAGGTGAGGCAAGCTAATGGAGGCGCTACCAATAAGCATATTGACATTGGGAGAATGGTTTGGCAGATGAAGCAGCAGCCTATAGAACCCAGAACAATTTTGCAGCTCGCTAAATATGACACCCAGCCTTTGAGTCCAGTACAGTAGTTTAAAAAGCCATACTTGTCCAGGCTTTATGAAATGTATCAATCACTGTGCTGAGTTTCTACCTGATAAGAATTCACATGGCATGGAGTTAGCAGAACATGCTTCAGTCACTCTTTGAGGCCATTTGAAAATAAAATTATTTTATGAATAATTAGAAGAATTATGTTTTTGTTTTTCTGTAATAAAAACATATTTATCTTATCTATCTGTCTGTAGTGAGTTGAGATGAGATTCTGATTCATTAAATTCAATAAAATATAGCGATCATGGACAGAATTTAATCTTCTGAGAACTCTGGAGACAAATGTATGCCTTTCCCTAACCTGCATTTAAAAATAACTTACACAGAATCACAATGAAATAGCTTAATGGGCCAACAGCTACAGGCAGCACCATCAAACAGTGAAACTATTTGATACTGACAACCCTTTCCTTTAAAGTATTTCTGGGACATAGATATTGTTGCCCTGTTTGAGCATAGCTACAAAGATTAATTCTGTAGACAAGGCCCAGTTCTGCTTGATGCTGAATGGCAGCTTATTAGAGAGAATTTGCCAAGTGCTTTCAAAGCTTATTAAAATTGCTGGGAGTTCAGGTGCTCAGTAACCTTCACACGTGATTGGCTTCTTGCTTGGCCAAATCCTAAAACAAGATATCTAGTTACAGTCGAAAATAAATGTAGGTCTTTGAAACATCTAAAAGTGCTGCTGAGAAACTCATCAGTCCTGGTTAACAAGGTGGCAGTTGTACGTTTCATCTCCAGGTGACAGATGGCTAACCTGCCCAGAGGTTAGATGAGTTAAAAGGTTTCAGTAGCATCTGAATATCAGTCATTATGGCAGAGGTCAGTGCTGTGAAAGAAAAGGATGGAATCTTTTTCATGGCGATGTCTTTATACTTTTGTTTTCTGTGAGTGGTTTGGTTTGTGTTTTGGTGAAATGAATGCAGCCTAGATGAGAGAAAACTCTCTAAGAGTTGATTCACACACGCATTTGTATCACTCAATCTCTCATCACTTGGGTGGTTCAGGTTTAATGTGAGAACCACCTCTGTTGAAACAGATGGTTTTTTGATGTGATATCAGGAGATATGAAAGTTCTTTCCCTGGTGATCCGTGATGGCAGTTTCACACATGCAAGGTATCCACGGGGTATGCAACCAGCAAGTGACAAAACACATTTTATGATCTCACCACAAGCCTCTCTTCATGGCTTGCATTTACCATGGAATGTCACAAGTGATCACACTATCCTGATGGGCTTCAGAAACGAACCCTGAAGGTATAATTTTGTTTGATACAAAGTATTTGTGGGGTGCTGACTCTTAAGAACGAGTGTGAACCATTCAGCCACAGAATACAGGTACCAACCGTTTTTGTGCGTGTTCAATTGGCATGTGACTATTGATGTGTGCACTATTTTTTGCCCCCCCCCCCCAGCGTTCTGCTGGCATGGATGATGACCTGGAATGCAATTCCCACGCAAATGGGGGTTACCTGTATGAGAATGAATAACAAAGAGTGCCTCTGATCATATTCAGAATAGAGGCGGGGTAATCTTAATCTTAATCCCTGCCCAAACAGGAGGGAGCTTCCAGGCAGGGCATGTTTAGGTTAACATGGTCCTCTGCCAGATGAGCAGTAAGGCTGCACCAGTGCTCCTTGTCTACTTTATGTTGCAATATAAAGAGAACTTGACCTAGCCAAGTTCACATGCCTGCTCCACCATGAAATATCACATGGTGGCCTCAGTCAGCTGACCATATCTCATCTTGTCCTAACACAAGGGAGTAGAGCCAGAGTCATAGCTGCCAAGTTCTCCCTTTTTTAAAGGGAAATTCCCTTATGCTGAATAGGCTTCCTCGCAAGAAAAGGGAAAACTTGGCAGCTATGGCCAGAGTTTGCTCCCATTTGTGGTAGCAGCTCCTCAGGACAGTCCCATCAGTGGGAAAGAGGGGGAGAAGTGTTATCTGCACATAGATCTTTCCCCTAAAGCCCCCAGCACCACTTCCCACAATGTTCCAGACAGTGCTGGATTTATGTATAGGCTAAGTAGGCTTAAGCCTAGGGCCTCGCCAGCCGTCCCGCTCCCCAGAGGGCAGTCTCCTCTCCCCCAAAATTGCAAACCCAAGACTTCATGCAAGGACAGGGCAACTCAGGCCCAGCAACTATGAGACTCAGGGCTAGCCAGTGGGGCCCAATTTGAAGCAGTGGGGCGCAACTGATTTTTTTTTTGTAGGGCCCCAGTTTACAGCCAAAGTTTGCAAAATCTTATAGATATAAATAAAATCCATCTAGATTGTCCCGGTGCAGGGGCCCCCTTAGGAGTGGCCGACAGGGCCCAAGTTGGCCCAATTGCTCCAATTGCCTTAAGGTCAACCCTGATGAGACTGTGCAGGGGTTGTACTGACAAGCCCTGCACCTTCTAGGTCCCTGGTGTCACCATTCAGAGTACAGACTCAAGGACTTGTTATGGAAATAAAGGGGGGCACTTATTGGAAATCAGTTTTGCCACCTCATTCCCCCCCAAACCCCGAGACAATGAGCCCAGCCACCTTTTATTCACAGTCGCATAAGCACTACTCTACAGCATGGCCATAAACTTGTACGTTCAACTGCAGAAATATACACCCAATATGTAGCAATGGAGATTTATGTTACTGCTTTATGAATGAACACTGTGTTTTATGAATGGACTCTGTATTTTGTGAATTACCTAAGAGCCACCAATAGGGAGCTCTAGAATCTGACAGCTAACCAATTGGGTACTACCAAACAGCGACCCCTATTGCTGAAAGCAGGTACCCAGCAGGGAATGCTTCAGCTCAGCTTTTGCACTGTTTACTAAACACTCCCTGCTGTGCAGATAATGGAGAAAGCTCGTAAATTGTATTACAGTCTGTGTGCTGTCATACGACCACCAACCCCGAATGTCAGTTGCAATGTTGCTGTCTTCCATTCAGCAGCCTCACGGCCCATGGGTAGAAACTGTTCTTTAACCTGTTGGTGTGGCTTATCATGCTGCTATATCTCCTGCCCGAGAGCAGGAGATTAAAAAGGTGTTGGCCAGGGTGTGAGCCATCCCTGAGAATGTTTCTCGCTCTTCTGAGGCAACGGTCTCCCACGATAACATCTAGCAGAGTCGGGGGACAGCCCACAATATCATGTGCTGCCTTCACCACCCTCCGTAGGGACTCTCTGTCCATGGCTGTCAAACCAGCATACCACACCGTAATGCAGTATGAGAGAACACTTTCTATCGTGGACCGATAGAAGGAAATCATCAGTTGCTGTCCAACCTTGTTCTTTTGCAAGACCCTAAGGAAATGAAGTCTATGTTGGGCCTTCCTAACTACCTGGGCTGTATTGACCTTCCAAGCTAGGTCTTCACTAAGATGGACTCCCAGGTATTTAAAGTCTTAGTTGATCATTCACATGTGTGCACATCACAGCAGGGACAAAATATAGGAAAATAGTTGTGTGAAAGAGAAGATGTTGCCAGCCACCTTTCTTCTAATAAAAATAATTAGCAATGGAAAAAACAACTGCATTCAGTTTAATCAGATTAATACAAAACCAGCCCATCAAATTGCTCACCTC
Organism: Zootoca vivipara; assembly: GCF_963506605.1. Lineage (NCBI taxonomy): Eukaryota > Metazoa > Chordata > Lepidosauria > Squamata > Lacertidae > Zootoca > Zootoca vivipara. Next base: position 52,676,644 of record NC_083280.1, read on the forward strand.
AGCTGTGCCTCTGTTAAAAGATCAGCAACAAACCTGAATGTAATGAAAACAAAGGCAAATAAACACATTGAAATTGTAGCTGAGAGGACTGAAGCATTAGGGTAACACCCTTGATGCTGTGAATGACGCAGTGGGTGACATGGCGCATGGAGCATGACAGTGGCTGAACAACACCTATCTGAGTCTGAGCGCACTCAGGCTTGCCAATGTGAAATAAAGCTAGAGAGGATCTGCCTCACAGCCGTATCCCTGAATCCAGCGTTTGCAGTGGTGAATGTCATCTCTAGTTTCCTTTACAAGACAGGGTACCTATTAAGTTTTACTCCCTTAATGGCCTTTCAGGTCCTTCTTAGACCTTCAAATTCTGTCGTACTGGGCGACTAAAACAATCTTGCCTGATCACAACCGCTGCGAGTAGTGAAGATTATGGTTTGGCAAGCATCATGAAACCAAAACTACCCTTTTTTGTTTACTGTTTTCCTGTGATAATTTATGAAGGCAAATATTCAGACTGAACACAGGAGAGGGGGGAGAAAAACCACCCCGGTGTGATATAAATATACCTGCACTTCCCACAGCTTGGCAAGCATCCTAAATCGACTGGTACCTGAAATTATGCCAACCTGTTCGGCACATCTGAATTTGAAACTAATCTCTTATTTACAATCAAAGGGTCTGCAAAGCTGTTGCTTGTAACACAGCTTATTATTCTGCATTAAATATTGTTGTTGTCGAAACTGGCGTTTGCAAGGGCCAATTAGTATATTTGTTTAATAAAAATTAGCCCCGCTATTTTAAGTGAAAAATAAGAACATAAACACAGTTGTGAGTTGCACCCCTCTTTCTGCAGTTTTGCAGAGCGATCCTATGCACAAGGAGCTGGTACAAGTGCGGCTAGCACAAAGCCACAGCAGACCCTGAACCCAGGGGAGAAGCAGCAGCAGCAGCAGCAGCAGCAGCTGAGCCCTGCAGAGCAGGAATTCGCAGAGCGGCAGCGCAAAATACAGAACACAGGAGCAACTGGCATCACCATGGCAATCTAGGCCAAATGTTGACAGGCACAGGGGAGAGTCCTTGAGCCCCCAGTCATGAGGCCATACAGAGATAGCCTGAAAAGCCCGGGGAACAGCAAAAAGAAATGTAAACAGGGAAACCGGGGTGGGGTGTGGGGTGGGGCTACTTCATGACCCTTCCTGATGTAGATCTTCAGCTACCCTTTCTTCCCTGGCCGAAGGGGGGGAAAGGTCAATTTTGTGGTTCACCTCAGGTACCAAAATGTCTTGGACAGACCCTGCCACAGCCCCACCACTGTGCAAGGAAGGATCTGAGCAAGGCAGGGCCTCCAGGCATGCAGCCAGATGGGCTCCCCTTCTGCCCAGTCATGGCCTGGTCCAGAAGGCTCTTATGTTTTCATGTTCTAAGCCTCTTCTCTACCAGCTGATGGCAGCTGATGCTGAGGTTCTGCTATGTACCTGGTGTTATGTATTCATTGGTCTCTGTTTGCCTGAGCTTGAATCTGAACTAAGGATTCTGAGCCCCTGTGTTCTGATTTGATACATGATATCCAATCACAGGACAATTCAGGATTTGGGCCTCTGCCATTGGCCCTTCAACTCTGAGTCATGATTCGCAGCTTGGAAGCTTAGACAGCCAATCACACTGGGAGTGGGAGTGGCCCAGGCCTTCAGAAATGTATATAAGCAAGTGCTTTGCCCTTTGTCCAGTTCTGATAGTTGAATAAAAGTTCTTGCTGTTGTCACTGTGTCTTGCTTCGTGTGAACCCACCAACACTTCACCTGGTGTGTTTGTTACTGCTGAGGATTATAGCTGCTACTGGTTTGTGGCTGCCACTGCACAGTTTAGCACTCTTGGTAAACCATGATCCTCAGCATAGCCTGGCCCTGCTGGGGATCCACGGAATCCTATGCTGCTAATTTCAGTGGATCTCATTAGAACCGTCTTCTTCTTTTTGCACAAATGCCAGGATTTGGAGAGGGGTGGCGGCTGTGTGTGTAAAAAAACACAAACTTGTATGAAGACTTGCCCATTCTCTCTGAAGCTGTGATGACATTCAGTTTGATTGGGAGTTACACCACATTAAAAGAAAAAGATATTATTCTCAGTGAGGCTGTTAAACCTGATATGCCTACATTTATTTACATTTGCAATAACTTTGCCATGTGTATAGTGATACAGTGAATTACCAGCTTGTGGAATGAATGAAAATAATGTATGTCTGCGTTAAATGTCAGAGGAAATTGTGGCACTAATTAATAAGTAAAGAACGCATAATTAGAAGGGGGGGGTTGCTCCTTTACAAAAATTGCTCTTTCTGTATGTGTGTGTGTAAATTCTCACTCAGCCTTTCACAGAATGAACAGATTAAAATGAATGCAAGATGGGACATGTCAGGGAACCAGTTTGCTCTTTTTAGTCAGAGTATTCATATTTCAGAATAACAAGTTCTTAATAGTTCACTTGCAGTGGACTATGGATGTTTCCATCATTACCTGTTTTATTAGGATCTGGGATATGAAATAGATATGTTCTGTTTTGTTTCAAAGCTATCATCAATGTGAATTAAATTACAACTCAAATTACTTTTTTTAAAAAAAAAGTATAGAGAGAAATATTCTTAACTTCAACCTCTTGACTTGTTCTGTTTTCATATTGTAAGGTTTCATTGATTTTTCCCCCAAATCTATAACATGAGTGCATTCAATGCAATGGATAACTAGTGAGACCTCTCAGTCTTGGACTCTGAAATGACTTGATGGACAACTTTTAAATGAGACCACACATGGACAGAACACCTTGAGAGGGAAGATGCCCTCAGGACCAAAATGTATATTCAATTAACATTGAAGCAGGGTGATGCTATTTCTCTTTGAGATGGGATGTCAGGGGGGAAACAGGACATCATGTGCAATAGAGCTGATTTATGCTTTGCATGGAAGGTGCAGCTGTGTTTGCTGCAGGAGATGTATCTGTTACTATGTGGTTTCCTGGTACAAATCCAGTGCATGCTTACAAATACACAGATCTCCTAATTATATGGTAGGGTTGTCACCTGGAGGCATGTGGCGATGCCACATCATGGCGTGTCTACTGTAGGAAGTGTGAATCAGCTCGTAGGGCTGATATACCCATGGATGTACATCACTTGGGGATTGCAGCCTCAAGTGATGACCTGCACACATGTGAACAGACCATTGCAGGTCAAACACTGATTGAAAGAACTAGGTGGAGCTTTTAAGGACGAGTGCATTTCAGTGGAATTAATTCACATGCTCAGCTGTGAGTCTGCAGCTCAGTTCAGTTGTTGTCTCCCCACTGTCCCACTATGCAAATACCAGGGGGAGCTAGGACAAGACTGATAACCCATCTCCCTCCCCTGGGCCCCCACCAGCATTCCTGGAGCCCCCCCATATGTTGGGGGCTGGACTTTTGAAGCAAAGAAGCTGTTTTTGCTAGAGCAGATGCCCTGTGTGATTTAGAATGCTGGGAGAACAGAGTTAAAAATCACGTGGGGAGCCTATTTGCATACAAGAGTCATCCCTCTACAGATGTTCACCCCTCCCCCACAATATGTAGGGTGTGTGTACAGGAACAGAGGTGAGGCCATGTGGAAGGGGGCAAGGAAAATGGGCTGCCATTCTGCCTTCTTCACAGTGCTCTACACCTACTGCAGGCATCTCCAGACTTCGGCCCTCCAGATGTTTTGGACTACAATTCCCATCATCCCTGACCACTGGTCCTGTTAGCTAGGGATCATGGGAGTTGTAGGCCAAAACATCTGCAGGGCCGCAGTTTGGGGATGCCTGAGCTAGTGTAATTCTGGGGCACTGTGTGTGGTGTGAACAGTGACTCAAAACAGTGGGGGATCTTCAGAGAACATTCTGCAAAGTGGCCCCTTTTTTCTAGCAGGGTGAGAAAAAGAAGAAAAAATCTTGGGAATTTACCGTATTTACTTTATTAATAAAAAGCATTTGTATACCTCTGTGTCATAAAGATACACATATCACAGAGACCTACAGCAACAAAAACATAAAACCATACGATAAAACCTTCAAAAAGTTAAAAACATACATTGGATGTTCCCAGAAACATGCTTGAGAAATTTTCTTAGCTGCTGATAACACCATGGTTGCAGGCTTGACATGGGACAGCTGCATATTCCTGCACTGCAGGGGTTTGGGCTAGCCAAACTAGGCTCTCCAGATGTTTTGGGACTACAACTCCCATCATCCCTAGCTAACAGGACCAGTGGTCAGGCATGATGGTAATTGTAGTCCTAAACATCGAAAGGGCCAAGTTTGGCCATGCCTGGGCTAGATGATGCTAAGGATCCGTTCCAATGCTAGAATTCTGTGGTTCTATTTTAAACTCCCTATTTTTTATTTCATTTTATTGGGTGTCTCCCGATCTATTTCCCCCTTTTTATCTTGTGTCTGAGTATTCCCTCCAGGATTAGAGGTGGGGCATCTGCCACAGGGGATGGGTTAGGCTGTGGTGAGGTCAGGGCTGCATGGACATTCTCACTGGTGCATCTGCATAGCCCTGACCTCCCCACTGCCTCCCTGCCCCTTCAGCGCCGTCTTAAGCGCCCCTGTCACCATGGTGCGCCGGATCTCTCCGGCGCCCTTCCGCCCCGTTTCCCAACGCGGTGGGTGGGTGGGCGTGGCGCTGCTGCACGGCGGGCGGGCAGACACAGCGCGATCTCTCCGGTGCTCTCCTGCCCCGTTTCCCAGCGTGGTGGGCAGGTGGGCACCGCGCGCAGCTGCGCAGCGGACCGGCGGACCGGCTGGCCAGCGGGCGGGCGCAGCTCGCGGCGCCCTCCTGGCGGGCCGGCGCCATGGTGCCCTGCGCCACCGGGGGTCTACGATGAGCTGGCCCTGTGCCCCTTTATTGATACACCGCAGTGATGTCACTGCCAGGAGGCTATAGCTGCAGCTTTGCCAGATGAGCCTTTGGAGTTCTTCTAAGGTCCAGTTGGCATAAGGGCAGGACACAGGGAGGAGAGCCTCTAATAGACCTCAGCACCTGGGCAGTCCTTCAGCCAGCTACATGCGAGGGGTATTCTATACTGAATCAAGTGCATTACTGGCCTTAAATAAATACAGTGGTACTAGTTCTCCCCCCCTTTTTTCTTTTTTAAAAAACCCTCTTTTAATCTTCACATTTGCAAGGGACAAAGTTCTGAATTATGGCACCTTGAAGGCTGTCGCAGACCACATCAACCAGGAACTATGCAACCATTTGTTTCATGCAGCGTGTGTGAGTTTTGTCCCTGTTAGAAACCAATAAAATACTTATTCCTCATTATCAGTATGACTATAGTATATGTGGAAATCATAGCACACACATTATTAGAAGGCAGAGCTCATAAGTCTGTGTATCAAATGTGATTATGGTGTGGGCAGGTGGAATGACTGCAGGGGTGGGCTCACTGGGCCAGTTTAACACATGAATGAACATTTGGAAAGACAAATGGTCTTTTGGAATGGGCATGCTGATTCCATCAAAGGCCAGTACCTGGTGTTAGAGATTGAGAAAGTGGCGGAACAAAATAAAATAATACACAGAGACCTCTTAATCCAACAGGACATTGATGTACACGGAAAGTCAGAATCCATTCTCTGGGCATTATGGCTATCTGCTGTGCTTTACAGTTTGGAATCTAATTGCATTGCTCTTCCAGTGCTGAGAATTTGATTCGCGTTCTCAGCCTCCGCTGCAAATTCCATAGACTGACTGAAGCATACAGTGACCATTTCCCTCTGGTTGTTCCTCGACAACTGGAACACAGCTAGGCGTCGCACCTTCTTCCAGCGCTGTAAATCAAGGAGTTAATCGCCCCAAACTGCCAAAAATCCAAAGGCATGATCGGGTTTCATCAAAACCTTTGTTACATTAAACATCTCAGTCAGCTCTCATTATCCAGATTACGCAACCCTGTTTCTGGAGCTGATTGGCACAGGCTAGTGTTGCATCACTTTAATAACAGAAAAATAAAGTTGTACGGCAGACAAGACTCCCAGGGGCCATCTAAAATAACCGGCTAGTGCCAAAGCAAGATCCAGCCACCCAAACAGTGAATGTGAAAAAACAACCACTACCAAGTAATGAATGGAGGATATTTTTAAACTGAGCCAGAAAATCAGGACAAAGATGAAAAGCCGAGGAGATCTGCAATTTGGAAGCCCAACAGAGGCTGCTCCTAAGAGACTAGCCGAAACTATTGGGTTGTAGGTTGATAGAGCTTACAGGGCTTTTCAATTACTATGACAAGGAAGCAGCTGCAATTACTAAAACAGGGAGCAGAGAATAATTATTCCCATTTTAGAGATGGAAAGGGAGCAAAGGAAGTGAATTAATCCAAGTGAAAATATCATTTGGGTTAATACGATTTGTGTAATCTTTTGTATAAGGTAAAGGTAAAGGGACCCCTGACCATTAGGTCCAGTCGTGACCGACTCTGGGGTTGTGCCGCTCATCTCGCATTATTGGCCAAGGGAGCCGGCGTACAGCTTCCAGGTCATGTGGCCAGCATGACAAAGACGCTTCTGGCGAACCAGAGCAGCACACGGAAATGCCGTTTACCTTCCCACTGTAGTGGTACCTATTTATCTACTTGCACTTTGACGTGCTTTCGAACTGCTAGGTTGGCAGGAGCTGGGACCGAGCAACGGGAGCTCACCCTGTCACGGGGATTTGAACCACCGACCTTCTGATCGGCAACTCTAGGCTCTGTGGTTTAACCCACAGCGCCACCCGCGTCCCCAATCTTTTGTATAAAGGTCATTTTAAAATGCTATATTGCTCTTGGGACCTCTCTACACACTTGTAGCCCTGCACTAGCATCTTTGGACCCACCTTGTTTTGGAGTGGAATAATTTCATTCCTGCAGAAGTAGATGGCAGGAGACACTGGTGGCTGGCAGGGCGGCAGCATTGCCTTGACTTTATGTTCCCCACCCTGCTGCTGGAACGGACTACGAAGTGGATATGGTACAAATGCTCTGGCAGTCAAACTGATGCTCCTGCCAGCAGGAAGTGAAGGGAACCCTTCCACAGCAAGGGTGGCTAAACTACAACTCCCATCACCCCTGACCATTGGCCATGCTGGCTAGGGCTGATGGGAGCTGGAGTCCAATAATGTCCAAAGGGCCTCAAGTTAGCTGCCCTTATTTCTAAATCCACGGCTCCCTTCCTTATCCAGAGCTGCATCCCGGGAATCCTCCCTGCACCTACACAAAGACTTGGTGTCCACTTTCCCCATAAACTTGTTCTAATTTTGCCACCCAGCCGCTCTCATTTCCCACTCTGCTTTGACAACTGTCTTGTATAAAGTTTAATTGCCTCTCCTGAAGCCAAGCGCAAGGAGTGGCCCTTGCTATCTTTAGGGCTGCAGTGTGTCATTTACTACAAAGCCCCAGAATTGTTACCTTTTTCTTTGTAGGCTCCAGACCAAGCTGTTTTACAAGGCAATAATTTGTGGTATCAAAAAATTGCTTCTACAAACCACATCCAGATGTCACATTCAACTAGTGAATGAAACTCTTTGCAATAATAATCCCTGTAGCTTTCACTTCTTTTTGGATGGCATCAAAAATGCTAAATTACACTTTCTTTGTTTTCATGTATATATCAGTAGCAGTTGTGCTAAACAACAGTCATATTTTTGTGTGATCTGTTAATACTCTGAATGACTTGTGCAGTCCAAAAAAACAAAACAAAAACCCCTTACATATGTGATAGGTTTTGTCATGGCCAACTTAATGCTCTGGTAACCTCACGTTTACACTACTGAAAAGGCTTATGAATGGGGCTGCCTTTTAAAACAATCTGGAAAATGCATTTGGTCCAGAATAGGGCAGCAAGATGTTTAATTGGGACTGGGTGGTTTGACCACATTAGGCGTGTGCTTTGTCAGTTGCACAGACTCCCAGACCATTTGCAGACCCCATTTAAAGTGCTGGTTTTAACCTTTAAAGGCAGAAATGGCTTGGGGATCAGGTTACCTGAAAAAAAAACCCTGCCTTTTCCAATATGTATCTACGTAAACCTTAAGTTCGTCTTTGGAGGCCCTGCTTCAAGTGCCTCTGCCAAAAGAAGGGAAGCAGGTAATCAGTAAGTGTGGGGCCTTTTCGTTGGTGGCACCCCAGTTATGGAACAACCTTCCCAGGGGGCTCACCTGGCACCATCCTTGTGGTTTTTTCCATGACAGGTGAAGCTTTTCCCATTCATGAGACCTTTCAAATAACATCTGTAACCTGGGCTACTCAATTTTTATACCTGTTGTAACTTTGCTTTTGCAGTGAGTATTAACTTTTGATGGTTGTTTTGTGTTCCTTTTGATTTTATGTCTTCTTTTTTAAATTAGGTTTTCTTTTACATGCACACGTAAACTTTTTTTTGCAGATGGACCTGACTAGATACGGATGTTCAGAGGAGGGGCACTATGCATATTACTGGGTCGCTATCCCTCTTTGCTCATTACTTGTGTGAAGGTGGCACCCTTACAAAAGTGGAGCTGCACAACTGGCTCTGCCACCAGCATCAGGCAATGACAGCAAATCTGAAACTGGGTGGACCGAATGAGCTTCTTGATCACAGAGTAATTTTCTACCCAGCTTGGATGGCTTACTTTTCTTCTGACAGAGCTCCTAGTTTTTTTAATCTTTCCCACAACAGGCAGGCATTCAACCGGTGCAGCATGACCCATCGTGCCCCAATTTTATGATGGGAGATACTGAAGAATGAAGCTCCTTCTTCTTCAGCAAATCTGGTTTCCTTGTCATGGACCATACTTGAAGATCAGAAGTGATAATGGAAACTAGTTTCCCTGTCCCTGTCCCTTGCATCATACTCTTCTTTTTCCTTAACGGTTTAAGACCTAAACTCTGCCTAATCCTACTGACTTTTGATAGTTCGCCTCTTTCCTAAGATGCCACAAGCATTTACCAATTTCTGCGAAGCTTGTGCCAGATACACAGGGTTAACATTTCCACGAACAGCTGGTGCTAAGCTTATGGTTGCAAGTGCCAAATGTCTTTTGGAATCAGCCCAGGAGAAAACCAGCATTTAAGCAAAGACAATAAAAGTGGCTAGGCAAATTTTCAAGAGAGCCTCTGTACTTGGAGTTAACCAAACTTTTATGAATGTTTTACAAAGTATGTGATATAGTAGCTGTGCTTAGTTATGTGCTGAAACTTGCCCGCCAATCTTGCAAATGTTCCCCCCCCCCCCTGCAAAAGAGGCTTCTGTTTTTTCTGTTTCATTCACCGTTCATCATTACAGTTTCAGGGGGGTAGGATGAGCTTACCTGATCATTGCAAGTTGGCCAAAGGTAGTGTCAGATTCCCACCGAACTGTTGTCAGATGCCAAGCAGGCAGCCTCCCTGACTTCCTGAGTTTATATAAACTCAAGGACATTATGGGGTTTTCAGACAGCACAGGCACCCAGGAAGGCTGCAGTATGCAAACCGCTAGGGGGATGGTTAGCTGAATGAGAGAAAATCTTTAAGCCACCTTGAAAGGAACAACAACAACAACAACAACAATCTCACCCATGAGAATTTCACTGATTCTTTTCTCCACTTTAATAATTTTCACATGCAATTTCTTTCTCATTAATTGACGGAGAATGGTAAATACACACACAGAGAGCCACACACACTGGTTAGCACAACAAAGATTGTTCTTAGCTAAGCCTTGTCTGCAGTGACTGGAGTGCAGGTGTATCCTTAGAGGTACAGGAACTAACCGATGACAAGGCCAGAAATAAAATAACTTTTCACTTCTTTATATATTTTCAAACACTTTGAGAAATTAGAAAATATTTACACATATGACCATAGCTGCCAAGTTTTCCCTTTTCTCGCGAGGAAGCCTATTCAGCATAAGGGAAAATCCCTTTAAAAAAGGGATAACTTGGCAGCTATGCATATGACCCACCACGTTGGCATTTATTCTTTTTCTTTACCCTGTGGTAGTCGTTACTGCTTTCCAGATGAATCTAGATGTAAAATGCAGCCTCCGACCTCAATCTCATAGTTTTTCACTTGGCTTTAGTGAACTTGCATTAGGCTCAGCTTAGGGGCAGGTGTAGCTACCCAGAAATAAATGGAACAGTTACCTTTGGTACAGCAACAAAGAGGTGAAATGTGCAGCGTGTCCAATCCCTGAATGAAGTAAGTATTTGGGGCAATTTTTTTAGCCTATTATATGAAGTTGAATATTTCCAGATATAAAGGGCTGCAATATGAAGTGCGAAAAGGGAGGAAAAAAGGGCTAAACTATTAAGTATATGAGCTTCCTCAACTGCACGGTAATTTTGCTTCAGATGTAAAAGGCCGATTACTTCATGACAGCTGGCTTGTAAGTGTATTAAATGGACAGAGGCAAAGAGAGTGTCCTTCAAGATGAATTTCTTGTCATCTTTTCTTGTGGAAAGAGGTTTATCCCATCCCTTCAAAATCTGTAGGGTATCCTATTTTTTTTTAGTCTTAAAATATATATTTGGTTTTCTTTGAAGATGAATAAAAACTGGGATGCTATTATATTCAGTTCCTACTTTGCAGCATCCAGAAATTCCTTTGCTATTAATATGCTGGAGAAACAGATTTCTTTGATTTTTTCCCCCGTTTAGAAGATCAAAAGCTGTCAGAAATTGTTTCAAAAGAAAAATAAATCTTTGAGAAGTTGGATTTGAAATAATGAGTCTCCTGCATGTTGCCTATACAGTGCGTAGAACAGTTTAATGATAGTTATAATTTTAGTGTCTTGCTACCAGCATCACTCACCTACACAAAACATTTCAACCGTCTTCTTAGGCTCCCCCCACCTGTAAATATAATATTGGGAAATTGGATAGAAATTACATGGCAAGTATTATTTTAAAGTATGCATTAATAGTTGTGTGTTTTTTTTAAATTGTATCTTAGATGCCGTTGTAAAAGCTGTGTGGAATTTTTCTTCCAAACATTGTCACAACGACTTAATTATACTTTAGTTGGTTTTATGAAAAATGTCTTTTTATTTCATCATTAACATCTGGCTGATAAGAAAAGCAGCAAGCTGAAAATGGAAATGAATGCAATGCCTCCTTCGTGTTTTATTTCCCTCTGTGAAATGCATCTGGCCTGAGCAATGTGTTTCAAAATCCTGAAGTCTATTTTCTGTGAAACACAACACACCATAACTTTTAGGTGACACGTTTTGATGAATAATAACATCAAGTAACATGGTCAGGAGAGATCAGTTCATCATAGGTCATAACTGAAGAAAAGAAGGATTATGTATTTTGAATACTTAGCACCACACCCTGCATTTCCACGGCTTTTACGAGTTGTGTGCATTTATTTATTTTTTTAAAATGCCAGACACAGATAAATTGAGGTTTAGAAGTGATAGGAGCTTAGCACTTTGGGTGACCACTGCCCTTAAGCTGCCCTTGCACTTCAGATGTGATCGGTCCTATCACCCATCCTATAAAGCTTTAAACATGGCACCAGCTGGATCTTGAAGAATGGATCTATCCCACTCCACATTTGAATGGTGCTGGAGGAGACTCTTGAGAGTCCCATGGACTGCAAGAAGATCAAACCTATCCATTCTTAAGGAAATCAGCCCTGAGTGCTCCCTGGAAGGACAGATCCTGAAGCTGAGGCTCCAATACTTTGGCCACCTCATGAGAAGAGAAGACTCCCTGGAAAAGACCCTGATGTTGGGAAAGATTGAGGGCACAAGGAGAAGGGGACGGCAGAGGACGAGATGGTTGGACAGTGTTCTCGAAGCCAACAACATGAGTTTGACCAAGCTGTGGGAGGTAGTGGAAGACAGGAGTGCCTGGCGTGCTATGGTCCATGGGATCACAAAGAGTCGGACACGGCTAAACGGCTAAACAACCATTTGAATGCCATCCAAACAGAATGGGCGCAATCCTGGGAAAGCCCATGGGATCAAATGTATGCACAGCTATAACCTTACCATTACAATCTGGTGCAAACTCACTTGAGAAGCCGCCCCATGGGACTCAAGAAGGATTTACGTGTAAGTAAGCGTGCACAGGAGCAAGCTACATGTCTCATTCATTTCAGCAAGACTCACAGCCAGTCTGTTGAAATGAGTCCTCTGTTGAAAGGATTGCTTGGTGTATAAAAGACCCCCCAAAAAAACGGAGAGCAGGAGGAGCCTTAAAGTTACCCATCGGTGCCCAAATAACAGAATGAGCAGGCACCCAAGTCACCTGGTTACAGTTTTCCTCACTATGGATCATTATCCTGAGATCCTGATCCTTTGTTTGCTCCAAAGGAAGTCTCACTACATTCAATGGTGTTGCTGCATTAGTCCTGGTTCACTTTCCATAGTTGCATCTTGGAAAGAACACTCATCATACAGACCACCCCAATCATTCTGTTTACATCCCAATAACTACCTCAAAAACAGGAAATGATGTAGAATGATGTCTAGGCAAAGGGATGCAGGCTTGTTATACTGGAAGTAACAGTCAAACGTGTGTGTGTGTGTGTCTTTCTGTGTCTACATGTGCGTGTGCTGAATTTCTTTTCATCCCAAATTTAGAACATTTAGTGCTTCATAAAGCAGCTGCTATTTAACTGCCAATAATGTTTAACATGAATTTGCACACCGCTACCTATCCCCGTACTGTATAATTTATAACACTAAGCCCTTTCAATACTCCAAAATGCCAGATAAACTTTTCTCATTTGCTCTTAATTTGGTCACGCAGGATAATACCAACATCTGAAGGCTCTTTAAACTGCTTTCCCCCCTCTTTTTTTTTAAAAAAACTGCATTCCTGAAAGCATCACCAATGCTACCTCTGCTCCTTGTCATCTTCCATAATTATTTCCAATCCAAAGCAGTCCTTAATGCGCTTATTAATCTGGCATTCTCCTCAGTGTGAAGCACATTCAGCTCTATTAATTTTTAAAAACCTTTTTATGGGGGACTGCAGATGCTTGGCTATTACTGAAAAGCTATTAGAAGTTAACACCTTTCTCTCCCCAGAGACTGGCAGCATCCAAATGCCTTCAAATGCCACCCTATTTTACATTATTAGCTGCTAAGACTAAGATATATATATATATATATATATATATATATATATATACACACACACACACACACACACACACACACACACACACACACACATTTCTGAACTGCTAATGCTATTATTAGCTAATGGCAGAATTCTGCATAGCATTTAGATACATATACTGGGCGCACAGAGACAGTCAGAGAGGGTTTGTTAGTTTTTTTTATTTATCTGCTCCTGAACAATAATATTGCTGAACAATAATATTGTCTCTCCAGAGGTTTCCGCCATTTATGCTATATTTCCACAAGTAGCGATTCCTTAGGCCTCTTCTTAACTCTTCATAGTTATCCTTTTCCTAACTCTGCTTTTTATAAATGTGCCCCTTAGTCAAGGATTTCGGGGTGCATAATAAAATCACATAATAGCTCATTTGCTAACAGCACTTGCATAGGCCTAGGATTTTTTCTTTGTGTGGTACATGTGCACAATACAATTTCCCTTTCCTTCTCCAGTCCCTTACATTGCCTCTGACGCTGTTTTGGAGGATCCCTCAGCCCTGGAGAGAAGCCCTTTGGGAGTAGGGGCCTATGGTTGAGATAAGAGGGACTGAAGACCTCCAGCATGCATGGAGAAGCATGTTTCTTTGGATCCTGGCCACAGAAATTAAGGAGAAAGGAAAAGAAGAAGAAGAAAGGTTGATGTTTTCAATTAGGTGAAGGGGGTTGCCCCCGTTTGCCACTATGGCAACAGAGCAACCTATTTCTAATGGAAATGGATGTACAGTGGTACCTCATGTTGCGAACAGGATCTGTTCCAGTGGCCTGTTCGCAACATGAAAAGCCGCAACATGAAGCGCTGCATCTGTGAACGCGCGTGACACAATGTGACGATTCTGCGGATGCGCAAAGCGCGATTTAGCGCTTCTGCGCATGCACAAAGCACAATTTAGCACTTCTGCACATGCACAAAGCACGATTTAGTGCTTCTGCGCATGCCCGCAGGTCACGGGCGCGCTGAACCTGGAAGCAACCCGTTCTGGGACTCCTGGGTTCGGTGCGTCCGTAACCTAAAAAGACGCAACATGAAGCGGACGTATCCTGAGATATGACTGTACTTAACTGGGGCTTACAAAGCAACTGATTTGGTTGGTTTCCTCTTATAGTTTCTAGCTCACATCGACAAGATCACAGGTGTGGAAGGGAGCCACAGATATCATCTAGAATGACTCCCTAAACCTATAACAATATAAATAGCATCATGTACAGTTTAGTCTACAAATGACAAAGGCAAACTCAACATTTATGGGAAGGTGGCCACTGACTTTAATCGACTTTGGTTGGAACTTTATTGAAGAACAATCTCAGATGAGTAATGGTTTCTCTTTTGAACCTACATCATTGACTTATTCTTTGGATAAATCAATGTCACAGGAGCTGAAAAGGATTCAGTGCATACTTTGAAGAGACAAAAGGCCTGAGATTCAGTCCCTGGTCTCCCCCAGAAGAGCAAAAAAGAGGACTTTCATCTCAAGCTTTGGAGAATCACTGCTAGCCAACCCTGAGCTTGACAGACCAGTGGTTTAACTTCAGATGAGGCCTCTCCCTATGTATATTCAAAATGCATATTTGATACTATATATATTTGAAAATCTGCTACAGAAATGAGCAACAATAAATCTTTGACGGTATGAAGAGCTGGATAGTATGGAGTTTACAAGCATAAAATTAATCTCACCCTAACTATGCAGGTCCACTGGGTGACCTTAAATTCCAGTTTATAATATATATCACCATTGCAACCCCCATTTATCATATGGACAAAATAATACTGAACCTATATGAACACTTAGGAAAAGTGAACATGTTGCTGCATTTGTTGTTGTTGTTGTTGTTGTTGTCGTCGTCGTCATCCATGGTTATGCTTATCCTGCAAGAGCTTCTATGTAAAATGGCCCAAGTATGATTTTCAGACAAGACTGACTCCACACCTCTTTGCTAGAAATTAAGCCGTTCCATGTGACATAAGCTTTTGAATTCATGACACTGTTTACACATCCGTTGCCAAAAAGCTAAACACGCACAAACTTTCAAAATGTGAAGAAAACTTGCTTCCACTTGCATGCAGTTTTCCTCCCTCCCCAAAAATCATGTTAACTTTTCATTATTCAAAACAAATTTCCTCTAAATTAAAAGAACAAAGTACTGCAAGTAATAGACAAAAACAAAACAGCACTGTTTCATTTGAGCCAAGGAACGTCAGAGTATGACGGAACATATTTGTTGGGGCTGTGACGGACTAGGCCTCTCTGGTTTTGCTGAAGATCTTGTGAGACCGTGGTGTGTGTCAGCGTCACTGTGAGTTCATTGCGTCTCTCTGCCTCTGGATGGCATATGATGGTTGTCATCCGCACAGTCCTTGACTGGTGGCACTAGTGCTGTTTCTGCTTGCTGAGTGCAGCAGAGCCGATGGATGGATCACTGTTGCTTACCAAGAAAGGCAGGGGGAGTGAGGAGGCAGTGGGGAGGCTGGCATGGTACAGATGCCCTGGCAGGAGCACCTTGTTCCTACCCCTTTCCTGTCTGATAAGCAACCGTGACACACCTGCTGGTAAGCTAGTGTAGCAGCTCTCTGCTACCTTGTAAGCTGCTCCTATTTCCAGGGACCCTCTCCTATCTCTGTGCCTGCTGCTGAGTTGTTGTTATTATTATTTTGCACAATTTTTGTATTTCCTGGTGCAGTGCTACCCCCTCCCCACCTTGTCCAGGCTGAGCATGCATAGGATATTGTGCCATAATTGGAACTTAGGATGGCTCTGCCCATCTCCAGAGCTGACATTCCCCAGAAAACTGCAAAGATAGAGGCTGTTGTTGTCTCTCGGGCAAACAAAGAAACATAAAGTGACTTACTTGGGAAGGGATTTTTCTTATACAGATGGACTGAGGCTTTGATTCCATTGAAGCATGCACATTCTCTTGAGGATTGGAACTTAAAAGCACGTAAAAAATATTAGAGAACATCATTTCTGAGCTAGCAGCAATGGTTGGGAATTGCATTTTCTTTTTTAAAAAACAGCTTTATGTCTGGGCTACTCATCTCCGAATCGCACTGCTGTAGAGGAAATAGGGCAGTGTTCATTCGGAAGGATCAGCTGCTGTGCTGTTGGCTACTCTGTGGAGGGCTTTAAATCAAAATGCCACTTCACACGTTAAGTTTAAAAGGGAAATGCACTTTCTGCTTCAATCGGGGCTGGTTTTCTAACTTTGGATATCTGTATAAATGATAGAAAGCGAGGAGCACCCCATAAGCTGACGTTTATTTAAGTAATACACCAGCAATTGTACTGGGGATGGGGGGGGCATAAGTAGAAGACATGATTTGAAGGTTTAAGTTCCTAGATTCAATCCATAGCATCTTGGAATGATCAGTAGGACTGAGTGGGGAACCCCTCTCTGGATCCCTGGAGAGCCACTGCAAGTTGGTGTAACTCAGTAATACTTACTTCTTAATAAGAATTGGCTAATCTGTCATTTTCAGTTCCTTTCAGCTTCTAGTTTTTCCAGTTCAGTTCTCCACATTTATGCAACAGTGTGCTATTTTTCTTTAATGTAAACAAGTCCTTGTGAAAATTCACAAGCACAATTCTCCCATTTTTGTATGCAATTCTGCCTAAGACACACAATTTTGCAAAACACTTTCACCTGAAATAATTCATCCTTGTATTGTAGGGGAGTCACACAACAGTATGTTATTTTCACTGATATGTGTATTTATCTTCACCCTGTGTCCTACTTCATGCATTGTGTCCTTGTTACTTGGCCGGAGAACTATACCACAAAATTCAGATAAGTGCAAATTTCAAACAGTGGCTGGGTTCCAGTTGGGGTGTGTGTGTTGTGTATATATATATATATACACACACACACACATGAAATTGTGACTTAAGTAGGTTCACCTTTAAAAGCAAACTGAATCAAATTTCTGCCCCTTCCCTCCTTCTCAGTAGACATGTATAGGATTACACTGCTATGGAAGTGATTGTGTTCAATCATAGTCTGGAATAATGGCAGCAGAATTTGCCTATTACGCTATATCTCAGAACCTTGTGGTGAAGCCAAAAGGCGCGGGGGGGGGGGGGGGGGAGATATAGGGCACTCTGACCTGGCTATTTCAAAAGAAACTAAAGGCAACAGAGGCGCTTAAGTAATGTTAAAGTTTTGTTATTAAAGTAAAAGCCTGATCTCACATCTTTTGACCAAAACAACTTGTTGATTAAGCAATTAATGTTATTGTGATTCCTTCTCACACCCCACCCCCTTTCCCATTATATTTAATTGCCCCTTTCTTTAGAAAGCAGTGAAATCAGAGAGCAGAACAACTTGTTTGGAAACTTTTTAGCTTCTGCAATAAATAAAAACCTCTCCCTAACTGGGCCAATCCCCTTTCTATTAAACAAATATATTAATTGTCTAAAGAGAAGAATGACCCTTTCAAATGAAACATAATTAGGTAATTATGTAATTAGACTGTTTTCTAAAATGCACATTATGTGCTAAGTAGACAAGACTTGCTTCTTGATTGGCATTCCAGCCTATCCTTCAATTATTCCATTGTTATAAATGTTCCTTTAGGAAAAGGCTTTCCTATAGTGTTGTACACACACACACACACACACACACACACACACACACACACACACACACCACAAACACTGCCAAATAGAGCCTCAGTGGATGGTAACACACCTGCTGTTTGGTCAAATTATCATGATTTTATTGTGGTGTGTGTTTGCCCAGAAGTGGCTTCTCCTGCACGTCTGAAATGGGCAGGCCTTGGCATTGATCAGGGCAGTTCATTTGAGTTTTGTTGGGTTTTGCTGTCTGCGTACACATGTAGTAGGCTCATTTTGTCACAGTGCACTTTTGTATGTAGCAGTTAGCAATTGTACACACCTTTGTGCAAAAATGTCATCTAAAGTTCTAGTTACAGGTAAGGAGCCGTGTTGGTCTGCCGTAGGCGAAACAAAATAAAAAAAATCCTTCCAGTAGCACCTTAGAAACCCACAAAGTTTGTCACTGGTATGAGCTTTCGTGTGTATGCACACTTCTTCAGATACCATCTAAAGTCATTTAAAGTGTCAGCTTCCATCCCTGTGGTCTGTACACGCAGATGGACGTGTTTTCAAACTAGTGTGCAAAAGTGTTCTCTATTCCCTTCTCCTCAATTAGTGATTCCACAGAACACACACACACACACACACACACACACACACACACACACACACAGGCTAGGCTGAGTTAATATGTGTTCATAGGACCAGATTCAACTAACGTGGTGTGCTAATGGAAACCAGTCCGAGGATTCCCATTGGTGCACCAGGGCGTCTCGCCTCCTCTCCCTTCCACCCTCTAATCTGCTCTGGAGGGTCGGGAGAACCCCCCCAGAACTGTGAGGGCGGATGAGGGGAAGGGAGATAGGTTCACCTGGCATAATGGCACAACACTGACTTCCACCATCAAGCAGCAGTTCTTGTGAATAGATTGTGGGGGGGGGGAGAGATGCAAGGGGGTCCGATCCACACAGTGCCAGGAAGTGCAGTTGGCATCTTGGTGAGGTGGGGGGTGGGGGAGATTTTCCTACTGCAGGGTTCCCTTTTCCTCCAGAACAGAAATTAAATTCCAGTTTTATCATTAACCCCAACAAATCTGTGATGGTGTTAGGCTGATTAAACTGTTTGCATAACCTTATTAGGTGCTGAAGGGGTGGTGGTGGAATGTAGTCAATTTAAATGCTAGCTATTTGCCCAGTTAGTAAAGGCCCATTTTGCCTTGCCAAAAGTGTGATTCTTTTGCTTGAGATTTAAACCATAGATATTGACAGAAGAATAGATAATAGATAATTGATGTCAAAGGCTGAATAAGGAAGTTGTCGATCAGCCGGAGTCTACGTTATCTCTACGCAAAGTAAGATCAAGCAATGGCAAATTGTTGCTTGAAAAATTGCTGCATTGAAAAATTCTTTGGGAAGTGTGGGGAATATAGATGGGGTTTCCCCCCCTCAAAAGGCCTGTTTCCCTCTCCTCCCTTCCCAATTGAGCTGCTGGATCTAATTATGTGTATTTTGCAAAATTGAATTTTTAGAGGACAGTTATAATGTTCAAACAAGCACAATGTAGAATAACCCATCTTCGCCATCTAATCCAAAGGCATTCATACTTGGTCTGTGCTCGTATCAAGAAAATAACGGTCTCCTGAAATGCCATGCAAAACTGGAAGGCTCACTGAATGTAATAGAATTTATTTACACGTAAATAATATGCACAGGATAAGGGTGCTCATCTCACTAAGCCCAGATGCACGTGTTTATGAGTACTGTCATACCTCGGTTTAAGTAGGCCTTGGTTTGAGTATTTTCAGTTTAAGTACTCCGCGGACCAGTCTGGAACGGATTAATCCACTTTCCATTACTTTCAACGGGAAAGTTCGCTTCAGGTTAAGTACGCTTCAGGTTAAGTATGGAATTCCAGAACCAATTACACCCATACTTCAGGTTAAGTACACTTCAGGCTGAGTACTCCGCGGGCCCACCTGGAACGAATTAATCCACTTTCCATTTCTTTCAATGGGAAAGTTCACTTCAGGTTAAGTACGCTTCAGTTTAAGTACTCCGTGGACCATCTGGAATGGATTAATCCACTTTCCATTACTTTCAATGGGAAAGTTCGTTTCAGGTTAAGTACGCTTCAGGTTAAGTACAGACTTCCAAAACCAATTGTGTACTTAAAACGAGGTACCACTGTTAGTATGCTTTCTGATCACATCTCTAATGTATTGAATGGATCCCAACATTTCCTTGCCTCACTGGTCCTTAGAATCATTCAAAATACTGTACATGAATCGTCTGGGGTGATTCGTTCATTCATTACTTTGGAACCAAAGACTACCAGTGGCAGATCTTGGGGTCTCAAATTTCAGCAGTGCCCTGTGTGACACCAAAATTTCGTGCCCCCACCTCTCTTGCTCCATTCTGAAGCATAGTTGTCCCACCTCAAGCAACGCCCCTGAGACTCAGTGCCCAGTACGACCAAATCAGTTGTGCTCCCCTAAATCCACCTCTGCCCTTTCCTTCTGAATAAGACTTTGCTGAACACACTGGAATTTACATCCAAGTCATCAAGCATGGGATTGGGCTATAAATCTCCCAGGGATCTAAGTCTAAACCAGGGATTGGAAGCCTGTGGCCCTCCATACAATACTGTATTGCAGGGGTTCCCAACAAAATTTTCTCGAGGACCCCTCATCGAGCCGCTATTGTGACAAGGACCCCCATTAATTCCTAATCCTAAATCTAATTCCTAATTCCTAATCTAATTTTTACAGTAAGCTTAACACTGATCTTAGCAGGGTTAGGTTCAAGGGATGCCGACGATTTAGGTTCAATGGACACTGACAAGATCGGTTCGAGAGTCACTGACTTACTTGCTTGAACATCAAATGCATTATCTTCCTCTTCATCTGTAGGCCTTTGTCGTTTTAACGAACCACTTTTTAACCAACGGTCCATTTTTAACTACGCGAACTGTAGCTTCCGCGAAAAACAACGCTTTGTTTACAAACACTACTGTTTTGCAAAGAGGCAGCGCGCGCCAGGGAGGAGGGAGGGGAATAGAGAAAACAGGGTTCCTGCGCAGTAGCGCACAAATGAAGCCGACGCACGCAAAGTATCTTGGGGAGGTGAGCGTTAGTAGAATGCGCACGCTGCCTCTTTGCAAAACAGTAGTGTTTGTAAAGCGCCACCTAACGGCATACAGCAGAACTACTGCCTCTATCTAATTCTAGTTTTGCGCTAGACTCTGCTCATGCAGGAAGTGGCCAAAACAAAAAATCTGTTATCATACAAAATATATTTAATATATTTTTTATTCTAATAGCATCTTGCGGACCCCTCTGGCATAGCTCGCGGACCCCTGGGGGTCCGCGGACCACCTGTTGGGAACCACTGCTGTATTGGACCACAACTCTCACAATCCCTGACTACTTCCATGCTGGCTGGGGCTGGTGGGAATTGTGAGCCCAACAATAATTGGAGGGCTGGCTACATGCTCTGACATGCTAGAAGACTGGTTTATCTTATGGATCAGCACCAACTATTGCAGCCTTGACCATGCGGTCCCTCTAGATCAGGGGTTCCCAAACTGTGGTTCATGGACCACCAGTGGTCTGCAAGCTTAATTCAAGTGGTCCATGGTGTGCCTGCAAAAATACAATTAAAAACAATACAGTATCTAATACAGTGTAATATAATTGCTGTGAAAGAAAAAATAAATAAGTGGCCCACCACGAATCTCAGCAAGCTTCAAGTGGTCCATAGGAGGAAAACTTTGGGAGATGCTGTTCTAGATGTTGTTGGATTCCAGCCCCCATCAGCCCCGCCAGATTTGCCAATGGTCAGAGATTATGAGAGTTGCAATGCAAAACATCTGGTGGGCACTACGGCGTGGAAGGCTGTATTACTGAGTTATGACCTGAACTTAGATGTTGTGTGCAAGCAGAACTACTACCAAAGTTAAGAAGTCAGTCACCAACTGCAGGAACCCACTGAGTCCGAAAAGGCGGAAGATTACTGGTCTAGATCACCCCGTCAGCTTGCACTGAGGAAGCTGTCATTCAGAAATTGCCTGCTAGTACAGATGTCTAACTAATAATTTTACTTTCTCTTCTTCCACAATACATCTAATCTAGATTGCAAACATGCAGTCTATTTTAATTATTGTAGAGCTCCTAGCATGACTACTTCAAGAAAGCCCAGATTCCCCAATGCATTGCTGGGCTGGCTCCCAACATAGCTGCATAATGTTTAGTAAGGGTTGGATTCTCCCAGAATGTTCAGTATTTTAGAGAGGACTTGAGTGGAGCACAAGGAGCGAAGAAGGTCATCAAGGGCAGGAGGAGCAGGGGCACGGGGATTAAACGGAGGATGTGTGTGCAGAGAAGGAGACCATTTAAGGCACAGCAGCCTTGTGTCATAGCCCCGAAGAACAAGTTGCTTGATTACTTGAAAATGAAAGCTGAGATTCTGAGAAAGCCAAATTCTGCAGCACATTCCAGATTCCATGCTGAGTGATGCCTATGCAGAATATGCAAAGCTCTGGATTTAGGTTTTCCTTTGCAGCTGTGTGCCCATGTGTTAGACTGATATACATTTCTTCTTTAAAAAAAACCAGCGGCATTATTCTTGCGATGTTATGGTAGGAGGAATTCACAATTTCTTAATTCTGGCCATAGCTTTCATACCAGATGCTGAGCTATGCATGATGGGGAACATCCCAGTATCCTTTGCTGTGCAGCTTAGGACACCTGGGACATTAGAATTCCTTCCCAGGAAGTGCCGTTAGTAGCTTCATTTTTTAAAGCATGTTTAAATGTCTGAGTCCATTGTTTTGGTTACAGTGTCCTCCAAAGAGACAGAGAGCTCAAAAGAGGACACTGATCTCCATAAAAGTTGCATATGTTAATATAGAGATGCATTTCTTTCTTTTTTTAAAAAAGAAAAAAGATAGTGACTGTACTTTAAATGGACATACAATACACCCCACCCTAGTGGGAAAGACTGTGATCAGGTCAACAGTGTGCCTGCTCAGTCTGTGGTCGAGGTCCTAGGAGGTATTAATGGGCAACTTGATGGGTGCTGCCTGCGAATTAGTACTGGGCTAAGTTCAAGGTGATGGTTTGGGTGCAGCTTGCGACCAAGATACTTGAAAGATCATCTCACCCTTTATATCCTCAACCAATCCCTGCACTCTGAGGATGAGGGCCTCCCCCATAGACCATCTTATCAGGAGGTCCATTCTGTACAATATAGGAATTGGGCCTTTAGTATTGTGGGACCTACCCTTTGGAATTCCCACTCCTTGAATATTAGACAGGTGACATCTTGGTTGTCTTTTTGGTGCCTATTGATGGCTTTTTGCTTCCAATAAGCCTTTTATGTAGAGATCTTAAAAAGGTTTATTATTCCCCAGTGCTGGAATTATTTATAATATGCTTTTAATTGTTTTGTTGCTTGTTATTTGCTCCTCTGGGCTGCTCTGGGAGGAGTGGGATATAATGAGTGGGATATAAATGTAATTAACTGATTAACTAAAATCCCTGCTCCTGACCTGCTCTCCCTTCTGGACAGCCTTCAAACAGAAGACAGTTCTCTGTAAAACACGCCATGTGACCACCTTATCATTGGTGCAATATGACCCAATTCTTGCTGCAGTGATTGGCAAAAGCCAACTCTAGGCCGAGGGCCAGCACCACTGTCGCTGTGCCTTGCCCCAGCATTTCACCATGGTGTCTTGCATGGGGACACATGCAGAAATGTTGTGTACCCAGAGAGGGCTGTGGTAGTGTGTGAAGAGATCCTGTTAGGTCTGGCTCTCTTGCCACCCGAAAGACAGCATTGCTGGCGCCACTGCAGCTAAACTTGTCTGACTGGACTAGGCTGCAGAGTTTTACCCAGGAGTTCAAACACCTGTTCTTAGGTTTGGGACTCCAAGCAAAATGCTAATGTGCCAGAGCTTTGTATTATTTCGGTTTTGTTCAAAGGCTGTTTTCACCCCTCTTTGACTAATGGCACTCAAATCTTAAACACATCCTCAGAGATAAAAGGCATCATTAGTTAAGTCCATAACTAGTTCCAAAGCATTAATTGCTAGTCTAATATACAGGCCAGGAATTAGTCTCATCTACTTTTAATCAAGAGAAGTTGATGTTCTGTATAATGAACATACCTCAAAGCATCAGATCAAAGGTAACAATGACTTGCATTTTTATCTTCCCTCAATCTGCTCTGGAGCAACCGGTCAGGTGACTGGATAAGTTTTTAAACACAACCTTGCTCTTCTAACACTAAATGATTCTAATCCTTGAAGTTCTATGTGCCGTACAGGCAGGGATCGCCACGCAAGGCTAATTCCTATAGGTCAAAGCTGGTTTAAATGATCTGCGGGTATCCTGCCTCGATCCCAGGAAGGAGCCCACATACCAAGTCAGATCAGCTGTCATAGCACCGTGAAGAGCAAACAACTTGTTCTGACAAGCATTTGAAGTCTACAAAGTCATTTGAGCCTCTGCCTTCAGTCCACCTTTCCTTGGCTCCAGTTTTTATTGGTAAACAAGTTTCTTAAGGGCCAACACTCTGGCCTGAAGAGGGACACTTCTCCTGTGCTTCCAGACCTTCCCCCAGGTATACTAATTATTTGCAAAAATAGGTGCAAGAATGTAGAAAAGAGTCCCCCACATTTTTAAAATTCATTTTATACTTAAAACACAGTAAAACAACAACCACAACATAACATAAACATAACAATAAACACAAAAAACAAAATAGTATATCTTTCTCAATTCTTAATCTTTTCTTCATATTTTAGGGTGACTTCCTCGAGTTCTCCCTATCTGCGCTTCATTAACAATCATCTTTAGCAATTTCTATATCCTAACTTTAACTCATGCACAATTTATGTTAAACCTTCCTCAAAAATTAACCTATAAATTCTAAACCTGCAGTTTCTATACACTTCCAAATCACTTAAATCACTTCATACTAATCAATTTTGCAATATTTCTTTAAATATACTTTAAATTTCTTCCAATCTTCTTCCACCGACTCTTCTCCCTGATCACGTAGTCTCCCGGTCAGTTCAGCCAGTTCCATATAGTCCATCATTTTCATTTGCCATTCTTTCACAGTTGGTACCTCTTGTGTTTTCCAATTCTTAGCTATCAATATTCTTGCTGCTGTTGTGGCATACAGAAATAAAAGTAACATCTTCCTTGGGGATTTCTTTTCCAACTATACCCAATAGAAAGGCATCTGGTTTCTTAATAAATGTGTTTTTCAACACTTTCTTTAATTCATTATAAACCTTTTCCCAGAAGTCCTTTACAACTGGGCAAGTCCACCACATATGGTAAAAGGTTCCTTCCACAGTTTAAGAATGTAGAAAAGAGTTAAACCCATGTTACACTATTTTTCTGCACCATAATTTTATTACCAAATACTTTTATTCAAATATATGCAATGTCGTATTTATCTGTTGATGTACTGGTTACTTTAGGAAACCAAGAGCATATCCATATAATATATGTATAATAATGTTTATAGTATGTAAGGATTCTTGATATTTGTAGTGAAATTGAGCTTAATGAGTGAGACAGGAAATATCTATGCAGATAAGGTCAACATACATTTTCAGAAAATTCCATACCTTGCGGGAACAGGGGGCACAACCCCCATTCTCCTGCCATGTTTTCATTATCCACAGATTATGAACATTTGCCCAGTAATGAATGAATCAGCTGTTACTGTTTTGTGCTAAGTCATCCTGTCAATTTTGGAAGTTCTCTGTGTTGATGTTACTGGGCTTTTGGCCACCTGGATACATCTTGCTTGTTGAAAGCAACTGGGAAGCAAAGAGTTGCATGAACCTTTTTCTGAGTTTATCTGAGTTGACTTGAAAAGGTGTTTTGGGGATCATTCTTTAGAGACAATAAGACTGACACTAACCATTATGACAGATGTACAGCTGCCACTGCCTGAAAAAGACTCAGCTCCTCCTCCTCCTCCTCCTCCTCCTCCTCCTCCTCCTCCTCCTCCTCCTCCTCCTCCTCCTCTTTCCCCAGCATTGTCTAATAATGCCAAAATGGGCAGTGTCTGTGACACCATCCCTTTCCAAGTTTGTGTATCTCTACTTTCCTTGATTGGCTGCTGCATGCAAGGGCATTGGCACAGGGGCATAGTGGGGGGGGGGGGCAGGAGGCCCGTAGTCCCATGTGCATGCTTTTTCAGGGGTGCAAGTCCCACCTTGCCTACCTCGGGGGGGGGTTGTCTCTGAGTCTCAGAGCCCTGCTCCCTTGCTGAATAGCCACCTGGCCAGCATCGGGGTGTGTGTGTGTTTCTGGCAAAGGGCCGTGTTTGTCGACTGGGGCCCACCACACATAGGACAGGGGCACAGCACAGTCTTGCTTGGCTCCGGTGGCCAGGACTGAGCTGGTTCGCGGGCTCCGTGGATGCCCTGTGCCCGACAATTTTGGCAGCGAGGCCTGGCCTGGCCTGGTGGGTTCTGTTGACCTTCCACACCACCACTGCTCCTGGCATGTGCACACATGCATGTGTGCCCCAGCAGCCAGAAAAGGATGCAAAGCAGCTGCGTTGGTGTGCTTCCAGCACAATGATGCCATGCCATGTGCTTCGTGTTGACTAGACATTACAGCAGGATGAGGTGAAGGAGATGCGGGAGATGCCTTTGGTATTGGCCATGCATGTGACACCATGCCCAGTTCCAATCTAAGGAAATGCTCCAAGAATCTAGTTTACTTTAAAGATATTATTTGGGGGGTATTCCCCCTGGAGAATTAACCACAAATATTCATATTAACATTTCCACATTGGGAATGATCTTTAAAATAATAAACGTCTTTGTACAAACACAGTTTGCCTTCTGAATAACAATGAAGTTGAGGGGCGGAGGAAGAATTCCATAGGACATGGGTCAGCATCTAATTTCTAAGAGGTACCAGATTTCCAACTGAAGAGTCAGCTTGTGCCCACATATGCTCAGGCACAGGCATCCTCTCTGTCTATGCACCCCAGTCTGCAGCCCTGTTCAGGCACTGAAGCTGCACATGGAGAAGAGGGACAATTCTGCAGAACCTACCCCTGGTCACCCGCCTGGCTCCCTGGACTTGAGATGTATGTACTGGGAAAGCTTTTGCACAAGCAGCTGCAGGCACATAGGCTTCCATGGTATAAACGCCCACATTAGGAGGGTGAGTTTAGTGCCATTCATGATGTTGGGCATAGTGGTGCAGTTCTGTCTCCCCTCCATCCATCTAGGTCTTAGCTTGCATTCCAATGTGAGCTGCTTGAGAAGGAGAAGAGGAGAACTCTCACAAAGCTTCTGCTGCTTCCACACTGGAGGAGATGGCCCTACAGAACCCACTCCCTGTGTCTTCGCTAGCATGAAAGCGACCGAGTTTCAAAATGCTCTATGTGTGCAGAGGTGGGGTGATGGTCCTTAAGATCAGGAACAGATGAGATGTCTGGAGAGCCTTTGGGAGATGGCTGTGGTTCCTGGGCCTCCAGTTGTCCATCACTGGTGAAAGATTTTAGAGCACGCTTTCTAAACTGGTGTCTCCCATATCTTTTGACTATAGTTCCCATCATCTCTGATCATTGGCTATGTTGGCTGGGGCTGGTGCCTCAGACTGCCTTTCTTGTTCCCGCACTCCTGCACCTGACTCTTCAGACTGACAGAGTGGCCCAGAAGCAGCATATCCCATAG
This sequence comes from Zootoca vivipara, assembly GCF_963506605.1. NCBI lineage: Eukaryota > Metazoa > Chordata > Lepidosauria > Squamata > Lacertidae > Zootoca > Zootoca vivipara. Next base: position 52,704,041 of record NC_083280.1, read on the forward strand.
GTGGCCAGTAGAGGCACTACTAAGCAGCCTTGAGATCTAGGTCTTGGAGACAGGGGACCCAGGTCTGGCAGGTTGAGGAGTCAACCAAACTGGGTCGGAGGAGGGTTTTTTTTTTTTTGCTGCAGCCTGGAAACAGCTCTCCTGGATTGCCTATTCACCACTTCTTGGCATGACAACACTAATAATAATAATAATAATAATAATAATAATAATAATAATAATAGTAATAATAATTTGTACCCCACCTATCTGGCTGGGTTTCCCCAGCCACTCTGGGTGGCTTCCAACAAAGATAAAAAAATACATTAAAATGTCACACATTAAAAACTTCCCTAAACAGGGCTGCCTTCAGATGTCTTCTAAATGTCAGGTAGTTGTTTATCTCTTTGACATCTGATGGGAGGGCGTGCCACAGGGCGGGTGTCACTACTGAGAAGGCCCTCTGCCTGGTTCCCTGTAGCTTTGCTTTTCACAGTGAGGGAACTGCCAGAAGGCCCTCGGCGCTGGACCTCAGTGTCTTGGCAGAATGATGGGAGTGGAGATGGACCAAGGCCGTTTAGGGCTTTAAAGGTCAGCACCAACAGTTTGAATTGTGCTCAGAAACATACTGGGAGCCAATGTAGGTCTTTCAGGACCGGTGTTATACGGTCTCGGCAGCTGCTCCCAGTCACCAGTCTAGCTGCCGCATTCTGGATTAGTTGTAGTTTCCGGGCCACATTCTTACATTTATATGTAAGAATATAAATGGTGGGGAGGGAGAGAACAAGCTGCTTGTCTCCCTTGAGTTCCAGGCACATTTTTAGAAATAAATATGACCAAAGAATCTCACTGGGAAAAATAACTTGGGGGACGAAGTCATGAAAGAAAAGTAGTGGGTGAGAAAGAGTTAAACGACACCCTAACTCCTCTACTTTTGACATTGTGCCAGGGCAGTTGCCAAACATTTTAACATGGCATCAGCTTGAGTTAAAACTGGAAGCCATTCCTTGTATCTTCATTTTCATTTATGGACTGCTAGATTTGGAAATTTGCTTCCGTTCCTTTTAAGATGGTGTGCTCCTTTAAGAAAGCAGATTTAGATATATAGCCTTTAAAATCCTGCAGCTTCAGGGAAGTACAGATCCAGATTTTAGGGTGTAAACTCATATTTTCTTGAAATAATTTGCAACTAACATTATAATGCATCTACCGTTTAAAGTTACCACTGATGACTGTTTAAAATCAAGCAGAAAAGCAAAGACATCTTTGATGGATTATCAAGTTCTCCACATAGCATAGGATTGCAAAACGACACCATACCACTTATCTTTCAGCCCCATTAAGTTTAAGGCGATGAAATTGCTTTAAAGACTTTTGACAACTTCAGCTCGATTCTTTCTATCCCCTTTACCACTTCTACTTAGCCATTGTCACCATTTTGTCAGAAATTAATTCTGTTAGTGGTGAGGTTGGTAGGGATGTCAAACTGCTTTAAAAGGCTGGTAGTTGGATATGTAAGTATCAGTTTGCATCTGGAACCTTCTTAAAGTATCACCAGAATTCCCTTTTAACCCAAAACATTCATCCATAAGCCCTAAACTGTATCTTATTTAAGAAGTATGCATGTATTGTAATTGTACCAGGGCCAAATGAAAGACGATGGGCCTCTGCCATGAGGGTGGTTTTCATAATTGCAACTCTTTTGATATCAGACTAGTGATTTTCATTAGTTTAATATAAAGATACTTGAATCCTTTCCAGGAGCTGTTTAATGAATTACCCAGACTACCTCAACTGTTACAACAGCAGCAAAATCACCAGTGGCCAGATTAAATAGCAGCATTAAATGGATCTGCTCTTAGATTGCTAGGAGTCACATTGCTAAACAAGCAATGCCGCAAGTAAGTTAGCAAAGATGGCGGGGGCAGAAGTTCTACATGATGATATACATATGTTCTGTGCTGACTGAAATCAATTTACGCACAAGCTGAATATGCTACATCCTTGCCTATGTGCCAGTTTATATGCAGATATAAAAGTTTTTTCTTTCTGTTGCCATTGCCTTTTCTGTTAGAATAATGCACTTTTGGGGGGTAATGCTATGGGGCCTCTTAGACTTAACATCACTTGGGACCTGAGCAAGCCTTAGGCTGTGTACACTTTACCGTTTACTCTGGGTCCACTATACTGCCAGCGCTGGTGTTTGAATCCGAGTATACATCACCCACAATCCATATGTGTCCTGTAACTTCTTGAGAAATGCTCATTTTTGATGTGTTTCCCCTCAAACCAATTTCCATCCAATTAAAACATGGAAGCAGTGGTTAAGCTGTGGTGTGTTCATTTCCCAAAAATCCAGGGATGTTAATACCAATATACTCATTTATCCATCCTTACACTACAGACTTTGTTTCTCATTCATCCTCTTTTGCTCAGCCATGAAGAGGCTGTAGTTCTTCTAGGCAAGAACCTCAGGGTCAAAGTTCAGGGTCCCTGCCCTGGCCTCCACAATGGGTGGTCTGCCCCGGCTGCTCCCCATGGCCTGAGCACTGAGCCTTTCAGCCTTTCAGTGGGTGTAACCGCTTTCTGCTTCCTGCCTGTTGCCACTGCTGGCTTTCTGTGCCCCCAGTTTTGTGCTACACAGATGTTGTACAGATGTGCTTTTAGAAACCATGTATTGACACAGATCTGGGGGTACGAGCCAGAATAACAATAAAAAATACAGTCAAATTTGTATAAATCACAAGAGAGTTATATGGTATCAAACAGAGATCGATAGAAGGCCTGGTTGAGCCTCTTGTTCTGAGGTCTCCTACAGAAGATGTATGGCCACACAATTTCACACAGCCTTTAGAACAGGCTTCCTCAACCTCGGCCCTCCAGATGTTTTGAGACTGCAATTCCCATCATCCCTGACCACTGGTTCTGCTAGCTAGGGATCATGGGAGTTGTAGGCCAAAAACATCTGGAGGGCCGAGGTTGAGGAAGTCTACTTTAGAACATTGCAGTAATGACCTAATTGGGAATATATAGTAACTCCCTTAAAACACCAGGATGAATGGCCATTCCTCATCTTCCAAAAGCTCCAAGCTTAGTTTTGCAATAGCACTGAAGTTCCTAGTTCAGGGGTTGGTTATTCAAATCATACTGAACTGTCTGTCTATGGTAATTCATGGGATTGTTTGAAAAACCAGTTTTGTGCTTTTAAGATGAATACATCCTCAAAATTAGCCACATGGAACTTTAGGCCTTGTTATTGCTTTCCATTTTATTTTATTTTTTGGCTCTGTTGCACATTACCTCAAACCCAGCCTCATACATGTGTTTTCCAGTTTAACTGATATTTTCCAGCATTAGTTTATAATAACCACATGGAAGACTTTCACATCAGCAGAGTTCTTGTTAACTGTTTAATTCAGTGAACGGAGATCTGCAGAAATGACTTAGTGACACCTGCACACTGAACTGTGCTTTCAATAGTTGAAAGTATAAAAAGTATAGCAAATCAACATTTCTCCTTTCCCAGTCACTCACACTTTATCTCTGCTTATCTTCTATTTGCAAACAAAGTAAAGCAAAATAATTCATATCATATAGTAGAATATTAAAATGCTACAAAAAAAGAAAAAAGAAAAAGTTAGTTGAATCAGGCCCAGGGATCTCAGGTCGAAAAGATCTAAGGGTCTACTCCCATTGCAGTTTAATATCTGAAGGTGCTGCCTCAATCATAGAAATAGTAATAGGAATTGTTGTTTAGTCATTTAGTCGTGTCCGACTCTTAGTGACCCCATGGACCAGAGCATGCCAGGCACTCTTGTCTTCCACTGCCTCCCGCAGTTTGGTCAGACACATGTTGGTGGCTTTGAGAACACTGTCCAACCATCTCATCCTCTGTTGTCCCCATCTCCTTGTGCCCTCCATCTTTCCCAACATCAGGGTCTTTTCCAGGGAGTCTTCTCTTCTCATGAGGTGGCCAAAGTATTGGAGCCTCAGCTTCAGGATCTGTCCTTCCAGTGAGCACTGACTCTCAAGCGTCTTCTCCAGCACCATCTCTCTCTCTGTCGCTCTCTCTCTGACTAACCCAGACATCATAAGTATTGAGTAACCAGGGACAATTCCATTTATTTTACGGCATTTGTATTACACCTTTTTGTCCAATGAGCTCAAGGTAGTGCACTTGGTTCTTCACCTCCTCATTAATCCCCACAGCAACCCTGCAAAGTAGCTTTGGCTGAAAGGCAGTGACTGGCTAAGGTAACTCTTTGAGCTTCATGGCCGAGTGGGGAATCCTGGTCTCTCAGGTCCAACACTCTAACCACAGTAGCTCCCATACATCTATAGTATTAGTGGGGTGAGTTATAGACAGACTAAAGACAGTATAACATGGGACAGTTAGAACAAAACATTCTGCAAATGTGCCACAAGCTGGACCATCACCCTAGAGGGAAGACAAGAGCTGTAAAATCCCTCAGTCCGTGGGTGCAGAGAAGAACAAATTACCCAAGAGCTTCAGGATTGAAAGAGTTGGATGGTGGAGAGACACAGTATTTGAAATATCTTGGGTTAACTGGTGGCAGTCCCTATGCAAGGTTGATGAGGCAAAATTGATAGTCCCTTCCTTGACATGGTTGTTTTCTCTTGCAAAAAGGTGAAAAGGACTCAGAATTTCAGGTGTTCTCCCCCCTACCCCGTTGTTGTCTGTGGAATGCCTGAAATGAGTGGTGTGTTGTGTGTGCAAGAATGAGGTACAGTGCTGACAACTAAGGTCTCGCTGTGACAAATTGGAGCCTGAATCACAGAGGGCCCTCCCATTGGCCACATTGGGACCTTTGTCTCAGGTGGCAGTTCAGGGCCCACCCACCCTCAGGACTGCTGGCCACAGTTGGCCACTGTTTTGCATGCTGCTGCCAGGCACTTTTGCCAGGTGGTTCCCCAGGTCACCTTTCCTCCCTGCCCACCCACAGAGTGTAATTCATTGCAGTTCTCGTTTGCTTTTGTCCAGCACTTTAAGTTAAAAAGTGCAAAGGCACAGGAATTAGAGAACAGGGGGCAGAGATTTATGTATTATGCATTACGGATAGTAGAATATGAAGAATAATACTCATGCTTTTGGTAGGAGTGTGATCATCTCTCTAGGCTTTGTGCAAATTTACACCTACTCTGAATTGGATTTACTGCACCGTAGAGCACACACACTTTCCTGGGCTATTATATCATGGAGGTTCTGAACCTAAAAATACATCAGGGGTATAGTTTAGGAGCTGCAAAAGTTAACCAATCAGCCGAAATCCAGAGGGGGAATTTTGGATTATGTGATAGCCTCCTTTTTTCTCCCAACACTTCCTATGGAAATTATTCCCAGATTTGCAATTTAATTTTGCATATGGACACATTTTGCTGATGCCAAATTGCATGTGGTTTATCATAAAGAGGGAGCTCAGTGCTGTGCTTGCTTCAGTCAAATACTGACCTGAGTACAGAACACAGAAGAGATCCAGAATAATACCCAGCCATTGTTCTCGTCCCAGAGGACCTAATCATGCAAGGTGCTGAGACCCCCTGATCTCCTGCTAAGTCCGTGCTCAGCACATTCTAGAAAGGGGGGGGGCTGAAATGCTTTCCAGCCTCCCCCCTTCCTGTCTGTGAGTTAAACATATATAAAAATCAATTGTTAAAATAAAGTTGATTTTTTTCCGCTGTCACCTTTATAGGTCTGTTACCCAGGATCGTAACTATTTATGTTTTATCACATTTTCACATGGAAAATGTGTGACACTGTTTTTCTTTGGACTTTTCAGGACCAGATTGATGAAGCAGAGTTCAAAGCCAGACATACAGCAAAAGAGACAAAGGTTTAGTAATGAGCTTGAAATTTACAAAACACAGAAGCAAATATGGCTTTAATACATGATGTGACCCTTTATAAGGCTTGAAATTACTCTTCAAAAATCATTCTGGCTCGACTTCAGAGCACAGTGTATTGTGGGATACCACAGATTGACTTTGAGTAGTGGGCTGGTATTGCAGGAATTTTTTAATTTCCTGTAACTCACAACAATTCTCTTGCAGTTAAACCTTAGAAATGATCTTGCTGCAGTCCTTTACTGAACAGGGTGTAAGTCAGTTCAGACTCATGCACACATGGATGCAAATCAAGGTGAAGTAAAACATGAAATACGAAATTATACACTTATTAAATCAAAATTTGAAAGTCTATAAACCATCAGTTTAAGGCACACTTAAAACGCAAATTCTAATAAAAAGTAGCTTAAAACTGCAATCCCATAGCAGTGGCCTGGGAGTAAGCCATAGCTGCCAAGTTTTCCCTTTTCTCGCGAGGAAGCCTATTCAGCATAATGGAAAATCCCTTTAAAAAAGGGATAACTTGGCAGCTATGGAGTAAGCCCCACGGAACTTAAAAGGGACTTGCGTCTGCGTAGACATGAGCAGGGTTGTCCTGTTAATTTGCACTCACAGAGAGGGGAACAATTTGATACAACAAATGATCCTATTAGTAGCTTTTAATAATCCTTTAATTGACTCTTCAAATGTGTTTCCCCCAAACATATCACAGTGCTGGTCCTGCATATCATATGTTTATTCTTTTAGTAAATAAAAATATCCAACCAACATAGACTTCTTTTTATTTCTGCAGGTAAATAACCAGGGTAGTGATGAATTCCCGATAAACAATAAAAAGAAACATTTAACATTAGCGTAATTCCCACTTAAGTTCCATTTCCCCCTTCTTTATAGCAGCAGGACACAGACAATTGGCTTGGCTCCTTGGCCACTCCTCTTCTAATGTGAAGATGAAGATTCCTGCCAGTTCCCTCTTTCGGCCGCAGTCCCCTATCTTCTCATGTTGTTGTTGTTGTTTAGTCGTTTGTCGTGTTCGACTCTTTGTGACCCCATGGACCAGAGCATGCCAGGCACGCCTGTCTTCCACTGCCTCCCGCAGTTTGGTCAAACTCATGTTGGTGGCTTTGAGAACACTGTCCAACCATCTTGTCCTCTGTCGTCCCCTTCTCCTAGTGCCCTCAATCTTTCCCAACATCAGGGTCTTTTCCAGGGAGTCTTCTCTTCTCATGAGGTGGCCACAGTATTGGAGCCTCAGCTTCAGGATCTGTCCTCCCAGTGAGCACTCAGGGCTGATTTCCTTCAGAATGGACAGGTTTGGTCTTCTTGCAGTCCATGGGACTCTCAAGAGTCTCCTCCAGCACCATAATTCAAAAGCATCAATTCTTCGGCAATCAGCCTTCTTTATGGTCCAGCTCTCACTTCCATACATCACTACTGGGAAAACCATAGCTTTAACTATATGGACCTTTGTCGGCAAGGTGATGTCTCTGCTTTTTAAGATACTGTCTAGGTTTGTCATTGCTTTCCCCCCCAAGAAGCAGGCATATTTTAATTTTGTGACAGCAGTGGTCATGGAGCCCAAGAAACTATCACCCCATAGTATACCCCAATCTTTGAACTTTGAACAGGACACTGAAATAACATGGGGTGGGGAGGAGGTTCTTGGGGGTTACTCAGGCCAGCCCCTTTCCCCACCCTCAGTGCACATAGCAGCCAGACCCCTGCCACTCATGCCTTCGGCCAGTATGTGAATGGGCTTTCTATGGGTACTAAGGTACATGTGTAGAGCTCCTCCTCATGCGTAGCAGTCTGGTCCAGTGTGCGGCAAGCATCCATGCATGGGAGCAGTTGACTAGCAGGGGTTTCAGATTCAGCACTGATTGGGTATTTACTATTATTATTAATTATTAAATTTATATACCACCCTTTATTCGAAGGGTGGTTCACAAGATAAAAATACAGGATAAAAGAACACAAAAAATAGTTAAAACAAAACAATAACACCCTCCACCACCACAAACACATTTAAAAGGCCACAGAATATTAACCAGCTCAAGGTTTGGTTGAAGAGGAATGTTTTCACCTGGTGCCTAAAGGTGTATAATGAAGGCGCCAGATCAGCTTCCTAGGGGAGAGCATTCCACAAACAGGGAGCCGCTACAGAAAAGGCCCGTTCTTGTATTGTCACCCTCTGGACCTCTCATGAAGGAGGCACATGAAGAAGGGCCTCAGATGATGAACTAATGGACTACTGATATACCAAAGTTCACAGAGTCTGACAGAATACACAGCCCTCTGCAAGTAGTGTCCTGCAATAGGAATCTGCACATACAGGTATGGTCAGAGTAGAAATCCTTCCATCCTCCTCCTTTTCTCCCCTCTTAGGTGCATTTTGAACACACACACACACACACACACACACACACACACACACACACACCATAAAGCAAAAATTGGGTATAGCATTCCTCACCCCCATAATTAATTTAATATATTCCTGCATTTTCAAAACAAACTCATATTAGAACAAAATTATAACATGTAGAATTGTAGTCTTTTCCACAAGGGTAGCTGTGCTGAACTTTTGCAGTCAAAAGTGCAAATATATTTTTGGCATTGAAAAGGCTAACAAATGTGTTCATCAGGCACATGAACAGCAAGTTATGCACTTAATAATACTTCCTTTCCCTGATGTAGTCCACAAAATCTTATGCTATAATAAATTTGTTAGTCTTGAAGGTGTTGTAAGAATCTTTGTTCTTTTTACATAATACCGCTTTTTTTAAACTATTTTAAAACTCAGTAAATTACAAATGGTGCTGAACATAAGTGGGAAAAAACAAACTTGCCTTACAGTGAAGGGAATTCTGTATACAAGAAAATGCCAATCAAAATATTAAATGTTCATTTAAATATTTTGATACTGACTTTATGCCTCTAAGAATTGGGAATGCGAGTTCTGGGTTAGGTTTTGTAAAAATGATATACAGCAACAACACTGATTTAAAAAGGTAACTTTATTTTATATGTTCTTGGAATTTCCCCTTTTTAAAAATAACACACAAATGATTGAAAGTTAAACCATCTTAAGCAGTCTAGAATCCTTCAAAAACAGGTCATAGAAAGAACTGAAGCTGAGCCAGTGACAAAACTTTAATAAGCAGGGAACATTTTATAATATCTGAGCCAGTAACAGAAAGATCCAAGGCCTTTGAAATGAGCAAGAATTTGATGGAACCATAAATACTTTCTTTCCTGGAAAGAAGCAAGTAATTCACATTTAAAAATTCGGTATAGTCACTTTCTAGTAAACTGCTCACCTCTTCACCAGAACCTTTGGGTTGTAGCCAGCTAAGTTACACACAGAGTAGACCCACTGAAATAAATGGAACTACCGGTAATTTAGCCATGGTCAATATTTGAATGGCTGTCCAATGTGTAGGACTGACATCAGAATAACCTATAACCTTCCACAAGATAGGCCGAAGGTCACCCCTTGAGCTTTGTGGCTTAGTGGGGGCAGAGGCATTTTTAGGGGAGCACGACCTGTTCAGTTTCAGTGATTGTGGAGCCTTGAGGGCACTGCAGCTGCTGCCACAAGTATGAGGTGGAATGAAAGGTGAGAGGCATGGGGGAGGGATTTTGGTGTCACACTGAGTGCCACTGAAATTTGATACCCCGAGGTCTGCCACTGGTGGGGATTCGAACCCTGCTCTCCCAGATCCTAGTCCAGTACTCTAACCACTACATGACATTGATTCTGCTGTATTCACCATTGGAACTTCATCAATTAATTTCATCTTCTTTTTGTGGTTTTTTTTTGACCTTGTGCTATTCTACAATCCCATTAAATTGTGAAGGTTTCTCTATCTTTTTGTATGTTGCGTCAAAATTACTGGCAGCAGAAGCTGTTGAAAAATTGACTTGAAACAGTGATCTTGGCATGGTAAACAACTCCCCACTCCACTTCAACATGGGTCCCCTGGTTCCAAAAGAAGTGCAACAGTCTGTATGTATGTTTGAGAAATACATGAAGGTAAATATGGGGACAGCTGAATGGGGAGGGGGCTCATTTAGTTCCACCTCAGCATGCCCATGATGCCAGTTTATGAATTCCTCCATAATTCCTCTGGAGAAATAAACCATCTGTTAAGAATCAAAAGGAAGCAACATTTATGCAGTTAGTCATACATAAGAAGAGTTAGTACATAACTTTCTGTTTATACAATTCCCATGACTTCTTCTCTGAAGAATCATTGACAGCCGATATATCTTGTTTGTAAGCCTTGAAATAACAATGTGGTTGCATACATTTTGAAGGGCTTCACACAAGATAAAGATAAGCATCATAAAATTGAGCTTAAATAGGCCTTTTAAAAAGAATAAGTGTCGCCATTTTATTGGGATCATGAAACTGCACTTCTGCTAATTTGGATTTACCTGTTAAAGTCGAGGTAGTTTCCTATCCATGCTGAAATATGAGTTTCCCAGATACGATGAAGGGACATCATCGAGGAGTTATGGGCGGGCGTATATGTTTGTGTTCTGTGGATCATGGTTTCCCAAACTGTGGTTTGCCATTCCCCCAGGACTACGGAAAAAGTGGAACGGGCTCATTAGCCCATCATTGGTGTGAGCCCAGATGTGGCCCCTTGAATCTCTCATACACTGTGTTGATTCAGAAAGGACCAATTAGGTAAGATTCATCTCCAACCTTCATTCAATTATGGCCACACAAAGCCTTCCCAACATACTTTCCATTGTGTGCAATTCACACATAAGTGAACCTACAGGGTAATCCTTCTATGGCAGTGTCACAAATGGTCACCTGGGCAACACCCCCAAATTTCATTCAGTTAACACTGTTTTCCTTCTGCAAAAAAACAAACACATGTGGCATAAAATGACTGAAAAAATGCATCAAATTTTGCCATTAGGGTGTGTTCATTACCTCAACCAATGGGGTAGTAAAACACGTCATCATTTTTTTCCATAAGCTAATGGTCAGAGAAAGGTCAGGTAAGGTCAAGAAAGTGTGTGAGGTGTCAATTGGTTGTCACAACCATATTTCTCCAAGCAAGGACAGTTTTCTTGTAAGTTTCTTAATGGAGCCAGAGAAACTCCCCACGAAACCATTAAGCCTAATGTTAGTTGATGTTGGTTCTGAGTTGTAATACAGTTTTTTTTCTAGACAGCCTACAATATATTCATAACATTTTTACTATAAAAGATAGTTTTTGTTGTTTGTAATTGAAAACACCCCCCTGTACAGTGGAAATATCATTGGGGTAGAAAACACCCCCCCCCGGCATTAGTGTGCCTTTCCCCCACGCACATTGCAAACTGAGTCAAATTCTAGGCCCTGTTCCAGTCCTAGCTCACCATTTGCAAGGCTAGAAGGTTGCTGAGCAACTGCAATGGAATGGCAACTCTTGCCATGGGGAGGAGAGTTGCTGTTGGACTTTGGAGGGTAAGGAGGACAGGAGAAATTGAAAAGAAAGAGCAGCATGGGCTAGCAGGAGGAAGGAAGTTAGCTTGGAATATCCCTTCCAGTGCATCAAAAGCCATCCATCTGGTTTTATGCCATATATTGCATCTTACTGAGTGTAGGTGGGAGGGCCACATCAGCACACTATTTATGTGCTGACATGTCATAATAATAATAATAATAATAATCATCATCATCATCATCATCATCATCTTGCTATTCAGAAACAGGAAAAGGTTTCTATTGGCACACATAGCACCAAACATCCGAACACATAAAAGTAAAGCTGGAGCTTTCATGCCAGAAAGGAAGTTGTTCTAAAGAGCCTCCAATAAATGCGAACAACACATGGCCCCCAGTTTGAGGATTTTATCAGCTGCCATAGAACAAGACTCATTATGATCTAAACACTTCTGACAGTTTTTCTCATGACTTCATCAAGTCCCCCTAATGAAATCATCAGCGTCGAAACCTGGCCAAGGACGGCTAAGGTATCACCTTGGATATGGGAATCGATATTATATGAAACAATGTCAGCGCTGGATTTTGCTGTGAGGAATGACCTCTCAATCTGGGGCTGTTATTGTAAATAGGGGATCAGCTTTCCACGGCTTTGTTGAGGAGGGCTACGAAAAGGACAAAAGGCTCGAGGCCAAAGCTGAAGTGCAGATGTTAAATGCAAACAAAATCAAAAGTTGAAGCATGACCAATTTAATGCCTGTCCTAACTTGTACATGAGATATCCACTTGCAAGCTGCCCAGGGAGAGGTTGTGATTTTGCCTTCTCCCAATGCCCTGCCATTTCCTTTTGATCTTTTGATAGCAAGAGCCAGAAGCTACTGTTCCTTTACTATAGCTTGCATGGATGCCACTTATATTCCCCCTTAATGCAGACAGATGATATGGGCTGAAGTGTCCATTTATTTGATAGCTAAACCCCAGTGATCTCTGCAAAAATAAAATAACACCGTTGTCTATGTGAGCAGGGAAACCACACAGAAGACAGCTTTTGAGATACTGGAGCCCCCAGTGGACAATTGTTTGCCCATTTCAATTTACACAGCTGGCTGTCATGTCCCAAGAAGATGCCTTAGGACTCAGAGCCATGGAAAGTAAATTACCATCTCATTCCAAACAACATCATTTCCCTTTGCTCTGGGCGAAATTTGAGGTATGTTAATACAACAATGTTAGGAAATCAGCATTGCTTCTGTTGGCACAACATTTAACCTGTGTAGAAATGCCAAACGCATTGAAAGAGTGAAAGTGAACTTTTCTTAAAGGAGGAGGGAGACGTAATGCACATAATTGGTGAGGCTCTTCCATCTCTGAGAGATCAAAAATAAAAAAGAAAGCTCAGCGGTGGTAGGGGTGGGGTGGGCAGTCGTCCTCATACGTGAATAGCATTTGCTGTTATAAGGTTGCCATACATCTGAAATTTCCTGGACATATCCGGAATACCGCATTCTGCAGTAGTGTGCAGGCAGAAATCGGCAAAAAGACATTGAAAATCCGAACGTATGTCAGCCTATGTTGGCAGTGCCATTTTTGCTGATTTTACATAAAAAACAGCTAAAAACAGCAATTCTTAATGCGATTATGCCAAAAAAGCTAAACTACTAAAACTAAAAATAGCTCAACAACCTTGGCCCTCTGGTTTTTCATTGTTTGAAATATGGCAACCCTACTGTTGGATTAAAAAGAGAGAGAGAGAGGGAATATTGATGTGAAAGAGTGCAATCATCTGAAAGAGCTAACTTTCAAAACAGATATGAATACATGAGTTTTAAAAATGTAAATAATGCCAGAGAAGTTCACCTTAAAGTATCTGCCATGCCATAGGTACTGTATAGAGAAGCCTGCTATTTTAAAGATTCACTTACAGTACTTCTAATTCTCTTAATATGAGAAAAGTTCTATGCAGAACATGGTCTTCGGAGCAGAACTTCAGTTCCTAAGAAACTCAGTTTTCACTTACCAAATAAGGAAGGCATGGCAAAGCAGTGTTAAAAGACTGGGGGGGCAGGCCCATGACTTAAGTTTGCATTCAATTTGTATGCATTGATGTAAATATAGGGTGGCTTTCAGAGAGAAAACCATCCCGCAAACAAAGCAAATAACACAACATAAAATGGGAGAAGGGGCAGGAGATCTGGGGGCTAGTGAGAAAGATCTGAGGTTTGGATCTTCTGGGCCACCTGCTAAGCTTGTCCCTGATGTCAAGGCAGTGTTCTAGCTCTCCTAGTTGCCACTTCTGGATTCAAAGCTCCACAACATCAGAAGTGCACATGGTCTGTATTTATACAGGGGCTGAAGGGCCTCATTCACTTCAGTGCTAGGGGCACTGCTGCACACATAATGGTGATTGCTGGCCTCTAGAGTGTATCTGCACCAAACCTAAATGTTAAGCTTTTCATTGCATTCGCAGCTTCCTGCCTGTCTCTCGTGATCCCATTTATGTTTTGTGACTCATACTTCTTAATGTCCAGACTCCAGAGGGTGGCAAGGTGAGGCATTTTCCTGAGACCCCAAGACCAGCAGAGGGCCCACCACCCTAGTTGTGCTGCCGTGTTTACTTTGCAAATAATTACTCAAGAGGATCAGATGCAACCTAAAAGAATGACCTTGTCAAGGGGGCTCACTGATGGTGCAGTGACCTACAGCCACCCCAACGGTGGAACCAGCGTATTGAAAACTGAACTCACACACAACACACACATGGCACAGACAAAAATACTGATTTCATCAGCTCTGAAAGAGAGGTGTACGAACATAGGGAGAGTCCTTGTGTATCATGCCAAAGCCCTATCTAACCTAGCACCCTATTTTCCACAGTGGCCAATCAGATGCCTATAGGAAGCCCACAAACAGGACACAAGGGCGATAGCCCTATCTCACTTTTGCTGCCCAACACCATGTATGGAACTTTGCTGTCCGCACACTGTTGGGGCACATTTCTGGTTTCACATGTGTAAATCCCATGCTTACATGCAAGCATACCTGGCGCAGCAGGTGGGGGAATCACATTTAATTCTGGTTACGAGATATGTGGTTGAGATCCTCACTTTCTGTTGTTTTATTTATTTCTTTATCCGCAGAAGGGAGACTGAACTTTGCACAAAATAAAACATTAGATGCAAGCCAGTGCGATATATTTCAAGGATTATCAACAATTGCAAGGGAGTAATCTGACTGTGAATTCATTATCACTGAGGATACTTTCACATGCTGAGTTTATAAATTTGATAATGGTCGGTTTATGAGTTTGATTACTGAGCTGAATTACAGCTCATACTCATTATCTCAATTAATGCATGCTTTACCACTGTGCTGAAAATAACATAACTCACAATCAAATGCTAATCAAATAAACTTCTCATAACCAATGGCTATTATATCTGAAACCTCATGGCACAGTCCCAAAAGAATGGAGAAGAGCAAATATAGACATTAGGCCCAATTCAGCAACATCAGTGCAAATGACTTTTGCAAAGAAAGTTTGTTGCAGTGAGGGCTAAACTCTCTCCCCCTCCCCCCGTGTGTAAACTGCAGGGGCCCTGATCCAGAACATACTACATGGTAGAACATTTACGCAGCTCTCCACAGTGTTTTTTAATGAATTTATTCTCCTGCAACCCCCACCCCACCCCGCCCAGTATATTTTCCCCAGTAGAAAAAGCTGTTTTTTGAACCAATTTCTATTGTAAGGGCATCTAGCCCCCCTCGATGTTGCTGTACTTACATAAAAATGGGAAGTATCTGTTTCTTATTTTCCAGCCTTAAGTTCAGCTATTCAAATTCTGCATCACTTTGCAACATATATTTTTCTCATGAAAATTTGTCAGCCTTTTTGTGTAAACAACTCCTAATATGTACACATTTTGAAAGCAATGTTCCTTAATACGATGCATTTTATGTATCAGTATGTATGAGCAAGTGTGGTGTAGTGGTTAAGAGCGGTAGACTCGTGATCTGGGGAACCAGGTTCGCGTCTCCGCTCCTCCACATGCAGCTGCTGGGTGACCTTTGGCTAGTCACACTTCTTTGAAGTCTCTCAGCCCCACCCACCTCACAGAGTGTTTGTTGTAGGAGAGGAAGGGAAAGGAGAATGTTAGCCGCTTTGAGACTCCTTTGGGTAGTGATAAAGCGGGATATCAAATCCAAACTCTTCTTCTTCTTCTTCTTCTTCTTCTTCTTCTTCTTCTTCTTCTTCTTCTTCTTCTTCTTCGTTATTTTCACTAACATATGCATTTTAATACATACCTCTCCCCATAGCTGCCAAGTTTTCCCTTTTCTCGCGAGGAAGCCTATTCAGCATAATGGAATTTCCCTTAAAAAAGAGATAACTTGGCAGCTATGCCTCTCCCTGATGTAGACTGTCCTGGCTCAAATGTAGAGCTCACACTTTACATGAAGGCCATGCCAGGTTCAATCCCCAGCCCAAAGGAGAAGATAGCAAGTGGTGAGAAAAACTTTGCTGAGAATCCTGGAGAGCCAGTGCCTGCCATCATTGACAATCCTAGGCTAGATGGATGCATCGTCTGGCTTGTTATCATTTAGATTCCTGTATTCCTAAGTATAAAGCAGGTGGTATGTTGGGGACTAATTGTGTTTACCTCATTGTGCTGGATGGAAGGTGAGGATGAAGTTCTTCCCTACCCTATACTGTATAAAAGTAGGGAGACTTTGCCATGGACAAAAAGGCCACCAATGACTACTAACAATGATGGCTATGCTCTGCCTTCATAATTGGAGGCAGTATCCTTCTGAATACCAATTGCTGGAGGGAAGAGTGCTCTTGTGCTTGTGTCTTGCTTGAGGATTTCTCACATGCATCTGGTTGGCCTCTGTGGGAACAGAATGCCTTACTAGATGGGTCATTGGACTGATCCAGCTGGCTCTTCCATCTTCCGCATGGTGGCTCCCTTGTGATCAAGCTTGTGATCATCTCAAACGCTGCAATCAGCTCACAATTGCATCTCAACATTCATTATAATTTTCCTGCCACACTTGCCCCTCTGGAATATTCTTCTTTGCCCTCGCTCCTTACGGGCCCACAAGACAGCAAATTTGTTAATTATTAATACAGAATTCTCTAATGTGTTAATTTCCAACATGGAGAGACAGGCCCATTCAACTGAAAATAATGAATGTATGTGCTTGTGGGAGCGGACCAGTAGCATGACAACAGGCTCCACCCTGAGCTGTGAGCATTCATTATAACAAGAAGATTATCTATCCATCACCTATCCATCTGGAATATTTTTTTAAAGGAATCTTGCTTTTCACAGGTTCTTGGTCACATGGAGAAAGCTTATATGTGCATGGGCTTTCTACAGAAATAACAAATGTATGTAGGTCAGAGTAGAACGTGCAACACTTCCTGAAATGTACCCATAACTATCCAAGAAACTCATGGTTTGAAACCAGGCACAGAGAAGATGCTACCTCCTAGAACAGAAGCTGGGGAACCATTTCTGTTCAGTGAGCTAATTCAGAAAGAGGCCACCTCTCTGTAGGTCACATTTGGCAGGTGGGCCACCAAATTACCTGATGTCATTTGAGGTAAGGTGGGCTGGATCTTACTAGGAAGCACCTGGGCTTGCATGCAGCACCAAATTTAAAGCATGCTGACTGCAAGCCCAGCTGCAAAGGGAGTGCAGAGTGAATTTGGCTTGTGGGCCAGAGGTTCCCCACTGCTGTACAGTATCAGCAGATTGCACATGTTCACATATTCATTCATAACTGTATGCCTGTGAAGTGAAAATAAAAGATGTGCATAAGAAGCAGAGGAGTGATAGGTCAGGACCCAAAGGACCACTGTCCAGTAACAGCTTCAAAGCTTCAGTTCAGATTTGTATTTTCTCTGACTTCACCTAAACTCTCACACCCTACATGAAAGAAACCATGATCAAATGTTGACATTAAAATGGCCGTGCATCTCACTAAATCCCTGGGAAATCCACACTTATCATTTGTTTACAAGTGGAGCAGGAAATGATCTAAGCTTCATCAGCTGTAAATTGAAACCCAGATTTCCTTAGATCAAGTAGGCTTACTCTTCATGCAGAAAATTAGATATGATAGCTAAAGCACAAAAAGCTCATAAGGTATTAGCCAACCTTTGTCATTCTGTCAAATGTGATCACCTGTTTAGACCATTCCTTGCACTTGATATAGGTAGTAACATTTTGCAAGATGGTTGTTAAAGGCACTCTGTCTCCAATCACTTTTTCTTGAATACAATAGCAACTAATTACTTAAATGGGGCTTAAAACCTCTTTCTTTGACTGCTTTAATGTGTCACACAGTGATCATGAAATGAGATAGCACTTTCTTTTCACGTGTACTTTGATATTACATAATCATTACCATTGTTTGGGAGTCATTCTTTCCAATCCTCAGAAAATGTGGCCCCACCAGGGTTCCCACCCAATTTTCTTTTCATGCCTCTGCATCTTTCTCAGCTAGCCTAACAAGCATAAGAAATGCAGTATGCAGGTAAGCAAAACAGGGATTTTGATCTTCACCAGTGCAATG
The DNA here is from genome assembly GCF_963506605.1 of Zootoca vivipara. Lineage (NCBI taxonomy): Eukaryota > Metazoa > Chordata > Lepidosauria > Squamata > Lacertidae > Zootoca > Zootoca vivipara. The sequence goes on from NC_083280.1 coordinate 52,721,910, forward strand.
CTCCTTGCTCGGCTTGTTTGACAAAGGAAGTGAATAAGCTCAATGGTGCTATTCTTTACAATTCTAATGAAATACTGCCAAAATCTCCATCACCACTTTAAGCCAAGGGTTTCATGCTCTTTGCTAAAAGGGTCCTATAAGGGATTTTATATTTTATTGGGATTCATCATTTAACAGTCCTGCTTCTTGCTGTATAAATCACATAATTCTTTAGTTCATTTTGCTAAGGTATGCCTAGTCCTTTCACTCTCAGATTCATTTGGTTGGATCCTGACTAAGGCTGCAATCCTATACCCAGTTTCCTGGGAGTAAGCCCCTCTGAACTTAATGGGACTTACTTCTAATGTAGACATGTGTAATTTGGCCCTGTTCTTTGTAAAGTTTCATTCATCAATGATACATAGCTACCAAGTTATCCCTTTTTTACAGGGATTGTCCCTTATGCTGAATAGGCTTCCTCGCGAGAAAAGCGAAAACTTGGCAGCTATGCAATGATAGACTGTGGCTGCATACACACCAACACCTCTCTAATCGTTTTTCTCATGGTCAACATGATGCTCTCAATGTCGACTTACTCTAGATTCTGCCATCCACAAGGCTTCCTGGTTCATGTAGATTTTTCCTGCTCTTTGAACTACCATATTTGTGACTATGCAGCCTTCAAACAGTGTGCAATTTCATGTAGGACAGCGGCACTTCTGCAAAGAGATTTGAGGATCATTTGCCCCAAAGAATGGATGTTTCCCATTTTTTGCATGTCCAATGAAAGCTTCCATTATGCTCCCTTTCTCGAAGAAGCAATTTTCTTATTCAAACCAGTCAAGAGGCATTTTCCTATACAATAGGCTTGTCGTTGATTACTCTCATTATTGCTTCCATTCTCTGTTGGAATTGGAGTAATTGATACTTTCAATGCATGCCTATTAGAAAGGTAATTTCATATTGTACCTGGTATCTGGCCAGGTAAGGAGCAAGGTTCTGAAGGCAGTTTCATTACCATAATCATTTAATGAGGTCAATCACAAGTCCATACAAACTCAGATTAGTATGACTTAATTAAGCTTTTAGAAAATGATCAAGTACCATCTATTAGGATTTTCAGAATATGATTCGGGCCAATTAGACCGTTTCCTCTTCGATGAAAGGGGTAATAGGAGGTACTCAGGTTACTTTCCAGGTGAAGCAGCAATTTTGCCATTGTTGCTATAGAGTGAAAAAGCTTGGCCAGTGAGAAAACACCAAGCCTCAAGGATCACAGACATTTCATATCGTGCAGCTGTGATGACATGCAGGGAGAGATGGTGTAATCTCCCTCCTTCTGACAAAGCATTGGTAATGACAGCCGAGACTGGGGCAGGGTTGTGCTTAAAGCACTTCCAGCTTCAGCTCAAGAAAAAGGAGGCGACTGCTGCAACACACACACAGCTTTATAAGAGAGCAATCATTCAGTTTGAAAGTGCATCAAAACAATAACCGCTGGCAGAAAGATCTGAAGTACACCCTCATTATTTCCAATAGCCTGGAGAATATATAAAACAGCCAGTGCAGCAGGGACCCAGATGCACTCAAGAGCTCCAGAATGGCCAAAAGCCTGAATTTGCCGCAGCAAAGAGAGGCGGCTGTGTGTCCCATGACCTACGTTGCTTGTTTGATGATCAACATGGAGGTGGTTGGCAAAGGGAACAGCCAGAGATACCTGGAAAAGGAGAAGCAACAGGAGCATAGCTGTCAAGTTCTCCCTGCCTCTTTTTTAAGGGAAATTCCCTTATGCTGAATAGGGTTCCTCACAAGAAAAGAGAAAACTTGACAGCTATGAACAGGAGGCCCCAGTCAACAAGGAGTTTTTCCAAGGTTATCCTCACCATTTGAGCTTTCATTTCACCCAACTGTTCATTTAATGTAGGGTTGGGGAGCCTGCAGGCTGGGGCTGATGGGAGTAAGAGTCAAGCAAGGTCTAAGGGAGCTATAGGTTCCCTGAGCGAACACTAGGTCAATGTATCCTGGAGCTAAAGAGAGAACATATTGCGGGAAACATTCCAGAAAGAGAGATATCATTCAGGGCTAGAAGTCAAGAGTTCTTGGAGACCACCCTCTCGCGGGAAGTTCTGTTCCTGACCCCAGGCATGTGAGGGGCATTTTCTTGGGTACTTGCCATCGAGAGTAACACAAAGGCATTCTGCATATGCTCAGAGACACTGTTTTAGTTGCTGTGCAAGTTTACAGGCTCAGTCCTTAGCATATATTAAGCTGCTGTATTTGGTAGCAACTTCTTTGAGTGTATATACATCCCAGGATCCTTCTTTGCTCTCTTGGATCCACTCATTTTGGAAACACATTTATAAATTCAAAACATGCTCTGGATCAGGGCCTGTTGGGCTACAGGAAAAGGCAGGGCTGCCAGGGTTGTGATAAAATTCCACACCAATCTTTGCTGGTTCTTTGCTGGTACAGCATCTCAATGAGGAAGAAGTGTTTCACATAGCCTTGCCAACTTAGTTCTGGATGCGGCAGGGCACTAATCACCTGCCACAAGAGTTGGCAGGGATGAACATAACCTGAGCAGATTTGGGATATCTGGGTAAGTTTGCATTAAAATGGGAAGTCTGTATGCTCATATCCCTCTAGTTTCAACACCATAGAAATGTCTTTCCAACCTGGTGCTTTCCAAATATTTTAGACAACACTACCTGCCATCCCAGACCATTGGGCATGCTGGTTGGGGCTGATGGAAGTTGTACAAGCATCTGAAAGGCACCAAGTTTGGAAAAGGTTGGCACAGACCTTCAGCCAGGCCCAATAAAGTGTACATAGTGGAAAGAAAACAATCTGTTCTAATTGCATTGGACAATGGGAACATTTTGCTTCAATATGGCCTCTTTTTCTAAGTGAACATTTCTGAGATGGTAGTGTTAATTAATGAGAATAATGTGTAATTTGGCTCTCATTTTCAATTTATGCAAGTCTTTTTATTTTGCAAGGGAAAAAAAGGATACTGTCAACTTAAAAGTCACACTTCTCCATGATTTCTTTATATATATATATATATATATATATATATATATATATATATATATACTAGTCTTGTTTCCTACAGATTGTAATTAAAAATGTCACAGAAAACAGTGCCTCTGCATTTGTTTAGCTTCTCAAGTTTAATAACATAATAATGATGGCCATGCTGGCAAGACACTATTTATTAAGGTTGAGGGTTAAAATGGAATGCCACCACAACATAAATTCTATGGGTTGCATCCAAAGGCTCATTTCCATTGATGGAAATTGTCTGCTGAAGGAAGACTCTTTCAGTAGAAAGGAGTTCCTTCCATAGGAGGAGAAAAACCTTTCAAACAAAACCAGATGCTAATCTGCATTGAGATAAGCAATGTATGTGAAATACCTGTGCTACATGGAAGTGAGATGTACCACCTTGGTTGGTGACAGTGCCGAGTTTAGTTTTGCTCACATCATTTTTTAAAGAAGGAGAACAAATAATGGCTTTCATTACTGCTCATAGCATGTACACTTCACCATACATCGTGAGAGACAGAAAGCAAAGATGGGCATGCTAAAACAATATTGTGTTTTAGTTAAGTTTCCACCCTTCTTCAAAACAGCATGTGCCTGTGGTTGTTATTTGCATATGTTAATTCATCCAAATATTTGCAAGTTTAAAATTAACCTGTCAGACAAGCTGAAACTGATAGAAGTGTCTGGTGAACCTACATATGAGTCAGGCAAGCCTCTAAATTTGCCCTATTCCTTTTGCAAAAGATGATTATCATATAAAGAATAGTTCTAGCCATTTGGAAAACTGGACAGTCCAAATGAGTTTTCTTCTTCCTTGTATGAAGTTCATAAATTTCCATTCTACATTAAAGACTTATTGAAGACTTAAGGGGTGCATTATAAATACATGTTATATTAAATAATACTGTTGCATTTGAGGTGCATATGCATTTCTTCACCATGTGAACATTGCCCAAATTGCCTACTTCCCCTGTGTTTCTGTGGTATACAAAGAAACTTTGGAGCCTGTTTCACAAAATCCAAATATATACAGTTCTTGCCTGAAGTGCACCTCACTTTTCCTCCTGATATGCCTAGACCTGTAGATGAAATGGGGCAAATGCCTAGGTACACAACAGCAAGTACACAACAAACACCTGCAATGTGCACTCTTTAAAACTTCAGTGTGTGATATGATGCTGAACCATTATCTGCAAATTCTGCAGAAGAAATATGTCATAGATATTATTTAGATATTATACATATTGTTTACTAAATGAATTGCATTGTTAGGAACATTGTTAGGAACTTGAGTGGCAGCTGATTTTCTGCTGGGGTGGGGACTGGGGAAGTGCCTGAAAGGTTGAAAGAAGCTCTGATGGAAGATTCTAGATCCTTTTAGGACACTGAAAATCTGAGACAACTGAAAAATGTATACGAATTATTTCTATGTCTGTATAAAACCTCTTACACTTCTCCCTTCATTCCTTAAAAGGTTCCTCAGTTACAGAAACTGTAGCTAATAGATTTAGAACTGTTTGTGCATCACTTATTTTCTGGAAACAGAAATGCTCATATATTTATCTGTTCTGGGCCAGAGGGTGCCAATACTAGCACAGTCCACCTAAGCTTGGAACAATCATACCCTTCATTACAGTGGAGGAGCCTGATTTGCACATGGACCACTCTTTTGTATGGGGATCATGTGCTTACAGTTTTATTCATTTGCTGGTTTATAATGTTCATACCCCACCTTTGTTCCATGGAACTCAAGGTGGCATCCAACATACACTGCCCAGGTGGTCTCCTATCTTAGGCACTGACCATACCTGGACCTGCTCAGTGTTAGCAGAGTTGTCGTCATCATTTGCCTTCAGGCTATGTCATGGGAGGGGTTAAGAGATATGCATGTTCATTTTGATTAGCATCTGAATATTTCACCAGTGGGCAGCTTGCAGGACCAGCCCAAGACATTTTGCTCCCTGAGGCAAAGGGCAAGATGGTGACACCTCCACATTCCATGTACAGAAGTTGACTATATAGACATGCGAATCTTATTTCAGCAATGGCAACAGGATAGTGTCCCCCACAGCACTTGAAGCAGCAGTACAGGCCATGGTTCTGTCTCCCAACTGAGGGAAACAGTGAGGGGTAGGAGTACAAGATGAACAGCCAAGGAGGTATCTGCCACCTGGGGTGACAACCTCACTCTTCCTAATAGTTTGAAAAGTGACAGGAATGTGGAATTGAGGTTCCACATGCAAGATATTCAAGTGCAAGTTGCAGCATGAGTGTTTTGGACCGATTCATGTGTTGTTTTCCTCTGCGTTTTGCATCTGCCTGACTCCCTTGTGTCTCCGTCCTTCATAAATGCCACTTTCAGTTAGATTCAGGTCCAATGATGAATTTTAGTCTGTACCAAGCTTGCCACATCCTACTGGTTTCCATTCAGAGAATACCAAGACCCATGCGATTCCTATGACTGTAAAATCCATCAGCACCGAAGTCCACTCTGCCTCTCTCCAGTTGCACCCATGAGGAATCTGTTATGTATATTTGCTTCACACTGCATGCCATTTGCATCCCCCCTCCAGCAAATCCCCATTTGTGTTCCCATTTGGACCCAGCAGTAGTTCAGATTTTGTGTCTTAGTGGTTTCTTAGTGGTAAGCATATGTTTGAATGACTCAATGAATGGAACAGATTTGAGGAGAGCGAAGGACAGTGGAAAATCATAATAAAAAAGGCAATCTGGGGGAGCATGTGCCAAAGGTAAAAACAATTGCCAGCAAATTAATATTTGGAGCAAATTAGAACCTCATTTAAAGCCAAGGAAAAACTAGGCGCTTGAGATGCTCATCCTTGGTCTCATGCCTGCTCCAGGTTAGCTATAAATCAGTCCAAAATAAATAACTATATGAATCCTTTGCTTTGTTCAGTGGTATCTCCAGCAGGGATGTGAATGTTCATTATGAATAGCGGCTGAAGGCTTCACCACTCGGCAGTTTTATAAATACTAATGAGTGACATATTGAGAAAAATTGTACCTACAAAAGCAAAGTCTTCTGCCATGCAAATGAGGCCCCAATTCCCTACAGATAAGAATCTTTTTGATGGAGCACATGCAAAATCTACAGCTCTTAATTCTTTCATTAGTATTCCAGGCAGACGATTGCCAAATAACAGGGAAAACTGTCTGAATTGCTGTGTCTGAAACCTAATATTGATTTGTTTAATAGTGTCAGAAAGTCAAAATTCACAAATCTCTTGTCGATTGTTTATGAGGCAGTTAGCAGAGAAATGGATGCCCCTGCTTAATTAATAACTCATTACTGAAATTTGATTATATGCCTGAATGGTTTAAATAGGCTCTAATTCAGTATCTGCAAAGCAGCGTTGCAGCAAAGTAAAATGGATCTTAAAGCTTGTTTTTAACACAAGGGCTGCCAGTACTTCATGATCTTGAAGGCAGAGAGAGAATGCTGACTTTCCAGGGCAAAGTTCGTCCTGTATAAATGCTTCCACACCAAAATGTATCATTCTAATGATGTGATTAACCAAATTCTAGGTAAATACAAGCACAGCAGCGCAGAAATATTCTTTGTTTATGAGAGAGAGAGAGAGAGAGAGAGGAGACAGCTGGATATTAATCTGTAGTGTATTATTATTATATTGAGGAAAAGGGCTGGAAAATGGATTGGAAGGAAAATCCTTCCAATTTTTCATTGCCTGATTCTTATAGGTTTATAGCCAAAGGGAGAGTAGCCTCCCTTTCTTGAAGCTGCAATACAGTGCCATGAGTTTTTATAAGGAAAGCAGTGTATTAATAACGGTTTTTTTTAAAGCAACATGGAAAAACAATAGATTCCTACTATTACCACTAGCAATTCAAACAGCACTTTGTATTGTGCATAGTATTTTACAGTTGTCATGGTCTTCCAGGTTTTGAGGGCCCTTGGACAAGATCATAGTTGTCAACTTTCGGATTTGAAAATAAGGGATCAGCAGCCTCACCTGTCCCGGGGACAGTCTACGTTATATCTAACAATCCAGGATAGAAGCGGGAAATGGCGCTGGAATAAGGAAGTTTCCCGCAAAAAAGGGAGGATTGACAGCTATGCAAGATGCCTTCAGTGGGCCCTCACTAGAGCTGGCCCCACCATTAGGTAGCTTGAGGTAACTGCTTCATTCACTAGATGTTGGGAGGCAATGGTGGCATCCCCCTGGCTAATCGCCCTGAGCATTCTGTCCTGTTGCTGTGCCTGCTGCCTCAACGAAGTGTGCCAGAGGACACTGCCCTGTTGCCAGTGTTGAAATAAGGTTCAACAGCCAGTCTACTCAGCTTCTATACATGGAATGTGTGCGGTCCTCTGGCAGAAAAAAATCCTGGCCCCCTCCCTGAGTGGGGCCCCCTCCTCTTCACTGCTGTCACCACTGTCGAGTTAGCTAGCGAGTGGAAGTTGCTGATCCATCCTGCTGCTGGCATTGTTTGTTTGCTTAGAGAGGACAGGTAAACAAACAGCGACAGCAAGGAGGGAGCACCATGCCTGCAGCATGGGTAATACTGAGCTGGGTGGACCCATGGTCTGAGATTCAGGATAAAGCAGCTTCCTGTAGTCTTATGAAGAGAAGTCACAGTGCCAGAAGTTCCAAGCTGACCGTGGGCCCCTGCTCTTGTGTAGGCCTTGGCAGGTGCCCAACAAGGCCAAACCTGACACTGGTCCACACCACCAACTTGTGTAGTAAGTTCAATTTTTGCATGGAGGAGCCCTTTCCATATCAGCTTTACTGGACTGAGAGTTTCCGCAGTACAGCTTCAACCCACACCACCACTTCTCATTGCGCATGGGAAGGAGCCCTGTGGCCTTACACTCCGGATGCTACTAAACTGGTGTGAAAAGAACTTGAGCTGCAATGGTGCCATTGGCAGCAAAGACAACCCTGGAAGAGGCTCTCAGACTTGACCAACGTTCCATCCTTAGTCCTTCTGAGAGGCGGGGTAAATGTAGGCCACTCAAATCTATTCGCCACCCACACTGACAAATGCTAAGTATCAACTGAATGTAATGGCTGGTTCTGCCTGCCACTCTCCATATACTCCTGTGCTCAAGTGGTAGAGGCCTCTCTCAAGCACAGGACAAAACACAGTATTCTGAAGATTGGTTTGTCGATACCTATAAATCACCCACTTAACTTTATGTACGTTATTAACCCTGCTTGTTGCTCAGTCCACTCAGTCAGTCAACAAACATTATTGATGAGCTAAATCCAGCTCCCCTCCCCTAATCACTGTAATTAATGCAAAATGCCTTGAGGGGATTATTTTTAAATTTAGCCAGTGCATTAATTGCTTAATGTCTACAGCTGTCTCCGGGGTGGGGGGGGGATTGTAAGCACTGGCTTTTATTTCATGCACTGTTGAATACTTAGGAATTGCATGCACAGATGTGGTCAGGTTTTAACCCTGGCTTTGAGAAACCTGGCCTGCGCACTTAAGTATCCTCAGATTATCCTAGTATCCTCAGGAATATGCATTAAGACTGCCACCTTTACCTGCAACAATCCGCACTGTAATTTTTCTGGGTTGTACAAGCATGCAACAAAAAATAGGAAATTGTGAAATAGCTTGGTTCAAATAAAGCAGGCATGGCCAAATTTAGCCCTCCAGATGTTTTGGGACTACAATTCCCATCATCCCTGACCACTGGTCCTGTTTACTAGGGATGATGGGAGTTGTAGTACCAAAACATCTGGAGGGCCAAGATTGGCCATGTCTGAAATAAAGCAATACAGACAATGCAAACCAGTCTTCCCCAACCTGGTGCCCTCCAGATCTTTTGACTTACAATCACTATCATCCGTGACCATTGGCAATGTTGCCTGAGGCTGATGGAAGCTGGAGACCAAAACATTAGAGGGAACCAAGTTCGGAAAGCTGAGGCAGATGGTGCATTATTTTGGTCCTTTTCCTCCTGGGTCTTTAGTTTGAGGATTTTGGCATCAACAAACAGCTGATGACTACTACTCTTATAATGTTGATTACCTGACCTTGGATACGCATGCTGTATGTGGGGTTGCCTTTAAGGAAAGCTCAGAAACCGAAGTCAGTCCAAAATACAGGTGCTAGCAAGCTGGCTGGAGCCCGTCAACTGGACCAAATAATGCTGACCTTTTACCAATGACATTGGCTACACTGTTTCCAGGTTTAATTATTTTAAGTCCTCATGTTACCTTTTAAAACCCATTACTGCTTGAGACCATGTTAACCCACGGAAGAACTTCTCCTATACAAATATGCCTGAACCCTTGCTCTCTGTTCCACCAGCACTGGGAGTATGATAGATGGGCATTTCTGATGATGATGTCAAAACTTTGGAATGCCTCGCCTGTGGCTCTGACCATGCATCTGCACCATGCCGACCTTCCCACCACCTCTCCTTTCCCCCTTCTCCTTCCCAGGAAGCAACAGTCAACCATCTGTTGCGAAGAGAGCCCCACACAGCAGGTCGCTTCTGTTTATTTACATTTTCATTGTTTTATTACAAGCTGCTTTGAGAGTTCCTTTAAGGACTGAAAAGCGGCATATAAATGCTTTTACAGATAAATATGTACAATGGGTGCTGCTTTGAGTACAAAGACTGCAGAAAAGCAGGATATAAGTGAAATCAGTAGTTATGCTTGCATTCACCAGGAGGAGGTCACAATCTCTACCTCCCTCAAAGAAAACCCTGCAAATTGTTAGCTGTTTCTGAGCCAGCAATCCTGGTCACCACTTTCGTAGCTCAGTGGGAGCATGTCTTAACCTGGCCCTTCCTTACTTGAGCATGGAGCCACTATAACACAAACACATCCAACAGCATTGTCCCTCTCCAGCTAGAGGAAATCCTTTGCAGAAGCAGATTTCCATTGGGCAGAGGGCCTTCTCGGTACAGTGGAACCTCGGTTTATGAACACCTTGGACCCATCTGGAACGGATTAATTCACTTTCCATTACTTTCAATGGGAAAGTTCGCTTCAGTTTATGAACGCTTCAGTTTATGAACAGACTTCCGGAACAAATTACACCCATGCTTCGGGTTAAGTATGCTTCAGGTTGAGTACTCCGCGGACCTGTCTGGAATGGATTAATCCACTTTCCATGACTTTCAATGGGAAAGTTCACTTCAGTTTATGAACGCTTCAGTTTATGAACAGATTTCCGGAACCAATTGTGTTCATAAACCGAGGTACCACTGTAGTGGCGCCTTCCCTTCAGATGTCAAGGAGATAAAGAATTATACAACATTTAGAAGACTTCTGAAGGCAGCCCTGTATCAAGAGGTTTTTAATGCTTGATGTGCTTATTATGTTTTTAGATTTGCTGTAAACCGCCCAGAGTGGCTGGGGAAACCTAGCCAGATGGGCAGGGTAAAAATATTATTATTATTATTATTATTATTATTATTATTATTATTATTATTAGGCAGAGAACCAAGCATGCAAACAGCTGCTGCGAAAATGGCTCTAGAGTCCTAGAATCAAATAATTATAGCGTTACAAGGGACCTTCAAGGTCATCTACTTCATTACAGGAGCTACAATGTAGCTTTCCTGATATATAGCCAAGGCAGCCTCTAGTTTAAATATCCCCAGTGAAGATGTTTCCTATACAACAAGAGGCCTCTTGTATACATGTGGCCCTGGTCAGTTTACTAGTAGAGTTGATTATCTTTTCAGAGGTTTGGAGTTGTCAGCAAGGTGATGGATTCACCACTTCCATTCTTGTTTATTCTAAGCAGATAACTAGCATCATCATTGGTGATTTGATCAGAGATACGCAGTTAGAACAGGGCTGATGTCTCCCAACAAGCAGAGATCTTGACATTCATAGGAGAGAACTATTTTTAAGGACTAAGTCTTTCAAGCCAAACAAAGTAGACAATATCTTTCTTTTGTGAATTCATGTGGTTTTCTTTTTTCTTAAAAAAAATATGTGCAAAATGTCTCTCTTCCACCCCATTTACTTGCACTGGAATACTTGAATTTTTGTGGGCAGGGGAGCATCTCTACAGTGCTGAGTAGGAAGTTAGTACTAAATGATCAAAATTAACTGTACTTGTCGGGTCTGAATTGAAAAAAGAAAAAGAAAATGGTCATGAACATTTTTGCCAGGTGCGGCAATGATTCACAGTATTGGACACTGCCAATTAACTTCTGCCAAAATATTAAAGTGAAGAGAAGTAGGAAAAATCAGTAAATGTTCATTAAAGCCAGGAAATCCTTTTAAATGACTACATTTTAACTTTTGCTCAATAGCTGCACTGGGGAAATGTTGGCTTTTCTCAACTAAAAGTCTATTTCAGAGTGCCCTAAGAATTCCCAGCGTTTTGTGTTTTTTGTTTTTTTTTTAAAAAATGGACTGAACCTTTATTTTCTTCCCCTAATTTATTACGCTTGATTACGCAGCTGGAATGGGAAGGTAGCTGCTGTTTGTAGTTAAATAACTCCTCACAATTTCTTAAAGAAATGATCTTCAAAGCTTCAATGGGTCAGTGGCTCAAGTACAAAGGAAAGATTGATTTTCATACTCCCACTCTTTGTTCCCAAAGTTTAAAACAGACACGTTCTGGTAAATTAGTTTGTCTATGTTATTAATGGAAGAACTTATTAAACTCCCATAAATACATGGCGGTATCTTGCTTAAAACACGGAATGCATTTGCTTTGAAAAAAAATACACATCTAAAAGTAAACAAGGGGGTGGGTGGGTTTCTATTTTGATTTGATTTCAGAAATGTGAAGGCTAGAGAATTGTTGGTTTGCAAAATATATTAGGTATGCGTAATGATGTATGGTACAAAGAACTCGAGTCACTTGAAAATATGTTATTTGCATTTAATGAAAAGCATTTGCGCACTGGTATGTGGCAAATCTATGTATGAGAGGAAGGAACGCTTTAAACAAGAGATACAGTCTTGTATGCAGGCCAGTTGCCTAACAGGTAAAGTAAGTCCGGACATAATGTTAATGAAATCTGATTTTCCATTAAAAATATATGTTGTAACCCCCGCCCTGGAAAAACCCTCTCTTACATTGTGTCCTCAGTCTAGCTATAATCAGCGATAACTAGGTCCCATTGAATGCAGTGAAATGCATTTTGCATTTATTTAGGCTCTTCTGTGGGTAGACTTTCCTGCTGTAGCGGTACCTATTTATCTACTTGCACTTTGACGTGATTTTGAACTGCTTGGTTGGCAGGAGCTGGGACCGAACAATGGGAGCTCACCCCGTCAGGTTATGTTGGCTGGATTGAGCCATGGTTTTTGTATGTGGGCATATGATAGAAGAGAGTTGACCAAGTTTTAAAAGCATGGTGATCTGGTCAACATCTGTTACAATTTTAGAATTCATTCCTGCGGTCCATTTGAATGTGTGATCAATTGGTTTTGTAAACAACAACAACTCCCCATCTCAAAAGGTGCCTGCACTTGGGAAGCTCAAGTGGGAATTTTGAAAATGGGAGTGCTTTCAGAGAAGTGTTCCCTCGAGTGCATTCTGAGGTTGTTCAAAGGCCTATAAAAGAAGTGTACCAACTGCCCTCCTGCCCTTTGAGATTGGCTCACACTGGTACAAATTTTGCACTGAGATTACATTTGCTGGACTATTTTAAGGCATGGCATGTTTTAAGGGAGAAAGCGGGTAAAAACTGGGAATCCTTTGAATCATATATGAAAAGTAGGGTAGGATAAGCGAATCTTGTGGCAGAGATATGAAGGGCAAGGAAACTAGAGAAAAGGAAAAAATTGAAATAAGTATGCATCAGAAGAAAGAACTATAATCAACATATAGGAATGACTGGAAGTCAACAGGGGTGGGGAGGTAAGGGGGAGGGAAATCAAGCCTTTCTTTTAACAGAACAAATGGTTAAGGTGGATAAGATCAGAACCTGGAAAGAATAGTGGGTTAAGCATGAATGACTATTTGAATGAAGATTTGATTTGTTTATTTTTATTTGTCTTCATTATGAGTTTTTTCTTTTGTCTGATGATTAGGATTTTTTATGATAGTTTTGTTATAATTATTTGGATATATTATTAATATTGTTTTGTTTATGTTATTGTCCTTGGTAATCAGTTTTTTTCCATCTTTTCTTTTCTTTCAGTGTTATATAATTTATATTTTAAATGTTGTGTATGTTTATAATTTCTTTTAGTATGTTTGTGAGTGTATTGTCTAAACAATTCTAAATAAAGTTTGTTTTTAAATTAAAAAAATTAAAAAATATTAATAATAAGACACGGCATGTTTGAATGACTTCTGTCTATCTAAAAAATGAACACAAAACCCTCATCTGCATAGAGAACTAACACATCAAGGAAAGGCTTAGTCAAAAAAATCTTCTCCTTTGGATTTTTTTAAAAAATGTAAATGTTATTTCTCTCTCCAATATTCTGAAATGAGAGTGGGACCTGTAATAAAATGTTGTAGTGTGAAGTTTTCCTTGATCAAAATCCCAGCAACTCTTATTACATTCCACCAACCAAGCAACCCTAGGATTCCATTCTTTCCACCACATCCTAATAGTCAACAATACATGACCACTGAACATGCTCAGTTTTCATTAGGCTATTTTTGGAGCACACCCCCCCAACTGAGACCCCCCCCCCAATTTCTGTAAATCTTGGAGTTCCCATGATTCAGAAGGTGGTGGACTCTCCCTCCTTTGAGGTTTTAGCAGAGGTTGGGTGGCCATCTGTCATGGATGCTTTAGTTGAGATTCCTGCAATGTGGCGGGAGGGGGTTCATTTAGATGACCCTCAGGGTCCCTTCACACTCTACTATTCTATGATTCAACGATTCTATGATTCTACTGTTATCTCCCCTTCTTGAGTGTGTGTGGTGCTGTTTGGCCACATAAACCATGGCACCCACATAACTGAGACTGCTATTATTATATGCAAGTGGGACCCAACAATAAAGTGTGTGTGTGTGTGTGTGTGTGTGTTTTATTAGAGGGTTGTAGCCTTCAAAACTTGACCTTTTAAGGCAAGAGGCTTCCCAGTGTGAATTAATGGATGTGTGCCAGATACTGAGCAAGCATGTGAATGGCTAGAGTGGTGCCCATCTCCAACTATATGAAAATCTTGGATTATTATTTTTATTGGTTTCTATGGATAACTTGCATTTCTGTCCCCCAGGATATTTAAGAATAGTTCCTCATTGTGAACCAGAAAATTAACCAATCCAAATAATGGGATAGCTCTCTCTCTACTCTTTTTATAGCAGTGTGTCCCTACTTCTCATCTCATTTCCCAAACATTCCATTCCATTCCCTTTCCATCTGGTTTTAGTGTTTTTCCTCTCAATTGACCGGTCAGTATTCCATGTTCACTGGGCATGCTCAGTCCTCCTTGAGCTATTTTAAAGGGATTCTTCCTTTAGGTCCCCCCCCCTTCTGCAAAACATGTGTACCAGGGCCTTCCCTCATGGCTGGCCCACCCACTGGACACATTAAGATACAGTACTTGTTTCAGGTGGTGGATCTGAAATGTGCGCCATGCTGAAAGCAAAGCAGAGCAGATAGACTGCATCCTCACTAAAATTCTGAAATGAATCTGTGGAGCACACGTCTGATTTATGTTTGGACTTTTCAATTGAACAAGTGATAGGAAAACACAAGCCTGATTAAGTATACATCCGTTTATTTATGTGCATAATCTCCTTAGCAGAGTCAGAAGACTTTGTTCTTATAAGCCTACTATTTCCTGATATTCACTGTTATTGTGGAACAGGTGTTTTACAATGGAGGGCACAACAGTTTAAGGAGGAAAGCAAATATTGTTGACTTATAGAAGAGACAGAAGTGAAGATTAAATTAAAAATATGCGTTGGGAACCTAGGAAAAATAAAAGCCTATCTTGTATGGAAAATATTCATCTAATAGATACATGCCTGAAAATATTGGGCTGTTATACAGCTAGATTAGCATCATGAATTTCTCCAATAGCAGCTGTGGTGGAAGGCAAGAAATTTAATTTAATTTAATTTAATTTAGAAGGTCAATCTAGGGATGTTTAGATTTGGAAAAGGACTAGTAGCTCAATCAATATTAGGCACAAATTTTAGCTTATGAACAACCAGTGAGGAAATATAATGCTAACTCTCTCTCTCTGTGTGTGTATGTGTGTAATCATTTTAAATGATTTATATTGAATTGCATTTTTCTATTTTATTTTGCATTTTTAATATTACATATATTTATTGAAAAATTATATATATTTTTGCAAATGCATGTGATTCCTTTTTAAAGCCTAGTTCCCGGTTTCCGCTATACCCATAACCTTCATGATTATCAGAAAAAAAATACCAGATACACTCACACACATTACATGGCCTATATTCTAATCATCAGATTATTTTGTAGCTTCCAATATTTAAATAATCCCTCCATCCTAAGTACAAGACAGGTTTGCACAAACTTCGAGGCTCGTGGAGAAAGGTCTGCCGTGGTTATGATCTGAAGGGGGGAAATGGCACTGACCAGCCAGGGTTATTTAAAGCACACAGATGTTAGCCATATTACCACAACTACGCAGTGATGTAAATCATAGGCAAAGGTGAAGGGTTTGTGCAAAAAACCCCAACACCCACCCACACCCACGTACATATTGGATAAGGGAAGGACTTCCTTCAGCAGACATGATATTTAAATAAAAAATCATTTAAATGGCAGCGCAGGCTTCCACTCTTCATTGTATGCATGAATGTCAACATCTGGTACCAACATTTTGACAATTCTATTAAAATGCCTCACCATTCCCTATCTAACACCTGTTAGCTCTCATTTTCTTTCCTGAGACGCACACCAGTAGACAGTATAGATTCCAAATCATTTATCACTTTTAAAATACTTCCATATGGGGTATTTTGAAGGGCCTGCCTTGGCCTTAGGCAAATGTTTTCTGAATGCATTAAAATTCAGGACTCGGAGAGGAAGAAAACTGTAGACACTAATGTTTCATAGCATTCGTGTCTGGTAATTATTAGTCTAAATTATGGTTCACACATGACTTGACAAAGTGGACCGTGGATTGTGACCCCCTCCTGCCCAATCCCGCACCTTAGATATGCAGCACCGAATATGTTCCAGGTTATTGAGATGTCAATCTGTAATCACAATGCAAATACCCCTTACTGAAAGAGAACGGCTAAGAGGTGTATGAGGCCCTGGAGACACTCTAGATATGTCAAAAATATTACATTTTAAATGAATGACATCAACAAGAGAACATGTGTTTAAAAATGTGCTCAATTAGTGAATATATTGGAGAGCCAAGCTCTGAAGAGAACCAGACTGCAAGGGTAAAAAGGGAGGTGCTGTGTCACATGACAATTCCCCCCCCCCAGGATTTGGATAAAATGTTTGCATTTTGGCAATGTTAAGGTGACATGGAAAATGAGGTTTTTGTCATAGTCATATAATAGTGTTATGTCATGATTTATGGAAACAGTCAGAAAAGAGAGATATTCTTGCCTGTATTTACATATCAGACCTTGCTGTCATTTTCCATATCGAATTGGTCACGGAGTTGCTTGTAACACTGAAAGTTAAGGCATAATGTGAATTAATGCACTCAACGTCCCACTCAATCTGCTTGCACACAGATGCAGGTTATTTACAGTACCTTATAAGGATAGTACAGTGGTAACTTCGTTCTCAAACTTAATCTGTTCCGGAAATCCGTTCCAAAACCAAAGTGTTCCAAAAGCAAGGCGCGCTTTCCCATAGAAAGTAATGTAAAATGGATTAATCCATTCCAGACTTTTAAGAGCAACCTCTAAAACAGCAATTTAACATGAATTTTACTATCTAACGAGACCATTGATCCATAAAATGAAAGCAATAAACAATGTACTGCAGTCACACAATCAATCAATCAATCAATCAACCAGTAGCTGAACTAGGTTCCACATAGTCACAAAAAAGAGCAACAAAAACACAAAATAAATACCAAAAACAGACAGACCTCAATGTAACACTCAAAACGGAAGCGTAACTCTCAAAATGGAGCACGTTTGGCTTCCGAAAAAAGTTTGCAAACCAGAACACTTACTTCCAGGTTTGCAGTGTTTAGGTTCCAAGTTGTTTGAGTACCAAGAAGTTTGAGAACCAAGGTACGACTGTATTGTTTTCTGTTTCTTTCTCTCTCCCCCCTTCTGAGGCTACAGAATGAGCCTATTTTACAAAGGTTTGGAAAAAGGTTCATCGCTGTTTTCAAGAGCTAGCCAAGAACAGCAGCTACAGTGACGTGAACAGAATCACAGTGACATGACTGAACGTAACATGACTCTCATACCATTCACCATCATAACACTGCCTAATGTACACTCTTGCTGGGAGAGCAGATACCATGCAAGGGTCAGGAGAGACATGCTTTATTGCAGCTGGGGCACATGAAGACACCTGGTTTTGCTGGTGCAAATTCACCATGGAGTCTCTTCTCACAGCAGTCATTTTGCCTCTGATCATTGCTGTGACTGTCTCCAGGCACAGTGTGGTTGTCTGCAAATGATTCCCACACAGTTAATGTTGCCAGCCTTCATGTTACCTTTGCCGACACCTTTATAATGGTGTTGGTCTGCCGACAGGCCTGATAGAGCACATCCTTGGGGATCCTGCTATGTTCAGTTCTGTACAACATGACCAAGCCAGTGTGGACTTCACTGAGACAGAAGTGTGAACATGGTGGGAATGTGGGCTTGGAAGAACACATCTTTTCTTTGAGTCTCTGTCCTGCCATGTGATGGCCAGAATCTTCCTGATGCAGCGCATATGGAAGCCATTGAGCTGTCACTCCTGGCGGGTGCATGTTGGCCATGACTCACTTCCATAAAGCAGCATACTCAACACACAAGCCTGGTAAACCTTCATCTTGGCATTGGTCATTAGCATTGCATTCTCCCATTGTGTTTTGGAGAGGTGAGCCATTCCCATAGCTGCCTTACCAATACGCTTGTCCAGCTCAGTGGCAGTGGAAAGATTGCTGGTTATGGTGGAGCCCAGGTAGACAAAATAATCTACTCTCTCAAGTTTGTGGTCACCAATGCTGATGTGTGAAGTGCTGGTGATGTCCTGACCCAGGATGTTGGTCTTTGTCTGGCTGATGGTGAGGCCAAAATCCATGTAGGTTTGGGCAAAACGGTTGGTGAGTCTCTGCAGAACTTCCTCACAGTGCGCTGTGAAGGCTGCATCATCTGCAAACAGCATCTCATAGATAAGAACCCACCACACTTTTATCCTGGCATGGAGATGTGCCAGGTTGAACAGATGTTTGCTTAATCAAACTATATATGGTGTATTGATTTTAATATATATATTTGGCACAGTGTTTTTTGTTTGTTCTACTCTAGCCTTGAAGAGCTTTTCCAAGGAGGGAGAAAATGGCTTTGTGACTAACACAAGGAGCAGTCAGTCAGTGCCACGCAAAACCCTGCTCCATATTTCCCATGAACTCCATCTGATGAAAACTGTGTAAATGTACCCAAAGCAGTCAATGAGCTTTAGCAGCAGGCTCTCCACTAAAATTGTGTAAATAGCCCTGGATTAGTTTTTTTTATTAAAAAAATGGAACATAGAATTTGTGTTAGGAGGTCTGTATAGTCTTTTGCATCTGACCATCCTACATGTTGAAGAAGAAGAAGAAGAAGAAGAAGAAGAAGAAGAAGAAGAAGAAGAAGAAGAAGAAGAAGAAGAAGAAGAGGAAATATTAGTTTGCCAGGAAGGAATTTGCTCAGGGAGCTAGAAATTCAAGGCTTCGCCTTACAAACACAATTATTAAAGGTGCAGAAGGAGTCTTGTCCTATTTGGCAGATGGCTATAATAAAAGCATGGGGGGATTCAAATTTGTGAAATGAACTTGAAGTTGCATTTGAATGTTGTTTTCAGTGCAAACTCTATCATGTGTCTCTTCAGATATTTGTGCTGTTGAGTTCAATGGGACTTACTTCCAGTTAAGTATATACAGGATTGCAGCTTTAGTTATCCAGCACTCAGAATCTTGCTCCTGTATTTTATCATAGATGCAGAGAAGCAAATGGAAGACCCATGCTCCAAGAAACAGCAAATATGTACATATATGGACAGTTAAATTTTCCATCAGTAAATACCTACATTTTCACACATCTGCTGTTTACTAAATAACATTTCAGCACAGTTTTAATCTTATAAGGAAATTGTTTGAAACTTGAAATAAGTGCACTTAATTAAAGGAAGGCTGTGAAAATGTGCATTAATCTGATATGACTAATAGCAAAGTGCATGAAATTGCTAATTAGAATTTCATTAAAGGTGCTGCTTTATCAGACTGTGAATATCACAACCTTTAAAATTCTTTCAGGAAGGCTTAATTCCTTTTCAAACAGAAATATTCTTTAAAGACATTTGATTTGTTCTGAAGGAATTTATAGCTTAGTCTGAAACATTAAATGTTGCCAATATTCCATAGGAGTAATATTTGAATGAAAATATGTATCAGGTACTTTCTTTCATCAGTCAGATGAATAATCTCCCCACCAAAAAAATCATTATTGTTCAAATAATGTAATCAGAACTTTTTTTTAGTTAACCCCCCCAAAAAACCCTACAATTTAATTTTAAGATTATTCAGACAATATTTTGTTCATACTTAAAAATGTTTATAATAGATATATATTTAGCAGGGGGGGGAAAGGTTTGTTTGAAAATGACAATAATCATTAATATTGTTTTAAAGATGTGGTGGAAATAATCAAGGCATTAAAAAGAGAGGTTCTGGAAAATATACAAAAGGGGAAGGGACAATCCTGTGTTAAAAAAAACCTCATAGAAAAACACAGTTGTGTGAAATATGAACCCAAGCTGAATAAAGCTCACTATGCACATATCATGGCTGGCTGTTTTGATCATAGCTGCCAAGTTATCCCTTTTTTTAAGGGATTTTCCCTTATGCTGAATAGGCTTCCTCGCGAGAAAAGGGAAAACTTGGCAGCTATGGTTTTGATTGTGCTGCATTCAGGCACAGTAAATTAAAAAACAAACAAACAAACAAACACTGACTTATTCTTCCCCAGTGCCTCCTAAATCTGTTCTAGGGCTTCCTCCAACCCTCCAAGAATATGGGGTGCACATGATGGGGAAGAGGGGGCAATGACCTGTTGTGAGAGTGGAAATCAGTTAATGGGGCATGCTAGTTGGAATACAACCCAACTATTGATGGGCAATTTCAATGCCCTTACCCTTTGCCTTTTAACTGGCCTTGGACCACACACAGCCCTTCAAATGATCCTATGTGAAGTAGGATGTTAGAGCCACCTTAGGCCCCATAATTGGTCAGATATTCATTCAAAGGGGTATAGAGAAGTGTGAATGGTTCTGCACCCTCCATTAAGGTCAGTGATGAAGACTTCACAGAGGAGCTTGATGTGAATGCACAGAGCTTTGAATGAGGGTATATAATACTCAAGTATAAGCCGAGGTAGCTAATTTTACCTCAAAAAACTGGGAAACCTTATTGACTCGAGTATAAGCCGTCCTATGCTGTGTGTCCTATGCCTTTCCCAGCTGTCGGCGGTGGGGTGGGGGAGAAGTGGCGAGGAAGGATCCCTTCCTCACCACTTCTCCCTCCCCGCCGCCTTGCACAGAGCAGGCATAGGATGGGGGTTCGGAGAGTCGCAGTGCAGTGCTTCTCCGAACCCCTGGTCCTGTGCCTTTCTCTGCCGCCACCCGCCTCACTCGAGTATAAGCCGAGGGCAGCTTTTTCAGCACATTTTTTTGTGCTGAAAAGGTAGGCTTATACTCGAGTATATGCAGTAAGTGCAGTCCAGGTTTATGTAATGGAAGTTTTGCAGGTGGCTTTAGTACATAATTAAAACTGTGATGTGTCAAGAAAGACCAGCCTAGAGCTTCAACCATGTGGCACCCAAAAGGCAGTGAGAGGGAAGGTCATTGATCTTTCACAGACAAACCACCTAATAGATCTCTCAGGCTAATCTGCAGCCAGTACAGTCCTGTGCCTGCCTCAGTGATTAATAAGACATTTGAGAAAGGGTTTCTTGATCTATGGTGCAACTACAAGGGATATTGCAGGGTCCTTAAAATGACAGCAAGACCCAGAAACCTGGGAAATAAATTAAAGGGGAAGCAGTATGGTAGGCATTGATAGTGGGCTCTGTCAGGGTAGCATCTGCCCCAAGGTTCTGGGTGCTGACACTTTTCATTGGTCTCCACTGAGGCAGTAAATTTGTAGGTTTTATTTGTAAAACATCTGGCAGCGGTTGGGTGGGTGTGTCACATGATTAAGTGCTCCTCAGTAACTTGCCAACAGGAAGGCAACTGTATTTGGGGGGAAAGCGTTCTAGGCTAGCGCTTGTCTAACATGTTCCATTCATTTTCTTTTAATTTTGTAAAACAGAAAGCACATTACCGCACATAAATATGCAATGTGATAAAGGTATTAGTAGAAGTATTAGTTAAAGTTGTTGAGAGCACAAAAACAACAAAACAGAAAAAAAGTTAAAAGACAAAAAGAAATTATCTATCTATCTATGTATCTATCTATACTTCACTATGGGTTCACAGAGTTTAACCATTCACAATTGTTATAAGAGATTTCCCCTGTCCAAGCATCCACTCATTCACATGATTAGAACTGTGTGAGGGGGGAAATGTGGCTACGTTTGTTGGCCTCACCTCTGTTGCTTACTCTGCTGCCTTCCACATAATAGAAAAGGTCTGGAGAGGCTGGCTGACATGTGAAGGCCCCCCATGTGATTCTGAACCCTGGTCATGCAAGGCTCTAAATCATTGGGGTAGCTTGTGTATGAAGAGTAAGGCCCCTGCTTCAGATCTTCTCCAATTCAGGGAGAACAGTAGGGCTGGATAATAGGGCTACAGTGGAAAGGGTAAGGCCACTCATACAATTAAAGGCCCATGCGGGATTGAATGCCCACATAGTGCTTTTGTCAGATATTAATCTTACATTTGTTGGCATCCATCTGTCTTGAGAGACAATGGATTGTGCCTCCAGGGGTGAAGTCAAACCACTGGAGAATCACAGCGCCTGCAGTGGCTACAGAGACCGGTAACTCCTAACCACTGCCTCCCACATTGTTTTTGCTGTACTAGCAGCACTGAAGTGACCTCCCTGGGGCACAAGCCTAGGCAGTGTGCATGGAGGTCCTGGGCTGCCCAAGTGACAAGACCCTCACCTCAGCCTCTCTCGATGTGGTCCAAAGGAAAATAGAGCAATACATTTGCCACCAACTTGGCTACAGGTGATCCTGGAAGGAGGCGTACAAGATGCCATCCAACCATTTTAGGTACTCCAATTCAGAATTGTGTAGGGTTTAGTCCTTAGCCCTTTTCGCTCTCAAAGATCTTCCTCAAGGCAGCGGGTATGGATTTTTCCTCTGGGTTTACTCCAGAAGCCTTTCTCATGAATGAGTATAGCCGTAAGGCGGTGGAGGTTTAGGATAAGAGTTTTCCTTCTTCTAGATGAGCTAACTTCCCAGGTTGATGAGCCCCATCTACCCCTCATTTTCCTTTACAGCATGTGCAGTAACCACCTTCTTGACTGTTGGACCTGCTATTCATCTCATTCGCTCAATCCATCACAGCCTGTCTTCGCATGCAGGGGAAGTCCCTAACTCACTGAGGGTTTGAGACCCATCGGCTACCCTCACCTGGTTTAGCCAGCCACTTGAAGCTGTCCCTGGGGTGTGGCTGCTGTTGCATGGACAGCTCCAAGGAGCCACAGGTGAGAGCTGTGTGTAGGGTGGGAACCAAAGGTGGACAAACTACCCTGGAAGGAGCACAATGTGTTCCCCACCTCCCTTAACACCCCATACACCCCAATAATAATAAATAATAAAGACAAAATAAGTCATTGCAAAAAAACAGAAGTAATTATCTCAGATTATCACATGCTTGTTTTCTATGTGCAGGGATTTGTTTGTTTGTTCTGGGAAAGTGTTCAGTTATCAGAGCATTCATCCTACAGCTTAGTGACAGGTTTCTGCTTTCTTTAACTACAATGAAAGGATTTTTCTCCCATTAATTTGCCCCTGAAGATTATTATCCAATCTCTTACCTTGGCCTGTGCCCCTAACCGCCCCTGCCCCCCCCCCCCCGCAATGCACCCACACCTGATGTGGCATTGAAGTTATACTAAAGCAATGAAGTAATATTCAATGTTCCATGAATCAAATTATTGTTGTAACTTACATTTCACAGGTGTGACAAAATATTTAAGGAGATCCACATCTGCAAATCATAATTATCATGGCCAATGATGGCAAAAAAAAATCCTTTTACTTTTACTTTGATTTAGTATTCATAGCACATTTTTCAAATTCAAATTAAAAACTCATCATCTCTCATTTACATGACAAAAAGATTCTTGAAAATGGATAAAAAATGAACAGAAGAATTTTTATTGGGTAGATAGTTTATTATTACTTTGAGCATTTTTAAAACCACATATGAATAGCAGTTTGGTATGATTTGAACTCTTCTTATTGGTATATTTTCACACCAGTTGGTATTTTATCAGTTGGACAAAATAGAACATAAAAGCTGATTCAGCTTTCCTTCATAAATACTCCAACTTTCTTTATGTACGTTTTCTTCCTACAATAAATATAGTGATAAAAAAAAACAGTCTAGACTCAAATGAATGAAAATTATGCTTATTAAATGTAATGTCTGGAGTCAAAAGTGAAGTGTCAATCTTACCTATCTAACTTCTAAGCAAGACAAACAAATGTGCTAATTATAATATTTAAACAGAAATATAAAATTATTTTTCAAATAGAAAGAACAGTGGCATTGTTGTTCACGTTGTAACTATGTGATTACTATGTGATTACATAGTTACAACTATTATAACCATGTGGTACGTAACTATGAGGCTACTCCAGCCTCATTTTGAGGGGGGGGGAACCCCCTATGCATTCAATTTAATTCACTACAAGTAACTAGTTATAGGGATCTGTAACATATGGAATTCCAGATAGTTTCTATGGTTCCCTCCCACCTTGCTAATGACTGTATTAAAAATAGAACTCAAAGGTTATTTTTATTTCTACTTCTGATAACAGTCCTAAAAAGAACATCAGGTAATAAGTAAACCTGCTATTAAAAAAACACACAACCATTTACACCAATCCAACTATTCCTTGAAGTCATGGCGCCAGATTCAACTAGTGGGAGCCAACACAATGAATTTCTTTAGTGCAACAGGGTTTCCCCTGCTTCCCTCCTGCACTGCCCCTCAAATTGGCTCAGGGTTTGTTTGTTTTTGGTGAGGAGAACTTTCAGAATAGTGCACAGTGGAAGAAGAGGGGAGACTGTTCTGCTGGACAAGCAGAAATGTTTGCGCTGACAGAACATTTGTAACAAAGCAACGTTGACTCCCTCCCAAAGGCTTCCTCATTCACTTAAAAGCAACGGGGAGCCTGTGGCCTTCCACATGTTTCTGGACTAGACTAGACTAGACTAGCTCTCATATATAATGGAAATGTGTGTCTATCTAGCAGACATCTAAATGCCAAATGTAACCTAAAAAGGTAAAGGTACCCCTGGTTGTTAGATCCAGTCGTGAACGACTCTGGGGTTGTGCGCTCATCTTGCTCTAAGGCTCTGAGGGAGCCGCCGTTTGTCCGCAGACAGCTTCTGGGTCATGTGGCCAGCATGACTAAGCCACTTCTGGCAAACTAGAGCAGCACACGGAAACGCCATTTACCTTCCCACTGGAGCAGTACCTATTTATCTACTTGCACTGCGTGCTTTTGAACTGCTAGGTTGGCAGGAGCAGGGACCAAGCAATGGGAGCTCACCCTGTCACAGGGATTCGAACCACCGACCTTCTGATCAGCAAGCCCTAGGCTCTGTGGTTTAGACCACAGCGCCACCTGTGTCCCATAAATGTAACCTAATAGCATTCTGAAGTGATAGCTGCCTCTCTCTGGACATCTAATGGAAGGTCAGGGCTGGCTCAGCCATGAGGCACGGTGAGGCAGTTGCCTCAGGGTGGCAGGCTCCAGACAGCTTGAAGGGGTGGCACTGGTGTCATGCGCCTGCCTGCACACCTGACAGTGCCACACTCCCACTGCACCCGCACACACACTGCTGCCTGTTTCTCTTTCCAGTGTATGGAGCTCCTGTTCTGGTGGGTCAATAATATCTGGGAAGGTTAGAGGTTGGCAAGAAAAATCCTGCTCTTCATGGATTAGTTATGGTCATAGGCATGGATAATTTGACCTCAGTTGCATCCTATCAACCTCTGTTGTAGACAAAGGCATATCAAGGTGATTCAGATATCTCTCCCCCCCCCTCCTGAGTCAAAGCTAATAATTCCCCCAGATAGGATTAGGGCCTCCACAAAGACTCTCATTGCTCTATTCATATGATTCTTTTTTAAGCCCTTGGCTGCTATTTAATATCTCTATGCTTCTCTACATCCCAGAGCTTCGCAAGAAGAGAGACTGTCCAAAATGCTGCCTGTGAAGCATGGTAAAACTTTCATATATATGTTTGTGTGTGTGTGTGTGTGTGTGTGTGTGTGTGTGTGTGTGTGTACACCCACCCACCCACACCCACACCACAGAGTGGAAGATTTTTTTTAAAAAAAAAAGTTAAAATAATCATTTATTTTATTTTTTAAAATATTACATTGCTTTGCTTTAGCAACATCCCCCAGTTCTTCAGAACTTTACAGGTAGCATTCTAGACAGTCATACATTATAAGGTCTATGGGAGGGAACAAACACTCACCGGAAAGAATGGTCAGTGTCAATCTGCCAAGTTTTGAATGAATGTACTGGCAAGATTGCATACCACTCAACCACAAGGTAAGAAAAATATGAAAAAAGGAAAAAGAACAGAAAATAACCCCATAAGGGATTATGGAGAAAAGTTAAATCCTTTCCCCACAAAAAGCCCCTGGATCTATTTCTCTATAATTTAGCATTCTGAAGGAACTCCTATGCCTTTAAAGTTCAGCCACCTTGGCTCAAAGTGAAAAAAAGTTATAGCTGTTTTTAGATCCCCCTTATCATGAATGAATGGCTTGGGACTCAAAACACAGATTGAAGTAGAGCGAGCACAGAGTAACTCAGAAATAGATCTGCATTATTATTATTTTTTAAAAAATACAGATACAAAATGAATCTTGTAGCCCATGCACACCCTTGCTATTTGTGCTATTAAATAGCCTTGATCTGTATGTGTTTGGGAAATAGCTACACCAACAGATGATAACATATAGGTACAATACCACCTCCAACAACTGTGATTCTCTTGGATCAGCTTCTTAAAATACTATATAATCATTGAAGAACCGTGCACCAGCATGTGTGCATGGACTACAATTGGTATAATGATACACTCAGCTATTAATGGATCCAAGCAAAAGCCACTGGCTTCTGCATCACATCTTATTAAAAAACAACAACCCACATATGTAGCTTTTAATACCTAATTGTATTTCTAATGATAGTGATGCATTTCTCTATAAGAGTGCTAGGCTCATGTGCTCTAGTAAAATGCTGAACAATGAAAGATTCAAGTTCTTTATTGACTATTCCTTAAGCTGCCCATGAATTAAACCTGCTAATTATTATGTTAATGGGTGTGCCCCTGTTTTTACACCCGTCATTAGTTGCTGGAAAAAGTTGTGAAATGGGGCTTGCTGAAGTCTTAGCGGAAAGTTAAAAGCGAGGCAAAACCAGGACATGCTTCTATAGCATATGCCTCTTTCCCCAATACCATCCTGTAGTATCCTTCCAGAAGCAAGACAAATGTCCTTGGAATGGACAGGTATGATTTCCCATAGGCTATCCCCTGTATCTACAACTGAGAGTTGCTCATCCAGGCTTGTATCCAGTGCAGCACTAAGTAACCATCCCATCACTGCAATAATTTACATTCACACAGTAGACTGGCCTACTCTCCTTCTGCCTGCACACACCTTGTACCCTCCACACATCTGCTCCAGAGTGTTGGGGGAACTCCCAGAACAGATGTGGAGAGGGGGGGAAAGACAGCGGAAATCCTTGCACTGATGGCGCAGCTACTTGGATACAAGCATTGGATACAAGCTCCAAAGAGCTTAGTCTGAACTGCCCTGCAATCCTCTTGGACAGTTAGGAACCAGCATGTAGACTATAAAGTTGATGAGATGCATTGTGTTATCTCAACTGATGCTCAAAACTAACCATGCCTTTACGTGCTGTGTTACCCAGGTGATATAGAACCTTTCTTCCCAATAACATCCTAGAACCATAGCCATTTCCATTCTAATGTCCTCTACTAGGGGAACAGTCCGTCTTTTAAATGGTCCACATTAAATTTCTTGCAAGCCTTCAACGGAAGGAATGGCTATGCCATTTGATACCCAACTGACAATCGTACAGTCTGTTCTGTATCCCAGTTAAAGGAAAATTCAATAGTGCAACTGGGACCTTGTGCACATATTTCCTTTAAAACAAACCACAATCAGTTGTCTGGTGGGGAGAAGGAAATTGGGAATGAAACCAGTTTTTGTTTCCTCTCCATTGACTGGCTGGACACAGAGGAATGGTGGGAGGAATCAGCTGGAACCACCCATCATTGTCCCACCACCCCTCCCCAGGCTCTGAGTCTTCTTCCCTTGGTGGTTCCCTAGCTGGTTCCTTCCACCATTCCTCTGCGTCCAACCAGTCCATGGCAGTAACTTATTTTATAAGTTTACATGCAAACAGCCCTAGCAACTAGATTTTGCTAGGGAACTGCACACGCGGCATCCATTTGAGACCCACAGTTTCCTGTTCAGCTAGGTCAGGGATGGGGAGCCCCAACAGGCCCCTCTCTCTGGTTTTTTGAATTCTCTCCAGACCACACCCTCTTCTCAGCTGCACACCCTTTCCCTTCCTTAAGTGTTTTTGCTTGGCTGGAACGTGTCCTTGAACACTGATAATGCAGAGTTGCTTGTCTGAATGGAGGACAGAGAGGAGTGTATGTTGTGTGGGTGCAGAAACTAGCCTACTGTTCTAAAGTAAAATTCACATTAGTTGACTTGTCCACTTTTCCTCATCAATAGCGTCTGTTCCCCCCCAAAGTGATATGGCCTTCAGTCCAAAAAAAGGTTTTCCACCTCTAGACGAGGTATATATGCTAGGAACTCTGATTTTGTGCACAGTGCCATTGTGTTTTGTGCACAATTGATTAGACTGAGTAACTTCAAGGCTGAAGGTGGCTCTGTGCGCCAATTGCTCAACATGGCCAATATCACTACCACCAAAAGGGACTGTGCACATCATGAGTATTTCTCTGCATTATTGCCTTTGCATAGAACACTTGCCTTGTCCAGGTAGGTACTTGGGATGGAGAGATACTAAAGGTAAGGCAGAGCCATCTAATATGTGCCACAAAGAAAACATTTTCTTCCTGGTCTTCTGGCACATGTCTGTATTAATTTTAAGCAATGAAAAATAAATGTTGATTAATACGCTGACTGTACTGATACACAAAGAGAGAGAAAGAGAGTATTTTGAGGCAGAGAAGTGTATGTGTTTATGGGGGAGGGGGAGTAGCATTTATATAATTAAGAGGGGTGGTGTAAGGGAAAAAAAGGGTAGGGAAATATGTTCTTTCTCTTTGTTCACTCAGATTTGAAAAGCTTTGTGGACAAGCTGTCAAAATCTGGACTGTTCTATCCTAACCTTTATAAGTAATCCTAAAAGCCCAGCTAATCAATTGAAGATCATAAAATATTAGACTTAATGCTGCAAAGTGCTGCTATATAATTCACATAACAAGCTCCTACATAATTCAAACAGCAAACATATCCTTCTACTCAATGATGGGAGGTTGTTTAGATCAGCAGGAGAATGTCAACACATGTCACATTTCATGGATCTACTGCTTTTCGAGAACCCTATTAAGTTAATTGCTGGTTTCTGACAGCAGAGAGCATGCTGGGAACACAGCAAGCTTTATTAGCCTTTCGGGCATTTGCAGACATCAGCCATTTTGCCCCTACTTGCATACATGAGTTGCTGCACAGAGGAGCTAAATCAAATTACAAGACAATCAACGCTCTTGGCATCACCTTTATGCTAGGTTCCTTTGACATTCTAAAGAGGTTCCAGTGCCAAACATTTGCCTGTTTGGTTTAATAATAACTAACTTCCTTATATACATTTGCAAGAAAGGGAGGGGTGGGGAACTACCCCAAAAATAATCAAGCCGTTTGCATCATTTTTCACTGTATAGGTAATTCATATAAAACATGCAATCAAAAATGTGCTGCCTCACGTCTTCCTAATGAAGCTCCGTTGGTAGCTATTAATAGAAAAGCAGCCTCCAAGTATAATAGCAACACATTATACTTTCCATTAACTATGTGCTTATAGGCATTAATGTCAAAAAATGCCATAGAACGCAAATACCATAGAATGCAAACTTCTCACCTCCACCTCCCACGCTTAGGGAGGCTTAGGGCTTTAAAATCTGAACAGGTTTCATAAGTGTGACTTCAGGTCTCAGTCCATCTATAGCTTTCTATGACTGGTTGCCAGGAAATAAAAATGGGTGGCCTTACTTGGTGTCAGTGGGCATTTCCTTCCCAGCTTCTGATATCATCCAACACCACACACACACACACACACACACACACACACACACACACACCAAGAAAGAAAACTTTTATTTTTCAGCAGTCTGATCCAAACTCATGATTTGGCTACATCTGGTTTTTTTAAACAACAGCAACACTGTTTAAATGTTTCTATTGTGATTATTTATTATTAATAACAACAACAACAATAATTATTATGTAATGCTTTTAAAATATGTTTTAAATTTTTATTTTACATTGTATTTTTTCTCTCCCACATGTGTGATTTCCATTGCTTTGCGAGGAAGGGTGGGATATACATTTAATAAACAGATAGACAAAGGCAAAGCACCTGATGAGCAGACATTTAGCACCTAATTCACAGATTGGAGAGCTACTAAATAGATATCTGGCAAACCAGGCTGTGGAGTACCCCCCCCCCCAAATGCCACAAAAGAAATAAAGATCAAGTCTTCACTTGGGAGAAAATAATGCATAGCCTTGGTCACTGGAGCCAACTCCAGTGGGCTGTGGGTGCCATAATATATGTGTGGGGCTGGGCCCCCACAAAGTCAATGGGCAAAGTTGAAACCCTTCATTGTGGGCACCCACAATCTCCGGCATCTATGGCTGGGGCCACTTCCAGATTTCTGGTGGCCCCTCTTTCACATCAGTGCCCTGCAGGTTCACCTGGTGTCAGAAGCAGTGGGCAGCAGTGCCCCTATAGAGTCATTATTTAACCCCCCTCCCCGGAAATTTGATCCTACTATACTGCTGCTCCAGAGCATTGAGGGATCATTTTGTCACCCTCCCCACTGGTGGCTAACATTCTAGTTCCCTTCAATGCCCCCAGTAACACACTGGGGGAAATGTGGGAAATAAAAATGGCAGCTCCTCTTCCCAGCCACCTGATGCTCACTGGTCAGCAATGCCTGGTTAAAAGGGGTGAAGCCATCTGGGGTGCAAGAAGAGCTTTACAAGAAATTTTGTGAGGCGGGATTTTGTGGTGGTGTTGCACTGACTTTATTTACTGAAGGAGGTGTCCAAGAGGTATTAGCCCCCCACCTCCCAGTTCAAATATTTTATGCAGCAATCCATGGCACTTTGTACAAAGGTACTGAATAGACATCCTAATTAATATCCGTTGAAGAGGCTATTTTTCCTTGGTAAAAATTCCAATCAATCCATGAGTTTGGAGGTTGAAGGGGCACTGGAAGTAGACATGGAATAAAAAAGACTTTCAAAATCTGGGAAATGCACAATGCCTATTTTCCGTCATAAAAATTGGGCCAGTCTGTTCAAGGATTCCTGTATTTTATTTTTTGCCAAAACTCATGTTTTGGGGTTCGGAATTCAAGTTGTTGCATCTTCATTATCACCATTTCCAGTTTATGAGGGGGGTGGGGTGGGCATGAAAGCTTTCATTTCAGTAGCAAGTGGATGCAGAAAATGGCACCTACAGGCCATACATTTTGCCCCAGCTTCTCTTGGCATTCAATAAATATGCAGACTTTATTCAAGTGCTTTTTAATTCACAGGGTTGATCTTTAATCTTTGTGTAGAGACATTATTGAACGAGAAGTCTCTTTCCCCCACAACTTATGTGTATGCTCCAAAAGGTGCTTGTGGTTTATTGGAAAGTGACTCTTGAAAGATGAAACCCTAAGTTGTACTTGAAAACATAACAACAAATGCAAAATTTCAACTGTAGTGCCACGGTTCATGCAGGAAGTGGCTATAAAATACATCATAAGCACTCATTAGTAGCAAGTCCCTGTGGGCTTGAGATGTGGCAGTCATTAAGAAGGTGGCAAAACAGAAGCTTCAGTACATTTCTCCTGCAGTTTCTTTATCATTGCAAACCAAACAGTACAAATGAGTTGATGAAAACAGAGTTGAACCATGTTGGATGCATTACAAAGAATGTTACTGCATAGATTATGCTGGGGAAGAAGGCAGGAGAAAGGCTGCTGGTCATCTTCACCTTCTGCTTCTCTGATAATAACACCATGTCAGTTTATGAACAACAAAACCAATTAAAGGCCTTCAAGTTAAATCTCTAAAAATGGCACTGATCCCCCATTTTTGAACTGGAATGGTGAGATGTAACCCTGATTTAGGCTTCACGGTGCCTAGTATAAGCCGAGTTATGCTTGTGAAGTAAAGCAATGTGCTCCATTAAATCAGCAATGGTAAGTAATGAGCACCTACAATGGCCTGGGGATTGTGTGGGATGTAAATCACTCCTTTGAAACCTCACAATTATCCTTATAGTTCCTGACTGGGGTGGAATGCTTTTAGCCATCAGGTTTTTTCAGGCACTTTCAAGACCTGGCCTGTCATCTCACTCATATGAACTGCCACACCAGCGAACTGGTGGGCAGGTGCAAGGGCTGTCATGTTGGCGCAACACCACAACTATGGGCATTGCACCAGTGTTGCAAGACAACAAAGGGTGTTATACAGAGAAAGCAGTGTGGGCCAGCAGTGCTGCATTGGCATCAACTGAGCTGCCACGGATCATGGAGACATGCTTGTAACTGAGACAGGCAGAGAAAGAGGCAGGCCATCAAGGAGGTAAGGCAATGTAGAAGCAGCTCAACCTATGACTTAGAGGCACGCCAAGCTGTGGACCCAGATCAAAATCATCCATGTGTTGGACCAGGTAGCAGCGGAAGACCTTGGGGCCTCAAATTTCACTGTGGCCTTGTGTGACGCCAAAATTCTGCACCCCCTGCCTCTTGTGCTCTATTCTAAATCATAGCTGCAGTGTCCCTAGTGGTCACAGTCCCCTAAATTCACCTTTGCAGGTAGAAAGAGTGTTATTGGCACCCATCGATCATTGCTGAGCTGGTAGCAGCAATGCCACCCCCTGGCCATCTGCAACAGTGGTATTCAAGCCCAGCAGAAAGCAGCCACTTTCAAAATGGTGCAAATCAGGGCCGTCTTAAGCGTATCTGGCGCCCTGGCACCATGGTGCGAAGATCCCTCCAGTGCCCCCCGCCCCGTTTGGCAGCGTGGCTGTCTGGCGGGTGTAGCGCGGCTGCCGCAGGCATAGCTGTGTGGCGCCCCCTCCAAATATTAAGGAGTCCTGCTGCTAGAGTCCCAAGTTTGAGGCCTTACAAAAGACGGTGTTGCTATAATGGTGGTCTGCAAAGCCACCACAAGGAAATGAGAGGAGCATCTTTGTAGCTTGATGGAGCAATTCACCTCCCACACTAAAGAAAACAAAAACAAACAACCTTTGGTCCTAATCCAGGGCTTTGCTCCCCATGAATGTCTACTTGACCATAAGTGTGCATGCACACGAAAGCTCGTACCTATGACAAACTTAGTTGATCTCTAAGGTGCTACTGGAAGGATTTTGTTTTGTTTTGTTTCGACTACGTCAGACCAACACGGCTACCTACCTGTAACTACCGGTAGTACTTGACCATATGCAAGTATTGTAGTGCAGTAAAAAGTTATAGTAAGGATGCAACTGATAGCAGTATGGATTTGTTATTGTATTCAAATACTGTTGTTACAGATCAGCACAAACCACTGCCTGCGTAATTGCCACCCATGGATTTGGGTAAAAACAGAGTGGGTAATGACTAGGTGAAGACTTTTTCTGCCGTGACACCCTAGCGACAGAACAGTCTCCCCAGAGAGGTTTGTCTTGTCTTTTTGGTGCCAGCTGAATATCTTTACATTTGTTGTTGTTGTTTAGTCGTTTAGTCATGTCCGACTCTCCGTGACCCCATGGACCAGAGCACGCCAGGCACTCCTGTCTTCCACTGCCTCCCACAGTTTGGTCAGACTCATGTTCATAACTTCAAGAACACTGTCCAACCATCTCAGTGTCGTCCTCTGTCGTCCAGTGTTTTTTAAAAATATGTTCTGCTGATCTGTCTATATCTCTCAGTTTTAAACTGAGCTTTAAATAACATGAGACGATGATAAAATGGGGGGAAATATACAAACGGACCAATGGGAAGAGTTATGGAAACAAACCTGGAAATTCACAGCCTCGGAGGGAATTAGGGAGAACATGATCAAGGTGTTTTACAGGTGGCATCTCACCCCGGTGAAAATCCACAAAATGTATAAGACCAAGGACAATTTATGTTGGAAATGCCGGGGGGAAACGGGGACATTTATGCATGCATGGTGGCACTGTGGGGAAATAAAAAGTTTTTGGAATCAAGTATTCGAAGAAATTAAAAAAATACTTAAATATAATATTAAGAAAACCCCTTAATCCTTTTTACTGGGGATAATGGACAACACAATCAAAAAACAGGATGCAACATTGTTCTTGTATGCCGTAACAGCTGCAAGAACTCTGATTGCATCCTATTGGGGAAAAAATAAATAACATTATTTTCTTTTTTTAAATTAATCTGTTATTCTTCGTACTATTTATGCAGTATTTTCATCTCTCTTCTTTCTTTTTCCTTGTGAGCTACCCAGAGAACCTCTATTATAGGCTGGCTATATGCAGTTCATAAATAATCAATACATAATAATAAAGATTTTGACTCAATGTCTGTGTTGACAAGCTCAGGTTGGGCTGACTCAGAGATTTGTGTCATGCAAACTCAGTAGGGAGGGGGAAAAACATAGAATTTGAGAAGACTTTTCAAGAGTTTGGTAGAAAGTACATAGCACAGGGGGAATTGCCTCAAGAAAACAAAGGGCTGTGGAATCTAAAGTATTAGGCACCCAGCAGAGTCTTATACAGCAGTTGCTTCCTAATTTCAAAAACATCTGTTCATTTTAAAAAGTAAGTCTGTACACAGTTTATATTTCAAGGAGGGTTAGCTTCCACTTTTCAATTTCCTTTTGTTTTTTTCATCAATCGCTGTATTTGTAATCAGTTCATTCCTTAACCTTCTTCCTTTTCTTCTGGTATACCCTGCTCCCCTTGGGAAGAAGCTAATTTCACTCCCTGCAGTCTATTTACCATTTAAAACTAACACGAGTCTATTGTTTTTTTGGCAATCCAGCACAAATCCCTTTAAGAGAAGGAAAGTCCCCTTAAGGGCACCTCTGACAAAATACCTTTATATTTTTGCCTCAGTCACCCCCTCCAAACAGATGCCATTCCCAGATCCTGCTAGTTGCTTTTGGAAGGAGGAAAGGTACAGTGAAAAATGCCAGAGGGAGTAAACTTAACAAAGCCTAAATGAAATCAACATACTTTCTGACAAGCTGACAGTCTAACAAGCTAATTACTATAGTCATAATTAACACCTAGTAAAGCACACAGCACAGCACCTCAAAGCAGCTAGGAACCTGTTAAGCGAGAATAGGATACACTTTAAAAGCAGCCCATTAACCTGCAGAGAAGCTCATTGCTCATAGCTTTGAAAAATAAATAAATTGGTGAACAATTAACTAACCATTCCAGGGAAGCAGTCCAGTGGACAAACTGATCAGTACCATGTTATGCCACAGTCATCTTCAGCTATCCTGATCTGTAGTGAATGGATACTGGCAGTTTTGATCTATTTGATGTTTCACAGATATACATTATAGGTACATTTATGCAGGGCTTTTTTACAGGGGAAACTCGCAGGAACTCAGTTCGGCACCTCTCAGGTGGGTGCCATTGCCATTCTAAGAGAAAGATGGAGGCTTTCATGGTGAGTCCCGGCACCAACGTTTCTAGGTAAATAGCACTGCATATATGTGTTGCAAAATAAATCCTTTGGGGCAGCCTCAAGGAAAGTGATTCATAAGTGTGTGTGTGTGTGTGTGTGTGTGTGTGTGTGTGTGTGTGTGTGTGTTCCAAATGATCAGTCACAAAGCACTTTCTGTCTTTATTGTCTATGCAATGAAACATTGTTCCCACAATTGATCTGAAAGGACCAACCTTTGCCTACTCAAAATACCAACGTTTTGAATCATTGATGCTCAGCGAGAGCAGACCAAAACACAATACTCTGGCATTCAGGTTTTGTGAATATTAATGAAAAGTTTGAATGAGCCTGTGAAT
Source organism: Zootoca vivipara (assembly GCF_963506605.1). NCBI lineage: Eukaryota > Metazoa > Chordata > Lepidosauria > Squamata > Lacertidae > Zootoca > Zootoca vivipara. Next base: position 52,757,508 of record NC_083280.1, read on the forward strand.
GAACTAAAAAGAAGAAGATAGTTTTGATGCCACTACCCACTGTGCCTTCCGCCACCCCACCTTCTCTTTAGAACTGGGAAATGTTTCTTCCCCTTGGAAATATTCCAAGTATGGTGCTTCTAAACAAGCATGATTTTTACAATGTATTTCCTGAATCCTGATGGATTCTCAGGAGTCAGAGGTGAAACCATCTGCAATAGGGGAAGGGGGGGGGAGAGGTTGTATGTGCTTAGACTGGGATAGTTACAGCCGAGTTGGTCTGACGTAGTCGAAACAAAATAAAAATATTCCTTCCAGTAGCACCTTAGAGACCAACTAAGTTTGTCATTGGTATGAGCTTTCGTGTGCATGGTATCTGAAGAAGTGTGCATGCACACGAAAGCTCATACCAATGACAAACTTAGTTGGTCTCTAAGGTGCTACTGGAAGGAATTATCTTTGTAAACAGTTTGAGCAGATGACATTGTATCAGTGTTCTTACCTGCTGATGTGTGGGTCCCGTCACTGTTGCAACTATCCAAGGACTTAGAAGGAAAAAGCCTCTCTCTCCAACTCCTAGAATCTGTGGAAGAAACTGAAAGGAGTTCATCTACTTTGTGCACTTTGAATTGATTTTGTTGTGATAGCAGAGGAATCATAGAACCATAGAATTGTTGGAAGGGACCCTGTTGATCATCAAGTCCAACCCCCCATGCCATGAAGGAATACGCAGCTGTCCCATACGGGGATTTAACCTGCAACCCTGGCATTAACAGCTCCGCGCTCTAGCCAACTGAGCTATCCAGGTGGCTTGGAGTACATGACAACCATGTTGTCTTGTAGATTTTGCAGGAAATATCTGTTAGCAATAGTGAGGCAGAATTTAGATTTCTGCTTGCTGAATTTATATTCCAATGCAACATTAAAAACAACAACTATTCCTTCTTCTCTACAGGAAATAATGTTATGCTAAAATTGCTTATTATTCTTATACTCTACCCCAAAACATATCCAGTTCTTCACAGCTGATATTCATTCTTCTTTTATTTGGCTTTAATAGTAGCATAAAATAGAGATTCATAGATAAAAATACTCATCTTTCTCTGGATTGTACTCATTATACATACCATTCGATTTCTCTAGATTTGTGCCCATTGTATGACATAAAGTTTGAAAGGAATAATAAAAAAATGTTGGTTTATTGATATCAGGATTTGCAGTAACTTCAGTGGATATGGGCTATTTGTTCGGAGTTGAGCAAAAGGCATATTTTGAGAATGGGGATGGAAGTTGCATTAGGAATTAAGAGACTACCTGAGCGTAATGGTTCTTTCCCTCTATAGTGGGCGGAATAGTTGTTTAAAATATTGCATCTGAAAATATGGACATTATTGATATGAAGGGTAAGCCCTTTACAAAAAGTATTTTGAAATGCTATGGAAAATTCTCTGCTTTCTTTTAAAAATATCAATATGTGTTTTCCTGTACACACACACACACGTTGCCCTTTGGCTGATTTGCCTTCCAGGTCTTCTCATGAATCCAATTTTCACATTGCTGCAGGATAACAAAGGCACATAAGGGAGCCATTGGAGGGGTGTGTTGCTGGGAAAATGAACGGTAAATCCCTGCTCACCTGTGTAGCTCCCTGGATGTCCTTGGGAAAGTTACTGGAGCTCATCCTAGCCTACCTGACAAGTCAAATGCTTTTCTGAGCTCTTCGGAGGGGAAACAGAGCAGGATGCAAATCCACCCAATGCTATGAAACTGATCTAACAATGAAACTGATCTGTGTTTTAAAAAGACTCCGTTGGCCCTCTTCTTGAGCTATTTGCTGAAACTTGACTTCCACTCTCCACCTTAAAAAATAAATAAATTGATCAGTTCATGGGTCAATCAGACCAGAGAGCGTCATGGCAAGCTAATAAGCGCAAGCTGACCTCATTTTGCTTCCTGTGACAATAGCTAGTATATGTACCAAAGAGAAAACAGGATCACTGATGGGATGCAAGGCTGTTTAGCCTGACTGATACGACAGACCCTCTTTTTCTCCCTGCCTGCCACCATCTATGCCAATCAAAGTATTTTTTTTGCTATGTAAAATAATAATTAGAATCTGAATGAATGTGGAAACTACAAAAGCATAACACATTAGCAATTGATAATCGTTTGTATAATAAAACACTGTGCATTTTTCCTATACATCTCTAGACTGATGCTTCATCTAAAAATACTCCCATGAAACAAAACCATCCAATTACTTGTTTCATGGATGAATCCCTTATTAATGATCTTGTGGTGAAGGGAAAAAAAAACATTAATTACTGGACACAGTGGGATCTTTTATATTCCGCCTAGTCTGGACAGCACCAATTAATAGTACAATTATTATCAACTAGCGTGGCAGGTTCACTGAGCAGAACTTTCAGCTGCTGATTGGGTGGGGAATGTGGGACAGGATCCCCACTGTGCAGATTCCTCACATGTAAGGGCTATTATGCTGCTAATGTAAGACCTCAATGTATGTATTTAGGTAGGTGATTTGCTTGGTCCGCACGAAGCTTCGTATCACCTTCATTGATTTTAATAGGTTCAAGAAGGTCACAGCTCTTGCTCGTAAGTGGATAATAAAATTGCGAGAAAGGCATATTAAGAGGGAGAGTTCCACTTATCCTTCATTGATGCAGGCACAGCTAGGCAAATGGCTGGTTATAGATTCAGGTAGGTAACCGCATTGGTCTGATGCTGATGAAATAAATAAATAAAAATTAAAAAATTGTCCACTGGAACCTTAGAGACCAATTAAGTTAGTTCTGGGTATAAGCTTTTGTGTGCACGCACACTTCTTCAGATACACTGAAACAGAAGTCACCAGACCCTTATATATAGTTGGAGGGTGGGGTGGGGTTTTTCTCAGAAGGGTAGTGGGAGATGGGTGATTGACTCAATGGGTATGGTAAACCTATTGACGACTGTTAATGACTGAATTAGTCCTACAGGAAAAAGCAAGGGGTAGTATACAGAGGACCAAAAATAGCTTTAGCATATGTAATGAGACAAGAATCCAATATCTCTATTCAGACCAGGTTTCTCCATAGTTTTCAGTATAGGTTGTATACGCCAGTATATAGCTGGCGTATATGTATACTGAGTTTCTGGGGAGCTGATGTGGGACTGAGTGGATATGGGCTTGCAGGGCCGTCTTAAGCATATCAGGCGCCCTGGCACCGTGGTGCGATGATCCCTCCGGCACCCACCCACCCCCGTTTCTCAGCGGGTGGGCGGGCGCAGCGTGGCGCCCCCCTGGCGGCCCGGCGTCCTGGCGCATTACGCCACCCAGCCTTGCCTTAGGGCTGGCCCTATTGGTGAGAAAGAGAATCTGACAGCATATAACACCGGTTCTGCAGGAAATGCAAGCCTCCTACTGGGCCAGGTTCAGGTTTTGTTACAAATGCACAAAACTCAAAGCAAGTTGAGATCAGGGTATCTTAAAGAGTACATCCTCGTTATAGGCTGGCTACACCACTGAGATTGTCAGGGGCTGAGATTTTGGAGGTGCTTCATGGCCCAGAAAGGAAATATCTCCTGCAATATGGAACACCATCCCAGTGGATTTGTGATTTCCCCCTCCCACACTATTCTGGAGGGTCCCCCAACTGATAGGGCTTTCTGTTCCACCTTTTACTGAACTTTAGCAAAAAAAAAAAGTGCAAAATTTGATTGCAAGTTTCATGGCAACTTTTCATATTCAGTGTGTGTGCATAAATGTCATTATCTAGCTTAGATGCCACTGGATTTAAATGTTTCTGGATGGAGTCAGGAGTTTCTTGTCGCTGTTCTGCTCTTGTTTGAGAAAAGCAATAAAGGTCTTGCTTAGCATCCTGAAACTGTGATATAATGGATTTTAAAAAGAAGAAGAAGCTTTCCTCCGCATGTCATACCCTGCCCTCAGTGGTCCACACCTGCTTGTGGTGGATCAGTTGTCCTAGGGTGGATCCAATGTATGTACAGACAATCTCACACAGTCACATCAGTGAACAATAATCTGTTGCTGTGAATTTTATTCTCCAGTATATGATCATAATCCTTTTGCAACTGCTTCTCTATCTAACCATACAGTGTGAAATCCAACTTGTATACACATAACACACACACACACACACACACACACACACCCCAATGCATCAACTATGCTTAAAAGGAAGAGGTGATAAAATGCTCTCCACTAGGGGATAATCCATTTTCCCAATAAAATTTAATTCTGTTAAGCTTCACATCTGGGAGATACATCCAGAAACTACATTTTAACACCAGGGAGTTGGCATATCCAGTTCTGAAATATTACCCCTGGGAAAATATGGACACTATGTCTGAGAAGGTATTTCTTCTAGAAATATGTGGAATAAGATGCTAGCAATAAATGTCTGGGCATGATTGCTAGGTCATTCCCTTCAATTAATAGGAATAGACACAACAGGTGAATAAATGTTGGCCACTCTGGCAAAAGCCACGGTGTATTATTTTACCGCAGTTAATTAAACCGAGTGTTCAGAACCTAGATCCATTCTGCAAAATATGCTATGCAATTGCAAATTTGATCTAAACATCAACCACACTTAATTTATTGAGTCAAAAGCTAAAGGGCTATGAATGAATTTATTAATTTCGGTCACAGACCAGTTCCAGCTCACATACAATATCAGAGAAGTCATAAAACACAATAGGGATGCATGTGAATTTGCAATTGGGTATAACAGGGACAATACAGATATAGCAGCAGTTAAAAATATGTAAGTTAAATCTTAATCACTAAAATATAACCTAAATTGTCATTTAAGGCCTTAGCCACTATGGTACCACAGATTGCTCCCTATGTTTTATGGCAGCCACACAGAATTTGGCCACTCTTGGCGTGATCTCTGCATCCTTGTCCTCTACCAAAGATTTTAGACATTGAAATTTGGACCCATTTGGAGATTTTTGTATAGCAGGGATGATAAAAACTGAACGTATATCCCAGTAGAAACGACAGCGTAAAAGCTAAAGGGGTAGCAGTAATATTGAATTATGATGGCAAATGTACCTACTGTTCTCCAGGAAATCCAGCCTCCAAATTTTACAGCACCCAGTTAGAAATGTGGAAAAGTAACATCTGAATGTACTTTGACTTCTACTTATTAAGAACAGAGTTGATGGAGCAGTCAGCTTGCCAAGAGTGGGGCAATTATATTTGCATGACTCCACTTCCTGTGTCATGGGATGCTCTCCTTGGACAGAAAAGTACTGCAATCACAGCTCAGGAAAACTGGCTGGTGGAAGCTGGGGAAGAAGTACCATTTTAAAATCTTTTTCAAGCTTTTAAAATAGCATACAGTACTGTAGATTGGTTTTCATTTCCAACTACAGTCATACCTCGGTTTAAGAACGCCTCGGTTTGAGTATTTTCAATTTAAGTACTCCGTGGACCCGTCTGGAACGGATTAATCCACTTTCCATTACTTTCAATGGGAAAGTTCGCTTCAGGTTAAGTATGCTTCAGGTTAAGTACGGACTTCTGGAACCAACTGTGTTTGTAAACCAAGGTACCACTGTAAAGGGGAAGGTTTTCAATTGTACCGAATTGTGGTAATAACAGTAACAGTAACAGCAGCAGCAGCAGCAGCAGCAGCAGCAGCAGCAGTAATACTTTGCTGACCAGCTAAAGTCCAACAGACAATACTGTAAAGTATTTCTTGAATTGCAATTGTTCTGTTCTGGTCTCCAGTATAAAAAGCACCATCTCATCATTTACTTTCATTTCAGAAGTTTCATGCCATACCTAAAGACTTGTTGTTCTGTCTAGTTAAACACTAATGTATTAAAATGCTAATAATTAAGCTGTTACGACTGACTAATGAACTCTGCCAGGTATAAATGGTGGTCTTGTTAAATTCACCACACAGCAAGGCTTCCTTTGTACCGAAAATGTTAAAGGTTAAAGAGCTCTTGAAAACAACGAGTAGCATCTAGAAGCAATTACAGTTTTACCCCTGGAAACTAATCGGCGCTACAATAATGTTTCAATTCGCACTTGGAGCGGGGAAAAGAGCTCTATTCATCCGGAGTATTTTGACTTTCAGTACCAGGACAGTAATTTGCTGACCACCACAGTCAATGAATACCTGCATCTCCACCCCAAAGCATGTTAGACTGCTGGCTCAGCTTAACATAACATCAAAAACAAATGCAGTCCTCAAAAAATTCGAAAGGACAGTGAAATTTCACACCTTAATCTAATGCACTGGGCTCTAAAGTCCACATAAAGTTATTTTTCCTGTAAATGTTCAGCACAGGGATAAAAAAAAGCAAAGAGCTGCCTCTTTCACTGAATGAGGAAGCCAGTACAGTATGTTCAGAAGGTACATCTGCCCACAGTACTGCACAGAGAGCTCTCGATTAAGGAGGAATTCAGTTCTCAACCCATAGCTTAGAGGAAGACCCACCCCCCCAGACACTGTGGATGACAACTCCCATCAGCCACTTCCAATATGCAGAAAGGTCAGTGAATTGAACCTGGAGGACAGCATGTTGACTACCCCTGCCATGTTGTTGTTGTTTAGTCGTTTAGTCGTGTCCAACTCTTCGTGACCCCATGGACCAGAGCACGCCACTGCCTCCCGCAGTTTGGTCAAACTTCGAGAACACTGTCCAACCATCTCATCCTCTGTCATCCCCTTCTCCTTGTGCCCTCAATCTTTCCCAACATCAGGGTCTTTTCCAGGGAATCTTCTCTTCTCATGAGGTTGCCAAAGTATTGGAGCCTCAGCTTCAGGATCTGTCCTTCCAGTGAGCACTCAGGGCTGATTTCCTTCAGAATGGATAGGTTTGATCTTCTTGCAGTCCATGGGACTCTCAAGAGTCTCCTCCAGCACTATAATTCAAAAGCATCAATTCTTTGGCGATCAGCCTTCTTTATGGTCCAGCTCTCACTTCCATACATCACTACTGGGGAAACCATAGCTTTAACTATCCGGACCTTTGTCGGCAAGGTAATTTCTCTGCCTTTTAAGATGCTGTCTAGGTTTGTCATTGCTTTTCTCCCAAGAAGCAAGCGTCTTTTAATTTCACGACTGCTGTCGCCATCTGTGATCATGGAGCTCAAGAAAGTAAAATCTCTCACTGCCTTCATTTCTTCCCCTTCTATTTGCCAGGAGGTGATGGGACCAGTGGCCATGATCTTAGTGTTTTCTGTGTTGAGCTTCAGACCATATTTTGCGCTCTCCTCTTTCACCCTCATTAAAAGGTTCTTTAATTCCTCCTCACTTTCTGCCATCAAAGTTGTGTCATATCTGAGGTGGTTGATATTTCTTCCAGAAATCTTAATTCCGGCTTGGGATTCATCCAGTCCAGCCTTTTGCATTACGAATTCTGCATATAAGTTAAATAAGGAGGGAGACAATATACAACCTTGTCGTACTCCTTCCCAATTTTGAACCAATCACTTGTTCCATATTCAGTTCTAACTGTAGCTTCTTGTGTAAGGGTGCTTGTAGGCTTCTCATGAGTAAGAGGCTTCAAACTCTGTAGCTGGTTTTTACAGAGTTGTATTATATACATATGTACAAGACAGAGCTAAAAAGTCCATGACTTCTCTAGTCTGAATCAGAATCTGGAAGTGGCGCGTGTCTTGATGACAGGAACTTGGGAGCCTTCAGCTTCCACCTTTGCTCCCTGCGTTTGTCCTCCCTATGCTCCTGGGGTGAAGGGGCGGGAACATAGCTTTCCCCCAAAGAACTGCTAAACTGTTGAGCAGGTTCTCTGGTGGCTGACACTTCTCCTTCTGCAGTGCTCAGGTTCGACACTTCCAATCTTCCCCAATGCTCCTGTGAGCGGTCAGCATCCCTTAGGCTCTTCTCCACTGTGGGAGCCTTGGTACCACCTTCCGGGAGATGCTCTGAGGCAGCAGCATCTCAAAGCCCTTCCCCCAATCCATTGGGCTCCCTGGTGGTCCCCTGACATCCTGCCCCACATAGAGACTTCTCAGGAGACAGATGAGGTGATCAGGCACTCCCATTTCTTTAAGAACTTGCTATAGTTTGCTGGTCGACACAGCAAACCCCTGCCATAGCTAGAATAAGTTAGCTAGTCTGATAAGGATTCTCTCTCTGGGCTCCTGCAACTAGCATGTATCGCTGGACCCAGAAACCCCTAAACAACTGATCTATCTGGGGCCTTCTGGTTCCTTCTGCGTCCTTGGTGGGCGGTCTTGCAAGCGTGCCAAGTCTGTTATTGAAATGCCATGTGCAAGTGGTGGTTGTTGGAAGAAGGAGATGTTACCCCTGACTAAAGCACAGCCCTGCTGCAGAATAAACACAACAGCATCCTACAATGTTAGTAATGCATGAATAGGGCTTCAGCGTGTGCTTCCATTTAAACTGCACTGATGCAACAGATGTGGAAAGGACGTCTCCTGCTTATGTGTATTTTAAATTAAAAAGACACATTTGTACTAAGAGATCCATAACTGAGTACAGAAAATACCTTGCAAGAAGCAGCCTTCAGTGAGGTCTGCAAATGAAGGAATACATCCAGCAAACCATACCCAGATGGCCTAGGAAAAAGAGTCATTTGAGATTTACTCAGTCTCAGTTGTTACGGATCAAAGCCATGTTACTTGCAAACAGAAACTAGTAGCAGTCTCTGAAGAGAAGAACGGATATTTCCAAGGCACAGATAAAGTCTTGCAGAGGAAAGAGACATTTGTGATAAAGGCTGATGTTTTATCTGACTTCATGAAGAGCGTATGTACCCAGAGCTACTTCAGTTTTGAAATTAATATTTGTATTTTTCAAACCATTAGATGTGTATTCACATACTGTATGTAGAGACCTCAAGAACTTTCCCCTGACTCCATCCATGGCTTTATTTGTTTTGCTTGGTGTGGCATCATTTGACCTGAACATGCGAAAGCATCAGCCAAAGAGCAGTTGTAGTTTAGGTAAACATTATCCTTTTCTCCTACATTAATTAATTGGTACATTTTGTCTAGTATTTTTGTTGGTGAAGTACGTAACATTCAGGGCACATTTCTTCAGGAAATCTGTTTCAGGATACAGTGGTACCTCGGGTTACGAACTTAATTTGTTCCGGAGGTCCGTTCTTAACCCGAAACCATTCTTAACCTGAGGCGTGCTTTCGCTAATGGGGCCTCCCGCTGGCGCGAGATTTCCGTTCTCATCCTGGGGCAAAGTTCACAACCCGAGGTACTACTTCTGGGTTGGCGGAGATTGTAACCCGAAGCGTTTGTAACCTGAGGTACCACTGTACAATTAGAATATTTGCTTGCACATATTTCAGAGTTATACAGGAGATTGGTTGTCTAAGAATTTGTTAAATGGCCAGGCGCTGTCTTTTCTGCAGAGAGATGGCTAAAGCCCAATTCTGCTATTCCCTGCAGCTCCCCTCTACCACCATCCATGTGGTTCTGTTTGGTCCCCCAAACTTCTGTAACAGGTTTTTGCTGCAGCAGGAAGGGGAGTATCAGAGAGAACCATTGATCCTTTTCTTATGTTTGCAGATGCCTCTGCTAGATTGAAAGCCATTTTGCAAACAGAACAGCAGCACTGGATTTCACCCACATAACCCCCAACATTCCTCAGATGAAAATAAAGATATTTCTCACTCCCCACAACTGACCCTCCTTGATCCTCCATTTTTGTGTGCCCGCCCAACACAGAGCATTTCCTATCAGAAGAAAGTTGAGTGCCACCACCACTGCACCAATGGGACACAGCAAACATGCTCTCCAACGTCCTGGAAAAAAACCCTTAATTCTGATTTTATTTAATTCTCTGGTAGAAAATGCACACCAATAGCGTACTGGCAGCACTGGCAGGAGAAATAGGGACATTTTGGGATCAAATCAGAAGCTAGGATGGCTTTTGTAATTCTGGGACTGTCCTTGGAAAATCGGCACACTTGGAGGGTATGTACCCATAGTCTCCTCCTCCTCCTCTTTTTTCCTCACACAAGGATCTTCCAACGTATCTGAATAAAACATTTGTTTAAAACATTATGAGGTATTACAAAAATCAAAACAAATAAGCATGCTTAAAAATAATAAAATCAAGATAAAAAGCTCTCAGATTGCAAAGCATGGTAGAAGAAAAGCCTGCTTTTACCTGCTTTCTAAGGGCAAATATATATGTAACCATTCTGGCTGTAGGGCCAGCCCTGGGCCTTAAAAAGTTTCAAGATCTCTCCCTCAAGTGTAAGGCCTCTGTTTGAAACATTCTATGACCTGCTGGACATCTTCCAGTTGAGGGGGCATTTAATGTCATTTCCATGGGTTTGTTTTATCATATCATTGCTTAAAGTAGTATTACAAGCTCCCTTGGGGGCTGATCCCTGTGCAAAAGTGAGATCTAAATATTTTAAATAAACAAAAATAAATAAATAAATGCGCAACATAAAAGGCACCCCCATCATTCCCTTGGTTCACCGATATTTGTTTATTAAACTTTTGGAGAATTAAAACAAGCATTCAGATCAATAGACCTTTGCAAAATCCATAGTTTTTCTCTCTGTGTGTGTTTGTGTGTGTACCTTCAACTCTTTCCTTCTGTAATCTACAAAAGTTAAAGGGTGTCTTGGTGTGAATACTTAAAGCAACACGGCTCATTCTGAGTTGACAGGTCAGACTTTTTTGGTTTGAGAAAGTAACTTGGCCTCTCTATGTAATTAATTTTAAGGGCACCTTGGAGGAAACCCTATCAATTGTGTGATTTCATGCTGATTTGTTTTCTCAGTGGGAGCTGCTGTTTCTTATTGGGTGGCTGAGTAGTGAGATAATCAAATTCATGTCACCTGCAAGGGGGAGCAGGGTTGAAATGCCTGTCTAAAGTTAAGGGGAAACAGTGCAGTGTGTCGGTGGGAGGAATAGTCTTTCAGTGGACAAAGTCAGAACCTAAACTGATTTTGGGTGGCATAATGTGGCCTGGAGGAATTCTCAGAATCTGCAAAGATCAAATTAAAATTCACATTGAAGGGACAACTTGGCTAGAATTTTGAAAGTATATTTTCACACATTGCACTGCTGTCAACTAGGCTAGGCTGCTAGTCAATAACACAGAGAATTCGTATTGTATTGAAGGGACATGACAAATATGTCAGCAAATATGAATGCATGTTTGAATCACAGACCCTCCAAGTGTTCCTATTTTCTAGGGACGTCCCTCATTTAGAGAAGCCATCACGGTTTCTGATTTGATCCCCAAATGTCCCACTTTTCCTTAGGATGTCCCTATTTTCATTGGAGGGTATGGAGTTATCCGGCCCCTGAACCATCTGAAGGCAATTCTGCATACAGAAGTTTTTTTTTAATGTTTAATGTTTTATTATGTTTTTTATATATGTTGGAATCTGCCCAGAGTAGCTGCGGCAACCCAATAAGATGTGTGGGGTATAAATAGTAAAACTATCATTATGTAATGGGAAGTCCCTATTTTCATAGGAAAAATGTTGGGGGGGGGGGTATGGAATCAGCCACAGCAAAGATCTGCAAAGACTTTCTAAGGATAAATAGAATTAGTTATATGATGGTGAAGGTCATATATGTTTACTCAGAAGTAAGTCTCATTGAGTTCAATGGAGCTTATTCCCAAACCAGCGAGAAGGGGATTGCAGCCTTATTTAATATGAACATTTTTTCTTATTATGTTTTCTTTAAAATGTTTTGTCATAGAAAACAATACCATTGTAATAACCGCTGGCTAAAACATGTTTTTAAACTTAACAGTGCAAACCTGCAAGTTTTACTGTGTTACTCCCTAACATAGCTGCCAAGTTATCCCTTTTTTTAAGGGATTTTCCATTATGCTGAATAGGCTTCCTCGCGAGAAAAGGGAAAACTTGGCAGCTATGCTCCCTAATTGTGTGTGTTTAGGATTGCAGCCTAACGGATCCTTCAGGCTTTTCTTTGCGTGAAGATCTGAACAATATTTTTTTTTATGGACTCTACATTGTAGTGAAAATTTCAGGACTCTACATTTGAATTTCAGATAAGGTGACCCAAAAACCAATTCAAAAGTCACATGTTAACAAAAGTCAAGGGTCTCCAGAGAGAATCTCAAATTTACATATCTTCATGTTTACTGCTGTTCCTTATTTTATTTTATTTTTTGCAACATGACAGTCACAGTCTTAGGCCACCGAGTTCTGCTGCCAGTGGATCAGTGCAGAAGTACAACCAAAGTTTAAAGGGATTTGCTCCCTCTCTATGAGTTGCTTTGGAGTGATGCATTGGCACTTCATGGAGGAGGAATTAGAAGGAATCTGGCTTACCACGGTTGAGATGATTGGTTGCGGAATGACCAGTTGCCTTTTTCAATTTAGAGTGCCTCTGAGAGTCTGTCTCCAGTCTCCACTCGTTACCACCAAAGGCAGCATTAATGGTAGGACACTGACTGGGAAAGTGAACTGGCCGGCTCATTGACTTGATTAAGTAAAATGAGGTTCCCTCTATTGTTTTGAGGGGGATAGCAGATGGGAAGATTAATAGGGAGAGACTGGATAGGAAATTAAGTTGGGGTTACTTGAGTGAAGATGAACTGATTTTGGACAATCTTGATAGAAAATAAATTGGGGCACAATATGAGAAGGGGATTCAGAGTAGAAATTAACTGGGGTAAATGAATTGAAGAGACATTACTTAGGAAGGGATCTGTATGGGAGATCTGTAACTCAACCCACATTCTTCAGAAAGCAAATCTTCTGCGTGTTGAAAGGTTGGCATATTATTGCTAAATTGGATAAGTCACAAGGGATATACCAGGCATAGGCAACCTTCGGCCCTCCAGATGTTTTGGCCTAGTGGTCAGGGGTGATGGGAATTGTAAACATCTGGAGGGCCGAAAGTTGCCTATGCCTGGGATACACTCACTATCTATTTACAAAAGGTATAATGCTGCTTGGGTTTGGGTAAGATACCCCTTTGGATGGGCTTTGCAAACCACCCTGGCCTCTCTAGTCTCTCAGACTGTTTTGTGGGGGGACGGGACAAATCAAGATGGAAGTCAAGGTCAGGCCCAGAAGCTACTTGGTTTGTGAATGTCAGTGCACAAGAGATGCAAATGAGCAAATCAACAAATGACCCCCAACAAACTGTCAGCTTCTTATCACAATATAGTGGAATAAACAATACACAGCCAGATGCCAACACGAGCGCCTGTGCTTGGCCGCCAGGCTCCCTTTGCATTCCATTTATCTAGGCAACCTGGGAGACATGAAATTAATACCAAATAAAAAAGGTTAGAGACAGGAGAAGGGGCACAAAGCATCCGAGTTCGGGGGAGGAAGATGTATGAAATACGTTTGGTATGTGAAAGGAGCCAGATGTTTGCAATTCAAATACATGCGATTATCCTGCACTCGGACATCCAGAGACAGAAACAAATGTATCCCTAATATATTCTTCAAATATGAAATGCCAAGAGTATATGTGAAAACATCTGTAACATTTTTGGGTAAGCTTACTTCCCCCATCTTTCGAAATGATAGGAGATAACTTGAAAGACACGCAGCAAAATGCTTTAGCCAGGAGCAGCATCAGCAAAGCTGGATGCTACTGGAGCTGGGCTTCAATGCAGTGGGGGGTGGGCGGGGTGGGGAAGGCAAACGTGAGGCCCCTGGCAGTTTTGGAGAAATAAAAATAATGGCTGGACAGAGCAATGTCTGTTGTAGGCAATGACTTTATTTTCTTTAGACCTGAAATACAGCATGTTGGTAAAAGGGATATAATTTGATTATATAGAATGATTAACTGCTGCGTATGCAGAATCACAATGGGTGCATCATCCTAACGTTTAGTTTTTACTATTATTAAATAGCACTGCACTAGAACTGAGCAGGCATTCTGCCAATCATGAGACAGTTTAACGGTGTAACAATCTCTAATCAACTCACAGGAGGATGACGTGGAGCAAACTAGATTCCAGAAATGCCAAGTCATTGGGTATACATTTACTCAACGCTGTTACATTATCCTGACTGCAGACTGAATAAGAGGACTTTGGAGCTGGAATGTCTGTCTTCTTTTTCAACCTCTTGCACTGAGGGAGGATCCTCTGTACCAAACACTTCTAATATCTTAGCCCGCAATGTGGAAGACATGTTGATGCTCCTCCGGAACTCAGGGATGAATATATAAAATGCAAAAACACAACAAGCCTCGAATGACACCACCAAAACCCCGAGGGGGCAAGGAATACGTTTATTAAAACAAACTCCCAGAGGCACTGTTTGAGTGAGGTGTCAAATAAACCTTGTGTACAAATACTTATAATGGAATTCTGATATCCTTGAAAAAGAATAGCTGTTCGGGCAAATCCAAGCTCGGAAGACTTGGCTACAAAACTTACTGGATGTTCTTGGGTAAGTTGCTGTCTTTATGCTTAGCCTACCTCTCAAGGCTGTTGTGAACAGAAGTGACCAGTAAAGCAGTTCACAAGCTGAAACCACTGGGAAAGAGGAGAATTGCCTGTCTTATCTGTGGCAGTCAGAAGGCGAGAGTAAAGGCAGGGGAATCCTGAGCAGATGTGAAGTTGCTGATTGGCTAGCATTCCTGCTGACATCACCAGCCTATTGCCAGTGGAAGAACAGCTAGCCAATCAGTATTGGTAGGCCTGCATGACGCTGACTCAGATATGTGCCCCTGTTTTTCATGAGCAAGAAACCCCCTTTAATCTCTCATGGGACAGATAGGCAATTCTTCTAGCAAATTGCCCCTTAGCTGTGAGGCTAAATGGCTGCTCTGAACCACTGGGAAGGAAGCTGAGATACAAATGTAAGAAATAAGTCAAGGAACAGTAAATGGAACACTCTGAATACATCTTGGATTTTTCCCATCAATAGATCAACAATTGGGAATACTTTAGCTTAAAGTAGTCCCAGGGGACCTGTGGCCAGGAGGGACCTACATATTACAAAGGTCAGCTTATGCTACTTCCATGTTTGTTTTTTGAATCCGTGAACTTTAAAATAAGAACCAAAGTTCATTCTGCAATTGAAGAGATCCCTCCATCAGGCAAATGTCAGGAATTAGGTGGTATTTCCCTTCCCTTTCACACTCTCCCGCTAGCAGACCTTCATTCCACCCACCACTTATTTGTGCACAATAGCAGATGCTATGGTTTGTGTTTTCAGATCTGTCGGACTTTTCAATAAAGTTCAAACATCCTAATTTAATTAGCATGGATTTAACAATGAACTAGCTATGACCTTTCCCCTTAAACCCCTTCCCCTTGAAGCAGTCGTGCGTCTTATTGTTGGAAGACTCAGGCTCATATCCTATTTTGGCTTCCAAATAGAAGTCAAGTTTGGTGGCCATGTGCAGCCCTCTTGACTCTCCCCTCTCACCAAATTATGACCCATTACAGTCGGGTCTGATCTAATATTCTCTGGTAACCCCCCCCCAAAAAAAACAACCCCTAAGCATTCCAGGAGTCTTGTTTTAGTGGATGAGGATAGAAAGATGTGGTTGGGTGCAGATTGCTGCAAGGCTGGTTTGGCCACTCCTGGCTGCCTTGCCTTGTTGCCCACGTTCCATTTTTTATTAGCATAATGCTTACATAACTTTAATTTTCTTAATGAAAGATCAAAGCAGCAGGTTACTATCCAATGAAGGTACTGTCCACTTCATACGCTGCAAGCATTCCAGCAAATGAACTGAATTCCACTGCTCTCTTGGAAGAACTCCCACATGATCTACAGTATGTGTACAGTGTACAGCCAGGAGGATGTAGAAGAGTTAATTCTACTTGTCTATTCTTATTATCATTCATTAGAAAAGGGAGAAATGGCAAGGATCTATGTGGGGTCCTCATGAAATAATGCCCTAACTCAAGAGAGGGACTTAGTAGCAGCAACGGGAGACAAAACATTATCCCTGCCCCCACTCCCCACTACCTCCCGTCCTTATGAAGATGGAAATTAAGGACACACATCTTTTCTCATCTAAAATCATGCATTTTTATGAAGTATGCCCAGCGTTCCCATAATTCAGCCGGGTGCACTTTGCAGACCCTAAAGTGCTGTCACTACAGAAGGTTTCATTGCTTGCACCTGCTAAAACATTTGAGGCATTTGAGAGGCAGTGAAACACATTTGCTTTTCATTTTATCTGACTTTGAAAATCTTTGAAGTGTTTAATAGTAGTTCAGGAAAGATTTCTGCCTCTTAATCATTTACTTGTAGGGCACATTCTCCACTGGTAGCCTGTCAAGCAGAAAACGAGTTTAGTCCAGTTTTATTAAGTGCCGCATGCCGAGTCAGTGTTCATTAAAGGTGTTTTAAGGTTTGAATTATGTAATTTATGAGAAAAAAGAAATAAAAAATTCCATTGTTTTATTAATATGCAGCACAGGATACATTGCTAATATAACATACATTTTAAACCAACTCTTTGATATAAAAAAATATACTTTTTTTATAAGAGGCCCTTGATACTTTTTTAAAGCTCCCTTTCACTGTTCAATAAAATTCAGATATTTTAATTCAGTCAACATAGATTTGGGAAAGGAACTGTTCTTGACCTTTCCTCAATGCCAATTTTCCTTAAAGCAGATTGCACTCGAGGGAGAGATTGGGGGGGGGATCATTTTAAAAACACACACACACACAGCCAACAACTAGAAATTACAATACTTATAATGCTAAACTCAGGTCAGGAATTGTTTTAATTTGTTCCCCATATATTCTGAGCTAATAGGATATTTTTCAACGGTGCTTTGGTTAAACTCAAACAGTTTGGTAGCCCACCAAAATATTTTAAAGCTGATCCTGGATTAATAATGTAAATATACTTTTTGATAAGTATGTAGGGAGGGGAAATGTGGTTTTTCTAAAAAAAATCTGCTAGCAGATATTGGGTGTGTGTGTATGTTTTCCCTGAAGATTTGCCTGACTTAGGTTACTCTGACGCTTGAAAGATACAAATCAAGTCAACCCCCAACTCCTCCAAATACAGACTCAGATGCTCAAGGCTACCGTGCCAGAAGAGGCTGTGACTGATAGCATGAGGCTATGAGTGAACATTCTTCAGTGGTCACTCCTAAGTTTCAGGAAGGGAGGAATGCGTAGGGAGGTGGTGGGAGGAACCCATGAAGGCTGAGGTGCATGTGGGGGCAGCTAGCAGGGCTTTGGGGAGCAGAGAGGTAAGAGGTTCAAATCAGAGAGCTCAAGTGCTAAGAACATATCCAAGTTATCAATCAGTGCTACTATACTAAGAGGCATCCAAAATTGGGGAAATAGTTTATTTTTCCCCATGATTTAGTAAATAGGGATCTCCAACCATTTAGGCCCCATGGGGGCATTTTTGAATGAGTGCTCTGGGCACCACCGGCCACTCCTTGCCTTCTCCTCCAAAACAGACCCCCTTCTCAGAGGCAGAAAGTGATCTCTCTCTCTCTCTCTCTCTCTCTCTCTCTCTCTCTCTCTCCCCCCTCTCCCTCTCTCTCTCTCTCTCTCTCACACACACACACCACTTTTCCAAGTGATCTGTGTAAAATTCAGATCCAGAAGAGTTAACCTGAGTATTGAAAAGCACATGAAGGTGAAAGATGAAATGGGAAATAGCAGCTCTCTTCTAACTTCTTTGTAGAACTTTATGTACTTTTTTTTTAAAGGGAGAGCCACCTTTATCACCTGATGGCCAAGGGGGCAGTGAATGGTGGGCCTCTGGGATTTTATAGACACCGGAGGAAATCCCACAGGCACCACACTGGTGATTCTCAAAATAGTGCATCCATTAGCAAATAATAATAATAATAATAATAATAATAATAATAATAATAATAATACATAGCTGGAGCTAGCTCCAGGTTGTGTTCTTTGGCTAGTGGGGTGGCTTGGGCAAGGTGTTCACTGTAAGACCCCTCTGTGAGTGTGTCCACTTCCTCCTTGCACATTTACCTGCTGTTCCCTCTTGCTCTGATCCACACCATTTCCGAGAGAGAGGGAGAGGGAGAAGGAGAAGGAGAGGGAGAGAACCATAGAGCAGTGGGGCTCCCACTGAGCCACAGGCCTTCGCAGCTTCCTGAAGAGGCTGGCTTCTGATGCTGACCTTGCATGTAACTGTCTGAAAAGGACAGGGACAGGATCGACACCAGCCTTTGCCAACCTTGTGTACTCCAACATGGTTGAGGTGGCTGGGGCTGATGAGAGTTGCATCTGAAGGGCTCCAGGTTGGCAAAGTCTGACCTATGCTATAAAGTATTATGCAAGCAATGAAGAGGAGAAATGGGAAGCTACCACTAACACAGTGTGGGCTTTGGAAAGGTTTTCCTTTTTTAAAAAAAATGAATAAAAGTCTGACCCATTTAGAGGCAGAGTATCAAACTCCTTTGCATATTTCTGTCATCCTACACACAACTTCTGCTCATTGATTTCTAAGCCAAGGCAGGATCTGACTCAGAGGAACAAAACATGTGACATGAACCTTACCCACGCTGCTTCATCCTCTCTCTCTCAGATTATATCTAAGAGTCAGGTGAAATATTATGTATTGCCGTGAAGATTATATCCGTCCATCCATTCATTTCAGAATGCAATCTGAAGGCCTATGGAACCTATATAATATAAAAGATCTGGCTAATAATCAATCAATCAATCAAGTAAGTGGGTTAAAATGCAAAGTTAAAATTACAGTGCAAGAACTGAACAGTAATCAAAAATAAAAAAGCCAGAATATCAAAAACCTTGGCATCTTGGCATATTTTCAGGGAGAGGGTGTTGCGTGCCCAGTCACAGAGTCCCCCCCCCTCCCGGCGCATCTAACTGCTGAGTGGTAAAATGAATGGGCACAAAAACTTCCTGGGATTTAAACAGCCACAACTTCATTGATTTCAGATGTAGGAAACTTTGGCATAGTCATTGGGTGGGCATCCCTCTCAGCCCGCCCTGCTAGGGGAACTGAGGCATGGCAAGGTCTACTTGGGGGTGTATTCATAGCAAAATGAAGTTTTATGCGGATGCCCCCCCCCCATGCCAAGGGAAGCTGTATGCACCACTAGCCCAATGCAGTCAGCTCTTTGGACAGAGACCCCTTTAACTGGGCACCCTGTTAACGCCACTGCAGGGAACAGCGAGTGGGTGAGTCACCACTTCACCAAACCATGATTGGAAGAAAGACTATAGGATTTTGCCCAAGGCCTAAACTGCCAAAGTTGTGACTAGTGCTATGGGGAAGGCAGAACCTGGGAGCAGGGAAAATTCCTTCCTGGCTCCAAATACTGCAACCGTCAAAAGACCGCAGCTGAAAAGAAATGGTTAGAGCAGTAACCAACTACAGTATTAATGAAGAGTGGGTGATGCTCCTGGCAGATTGGATGCTGTGTTGAGTGGTCAGCCGGGCTAGGTAGATGGCCATGCCCCATCCCCACCCCCAGGGTCGCCATGGATTGGCCCATTTGAAGGATGGGTTTGGTGGGAACCCATCCTTGGCATGAACCTCTATAGCATCCAGAGGGGGCAGGGAAACATTCTATGATGGCGCAGTGTGTCTGGGTGAGAGAGGAGGTGCTGCGTGGTTGGGCCACAACCACAGCTCACCAGTAAGTGGTCATTCCCCAATTGTAAGCCCGATTCTCATTGTGAAAGCAACTCCTGCCATTTGCTCCAATGAGGACAGACTCTCTCTCTCTCATCTGTCAAAGGGGTAGAATCTCCATCCTGCTCATAGAAGAGGAGTGCAAAGATAGACCTACCCTTCATATACAGTAGGCTGCTTTTCATAGGGTAATTCAAGCAACAGGACACCTTGATGTCTAAAACATATAATTTTCTCTGTAATTATGGCCTTTTCTGGCTGCTAGCATTTAAAGAGGAGGGATTTTTATTTGACTCTGTGAAGGACAATTTATATCTCAGTCTTCCACGAAAAAGTGTCCAAGGCAGCTAATGATACATGCCTGAAATCATGTCAAAATTTAAGAAAAAAATGTTACAACTTAAAAGCTAGGATAAAAACTGATGGTCAAAAAGGAAGAGAGAGACAAGCCCTCCTCTGGTCGATGGTCCCACAAGTGGGGTGCGGCAATGCAAGGTGCCATAGGGATGGCACAGAACTTTTATTTTACCCCACCACAAAAGGCCAGGTTGCTCTTAAATTGTTGTTTTCAGCGTCAGCAAAGCAATAAGACTGCTGAGTTTTGCTGGAGCAAAATGCTAAGCGAGGGTGAAGTTTGCTGTAAGGAAACTTACAGTTCACCAGTGCTTTGCAATTGGACTGTTTCATGCACCCCATTTGATTCTCCTCATCGGTTATGAAAGGCCTCTTTGAGGTAGGAGGAGATAGCACCCTTTCTTATGAAAAAAGCAAATTATACCCAGGGGCAACATCCCTGCACAACAGGAAAAGGCCAGCCTCCTCCCAGGAGATATGGCCCCAAATTAAATGCAAGTAATTTCCTGGCTAACCTGTGATTTCTATCTGGTTGTGGCTTCTGGCATATAACTAAGTCTCAAGTTCTGCTATTTCTGTTTAGCAGCTCTCACATGTGCTCCTGCTTTCATTTCCAAACTTTAATATGCAACAGCCCATCCGCAGAAGGCAGTGGAAGGCCAAAAGTTTTGACTGCGCTAGTCAGCTGCAGCTTTGCTAGGAGACAGGCTGGTTGTTCGTAGTCCTGTAGCATTTTGTCTCTTTTCTCAGAATGCACCAACACATGTGCACATTTGAAAGCTACAGAGCTGGTGAAATAGGACAGGAGTTTGTCAACCATCGATTGCTCTGCACTCCATAAATCTGTATCCTCAGTGTCATAACCATCTCTTTTATACCATTTGCTAGAAACAGGGGGCGGGGAACCTGGCCTGTGACAGAAGTGGAGAAGTCTTACAACTTAGCCTATTATTTTGTCACTAACCTGGCTGGAAAAGTGAGACCCAACAAAGCATTTAAATCATAACGCAAAACCCTTCATCATGGGTAATTTTCAAAGTCCTGTTAATAGTGTGTGTGTGCTTAATAATTCTTATCTTGAGATATGCATAACTGTGGCAGTCAGTGTTATTTTTCTAGAAAAAGAGGTGCTGGAACTCACTATGAACGCCTCCCTTGTTCTCTTAGAATAGCAATGGTGCCCACCTGAGAGGTGTTGGAATTGAGATTCAGTGAGTTCCGGCTATAAAACACAACAAAACCCTGGTGGCAGTGTAGGTAACATTCTGTGTGATGCATCATAGCCAATGCAGTCATCTGTTCTGCAATACTGGCTGCCAGTTGTAATACCACCTGATTGGTCATGAGTTTCACTGAAATAACTGATTCTATCAAGACCAAGGATACTTCACGGTGGGTGTTTATTGTGGGAGGGGTGTTCCTCATTCAACCTGTTTTTGTTTTTGTTTGCAATGTCCAGATGACAGCCTCTATTTCCCACCCCACAGTTTAATCCCAAGTTACCATTTTCTGGGAGAAATCCAATAAGCTTTTTTTAAACAAACAAACAAACAAACAAAAAACCTCTACTGCCCACAACCCATTTACAATATTGGAATTACCTGTTTACAATATTAAACCCCCACTGAAAGCATCAAAGAATACCTTTCAAAACATCCCATCACCTTTAATCCATATGCCTGTGCTTTGACACCAGCAGCTGTGGCTCTGCTTCATGTTCCACTGTTGGGGAGCCTGATTCAGCATCTTATGTGCTACAGATACAATGCAACACACAAGAAGGGTCCCCACACAGGAAAACAACCACCTGCAATACCCACATTATGCACACATATGAATATCTCAAATAACAAAACACCCCACAAACAGATAACATAGAATATACATGCTTTTGACAGAAAGGCCAGTTCAATGTCTGTATATGGCATTATGAGATAATAATAATAATAATAATAATAATAATAATAATAATAATAATTTATTATTTATACCCTGTCCATCTGGCTGGGTTTCCCCAGCCACTCTGGGCGGCTTCCAACAGAAAAATAAAATACAATAATCTATTAAACATTAAAAGCCTCCCTAAACAGGGCTGCCTTCAGATGTCTTCTAAAAGTCTGGTAGTTGTCGTTCTCTTTGGCATCAGATGGGAGGGCGTTCCACAGGGCGGGCGCCACTATCGAGAAGGCCCTCTGCCTAGTTCCCTGCAACTTGACTTCTCGCAATGAGGGAACCGCCAGAAGGCCCTCGGTACTGGACCTCAGTGTCCGGGCAGAACGAAGGGGGTGGAGACGCTCCTTCAGGTATACTGGACTGACGCCATTTAGGGCTTTAAAGGTCAGCACCAACACTTTGAATTGTGCTCGGAAACGAACTATACAAATGTTTGGTCTGGCAGTTGGTTGGTTTTGATGTGGTATATAACCTTCTCCTTGATGGCACCCTGTTTCTAGAATCCCATCCCCTTATGGGTGGTGAGGCAACCAACAGTGGGTGGGCTAGAGCTGCTCTTTAATATTTCCAAGACCAGTGCTCTTTGGAAGAGGCTAAGCAGTTCTTTGAGTCATGGCCATTGTAATTTCTTGCACAGAATTATAGAACTGCAGAGTTGGAAGTGACCCAAATGGTCAGCTAGTCCAACCCCCTGCAACTCAAGATCTTGCAAATTTGGACCATCCATACAAAGACTATATGCCGAAACCCTGAATATTCTTAACCAATCATCAATGAATTTCTGCTCAGTTTTAGTAAGTCACATGCAAAAGCAATGCTTGGTGGATTGTAGTGTGAGCTTTTGAATGGGAAGTACCTTTTAGTTTAAGTCTTCTAACCTGGCTCGCCATTACTGAGATACGACTCCATTTGTAGATTATTACTTTATTTCAATAAACTGAAAATTCCATACCTAACACCATGATTGTAATAACACTAATATGCTTCCAATTGTAAACCTGTCCAGGGTTACACAGCACCTCCAGTGATAAATTATACTGACATCATTAGTCCCCGATTGGCTAGGAAGCTGGACACACAATGAAGTTTTATTGTAGGTATCGTTTACAGTTAAGATAGTTTTACAAGGTTTAATAGCTTTGTATTAAATATATTGTGTTTGGAGTAAGCTAACATCTTGGTATGCCAGGGTGTTTCATCAGAAGGGGTAACTATTTACGTAAGAAAACTGTAATATGTGTGACTCCAGTCATAAACCTTGCCTTATTACTTGTCTGTCATTGCAGCTGACAAAAAGGACAAATACTAAACTGTCTGTATAAGGGGGCCTTTGTCCATTAGTCCCAAATTAGCTATGTCACACAAAAATAAAAATCCATGCAAAACTTCCATAGGAACTCTACCACTGAAGTAAGCTATGTGATACTTAAAAAAAAGAAACTCTAAACAAATTGGAACTTGAGAACCAATGTTACCTTAATCTGATTAAATTTAGGATTAAATTTATTGTTCTTCATGCACTCGTAAAATATGTGTTGGAAGGGACACAAGCCATAAATGTATATATGACATGTGGTATATGTTACATATAGAAGTCTGAGGTGCTATTTTAGGGGAACTACTGCAATTTGCTCTATTGAATTTATCCCACTCAACTGGGCTTGACACTTGATGATGCAGAAAGCAGGGAGAGAAGATACACAGGTAAGATCCTCACCTTCTTTCTACTTTTTAAAGAGTCTTGTGTGAAAGGAATAATAATAACAATCAAATTTATTTATAGATGGATGATTTAAAGATGGAGAGATGAGCATGCTGTTTCTATTTCAGGAGCAGCAGAAAGCCCACTCTTCACATGAGACTCTGGAACTGTAAAAGAAGCATGCAGCTTACTCACACGCCCTCTTTCTACATGTTCATATCAGGCAAAAAGGCACCCTGGAAAATGAGGCTAGTGGAACACACTGAAGTTGATCCACTGGGAGGAAGTGTCTGACTCTTGCTTAGCCAGTTGCAATACTTTGGTGCTTCCAGCTGTGATCAGTGAACCTTCTCAATTGAAATTGAGATGAACATACTTAGCTATTTTTAATAAAATTAGGGAAATGGCCTGTTAATTGGGAATCTGTCCTTGCATTGAACCTCCAGCTGAGCTCTCAGATCTCTTTACCTAGTTGCACCTGCAACATTAGGAAGGAAGGGCCCTCTCCCCTCTTTACTGCTAGTTGCTCTAGCAGCATCCCATGCTAGTTCCATTATCTCACTATTTTAAGCTTATGATTTGATTGTATACCAGCGAATTCAGTTTGCACAATTAAAGTGGATTTGGCCGTATTGTGCAAAAAGCACAAACAAACAAACAACCCTCAAACAGGTGTTTTTTTCTGGTAAGAAAGGTGATGGGAAAAATGTACTGGAAAAGGTGAGATAAGGGCAGCGGTAGATGAGTTCATACAACCTCCATACAAATACATCAGAATATATGCTCAGTAAACAGCACTGTTCCCGGATGGAGACAACCTGGGCAAAGAGATGCATTTTTAACTTCAAGGCTGGACTACTGCATGGGGGGGGGCTACCTTGGACACTAGCCCAGAATCTGTAGCATGGTTACTGTGCAGAAACATTTTCTTTATCAGTGGCTGAAACAGCTGCTCTGGCTGTCTTGAAGCTACTGAGCCAAGTTTATGGTACTTGCATTAATATACAAAGCCCCAAAGAGCTTAGGACCTAGATACTTCAGTGAGTGCATTCTCCCTTACAGACCTACTCATACTCTAAGATCTGCCAGTGATGCTCTTTTGATAGTCCTATGCCATCCTGAAATAAGACATGGAAAGTGCCATCTCAGTGCTGGCCCCCTGACTGTAGTCTGGGATCATCTTGTATGGGGAAGAGTGGGATATAAGTGTTTTAAATAAATAACTACAGTGGTACCTTGGATTAAGAACTTAATTCATTCTGGAGGTCCATTCTTAACCTGAAACTGTTCTTAACCTGAAGCACCACTTTAGCTAATGGGGCCTTCCGCTGCCGCTGCACCATGACAGCGCTATTTCTGTTCTCATCCTGAAGCAAAGTTCTTAACCCGAGGTATTATTTCTGGGTTAGTGGAGTCTGTAACCTGAAGCGTCTGTAACCTGAAGCGTCTGTAACCTGAGGTACCACTGCATCCTGGTTCTTGCACAGTTTTTCACTATGTTTTCTATTTTGTGCCAAGTGGCAGCTTGTAGGTTGGGCTAATGTTAGTAGGTGGCTATTGCTGCTGAGCAGAGAGGCTAACCACTGCACCCAGTTTGCCATTAGATAGTTGCACAATGTTATAGCTCTCTTTGCCTCCAATGCCACCAAGCAATACCTGTTAGTAAGGTTGTCTTCTTTGGTGGCTGCTCAGCGGTGGCAATCACTTACTATTACCAGCACACAAGCCACCATTGTTTCGGGCTGTCATTCACTGTATTCAGTCAGACTATTGATTTCCTCCACGAGAGTGGTAGACATGCTAGAGAGTTCATCACATGCACTCCTCAGTTTACACAAAACCTTCTCCATGTGGTTGTACATATACATGATTTAACAGAGAAATTCAGTATTGTGGATTGGCCCAAAGCCCAGTTCTTTTCTCTTTCTCTCCCACACTGTTTTGTCAAGAGTAGCTGGTGGTAAATGGAGGAATCCCTCCTTTGCAGTATGATAAAAGCCATAGCCACATATTTTCAAACACAATGAACAAATGTGAAACCTACTATACACTGTTGCAATGTATGCTCTCCTACTAGTAGAAGTTTCCTTCTTCAGCATTCAGCAAAATCACCACCCAGGATACTTGGTTCTATCTCATCCAGTTACCTGGAGTTTTCTTTTCAAAATGCCATGGTTACTGGAAGTGGGTTTCTCACGTCATTGCTGGTTTGTTTCTTTAAAAAACTGTTACTACTGCTGCAAACTCTGGGATCCCCCAAAGTATCCAAATGCATCCATTTCTTTCTCAGAAGCTACAGTTTGGTTGTTACTTACCACCTGAGTTCACTATTAGGAAGAGTGATACATATTCTGCTGGAAAATTCAACAACAACAACAACAATTTATTATTTCTACCCCACCCATCTAGCACTGGGGAATTAGGCCATTATTTTCTTGACAATGAACTTTCAGAACAAACATGAGATTAGAAGTGTTTGGGAATTTATCTGAACTTCAGCAAGGGACTTCAGTAATTTTTCAACTCCTGTATTCACAGTTCAAAAACCTGCAGACCAAACTGGGTCTATGTGAATTTTGTATATATGTGTATCATATTAAAATGTAATATAAGTAAAAGAATTAACTTACTATGTAATCCTGTATAGACCCACAATAATTTATGTGCCTTGCTCTCCCTAACTAAGCATGTGCATGATAGCAGCATGAATTACTTGCACTTTTTTGGGATGGGGTAAAAAAAGCAATCCTTGTTTACTATCCTTTTTAAAAAAAAAAAAAAAAGACCATAACTGCAATTCACTTTTTAACAACCTTATTTAACTAGTTCTCTCTCAGCCATTCTCTCAGTCATCACAAGCTACTTTCTTTATTTTGCAATAAACAAGAGTCAAACCCCAGACTGCAAATTTGTCAGCGATAAGGATACCAGCTCTCCCAATAATCTATAAATTCAGCTTAATGGGGCAGATATCAGAAAAATGTGTTGGACTGAAGGAAAATAAATCACACGTGGTTTCCTGGCATAAGCTGGCACTGCGTGTCTTATATTTCAGTCAAATTATTCCATTTGTTTCTAAAGATATTTTAATCCCACATGACCTCAAACTTCCCATGAACCAGGGCTTGAACAAAAGGCCGCCCACTGTCTTTGCAGTAAATCTGTTGTCTCCCTTCTAGGTCCTCAACCTGGGATCATAGATCACCCCTGCCCAGCATCTTGCTTCAATTTACTCAATTAACTTGAGTAAAGCACTTGTAAGTTTGCAGATGTTGCTTTATTATCAAGGCCTAAAAATGTACAAGAGAGTTCAGGAGCCTGAGGTTATGGGGAGGTTGTGGAGATGGGGGATGGGCTGTAGAGGGAGGGGGGTAGGTGGAAAAGTGCACGCTGCACAATTGTTTTCTCAAGATGGACAGGGGGAGAGTCAGTACATTGTTTCCCTGACAAGTTTATTGAAATCATAAGATGCACCTAAGTCTTACAAGTGCAGGAATGTTTGATGCTATCTTGCAGAAAGATAGGCCACGAGGAATCGGCATTTCACCTCAAGATGAGATAATGTTGTGATTAACAGATGTTTAATTGAGCCATTCATCAAGTGAGGAACCTGCCTAGAAGTCAGCAAGGCTAAGTAAATTATTTCCACCCCTGCAGGTGTTGGACTGGCACTTCTATTACTCATGTAGAAATGAGCTTTAGAAGATTCCCCCCCCCCTAAGAAAAGATAATTTATTTCAATTGGATTGGATTTTATTTAATATGCTGTACATTTAAAGCACTTGGGTCCTGTTTTTCAAGCAAACTGTTGAGGTGTGGAGAGAGCGATAGGCTAGTTCTGAATTACAAAAATATTTGTGGCAGATTTTCATACTTGTTCCCAGAGATTTCATTCATTCAGTCAGTCTCTTCATTACTCTTTATCAATGGCCAATATTCAGAAAGAAACTATATACAGTGGTACCTCTACTTACAAATAACTCTACTTACGAATGTTTCTACTTACGAATGGAGCTCCGTCCGCCATCTTGGATGCGGTTTAGATAGGATTTTTTCTACTTATGAATATTTAGATAGGGTTGCTTCGACTTACGAATTTTTCTACCAATGCATTCCTATGGGATTCGACTTACAATTTTTTTCGACTTACGAATGTGCGTTCGGAACGCATTAAATTTGTAAGTAGAGGTACCACTGTACAGTACAAATATATAAAATAATACCAAACAAAACCAAATAGAAAACCATAGCAATACAATTACTAATAACTGTACTGTGCTTCAGAGTGCCAGGCACAGACAAACAAAATTTTAACTATGCTAAGATTAACCCCCCCCAGTGAGCTTTGCATGCGGCTACACATTATTTAGCCACCCTGGAAGAGACGAACTGTGTTCTGATACAAAAGGAGTTAAAAAAACAAAACATACTGTTAAAGGGTTTTCATTTGGGAATAGGTTCTGGAGTTTTACGCAACAGCAGTGCCCAGTGATTCTTTTACAGGTCTTCCGGAGGGGCAGAGGCATGGGAGATCTGGAAGAAGGGAGATTTATAGCTCACCTGGTTCTTTTAAGAAATACATTCTTCCAATACAAGAATATCCTAGTTGTGGAGAGATTAGTACAGTCCTGTCAGTGTCAGAGTTATATCAGTACCGTTATATCTTGGAGGACTTTGAGAATGTTCACTTAACAAGATATTCAGATAAAAATGAGTGTCATAGACAACAAATTTGGATTCATTTAAGAGCAGTTTGGAGAACAGTGGTTTGTTTGGATCAGTTCTGTTCTATTCAGACTTCAGTTTGCATGCTTTCAGGGTAATGGACAAACTACTTAGGTGAGCCGCCTTCTAGGTCTCACTATAGTCCCCATGATATAAATGGGGAAAAACTGACTGAAATCCACACATGTTGATGTAAGCCCTTTGACGATTATAGCCTGAAAGATACTGAAACTTTGCTTGGTTTAAAATAATTAGCTGGCTTTTGTAATTTGGCATTTTCTAAATCATTACTTCACTCTTTGTCCTTAGCGTGACCTTACAATTTGTTATTTTAACAGTTTAAGTAGACAATAAAATATAAACACATACTAGATGACCCAAACGCTGGTTGCTTAAATTACTGAAATAATGATTTATGAGCTACAAATTACAGTCACAAATCAGTTTTAAATGGTTGGAAATTCCCTTGTGAATACTGCATGAAAATTTCTGAAGAAATTTCTTTGCATTAAAAAGAATTGGATTTTTTTTTATCACATGTGGCAGAGATATTGTTATGCTTAAAAATATTGATGTATTGATGTATTTTGCATATGCGTATGAACAAGGTACTGAGTTATCATGGTATGAACAAGCTGTTGCTGATTTAGTTATCTTATAAAAGGGTGTGTGCAGACATATGCAATTTGAGGAGTGAGCCTGCTGTGAAACATACTCACTGCATTCCCCACCCCCTACAACTTTCTCTTCCAGCTCAAGCTCAAGAGAAATTGGTTCTCTGCAGGGCTGGATTAAGACCTTCAGAGGCGCTAAGCATCAGAAAGATTATGGTGCCTTCATATGTAATTCAAAATAAAAACAATAAACTGTTAAATAAAATTTGAAAATATTCATGCATGGATTTATTGCAGCACATAGCAGTATCTGATTTCCTTGCATTATTTTCATCTATGTTAGTAGGATGCCCCCAGGTTTATGTGGGGATAAGCAAGAATAAAAACAACAGAAAAATGGGGGAAGAGTTTGCGTTCAAGTGAAGTCCTCATTGAAATCACATTCGTTGGTCATCTTCACTAGCTGTTTGTTTTAGTGCTCCCATTCATCAGGGTTTCCTTCTCATTTTCCATTTTAAACATACATTTCACATGCCCTGTGGCTGCGACAGGTCATTCTGGGGGGGAAAGGCACCTGCCAGGAGCACCCACAAATGTCTGTCCTGCTGCTGCTAGAGACAGAAACTGGTTCTTCCGATGATGCATTTTGGAAGGAGTGCTGATCTGACCAAATTGGTCCATTTCGTTCAGTTTGCCATTAAGGTGAAGGTAAAGGTAAAAGACAGCTGGATGGTGAAGTCCAGTCAAAGGCGACTCTAGGGTGTGGTGCTCATCTCGCTTTCAGGCCGAGGGACTTGGCGTTTGTCCATAGACAGCTTTCCGGGTCATGTGGCCAACATGACTAAACCACTCCTGGAGTGACTGAAACCAGAGTGCACTGAAACACTGTTTACCTTCCCACCGCAGCGATACCTATTTATCTACCGTACTTGCACTGGAATGCTTTTGAACTGCTAGGTTGGCAGGAGCTGGGACAGAGCAATGGGAGCTCACCCCGTCGCGGGGATTCGAACCGCCAGCCTTCTGATTGGCAAGCCCAAGAGGCTCAGTGGTTTAGACCACAGTTCCACCTGCGTCCCATAGTTTGCCATTAGGAGAGAGAGAGAGAGAGAGAGAGAGAGAGAGAGAGAGAGAGAGAGAGAGAGAGAGACTAGTTATACCCAGTGCTGACATGCAACCTCTGAAAGATTACCTCTGAGGGAATATAACCCTCAAAATAACAAAGGTTCTACACACCCTGCTGTTTTAATTTTAATCCCCCCCCCTAGTGTCTTGTACAGTGGTACCTTGGTTTACAAACACAATTGGTTCCGGAAGTCTGTACTTAACCTGAAGCGAGCTTAACCTGAAGCGAACTTTCCCCTTGAAAGTAAGTGGATTAATCCGTTCCAGACAGTCTGTGGAGTACTTAAACTGAAGCGTACTTAACCTGAAGCAAATTTTCCCATTGAAAGTAATGGAAAGTGGATTAATCTGTTCCAGACAGGTCCGCGGTGTACTCAACCTGAAGCGTACTTAACCCGAGATATGAGGGTAATTGGTTCCGGAAGTCCGTACTTAACCTGAAGCTTACTTAAACTGAAGCGAACTTTCCTATTGAAAGTAATGGAAAGTGAATTAATCTGTTCCAGACAGGTCCGTGGAGTACTTAAACTGAAAATACTCAATCCGAGGCGTACTTAAACCGAGGTATGACTGTATGTTTATTTAAATCATAATAATTATTTCTAAATCTGCATCTATACATATACATTAGCATACGCAAATATTATACGTGTATTTTATCTTCTTTTTGTGATGCATTTTCTTCTTCTTTGGTGATACGCAAAGGGTCAAGGAAAATACATAAATTCATATATAAATAGCACAGTTAGTACATTTCCTTGCTTTTTGACTTGTCACTTGTCCTAGCCTTAACTGTGCACTTAATGAAGCTTCTGCAGCTGAATGAATAATAAAGAGTAGCTAAATAGCTGGTGGCAAAACGGAAAGGCATATAGAATTGTAAAGGTTAACAGTGCAATCCTGTGCATGGCTCCTCAGAAGTAAGTCCCGTTGAGTAGAATTGCAGCCTACAAATCTAAAACCTTTAAGCAGTGACTTAAAACCTAATTATTATGGATACAGCCATTCAACATTCATTTCTCAATATTGTTCCCTTAAGAAACAACAATTTAGTCAACCAATTATTTTATCTCTTTTAGGGATATTTTCTTAATTTGCAAAACAATCTACAAATATAATCAGCATGCTAAATACATGTGGCATCTTGTTCAGAATGCCATGTTGGGGGAAGAATGCAATTAAAGTGTCAAAATATAATTGTTTCCCTATATTTAATTTAAAGTGGCTGATTCGCATTGGCTTTTCATGTTTACGAGCTAAAAGACAAAGAGAGTTACTAGCACAACTGCAAGTATTTTAATAACAGAGATATAAAGCTCGGAGCATTTGTTTTTTTTAAAAAGAAACAATGTCCCTATGATAAGGCTGCTGCTATCAGAACATATTAAACATCATGCAATTCATTTTTTATTTCTCCTCTTAATCGCTAACTTAATGAATAAAAAATTGGGTTAGATTTTACTTGAGTGGAACTACGAGGAAGCGAGAAAATAGAATGCTTCCCCTACACTGCCTCTGTCTCATACATGGAGGTGTTTATGATGGGTCTATTTCCTGATCTTATCCAGCCTTTTAGAATATGGTGAAGAGAGCTTCAGGAATCAAGAAGTCTCACAATTGGTGTGTATTTCCTCTTTCCAGGTTTTTGGGTATTGAGGTGACATTTCCTCGGCTGTGCCCAACTGCCACTTGACTCATCCCATCAGAGAATCCTTTCAGAGGCCATTCCACCCGTTCCTTATAACAACCGTGTGGCATTATATAGGTTTTCCACTTAGGAAAGATCATAAAATGCCATCTTGGAGCAAGTCAGACCACTGGCCCATCTAATAAGAGTCTTGTATTCAATGAAGGGCAGTGGTTCTCTAGAGCAGGGGTCGGCAACCTAAGGTCGTTTAACTGGCCCATGGGCCCCCGCCGCCTGCTCGATCGGCTCCTGTGCGCAGAGCAGGGACCACCTCCCGCGATGCTGGCTGGCTTCCACGCCGGAAGGAGCACTGGAAATAGCGTTTGCGCATGTGTGCGCACGCGCACTCCGGCCCACCGCGGCGTCTGTGGGACTGTTAACCAGCCCAAGCCACAAAAACTTTGCCAACCCCTGCACTACAGTTTCAAGTTATATCCAGTTATAAGAGTTTTAAATTCATCATCAGCACTGAAGCCAATACCTGGAGATGTGGGGATTCAGTCTAGAATCTTCTACATGCAAAGCAGATGCTCTGCTGCTGAGCCATGCCCTTTCCATATCTTTATCCCTTTTGTATTTTATTAGATTTTATACCTTTATTATTAATTGTAAACCACCTTTAGTGAGCTGTAAAAAGGTTTATAAATATAGATGATGATAGACAGACAGTCAGCTGGAGGAGGGGGGGCTCCTGTGTCTCCCACCCCATTTCTCCATCCAACTTTTGATGGTTGTGAGGTAAAACTAAAAGCCTTCTTATTACAGCAAGCAAGGGAAAAGGCTGAAAAAAGGAACCAATGCTGGAGCAAGATAGGGGCACAGTGTCCTTGAAGACGCAACAACACTTCTGGGCTGGAACCTGACAGCCTTCCATAAACCACATCAACAACAGTAAGTGCCAATATTCCCTAAGCATCCGAAATGGCATACAATACATGAATTATTTGGGTCAGTTGTGTGGAAAGTATTCTCATATCCCCGCCCACATCTCAGACCCCTTGTGGTGCACTCCGTGTTGATGGTGGGAGGCGAATCACTGGCAGTTTTAAAACTGTCTCCCTTTTGGAGAGCAGAAAAGTAGTGTAGAGTTGTGGTACGAAGAGACAGGAAGCAGAACTTGCAAGTGAAAAATGGGGTGGTGGTGGAGAATTGGGACCACCAAAAGTATGTGCTAATTGTTTGAACCCAGTGAGACATTGCAGAGAATTGGTAGCAATTAAGGGAGGATCCTCTGTTGTGTGATCTACTATATCAACTCCCAAGGAGCTCGTGAAATCAAGCTTTAAAAACAGCCTTGAGGTGAGAATGATGGATAAAGAGCATGAATCTGAGAGGGAGTCCACTGAAAATGGCATTGCGCACATCCATCACATTTTGAATTCCTCCTTTTTACTGAGGGCTGTTCGCTTTCTTTGGCTTTTAGGAGCATTCACCCACTCAAGACAGCAAGGAAGGAGTGTGAAGCTGGATGTGTTTCAAAGTTCTTTTGACTAATAGGCCTCTTTTCCTGCCAAATGCTTTCTACCATGTTTGCAAATACATCAATAAAAAAAAGTAGAAACCCATAAAGGAGATCAAAGATAAGATCAAGATTAGTTAAGCAAAAGAGAACAAGTTGTAAGAAAACAGTGATTTTCTCGATGAAAAAGTACCCACACTTCCTGCCTGCCTGAGTGTGCAATTTGAAGTTGCCTGAGGCAGCCAAACTACATACAGTATATAAATGAGGCAGGTACTGTAGAGAAATTCAGACATGAAAGAACCCTCTGAACAGGTGTCAAATGCAATTGATTACAGCAGATTGGGGGGGAGGCTAGCTGGAAGAGAGTGTGGGTGATAAAAGTTAAGGAAAAGGAAACAAGAGCTTCATAGCAATGGCTTGTAGAGACAATAGTCATAGAGTGATTGGAATTGATACCAAATATATAATAGAAATCTTAGAAGCCAATGTGTGTGTGTGTGTGTGTGTGTGTGTGAGAGAGAGAGAGAGAGAGAGAGAGGGAGGAAGGAAGGAAGGAAGGGAGGGAGGGAGGGAGGGAGGGAGGGAGGGATGGGAGAGAGAGAAATGTGTTTGGATGCTTATACACAATTTGTTTTGTTTTTTAAGGACAAAAAAAGAGCAAACATTCCTGACTTTAAAAAACAGAAATAGTGCTCACTTTCAGGCTGCATCCCTCCTTTTGACTTCTGCTCTATTCCAGCTACATAATATATGAACACAGAAGCAGGTGCCTTCTCTAACTGGGGAGGAAACTGTATGCGTACATGCAAAATAGATGCTGTACACACAATTCCTTTGCCTGATCCAGCAGTTAGGGCTTCTTCCTGGATGCCTTGGGCAATCAGTGAAAATGATGATAATGGTGATGATAATTTATTTATTCATTTCATTTTTGGATCACTTCCCACGAGGCACCCTGAAGCGACTTGCAATACAACCGAAACATACACAGAACAACTGTATATATAAAAACAGTGGAAACATTTGCATATACAGGCACACCCTGTTTTCTTGCACCTCACTTGACTGCACTTCGCAGATATTGCTCCTTACGAGGAAGTGGGTGCAGCTGCAGGCAGCCAAGCCACGTCCAGGCAAAGGGAGCCCCGTGCTCCCATTATCGCCCCTCTTGTGGCCACGAGAATGGAGCTGGCTAGGGCTGGGTTTTTCCCCTCCTGCCCCTGCAACTGGGGGAGGGGGGGACTGGCTTAATAGACTACAGTGTACTCTAAACATAACTTCCACTGGGAAACAACAAAATGTGAGACTCGTTTTATTTTGATACTTGCCGTATTGAAGTGTTGTGGGCCCCAGTCATTGAGGGCTTTGTGCAGGGGTCAGCAAACTTTTTCAGTAGGGGGCCGCTCCACTGTCCCTCAGATCTTGTGGGGGGCCAGACTATATTTTTTTGGGGGGGGAGAACGAATTCCTATGCCCCACAAATAACCTAGAGATGCATTTTAAATAAAAGGACACATTCTACTCATGTAAAAGCACCAGGCAGGCCCCACAAATAACCTACAGATGCATTTTAAATAAAAGGACACATTCTACTCATATAAAATCATGCTGATTCCCGGACCATCTGTGGGCCGGATTTAGAAGGTGATTGGGCCGCATCTGGCCCCCAGGCCTTAGTTTGGGGACACCTGGCTTTGTGAATTAACACAAGTACGCCAAACCTGTCCTGGTAGCAAATTAGCAGCCAGGGCAGCTTTCTCAGCTGTGGGGTGAGATGTAATCTGTTCCTGTGAGTTATCTGGCTGCTGCAATCTGCCTTAGTTGAAACTTCCAGAGCAGATACAAGGCAGATAAAGCGTGTTAGAGGAATCGAGCCTTGAATTGCCCAGTGCATGGAATGCTGTGATCAGGTCTTGTGATAGTTGCAGCTGGAGTACCAGCCAGAGATGGTAAAAAGCACTCCTAGTTACATTTTTGTAACAAAAAAATGTTTGTTACAAAAAATGTTTGGTAACAAAAACACAACATTTTTGTGTTGGGCTGGTGTGTATGTGTGTGTGTGTGTGTGTGTGTGTGTGTGTGTGTGTGTGTGTGTGTGTGGACATGCACCCCATATTACCATGAGTGAGGTTCTGAGCCGGAGGTAGGAGTAGATCGGCCCCTGGAGAATGGAGTCCCCTCAAAATGCTGCCTGCTGGCTCCTGCTTGCCATTAAGCTGCTGAACCTGCATTTCCCCATAGGTGAGTCCTGGCTGGTGCTTTGGCCCAGGGGTGAGGGGAGCCTGCACCCTCACTGATCTTGCCCCCCTGCTGCTTTTGCCCCTGAATGGTGGGAGGTGAGGTGTGTGATCACCTCCGCAAACTGGATCTGGGGGTTCCACATCACGATTTTCATCAGCGGGATGTTGGAGAGTATGGCACACCCCTAGCGCTATATAAATAGATATGAAATGCTTTATAAACTAACACAAACAAACAACAAGTATCTACATTACTTTACATTACTTTTCTGCATGCATTGGAGGAGGGAGGGCAGGTGCAACAAGGGTAATATAATTTAGAAGCAATCAAAGGTAAGCTTAAAGTCTTGAGAGTTTAGCATATACAATTAATTAAAATTAATTTTAAAAGCAATCTTCCCTGCAAAAGAGTCTTTCTTACCAAGTGGTTTCTGGATGTCTAAAAAACATAGTTTATTTAAAGTTGTTGGGGTTGTTTTTTTTTGGTCTATTTATTGCTTGGTGCTAGACATCACACTTCAATCACAATGCCTTTTGTTTTGGGTTGAATTCTGTGATCAGTAGGCAGTGAACACATCACCTCGGTCCTAGACATACTCAAAAAGGGTCTAAATCTGTAGGTGCACAATACATCTTCTAGGATTGGGTCCAGGAAAAAGCACCCCAAGGGGCAGGTTCAGGGATATATATATATATATTTTAAAGATGATCAAAGAAATATTGCTTCTTTACTCCTTTCACCAAGCAGATGTGCAACGTGTCTTGGGAGAGAAATAGAAAAATTCCTGAGTGATTTATTTGATGAACTCCGTTTTAACCTAGCTTATTGCATGCCTGATTTCATGATGGTGGTTATTAGTTTCAAGTTGAAAATGACCAGATAGAGACTTGTTCACTTCATCAATATAATGCATTTATTGGTTGTCAGGAGAGTCACATGGCAACCAAAGAGTAAATCTTCCACTGTCTTAAAGTGTGTTTCCAAGTTAAAAGATTGCTTGATGTATAGCTGAAACACTGAATAAAAGAAAAAGGTAGAGGGAAATATATTGATTCAATTTTCGGATTAAAAACATTAAAAGCAGATGCATTGTTTATAACATTAGGATTTTATCAAATGCCTTTGCATATGGAAAAAAAATATATACCATGCAAATGTTTGAATTAAATAGTCCTTCCCAGAGAAAGAAGAGAGAGAAAGAAATCACTCCCCTGTGCTTTCTATGTTCTATAGAAAATGCTACAAATGTAGGAGAACAATAAATTGTAGAAATCAGAACTCAGTTTCTAAATAAATGAAGTTAATATGATGGGAGTAAATACATATTTTAAATACATTTTTAGAGTTTAAAAATACAGAATATTGGTAGTCTACCAAAGGGACATAGGAATACAGTGGTACCTCGGTTTACGAACAGCCTTGTTTACGAACTATTCAGGTTACAAACCTCCTCAAAACCAGAACTTTACCTCGGTCTAAGAATGGAAACCAAATGGTGGAGCAGGAGGCCTTATTAGGGAAAGAGTGCCTTGGTTTAAGAACAGTTTCAGTTTAAGAATGGACCTCTGGAACGGATTAAGTTTGTAAACCGAGGTACCACTGTATGCAGTCTGATCCTAGGAACGTTCACTCACAAGTCCTACTGACTTCAGTGGGACTCACAAGGGCAGCTCTAACCTAGAAACAGGAGTGGGGAACATGTTTGACTACAATTCCAATCTTGACTGTGACTTGTAGTTCAGCAACATCTGGAGGGCACAGGTTCTCCACTCCGACATAGAAGCAAAAATAGTTGGAAGTTGAGCTTTTCTTGATAGAGGTGCATACCATTATGCATCGGGTGGAGAAAGTGGATAGATAGAAAGTGGATAGAGAAAAGTCCCCCCCCCCACTCTCTTGTAACTCTACAACTCATAGACACCAAAGAAGCTGAAAGTACATCTTCACACACAGGTGTTTTCTCCTAGAAGAAGTAGTGATGGCCACCAACTTGGATGGCTTTAATTGGATACTGGACAAATTCATGGAGGATAAGACTGTCAGTGGCTCTGTCTAACCTCCGTGGTTGGAACTACTGTGCCCTGGAATATCACTTGCTGGAAGCCACACGAGGGTAGAGTGCTGTAGCCTTCATGTCCTGCTTGCGGGCTTCCCATCGTGACCTGGCTGGCTAGATTGAATGTCTTTATGATATATATTTTATTTACACATATCTACAACCTGAAGCTTTTGATGGAGGGGCCCGAAGCAGCACCACCCTAAAACATGGCCACTTACTCCATAGTAACAGCACCAGCATCCTTTGTCTTCAGCCCCACTTGCTCTGCAGGGCACATACCAGCTTCATTGTCCTTCTCTGCTTCATGGTTACATCACTGCCAACCCCTTCCCTAAGCTAAGCTCTTTAGCTACAGAGGGAGGGAAGGAGGACTCCATTCATTTGCACTTGAACATAGTTTCCCTTTGAAACTTTGAACTCCTAATAGTTAAACCCCCACATCCCACCCCAAAGGCGGTCACCACACAAAGAAGTCTGCCTGACTTCATTAACACTGGTTGATTTGGCTTGTATTGCGAGTGTCCAATACACAACCCTTAACTAGCTTTTACATGTGCTGATAACAGAGGCTGATCAGTGGATCCATCCCAGTGCACACTTGGGTCTGTCTATTTCCTGGTTCTAACATGCCAGTTCTAATTAAATTCCACTGTTTATTAAACCCAAGCATTTAGTACCCACAGACCTATAACAACAGTAGTGAAAGTGACCTCATCCGCCATATGTCTTTACACTGATGGTCCACAATGTAGGATGGATATCACTTGTTGCAGCGAATGTTCTGTGAACTACCAACTCACATGTTATGCTGGGGGACAGGGTGGGGGTAGAGCAAGCCGAGGCAAGATGAGAACCATTTCTCAGACTTCACAGGGAAGTTTAGTTGACCAACCAGTTCATTGTAATTTTAAAAGCATGAAATACAATATTCTATATTTATGTTTGTCACCTTGGTAATCTTAATGAGGTGCATCACAACTGGCTAATTACTCCTTTTGGAATTGGCTTTATGTGCAATGGTTGGATTAGAATTTCCAGCCTTGCTTGTTCAAGGGGAATTTCAGCTTTATTGCATATAAAGTTCGAAACTTTTTATATTCTATCTGCGCATGCAACCTTATCCACATATGTCCAAAAATACTCAGGAGGAAATACTATAACAAGGTTTTACTGCTTTGGGTTCTTTTATTAATACCACATGTGCTGTTGTAAGGTTAAGTTATTAAGTGATATACAATAATTGTCTCTGCTCTAAAGGAGACATTTTCATTTTAACTATACTCAGGTAGATCCGCTTCAGTATCATTTATCAGAAGCATATTTTAAGAAACATCTCAATAGGACACATCTCCACCACCACCCCCGTCTTTTTAACAAGACCTGAATGGTCCAGCTTAGAAATTAAACAACCTTCCCTTTCATGCTGCACAAGTGCTAGAAGTTAGCAATATATATTTACAACGCTATCGTCCTCTCAAAACCAGAGTTAATTTTTGCTGGGTTGGTGCACTTGTGGGAACCCTGTATATGAAGGCGTACAATGACTCTGTTTAGTTTGCAGGAGAAAATGATGTCATTTGCAAGCAAGCTTTCAGCTGTGATATTTTATAATTGTTTAGATGAAAACACGATAATCCTCTCCTCCTTCACATAAGCTGCAATCCATCTTTAAAACTGTGATAATTCATAAAACCTGCAGCTTCATAAACTAACAAACCCCAGGCCTATGTTATTTTAAGGGAAGTCAATCTTTGATCAGTCAAGCTGAAATGGGCCTGATAAGTGCAGGCCTTACGTGCAGGGAGCAGCTCTCCAGTATGTTATTGCTATTTGCTCATCATCCTCAAGTGCAAAATAAGCAGAAGTCTTTCCTAGGCGTCTTATCTCTTTTCACTTTCTTCTCGAGATCTCTGTCGCTTTAATCCAGCATGTCTGCTGCTGGTTAACAAGGAAATCCTATGTCAATTATCGCCAACAACTTCCCGCTGTGAAGCTGTGGGGAATTGAAGCTTTTGAGAGTCTTTTCACACCAAAGAGTGGTGCTGGGCCTAATTAAATGGCCCTCATATCCTGCCAGCCTACCAGTGGCCAAATGATAGATAGCTAATGAATGATAACCTAATTTCTCCAAGAGCTGTTTTGATTCATATGGCCAGTTGGGTTCTCAGGTCTATTGAATTTAGGGGCTTGTTGTTTGCAATTATGATGGGAAGAGAGAGCCCTGAAAGGTAAAACTTGGAAAGATATCCGTCTCATCGGCTTATTGTGCACAGAGTTTCAATTGTCAGAGTATATGCCTATTGCATATCAGAAAGGATATTGGTTATATTAAAAAAAATTGCTTTGCTGAAATGAGTTGACCCTTTTGCTAGGAATGAATTGCTCTGGTGACTCTTACCACATGTGTGCTGCAAAATTGTCCCATAAATCCCTCTCATAAATACTATCTCCGCAACTATTATTTTTACAAAATCGCCGAATGAGGTATCTGCCATCACTCTCACACAGCTGTCCCAATCCTCTCCCTTTTAATTTACTCCGCTCCGCTGTGGCTTGAACAAAACCACCTTCGCTGCTGCTGCTGCTGCTGCTGCTGCTGCTGCTGCTGCATGTAGCCAACTGTCTGCATTTAATCCTTGCATAAAAACAAAACGACTTACACAGGTGGAGCTGCTAATCAACAGTTCCCCCCCCACTTCCCCAGTTCTGATTTTAAAATGGCGCATCAAGTGATTTCATAAATACTACAATCACTTCAGAGAGGTGAAAGTCTGAAGCTTTTTTTACATCTAGATAAACTACTTCCCCACTAAAGTTAGTGCAGAGGATTAGATCCACCTTCTAGTTAGTTGAACTTGGCTCTCTTTGAAATCAAAGTCAGAAGTTAGGAGGAACGTAACTTTCATGTCCCATGGATTTCAACAGGAATTAGGCTCAAATAATGGCGTATGGATCCAACCCAGAGATATGATTTATTGCAGGAAACTAGACCCTGGTTCATACATTCATATTGCATACCCTCCAACGTTCCTCAGATGAAAATAGGGACATTTCTCACTCCCCCACAACTGACTCTCCTCAACCCTCCCCCCTTAGAAGGGGCAAGATTAGACGCGGATGCACAATTTTTATTTTTAAATCAAGACTCCTTGCACTCCACTCCCCCTTTCTTCCCGCCCATGGTGGCCCTGCCCTCTGCCTGCCCCTCAGAGCCGACGTGTCATGTGGGGCTGGCCCCCAGCAGCCACAGCTTCTCCCTCTCCTCTCCTGCTCTCCAGAAGCTGCTACGAGCTGCCCAAGGGAAGAGGCCAAGGGCATTGGCCATGGAGAGACGATGGGGAGGTAATGGGATGCCAGGGGGCCCTTCCAACTCTACAATTCAAGGATTCTATGATTCCAAGGTTGGGATGGTTTCAAGAGGATCCAGCAGAGAACCAGCAGCTTAATTTCATATGGACCCATCTCTGAACCTAAGAACAAATAGTAAGCCGTATGCAATATTGACTTCCTCTGTACCCCACCTTCATCCAGTTAGGAATCTACCTGAGCAGGCTGGAACACAACCAAGGTCTAAACAGAGAAAGAAATGAATTCAACAAGAGAAAAGGCTATTTGCTGAGTTTTATAAAATACTAATGGATCAGCAAAGAAAATGAAACCCCTCTCTGCAATATAAAAAGAAACTGGCAAAGGATCTCCAACGAGAAACTCTAGAAGTCTGGAAATTCTTATACGATAAAGGATCACAATTCTCCATAGCTATATATCATACTGGAACCATATAAAATGGCTATGCAATGGCATTGGTCCCGATGGAAAGCCAATGTAACAGGACAAACTGGAATTGGTAAATGTTGGTTTTGTGGAGTTTCACTGGAACTATGGGTGCCTTCAGCATCTTGCAGGACCAGGCTAAAACAAATGTTATGCAAAACTGCATTCAAACAAGCCAGTTCCAAATAACATAAAATAATCCATACACCATAAAGAGAGAGAGATAAGATAGACCAAAAGTGCTCAAGTTACACATATTATCCTTGCATAAAGTGTATCTGCCAAGGTGACAGAGTTAGAGGTGTCCTGGGAACCCAATTCCAAACTGCCTGACTTTTAGCATGTAACGTTCCTTCTAATGCTCTATTAATGTCATTTTTGGGGGTAGTTAATTTCCTTGGGGAGCTTTTATTTATTTATTTATTTATTAAAAGGAAGGTCAAAGACCTGCAGCTGCTTTGAAATTTTTATAAAGACTTTCTCCCGGGAGAAGCAAATGCCAGTGCGAAGCACTTGTATCCACTTACAAAAGTTTTCAACCTGAATGTCCTAGCCTGACTTCCACTCTAAAAAGGCGCTCCCATGTGAAACAATGGGAAATATATGAAGGAGAGTTTCACCTGAATTATGGTTCAGCCCTGGTGTCCATTAATTATAGGCGATCCCTGGGACACATATCATAGTAATCAGGAAGTCAGTGCCTCTGAGAATGTGCCAAGTGCTTTCACCTCACTACAGAATAACCACACTCATTTCCAGTTGTCTGCGATAAAGGGCACAGGTTTTTGGTTACAGTATTGGTTTCCATCTGGTTTCAGCACCATCACTGCTTGGTTTGGACATTAAACGCTGGATTGCATCCGAAATTAGTC
The DNA here is from genome assembly GCF_963506605.1 of Zootoca vivipara. Classification (NCBI taxonomy): domain Eukaryota; kingdom Metazoa; phylum Chordata; class Lepidosauria; order Squamata; family Lacertidae; genus Zootoca; species Zootoca vivipara. The sequence continues at coordinate 52,799,637 of NC_083280.1, forward strand.
ATGTTTAGAGTGGACCCACTGAAATCAATGGGACTTAAGATTCATTTCAACATGACTAGGTCTGGATCCAACTCACTATATAGATGCAAGTTTGTTTCCTTTAAACCCCACACTGTTTTGGATCCACAGACTTAAGCATGCATAACACTGTGTTGGATTGTGGCTACTGTTGTGAGTCTGTGTGTCATATTTTATGGTAGTTTGTGTGTGTGTGCGTGTGTGTGTGTGTTTTATAGAGTGGGGAAATGAGGACGATGACGATATCTACAGTGAATATGTGGAAGAAGGAAATGAAAAAAGGGGAGGTGCATTTATAAGGTACATAAAACTCTTACGTACCTTATAAAAAACCCCAGCAATGAGGAATCCTTGTTTGTTTGCAGGTCGGAGGCTAGATTGGCCATGTGTCTTACATTACAGAAGACTGTCCTCCATTTGAAGGGTTGTCGGAGGTGCCCACTGTTTGAAGGCCTTTTCAGACCAAGTCCGGTTTACAGATGAGAAACTCTAAGAAAGGAGAGCAGCTGCCCATCAACAGTGAGCTGGTCACAGTCTTCCTCACTATGGTGAGAAGCATTACTTCCAAAGTTGCATCTATACATATAAATTCGCACATGCAAATTTCATGCAAATCTGTTACCTCTTTTTTGGCCATGAGGAATGGGGCAGTGTTGGGGCTTCCTCATTACGAGTCTGCTCTGAATTAAAACGTATTCAGTGATGTGTGAATGAAACCGGATGTAGTCCACATTTAGAACGACAAGTTCATTTTTACCCTTGTACATTCTGAAGATAAAAGGAAGACGTATTTATTTTCCATTTACGCCATGCATTAAAATAGGCCTATCATTTCAGTTATGATTTCCTATATGTCTGTAATAAGGAAAGTGTGGTGATAAAGAACAAAGCCAATAAAAGATCCAAAACCAAAAGCATATGTACTCAAGGTTAATACACACAGCAAAATGTTGACTGTTAAACAGATGAACCCACTGAAATGTAAAATATTCCTCAACCAAGGGCTTGGCAGCTTTGAAATGCTACACTTTCTAGATTTCATCTGTTAATAATCTAAAGGGGCTTCTCTCAGTTAAGCAGATTACCTCACCGTGTTTTATGGTAGTGGGTATATTGGGTCCTCTCCTCCCTTGCAGCTGCATTGACAAACAAGCTGAGGGAATAAGAAAATGGCACCATATCTCACAAGAAAATAGCAGGCATCAAAAAGGAGGCAAGAACTTCACAAGAAAAGAACCCCAAACCACTAATCAAGATCCTGAAGCTGAGGCTCCAATACTTTGGCCACCTCATGAGAAAAGAAGATTCCCTGGAAAAGACCCTGATGCTGAGAAAGATGGAGGGCACAAGGAAAAGGGGACGACAGAGGATGAGATGGTTGGACAGTGTTCTCGAAGCTACCAACATGAGTCTGACCAAACTGCGGGAGGCAGTGGGAGACAGGAGTGCCTGGCGTGCTATGGTCCATGGGGTCATGAAGAGTCGGACATGACTAAATGACTAAACAACAACAACAGGCCAGTGGAAGACAGGAGTGCTTGGCGTGCTCTGAAAGTGAAAAGACTTGAGCTCACAGCACCAGAAGCAAGACACTAAATTTGATAAGATTCATTGCTGTTTAGCTTACAGGGTGCAGCAAATCTTTCTTCTAAGGAAGAAACATTTCAAGTGTCAATAGCTATGTTTTAGCCATGCACAATAGCTGGAGTAATATTGGAGATGGGGCCTCTGAGTCCTTAGCTATAAGCAAGAATTACTTTTAATGCTCCCCCCCCCCTATAATGCGAGATGAACTGTCACTGGCATGTAAGCGTGGACAAGAGTGGCAGCAGGGAGACAAAAATCACATATTTTCCCTTGGCCAATTTTGCACAATAGGTTGGGTCCAGGCATTATTACAGCCTTGCCTTTCATGTTGCTATAGCTATGGTTGTGTTTGCATTTCCACAATAAAACCTATTTTCAGGGGTTTATAACTCAGCTGTAAAAAAATTCTTCTGTGCTCCAACTTGGCATAACTAGGTATCAGACAGAGAGCTGCCATCCCCTCGCTTTAAAAATTCCAACTCTTCTGGAGGAATGGAGAGTCTTTTGTATAAGGCCTCATTGCTGCTCATTGGAATTTGCCCGAAGGCAAGAAATCACAGTTAGGATTTTTAAAGCTCCAGGAATAATCACTGGGCCAAACTCTACTTACAAATCCCTATTCAGGGAACCCAGCTTCAAAAATGATCAAGGCTATGATGAACACTTAACATTGCCTGAGAATGGATGAATCTAGTATCATTTAAAATGCATCCATTCGAATTTATAGCCTCCCTTATCCTGAAGGGTTTGGGGAAGCATGAACAGATCAAATATTTTGCAATATAAGTAACGCTTTAGAAATAATCATCAGCTAAGAGAATTGAGAAATTATTGGTGAATAATTAAATACTAGTTGTTGTCAAAATTAAATACTAGTTGTTGTCAAAGTTATATCAGCTACTTCTTTAAAAGAATACTGGAGCTAAACAGGTGAAGGAGATTATGGTTAAATGGGTTCATGATGCAGGAAGATGCATCCCCAAGGTGGGATGGGGGTAAACCTGCAGAAACACACACACACACACACACACACACACACCACTTTTCTAATATGATGATCCTGCTTGTACACAACACCAGTAATAATACATTGAATTAATAAAAACTATTCAAGCAATTGTTGGAAACGCCCCAGAAAGAATGGAGATTGGTATCATATGTGGTGGGATTTTAATAATAAGAATCCAAGGATATGAGACCTCATTAGATCCAGTGCTCCTTTTATTGAATTACGCAGATGGTTCAGTGAAGAGTGAATGTAAGGAACCCATCTCACATGGGTCAACAGCAGAAAGATTACTACAGTGGTACCTCGGGTTACAAACACCTCAGGTTACAAACACTTTGGGTTACAGACTCCGCTAACCCGGAAGTAGTACCTCAGGTTAAGAACTTTACCTCAGGATGAGAACAGAAATCGTGTGCTGGCAGCACAACAGCAGCAGGAGGCCCCATTAGCTAAAGTGGTACCTCAGGTTAAGAATGGTTTCAGGTTAAGAACGGACCTCCGGAACGAATTAAGTTTGTAACCAGAGGTACCACTGTATATGCAAGCAAGTGGGGATTGGAAATGACACCCCCAACAACTTTTATATGCTAATAAAGGTGTTGAATTGAATTGAATTGAATTTTAGTAGGACGAGAGTAAGAAGACAGTGGTATGATGTAATAATAAATTAGAAGTTATTTTCTGAATACCCTAAAGGTGCAAAGGACCTGAAGAGGGGTGGTTTCTGATCCCCCCCCTCCTCCTTCGTACCCCTGATCACAGAAGTGCAAAGGAGAAGCTGGGAGGAGCAGGGGGGGGGGGAAGATATCACCTCTGTGCCATGGGTCATGTGGCCAACATGACTAAACCACTAAACCACTACTAGTGCAACAGAACATCGCCACGGAAACCAGAGCACACGGAAATGCTGTTTACCTTACCTATTTATCTACTTGCACTGGTGTGCTTTCAAACTGCTAGGTTGGCAGGAGCTGGGACAGAGCAAAGGGAGCTCACTCCGTCACGGGGATTTGAATCGCTGACTTTCTGATCAGCAAGCCAAGAGGCTTAGTGGTTTAGACCACAGCACCGCCAACAACAACAACAACAGAAAAGGAGATAAAAAGCGACAAAGGAGGAAAACCAAAGAAGGGTGACCAGTCCAGTGGTATTGCTCGGTTTCTCTTCCAGATCTATGCAGGAGTGGACTGTTTAACTAGTATGTAAGAGGGAGGATTTCAGCAAGTGCACCTACTCTCTCCCCGTTGTGTTGTTAGTCGTTTAGTCATGTCTGACTCTTCGTGACCCCATGGACCAGAACACGCCAGGCACTCCTGTCTTCCACTGCCTCCCGCAGTTTTGTCAGACTCATGTTGGTAGCTTCGAGAACACTATCCAACCATCTTGTCGTCTGTCGTCCCCTTCTCCTTGTGCCCTCCATCTTTCCCAACATCAGGGTCTTTTCCAGGGAGTTTTCTCTTCTCATGAGGTGTCCAAAGTTTTGGAGCCTCAGCTTCAGGATCTGTCCTTCCAGTGAGCACTCAGGGCTGATTTCCTTCAGAATGGAGAGGTTTGATCTTCTTGCAGTCCATGGGACTCTCAAGAGTCTCCTCCAGCACCATAATTCAAAAGTATCAATTCTTTGGCGATCAGCCTTCTTTATGGTCCAGCTCTCACTTCCATACATCACTACTGGGGAAACCATAGCTTTAACTATACGGACCTTTGTTGGCAAGGTGATGTCTCTGCTTTTTAAGATGCTGTCTAGGTTTGTCATTGCTTTTATCCCCAAGAAGCAGGCGTCTTTTAATTTCGTTCCCCCCCCCCCACTGAAGTACTATAAGGGAGAAGTTTAAGCTGCTAGCATTTCCCCTTCTCCAACACTAAAGGCACACATAGGTAGGAGGGGCCACTTCCAGCCCAAAGCAACTTCCACGCCTCACTTTTCCTCATAGCACTGAAAATCACCCCCTCATGTGACACTGTTTTTCTCTCAATAAAATCTCAAAACACATTATTTAAAATAAAACCAATGTGTACAAGAAAACCCCCAGCAAAATGATCTGGTCAGTCAATAAAATTGCAGGCCTAAAAACAATTTACAGGTAGAGCAGCAGCAGCAGATCACCAGACATAAAAAACATGAAAACATGTTCAGTAAAAGAAAAACCACACACCACACACACAATGAAAGACAAACCAGAACGGAGCCTGGCAGATCTTTGCAGTAATCTTGGCTCCAACTAGCCCCAGAAAGTCATCAGAGGGAGAATATATAAGGGGGATTGTGTGTTAATCCTTTAAAAAGGTTTTCAGTATCATGATATAAGAAATTAATCTGAGCATTGCATAAGCACATTAGAAAAGCTCTTGTAAAATGCAAGCATTGAAGTTCCAGTCTTGGCTAAGATGGTTTAGTCGTGGGCCTGGAAACACAAGTCAGCCGAGCCAATAGTGTGTGTGTGTGGGGGGGAGTGTTTTGGGACACATAAGAACATATTAAGATCCTGCTGGATCAGTCCAATGGCCCATTTAATCCAGCATCTTGTTCTCACAGTGGCTGACCAGATGCTTGTGGGAAGCCAGAGAGCAGCGACACCTTTGACAAATGCAACACATTTTAAAAGTCTTGGAGAGATGCTTAAAGAAAGGCTGCCTCTTGCTACACCTGTTTGGCAACAAGACTGCTACTGCCTTGTAAAAGGAAGAGGCTTCTGCAAGACCCTGCCTAGAAAAAGCTCTCCGTTCTCCTGGGTGTTGTGCATGTGCAGAGCCAAGAGTGGGATTTACTACCCTAATGGAAGTGAGCATCTTGCATTGCTGTCAGGAGCGGAATTCCAGCATAAACTTGAATATTGTTGAATACTTTTCATGCTGGCTGTAATTGCATCTCAATGTATATTTCAGACATTGGTTGCCTTTGCACGCAATGCCAAACAAATTGTGTGCAAACATGCACACGTGGGCTCCCGGTGAGGAGATCTCAGTCACTTTGCTCTTCTGCCCTCCTTTTAGCTCAGTACTGCACTGCCACTAACCCAAGTCTGTCAATACCCATAATAGTGATTAAGCTCTCCTACCTGCCTATTGCTCTAGGATCCAAGCTTAGTAAATAACAACTCCAAACAAGTGTACAGTCTGTGCTGATTCATCCATCCATCAGAATCAAAGCAGTAAGGAAAGAATACTCAATCTTTCAGACCACAAAAAGAATTTAACCTGTGAATTACATCATTTGGCCTATCTTGCAGAATCTAGATCAGGGGTCCCCAAACTAAGGCCCGGGGTCCGGATGCGGCCCAATCACCTCCTAAATCCGGCCCTCAGACGGTCCAGGAATCAGCATGTTTTTTACATGAATAGAATGTGTCCTTTTATTTAAAATGCACCTCTGGGTTATTTGTGGGGCATAGGAATTCATTCATATTTTTTTTTCAAAATATAGTCCGGCCCCCCACAAGGTCTGCGGGACAGTGGACCGGCCCCCTACTGAAAAAGTTTGCTGACCCCTGATCTAGATGATGTAAAAAGGATTTTGAGCAACCGGATGTTCAACACTGCTAAATGTTTTAGTACTGCTTCTGTCTAGTTTTTCTTCTATTTTATATTGTGATTTCAATTTCATTTCTTGTTTTCAGAAGCTACCAAGAATAATGTGTGTGTGTGTGTGTGTGTGAAAATGGAAGCACAGGATTTATAGTTTTTAAAATATATGCATAGACTTTTTGTGTAACTTCAAAGTTTATATGAAAGTAATGCAAGTTGGGAACACCAAAATGAATGAAAGTGTTTGAGTTGCCAGAAGGTTTATCTCAATATATCCAATATACATGATGCATTCTCTCTCTCATCTTTATTGTGAATTATCACTCAGATTTCTGAAAAGGCCTCTAGTGGTGAATAAACTTAGGTCCATTAACTTTCCAGGGCTAAGAGGAGTTGGAATATCACACATTCAGGAGCTGCAACCTATTTGATAACTAGCTAATGTTCACACCTAAGCTTTAGAATATTGTAAAAAGTACATTTTGTGCAAAGTTTTGAAATCAGCACCTTCACATTAGCCAATGTGAGGGTACAAATAAATATGATGCAAAGCATTCACAGGCACAAGAGATAAATCTGCATGTGCAAAAAACAGAATTGCTTGCAAACACTGCTGGGCCATTGTTTAAGGAAGCTTATTAAGGAAAGAGACTTTAGGGCATTGCAAGATTCCAGAAGGAAGTGCAACTCTACAATGAAAGTCGAATCACAGTCAGTCTGCAAAGAAGCAATGTTGAAATGTATTGTCTTCCAACACTTTTCTTTCTTGGAATATGCAAAATGTTATAGTGATTGGATTATATATGTAGATCTTCTCCTATGGGTGGGGGAGAACAAAATCAAGAGCGATGGATGCAATTAAGCAAGTCCTGGTTTCTAATGTATGGGCTGGGCTGGAGGGAGAGATGTCAGGCACCAATTCTTCTCCCTGCTCCCAACTCATCCGGCCCTCCAGATGTTTTGGCCTACAACTCCCATGATCCCTAGCTAACAGGACCAGTGGTCGGGGAAGATGGGAATTGTAGTCCAAAGCATCTGGAGGGCTGAAGTTTGGGGATGCCTGCATTAATGTCACCATTGTCTTCATTCTTAGGGAAAGCTGTACCACCAGTAACTAGCCAACAAATAGAATGTGTTTGAGATGTGCTGGGAAATGTGAGATATAAACACCCCAAAAACACACACACACACACACACACACACACACACACACACTTCCACTTCCCTTTGGCACAAATATACATACATACATACATACATACATACATACATACATACATACATACAGGCTCTAGTCTTGTGTTCAAAAGACCATGTATGTATTAACATAAAAAAGCAAGCAACCACCTGAGTGCCAGGCTCTGTAAGGGATGGGAAGGAACACCAGTCACTGACTCTCTACTAAAATATCTACTTAGGTGCTGCAGAAATTACTACAAATAATTCACCTTTGCTTGTAAAACTGGCAACACTGATCTGTATGGCAGGTATTGCATTAATGCAGGCATCCCCAAACTGCAGCCCTCCAGATGTTTTGGCCTACAACTCCCATGATCCCTAGCTAACAGGACCAGTGGTCAGGGAAGATGGGGATTGTAGTCCAAAACATCTGGAGGGCTGAAGTTTGGGGATGCCTGCATTAATGTCACCATTGTCTTCATTCTTAGGGAAAGCTGTACCACCAGTAACTAGCCAACAAATAGAATGTGTTGGGGATGTGATCAGATGAGATGTGCAAATTTATTATCTTACAAGACAGTGACAAAATTATACCTCCATCAAAGTCATGACATGAGCTACAAGTAAGGAAATGAGCTACAGGTAATGTAAAACAGAAATAATACACCCCTATCATTTTAAAACGAATAGGGCACTGAAGAGACTCCTATCCTGGGACTAGGTGAATCACATTGAATGGACAAGTCTGTCAATTTCAGTTTCTCTCAGTTTCTTATTTTTAGTTTTCACATTAGTTTGCAAATTTCAAGAAAATTTGGCAGCATTTTAGTGAGAATTTCTGCTAGTATACACCCCCGAATGCTTTTTTGTATGTTATTTTTTTTTTTTTGCTAATATATGCATTTTTATGGACACGGTTCCATAGGAATACGCATTTCTGCACACATCGCTTGGCTGGAGAACTGCACTGCAAAATTCAGAGAAGTGCAAATTTTGAAGGAATGTTGTGGTTCGATTTGTGCATTGTTTGAGAAAGTGTGGATTAGGTAGGGTCACCTTTTAATGCAAATTGAATTGTATTTCCCCATCCGTATTTGGGACAACATTTGGCATAACAGGTGGCACTGTCTGGTTTAGCTAGTGGAGGCTCCGGCTTCCGCCAGCAGCTGCTGTAGAGAGATAGAGGAACAGAGTGAGTGACCCTGCCTGCCCATACTATGCTCTGCCAAGGAGAACTTTTTTCCATTTGCCACTGGAAGTTCAGGACTGTGGATCATTTTTACATCTTTCTCAGCTCCCTGGTGTTTAATGCAATTGCAAACCATTTTGTGGAAAGGAGTGGATAGACAGACATAGATTTAGAGGGCAGGGGTTGCCTATGCCTCTTTCAAAATAGCATGAGTCAGGCAGAATCCATGGATCTCAACATATTCTGCAAGTGGGCGATACCTTTAAATGCAATATCCAAAGGTAGCAAGGCTTTTCAAATGAAATTGCAGCCAGTTCAGAGTTGTTTGACAACATTCCAGGATTAAATTAGATCCTCCCCACTCCCCTGCAGGGAAACTGAAGCGCCTCCACAATACTTTCTGATTTTATTTTAAAGTTGCCTGTTGTGCTTTTGAGTTACAAAGGGGTAAGTCTGCAGAAAAATTCAGACATTTTGTATTTTGCCATTTCCAAGAGTCGACTTATTATATGGTACTTGCTATGTAGACGGTTCTATGCACCAGTTACAACAGCAATCTCCTTTTGTTATGGTATAAATTGGACAGAGATTTTGAGAGAAGCCCATGGGAGTTAGGTGCCTAAACCCTTCAAGGTGCTTTGAAAATCCCATCCACAAATGTTAAGTAGTCCCCATATGTGCCAACTTCAAAACAGTATGATAGGCAACTTGAACTGCTCAGGGGGGTTCTGATGCTGATAATACACTACTTAGAGGAAATGCCTCATGCCATCCAGTATATGATAATACCTGAATTCACAAGAAAGAGCTGTGAGCCTCTAGCTCTTACTAGCTGTAATGCTGAACAGATTACACAGACAAATCAGGGGGTGAAAAAGTAATATGCTTTCACCTCACAGCAAGAGACGCCTAGGTTCAGGAAGAGGAAATATGTATTAAGAGAGCAGGTTAAAAACTGACATTATCCCTGACTTTCATGAAATCAAAATTATAGGCAGGATGCTAAGTTATTATAATGTATTTATTACCAGGATTGCTTTCATATTTAACTGATTTGGCCCATCTTGAGACCTGTTTTAAAATGCACCACCTTGTCCACCTTTTCCATTTTCATATGAAAAACAGGAAAGCAAAAACTAATTTACTCAGGGAGACACATCGACTGTTTGCCCGTTTATCTCTTACAGACCACCCCTCAGTCCAATGTTGACAGTACATGATATTCCATTAATCTGCCTAATGAAAATTTAACCAGTGTTATAAACAAATAATTGGCTATTATCCTCTCAAAGATCCCGAATAAATTACTTCTGCTTATACCACCGCCCCTCCCTACCCTTCTCTATCTCGCCTTCCCTATTGATGTTGCAGGAAACACACTGGAAAGCCCCACTGTTGCTAGTGGGGAAATCGGGGATAGGCAGGTTTTGGGGACGGGCGGAAATATTTCCACACCTGCCAGTCGGTAGCTTCAAATCTCTTTTTGAAGACTAGCCTGGCTTTGCAAAGCAGATGCTGTCCTGACAATGTTTTCTCCTAGCTCCTCCTCCTGGAGTCCAATTACACCCCTGTTTCTCCCAGCTCTCTCATGAGTCACCTGTGCTGTTTACTTTTCCCTCCTCCTTCTGGATCTCAAAAAGGAAATATGCTTTTCTTCATCCAGTGCAATTAAAGTTAAAGCAGACTGTGGAATAACACTCTGTAGGTGCCGTTGCATAAACACACACACAGAAAACAAACACACAAATTTTAGACCAAAGTGTTTCTGCCCACATGGAAATAAATTAAAAGATGGGTTCAACTATTCCAAGCAAAAGGAATAAGGCAGCTGATGGGTTTCCTGTTGAAAGGCACTAAAGCTCAGTTGTAGACAGGGCCGGTCCTACAGCAAGGCTGGGTGGCGCAGGGCGCCCGCCAAACAGCCGTGCTGGGAAACGGGGTGGGGGGGCGCCGGAGGGATCTTCGCACCACGGCGCCAGGGCGCCAGATATGCTTAAGATGGCCCTGGTTGTAGAGCATATGCTTGGCTGGTAGAGAGATGGTCCCCGAGAGGTCAGTCCCTGGCACCTCCTTTTTCAAAGGAGTGGATGATAGAAAAGACCCCTCTCTATCAGAGCCACTGCCAATCAGAGGAGAGAATTTGGATGTAGCTGGACAAAGAAGTTTGGCTTGCTAGAACAAATGTTAATGGGGTTGGTTTTGTTCCTGTTGATTGGAGCACCGTTTGCAGAGTGAGCCAGATCGCACACTTGGATTCCCATGTGGAATCAGTCAATTCTTCTCAGTATTTTTGGAGCTGGAAGCCAAAAAACCACATTGGTGCCCCAATGAGGTTAAAAAAAGGGGGGGTATTGTCTCCAACTAAGTTTTACTCATAGCAGATCCATTGGAATGAATGGATCTAAGGTAGCTATGTCGACTAATTTCAATGGACGCATTCTGATCCAACATTGGATACAATCCAATGGTAGTATAGTAAACTAAGATTGCAATCTGATGTGCACTTACAAGGTAGTCTCATTGAGCTCAACAGGGCCTACATAGGTTGGGTTGGGCAATTTTGGCCTTTTAATTGCCTCTCCCCGACCTGTTAATAGTACCACCCCAAACCTGAGGTGGGTTGCCTAATCACAGGGCCACTTCTGCATAGGTTTTCACATAGGTTTTTAGATATTTTAATAGATAATTTAGATACTTCTTAACATTCTTAGTTAAATCTCTTGGAATAGTACAATGAAAATAGTAATTACAATAAAAATATTAAACTTAGACATCAGAATCCAGTAAAAACCTTATAGAAATCCCAAAATTTAATACAATGCAGTCAGCAACTGAACAGGATGGCATGCTTAAAAATCAGAATAGGCTTAAGTAAACAACTGAATTTCAAAGAGACATTTAAAGGGTCCAACCTATGGGAATTCCTGACCCAATTGGAGATCTGAGCCAAAAAGAACAAAATGAATTTCAATAGGGAAAAATGTAAGGTTCTGCACTTAGAAAGGCATCACCAGCTGCACAAATATAAGATGGGGGAAACCTGGATTGCCAGTAGTACGTTTGAAAAGGATCTAGAAGTCTTAGTAAATCACAAGCTTAATATAATTATTTTTATTAAGGATTTTCTTGGGTTACAAAGGCAGTGCAATGTCTCATTTCCCCCCCTTCTTCTCCCATGTATCATTTTTACACATCAATTTTACTTATTGAGACATTATGAGGAAGGGGGGAAAGAGGTGGGTGGGATGGGGAGTTGGGTGTGGTGGATTGTCGATGTTTCTGTTTTTCTTGATATGTGTAGGGGTTCGGCGTCAGCGTCGTTTGTGCAGGTTCTCTGTTGTTTGTTCGTGCTTCTCTGTTGGTGAGAGAGGTCAGGATTCGTCTTAGGATGTGATTGTTCATGAGTCAACAATGTGATGCAGCAGCAAAAAAGGTGAATACTATAATAGGCTGCAACAACAAAAGTGTAGTGTCCTGATCAAGGGAAGTAATAGTACCACTCTATTCTGCCTTAGTCAGACCATACCTGAATTACTGTGTCCAGTTGCCACAATTTAATGAGGATATTGAGAAGCTGGACCATGTGCAGAGGAAGGCAACTAAGATGATCAGAGGTCTGGAAACTATGTTTTATGAGAAATGGTTGAGAGATATGGGTACATTTAGCCTGGAAAAGATGAGACTGAGGGGAGATATGACAGCCAACTTCAAATATCTCAAAGGCTGTCACATGGAAGCTGGAGCAAGCTTGTTTTCTCCTGCTCTGGAGGGTAGGACTGGCTACAAATGACAAGAAACATCAGGAATACATCCTGACCAAAAGAAAAATGGTTTCTAGTCTTCTCGGTGAAAGAAGTCCAGGCACCATGAACGGAAGTAGCTTTCTCCTATTAGTGGCCAAATTAAGGGTGAGCTTTAGTATTGGGATCCTAGATGTTTAGTTCCAGACTGTAGTTTATTTTGCAGATTATAAATCTTCAGCAGTTTCCAGTTTCCAGCGATAGCCAGAGAATGTCCATTTCTCATATAAATGAACAATAACTATGTCATTGTTAACATAGCTAAAAGCACATGCTATGATCAGAGGTGTAAAACCACAAATGCAAATTGGTATTAAATATGCTTCCATCTTCCCTTAAGTACTGAAAAGGAGAAGGGAGAGGCAACTGAGAACTCATGTACGAGCTACAGAAAGTTAGAATACTAGTCACAGTCACTGCAAATGTATCACAAGCTGATTTAAAGAGGGACCCACAATTTTTTGGGGGGGGGACCAAGTACTTTATATATCTGTACATTTTCATATTAGGCTCATAAATAAGATTTCCAGCATAATGACAAATTAATTCTTCCCTTTATAATTTTATTAAAATAAGCATATCCTATCTTTTAACAAGACCTGACATATGCTTACACAGATACTACACACCCTGTAACCTAATCTGCTAGCCATCTTGAAGCAATTAACTCCTTCTAATCTTTAGCTAACAAAGCCCACCATGCAAAATGCCCCTGGAGACCACCAGTCTAAAGGCCTCGGCAAGCTCTCTCCCAACTGGTTCTCTATTATTCAACATGTAGGAGCTTGCCAGAGTGTTTAGAGAGCGGGGATTCATTTGAAACAACAAAGATGAATCATCACAGATCATAAGATCTTCATTAACTCCTTATTTCTCTGCTAATTAACACAAAAGGAATGACTTGTCTGCTTGACAGGCAGTGAATGACCCACAGCTCTGTGGTTAATGGGATGCAAATGACACCTAATGAGGGTCTCTAGCTGCCGTCTGGGCAGCTGGCCTACCAGGGTTATCCTTCGAATTCAGGCAAGGTTGGATTCGAAAACACTTTATCCAACAATTTAGGCTCCTGAGGAGTAAATTCTGCAGATCAGCTTTCACATTCTGATGAATATACAACGTTTATCCAAATGCACAATTCTCATCCTCATCTAAACAATGATTGCTGTTCTCTTGAATTCAGTGATCATGGTGTATTTTTAAAATATACTCTGAAATCCTGGTTTTATTCAAAATTAAATGATTCTTTGATTGCTTTTGAAATATTTATCCATATTTTAAAACAACCCAACAACTCTGATATGCTGTAGTAAATGTCTGTAATCAGTAATTATTAAATTATAGGACACCAGCAATAATTCAACCAAACGCCTTTGGTATGTGGAAGCATCATCACTATTGGCAAATATGGTATTTAACACAGGGTGGTTGTTACATGGCAAAACAAGCCTTGGGACACATATTTCCACCATGTACTGCTCACAAACAACACATAACGGGGCATCATCAGAAATGTTGAAATAAGCCTTGTGGCGCAGTAATTTCTGGCGGCCATTGGTACATCTCAAGAAACACTCGGTGCCTTCACTAAGCAAGCCATTTATAAATAATAAAATTGGTGTTGTACCTTATAAATATGTTCCTAATATGTGCTAGACAGTGACACTGTATATACTGTACTCATAAGTGACATAATATTAGTAACTACTAGTAATCTCAAAAGACTCCCATTTCCCTCATGATTTACCAGGCAAGTGTCTTTCTTTAAAGAACAGGCTGAGGATATATTCAGTGTTCTGCTGAAATGTAATTAACGTTTAGTAATTCTTTTTGAACATGTGATAGGAACTAAGAAGCTGCCTTATATCAAGTCAGGCCATTGGTTCGTCTTGTTCAATAGACTAGCAGCAGCTCTCTAGCATTTCAAACAAGGTGCATTCCCAACCCTACCAATTTAATTCAGTTCCATTGAAATAATTCTCAGTTCTCTTGAAAGATATTGCACGCCAGTTATGAAATAGTTTGACACAAAATATCTGCTCTAACTCTGAACTCTTTGTTATCTGGCCAAATTCTCATCTATGACAGTAACCAGCACAATCTTTCCTTTCCTTTCCTCCTATTTGCAAAGTGTTTCCAGATGCAGTGACCATCTTTATTTATTTAATTGATTTATACATCAACAACTTATCCTATCAAATTTTAAAGCAGCTAACAATGTAACACAACAACAATTAGGCCCCAAATTGCCTTATGCATATAAAGCAGTATCACACGACTTTAAATAGTCATGGCTGGGACTTGTCATTTGTGAGGGTGCTAGGAATTGTTAGTAGGCCCCTATAATTTGCAAAGAGTGATTTAACAACTCCCTGGGATCCCTGGGAATTGTAGCTGTCTGAGAAGAGCAGGGGTCCCCCAACAACTCTCAGCACCTTTAACAAACTACCACTTCCAGGATTGTTTTGGGAAAGCCATGATTGTTTAAAGTGCTATGGTATTGCATTCAGTGTGTAAGGTAAAAGGTAAAGGACGGTTAAGTCTAGTCGAAGGCGACTATGGGGTTGTGGCGCTCATCTTGCTTTCAGGCCAAGGGAGCCGGCGTTCGTCTACAAAGAGTTTTTCAGGTCATGTGGCCAGCATGACTAAACTGCTACTGGCGCACGGAGGACCGTGACAAGTGCCAGAACACATGGAAATACCGTTTACCTTCCCGCCGCAGTGGTACCTATTTATCTACTTGCACTGGCATGCCTTCGAACTGCTAAGCTGGCAGGAGCTGGGAAAAAGCTCACCCCGTCGTGGGGATTCTTTTTCTTTTTAATCATTTTTATTGGTTTTCCAATAAAAACAGCCAATTAATATATCCATCAAATCATAATCATAACCCAGTTAAAAACAATAAACTAAAATAAAAAACCAACCAAATTACAATCCAAATTATTAATTATTATTTTTTTCCGGGCTTCCCATAGTCGCGGGGATTTGAACCGCCAACCTTCCAATCAGCAAGCCCAAGAAGCTCAGTGGTTTAGACCACAGCACCACAGTGCAGATTGGAACATAGGAAGCTGCCTTATACCAGATCAGCTTATTTGGCCTGTGAAGACAGATTTTGAGAACTAATACCAGGAAGGAGCTCAACAAAGCAACAAAGGCAAGGAGGGACACAATGCAGAGACTTGCTTAAATTTGAAAAGATTCTTTTCCATGATTTGAATAGCCCTTACAATATTCTGGATGCTGGGAGTGAAACTGGTGAAGCTTCGTATAACTAAAAATTTAGGCCAGCATACAGTTTTCCAAATTAATATTGAAACTCTTCATTTCCCTATTTTAAATTTCATCTGAATGCCATTAATAAATAAATTTGGGTGCCTTCACATTTATACAGTGGTACCTCGGGTTAAGAACTTAATTCGTTCCGGAGGTCCGTTCTTAACTTGAATCTGTTCTTAATCTGAAGCACCACTTTAGCTAATGGGGCCTCCTCCTGCCGCTGCGCCGCCACTGCACGATTTCTGTTCTCATCCTGAAGCAAAGTTCTTAACCTGAGGTATTATTTCTGGGTCAGCGGAGTCTGTAACCTGAAGTGTCTGTAACCTGAAGCCTCTGTAATTCGAGGTACCACTGTACTTGATATGTGCTGGCTGCATACAACTTTTAAGCACTCCTGTCTGTAGAGTTAATCTCACAGATCTTCGGCTAGTCCAACCACAAGATACGTATAGTGTGCTTAACATTACAGCTGCAATCCTACACAGTCATACCTCGGTTTAAGTACGCCTCGGTTTGAGTACCGTATTTTCAGTTTAAGTACTCTGCGGACCTGTCTGGAACGGATTAATTCACTTTCCATTACTTTCAATGGGAAAGTTTGCTTCAGGTTAAGTACGCTTCAGGTTAAGTACGTACAGACTTCCGGAACCAATTGTGTTTGTAAACAAAATTGTGTACCACTGTACACACTTACTGGAGAGTAAGCCTCATTGATCTTAATGGAGTTTACTTCCAGAAAGATCTGCAGATCTGCACTGTCCATCAGATCTTGACTGAATGAAAATTAATTGAATACTATTGAAGAAAACAGGTCTTTTTTCTTTTGGTTGATAAAAGTAAAGGGTGGTGGTGGATGCACTCTATCAGAGAGCAAGCTGTTGGCAACCAGCAGGACTTCAATCAGCAGTGAGCTGGATCATACACTTTAGAGGAAAATGAAAATCCCTAGCAGCCTCATAGGTAGAAGAGTCCCTTCTTCATTGCTACAGTACAAGGCTTTGGGTGGGTGGTGGGGGGGGGGGGGAAGAAACCCCATGAATTCTAAAGTAATTGGCATGTCACTGCTAAGCCTCCAGAGAAGCGAAGGAAAAATAAATGGGAACTTTTGAGTACGTTCTTGGATTGTAGTTATGGATGTGTTTCTTCCCATTTCAACCTGCAGAAATAATGTTTATAATTTTAAAAATCCACATTTCTTCCCCCTTGTTGTACAACATTTTGAAACTAACATCTCCAGTTGCCTAGAGCTGGCTCACTGTAAAACATTTCAGTTTCCTATTATTGTCAGCTTACATTCAGAGAGTCTCTCTGCATGATCACCTAGCCATATATCATCCCCGTTCCCTTTCCAGGTTGCACACCCATCGGGAAGAGCGTGGCATGCAAAGTGTTAACTCTGCCACATTTTATTTCATTTAATTTTTTTAAAAAAAAATATGCGCGGTAAGTGTGCGAAAGGGTGCACAACTCCACCTCTTCTGGACATAGACGGTTTCTCCTGAGGCACTCAAGGGATTAATGAAATGAAATTGTTTTCTGGACTTGCAGCACTTATCTTTTAAATCCATAATGTCCCACAGAAGCCAATAGTGAAGCCATTTCATTCAGCAGTCTCTCATTAATTGCTGGCCTTTGGGAAAATGTATATTGATACAAGCATGGAACTATATTGTGCTCAGTGTCGTCACAGAAAAATTAGGACAATTTGCTCCGAACATCAGGAATCCAAGAAAAGCAAACATTATATTATTAACTATTTTCCCCTCTTTCATGTTGTGTTATATTTCTCTCTCTCTCTCTCTCTCTCTCTCTCTCTCTATATATATATAATAAATAAATAAACATGCAAAGAACAAACTCGCAGAGTCATCAGTTTTCCAGATAATCTTTTAGGTTAAGTATGTTCCTACATTAAACTGATAATTATCCCTCCCTCAGCTTCCTCTGTCCCCAGATACCAAGCGAGCTGGATTTGGCTTCATGTATTATTTATGGAGCAGAATTAATATGCAGATTCACAAAAAACTAAAAAACTCATAATTATTCATAAAGGGCTTTAAGGTTACTTAGTACATATTTATGAAACTTTATGTTTGGCGAGGAAGTGCATTTGAAAGTATGACGGGAGGGTATTGGCTGAGGTTAATTACTGGCATGAAGAGTAATCTAGAAATGATCAAACTCTTTGAATGAAAATATTTGTCAGTATTTCTGATCTATATTTTACTGAAGCAAGGAACATCAATAGCCTTGTAAATGTATTCAGGAATGGCTTGGCAAGAAAGGAGATTTGCATATCTAATGCAAACAACCAATGAGGGGGGAATGTCTAGTTAGATACCTTTGATCACCAGGCAAGTATATGGCAGGGATTTAGCCTATTGGTTGTTAAAAAGCTGTGAAACACCAGGAGGTTTCAGCCAGTACTTGCTATGGTAAAAGCCTATGGTTATGCCTTGGCATGTGGGAAACTCTGGTGTGGTGTACATTGGCAGGGCATGTTAGGCTGCATTAATCTCACAGTAATGCAGAAAGCTTACCACACATGGCAGCCTGCAAGAAGGCCCTAGGGCAGGCATCCCCAAACTTTGGCCCTCCAGATGCTTTGGACTACAATCCCCATCATCCCTGACCACTGATCCTGTTAGCTAGGGATCATGGGAGTTGTAGGCCAAAACATCTGGAGGGCCGCAGTTTGGGGATGCCTGCCCTAGGGTGTCCCTGGGGAAAGAGCACCTGCTGTTTCCTGAGTTACACAACCTGCTTTCCTTGCTGCTTCAATCCCAAACTGGGAGAGCAAGGAGCTGCTCACTGGACATGCACATTGCAGAGTATTGTCAGCAGAAACAGATCACAAAAGAGGTAACCACATCTCACAAATAATGAGGCCAGGGGTCACCTATGAAGCAGCCTGCCTCACCTCAATGCCAACTGCACAGGTGCCGAATTTCATATTCCAGGTCTGAGCCAGAGAAGAAATTGTTGGAGAAATGGCACTCCATTCATAATATAGCCAAGCATCACCAGTTGGACAAATCTGTATTCTTAACGACTTGGGACCCTCGTACCTACGGGACCGCCTCTCCTGGTATGCCCCGCGGAGGACCTTAAGGTCCACAAACAATAATATTCTGGAGATCCCGAGTCATAAGATGGCTAGATTGGCCTCTACTAGAGCCAGGGCCTTTTCAGTACTGGCCCCAACCTGGTGGAACGCTCTTTCCCAGGAGACCAGGGCCCTGCGGGATTTGTCATCTTTCCGCAGGGCCTGCAAGACAGAGCTGTTCCGCCTGGCCTTTGGGTTAGACTCAGCCTGACCCCTGTGTTTTTCTCCCTCATGGCTTGGATTTATGGCCTACTTGAAATGAGGCTGCACTTTAAATTTTAATACTGTATTTTAATCTGTATTTTAACTAATTGTTTTTATGTTTTATTGTGGTTCTGTTGGTGTCAGCCACTTATGGCCTACTTGAAATGAGGCTGCACTTTAAATTTTAATACTGTATTTTAATCTGTATTTTAATTAATTGTTTTTATGTTTTATTGTGGTTCTGTTGGTGTCAGCCGCCCTGAGCCCGGTTTTTGACTGGGGAGGGCGGGGTATAAATAAAAATTTATTATTATTATTATTATTAACCTACGAACTCAGGCAGCATCTTTAGTTTAGTGTGCTGTTGGACACATGACACTGCTTTATACCAATTCAAACCTCTGGTCTACCTAGCTCAGACTAGCAGGAAATCTTCTCTAGCTGTGGTACCAGAGATCCAGAGGAGACCAGGAACTGGAGGTAGGCCCACCTCTTTACTCGGTTAGCAGAGGACTATGATATGTACCTGCACTATCAAGATCATAACCTGTGCAAAGCTGGAATGCTATTCATACAAAGAGCCCCATATTGAGCAAAATATACCCACTTGACCTGGGCTTTGGCCATATCAGGAACCATATGTGACAAATTCCAGAGAAGTAGTTGTGAGGAAATCATATGTCACAATAAATTGGTTAGGCTTTAAATTGCCCCAAGACTCATGTAGCAGTATCCTGCCATAATTTACAAAGTGGCTTTGCCTTCAGTTTTATATTTTATATTTGTACTGAGAAATGTTTTTTTTCTTTCTGACTATAGGTCGAATAAAGTATTTTGATTGATTTGATTGATACAAAGTGGCTATATCTCATGTCGTACTGATGAGCAGGGAGACTGTGCCCAGGATGAGACACAATCCAAGGCAGATAAGGTCAGGAAAGAAGTTAGCTAAAACGGTTTTAAAAATTGAGGAGAAATTCCAGAGAGAGTTCTCAGGCTCTGTTGAACATCAGAGACAACTTCCTGTCCGTTATCTCAAGACCTCCTGGTATATTCTAAAACAGTATTACATTATTAGGAGTATTGTTTGCATACTGTCAATATCAGGTGAAACATAAATCTTGTGATCTGATCTCATCGATACTAGTACAATTATATAGTAGATATAGCATATCCTCTATACTAATATGCAAGTGTCTCTGCGTCCAGTCCGTGTGTCCGTGGAATTGCGCTACTGCGCATGTGCCCCACGGACAGCCGTTGGGACTTGGAGCGCAGAGATACTTGCATATTAGCAGCAGCTAACGGGCCTTCCAGCCTGCCCAGGACGGCGCTTACTGGCGGTGTCAGCGGCAAAGGCGACCAGCAAACAACGGCCGTCGTGGCCCCAGACGCTCCGGGAACCCGGAACCACAATGCGGAGCACCGCCGCCTGCCGGGACAGGGCCAGCGCTGATATCCGGGAAATGGAGGGAGGCAAAAGGCACTCGGGGACGACACCTCCCTCTCGACTCCCGACTGCTCGGGGCACCGCGCTGAGGGGGAGCCGGAGGAGCGAAAATAAGTGGGGGGGGGTGAGGGGGAGGAGACTGAGCCCAGCTTAAGCCTGCGCACGTTTACTCAGGAGTAAGTCCCTGTGTTCTGTGGGGCCTACTCCCTGGTAAGAGCACTCCAGATGGCCCACCTGACGGGGGTGTTTGGCGTAGGGGAACGGCAAACCCTGCGACGACAACCAAGCTGAGCATTATCGAAGGGAAATGGCTCATAATTAGCAGCAACGTGGCAGCTTTTCATTTCCTTGCTGAGAGGGGGAAGGACGCCGTGGGGGTGTTTTGTTTCGTTTGTTTAATCGGTGGCGGGGCAGCTTCCACCCCCCCCAATCAAGTAAATAAATAGTAATACTCATCTGACCAATTGTATTGCAGGTAACTCAGTTCTGCCCGCCCCAAACCTAAAGCCTGTCCCCCAATAAATCCTGGTTTCGCCCGTGTGTTTTAAACAACGGGCGGCAGGCGAGCAATGTCTAGCGAGAGCCACTCAGTCAGCTCTGCGCATGTCCCCAAAGCTGCTCCATATGTTCTAGCACCCGTTAATTTAACGGGCTTCATGACTAGTCTTATAATAAATAGCTAATGGTAGATATGGGACAATAATATCCTGCTCCTCATCACCATGCCTTTGATAGTTGTGGGGATCTGAATCAAGGCCTCAGGTGCTGAGTGTAACATGCAGGGAGGAACATACAATAAAGTACTCAAGTCCCATTCCATTTTAGGTTTCACCAGCACCTTGACTTGAGCCCCAAAACAAACTAGCAACCAACGTACATTAAATAATTGGATTGATACCCACTGCAGAGAAATAGCTATATTCAATTCTGCTGCACCGTTAGTTGCCAGACACTACAATGGCAATTGCACTGCTCAGTCAAAGACAGGAAAGGATCTTTACCATACCATCAGTGCCAGAGGCAATCACTGATTGGAGGCTCTTGTAATAGGCTTTGTCTCTTTCACCTATCACAAATGTTCATAGATATGGGATAGTTATGAGAATCCTTCTTGCTCAGCACTGTAAATGGATTTTTCATGAAATGCACATAAAGGTTTTAAGAAATACAGACATTCAACTGCTATTAGTCTACCAGTGGCAAATATTCATGAAATATCTGTATATGAAACAACATGGTTAGAAACGGTATAAACTCAGATTACTACATGTCAGGATAAACTACAGGGGTTGGCTATTACTATTGTGCTCCGTTTGTAAGTGTCATAAAATTCTTTCCCCCCTGTGTTGGAGACAGAATAACATATTAGATGAATGCTTGGTCTTATCTAGCAAGACAGTTCTTATGAATTATGATAGGGGTTTCTGTGAATTTTTGACACTGTTAAAACTCAAAAACTGTTTGAATAAAAATGACCTATACATCATTTAAAATAAATGATGTGAGCTAAGTGGCATTATTATACTGTTAAAATATGCATGAATCAGTTGACTTTGTAGGTTTTGCAAAACATTACATTTACTTTCATTACTAGGTCTTGCATTTGCTGGGGCACGTGGAAGGGCAGCGAGAACTCGGCTCTGCAAACAGCAGGATCATGAGTGCTTTCCTTTGCAAGCCCCTCTTTTATGCCACATGCAAAGAGCTGGCAAAACACATCTGGAAGGTGAAAGTGTAACATGGCAGGACTGAGAATGCTCTCCCATAATATATGACAGTCTGATACATCAGATATTAGCAAAGGGTGGGAGGGTGGGGGAAGAGGCACTGTGAATCAACAGATAATAAGGCAGATGCTAAACTTTGTCTCCCACAGATATCAGTGACACTTGGAAGTTCTTGATTTTGACTTCATCCTACCCAAGAAATTAAGAGTTCAGGATCAAGTACGCATGAAGTTAGATGTACCTCTGCCCCTAAAGTGCAGGTTTTTAAAAATGCAGACTTGGGTGTATGTAATCATTAATGGGATCAGGACAGACAGAGGAATTTAAACCCTTTCTGTGGCCCTGAGGAGGATCCCTCTTCCGAAGTTGGTATTTGCTTCTTTTGGAGGGGGTACAATTCACCACTGGTGCCTTGCCTGCCCCGATCCTGTTAACTGTCAGACAGCAATCCCCTCCCTGCAATTTGCATTAAAAATAAATAAATCTGCGAATGAGAAATAAACAAACATTTAACATCATGTCTTGCCCTGTGTCTGTAATACAGAATACAGATGTTAATCTGTGGCCATAAAGGTTGTAGCTTTTTAAGCTATGGAACATATCCCCCCCGAAAAAAGAGTTCAATAAAAAGGCATCAATATAAAAAATGCTATTCTGCTCTCTTCTCCACATCCAGCATATGGTAGCAGGATATTGGCCATTTGGCCCTTGTGAAGCTCAAAAGGATGAGTGTTATTATACCAACACATCTGTCAGTACAAAGATTTCTACCTGTGCAACAGGACTTTCCCTCCTCTCCTTCCTCTGCACACAGGGTTGTGGGTGTACACTTCTTCTTTCCCAAAGACTTAACAATCACCATGTTTCTCACCTAGCACTCTTCAGGAAAGTTGGTTGGGGTGGGGGCAAAGGGGGCAACATATTCTGTATCAAGCTGAGAGGAGTTCACCTGCCAATAACCTGCCCTAAACACACATTCCTAAAAATTCAGCATATATTATAGCAGGAGGAAGCCTTTCATTCCTAACTGAAGGACTACCAAAGGTTTGTGGGCTGATTCTCTTCATGGCAAAGGAGCAGAAGCGCAGGCACTGTATGCTGAACAGCAATCATCCCATTTCTGTGCCACATTCTGTAGTAAGAAAAGATGGGCTGGAGACATCCATCTGCATTTATTATTCATTCACAGAAATTTCTTTAGATATGCATAGGGACCGACAATGAGCTATGGAGTACATTGAGTAGTATCTGACCACTAGAAATTCTGCTCATCACCCCTTCCTTCCCACTGGTTTCTAGTAAGCATTGAGCATAAACATTCAATATAATACTCACAGTCCTGTGATTCCAATGTTTCTCAAACTTGGGTCTCCAGCTGTTTTGGGACTACCGGTACATCTCTACATCAGGGATGATGGGAACTGTAGTCCAAAAACAGCTGGAAACCCAAGGTTGGGAAACCCAGGACTAGACAATTGCTTTTCATTAAAATGTGTGTGGGCGGGAGTGGGGGGGTGGAGATGAATCTCAGAATAAGGGTTTCCAGCCAATAACAAATTGCATCCTTGGGAATGATGGAGCACTGCAAAAACAGAGATGATCAAAGCAATCCAGACTACAAGACAAAGGTGAGAAATAAACCAAAAGTCAACTTAGTCAGAAACACTATATGGCTCTGAATGAACCTCCCCTGTCCAATCTGCACCACAAATGTGCATTTGGATTTATACCATTCTAGATCCCATGGTTTCTCTGAAAGAATTCTGGGAACTGTCTGGTGAAGTGCAAAGCACTTCCTGTTGCATGTACTCTGGCTTTACCAACATAGAGAAAACTGTGTTGAAGGACTGCCAAACCACTTTTATGTCTACGGAAGGCTTCCTCAACCTTGGCCCTCCAGATGTTTTGAGACTACAAATCCCAGCATCCCTGACCTGCTAGCTAGGGATCATGGGAGTTGTAGGCCAAAAACATCTGGAGGGCCAAAGCTGAGGAAGCCTGGTCTACGGGGTGGATATGTCTTTAAATCATGAACATACATAAGTCAATCCTCTTTCCTCAGGATAAAGTTTTCTACAGCATTTTAGTAGCAACTATCAGAGATCCCATCTAGCTGCTGTTTCTGATGTGTCAGAGGAAAATGGAAAGTGTAGAAGGGAAAATAGACAAAGCAAGATATTTATTTGTCTTGTTGATTAGTTGCTGGACATCCGTCCTCGGGCAAAATCTAAGTTTTGGTATGTATAGCCACTAAAAGCAAAGGCAAATAGATTTCCAAGGGAAGAGGATATAAATATTATGACCATTTTTATATCTCAGATTTCTTAGAGTAACAAGCTGTGCAGTTTTTCAAAGAGTTCTCATTATAAACTTAAAAAGTCTAGCATAATGTAGTCAGAAGATATTCACAAACATTATCAATATTTCTCAGTTCACAATCACACCTTTGACTGTTGACTCAGAGCATCTAGTTTGGTTCATGGTGGTGGCAATGTTTACACTTTGGAATCTATTATGCATAGGAAAAAAAATTAAGGATTAGCACTGACCTAGGTGCCACATATTTCCATGCAAAACTAAACAATCGGGTTATTTATTCATTTAATCAATTCCATATATTTGCCATCATCATCACAGCTTTGAGCAAGCCTGATTTCCTCTAAGGTCAAAATCAACATCATATTTCTCCAGAAGGATCCTGCCTTTCATTGTTAACATGGCTAGTCTGGTTGGCATTCCGACAGCGTTAAGTTCACATACCATGTTCCATGCAACCAGCATTATCTTTTCAGATGGGTCATCTATTATACAACAGCTGAATCAAGATGAAAGGCGCAAACATTAGCCCTAGAAGACATGTACATCAAAGGATGGGCCTTTATAAGGAAAGGGCTTGGTTGATTTATTAATTGTTGCAGGGGGACGGCTGGACTCACAGGTGTTCATTGTAAACCTTTGGAAATGCCAGACTCAATAATCTGTTTCTAAAGCCTTGCTTAGCATACGTAGTTGGGTATCATATGTCTCACCATGCGACATGTTTAGCATATCTGAAAAAAACTCAGATAATTAAAAATATTATTCTAACACAGCAATTTTGTGGGAAATACCATGCTACAGAATTTCACAGGATTCAGATTGGAAGGGAGTCCCACACAGTTTCAGTAGGTCTTTCCCTAATTAGAACGACTGTACACGCTAGTATTTCTCTTTTCTTCACTACTTTTGAGAATCACAGGTGGACATCCACACTACTTTTGAGAATCACAGGTGGACATCCACACTGTGCATTTAACGCATGTGACTTTCCCCAATAATCCTGGAAATGGTAGTTTGCCCCTCAGGGAGCTACAGTTCCCAGCACCTGTAACAAATGACAGTCCCCAGGATTCATTGGGAGAAGCCATGTGATTTAAATGTATGGTGTGGAAGTGACCATAGAGTTGTAGGTCACCTAGTTAATCCCCTGCAGGAAATCCAGAGCTACAGCATCCCCAACAGATGGCTGTCCAGTCTAGGACTGAATGACTTCAGCAAGAGGAAGTTTGCCATCATTCCAGGTCACTGGTTCCATTGCTGAATTGCTCTTACCATCAATAATTTTCTCTCCTTGCTTTAAGTTAACCCCGTTCGATCAAGCCCTGCCTTCTTAGGCAGCAGATGACAAGTTTTTTGCTTCTTCTGTGTGAGAGCCTTTCTCGTATTTGAAGGCAACTATCATGCCCCACTTCAAGAGACCATGATAAATATGCCCATAAGGCCCCTCTGGGTGACAGCCAGGGTGGGAGAGTCTGCAGTAACCCCTGTGAGAGATGGGGTGTGGGGCCTGGATGTTTGAAGATTGGATTCAAACTATTGGAAACAGCCACAGCATCTTGAGCATGTGGGTGTTTTGAACATAACTTTTTTTTATTCCTGTGTTGATCTCTATTGTCCCACATGCTTAGTTTTAAGCTGTTGAATTAGATTGGTTCATTTGTATTGCTTTGTACAAACATTTATGGATTCATGTTTTGTATTTATTGGTGGCATTATTTCCAATTGTTTCTAACAGATATTTGAATGATTATACCCGATGGTTCACTTGATATGTTGTAAACCACTTTGGGTACAATTTTGTGGAAAGGTGACACACAGATGATAGTGGTGATGTTGAAAACCCTAGTTGGTGTTCTTTTGCTCCCATGGAGAATTTGCTGACGTATTAGCATGGCTGCTTCAAATCCCATTTACAAAATTGAGGAAAAATGGATGTAAGGTGAATTCTGTCCAGATTATCCCATCCAAAGTGTTGTGTAGATCCCGGTGAGCATGTATTCATTTCTAGAGCTATAAATATCCATACTTTGCTATTGTGCCAAATCCACCACCCATATTCATAGAATGAAATTTTACTTGAAATCTAATTGGATAAGAGGGTTTGTTAACACTAGACGTGATTTTGTTCTCAAACCTGTGGATGAAATGAACCCACATGCAGGCATATGTGCAGTGTAACTGGCACTCACACCTTGATAGGCTGGGCAGATTAGCAGCAGAGGGGCTTTCAAAGCCCTAGCACTGTGTACTGATGTCTAGATCCAAAGTGGATGCACATATCTGCCTGAACCCTCTCCAGGCCATGCAATATGAACTAGCAAGTCTTTGGTGTCAAGAGCACTTCTACACAAGCAACATTTTTTTAAAAAAAGGATGAGGAAGATTTTAAAGATTGAAATAAATAAATAAATGCCTATTTACTCAGCCAAAATTATTAAAATGAAATAAACAAAATTGCTCTCTGAAAACATTCTAGATGTAGAAAACCACCCTCCCATCATCTCTATGTTTACTTGGGGATAAATTCTACAGCAGCCTGCAAGAGAGCCTTTGAAGTAAGTGTGGATGATGATTCACATTCAACAACACAATCCTAACTATCTCTACTTAGAAGTCCTATTGAATTCAAGGGGGCTTGCTCTCAAGTAAGTGGGGGGTTAGAATACAACCCAAATGTCTATTCCATGCTATGCAAGTTTCACAATCAGCAGGGGTTATGGTTCAGATTGAAACTGTACATGTTTAGGTACATTTGTATATGGTTTCCATCAATGACCTTAGGATCTATATCTACTTGCAAGTAAAAGAAAAATTCTCCAGAGAACTCTTACTGTACGGCCAAAGCAACTGTGTCATGAAATTAGTTTACACTGATGGATCCAGGTTAAATCTCTGAGCCTTCTTTGTTTTCGGATCTGCAATGAAGAAAAGAACAGGTGCAAGGGGAGGGGCCATCAGTCAGAGTAAGATGCCTGTGATAAATAGCTCTTCAGGCAACAGCAATAAAAAGGGTGGCGGAAGCTGCCTCCAAAAACAGCATGCAATAAAACATCACATGTTTCTGCAACAACTAGAAGCATCCAGAGTGGTTGGAAATGCTTACCCCACAGCCCAACCTGGCAATAGGTGGGAAAGAATTCTTGCTGACAATCCATCAATGGCTGGTAGGACTCAAATTATAGCCACAGAGACAGGTTTAAGAAGTGGAGAAAACTCATCGGTGGATCCAAATTACTTGCTTCCCAATGTTGAATTGTTAACATCCACTTCTCTTTAATCATACCACAATTTATGCTCAAAAACTCCCTTCACAATCTAGAAGGGTGGACGAAACTGTCAATATGAATTTCTCATTTTTTGCAGTCTTAAATTCAGTTTGTCACATTTTCTGCATCAGTTTGCAATTGTTTAAAACGTCCCCACAAACATTTGTTAGCATTTTAGAGCCATGCTTTTGTTTATGTATTGTTGTATGAAATTTTGCCTTATATATAATTTTTGCAAAACATTTCCCCTAATATAAAGCATTTTTGTATTCTATTCAATTCCCCCCCCACTTTACTCCAGTACAGTCATACCTTGGTTTAAGTATGCTTTGGTTTGAGTACTTTCAGTTTAAGTACTCCACAGACCCGTCTGGAATGGATTAATCCACTTTCCATTACTTTCAATGGGAAAGTTCGCTTCAGGTTAAGTACGCTTCAGGTTAAGTACAGACTTCCGGAACCAATTACACTCATACCTTGGGTTAAGTACGCTTCAATTTAAGTACTCCGCGGACCCGTCTGAAACGGATTAATCCACTTTCCATTACTTTCAATGGGAAAGTTCGCTTCAGATTAAGTACGCTTCAGGTTAAGTACGGACTTCCGGAACCAATTACACTCATACCTCAGGTTAAATACGCTTCAGGTTGAGTACTCTGCGGACCCGTCTGGAACGGATTAATCCACTTTCCATTACTTTCAATGGGAAAGTTCGCTTCAGGTTAAGTACGCTTCAGGTTAAGTACAGACTTCCGGAACCAATTGTGTACTTAAACCGAGGTACCACTGTATCTGCATATTGTATACATTACTTGGCTGGAGAACTGCATTGCAAAATTCAGATAAGTGTGAATTTAAAAGAATACCTGCATTTCAGTTCCCAGATTATTTTGGAATGTGTTAATCAGGGAGATTCATCTTTAACTGCAAAGTGAATTGAATTTCTTTCCCCATCCCTACCATGTGATGACAAGACAACTACAAAGTACACACCCCATTCTTATCGATCAGGACTAAAACTGGCTAGGATTATTTCTGCATTATCAGTATATTCCCACCATTTCACCTCACAGCATTCATTCCTGATAACACCCATGGATGCTCTCTTGCTTCCTAGAGCCATGAAGCTTCAACAAGAGGCTTGTCTAAGTGTGTGGGTTTTTACCACACTTTTTACTACTCAGGAGACAAAGTACTGTGAAATTATCACCAGATTAAACTGATGCCTGAACAACGACCATGAATAAATGGATGACATGGCTGGGAATCCATAGGATGATTTTCTCAGGGCTTCACTGTGATGTCTGCCTTACCATTCACATGCTCATGATCCCATCAAGATTTCTGCACTGGCCTGGACAGATACAGCCATAAATGCAGCTTTGCTGTCTTCAGATAACTGTGAGCTTTCTATAGTTCTTTAATAACCCTGCCTCCTTGGTATAGGCAGATCCAATGTTTGTGAGGCCCTCATAAATGTAACCTGTAGTGAACAGCAAGTATAAATATAGATAAGATTATGAAATGAAGGCATGGGAGAGGCATCCACAATAATTTACAGTCATGGAGTTAGTAAGGCCAAATATATATGCTTGGTACAATATAATAAATGGTTGGTACAATATAATAAATGCAGCTGATTAGGCATGTGCATTTTTGAGATAAATATTTACATTGCCCCTTTTGAAATCAGAAAAAAAGAGCAGACTGCAGAAATGTAGATACATTACACAAGGCTAAGTAAAAGTAAGCACTCATCCAGGCTGGAAGATTTGCTGAAGAATAATTATCTGAGAGTGCCTTTTTACGGAGGAAACTTCTGTCCTCTATCTGACGGGCTCCACTGACATTGAGACTTCATGTCAGTGGAGCCCACATGACATGCATATGCTTGTCACGTGCTGCAGGTCTGAACCTGCACACTCTGGAGAACTTCTAGGTATAACAACAACAACAACAACAACAACAACAACAACAACAACAATTTATTATTTATACCCCGCCCATCTGGCTGGGTTTCCCCAGCCACTCTGGGCGGCTTCCAACAATGTTGTTAGCCAGAAGACACTGAAACCAATGAACCCAACCCCTTGAGGCTAGACCATGAACTGAAATACAGCTCAGCTACAGCCTACTAGTTATAGTCAGATAATCACCCATAATCTTCATGCAAACTTACTAAACTGACTACTTGTGCCTCCTTCTGGGATACCTCATCCCATCACCACCCTTCTCCCTGTAAAAGAACCACAACATTCCATGCCCACTGAGCATGCTCAGTTTTATTTGCATTGTTTGGTGATACCATTTGTTGTTGCTTCCTTAGCCTTTCTGCTCCCAAAGTTGTTCTTTTTTTTTTGGGGGGGGAGGTTACATCTTCAAACCTTTCATTACTCTATGCTTGCTGATATTTCCCTCTTGTGGGTGGATGGTGCAGTTTTGGCTACATAAGGACTGCACATGGAGAACTGACTTTGCTTTTAGTATATACTGTACAGTTGTATTCTGCAACCTCTCACTTTTGTGATCTTTTTCCATCTGCTATCCCATTTGTTTCAACTTAATTCCATTCTTGACTGAAGCATCTGCTGCAGTTTGATCGCTGTAGCTCACGGATGACACCAGAAGAATAGCAAGGGATAGTTTCAGCTACCTTATTTGCTCTCCTAGCTTTTAGAGAGTCATGGTGTGCTTCTACTGAATGCACATTACAAAAATCCTTATTCCCCTAATGCCATCCCTTTATTATTGCAAATGAACTTCTCCTGGAGTCACCCTTGCTGTCTCTGCTTCTTACCCTGTTTCTTTCTCCTAGAATAGCTAAGACAAAGGCCTAGAGATGTCCCAGTGATAAGATAAGATAATCTTTATTGTCATTGTCCCCTTGCGGGAACAACGAAATTACTGAAATTAAAGGGAAGGCTAGCACAATAGAACCCAACTCCAGATGTAAAGGTAAAGGTAAAGGGACCCCTGACCATTAGGTCCAGTCGTGACCAACTCTGGGGTTGCGCACTCATCTCGCATTATTGGCCAAGGGAGCCGGCGTATAGCTTCCAGTTCATGTGGCCAGCATGACAAAGCCGCTTCTGGCAAACCAGAGCAGCACATGGAAACGCCGTTTACCTTCCCGCTGTAGCAGTTCCTATTTATCTACTTGCATTTTTTTGACGTGCTTTCGAACTGCTAGGTTGGCAGGAGCTGGGACCAAGCAACGGGAGCTCACCCTGTCACAAGGATTCGAACCGCCGACCTTCTGATCAGCAAGCCCTAGGCTCAGTGGTTTAACCACAGCGCCACCTTAACTCCAGATGTATTCATGGTTAAATGGAGCATGGGGCAATTGTGGGGCAAAAATGACTGAGACTAAAATTCTCCTCCATGGGTTTCTCTATGTTTATTATTATTATTATTATTATTATTATTATTATTATTATTAATTATTATTATTCCGCCCATCTGGCTGGGTTTCCCCAGCCACTCTGGGCGGCTTACAACAAAATATTAAAATACAATAGTCTATTAAACATTAAAAGCTTCCCTAAACAGGGCTGCCTTCAGATGTCTTCTAAAAGTTCACATTTTGCATTCATTCATGCCCCAAGGTGGAGACTACAGTATAATACTTTGCTATATTCTGCCTAGCTCCAGAAGAACTGTGTCTGTGCAACTTTCACTGCTTGTGTGTTTTAGGGTAAACACAGTTAGGGTAAACATCCTAACTGTGTCTACTCAGAAATTGTGTCCTCCCTAAAAAAGGGCACATGTTGCGGTGAGACCTGGAGACCGATCTCCTGTGCTGTGGGTGGGTAAGATTGGTCAGCCACAACACCCGATTGGTAGGTCCCTCAATGTTGGGTTCAATGTGGCCAATGGGGTGCAGTCCAAACGGATTGAGGGACCTATATATGACCATGCACGTGACCCAGAGCCTCCTCTTTCGGTGTGTGCATTCGGAACACCCTCCCACCTCTCCCTACTTTTAGGGCTTTTGCACTTGACCTTGCTATACTGTTGTGTGTCGTCTGTCATTGGGACAGGGGCACAGCAGGAATTTTCCCCACTTGGCTGATTGGCCGGTGCCATTTGGGTTTTGCCTGCCGCGTAGCAAATCGTCACAACTTGTAAGGTTGCAGATAGGCTCTGGTTCAGGTGATATGGATGGGAGAACACTCTCACCATCCCTATGTGAAGGGTATTCCGTTAAAGGAATCCAGGGACTCAAATGGTTTGGTCAACCCCTGAGAGGGGGGTTGTGCCTGTGCCTGAGTCCAGGGGGACATCTGGGTGGCGGACATAGTCTGTTCCCGGCTTTTCACCTATCCAGGTGTTCACCCTTGGCTGACCTATGCTGGTGCCCTGGGTCAGCGCTACCTGCAAGGGTGCAGGGAGCTAGTCGAACCAGAGCCTATGCAACCACTCACTTTCTGTAATCAATAAAGTTGTGGCCTAAATTCCGCCAAAAACCAAACTAAAATTTGAGTCAAGTGTGAATTTATTTAGGGGGGAGGTCTCTGGGTCTGAACACGCAAGTGAGGCCTACTAAATTATGTGGGGCTTACTCCCTGCTAAATGAGATTATGGTTGCAGCCTAAAGTTTGTGGATCGAGAGATGTAAGGTCTAACAGGTCTAGCCCCCCCCCCCCATTACACATCCTACAATGCCCCAGAGCAATGCTAGGTTGAGGGTGCTGTGCAAAATAAAGGAGTGGGGGCTACTTAGAGTGCAGGCTAGACCCTCAAAAGCGGTGGGGATGGGGAGGCAGGGCAGGGATCAGCAGTGGGCCTCTCCAGGATGCAAGGACCCTGGCAGATGCCCAGGAATACTGGTCCTAATTCTAGCCCTCTCCCAAACCACCAGCAATCAACAGCTTGGCCTAATGGCATACTGCAGTAAGCATGAGAAACCAAACTCTGCCTTACAGTATGACACTGCCGGAGGTAACTATCTGAGCATCCAGAGATCATCTGAGGGAAGACTAAAAGCGAACACTGCAGAATCAAGTTCAGAAGTTACTTTATTTTTTCTGGCTTTCACATTATTGGTTCTGTCTCATTTGAGGTTGCTCTACAGTGTTTATTATTAATTCAAATTCCCAATATTAAAGGAGAGAGATTACCCATATGGCAGGCGTGCTGTTCAGTGTGTTCATAAATTTGCCAAC
This sequence comes from Zootoca vivipara, assembly GCF_963506605.1. Lineage (NCBI taxonomy): Eukaryota > Metazoa > Chordata > Lepidosauria > Squamata > Lacertidae > Zootoca > Zootoca vivipara. The sequence goes on from NC_083280.1 coordinate 52,832,460, forward strand.
ATTTTGATTAATACTGACAGAAACCCTTTTGAAAACATATGGGCTTTATATACATCCTGTCATTTCGAATAATAGGGTACATTCTTCAGCACATTTGCTTATGATGATGGGTTCAGTCGTATTTTAGAAACATGCTTAATACTTTGATAATTAGTCTTTTGAGGTCGGAGGGAGAAGGCAAAAGGGAGGGGAAGAAACGACGAAATGAAAATAAACTTTTGCTTCAGACACTCTGAGCACTGAGGACAATTGGCTGGGCAAAAATGGGAAAAAATACATATTATCTATGAATAATAATCTTCATATACTGCTGGTTTCTTAGGCTAATTAGCATTTTTGGCTTATTATTGAAAGGATTCATTCTTTGGCTGATATGTCAGACTTCTAGAGCCTTAACATGAAGTTTCTGTGCGGTACGGATGTCATTGATTAAGCCAGTAGTTTGGTTTTGGCTGCATTTCAGCCAATTGTTTCTGTCTGATGGTTGACTCAACCCTTTTATTTCTGGCTCCTCCAACCTATGGTTAGGCCTTAAAAAGATCCCCATTGCTTGCAGGAGGCGATGGGTTTACATATGGAAACTGATATAGCAGCTCTTATGGAACACTGCTGATTAATTTCTTTACTGGATATTTACTGCTCGTCTCATCCTGCCCTTTCCCATCTTTAAACTATCCCACTTCTGTATATATTGGCTCCCTGTCTTGTGATTATTTTCAAATGACTTGGCTCTACATGTGACTAAAATGACCACATGTTTTTTACCTGCAACAGCAGCAGCAACAAAAAGTCCACATAGGATAGGAACAGTGGTCTTTATGCACATAGGCACTGTGCGCACACCATACATTTAAATCATATAACTTCTTCCAAAGAATCTTGGGAACTGTAGTTTACCCCTCACAGTGCTATGATTCCCAGCAATTCTCAGGATCTTGGGGGGGGGGGGAAGACATGTATGGTGCCTAAAACACAACCCATTTCCCTTACCCTAAAGTCTGTTTTGTTTCCACTTTTGGGAGGACACTCATGATGCTGAGCACCATAAGGAATCTCTGAACAGGGCAGGGAACAGCTCTCAGTCTGAAACCCAGGACAGCTGCTTTCCATCAGTGCTGACAGTACTGAGCTAGATGGACCAATCATGATTCAACATTGTGCCTATGCAGTCTATCTAACTATGTTATCCAAGTAAGGTTGGAATCCTATTCTCATTTACTTAGGAATAAGACCAATGGCATGTGTGTGCTGTAGTGGTTAGGAGCAATGGACTCGTAATCTGGTGAACTGGGTTCACATCTCCGCTCCTCCACATGCAGCTGCTGGGTGACCTTGGGCTAGTCACACTTCTTCGAAGTCTCTCAGCCTCACTCAGCTCACAGAGTGTTTGTTGTGGGGGAGGAAGGGAAAGGAGAATGTTAGCTGCTTTGAGACTCCTTCGGGTAGTGATAAAGCGGGATATCAAATCCAAACTCTTCTTCTTCTACTTTTGAGTTGACATGTAAATTACCTTACTCAGGATTATTTTATAGCAGTTTTATACATGTCTACTTGGAAGTGAGCCTCATTGACTACAATGGGACTTCCCCTCAGTGTGTTTTGGATGGTAGCCTCAGACATTTGACCTTTACATGAAAGATACAAGCATGGAATCATCATCATCATCATTTGACCTTTTGAAGGCCTGAATGGCTGGACATGAGTTTGACATCCACTCTACTACTGGTACATGGCTGGCTTTTTTTGGTGCCAGAGTAAGACTTTCTGTTCTCCCAGGGCTTTTTAACATCCTCATATTCTTAATTAACATCATGTAAGACTGTTATTAATCTTGTCTCTTTTATCACAGTTGAGCTATTTTTAGCTTTTAAAGGATGGTTTTAGCTTTGGATATGACTAAGAAAATTGACTGTCGTTGCTTGTAGATTTTATTCTCTCTGCTGGTTATAGATTTTACTATGGTATTTTGATGGTATTTTATGGATTGTTGTCTTTCAAGTTTTGCTATAAATTTTTCATACATTACCCAGAGAACTGTGCTGTGGAGTAATTGATAATTATAATAAATAATAAATAAATTTTTGAGACCGTGCTTCTCATGGCAGATTTATTTAATTTAATGTGATGATTTAGGTAGATACAATGTGCATGTTTAAGCCTCACGAGATAACAAACTCTGCTTCCTATTCTTAGTTCAATCATTAAGAAAGCTAGAGGCTGGTTCATATATACATGTCCATCACCTGATATCTCATTTCTTGATTCTGAATGCCATGTGTTAACCGATTCCATAGAAGAATGTACTTAAAAACATAAGAAGAGTCTTCTGGACAAAGGTCCATTTAGTCCAGCGTCTTGTTCTCACAGTGGCCAACCAGATGCCCATGAGAAGCTTAAAAGCAGAGGGTACACCAGGGGCTGCCAAACTTTTAGGACACATTTTGAATTTTGAAAAAGTGTGGTGGGTGCCAGTCACAAAATGGCTGCCATGGGAGGGGAGGCATGGGATCACACAAAGGTAGAGAGGGTACAGTCATTGCTGCTGCTTTCTCCTTCCCAGAGTATCATGCTTGCCACCGCTGCCTATTCACAACAGGGAGCATTCCCCAGTATCAGGAAAAATTGCAAGATAGCTACACCACACACGGTCTCTCTCACACAGCACATGTCCACACTCACCATAGCCATGCAGACCACAGACACACATGCATCTCTCTCTTGTGTACATTGATACACTTCTCATATATACATCCATCCATCCATCCATCTCTCCCTTCTCTCTCTCTCTTTCCCTGCCCAAGTGAATCTCCTGCTTTCTCTCACAGATCACACATGCAGAGCACATACACTTCTCTGTCTCTGCCTCCCTCTCTGTCTCAGACACCTCTCCCTCTCCCAAGTGTAGAGCACAGTGTGGCATCAGGTAAGAAAACTGGCTCTAGATATTTACTTTGCTCCTTTTTTAATGGAATGCTGAACACTCGTTCTGGGAATCAAGCAACACAAAACATACAAGCAAGTTATTAGCAACTGGATATCAGTGGCTCAAACAGTTTGTGCTCCATATCACTCATGCAAGGAGGAAACAGTGGATTATAATCCATAGATTCACTTCTTCTGGTGTGGAGCTGCATTCTTCTACGCTGTCACACTTGCGCTTCCCGAATCTTGTCCAAATGTAATGGCAAAAGAGTCCAAAAATCACCATCAAAGTTATCCTGCCACAAAAGCTCATTATTTACACATGCTGTGAATTACAGAAATGCAAATAGCTGTGGTCTAAAACTCTAGGGATAATCTGGTAGCTGAGTCAGCCAGAAACCACTAAGTCTCTGCAAAATTTTGGGTGCAACTGGGCTTCCTCCACTAAAATTGGAGTGGGTGGTTCATGCATTCATCCCCCCCCCACTACCAGAAAATTGTAGGACTTTGTCTGCATTCTACTCTCAAATAATCAAAATAAAATTAAAAGGTTTATTATTACTAAGAGATATTTTTGTCCTCAATCATCTGTTTTGAATTTCGGCACTCTTAAAATCAATTTTCTGCTTTAAAAGGCAGATGTAATTGCCAGACATTTTGCCTCCTGTAAGACAACATGGTAAAATATGTGGCCACTGTAGCATGCTAGATTTAGAATTTAATACCATATATTCCATCGTGACGGCACCAACGTAATAAACAATGGAGAGAAAGGTTCAGAAAGCATAGGGAAGCTACTAAGTATATCTGGGCCAGTTGGGGGAGCCTGCAGCCTTGCTGTGCTTATGCTATAAACTTCCTTTCGTGTAAGTCCAAAGACTTTGCTTAGCTGCAAAAATATAAGACCTTCCTGGAGCACCAAATCTGAGAATATAATCAGAAGAAGATTAAAGTGATCTAGACTGCTGTTTGGCTTGTGCTGAGGAGGATAGATGGAGAATCCAAGTGGGAAATTTACCTGGATTCAACTTGATGTTCTCTTGGAGCCCGTGTGGCATAGTGGTTAAGAGCGATGAACTAAAGCTGGAGAGATCTGGGTTCAGATCCCCACTTCGGCATGACCTCAGGCTGGTGACTCTCATTCTAAACTATCTCGCAGGGTTCTTGTGAAGGTAAAACTGGAGTAGAGTGGAGATGCATGCCAGCTTGAAATCTGTGGAGGAAAGGTAGTATAGAAATGTAATAAAAGTGAGGAGGTCAGTGAAATAGCACTGGAGCAAGTTGTGGCTTAAAGGTGTGGCAGGAAGCACTTTCCAAGGAAGTGTCCTTGGATGTAAAGGGGCAGACAAAAAACTCAAAGGGTGTGGTATCTGTGGTATGGATGCACAAATCTGGAAGTTTAGGTTTTTTCATTTTTCCGTTCTTAAGTTCAATTCTGCACATCAGTGTGTGATTTCTTTTCTTTTTTTAAGGCCTCATGAACATTCACCAGCATTTTAGAATGAATTTCTTGTAGTGTACACAATGATTCCAAAGATACACAAAGTTGCACACATGATCAAAAAGAGTGTAGATAAACCTGCATGTTGTGATGTTTGCAAGAAATATGATGGGAAAGAGATTTGATTTGGCTTTTTTAAAAAGTCATTGAGAGTGTTACTTTCACAGAAATATAAAGCAGAATTTACATTTTTACCATTGTATACTTTGCTTCTTTTGTCAACTTTTGATTTATTGGAACTTATTACAGAGCTAAACTTTATTGTCTTTGCTTATGATACTGCAGTAATCTTTTCCTAGGCTTTCGCTTCATTTTGTTACATTTATCTAGCAAGCCAGATTCACACTCCCACAATAACCATATGGAGAAAAAGCCACAAAAGCTGTTAAGTACATTTAATTGCTGTTTTGATGAGCTCATATTTTAATTATGTTTATTGATTCTGCATGTGTTGAAATGGTCTTAGCATTTCAAGGGGGGAAATGGAATCAATATGCTGTAATTACTGGACAGTTTTATGATTTCCCTCCCCATGTAATTAAAACTTTCGTATAATATTTTAAAACACTTTTAAACTAATCCTTTGGTTTGGGTTGTCTACATTACCTACTGAGCTTAGGTAAAAATTTAATTTTCATTCAGACAGACGATATAATTAAGCTGAGAGCTAAAGATATTTGAAATTACATATTCACCCTCTCCCTCCCGCCCACCCCCATTAGAAGACTGAAGATAGCGAGCGCACAATATTTACTAACACAATACTAATTGTGGTGCAAAGATAATAGTAGTTTAAGCCTTACTGCACATGCTCAGCTGCCAACACTGGCTAGCGTTCTGACTCAGACATCAATCTGTTGAAGGGTAACGGGTTTTCCTAAAAGATCTGTCACCATCTTATTTCACTCAGTTGCAGGCATCTGGCATAGTGCAACAAGACAGCGTTCTTAGCTGCAAGGAAAATCACACAATGGGGTTTCCAAGCATATTTAAAGCCATATCTCAGTTCTACTATCTTTTAACTGCTTCCTACCACTGAGGAGTAAAATCCAGAGAGATCTGCTCCGATGCAAAGCCTGTTCAAATGAATGGGGAGGTGGTGGTCAGGCCTCAAAGTGGTTCTTATGTACTCAGGGCTTTTTCCCCCAGCTGGAATTCACTGAAACTCAGTTCCGGCACCTCTCAGGTAGGCATCATTGCCCTTATAAGAGAACAAGGAAGGAGTCCATGGTGAGTTTTGGCACTTCTTTTTCTAGAGCAGTGGTTCCCAACAGGTGGTCCGGGGACCCCCAGGGGTCCACGAGCTATGCCAGAGGGGTCCGCAAGATGCTATTAGAATAAAAAATATATTAAATATATTTCGTATGATAACAGATTTTTTGTTTTGGCCGCTTCCTGCATGAGCAGAGTCTAGCACAAAACTAGAATTAGATAGAGGCAGTAGTTCTGCTGTATGCCGTTAGGTGGCGCTTTACAAACACTACTGTTTTGCAAAGAGGCAGCGTGCGCATTCTACTAACGCTCACCTCCCCAAGATGCTTTGTGCGCGTCGGCTTCATTTGTGCGCTACTGCGCAGGTACCCTGTCTTCTCCATTCCCCTCCCTCCTCCCTGGCGCGCGCTGCCTCTTTGCAAAACAGTAGTGTTTGTAAACAAAGCATTGTTTTCCGCGGAAGCTACAGTTCGCGTAGTTAAAAATGGGCCGTTGGTTAAAAAGTGGTTTGTTAAAACGACAAAGGCCTACAGATGAAGAGGAAGAACTGTAAAAAACGTATAAATATAAAATATAAAAAGACTCTTAATTTGGCTCTCACTTTTTAATTTTAGGATTAGGAATTAATGGGGGTCCTTGTCACAATAGCGGCTCGATGAGGGGTCCTCGAGAAAATTTTGTTGGGAACCCCTGTTCTAGAGAAATAGCACCACACATACTCGATTGCTCATCTGAGCTTGCTGAAAGAAAGGATTCTAAACTGGAACTGACATCATCACAGTCACACGCCAGCAAGGTGCTGAGCAACTGCTGAGGCCCCATAAGTGCACTGAAGTAAGTCGGTAAGTGGTGTTAAAACCAGCGTTATCAACACAGGTTCTCTAACACCTGAATCCCTCGACTCAGTACTGTTCCATAGCTGGATTTAATAAAAAATGCCAAGTGACCTCTGCACTGTTCATGCGTCTCTCACAGATTTACATACTCTCCCCGCCAACACATTTGTCTGCTACGGTGTGGAAGATGGGAAAACTACTTCCTTCATCACTTCAGTCACTACCAAGTTTTTACAAGGCCATTTCATCCTGTCAGCTGTAAAGGTGAACACAAAGAAAGTAGGATAAAAACAAGGGCCACGCCAATTTTTTTTGCCAGGAAACATTTTTGGGAGTACAATAAAATAAAATAAATGTTTACTTTCAGTTATGCAAGCATTCCCTGAAAAACCCAACAGTCCTCTTTTGTGCAATTTTTCATTTATGTAAGCAGCCATTTCCCTCATGATCTGCTCTTGTTTTGGCACCAAATTGACTGGCGTCTTTTATCTGTTATGACATTTTCCCAGCTGATATCACTGGTGTATATGCAAGGGCAAGTGAAAGTAGCCCCCTTGCCCTCACCTTCAATGGGTAGTGGAGAGGGAATATGTTGTCACTGCTAAGGTTAGCTCAACTGGTTAGAGTGTGGTGCTGCTGATAAGGCCAAGGTCATTGGGTTTGATCCCTGTATGGGCCAGCTGCATATTCCTGCATTGCAGAGGGTTAGACTAGATGGCTCTTGGGGTACCTTACAAATCTATGATTCTATGAGGTTACTACTGTGACTCTCTGGTTTTCTTTGCAGGGGTTCAGCACAGTACAGCTAAACAGTAGTGTTGCCTCAGCAATGGTGATGCCCATGTGACCATTTCTTCATCCACTGGAGCATGCCACCCAAATTTGCATGAAATGAATGCATGTTCATTCAGGAATGAATTCAGGAAAATCAGAAACACAAATCGAATTACAACAGAAAGTATTATGGCATGCACATGAACATTGAGAAAAGTGTAAAAACTTATTTCGCCTATTAATCTGTTTCTATCTTAATTTTTTAGGAAATAAATAAAATCTGCTGGAATGTCCCCATTTCAATCTCTTTGCATACTGTATGTTATATTTGTTTTTTCCTAGGTATCTGGCTAAATTGGAATTATTATTTTTTGTTATTGTACTTTAGTCTATGACAGAATTGTTAAGCTGTTATTTGACCTTTTTATGATTCTGTAAATTTTGTATATTGTTGTTTTCCTCTGTTTACTTTTATTACTTTGTTCCACACTCTGGAATTGAAAATATTCAATGAAGAGAGGGCTATAAACACTACTACTACTACTAAGGCAGATAAAAATCTATGGGATGTTGGAATAAATTTTCTTAATGCTATTCAATAGCCATAGGGGTGGAAAAGAAACCAAACCTAATACCAAATTCATTGTCCACTGGCTACTTACTGCATCTGAGCCACAAACCAACTAAAGGTAAAATACTTGTTTCAAAGCAACTTACAGCTGTAAGGTTATACACCCTTATTTAGGAGTAAGTCCCATGGAGCTGCACACATATTCATCGCTTTGGGGGTGAAGGTTCTAAAATATTTTAATGGGCCTTAATGGTCTTACAGCAACATGTTTATTAAGCCTTTATCCTGATGTGCCTCCAGGGAGATTAAACGATATTGACTATTGACTGAGCATTGATTTTGATTTATTCTCTGGGAGGTCAGATGGAGTTGTGTCAAGGCAAGTGCTAGTCTACACTTTCCCAGTGTGGTTTCCTTGTCACAAAAGTCTGGTCTTTGGGAGAATCGAGTTTGTTGCACAAGAAACTCTCAGTTAACTGCAAATGCATAACCTGCATTTGACAGTATGTGGTAGAATCCCACCCCAAAACAGCAATAGTCTGGAAGAGTGTTTACATTCGAATACTCTAGTTCCTTGTCTGCTTATACGGTAGTGTGTGGCCTGAATTTAGCACTGCCTCATTTAATGAAGTGGGTTTCTCCCCTTTAGGGTTCCTCCTGCTAAGAGCAGGAGGCAAATGGCATAAAGTGAAACCAGATTAACAACCATTAGAACAATCAGGGATGAACTAGTTAAATATTTCTGTCTTTGGCTAAATTGCTGTCAGTAGACACAAATAGCCATTAATATTACCTGGCCGGTCACTCATCTCTTCCTCCTGATCCCAGCTCCCCCGGCAAGGCTCAGAGGAGGTCATTTAGGGGAAGGGGAAATAAGAGTGTTCATGATGATAGGAGGAAATCAGAGAGGTTACAAAGTTTCACTTAGCTGTAGATTAGTCTAAATTAAATAGAGTGGCCTGGTGAGGGGTCTCAGTCTTCAGGGCAACCTGATAGCGAGTCTAGAATCGCAGACTATCTGTGTACTAAATTGATGGCAATGAAAATAATACTCCCCAGACACAAAAGTACACTTGTTTTCAGATTAATGCATCCTGAATGTGAGCTTTTCAGCCCCTCTTTGAATGAGTCAACGTGTGCGTGCTCACCTGGGCCGGGAGCTGACTTTGAGCCTCATTATTAGAAAATATCTTTGCCACGAAACTGGCTGCTTGGAAGGCTTTGCTGGGTGTTGGGAGGGAGAGGTACTTTAATGGGCAAAAATACATAAAAAGTTTAATTCGGTGTCGGAAACCTGACTTTGCTCACAGCCAATTTGCACAACCTCATGAAGAAAGAGGTTTTTTAAAAAATTTGTTTTTATCTCCCTGGATTGAATGTGTGAGCATGGCAAACAGGTGGGCATTTGCCTCATCCATTCAAGTCAGCGACAGCATTGCACTCACAATGAGCCATGTGGAAAACAATAAACAGAAAAGTAGTGACAGAGTCTGCTTACAGCCATTGACTGACAGCTGGTTCATGAAATGGTCAAGTGACTTGGGCCTGTGTGGGACTGCAGGGACCTTAAAAAAAAAGCGGGGTTCACACAAGGAAAATGGGAACCCACAGCTGTTTCAGGAAGACATTCCCTTGGTCTACAACACAATGTAAAAAACAACTGGATACTGGGGAACACAAGTTACTGGCCAGAATGAGAAATTGTGGTGTGTATTTGCCTCACCGGACATCTAATTAATTTTTTTCTCTCAGGCTGAACTGTGGGGAAGCCTACCTGTAAAAGCCACCTGACCTCACAGTAATTTAGAGTGGTCAGGTAGGTTTACTGTGTGATATAGCTAAGCTATCCAATTGTATTCTGGCTCAGAGGGAGAGATGATTGCTGCTTGGTTATTAAAGCTCCAGCCCCGGACCCATGCTGATGTTTGGCATGCCGTCTTTCCATTATTTTGCATCTGCAATTCTACAATGAATAGTCTCCCAGTATGGAAAAGAAATTAGCTCCAATAAACGAAAAAGAAGTCTGCACGGTTTGACACCTTGCTTTAACCTGGTTTTAATGGGGATTTAATCTATGTATTACCTTGTGTGGCTCCACTGGTCAGATGCAGGACACATTTGTGACCTGTCATGTTTAAAACCTTCCCAAATATCACAGCTGTCAATATACCGTTTCAATATGCAGTGTGACAAAAGTGCATGGAAGGAGCCCTTTTTTCTTTTGTTTTATCTCCCCCCCTCCCCCAAATTATTCACTCTTGAAATTCAAGCCAATATACTCTGTCTTTTTAGTTATTAAATCTGTTGTCCTGTTTGTTTGTACACGTTGTCTCAGAGATTTGCATGCGCTAATTACAGATGTGGCCAGAATTCCCTGTGTCAACATCTAGCACAAAACTCCTGCTGGAGGGGGAAAGGATCAGCATGATTCCTACAATATGAAGAAAAAATAAGGTGGAACCACATAGTATATAGACTGAAGGCTCTATTTATTTCAGATCATCATCTTATTTGAACCAGTTCCTACCTGTATGTAAATTATTTGCAAGATGAACTGGTGGCTTGCATGGGCGAATGAACCATCAAAGATCTAATACTAAGCAGGAGCTCCCATCGATGTACCTACACAGTGTCAAACACACTGCCATCTCCATACTTCCCATTTCCCTCTTGGTAAGTGGCAGGAGGTCCCCTCACCTTTTACCCGGTGGGTGGCATTGTGGCCAGAAGCCAGGCTTCAACAGTTTTCCGGCCTGGGGTGGACGTACGCTGGCCCTATGTCACGGCCAGCCATGTCATCTGTGCTGGGGGATCCCCTGTTAAAGGGATCTCGGGTGTGAATAATGTCCGAAGCCTGGATGTGGGGTAGGGCCATGTCACAGCCCCTACGGGGACCCCTCGGGGTGCCCCTATTTGATGTAAGTCATAGGGCGACCCCTATTGGTGGTTCACCCTTTCGTGGACTCCTTGCAGTCAGGCAGGAGTCAAGATACCAGTATCACCCCAATGCTTAAGCTAAACCACTCACATCTGTAACCAATAAAGTTGTGGCCTATTTGAACACATAAACCAAAATACTCCATCTCAGTGTGTTTTATTGTTCTCCTGGGAACTTTGTGGCTCAGGTGCATTGGCACACAAGCCACGTGTCCAGTGGCAGCCCTTTGCACTGATCAATCCTGATGACAGTTATTCCATAAAAAGTCTAGCTCACACTTCAGGGGTGGCAATTTTGGTCCAGGAAGCTGGAGTACAACTATATAGCGGGATTGTGCACTTTTGGTTGTATCACATGGCTTCCCTTTAAAGACGTTTTGATCCAGCAGAGGCTTCCATCAAGAGGAGGAGGAGGAGGAGGAGGAGGAGGAAGGCAATATTTATATATTCACCCTCCCTCCTCTTGCTCCTGTTCTTTGGCTTGCCTGCTTCACAGGGTTGGGGAGGGACTTGAACAGTGTGGGAGATAGTATGGAGGCTGTAGAGTAAAGAGTTAGGACAACAAAAGTGGATACTGTGAGCCCATATGGTTGCAAAGAAACATATACCTCAAGGATGGAAGGACAAAGACTTACCACCTACTACTCAGTGGTCTGAAGTTCTCACTGCCTTTTCTATGTTTGAATGTACATCTTATTTGGATGTCAATCTCATCTGAATATCCACCTGGACTGCTTATATTTAAGTGTGTGTGTGTGTGTGCAGATCATTTTCATTGTTAATATCAGCTGATCATGTCCCCCCCTCCACTTTTCGTTATAACTGCAAAACAAAAACTTTTTTAAAAAACAAGCTTCATAATCACTGCCCAGCATGTCCCTGGTTTCCAAAATGACCTTGTCATTAAGGAAGGATTGGGTTGCCATAATGGGTTTTAGTGAAAGTTTGGATTGTGTGGGTAACTCATGGTGAGTGAGATATCATGACAGGATCCACTTTGGGTCTTACACTTCTAAAAGGACATACAGCTGTCCAGTTGAAAAGCATTTATGTTGATATCCTGATTCCTTTTACATGATTGTTTTCACTGGCTTAGTTCACATGTCATGCTAATATGCATGCAGGCTTGCAGGAGAAGAGACCACAGCCTCTTGTCTTTCCCCTGGTTATTTTGTTAATTCATGTTGGTAAAAGACATGTCATTGTGCATTGGGATGGCAGCAGGAGCTAAGCATTATGGGAAGGAGAGGAAACCATGCAGGAGTGTATATGAGCATCATTTGTAGCTTCTTCTCTCCCTTTCTGTCTGCCATTAAAATGATTTTAACTTTTTTTCTAATCAATGCAAAAATTTATTCTCCAAAGAACTTTGCTTCTGTTCTGTATAAGGAACTTACTGGACCTGCATGACTGCATGTGCTTAAGATCTTCCGTGTGTCAGGTATTATTTAATTTTCCAATCAGGTCTATTAAAATAATTACAACTGGATAAACATTACAATGCTAAAGCCTTGAAATGCCATAATGATATGCCATGTTATGGTTATATAGGGCTAGGGCCATGGTATAAACATCCCAAACAAACGAATGTTTATCTGTCAACCTGTAGACCATAGCCCTGAACTGATCCCATTTGGGAGACAGACCCTGAATAATGGGCCATTATATTTTCATGAGGTACACAATTGCCTTGAACTTGCCAGGAGTTCAGGTGTGGGTATATCTGTACTTTGAGCGGCGGCAGGAATGTCAGAGCCTGCATCCTTGTGTTTATGCATCTGCTTGGCATAGCTCTTGTAGAGACCCAGCTCCATTTCACTTGAATAACTTAAGCTATTCATGAACAATGAGGTTCAAATTGTACTTTTCTTCAACACAACATTAACTCTCAAAGAGCTGGAAACTCAGTATTCTGTTCCTTCAGCTTAGATTCCAAATCAGTCACAGAGAACATTATATGAGCCGTAATCCCATTAAATATATCATCTTGCAAATATCTAAATCCAGTTAATTAACTTGTATTGCAAAAGAGTTCCAAGATAGAGGGGTTTTGGTGAGCAGCCATAGTTTTTAGCTCTCAAGTTATACTCCAGGTAAAATGTCAATGTGCCCCTCCTCCTTTATTTCATAACTGGGATAGGACAAAGTTACCAAACAATGATACTCTGTATATTATTTTAAGTAATGAAACACAGGTACCAGGTTTGTTTTTTAAAAAGAACTGTTCTTCAGTTGATAAGCTCTAAATGAACAAAACTGCAAAATCAGGAGAGTTAGGGCACAAAACTTTGCAAGTCTCTTTATTGAGTTCAATGGGCCTTACTCCCAGGTAAGTGTGGACAGGATTGCAGCCTTGTCTTAAAGTGCCTGTTACCATACGGGGAAGCCACAGGAGAGGAAAACATTATTATTTAGTTGTATTACAACAGGACCATTTCAGCATTTATATGACTAAAAAAAATTGCCTTCTCTCCCAGGTCTATTTTTATTTTTAGTTGTACTTATGGCACTTTCTCTAAATTAGTTCATAAAGCCCAATGCGCAGGACCTGACTTTGATGTGTTTCATATGTTGCTTAGGGTGGGGTTTATTTTTTGGGGGGTGGGTTGGTACTTAAAACTCATAAACCCTGTCAGATGGGCAGGGTATAAATAGTAAAGAATAATAATAATAATAATAATAATAATAGAATAGGACATCCCTATTTTCAACAGAGAAATGTTGGAGGGTATGGTACACTCTCCTATTGTCTTAAAGTACTGTCTCTTGTGTTCAAGTCCAGTACTGTTAAGAAAATTGCTTATTATTATTATTATTATTATTATTATTATTATTAGTTTACCTGCCCTCAGAGGTCTCAGAGGTGGGTTACAAGAATTAAAATACAGTGTCAAAAACAGTTTAAAACTACTATCGCAGAAATATGGTGGACCCTTTAAAAAGGTGCCACGTCAAACAAGGGCTAACTGGTTAAACTGGAGAGGCAGTTTTGTTTACTGCAAAACAGTGAAAGGCAGCCGGCTTCTGCATGCCACATTCTATCCGTTTGCCTAAGCGAGCCGACTGCATGCACTGCAGCGGTACCCTAATGACAGTATAATTAGGAGTATCATTGTGGTAATGACTTTCTTCATCTGGAGAAAAGACTGCAAGAGAAAAGTGCCTCTTATTTGGCTAGTTTCACCTGCCGCTCTGCGATGCCCTGCCTTCATTCTGACATCATAAAGGTAATGCAGGGTGTTTGACAAGGCCTCTGACTTGGTACTCATCTAATTAAAGAGAAATGCACCCCAAATTCTAGTGAATTATTTTCCTTTTAAAAAATGCTGCCCATTCATCTTGCTTAAAGATTTACCTGCCTCTGTGAGTTCAATTAATGAAAGGGACAATGGGTCTCTTGTTAGCACAGCTACAGTCACTTGGTTCAGGGTCAGCAGACCCAGCAAGAGGCAATGATGGCTAAATTTAGTTCCCCTCCCCACCCCCCATTTTATTTTAAAAATCCTAAAGACTGACAAGTTTCTGATTTTTATCAGGCCAGTTTAAGACTGAGGGGTTGGAATACAAAGCCTGTCTCGGTTTGCAAACTTTATCCAGCAGTTATTGGCTTGTTTAAGTTAAATACTACATACCAAATGCCACACAATGGCATAAGAAGAGATGGAGGAGAATGACAACTACCTAGTGCAGGGGGGGGAAAGCTTTCCATAATTTAAAGGTGCACTTAATTGCTTTTCATTATTTTTATTGTTGATGTTTTGAATGTGAAATCACTTCAAGCTATTTTATGGAAAGTGATTTATAAATGGGATAAAATAATACAAATACGAATAATAGTAAGAATAAATTGTAAGAATGGTAAATAGTAAGAATAAATATGTTGCAATGGTATCTGGGAAAATAAGCTTGTGGAAAATGCATTTATAGAAAACGGAATGCATTCAAACCTGCCAATTTTGAAAATCTAAATGAGAAACGTATAGATGTTTATATCTGACCAAGATGTTCACTTATTTAATGTGTCTTGAAAGTAAACCAATGAGCATAAGTTTCAATATATGCTTTCATTCAGGGTGTGTATTTAAAAGGTGAGAGTAAAGATCCTGGATTGTATTCAAAGTAGCACTGCATAAATGTTCCGCCAGCACAAGGATTTCTGCGTGTACAGTAGGAGGAGGGAAGGAAAGTTCTGTTGCACAAGTGTTAACGCCTTGCACTAACAGAGTGAGTGCATTGCTTACTGCCCAATGTGTTATTTCATTTTGCTGAGTTTTAACTTGAGGTTTATGTTGTCAGAATTTTCCAAAGTGTGTCTGCAAATCCGTAGAACGGAGCTATCCAATTGCGTTTCAGGGAAAACCCATCTACTTAATATTCAATTGGGCTCAGGTTTTGCACAGGGCTTTGCTTTCATCTGGCAGGTCACCCCCCCCAAAAAAAATAAAACCTGTGACCTGTGCAGCTCCTGCAGTAATATTCAGGAAATCTCATGGAAAGTGAAACAGGTTACAGCAAAGGCAAAGTAGGTAAATTAAATTTCAAAACAAGAGAAAGGCGGATGAACCTCAAACTGAATCTCTTGCTTAACGTGAGCAGGTTGTGGCAGAAAGGTAATTGTGTTTAGCCTCAAAAGCCCAGCAATTGTCTTCCACAAATGTGTGGGCTCAATCATGTCCACCCTATAATTTGGCTTGCCATGGCCACCTGTTCCCAATCCATCCTCCTTTCATTTGCATAGGTTTTCATGCCCATTTGTGTGAAGACACACACTCCGTTACCCAGGCAATGAAACCAGTATTCACTGCCTTACTACACACAGTCCTGGCCAAGGCTCCAATATCTTTGCTTTGGTCCAGCTCTCTCACAACAAGTTGGGGAAGAATATAGATGGGGATGCACATGTCGCAGAAACATCAACATTGCACTACACATTGGGGCCATGAAATATTGGCTCAGAGGCCTTGGCAATAGGGGCACATTCCCTCTTCCCCGTAAAAACCCACCCCCATGGAAACAGTGTATCACCGTTTTGTAATGGGGTGCAAAAATTGCTAAATGGAGTGACACTCATGAGTTAAGATACAACAGTTCTGCAGCCCCAGAATGTTGGCTTACCTTAACAGGTGGACAGATTCTATCTGTGACTGAAGGGAAATCCGAGCCCTTCAGATTACTGCCTAAGGCCAGAAGTTATCCAGTGATGGTAGAGGAGGGGTGGGAAAATGGATATGTACACACACCCCTCATGGACCAGGGTTGGCAGGTGGTCAGGAGCAATCAGCTGATCATCAAGGCTTCACAAGCCCTGCCCACAATTCCCGACAATCAGCTGAAGTTGGGGGTTTGCCAAGCCTGGTGGACAGCAATTTGCAACCCCCAGTGACCAGCTGATCATCACAGCTTGAGAAAGCTAGCAAAGCCCCAGTGATCAGCTGATCAACGGAGCTTACAAAGCTGGGTGTGCAGAGCTTTGCACAGCTGCCTGTAACCCACCTTGCAGCTCAGCTGCATCTTTACCTGCCCTACAATAGACCTCATGGAAGGCATCATACATGATGTCAGGTGTGGGAAAGTGGGTGTGGCTTGGCTGAAACAGCTTCATGGGCCAAACGGGGAGGCCTGGTGGTCATAATTACACTTGTGGGTTCTCTACCACTGACTTAGAGGAAGTGCACACTAAGATAGAAACAATATACGGTACTTCTAACTCAATTGTAGTCAGATCAAAGGACACAACATCTCATGTTTAATTGTACCAACAAAGCTCTGTGGAAGAACATAGATTTGTTGGAAGTGATCTGAAGAGCCCATTATTGCTCGTAAAAAAGACTCATAATATTAAGGACTGATTGGCTGGCCGCAATGCACAAGCCTGTTAACTGCCAGAACAACCAACATTACTAGGGGCTCCATTATCACAAGATCGTTCCCCTTCTGTGTTTCTCCTAAGTTAATTTTGAGAATCCAATTGAGAATTTGTGTTTGTGTATGAGTTTGTGTTTCAGGGAGGCTTTTAATGCTTAATAGATTAGTGTGTTTTATTTTTCTGCTGTAAGCCGCCCAGAGTGGCTGGGGAAACCCAGCCAGATGGGTGGGGTATAAATAAATTATTATTATTATTATTATTATTATTATTATTATTATTATTAATTATTATGCTTTAGACAATTTGCCATTTGCAGCGATTTCCACAATTTTTATGCCATTGATGCCCATGCAATAGGTTTTATGCAGGTGAGGCCACTAGAAAAAGCCTTTCAAAACATAACAAGCTGGTGAATGGATGAGGATGAATAAAAACATACTTTACAATATTTTAGTGTAATAATCATAGACACTTCTCAGGATGTTTTAGGATGTTCTAGACAGGCACAATCCAAGGTGTGAAATTTAAATGAGGCAACAAACAACATATTATCATGAGTTAAGTTTTATTTATTACTTTTAAAGAATTTTATTATAAATTTAGGAATAATTCATTAGAGAAGTGCAATCCTATCCTATGGCATCAAAGACCTTGGATTTCAGAGGAATTCATTCCTATGCAAATCTATCCTCTTATTAGAGAAAAAGCCACACCAAATGACACATTCCAAATTGTGCTCAATCTGCAATACTAATATATATATATATGAAGATTGCAACGGGCCATGTTTGACTTTAAAGGGTATACACAGGAAGCTGCCTTATACCAGGTCAGATTATTTATCTTCATAGGTCAGCACTGTCTACTTGGATTGACAGCAGATCTCTGGCAGAGGTCTTTCCCATCATCTGCTAGCTGATCCTTTCAACTGGAAATTCAAGGGATTGAACCTGGGACCTTCTGCATGCAAAGCAGATGCTCAACCACTGAGCTACATCATCTCCCCATTGCATTTTCAGAATTGCTGAATACAGGCTTATTTTAGTTGCCCTTGAAGAAAGGTTTCATATGTGAAATGTTTTGAACATACCACAATAAACTGTTTTCCTACTAACCGAGTGCTCCTTCTCAGCCACTTGCTCTGCTTTTGGGGACTGTCATCTCTTTTCTCCCCTGACTGTAAATATCTTCAACCTAATCCCAAGGAAACACTGCATTCCTTTAAATCATTATTTTGCAAGAAACGCATTGCGCAAAGCCATGTACTCTCGGGACTGTCAAGGATGTTCACTCAGTTGTTGCTAGAGGGCAGAACGCAGCCTTTCAAGCACTGCACCTGGGACACCCAAACTTCGTGAAAAGCGTGTTCCAAAAGCCAGCTGGTTGGCAGAGGCCATCCTGTCACAGGAAATGATTCACTTAAACTGAATGGCAGATTGCGTGTGTGCAAACTTCTTCCTAGGATTTATTGCCATGCAAGAAGAATTAAAATGTTCCCTCCTCTGTGACTGGCATCTGTATTGCTACAACTCGCCATTCTGCATCTGCAGCTACTGATATGATGGCTTCAGTGTTGGAAATGCTGAATTTGATGCCCATCCATCTGCTGAT
The DNA here is from genome assembly GCF_963506605.1 of Zootoca vivipara. Lineage (NCBI taxonomy): Eukaryota > Metazoa > Chordata > Lepidosauria > Squamata > Lacertidae > Zootoca > Zootoca vivipara. Next base: position 52,850,690 of record NC_083280.1, read on the forward strand.
TTTTATAGCACTTTTATAGGACTTCCTTTGGCCTTGCTTCACTTTCCTCCCTGAGGACTTCTGTGCCCCACCTTCCATGATGTTGAAAGGCCCTTTTCTCTCTTTCCAAGGGAAGAAATCTCAAATCCAAATCCTCTCTGGGACTTCCTCTTCACAGGGGCTACAATATTCCCTTCTGTTATCTCTTTGAAGATGCTGCCAAGTCGAGCTAGTGTTCCTCTGTGCACAACAGGGGTCCCTTGCAGGGAGCGTTTCATAGTTTGCCCAGCCTATCTATACAGGCAGGGCAGCAAAGAAAAGAGGCACTCACTTGACCCCTAAAATAGTGATGCTAGAAAACTTTGCACATCTGCCTGGAGGACTGATTTCATATCTCAACCTAACTGCCAGTGTTTTGTGCCTAAGGCCAAGTTGATATAGCAGGTTCTACCCTTAAAGTAGAACATGGGTTGCGGAAGGGTTAACAAGATACCCCAGGGTTGGAGAGGTGGGTCAGTTTGGATGGCCACATGGGTGATTGGTGGGTTGAGCTGTTGCTGGGGTATTTAGCACGTAGCAAATGATTGATTGACAGCCTCTGCACTATAAATATGCTCAGCGAGCAGCTTTATCCCACTTTTGCTGCTTGCAACGAATCTCCCGCCCGCCCTCCTCTAATTTTAGGCGTTCTTGCATTGCCCTTGCTGCGCCTCTCATGAGGTCGCCTGTTTTGGTTCAGGGGCCTGGTAGGAATTTTGCCACTTGGCTGACTGGCTGGTGCCAGGTGGTTTTTGCCTACTACGCTGCAATAAGTCACAACTTGTAAGGTTGGCGGTTAGGCATTGGTTCAAATTGGATGGTGGAGGGGTACGGATTTTGGTTGGGCCTGCCCCTCATGGTTGCTGCTGCCTTTAGGGGTATTCCGTTAAGGGAATCCTGGTGCTCTACATGTTTGTCCGTTTATCCCCGTTTGGGGGTCAGGGCCACGCATGAGCCTCGGGGAGCATCTGAGGGATGAGGTCAAGGGCTTGGGCCCCTGCCCAGATCTCTCCCAGAGGGTGCTCACCTACTGGCTCCCCTACTAGGCTAGTGGGAGTCAGATCTGTCCCAGGCGGGGGACAGATGGCAAGAACCAATGCCTAAGCAACCACTCATATTCAGTTGTATTTAAATAAAGTTGTGGCCAAAATTAATGCCAAAAACCTCAAACTTGTGTGATGTGTGAGTTATTGGGGGGGGGGATATCTTGGTACCTCGGCACGCAACTGGATTCAAATCACTGCTGGGTTGGGGTAGCACACTGCACCCAGATCTGTGTTTAACCATGTTGACATCTGAAACTACTAAACAGAAAAGAAATCAAACCACATGACACTGGTCACTAAGGTCCTGTCCCCTGCCAGTGGAAAAAAATGAGACGTTTAAGCTTGCTGCATTTGTATGCATTTATACTTATGTAGTATTTGCATCCTGAGCAGTCTCTGTGATAATTTTACTAAAAGAAACCAGCTATATTATCCATTGCCACTCCAAGGTAAATGGGAACAGCTGTATTGGGGGAGTGAAATTGCCATTGTAATATCACCCCATTCCTGCTATTTGCAATGGGAAGAGCATTCCTCCCGTGGTGAATAGCTGGTGTGGGACAAGGGATTATCATTAGGACTGCATTTGCCAGGGGAGGGGGCTGAACTTCTCATCCCTCCATACCACAGTCCCAATCTGCCCTCCCCCCCAAATGCTGGCTATTTGTTTAACAAAATCAGCTAAGCAATGCCAAAGTGTGACATGCGTCATATCTAGTTTGGCCCTAATAGAAAACAACATCCTAGCACAGTTAATGTATTGTATCAAGGCAATTACAGGAAAAGTCAGCGATACAGCAAAATGAAGAAATGTTCAGCTGAAGCAATTCAGAGTCACTATCTGAGTTTCAAAATGTTCTTCCATCAAATGAACTTGTTATTCTCCATGTAAATGTCCACATGGGCACAAAAACGTCTTTCAGTAAAGGGTATATTTGCTATTCAAAATTTCTCCTCATTATTAATTCAAAAATAACAGATTTGGGTAGTTTTAATTTTTCAGCGCTGATGTCACTTCTAGGGAATTGGTGGGCAAACCCTTTCCAGAAACCAGCAATTACCTCTTGGAATAAAGACATCAATGTCGTGATTCAAGAAATAATGGCTAATGATATGTCTACCAGAAGGAAATGGCGTTATTAATTACCTCACTGTGAACACACCATTTATTGACAGCTTTGAGGGCCATTCGTCCAATTAAGTAGACTGAGTAAAGCTTCAATTAGCCCATCTGTACAGCTTTGTCAAGCAAAAACATGAGAGCATTGTTTCCCAACAGGTGCAAGAGTAAATCTGAAGCAGCACTATAGATTTTAAAGGTGTTACTCCATGTTACATGAGTAGCACTAATCAACAACAAAGATCTGAATTTGGACAGGTATTTTTTTATAGTGCATGTAAACTTTGCTGCAGTAAAAATAGTATTTTAAAAATAGTATCTGCCATGTTTGATTGCTTCTAAATATTCTGCAACACCACATGAATTCAAAATGAAAACACAAGGTCCATCCTACTCCATGAGACCCTGGTGAAAGAAATATGCCAGTTACGATGACCACAGCATGTGGGAAACATCAAGTTGGGAAAACCAAGTCAGCCCCATCCTGGCTAGCGCTAATGGAAGTTAAAGGCCAGATTAGGGTGCTCCCTCCAACTTGCGGCTTCAACTAGACAAAAGAAAGAACTTTTTCACACAGTGCATGGTTAAAGCTGTTGTGCTCAGCTCACTGACAACTGGGATACACTGGACTGCGAGCGCTCCAAAGGTATCATGGGCTTTGAAGACACTCGAACTCAGGACAAAAGGGATGAACGAGCTAAGAGGAAGGCACGTTTGGAAAACCCTCACCATGATCAACTCCTGCCCGGAAACCTATGTCCCCACTGTGGAAGGACGTGTGGATCCAGAATTGGCCTCCACAGTCACTTATGGACTCATTGTTAAAACCATGTTTATAGAAGACAATCTTACTTGGTTACGAGTGATCGCCAAGGAAGAAGAAGAAGAAGAAGAAGAAGAAGAAGAAGAAGAAGAAGAAGAAGAAGAAGAAGAAGAAGAAGAAGAAGAAGAAGAAGAAGAAGAAGCTCATGTTCTGCTTGTGGACTTTCCATAAGCATCTTGTTGGCCACAGTGTGAACAGGATTTTGGACTAGTGTAACTGGAAAAGCAAAACTGTGTTTAGCAGGACCTTGAAAGCTGTGTAGTATTTACTGTGTCCCAACTATTTTGTATTAATAGTTTGCAGGAAAGAGTTATTCAACAACAACCTTGTTTGGAATTGGGAAATGGAGCATATGAGTTCATAATGCACAGTCTTCCTGTCAGTTGCTTCTGTTCAGGGAACACTAACTGAGTTTTTCCAGTTCAGGATTTGATGGTGACTGGTGGGCTGAGTAAGACGAACTTGGGCAACAGTTACTCACCTATCAATGAATGGTGCACATGGCTGTTGAAGGTAGGTGGATAAGTACTTATTGATGAGCACTAGAAGTAACCACTGAAACTAGAAGACAGTGGCATGCCAGAAGAGGAGGGGAGTAAGGGAAGGAATGATTGGCAGGAGGATAAGGTATATGGGAATGGTGTGTGCAGATCAGAGGCTTGGGAGAGATATTATCCTGTGGCTTCTTCATAGGGATGTAAGAAGACATCCATTTCTACCCTGACCTGTAGTCATTGCATTCAACACTATTTCTGTTCCACTGCAGTTCAGCTTCGAACAAAAACTACGTTATTCGTTTCTCCATCTGCTGCGGCAGAATTTTTACATAATTATGTTATCAATAAACATTACATTCCACTCCATTTCCTTTCAATGCAAAGGCAACACAATAGAACTTGGTGTGTGTGTGTGTGTGTGGTGTCATTAATTATATATCTTACAAATCATTTACAGAATGAAAATTACAACAGCGAATAAGTATGGATTATTTCTATTCTGGACACAGCATGAATAAGCAAACATAGCAATTTCCGCTCCTGTTTCTGTTTCCATTGGAATTCTCTGACATCCCGACTTCTTGGAAGTAGTTTATTTATCCCAACAGGTTCCCAAGGCAGCTTGCAATAACTGCAAGCAATAAAACCCCAAACAAAATGCAATTCACAGTAACTAAAAACAGAGAGCTAAAATAAGAGCCAAGTAAACTCATTGTAAGGAGCAAACAACAAAAGCAAAACACCTCAGGTCAAACCAATGGCTTCAGATAAGAAAAATGTTTTTATATTTCACTGAAAGGCCATCATAGCAGAAGCCACTTGGACTTTTCAGGGAAAGAAGTTCCATGGTCTGGGTGCCACAACGGAAAAGGCTGTGTCATAAGTCCCAGCCACACAAATAATCAATGGGAATGGGGACACAGAGCAAGGCCTTTGATGATAAACACGTAGAACATGAGTTGTCCCATGTGAGAAAAGGCAGAGGGTTAACCCTTTACTGCTGGCATTGTATCCAAGGCTTTGCCTCCTGTAGCATGTGAAAGAGGTGGCTGAATTCACTGGAAAGCACTGACTGAGTACCAGCCTACATTTATCAAGTACAGTGTTACCTCAGTTCTCGAACATAATCTTTTCCGGCAGACCGTTTGAGTTCCGAAACAAATGAAAACCGAGGCGTAAAGGGCTGTCTGCAAATTCAATTGAGAAAATTGAAAAACACGCAGTGGAAGCCGTTCGACTTCTGAGGAGCATTCGAAAATGGAAGCATTGACTTCTGGGTTTTTGGTGTTCGGGTTCTGAAAGGTTCATCAATGGAGACGTTCGAAAACCAAGATACCACTGTAGATTATGAAGTAGACATGGCTAGCCTGAAAACTTGTGCCATATCAGATCTGAGTACTGTAGGTATTACCCATAGCCAGAATTGACTGCCCACCATAGCTATAAAATATGATGGCTAACCAGCTATAAAACCAAGACCATCCTATCCTCTCCCAGCTCCCAATCTGTCTGAGGCAACACCAGAACTGAAAAAGTGCCTTCCGCTGCATATACACCATACATTTAAAGAGCATTATTTTACCCCAAAGAATTCTGGAAACCAGTTTGTTAAGCACTCTTGGAATTGTATTAATGCAAGGGGCAAACGACAATTCCCGGGATTCCTTGGAGGAAATAATGTGCTTTTCATGTATGGTATGCAGGCAGCCCTAGTCGCTTTTGTTGTCAGGGCCTTTTGTTTTGTTTGAACAGCCGCAGATCGTTATTAACATGTCCTGAACCTTGACAATCCTGCAGCATTTCAAGCCCCGGTGGGATAGAGAAAGAGCAGCAACATTTGCAAACATGCCGAACAGCATCAAAAGCGTACAAACGCTTTCGGCACGTGCCCCTGGGAGCAAACTTTTTGCATTCACCTGCAACCTAAGGCTTGATCACACTCCGAAATTCAATATTTATTGCCACATGAAATGTGAGAAATGCTTTCACTCCAGCAGAAAGTGACATTACTGCCAAATGGCAGGTGATCACAAGGGCTCCGTTTCAACAGTGCACCACATACCAACAGACTCGCAGCCGTATAGCATCCAAGACTGCCGAACGTATTACAATTATTGCATCTAATTGCACATAAATACTTCAAGTGAAACATTTTCAAATGACAGCCTCTGCAAACTGAACAGAACTGCAATAATTATCGAAGATGCTTTATGACAACACAGAGGTTAGCCAAGACATAACTCACCCATGGAAAAATTGTCTTGGCAGCAAAGTATCATTTAAATATTTCATAATAATAGCTACATGAAGGCTAAGGGCCAAACGCTGTAAGACACCATTCATGCAATTACCAATTGCAGCATTGCTGTTATTATTACTATTACTCAGTGCCTTTCTTCTAGAAAAAGCGGTGCTGGTACTCACCATGAAGCACCTTTTTGGGCCAACTGGGCCAGGCTGTGGGCTGGGCTTGGTGCAGGGCGAGAATCTGCTGAGTGCTCAGAGCTGGGATTGCCACAACCGGGCGATTTATTTTTTGGAGGCGGAGTGTTGGTACTGTGTACTGGTGAGTACCGCCATAAAAGAAGCACTGATATTACTATTACTGTTAGAAAGCATGGCCCCTGATCCATATTGGGCTCTTGGCAGGGAGAATAGGTGGACTTTAACCTGTTCTTCCAAGTTGGGGTCTCAATCCAAACTGGTGCTGGTGCCTAGCAAACTTAACACTAGCTGTTTAGTCCCTTACCTAGTAGCCCACCTTAATGTACACAAATCTAAGCATTTTGAAGCACATCAGAACTATATGGGTTTTATACACTAATATTATTTATAACATATACCACAAGGAAAATGGGAAAGTGTTGTGGGTAGACATTTATTTTATGATGATCTGAAATCCGAACTTGTATGTTGGAAACTGAGCTGAATATTCTTTCTGGCATGGTTTTAGAACTTCCTATAGATATGATTAAGAAGCAGGTTTGTCAGATGGCACCGCTTTCATCGTATCACATGCTGAGCTGCTAATGAAACCATGGGGACTGCAGAATTTTAATTATTTGTCGTGTCCTACCAACCTACACAGAGCTGTGTAATGCATCTCCTGCATGGAAACATTTGCATTGTACCTGTCCAAAACAGAAGGCTGGGGAAAACGCTTAAAATGGAAATACAATGCTAAAGGGTGAGCCATTTGATACCACAGCAATCACTACCTCTTATTCCCATTTTAGGCCCCGAAGACACCTTCCTGTAGAAGACATGGGTATTTTCAGTTGTGGTGTGTACCTAACGCAAATAAAACAGTGGGGTTCTGGACAGGCACAGACAATGCTTGCTATCATTAACAGAAGTCATTTTGTCTTTTCCAGGTAAGATCTACTTCCGCACCACAAAAATGTTGCAGAACTTCACATTCTGGATGCCAACCCATATGTCCGTATATGGAAGGCAACTTCCGAGAATAACACATTCAAGTTTTGCAAACAAGCAGGCTCCAACAGCAACAAGAAATGCACCACTGTAGACAAGATGCCTCAAAGACAAATGTACTGCATGCCAGATCATGCATCTCAGAACAGGGATTCCCAAATTAAGTTTCATGAGATCTTTGCCTAGCTGCCAAGCACACTGACACCTTGATGTGGGATTTTCAATACTGACATATGCTGTCTTATTCCTGCACAACATACACAGACTATCAGGCTGCCATGAACAACCACATCAATGACTAAAGATCACGCAACCAAGACTGGGGTTAGGCAGCTTTGTTAGAATAACTTCTCAAACCGTAGGCTTAGTGCAGGGGATGTGGGGGTGGGGGAGCTACATTTATAAACATTTGTTTTGAACAATTTTGGCAGCGTTAGGCATGCAAAAGTAACAGCGTTCAGATGTTTGGAGGCACCCTCTGCACTCAGAGTTAAGCCTGGCAGAATATCATGGAAATCAGAATTAACCTTTAGGCACCACTCTTCAACACTAAACATTTGTAGAGGCAAGTTAAAATATCAGATAAGTATAAGGTAATAGTGCCAGCCCCTGTAGGCAGCTATACGGCTGAGCAGAGGAGGAACATGAGGTGCAAAAGTCAAATTAACATGGTCACAAGAGCTAAGCTAAGATTTCCCCCCTTTACCTTGATTCACCCCAGCCTCTATTCTGGTGCCAAACATCACTAAGGTGTGTGTTTCCAACTGAATCCCAACTGGAAAAGCATCTCATCCCCAGTTACAAAGGTAAACAGCTAAGCAGACAGGTTGATTAAAACACCTATGGGAGTTCAGGGACAGGGCAAAGAAGCCAGGGTAGTCAACCCTCCTCTTTTGAGATCATACATATCCCAACTTCCAAGGCAATAAAGCCCAACAACAACAAACAGTTATGAAGGTAGAAAGCCAAATGATGCATGAGAGCAATAGAGCACAGAATGTCCCATGTATCTACTGCCTACTGGGTGTAGACAGAATTTCCCATCTGCCTACTGGGTGCCTGGTGTATCCTTGGTACAAAAAGCTCCTGGCTCAGGGAACGATTTTGTTCCCTCAAGATGAAGATAGCTGTCCTACAGAAGCAGAAATGGGTAGAGAGGTTTATGGACAAAGCCTTCAAAGATGTGATGGCAGAATCTCATTTGGATGACTTTGTCCAGTTCTGAGGGCCACACCTCAAAAAGAACATTGTTGAGCTGAGAAAGGTTCAGGAAAGGGAAAACAAAAGGTTCAGGGGCTGGAGCAAATCCCTTATGAGGAAAGGTTACACTTTTGGAGCTACATAGTTTAGAAAAAAAGAGTAAGTTGGTGGACACAATTTAGAGGTGTGTATAATAATGCAAAGTGTATAATAATGCAAAGTGCAAGTAGATAAATAGGTGCCGGTACAGCGGGAAGGTAAATGGCGTTTCTGTGTGCTGCTCTGGTTTGCCAGAAGCGGCTTTGTCATGCTGGCCACATGACCTGGAAGCTGTATGCCGGCTCCCTCGGCCAATAATGCGAGATGAGCGCCGCAACCCCAGAGTTGGCCACGACTGGACCTAATGGTCAGAGGTCCCTTTACCTTTTTATAATAATGCATGTTGTGGAAAAAAAATGAACTGAGGTAAGTTCATCTCCCTCTCTTGTAATACTAGAACTGAGGACCATCCAATGAAACTGGAAGATTCAGAACAGACAAAAGGAAGTACTTCTCCACACACCACATAGCTATACTACAGAATTTACTCCCACAAGGTATAGTGATGCTCACCAATGAACAGCTTCATAAGGGGATTAGTCCAATTCATGGAGGACAAGACTATCAATGACTGCTAGTCATGATGGCTATATGTTACCTCGAGTATCACAGGCAATGCATCTGAATACCAGTCACAGTGGAACAGTGGGATGGTGCTATTGGCCTCATGTCCTGCTAGTGGGCTTTCCATAGGCATCTAGCTGACCACCGAGAGAAACAGGAAGCTAGACCTTTGGTCTGGCTGGGCCTTTGGGCTGATGCAGGAAAGCTGTTCTTATATTCTTAACTCATTCATACTAGAATATGAACCTGGTGTGTTAGCAGAAGCCAGCTCAAAGGCTCCCACTCAAATGGGGCTTCCCTCATACACCCCCTGTACATCCCCCAAATCTTCTCCAGAGGGTCAGGAGAACCCTCATAACAATGCATGGGGGAAAGAGGGTAGAACATTTCATCTGGCATGTTTGCCGAAATGCTTGTACTGATGGAATGATCCTAATAGCATAGTGTTGAATTCTTCTCTGTTCCTTTCAATTAACAGGCCACTTAATCCAATTAAATGCTCCTGGATCTATTTCACAGCCCCTCACCTCCCCGCTCTTGGTTTTCGCTAGTGCTCCAATAAGACCAAAACAATTGCAGAACAGTGCCCGCAATACTCATCTCCTGTAGATGGTTCTGGGGGAAACCATGGCCAATGGTACCAAAAGCCAATGAGAGATCTAGTAAGAACAACAGGGTCTTACTACCACTGTCCCTCTCCCAACAGAGATCATGCTTCAAGGCAACCGAAGCAGATTCAGTCCTGAACCAGAGTCTGAACCCAGATAGGCATGCACTTAATGCATTAAACTGCAGGTTGTTTTCTGAATCCACATGGAAATTAGTATGCAAATACATATTAAGATGGGACGCGGGTGGCGCTATGGGTTAAACCACAGAGCCTAGGGCTTGCTGTTCAGAAGGTCGGCAGTTCAAATCCCCACGACGGGGTGAGCTCCTGTTGTTCGGTCCCTGCTCCTGCCAACCTAGCAGTTCGAAAGCACGTCAAAGTACAAGTAGATAAATAGATACCGCTATAGCGGGAAGGTAAATTGCATTTCTGTGTGCTGCTCTGGTTCGCCAGAAGCGGCTTTGTCATGCTGGCCACATGACCTGGAAGCTGTACACTGGCTCCCTTGGCCAATAACGTGAGATGAGCGCCGCAACTCCAGAGTCGGTCACAACTGGACCTAATGGTCAGGGGTCCCTTTACCTTTACCTAACATATTAAGATACATAGAGCTAGTATGGTGCAGTGTTTAGAGTGCTTTACTGGGACCTGAAAGACCAGGATTTAAATTTCAAAACATCCATGAAGCTCACTGTATGACCTTGGGCCAGTCACTATCTCTTATGTCTAACCTACCTCACAGGCACATTATGAAAATGAATGGTGAGGAAAAAACTTTATAGCCACACTGAGTCCATTGGAGGAGAGGTGGGACAAAAATACTAAACATATTATTACAAAATGCATGTTTTAAATACATGTATATTATTCCAATGTATACATTTCTAAATGTATTTTATTCTAAATTACATATTTCAGCATTTTTTGAGCTGAGAACTACGGTATATTGCAAAGTTCAGAGAAGTTTAAACTCTGAAGGATATTTGTACTGCAGACACAGGAGTTGCACTGGAATTCTGCATTGGAATCCACACAGAAATGAAATTCTTCAAACATCCCCACATGCAAGAATGATTTTTAGTTTTATTTTTTTTACATTTTATTACTGAGATCTTTCCCAGTCACTAATCTTGAACTTGGCTTCAGTTAGGCACTTCTGGATGCCAGCCATATAATTATTTAACTGATGACTAGATCAAAAACATGCTTTAGCTCACGAGAGTAAAGCATTCCTTCCAGCATCTCAAAATGAAAGGGAGCACTCCTGCAACCCTAGTCCTCCTTTAGTCCATACAGATGGACAAAGTACCTCAGGCTAAGCCCTCTCACTCCAAGATAGTTGGGTCATCTATCATCCTGCCAAGGACTAAGGAGAATGTTACTATACATCAGGAGCAGATGGATGGGGAAATGAACGGAGAAAGATCATCTGCATCCACTCTGCCTTCTGCCACTCACACCCATTTCTTTAAGCAGTTCAGAAAGCAGTGAGTTCTCCAGCTTTGATGGAGAGCTTTTAACTTGAGGTGTGATGGACAAGAGCAGCATCTTTGTAAAAACAACAACAACAACAACAACAACAACAACAACAACAACAACAACAACAAGCCGCTTTAGAAAGTTCCTTACAGTTTTGCACAGATGCTGAGGCAGCTTACAAACCATTTCAACTGCACAGTTGGGATAAGCAAAGCACTTCACTTGCAAAACCTCTCTCTAAAACCCAGCAAAAATAAACAAGATTCACTGTACAGTAGTTCCATTTAAGAAATCTATCTAACATCAGCAGACCACACAATTCCAACTGACACCAGTGTCAAATATCTTGAATAGTTGTTGCAAAATTGAACCATTTCCACAGTGAGCGAATCAACTTTCTTCCTTTGACTCTCATTAAACTGTGTGCTCCATTTCCCGGCAAGTTTTCCTTTCAACAGCTGTATCGATTCAACTGCACATGATAAATTCCATGCAAAAGAATGCATGTTGGAGATCAAATGGGAATCCCCAACCAGTTCCATTACCTTTCAAGCTCCAACACTGACTGTGGGTGGAACTCTAAGTGAACATCTGAGACAATACTTCCAGCCGCTCCCAACTTTGTTCTTGATTATCTGCCCAGCCAAACTTTGGTTTTTGGTTCTCAGAAATTCAGCAACATGCTCTATTGATAAAAGACTTCTATGATCCTGATTCCCTTCTTCTAACATTCTTACCATAATATCATATTTTTCAACATGATATCCCCAAGAGTAAGTCATGGTTTCAAAAGCCCCGGGAATGGGCTGCTTAACTTAGGATATTGCATCCAGATCTGTTACTGAATTATAGCAACATTTGCTCTATATATTTCTTGGAAGCACCCAGCTGTAGACTTTAACTCTCAAAGAATAGCTAAAGACAAGATGCAGCTCTCAAAAACCATCTAAACTACTTTATTATCACAGTACAGATCTACAGTGGCCCCCAGTACGTTTCCGAGCACAATTCAAAGTGTTGGTACTGACCTTTAAAGCCCTAAACGGCCTCGGTCCTGTATACCTGAAGGAGCGTCTCCACCCCCACCATTCAGCCCACACACTGAGATCCAGCACCGAGGGCCTTCTGGCGGTTCCCTCGTTGCGAGAAGCCAAGTTGCAGGGAATCAGACAGAGGGCCTTCTCGGTAGTGGCACCCGCCCTGTGGAACGCCCTCCCAGCAGATGTCAAGGCAATAAGTAACTATTTTACTTTTAGAAGACAACTGAAGGTGGCCCTGTTTAGGGAAGTTTTTAATGTTTGATGCTGTACTGTTTTTAATATTCGGTTGGAAGCTGCCCAGAGTGGCTGGGGAAACCCAGCCAGATGGGCGGGGTATAAATAAATAATAATTATTTATTATTATTATTATTATTATTATCATCATCATCATCACAACAAGCTTTAAGTACTTTTCTATATAGTTACTTCTGCAAAATTGGTTTGTTATTATTGAAGTGTTTATTATTACTCATTTATTTTATTTGTATACTATGATTGAAGAAATGGCTTTTTAATAAAGCTTTGGCTGACTAAATAACTTTTGGCTTGGTTTAGGTTGTCTGCTGGATTTATTTGTGTGTTATTTTACTGGAATTAGTTTGAAATGTTCTCTGTTTTATATTGCATTATCATGTAATATGTTAGCCACCTTGCATTTTCATGAAATGTAAGTGGGATAGAAATTGTCTAAATTAATGAATAAGTGAACTTCCAAATACTTCAGTGATACTTCAGAAATGCTTAAAATAACTCTATATTTTATGATGAAATATTAGTTAGAAAATAATCTTTGTTATGTGGGGACGCTCTAATTTATTTGGTGTTTGTTGGCCCTCTTGACAAAAATGAAAGCTCTATCATATGCTTATGCTCTCTCTTTTTATTACATCATTTTGTTATATCATTCTCTTGTATTCAACTTTGGGGGATTTTTTGTTTTTCTAAATTTTTTACTTATCTGAAAATTAAGTAAAATATATATTTTTTAAAAAACAACACATTATGGTATGCAAAATTCTCATCAATAACTATGAAAATATAAAACACAAGTAGAATTCTGGTAGATGTAGGTGTGTCTATTGTTTTATGAATTCTATTCCAGCCCTATTTTCTTTTTCTTATGTGGTCGTGGGAAAATTCAAAAGCCGTTTTTTGTTTTGTTTTCGTTAACGGCATTGCTGAAGAGAAAACAGTCAGACAGTCGTTGGTGCCTGTGAAGCTACATCGTTTGAAATCCATCCCTCTTTATTTCAGCATCCACTTTACCGGGCAAAAGCTGACATGGAACTTAATGAAACATCTATAAATGTAATGTGGAACTTGAAAGATTAAGATCAACAGGTTTGCCTTCACACAGAGTAAGCTCTTTATATATAAAAAGAAATCCAGCGAAGAGAGAGCATTATCTCAGAACGGTTGGTGAGATTTACTATGGTTTTGACTTTCTAATCAAGGATACATGTCGCTTTTAGACATGTTGATTCCCCCTACAAATCTCTCCTATTTAGAGGTGCTTCTATCAATGAGCAGGATGAGGCTTGTATGTATGACGACAGGCCTGCGTCATATGTTTTACCAGTTGCCTCTCTGCGGAAACATTTGTAAACATCATTTGCCTTTTATGTGAAGTGCTAATGTGGAACCTTCTTGCATTTCATTGGGTGGACAAAGATAGGGTTGCTATTATTATTTATTAAGTTTATAGCACTCGCCTTCCTCCAAAATTGCCCGGGACATACATTTCTTATGCCAGCATAAAAGTGGAATAATAAGGTTATGATGTTTTAGACATGCTATTATGACATCAAACCTTTAAGCCGACAGGAGTCCTGCACCTTTGTTAACTCTGTTCAATGGGAAGAAGTAGATTTTCACAGGGACCTACTTTCCATATCAGCATAAATTCAAGACAGAAAAATAACAATCATTATTAGAGAGTGATGCAACCTGTTAAAAATACATCCACATGTTAAGTTTACCTTGTGGAGCCTGAATTTTCTTTTCTCCCCCTAGCATGGGTCTTGACTCTCTTTCCTCCAGGAGGTACCTTCCTTGATCTTCTTGTTGCACCTTCCATTCTCCATTGTATATTTCACACTTCTCTCTTCCTCACTAAAAGGATGAATTGGTTATTCTCACATAGCATCCTACAGTAAAGTTTCTCATCCCAAGGCAAAATGTGAAATTCTTTCCTGGAGAGTCCTTGGGTTCTCCAAGCATGCCTCTTGTCAACTGCGTGATTGGAATGGCCGTCCATCTCTATATGACCTTAGTGTTTTCATTGGCAAAAGGATGGCTGTATTTGTGTTGCTGAATGATTTTATCGCTGTCTGGGGTCATTGTGGTGCTTTTTTGTAAATGTAGTTGCTGCTCTCCTAACCATGGTGTTGTTAGTTAATTACATTTCTATCTTGCCTTTTCTCCAAGGAGTTAAAAGTGGCATGCATTGTTCTCCCATGACACGTCTTATCCTATGGGAAGCCTGTGACATAGGTAACTGAGAAAAGATAGCTGGTCCAAGGTCACGGAGGGAACTTCATGGCTGGGTGGAGACACTTTTAAGAACCAAACCACACTGGCTGAGCTCCTACAGACCACAGCTCCTAGTGATCTGTAGTGGAGGCAGAATTGTAGCCTTTTTCCTGGTAGTGTGCTTGCTCCTGATGGGTGGAAGGCACAATTAGGCAACATTGTCATGGCATAACCATAGTTGTCATGTGTTGATTGGGGCCTTCAGTATGTAACTAATATATCGAACAGATGGAAAGCTCTTCAATCTGAGCAGGCTGAAAGCAAAAAGTAAGGTTACTGTAACTTCCATCGTAGAGCTTCAGTATGCTCATGACAACGTAGTGTGTGCATGCTCAGAGGATGACCTCCAAACCACCCTAAATATCTTTGCAGAAGCTTACGAAAAGCCTGGCCTATCACTCAACATCCAAAAACCAAAGTGCTGCACCAACAAGTACTAAACAACCCCTCTGCAGTGCCACAAATCCAACTCAGTGGTGTAATGTTGGAAAATGTTGATTACTTCTCCTACCTAGGCAGTTACCTTTCCACAAGGGCCAACATTGACGCCGAAATCCAGCATCGCCTGAGCTCTGTGAGTCCGGCTTTCTCCCGATTGAAGTGCAGAGTGTTTGAGGACTGGGATATTCGCAGGGAAACCAAAATGCTTGTTTACAAAGCTATTGTACTACCAACCTTACTATATGCTTGTGAAACATGGACCACGTATAAACACCATCTCCAACTCCTCGAAAGATTCCATCAACGGTGTCTCCGAAAATTTTTACACATCACTTGGGAAGACTGGCGAACTAATATCAGTATACTGGAAGAAGCAAAGATCACCAGTGTTGAAGCAATGATTCTTCAACATCAACTTCGTTGAACTGGTCATGTTGTACGGATGCCTGATAATCGTCTTCCAAAGCAACTACTCTATTCCGAACTTAAAAATGGAAAGCGTAATGCTGGTGGTCAACAAAAGAGGTTTAAAGACTGTCTCAAGGCAAACCTTAAAAAATGTAGTATAAACACTGACAACTGGGAAACACTGGCCTGCGAGCGCTCCAGTTGGAGAACAGCCTTTACCAATGGTGTCGTGGACTTTGAAGATGCTCGAACACAGGACGCAAGGGAGAAACGTGCTAAGAGGAAGGCACGCTTGGCAAATCCACACCGTGAACAACTCCCGCCCGGAAACTAATGTCCCCACTGTGGAAGGACGTGTGGATCCAGAATTGACCTCCACAGTCACTTACGGACCCATTGTTAAAACCGTGTTTATGGAAGACAATCTTACTCGGATACGAGTGATCACCAAAGAAGAAGAATATGGGATGGAGTCAGGACAACTCTTTTGATTGTTCCTTGTTGATAACGTTGTTTGGGACTCTGTAGGAGTGGCCACATCTATTGGAACGATCACTCTCTTTTCAACTTGCATTCTTGTACTTTTGATGTTGCTGCTGCACAGGATATCACCTAATAAAAATGATCTAAGCACTGGCCATTTTAGCTGGACTCCTGTTTCTGCTGCTCTATCTTCTACCACACTACTAGCTGAAAGCATTGTGTGTGTGTGCCTAAAACCATGCCTTGGATTCTCTAAAATTTTGAAATTGCAAGAATTTGTGTGTTATAATCCAGTAACTGTTGAAATGGCACAAATCCCCTTTAACTGAATAAATTTGCTGAAAAGCTTCATTGATGTAATGGTTTTATAAGTCATTTAACTAGAAAAGATTTTGCTCTTTAAGCCAGCTGTAACTTGCCCTGAGCATTGTATGAATTCTTCAGTGGAACAGATAGCTTTTTTATTTGGTTGAACGTGATGTTCAGTAGTTTTGTTTATCAATGTAGAAAAACATGTCTCAACACAGTCGGTACTGTACTTCTGTCTTCATAAAAAACCATCCTCCTGTCTACCATACTAATAATCCAGATACTGTAGATTGAAGTTTACCAAACAGTAGTCCTAAAATTCATATCTAACTGAAACCGAAATACTTTTCAATGCCTCCTAAACATGGAAGCTGCAGTGATACATTATGCATGTGTGTGTGTGTGAATATATAAAATAAACATCTATTGCTTGTGGTTGAGGTTTTTATGTGATAATGTAGATAAAGCCATCAAAAAGGGTGACATTCTAATTAACCCTAGGTTTTGGGGTAGCTCCAAGTTTGTAGTTTTTGTTCAGCCTAGTAGTTGCACCAGGTGTCTAAGAGAGGCTCCGAGTCTGGGCAGAACCAAATGTTACAAGGAACAATGAGCAGCCTTTCTTTAATGTCATGTTTTAAGACTTAGCCCTTTCTTGGACAGGAGCCTGCCCCGTTCCTTGCATGGAGAAGCTCTGGCAAAGTGGCATTAGTTTGTTGGTAACATTAGATCCGAAATACAGTGAAACGTTTGGCTGGCAAAACAAATCCAAGATCCAAGCTACATGAGCCATGGGAGATCTGTGATAAGCTCTCGCAATGTCCTTAATTTTCCTTAAAATATCAGCCATGGGGCATATTAATTAGAGCACTGGTTTGGGTGTCTACCCATTCATTTTTCAGTTTACATCATGGCTGCTACTGCTCTAGGCACTATTAACTGTGGCATATTAATGACATATACAATATGGGCAATTTAAATAGGGGGAGCAGCCTAAGGAAAATGGGTTATTTCTCCCTCAATTTGGCTTCTGGGGAGCAACAGCAGGAAAGGGCTCTTCATGCTT
This sequence comes from Zootoca vivipara, assembly GCF_963506605.1. Lineage (NCBI taxonomy): Eukaryota > Metazoa > Chordata > Lepidosauria > Squamata > Lacertidae > Zootoca > Zootoca vivipara. The sequence goes on from NC_083280.1 coordinate 52,867,857, forward strand.
CACTTATGGACTGCCTCTTTCGGACATTGTGTAGAGATGCCATATGTCCTCTTTTTCCAGTACACATCCATCTTTTCATGGGTAGAATTGGCATAGCGATCCATAGTTAAAAGTACAGTGGTACCTTGGGTTACGAACACGATCTGTTCCGGGACGCAGTTCGTAACCCGAAATGGTCGTAACCCGAAGTGCCATTTTGCGCATGCACAAAGCACAATTTATGCGCTTTGCGCATGCGCAAACCACGCACACCGCTTCTGCGCAGAACGCACGCGCGGCGAAAATACTTCTGAGTTTGCGGAGTTCGTAACCCGAGTTGTTTGTAACCCGAGGTATGACTGTAGAAGTTGGCAAATGTGCTGTTCAAAATATGGCAACCCTACCTATAGGAAACAGAATACTAAACTAGCTGGACCTTGAACGGTCATCCTTGTGTTTAAAACTGGTTTCCAAACTATGCATAAGAAATATGTTCTTCTAATGCGAAGTCTTTTAAAAAGATTTGCAAAGGCTTTTCCTGCTTGTTGATCAGGCATATCAACTTCATGTACTCCTTGTTGGAGCAAAAAAGTTTCTAACAAATTGTATTTTGGAAGAATTAGGAATGAAATTATGCATGATCTTGTTCACAAACTATTTTGAAAGTATTCCGGCATGCTCTCTCTCTCTCTCTCTCTCTCACACACACACACACACAAATATGCGCTCCAGGTGAATTCTAACAACTAGCTGCTTGTTAAGTGTGCTATTTTAATGGTAAAATCTCACCACCACAGAATAACAGGAATGATAACTGATCAGCTCCACATCTGGTTAAAGCAGATTTCTGCTTTGTCTTTTTTTTTATCTTGCTATGGAGCTAATACATTGACTTAACCAAAGAGCAAGGAGAACACAGGTTTTTCTAATGCTATTGTTCACTCTCTTGTATAAATGGCATGATATTCATTAATGAGACCCTTTGAAGTTACCTCTAAAGGTGTCCTGGGGAGTCAATTTTCAAGGAATTCCTAATGGAAACCGCAGATATCTGAGAATGAGGCCCACATCACCTTAACAAGGCCTGCATGAATCATTTAGAGGAGGAGGTGACATGACACATTGCAGTGTTTTTCCTTGTTAAAGCTATTGGCACCAAGCGACAGGCACCTACGCAGGGCAACAATAGAAGCAATCTGGTCTGCCACAGTCAGCCTGTGACACCAGATTTCTTAAGACATTCCCTGCTGATATTGGTTAGTTTAATCCCTAAAGATTTATAAAAGTGTCCTAGAGACCTAGAAAATGGAGGCGACAGCAGGCTGAAGCAATATATTCGCCCCTGACATATGTCTTACAGGCAACCCCTTAGTTACTAACCCATCTGCTAAACTTCCTAACATTTGTCATTGTCTTGCACTGGAAATCAGAGCTCCACACAGATCTCTTCCTCCCACCCCACACCTAAGCTGAACTATATTTAAGATTTGTTTCAGTGTGTTGTCCGAACGGGGGATGCGGTTAAGCTGTCTCCTTAACCACAATCTGTAACACAATCTGCGCTGAGCTACGAAATAAAAGGACTGGGGAGGAGCCACACAGCAGGCCAGTGGCTAAACCGTGAATTACCTTAACATTCAGTGGGAACATGGGCCTTCATTCTATTTGTATTGGTCCTGTTTTTATTGTGGTTTCATTTCTTAGATGATTTGTTTTATCATTTGTGTTTTTGCTGTCCCGAGCTCCTTTGGAAAGAAAAGTGGGACATCAACTTAATAATGAATGAGCAAAAACATTTGTCTCGAGCCACTTTTTAAACTGAAATTTCCAGGCAGGATTAAAAAGAGACAGACAGATTTGGGCATGGAGGATGAGCAGTTGGGTACAATTCTGCTCATGATTACCTACACTGGCTGCATGGGATGCAGGTGCATTTCCAAGCACAATTTAAAGCACGGGTTACTATCCTGTTTTGAACCAGGTTTTCCAAAGGAATGCTTGCAAATGTACAAGTCTTCCTGGGCTTTAAGATCAGCCACAGGTGTAACTACATTCCCATTCCCCCCCCCCCAAAAAAATCTTCTCCAGAAGGTGCCCCAACCCACCCCTAGAGCTGATTTTTTAGGGCACATAGGGATCAGAGGTGGGGAAAATTCCATTCCATTAGCATAATTCTGGGCAGAATGAGAGCACTGGATACCACCTTGTGGACCAAACCTTCCTGTGTTGAACAGATTAAGTCTGAAGGGGGCTCCTATGCATGCTTGCTAGAATGCAAGAAGCCTCCAAGTGATTGGGAAACCTGCTTTATCAAGGCTCCTGATCACAAAAGGTTCTACTATTATTCTCCCTGTATTCAAGAGAAGGTGGGAAGAATGTCAAGGTGGGATGGGTGTGAGGGGATGCTGGGGACAGCAACCCATGTCTCCTACCTGGGTTGAGAATTCTACAGCCCTGTTCAGAGAAACAAATGAAAGTCTTTGTCGGCACCATCTGTACTTTTCTGCACTTCTTTCTAACTTCCTGGTTTACAATTCCTTCACCCCAATTGCGAATGAAAACACATGCCATAAAGAAATATGTTAGCCTTTAAGATGCCAGAAGACCTTTTCTGTGCTGGAGGACACTAACATGGGCAACACTCCAGGAATGTAAAGGACCCCTGGACAGTTAAGTCCAGTCAAAGGCAACTATGGGGTTGCAGCGCGCATCTTGCTTTTAGTCCGGGGGAGCTGGCGTTTGTCCACGGACAGCTTTGCAAGTCATGTGGCCAGCATGACTAAACTGCTTCTGGCACAACGGGACACCGTGACGGAAACCAGAGCGTGCGGAAACGGCGTTTACCTTCCCTCCACAGTGGTACCTATTTATCTACTTGCACTGGTGTGCTTTCAAACTGCTAGGTTGGCAGGAGCTGGGACAGAACAGGAACTCACCCTGATGCGGGGATTTGAACTGCTGACCTTCTGATTGGAAAACCCAAGAGGCTCAGTGGTTTAGACCACAGTGAATGTCTTGTGTTGGAAATCATGACATCAGAAAATGAAGAGCTGGTGTAGGCTACAGTTGAACTTCTATCACCTCTATCACATTATTAATGCAACTGAAACACACACTGCAAGGAGCAACAGAACACCTACTGCCTAAAATGAACTGAAATAACTTGCTTACTTCGTGACTACTCTTTTTATTTTCTTACAAAATTGCTGCTTTTATTCATTTTTCAGGCTTATGATTGAGAAGCTAAGTACAAGTACTACTCTCAAAATTCCCAGACAATTTATGCCACCCATTTGCATCACTGATCATGAAACTTGTACGAGTTAATTTTTCACGGTATGAATATTACGAACCTTGAAGTGGATTTTCAATCCTTGCTGCACTGAATATTTTAGAATGACAAGACAAACAGCTGTGGCTATGGAGTGCACAGAAGCATTTTATTGATGTCTGACATGCAACAGTAACTGGAGTGAATATCTAAAATTAAGATTATAATTTTGATCAAATAAAACATGTTCAAGTTTACAAAAGCAATCAAAATGATAGTTCATGCATTTCATCATTCTATATATACAGGTGTCACATAAGATGTAACTTTTAATTTTGGAAGGGGGAAATGGGTACAAATTATTAGTCATTGCACAAAAACAAGGGAACCCTCTTTTATCCAAGACATGCACATATCTTTCGTATAGTTGTTGTAAGTCTCTAGTACAGCATCTTATTGTACTAAATACAGCTGCAACCAATTCAGAACAGAATGTGCTGTATTTGCTGCAGATTCCTGGAACATAGAAATGCTCTTCAGACGTTACTCGTGCAAAAAGGGACATGTACAAATGGGTTGTGGGGATGTGCATGTGGTCCCACCCCATTGCTGCTCTACTTGTGGCTGCACACAAATTTAGCTGTAATGCAAGCACCGGAAGAGCAGTTTTTAAAGTCACATGAGGAGCAGCCAAGAATAAAGAAGGTTCTCTGCTGCAGATGTCACAGCTGAGCCCCTGAGTAGCAGGTAACAACTGAAGAGGCCTATATTCTACAGGACTAAGTGATGGCCAACAGTGCTGCAGGCAGAGGTACCTTAATAGATATCCATCTGAGGATCTTCACCAAAGAAGTCAATAGGTTAAAGTGCTGTAACTGTTGCATAATACTGCTGGTAATGGTACCTAGATTTAGAGTCAATTTGGACACGCATAAATGGGGGTGTCAGAACCTGCTTCTCCTGTTCAGCCCTTAGAACACCTGGGAGAAAAATATTTTTACAGAACCCACAACAGACTTGTTCATCTATCAGTGCTGTAATCCTTTGTTGGTTGCTTGGGAGCAAAGAATTTTGACATACAACAAACATATTTTAAAACACATACATTTTCAATTCTTCCACTTCTACAGCTTTTAAGGACACACGGAGCTCAGCTTGTGGGGAAACCCTTAGCCTAAGTTACATTTTTTTAAATATATAGTTGTAAATAATATTCCACTGCAGCAGTAAATATATTTTAAGACATACGTTTTGTTTTTAATTGAGCAAAGAGCTTGGGGTGGGAGGTGGGAATAACGGTTTGTTAAGATGCTCAATTGAGGATATGACCCCATTTATAAAGCACTCAAATACAAGGCAAGGTTTTAACAGCTGGAACATTACAACTAGCCCTTGATTTACAGCAAACAACAAGAGATGTAGCTAAGCATAATCTATGAATAAGTCTACATTCATTGGAAAGTGGCAATCAAGTTCAACATAAACATTTAAAATACAGCAGTGAAAAGTAATATAATACTAAACATTCTTTCTGGTAGTAACTTTTCACTTGATAGCTACAACCCTAAGAATGGCCTTCATATACTTTACAAGAAATGCTAACCATTCTGCTCTTAGGCGGTGCAATTTGAAAAGGAATAAAGTATGATTGCCAAAAAGCCCTTCATGCTAATTTTTCGCGAGACAGAGAATAGAAGGATGGGTAAAATGTGGGCATTCCCAATATTGTCCATCTTGGTGATGAACTGTATGTGGCATGAAAGGGTGGATTTTGAAGCTCCTAAAAACAACTCAGGATAAATTGTTTAATGCTACAGGTAAATAAAAAATATTGGGGGGCAGTGTTTTATTATAAAATGATTATTGTATATAGTTTAAATAGAAACATGGAATCTGAAGACATACAAATACTGGAGTGTGCTCTCACCAAAGTTATTCTCAGGCCAGAGTTGCCTTGCAAATTGCCGAGGTGGTACAGGTACAACCACCCTCCTTTCATAAGTAGCCTCTCCTAATTTCTGCTTGTAGCTGAACCTTGGTCATTGCTCCTAGAAGCATATATTTGCACAGGACAGTCATGTGTCTATTCTATGATTTCTGTGATAGTGTAGCTCAGAATTGCTCAGAGAATGTGGATCAGCATTCAAAGTTATATTTCCAGTAGTCAGTTTTGTCACAAATTATGAAGGGGTTTTGTTGCTTATAAACACTGTATTTTTCTGTTTTAGCTATAATAATTTTACAAACGTATTTGCAATTTTTTTGCTGATATTTGCATTTAAATATTGGAAATAAAAAGGTGCTTGCATTCACTTATAGATCAGATTGAAAACTCATGAAAACCCTTCACAAAATGTTAACTAAAGTTCTTGTTAACTCTGAGTATGAGAAAAACTGTATAGTCAGTTTGATCTTTCACATTAAGATGCTAACAGAAGAAATTCGAAAGGTGATTGAAAATAAGATTAATAATTAACATGAGTTCAGAATTCTGTGGTTTATACTCTTCTGTTGTAGCTGAGGAATGCTCATTGAAGACACATAATGAACTTGCATATAATGGAAGTTCAAATTAAACATCAGTGGCCCTGTAATTTCCAATAGTAGATGGTAGATGGTAGTAATTAAGTATGGTACTTTGGATCTGCAAGCTTTAAGTGAGCAATGGAATATTAAAATACATTCTGGTATAAATGATGATGGCAAAGCATCTATTTCAAACACAGTAGTTAACCTTAAAAAACAATAGCTTAGAATATGCATCCTTTGGTATTCATCTAAAGTGAAAGTACATAGACTTACAGAAAAAGCTCTTCATGTTCTTCTAAGACACAGTACCACCATTTAGAGTTACTCATGTATTAGGAACGACAAAATTGCTATAGGAAAGTGGAAATGAATCTGTCCATGGCACAATATTCTGCTTAATGTGGCTGAGGATATTCAATAATAGAAATACTCCCTTTCCACCATCTTCTGATGACAAGCTCTGCCCTATTACTTTAGTTAAAAGAATGTTTTGATTAAGGAAAGGTTCTTGACATGGTAACAACAAAAAATTAGAGCTATTTCAACTAGTATTCTTTATCAGTCAAAAAGGAGGGGGGAACCCTCTTTATGTCTATGTTTGAGAAATGTAGATTACAAGCAAGAAAAATTACTATCTGAAAAGAAAAAGAAACCCTCTTCTTAACACTTCATGTACCTTATGTTTAAACCTATTTCACTTCATGTTGGCAAACATTCTGTTTTGTATAAAGCAAATTAAAACAATGCAAAGTTTTTATTACTGGTATAGCAAACTATCTTTCTCTTCATGGCAGTGCTTCCCATTAGAATCACATTTTGCCACTTTGCAACAGGCACACAACACTATACACAAATGTCACCTAGTCAAGAGACATGCTTAACCAAATACATCTATCACTCTTAAGTGAAGATCAATATTTGATTTGGACACAGAATATAGTACTTAAGAAAAGAACAACAACTCCCCATTTTAAAAAAGCACTCTCCTAGATTGGGAAAGACAAGCGAGCACACAATTTCCATTTCCCAAGTTTGGCAAAAGCCAAGGAAAGATGTAAACGCTGACATGTCCGTCAGCATTATCTCCCATAATTCATATAAACTTTCAGAAAATGAGGTATTCATTCATCACTTTCCTATGCTTTCTTTACTTAATGCATATTTGCATGCCATATCCTCATATTTAGCATCCATACCAATTTCAATAACTTGCTACTTGCCATGATTCTTATTGGGTACTAATGCTTCAAAAACATTCCATTCAGGAACCATTAATGTCAGCATCTTTATGTAAAAACACATGACACTTCCTCACTGATAATCAATCCTCTACTGGTGATTCCTAGTCATAAAATGCTAACAATAAAATCTCACATCTTCAGATTTCACTTCATGTTTAGAGCTGCAAAACACATCCCGCTTGTGCGCATACACATAGACAGCATGCTGTAAGATCAAAGAGACTGATTGAAGTGCAAAATAAATATTCAAGTATGTGTCTAGGATTGTATAGCTCACAGTGGTATACAAGTTACTACAATTTTTTTAAAAAAACAAAAGATGCTTGCATGTAAATGTTAAGAGGAATGTTTCATAGCAAATGGAATTTAAATCTTACTTTTCCAAAAACGTTATGCAGCTCATGTGGGTTGCCAGTTTTGACAATACTAATCAGTATTAGGAAGCTAAGATATCAAAACACTGAAATAAACAGTCCATCCTATTAAAGAAATATCATCGGGTGTTGGCACTGGCTTAGCTTTTTGAAAATTTGCCAGCTCGCCGAGAAGGTTCATATGGCACTCGGAGAATACTAGGAGTTTCTTCCATTACTCGCACAAGAAGATTATCAATATAGTCCTCAAGTTCACGAATATGGGTGTCCTTCTTCTTCAGTTGTTCTTTATGTTTCACTAATTCTTGTAAGACCTCTTCATGTGTAAGGTTACGATACCCTGCAGCAGCATCAAATGGATTTGCATCCTAGAATAAAGAGAGGTGGGGTTTTTTTAGGGGGACATTACAGAACTTCAAACATCACATTAATACCAGTACTAGTGCTAGAAGAGAGGATGTGAATCGGAAACCACATATAGCAACTCATTCCCCCTTTGACATAGTATCTGACTAGCACAATAGCAGCCTATTTACCTTGAACAAGCTGTTTATCTGGTTCAGCTAATGCATAGCTAGATGATTAATCAAGTCAAACATTTTTATGTATACCCTGTAAACGCATTTTTATAATGCTCAAAATTCATGCTGGCTTAGAAGTGTAATATGCCAAATTCTTTAAAAATGTGAAAAGTATAGTCAAATCTTGTCTAACCTAACTCCTCCTTCCACTCATTAAATACTGGACTATAATACATCAGGCACTGATGCTGTGTAACTCTCATGTTCATGGAACATGAGGATAACATCCAGTGGGTCACAAACTTCATGAATTAGTGAGCAGTTTGCTGTAACAGAATCCCAGATTCTTAATACCTCACAAATCATTATACAAAGAAATGCTGAAAGAGCACCAGAATATAGTAATACTGTCTCACTAAAGTACATATCCTTTGCACCAAATGGACTGATATGGACTAATGACTTGATTCTTAGGCTATACCTACCATGTGGAGCCACTGGAAATATTTCCACTGGGTGGTCAATTCATCTGAGAATATTCACTACAGGGATCTCCCACTGTGTGTAGTACAAGCTTTACAAGCTTTAAACTTTGTAACCCATGCCAGCATGAAAACTACATGTAAGTTATTTCAAGTGTATTTCTGTGTAGTTTAATTGGAATAGGCTCTGATAGCCAGGACAACAACTGACAACACCACTTGTGCCAGCACCCCCTGTACTGTTTTTCAGTCAGTCAGTTCACACAGGAAAACATGGGTTGAACCACTGGATGACAATTCTCCTTTTTCTAACAACGATTATGCTAAATAATGAAGTCAGTCTCAAAGAAGATCATTTCTGATTTGTGAGCATTTGCTTACATATAGTCTAATTCATTAAGCAAGCACAGTCCCAGGAGAATATTGCAACCATCAGAATGATTTTGCTGATTAATTCTGGCAGCACTTCAGTAAGAAAGGAAAGAGAAGTTGCAGGAAAATATAAATACTGAGGAGTTTATAGTACACCAACTTTTCAAGCTCTCACTGTTGGTCTGTAGCAAAAGCAGGAGCAGATTGTAATTGAGATCTAAGGGAAACAGGCCTCCATCTGGGACCCACAGTACAGCATTATTAAGTGAACATTTCTCTGGAACATTTCCCACTTTCCTGGCAGAAGATGCTGCAAGGGAACCAGTCTATATTTGAAAAGAATCCAAAACGATTAAAATGGATAATAGATGTGGTTCAAAAACATTTCTTGGTTGCTTCCCAACAGTGAGATAATTCTTTTGCACTCTTGCTTTTTAATGAATCCAGGCTCTATTTTAAGACTTGTCTGCATCTATCACTTTCTATATTTAAATAGCAAGTTATGGATAATTCAAATATGCACATACCACTGATCACTCAATAACCTGTGGCTCAATGAGTGAACTGCCTCCTTTGAGAAGTATTGTATTTGTGCTTATGTCTGGTATGGTGATTTGTCTGTGATGACCATTTCACAAATGCAAGTCATCATTTGAAGTTGCAAGTCATGAAATCACAAATATTTATAAAAAGACTGTTGCCTTTTAAAAGCAGTTAAATTAGTATCAGGAACACAAAATGGGGTTTTTTATTTAAAAGTATAACAGCCAGACTCATCAGCACTGTCAGACAAACAGAATTGGACAACGGTTCTACAAAAATTTGCCAGATTCCGTAGTTGCATCCCAAGCACTTGGGGGGCTGGATGGCCAATGAAGAACTGACAACTGAAAAATCCCTGTTTAGTTGAAAGCTTGCTGAACCTTCTGAGTCTCAGCTAACCTCAATATCTCACCCCAATATATTTATCTATTGCCTTCTTTAAATCTGACCCCTTGCCCTAATCCTTTGCATGGAAGAGAGAGAGAACACATTCCTCTGTGCTCCATTTTCCCTTTCTTTTGGTAGCTCCTCTCTGCCACTTTACATGCCAAGCCTCGTCTACCATGGGAATGTGCAGAACAGAATTGTGTAAACCAAGGCATATCCAAAAACTACTGTTTGAACTGCCTTTCTTTCTCAACTCAACCTTTAGGAATGCAGCCAAGGATTTATGTAGCTTCTTAAGCCTTGTTTGTCTAATTACCCATTCTAGTCCTCCTGTGTCTGTGATACAAAAATCAGAGCACTTGGATTTAAGCAGATTTCAATGGGACTAAATAGTTTATGGATCAGGCTGCTTATGTTCTTTTTCCAGACTACTTAATGTGTGTTGCAATATTTGAACAAAGTAAGAAATATACTACAATTATGAGACTGCACTTAGCTGGAAAGAAAGACCTATTAGAACTGACCTACAGGGCTGCTGATGTTGCATACAGAATTTTGAGCTAGCCTACAAAATAAAATTAGAAACTCACAACACTGATGGGCAAATTTAATTAATTTACAGTCCAATCCTATACATGTCTACTTGGAAGGATTCTCCTCTGAGTTCAGTAACTTACTCCCGGGTAAGCATGTATTAAAGCTGTGGGTGTGTGGAAATTTTTTAGGGAGAAACACACATAATTCATAACTTAACATATACAATTGTACAATCTGATAAATTTATTATATTTTCAGTGCGATTCTATGGATGTTTATTCAGACTCACTCAGTTTAGTGGGGCTTAGCACTGCAGCCTCAGAAGTAAGCATAATGAAGTGTCAGAGGCTGTGCTAAAAAACTGTGGGGGTGGATCCCTGGAAAAAGCAAACATTCTCTCCACCCCAAATTTCCCCAGACCTTGCTAATAACTTGGATAATGGCATAGAATGGAAGTGTGTAAAATATAGCTGATTAGAAAAGGCAAGTTAGCAAGCCAGTATAAATGTTACAAGTTCAGACATCAGTCAAACTGTTACAAATGTTTGAGCTCTTGATAATAACTGTAAGCAGAAGAATTTTTGACTGGTTTACACTTGAGCCAACTTTCCTTTATCAATTACCACAGTTAAGAATATTTACATCTCGAAGTAATATTTTGTAGATTAATGTGTTTAAGAGAAACTTACAATGTGGTAAGTTTTTGTCTTAAGGATTTGAATTCAAAGCCAATTCAGTATATTCATGTATAGTTATTTTATCTCTGCATTACAAATGAAGGGTTTGGATAATCAAAAATGTGTTTGTGTATATGTACACAAACTAAAACTAAAACCATGTTTGTAAATGAAAGTAAGAAAATCTGATGTACTTCTAACCTACAAAAAAGCTAGTAGCAGTCATATAGTTTTTAATTATACATTAAACCCCAGATGGTTCTGTGTGATGTATCTTTAAGATGTTCATTTATAAAACAGACCATATGATTATTTCAAGTAAAATGGTCATATGCATTCAAGTGCCACAGCTATTGAAAACTGTACAATTTTAGTACTTAAAGTAAAATGAAAACATGTGTTGAACGACTGAGGACAAATCTTGCTGGAAAATAAATATTCTGCTGTAACTTTCTAAAAAAGAACAACAACAAACCCCCACACACTATGATACCTATCATTCAGGAAAGTGCAAGGAAAAGGGTAAGATTTCAAATGTGTAAACATGTAGAGAAAGCCTTGATAACCAAATATTATTTGGGTACAAACTGATAGTCACAACTGCTGGAAAACAGATAAAATGACAACTTGGCATACTTTGATCATCTGTTTATTGTTCTAATGAGGAACTTTGCTTTGGGAATATCATCTAAACCACTTTCTCATCTCTTGTCCTACTTGCTTCATCTCCCTTTCAGTTCCTAATTAGGCTTTAAAGAGCTCTTGCTGCCCTTTCAACTGGCTATTGCTCCTGTTTAAGCACTGTTCATTCAGAGACAGGTGTTGGCATCACCAGAGCACAAGGCATATAAACTTAATTACCAAACACCACTTCCAAGGGAATAAAAAAATATAATTCAATGGAGGAACATCATTTAAATTACTTCAAACTACTTACAGAATAATCTTACAACATTTGAATTTTTACAATAGTTGTGTTTCAAACTTATTATATAAAAACATACTCTAACTGTATTTTGCCCAAAATGACCTGGGCATCAACATTGCAAGTAACAAAGGTTAGCTCATTCCTAGAGAGGGACGAGTCCAAAACAGGATTATTTTATCACCTTTAATTTCTCTAAGGAAAACTAATTGCTTTCTTTAAAAAATTCTTTTGCTAGCAATTTATTGCATAATGTTGGCTGTTATCATTAAAATACATAGAAGCCAATTAAGCATTTTCCAGACAATATACTGAAAACAATCTCTAAGGATGCAATCCTACACACAACTACTGGCAGCTAAGTGTAAACCACAATGAATTCAGTGAGTGAAATTAGTCATACTCAGAGTAGACCCATTTTAAATAATTGATTTCAGTGAGTATACCAGTACATTGTCTGTGACTAATGTTGGATATCAAATATATAAAGGTGTAAGATATGCCTATGGAGCTAGATTCAGGTAGGTAGCCATGTTGGTCTGACACAGTATAAATATATACCGGTATAATAAATAAATAAATAAATTGTCTAGTAGCACCTTAGATACCAACTAAGTTTATTCTTGGTATGAAAGCTCATACCAAGAACAAACTTAGTTGGTACACACACACACACACACACACACACCTATGAACTTAGTTATGACTAAATTAAAAGTTAAAACATTTTCATAAAAATATTACCTAACTCAAGAACAGGCTTGACCACTAGTATATTTCCAAAGCAATGAGGTTTTTGTTTTGTTTTAGCTATTCTCCTGACTTTTCAGGGTCAGCTGAATATTCCAAACAAAAGCAGATTAACTTTGTGAGCATTTTTGTGAGTATTAGCAATCTTGATATATTTACTCATCAACTTAGCACACTCACTTTAAATCCTCCTAAAACATCTCATAAAGTTTCATAGGATTTGAAATTGTGAAAGACTAGTTGAGTTCATTGTCTTCCAGTAAATCTCTTCCTTAAGAGTGTGTGTATTCCACTGAGCAGACTGAATAAAGACTATTCCTGCAGCTAATTTATTAACCATAACGCCATTATGGTGCTGCATGCTGACTGCTCTAGTTGTCTCAGTTATCATGACTAAGAGAATGAAATGACTTCCCTGCAAGGAAAAACTGAAGAGATGAGGCTGTTCATTCTAGAAAAGGGAAGCACTAGATGTGGGAGAGACATGGTAAGTGTTCCTAAAATTATGGATGAAGGATTTTATTTTTTCTTTCATGTAAGGAGTGCTTACCTGCTAAGAGGCGAAGTGGGGTTATGTTGCTAAGCACACCAGCAAACCAGTCAAACACACTTCCAGCTAAATAAAAAAATTCCTTCAGTAGCACCTTAAAGACCAACTAAGTTTATATTTTGGTATGAGCTTTCGTGTGCATGCACACTTCTTCAGATACCAGCTTCCAGCTGGTATCTGATACACTTCCAGCTGCATATTATGCAAGTATGAGAAGAATCCCTACATGAATTCCAACAGATCTGTGTACAACTCCTCTACATAAAGCTGGATCCTAGGTCAGTCATGATTCCACCCCCCACCTCACATGCATGGGGAGCACCTTCTCACAATAGCTGCTGGGGCATGTGTGTGTGTGTGGCCGGTTCAGAAAATCCATGTTCTATTTGCTAGAACTCTTCATTATAACAGCAGAACTAAAGATCACCACATTACATTGATTGGCAGCCAGTTTAGGACAGACAAAAACATGTATATGATATAAATAAATATGTCACTATCACAATCTACTTATACAAATCTATGGTGTGATCACACTTGAAAAATGCACTCATTTCTAGTAGCTGCTTTTTTTTAAAAAAAAAAAGATGTTGTAGAGTTGGAAAGGTTCAATGGAGCAAGACAAACCAAGAGACAGTATGCCTTTGAATGCCAGTTGCTGGGACTCATGGACAGGAGTGCGCTATTGCCCTAATGTCCTTTTTCTGGGCTTATTATAGGCATCTGATTTGCTACTGGGAGAACAGAATGCTGGACTTTGATGACCCAGCAGGGTTATGTTCTTATACCGTATAATTAACTGAAACTCACTATCACACTAGCTTTGATGGTGGTTGCTAAATTGAGTCCACATGTTCAGAGGCAGTAGACCCGCAAATATCAGGTGTTGGGATGAACAACAATGAAAGACTGCCTTGCTTATGAGCTTCTTAGAAGCATCTGGCTAGACACAGTTAGATGCAAAATGCTGGACATGAAACACCCTTGGGCCTGTTTCAGCAAGGTAATTCTTATGTTTATATATATAATACAACAAAGTAAATATTTATGACACACTTAAATAGGGTTAAATAAAATTTACCCTGTTTTATTTTAAAACAACAACTCTCAGACATCAAGTGGAGTATTGATTAAGCAATAACTTACCACAGTTTTCCTGAGGTCTTCGATATGCGCAGGATTCACATTAAAACTATGGAAGCAAATGAAATGATATAATAAATACACATTACAGTCATGCCTCGGGTTAAGTACGCTTCAGGTTGAGTACTTTCAGGTTAAGAACTCCACGGACCAGGAAGTGTTTACTTCCAGGTTCTGCCGCATGCGCAGAAGCGTTCACGCACTATCGCCGCTCAGGTTAAGTACTTTTTGGGGTGTGAATGGCACCCCGGAACCAATTAAGTACTTAACCCGAGGTACCACTGTAAATCTTTATTTTTTCATCTACAATACTGTCTTATTTATTTTATAGTACAGTACATTGATTATTGCCATCATTTTATGAATCAATGGTCTCGTTTGACAGTAAAATCCGTGTTAAATTGCTATTTTAGGGGGTGTTTTTCATCGTCTGGAACGGATTAATCCACTTTCCATTACTTTCAATGGGAAAGTTCGCTTCAGGTTAAGTACGGACTTCCAGAACCAATTAAGTACTTAACCTGAGGTACCACTGTACTTTTTACTTCATTCATATACAGGTAGAACAGAGTCACCTTCAATTCCCACCAGCAGCCTTATCACCCACAAAATAACAACATATAATGTTCCAATCAGGTTTGCCCCACCATTGTCACTGAGGAAGTCTTTATTCATTACACTCATACATGAGAGCGGAAGGCAGGCAGAAGTGTGCTAGAGAGTTAAAATGCTACTGGAAGTCACATGTAATCCAGACCCAGTGGTGGGTGGTGGATGTACCATTTTGTGATCCCTCCTCCAAACTCAGTGACCCCGTCTGCCACATTGGCAAACTATTGTTGTTTGCAAGGCACTAAGTAATGACTTGCTACTGTTACATGCGAAATATGTCCAAAACAAAACATCAGTTATCCATGATTTGATCCTGCATAAGGGAGCTGGCACAACTTATATTACTGAGATCTGTGCGGTAGAGCTAGGACTAAATTTCTCCTAAATGTGACTGATAAGTAGGGGGACTGGTTTGCTACAATCTATAAAGATTTGTTCTCTCATTCCAGACTTGACAGTCAGGACTGAGGACTCTGCTAGAGTACAATCCACCACATTGCCCAATAGTTTCCCTGCATGAGCTGACAGAGGTGGCATGTATCTGGTTTGGTGTTGAGGACTCTGATGTAGACTCTGAAGGACTTCAACATCCTTGCCAAAGCTACTTTCACAGTCACAACCACCACCATGGGGCAGTCCCAGTGTGTCACCAATCCAACAGAATGACACAACAAAAAATGGTTATTTTCAAGCCGACTCTTGTGTCAGTGAAGAAGTAATCCTTCCCAGCCTTTTTCAAAGCACCATCCAACAGGGGTGTTTTGAAACTCGTTCAACAAAATTTTACTACACCAATGGGCTTGGCTGAAATGCCAATGATGAAAGAAAAAGGAAGGGTGGGGAAATGTTTTAGCAAGCTCTTCAGGACACCAATGAGGCAGGGCCTACCCTGAAGTTCAGGAGTCCGTTGTTGGAGGAGACAATTAACAAGCTGATCTTCATTCCTACTGTATAGGAGGGGGGCAATCATGAAGGATGAAAAAACATCCCTCCACTTGCCAGGAAAAAGGGATTTATGAATCAATATTATTATTATTATTATTATTATTATTATTATTATTATTATTATTATTATTATTAAACTGTACTGACTCCACCAATTTTCTTAAGCACTAGCAAACAAGGAACAGTAGATAATTTTTCCTAGTTCTCTCAGAATGACTATGGGAGAATTCACAGGGACAACTCTAAATATAAAAGCCTTAAGATATGTTTTGGCACCTCAGATACACTCCTTGGTATAATTACCACTATATCTGTATTGCTATTAATTGTGCAACTGAAATAATTACAAGATGACTTACATGCCTTTTTGAATCTCACAAATAAAAATGCCGTCGTAGAACATAATTTTCTAAAACAGTTTATACAAGAAGCAAAAAGTTGTCCTTATGAAAGGCAAGATTTTAATTGTACCATTTTTTAAAAAATAAGAGTTGCTAGGATCAAAAGATTATAAATTTAATTGTCACAGATTAATCGCCCCTATAGTTGGTATATGTTAGTAGATCCATTTCAACATTTGCTGTTCAAAGATCTAAATAATTTGTGTGCCCATGACATTCATTTGACATTGTACTTAAAGATCTGAAAATCAAGATTATTTCTTGCCAATTCTTAAAACCAATACATTTTAACCCTTTTGTAAGGAGGCTATTGGAACAGCCTCAGTCTGACCAAGGTAGAATAGAGAGGGACTATTACTTCCATTGATTGGAACACTATACTTCTTTTCAAGCAGCCTAGAATAGCATTAGCTTTTCTTTCTTTTTCTGCTGCTGCAGCAACACACTGGGAACTCATGTTAAGCTTGTGGTTTACTAAGACCCCCTATATTCTTTTCACATGCCCTGCTGGCAATCCAGGAGAAGGGGACGACAGAGGACGAGATGGTTGGACAGTGTTCTCGAAGATACGAACATGAGTCTGACCAAACTCCAGGAGGCAGTGGAAGACAGGAGTGCCTGGCATGCTCTGGTCCATGGGGTCATGAAGAGTCGGAAACGACTAAACAACAACACTGGCAATCCAGGTGTTCCCCATCTTATATTTGTGCAGCTGGTTCTTCTTGCCTAAGTGTAGAACCTTACATTTGTCCCAACTGAAATTCATTTTGTTAGTTTGGACCCAGTTCTTCAAACTGTTAAGGTAATCCTGAATCTCAATTCTGCCTTCTACGGCATTAGCTAGTTTGGTGTCATCTGCAAATTTGATGAGCATCCCCTCAATACCTTCACCCAAGTAAATAGTAAAGACACTGAACAACAGTGGGCCCAGGAGAGAACCCTGCGGAATTCCACTTGTCACTTTTTCCCAGGATGACAAGAAACCATTAGTGAGTACTCTTTGGGTTCGGTCAACCTGCTACAAATCCACCTAACAGTTACCTTGTCCAACCCACATTTTACCAGCTTCTTGGAAAGAATACCGGTATAATGGGGGACTTTGTCAGAAATCAAGATACACTACATCCACAGCATTCCCCTGATCCACCAGGTTTGTAACTCTATCAAAAAAGAAAATGAGATTCGTCTGGCATGATTTGTATTTGAGAAACCCATGCTGGGTCTTAGTAATCATAGCATCTTGTTCTAAGTGCTCACAGACTGATTGTATCTGTTCTAGGTCCTTTCCTGGTATTGACGTGAAGGTAACTGGTTGGTAGTTACCTGGGTCCTCTTTTTTCCCCTTTTGAAGATGGGAACAACATTTCCCCATCTCCAGTCTGCAGGGATCTCACTTGGTCTCCAGGAATTCTCATCAGGCCCTGGAGATGTGAATTCATTTAAAGCAACTACGTGTTCCCTTACCACCTCTTTTCCTATCTTTGGGCTGCAGCTCCCTCCTTGTATCATTGATTCTGTTGGGTACTGCTTTCCTTTAGAGAGAAGACAGAGGCAAAATAGTTGTTCAGCAGTTCAGCCTTCTCCCAGTCACCCAATAGCATTTCTCCATCATCTTCATGCAACAGACCTACTGCTTGCTTGCTCTTCCTCTTGCTTCAAACATAGTCAAAGAAACCTCTTTAATTATCTTAACCTCCCTTGCAAGCCTGAGTTCATTCAGAGATTTGGCCCACCTTATTTTCTCCCTGCAGTTGTTGACATCTCATGTATTCTTTGTGATTTCTCCTTTCTTACATTTCTTATAAATGCACTGCTTACATCTCAGCTCATCTGTAAGCTCCTTATGCCGCCACACTGGTTTCTTTAGGTGCCTCCCACTTTTCTTTCTTGCTGGAACTGTCCACCATTGTGCCTTCAATATTTCAGCCTTTTGAAAGTCCAGAGTGCATGTCCAACTTCACTCAGCTTTCACTTGCCTGTGGTGTTTCCCTCTCCTACAATTTTTACCCATATAAGTAACCCCGGGATTCAGAGTGCAGTGTCATCAATATGCAGATGACACCTAACTCTCTCTCTCTCCATTCCATCTGAAACAGGGGAGACATATCCATTTCACCTGGCTTCTGCGTTCCTGTTCATTATGGCTTCTGTTTGGCTATTTTGTAATTGAACTGCAAATTGGATAATTCTGTAATTTTACCGTTTTTTGTTTTGTTTTTTGTACTTTAAAACCAAGGGATACTTTGTAATTAATTTCATTCAAATATAACACACACACACACACACACACACACACACACACACACACAATTTTTGGGCTTTTCCAGTACTTCTCTAGTATCTACCAATATTCAGGGTTATTAAACACACACTCTCTCTCTCTTACAGAGAGTTAAAAATAGTTCATGAAAAGTGAAAAGAACCACACTTTGCAAATATGAAAAAACAGTAAGTCTCAAGACAGAAAACAATGGAACTATTAAGACTGTTTAAAACTTTACAAATACCTGTATTGTCAACAAGAGGCATTCCAAGTTAATGCCCAACACCCTAAAGCCATCAAGCCTGAACATTAAAGCTCATCAGTGTGCAGAAGAATGAAAATTCACAGATGAGGCAAATAATGTTGCAGCTGAGACTGACAGACAAGAAAGCAGAATGATAAACATAACAGATGGAGATTACTTAAAATATTTAATTTTTTCCTTAAGCTGTGATTATTATTTTTTTAAAAAAATTGAAGTAGCAAAAGAACATTTCAAAACATAAGCTGTAAATATAGATTACAAGATACAAGTCAAACCTGCTTTGCTTCTATTTGCCATGATACAGCAGACTAAAAATATATGTCAATCTGCTCAAAATCACTTTAAAATTTTGCTATTTTCATTCTTGTCTTCAGAATGTTAGTTTTGCCTCTAATTAGCTCCTTTTTCAGGAGTTAGTAGATCTATTAATCAATTACTGTCTTTCCTAGGGCAATTTAAAAGTTGAAAAACACAATAATCATTTTCTAATAAACACATTAACAATTTTTTTTAAAAAAAGTCATTGCATTATGAAGTATCATATTGGCAGTTCATATTGGCAGGTTTACAAGACGCTACTCTGGTAATCAAGGAATCATTTATATTACTGCAAAAAGAGGTTTAAAAAAGGAAGAGCAATTTATGATTACTATTTTTTTATTTAAAAAAAGCACCAATAAATAAAAGCACTATTTTACTTCAAAAGTAAGAAGGGCCACCCTTCTGACTAAACTTAATATGCAGCATATATATATATATGTTACTTTGTGTCACAATTATCTCAGTTTTCTGTTCCGCTGTTCCCAACATGCAACAAACTCCAGATGTGATCTGGGGTTAATCTCACTTTAACGGGTACATCCCTAGCAGTACCATCTTAAATCATTTATTTCATTGGGATTCGTGCCACAGTAACTCTTTGACAGAACTATTGTGGGGCTGCCTTTGACAACTTCTTGGAAACAAAATACAGGTGCTAGATTACTGATTGGGACTGTTCCCAAGCACATTTCAACATGCTGGTTGTTACCCTTTGAAACGAAAAACAGCTTGCAGGCTGGCTACTTGACTCTACCTCTAAATGACTGAAAATGTCCCAACTCTAAAAGAGCATTAAACTATCAATTTTGGTCTTGGTCAACATCTGGATGGATGATCACCTGAGAACCATGTGAATGCCACTTCATGTTCCCTGATGGAAGAAAAGCAGGATATAAATGAAAGTAAATTTTAAAATGTTATTCCACCCCTACACACACAAGCCTGCCTAAACCCTCTCACATTCTTCTCTTGAGTCTCTCTGCTAGTGAGGGACTTCTCAGTTGAGTTCCTCTTGGATATGTAATGCCCTCTTCAGAGAAGCTTGCCTGGAATTAACTTTAATGTCTTTTCAACACCAGCCCAAGAACTTAATTACCTGGGCATTCTGGTATGTTTTTATAGGAGGTTCTAGAACTGCTTTATAATGTCACTAGATTTTTGTGACTTTTAATTTTATTTGCTGCAATGTCTCTGTTTTACGAAGTACAGCTGACTCATCTTCTGTGAAAGAATGTAAGTGGAAGGAAGGAGAAGGTGATGCACTAAGCAACAACCTGTACTAATGTCTGGGAAATAACTCCTAAATGAACTAACTTTTCTAGAAATGCATGAAAAGGTGGCAAGAGATATCAAAGAGACAAAGATTACAACTTCCACAAGAGGCAGAACTTAGTGGAACAGAAGCCAAATACATGATAATGCTACACGTGAATAAAGCTACAGGTCAGATAAAGCTGGAATATAGCTACACCATCAATAGCTTTTAAGCAACAAGTTTAATACAGAATATTTATGTTACAGAAAGGTCATACTGACACCTGACTGTTCTGGAGTCACATATTTAGAAAGCTTCCTTCCCCATCTCCATTTGGGGACACAGCCTAGACACAAGAGGGACACAGCTTAGATGGGTATATAGCATGTTAGCCCGATTGCTGGGCTGCAATCCAGTGGTCCCTGGTAGGGCATTCTAGCGGTTAACAGAGAAAGCATGCAAAAATATATAGGGATGCAAAGGAATGCAAGGCCCAGTTCCAAGAATAAATAAACAATATTCTTATTTAGTTGCAAAGTAATATGGTTTAGTGCTCAGATTTTCACCATCATTTAAGAAATATGACGTGTCAATTGGAAATTTGATTAAAACTAATGATTCAAAATGACATTTTTCTGATTTAAATTAATGATTTAATTTTAAGTTGATCTACCCTGTCTAGACATAAAGGTAAAGGGACTCCTGACCATTAGGTCAAGTTGTGACCAACTCTGGGGTTGCAGCGCTCATCTATTTATCTACTTGCACTTTGAAGTACTTTCAAACTGCTAAGTTGGCAGGAGCTGGGACCGAGCAACGGGAGCTCACCCCGTCGCGGGGATTCGAACCACCGACCTTCTGATCGGCAAGCCCTAGGCTCTGTGGTTTAACCCACAGCACCACCTATGTCCCCTGTCTAGACATAAATCCAATTTATTTCAGTGAAACTATGAGTTCTACCAAGACCCCTCTTTCAGTTAGGGATGATCACTTTCAAGGTGGTTTGGGGCACAAACGTCCTTCAGTCCTGCCCCCATTTTAGTTGATACCCACTTCTAGGGGTGCCAACTTGAACAAAATATTGGGGGGGGGAGATAAGTCCTGCCCTGCATAATTGATCACAAGATGCAGTGCACACACACCATTTGAACGGCAATGCCCATCAACTTTGGGGGCCCCTGGTCCCCTCAAATATTTTACTGGGAGGAGGCAAAGGGACATTGGCCCCTATGAGCTGGCTCCTATGCCCACTGAAAGGGCCTCGAATGTTGCCTGGGGCAGGAAAAGGATCCGTTTCCTAAGTCTTACAGGAAAGGGCTGCCCCTCTGGGATACAACCTTTTGTGTAACCCAAAACCAGCACAGAATAAAGGCATTGCCCATCCTGGAGGAAAAGGGCAACAAATCTCTTCAGCCTAATCCTACCACCAACATTCAAGTGACGTCTACTCAAATTTTGGCACCTTTAGTTCTTGCTGCTATCTAAGAGTGAATTGTGTCTCATTCAAAGATAAATTACCTCATTAAAATACTATTTTCTTAATATGCCATTTTCATTTTTCTCTTTTCTCCCTAGTAATCATTGTAAAGGGCACAACATTTATTGCCAATTTTTAAATGAAATTTCAATCTTAAAAGGGTCCTCACGGGTGGGTGGGTGTTGCTATTACCCTGACTGTTATATTGCAGAAATGTAATCTAAGGAGTTTATATATAATAAAAAATACTAATTAGACACCTCACTGAGACACCTATCTATTCACATTCTCAAATCTGGCATTTGATCATGCTAGTAACAACCTGTCCCCTTTAACTACTGGACTATTTGTTACCCTGTGTCCAGTGCCTAAGAGCTTGTTAATTACCCAAACTCTCTTTCTGTAGGTCTTGTTAATTACCCGTCTCCTGTCTCAAAGGACCTTGTTAATAACTTCCACAATCCCTCTAAAGAGGGCCTAACAACACATTAAAATTAAAGATGCTTTTCTTTTAGCACCTGTCAAGTGCTGTAAATTGAGAAATTTTCACATCAGTGTATTAGCCTACTGTAGCGTAGCTTTAAAAAACAAACATTTTTTATGGAAATGTTGCACTAGTGCTAGCTATTTTATGGGAAGTTTGTATATTAAGTTGACATTTGTCCTCTGGTATGCTCACTGTACAAGACTGCCATGACAGAGAGCTGCAGATTAACCCCTTGAAAGCCAGTGCAATGAATGTTTGCAATTAGGCTAATGAAAGCAATCAAACAGCTTGCAAATGCAAACTTTCAAAGATGTGGAATGGGCTTTAAAACAACATAACCCTATTACCACCAAATGCTAAAAGGTGGGGGCTACCAGAGGCTAAGACAGGCTTGTCATTAACATGCAACCATGTCACCATTGGTGACTAGAAATTGCCTCCTGCCCGAGGTAAAGGTAAAGGGACCCCTGACCATTAGGTCCAGTCGCGGACGACTCTGGGGTTGCGGCGCTCATCTTGCTTTATTGGCCGAGGGAGCCGATGTACAGCTTCCAGGTCATGTGGCCAGCATGACTAAGCCACTTCTGGCGAACCAGAGCAGCACACGGAAATGCCGTTTACCTTCCCGCCGGAGCAGTATCTATTTATCTACTTGCACTCCATGCTTTCAAACTGCTAGGTTGGCAGGAGCAGGGATCAAGCAATGGGAGCTCACCCCGTCGCGGGGATTCGAACCGCCAACCTTCTGATTGGCAAGCCCTAGGCTCTGTGGTTTAACCCACAGCGCCACCCAAGGTAACAAGGCAATAATTCAGATGCTCTGATTTAGCACCCATTCTCTAGCAGCATTTTGCGCTGGGGGGGGGGGGGGAATCAGTACAACATTTTGTAAGTCCAACATTTTGTCAGTTGCAAATCCAAGCAAGAAGCTTCTTCCTAAAGCTTTTGCAAAGGCCTTTGCTCTTTGAATTCTTTTTGTGCTCCATCAAGACCTAGTAAATTACAACAGAGCTGAATTGTTCATGTTCTCAAAATATAATCCATTTTTTAAAATTTAGGCTCCAGGCAAATGCATTCTTTTTCAACCAGGGCCTTTTTCTGCTTATCTTTCAGTAGGTTGAGCTTAGATCTATTTTTAATGTGCATTTTGTAAGTCACCTTTAATTTCATTTTTGGGGGGCAGGGGAACAACTAAATATAATAATTAATAATCATATAGGAAGTGTGCAACACACCTACTTTTTACTACTTTACTACTTTTAGTAGCATAAGAAAGGCAATACAGTATGTCCATTCAGATCTAATGCCAAAACCATGATTTAATGTTAGTCAGCTCATAAGCTTTGTGTGCATTACTACATTCTCTGTTTTCACACACTGTAATAGCAAACTATAGTTTGCTGTGTGAGAGAAATCAGAGTGCACATGTGTGAAAGTGAGAGTGTGTACACAAGGATATAACACCAAAACATGGGTCAGCATTACATCTCTAGCCTGCTCCTCTAAAAAGGTCCACCCTACAAAGGAGGGAGCATTTCAAAGACAATAAGAGGTTTTTCTTGTTTAGATTTAATTGACTTAAATCCTGCATTTTTAGTCCTAAGCCTTTTTAAGTAGCTAAAAATGTTAAATACTTAAAAAACAACACCACCACAGTATAAAAAGTTACAATACAACCTTTTTTTTAAACTATACAAAAACAAGCCAGTTATTCAATAAAACAGAACTCAAACAATGCAGCCAAAATGCTTTACTGAATACAGTTTGTGTAAATCTTTAAATAATAATAATAACAACTGGGTAATGAATTAGGTAGGCTAGCTTCTCTGGGTGGATAAGGTAAAGGTAAAGGGACCCCTGACCATTAGGTCCAGTTGTGACTGACTCTGGGGTTGGAGCGCTCATCTCGCATTATTGGCCGAGGGAGCCGGTGTACAGCTTCCAGGTCATGTGGCCAGCATGACAAAGCCACTTCTGGCAAACCAGAGCAGCACACGGAAACACCGTTTACCTTCCCGCTGTAGCGGTACCTATTTATCTACTTGCACTTTGACGTGCTTTCGAACTGCTCGGTTGGCAGGAGCAACGGGAGCTCACGCCATTGCGGGGATTCAAACCGCCCTCCTTCTGATTGGCAAGCCCTAGGCTCAGTGGTTTAACCCACAGCGCCACCCGCGTCCCTTCTCTGGGTGGATACCACACTGCAAAATGTGCTTGATCTCTCAGGCACTGTCCAAAAGTTTGATAATAAGGATACACTGAACAGGGTCTCATTATTTTAAGGCAGATTTGGGGGCATATTTCTTCAGTGTTCAGAGAATTCTATCTACTCAGTTAAGGGTAGAATTGGCCTTTGCATGCCGAGCTATGCAAGGCTGTTATTGGGGGAAGGAGGAGAGAGCTTCCTACACAACAGCTGAGTGAGCGCCTTTATAGCATAGCAGTAGCCATCTGGGGTTAAATATTACTTTTGAAATATACTTCTAATTAAAAAAAATGATAACCTTGATGATGATTATTTTTAAAAAAGTTTGCCCAAACTCTGTTTTCATTTTTATAAAACTGACTCCAAGACATCATATCTCAAATACAGTAAAGCTTACCTAGAAGATGGCAGCACTTTTGTTGGCTTGAAGCTTGTTGTAAAGGGATTAGTTGAATCAAAATCAAAACTGTCCTGATGATTTTCACCGAGTGCACTAGGTGATTTCAAATCAGCAGAAGCATCTGATCCTCCATTGCTAAGTCTGTCAGACCGCTTACTATCTTTTTTCCCAGTGACTCTTTCAAAGAGACTAACCTTCTCTTTTCTTTCTTTCTTAACGTCTTTTTTTATTTCAGCAGGTTTTGAAAACAGACCTACGTTTTGGTCCCATGACATGGGGCTTTCTTCGAATGGATTCTTCTGCCTTGGCAGGGTAGCAAACTTCTGAGGCAACGAAGCACTCACATTTTTAAAAGGGTCATTTTGTGCTCCAAAAGCTGAGTCGCAGTCATCAAGTGGCTGACTCACTTTAGTTGTATCTGCACTTAACGTCCGTCTGTGTGGAGATTTTACATTTCCTGCAAATCATTTTGTCATTAGTATACAACAAGAGACATCACATCATATTTGGCAATACCCACACAAAAGCTTGCATAACTACATTTCGAACAGGAAGGGAAACTTGTGGCCCTTTGGGTATTGCTGGACTACAACTCTGATCATCTCTGACCAGGTTGGCTGAGATTTCCCATCCTCATTTCTGAAGGTACTCAATTGATCATTATTACAATAACCAGTCATATTGTTGTTGTTGTTGTTTTTTTAAGGGCATGATCCACTCAAACACAGGGATGTCCAAGTCCCATTGATTCAGTAAGAGGTTTGGGCACATACTTGGTATTCCCAATGAAATAATGTTTCAATATTAAAGATTTATTGTAAAATTCTATATGCACTACAAAAGGTTCTGGAATGCTGTCATAGTTTAAAAGAAAAGTGGATACAATTGACTTTAGCTTTTAATTAAATGGCAAAACAATGTGTGTTGTTTTTATTATTATTAATTTCCTACACTTCCTCCAAGGAACACAGGGAGAAAATAGAAAGCACAGCCTGGACCAAGATCTCCCTGAGGAATTGACAGTTGAGTGGGAATTTGAATCCAGGGCTCCTCGATCCTGGCTTGACACTCTAACGTTTAGCTGATGGGTGTGGGAAGTATACCATGCTCCAATAGCACCAAGCAATTTGCACTGAAACCCCTGCTAAAAAAGAATGGGGAAGCTCCATTTTAGCAGTGGTTTCAACACAAAATGTTTGGTGCTACTGGAATAGCAAAGCCTCTTGTGCTGTGGTTTCCCAAAAACATAAACCCCCCCCCCATCGGATTATAAGTGCTTGGGAAGCTCTGCACAACAAACTTTGGGAGTGGATGGGGCAACTAATCACATGGCATCATAATGACAGCTACACTGGGGATGGGGGGGGTCCAGATAAGGATCTGGTCCACCAGGCTTAAAAAAAAAAGATTCATTACCCCTGTTCCAACCATTACCCTACACTTGATATATTTACAATTAGCTTCAGTATCTACTTAATGTTTACTATGCTATGAAATTAGAGGACAATCTTATAACAAGCTCCTAAGACTCAATGAATCACCAGATAAATGTGCAAAATGGGCCAAATGGTCAACACAGTATTATAATCTAGTGTTGCACTGGTCCAACAAGCTAACTTATATCACATCAACAGAATGTAACTTTAATTGGGAACAGACAGAGCTCTAAAGTTTCTTGATTTCCCCAAGCTTTTCAGTCACTAATCTTGTTGTATCGCTGTTGGTTCCTTTTAATGTTTTGATACTGCCAGTAATTATTGTTTTATTGTATTTGTATTTTGTGTTTTATTGTATTGTTCTTTGATGATATTTTATCAGCCTGAACATTTTTAACTGAATGGCATGCTGCAGCTTGAGTGGGACTGGAATTATTTATCTCTCAAGCTTTCCTAAAAGCATCACCCACCTGTCAGCTGTTGCCAGAAACCTTTGCACCTAATATTTGGTGATAAGCTGCTTGAACAGGACTGCTGCTGGTACATTACTGATGTGCCCCATTTGCCTTTACCTTACAGTGTAGTCAATATACACTGCTCTGTGAGCTTTTGCAACCAAACATTTCTATAAAGTAAGAGCGAAAAGATAACAGGCTGGAAGCAACGAGCAAGAGTATGTCGAAGTTTCTTACATCAAACAGCATCAACAATTTTCACTTACCACTTTCATCCGCAGAACCAACAGATTCAAGCTGACGTCTGAAGAGGTATGCATTGGCAACTGTGCCCGATTTAATTTTTTCCGAAGTCACCTGGGGCCCAGTTAAATCGGACATTGAATGAGCTGAAGATAGTCGCTGAGGTCCCAACAGGAAAGGCTTTTTTGGTTTAGATTTTAACTGTATTTCACCAAGGGAAGTTGCAGTGTTAGTTTCTGGTATGTGACTGCTTGGAATGATTGCAGAGGATGTATCAAAAAATGTTCCATCAGTCTTCCGACCCTTCATTTTGTCCTTTAGTTTAGCAAATGGAGATTTAGTTTTGTCCTTCATTGAAAGGTCAAACATACTTGCTGTCATATTGTTCCTCATAAACTGAATATTGACCTTTATTTCTCCTCTGTCTTTAGTTCTCTTTCCTTGTTTGGACACCAGGCTAAACCACCTTCAAGATAAGATAACAACACATTGTAAGTTGTTTAACATTGAATCAATCTTTTTAAATTTAAACTGCTTCTTTTTTATCTCCCTTTAATCCTATCAGATAAATCATGTAACTGTTAAGAACAAATAATCCAAGAAATAAAAATTGCCTGCAATCAGAGATTTGGGCTGGTGTTTTAAATATATGTATTTTATATTAAGTAAAGCTGCCTTAAAGCAGGTCAGATCACCTGTCTACCTAGCCCAGTAAGGTCTATGCTGCCTGGCAGCAATTTGTGGGGGATTCATAGCATTACCCTATATAGACATGGGTATATACTGTATAAACAGCATTTGCATTACCTACTACTTGATCTTTTTTTTTAACTGGACATGCCAGGGACTGAAACTGGGACCTTCTGCATGAAAAGCATGAGATCTACCATTCAGCCTCCTCCAAATTCAGTTAAAATGATCCCCATGTAGATGAATACAGAAAACAAAAATTCACTTGTCCAGAGCCATGTATTTGGAAAGGTACGAAAAAGAATTAAGACTTATTTTTTTTAAAAAAAAAAAACCAACAACAATGCCCTATGATACAATTTGATGAAATGTTACTTTATGAACAAAAATCTGAATTGGTGTATTAACTTAATTAGTAATGTGAAAATCAAAAGTGATTAAGACTAATGTATCTTCCATTAATGCTTCCTTTAATGCAACACATAAATGATAGTATCAAAGTTCAATTTAGGAAATGATCCTTAAGCCAGCCAAAGGCCAGCTGAGGGACTGTAGGAAGTGATGTCAAGTGCTGCTTTACTAATGGAGAGGGAAGTCTGCCAGCAGGACGGCACTTGCAGCGCTGGAGTCCCGCTCCCTACGCACTCGTGGAAAGCTCAGCAGGCGCAGATGTTCTGCTGCACCGAATGCCAAAACTGGGCTTGTCAGGAGTGGGCAAGGATCCACCGGATCCTTTGTTGAGTAGTTCTTCCCCTGACATCCCCCCCCAAAGAGAAGCCTTCAAATACACCAGCCCGAGAAATGGAATAGTATATTCCCTCCCGCTGACTACAGTTTGCGGGGTGGGGAGAGAAAAAATAACGGGGCAAAAAAGGTAACGAAAATCACCCTGCACCTCCATCCCTGCTGGAGTGAATTGGCAGGGCTCAGGAAGTAGTGGTGACTCTGCCACAGAATCTCACCACAAGGATTGCCAAATTTGTTCTGCCTGATGCTTACAGAGATTTAAGAGTTTCCCCAAATACAGGGATTAGAAAATATATCAAATGCCCTCAAAAGTACAGTAGTTCAATGCTTTTGTTTACTCCTGCTGTGATACTGATCCAAAACAAATACAAATTGCTTTCCAGTGAGAAATGCCAACCGGGTATAATATGAACCAGGCTGTGCCACTTGCTATTCAAATGAGATATCTTATCTCTTAGATTGCTGTAAAAACAAAAACAAAAAAATCCATTCTTTCTGGGAATGGACTGAATGAAGCATCACCCCAATCACCTAGCAAATGTGGTACAGCCTTATTCATTCCTTAACTTTCTTGACAAGAAGAGTGAGAAGAATGAGTTCGCCCAAGCCCTGCAGCAGGTTATGATTTCTCCCCAGGAAGTAACTAGCAAATAGGCCTTACGCCAGCACATATTGCCATGCTCAATTTCTAATCATGAAAGAGGCAATATGAATAGCTCGGGTGTTCTTGGTATAACAAAACTAGGACTGTAAATAAAGCCTTGAAGACCACCACCTGCTCCAAATCCCAACTAGCCGTTCCAATAACCCCTTATTCTTTTTCTTTAAAAAGCTAATGATTTTTCACACTCATGAAAGGGAGAGCCTTTCTGGAATAAAAATATTTATGTGCTAAGCTATATTAGCTATTGTTTTAGTTTCTTATATCTTGTGCCAGAATGAAGATATTAAAATATACGACAGAGGCCCTCTCATAACACCACTGCTTCAGGAAACTTCACTGCCTTTATTTTAAAGGCATATGTTTGTTTTAAGGTGCAACCACCAGCAACTTAAAAAGTGTTACGTGCAGCAGGCTATTAGTTTGTGGCTTAGTACAGTACATGGTTAAAGTCACTATGGGTTGGCATACACACTTCTCTCTGTTAAAAGAAAGAAAGCCCCACATGTTGCATGCGCTGAAGCTTTCCTAGAAATTCTAGATCAGCTGGTAGCCTTCATTTTTCTTACAAGAAAAAACACACATGGGGGAATTGCTGACAAGGTTCAGCATTGTGCAGAATATTAAATATCTTTTTTTGTAATACTCTAGTGACTCTGAAGTCTGTCTCTTGGAGAACCATATGTACAGCTGCGTTGGAAGGAGGAAGCTATTAAATATATTAAAAACTAGAAATATTACCAATAAAGACACTTCATCAAATATGTGGATCTCATTTACCCACAAACTAAGCAATGTTCAGGTTACATCAACTTTAAAAAGTGACTTTGGATATAATGCTCCAGGTCTGCTAAATGCATCTGAAAGCAAAAAAACACTATTTAATAAAATTTGTATTTATCACCAGTTTTGAAAGAAATCAAAATTATATTGTTAGATATCAACTTTTGTTTTAAAACCATAGGGTCACAGCTGTGCGTCCTTAATTTTAATTTAAAAAACTGAAATTTTACTCTGTATTTCCATAATTGTGGGTTTTTTTTTCAGGCAACACATACACAATTCAGCCATATACCATTTGAAAAAGCAATAGGCTACCTGCCTCCCAGTTGTGCTGGCAAGTTTCTAAACATCACAGTGATAACATTTCTCTAATTTTTCCACCTCTGAACAAAGAGCATCTTCCATCTCT
The DNA here is from genome assembly GCF_963506605.1 of Zootoca vivipara. NCBI lineage: Eukaryota > Metazoa > Chordata > Lepidosauria > Squamata > Lacertidae > Zootoca > Zootoca vivipara. The sequence continues at coordinate 52,898,194 of NC_083280.1, forward strand.
GCAGTGCATTTGTGATAGTAATGTCACACTATTATTTTGTCCTATCTCACAGTTCCGAAATCACTACATACAGAATATTCAATTTCAGTAGTACCTTACTGAAGCTATAGTTCTTGTAAACAGCAATATGCAGACTGAAAATGAATATGTCTATAGGTAGACTTCTGGGCCAACTCATAGCCCTTTCCATGTTACAAAAGTCAGAACCAGACATTCCAAATAGCAGTTAAAAACAACATGATCCCGCCCCTATTTTCAATGCTACAGCAAGAGTAGTCCAGATCTTGAGTTAGTAACACTAAAGCCCATATGCTGAAGTCCCTAAAATATGCAGTCATGGGTCAAGATTGCACTGCCATACACACTCCAGAGCACTGGATTTCACATTTGCATAGGAAGCTTACTCAAGCAGAGTCTCAAACATATACAGTACAGTAGATTAGAACTGTGGAAACTGTACACCACAGTATCAAGCAATATGCATTGAAGTTTGGGCCAACAGACACTGGCTTCTATGTGTACATGTGTACGCATGTACACATGGCTTCTATGTGTTCTATGTGTACATCTTACACAAATGTAAAAGCCAATATGCAAGAAGCAGAAGTTTGTGGCTAATATTTTGTCCCAACACAACAAACAGGAGACATGGCCTTACTGAAAAGAGAACAGACTGCTTTTTCATTCTTTTTTCCCTCCATCCCTTTTTGTTATTTTGCATGCTATGTGTGCTTCAGCACTAGAAAGTGGAACTTCTTGGATGGGCACTGTATGAGAAGGTGACAAGTAGCCTTGCTGGATTTTCATTATGTTTGAAATTGGGGGGGGGGGGTTTAACAGAAAGAAATAGTGTCTGACTGTAGTACCATGGGGAGTATTCAACCACCAAGAGCAAATAATAATTTGAAAACACTTTATTAAAGGTATTTCTTAATGGCATACTCATTAAGGCAAGAAATGGAAGAACAGCTTGTGAATGGTTTCAAATGATGGCACAGATACTAGCCAAGAGATACTCCTAACACTGATGCAATCGTGGAACAAACGGAACTCCAAACTGCAATGTGGGGAGTATAGAGGTAGGCAGAGGAGCATCACCTTTCTCCAACAACAAAATATTGTTTATTGCATGGCAAATCCAGGAATCTCAACTAAAGCCTATGTGACAGATGGCCACCCAACTCTGCTTAAAAGCCTCTAATGAAGGAAAGAGTCCATCACCTCCAGCGGGTCCAAGGTGAGGGCATGGAATCAATTTTGTAGCTGCAGAGACACAGCATGGCCCCTGACAGCCCTGCTCTCTTGTGTCACATTGGGGTTCATCTCCTGAATCACTTTCCCTCCTGCCACTACATAGCGCTGCCTCAGAGTAAGTTCCATTGATCTCAATGAAAACTACTTTCAAATGCAAGTGCACAGGAATGCACTACAGAAGTTGCAAGATTGGAATTTACACTGAAGAGGTTTACATACAACAACAACAACAACAACAACAACAACAACAATTTATTATTTATATCCCACCCATCCGGCTGGGTTTCCCCAGCCACTCTGGGCAGCTCCCAAGAAATTTAAAACAGAATAAAATATCAAACATTAAAAACTTCCCTAAACAGGGCTGCTACAAGACAAGCAGAATAAAAATGCAAATTATAAATATATAGGCAATTCCTGTTTTAGACACAACCTATATGTGTGTGATCGTGCACATGCGCACAGCCTGGATATTTTTAGACATTTCTATCCCACCTTTTCTCCAAGGAGCTCAAGTGTCAAGGCGGGAGTCAGGAACCAGTCAGCAATAACTCACAAGGTGTCAATGAAGAAGTGTGCATGCACACGAAAGCTCATACCAAAATAAAAAACTTAGTTGGTCTTTAAGGTGCTGCTGGAAGGAATTTTTTAATTTTGGTGTCAATGGAGTTAATTTTTTACTCAAGGAAACAAAACAGCTCAGGCCTATTGAGCACAGTAACTCTTCCCAGCAGTTCTTGCCCCAATGGGGCAATTGCAACTCAAGGTCCACAGCTCCCTAAGGTTCTTCCTCTCCCAGGTCCTTCCTAAGCAATCTGAGACACTGTACCAATGTCTAGTCTGTCTCTGTTCCACCCTCTTCATACCTTTGTGGGTTCTGAGAGACCAGCAGGGAGGGGACCTGATCACAGTCAAGCTTTACTTGTCAGTTTATTTCAGCATGTTTATAAAATGTAAGGTTGCCACAAAAAGTGACAATCCAGACACAAAAGTTGTTGAGTTCTATTGGCAGAATTGTTGAACTCCCCCCCCACACACACACACAAGATCTCAAAAAAAGAAGAAGCTTTTAAGCTGTTTTTAAGGAAATTCTACCCGACATGGGTTGCCATATACTGTATATGTTCAGATACTGATTCCGATGGCCAAATCCCAGCAATGTCCAGGAAATTACAGATGATTGACAACCCTAATACAATGGATCTGATGATATTGCAATCAGTGAATCACTTCCCTGTAATGAATTCATTTGGATTTCAGAAACATTTCAGTTTGACTTATTACAAATGACATTTCATGATTTCTTCATTATATCATTCCATTAGTCTTCCATTAACTATTTTTAGCAGTGATCTGTGAATAAGAAACTTTTTAATGACCATTTTACCTTATTTTATCTTAGAATTTGAAGTGGTGGACATTTCAAGCAGACATTCTATTTTGAAATAGCGTTAAAATTGAATAGTAAACATTATGAAACCTTTATGTTTCTCTTGCAATGCTCAAGGCCCAGAACTCTATCCTACAACAAACAGCATTGCAGTTAAGAGTCTTAGACACAATTCACTGCCAGTTAAATAATAAATTATATATATGTGCTGTTTTATAAGATGTAACACATGAATGAGGGAGATGTTAAACATATGACAGCATTATGGGGGACAGATATCTATTAGCAACAGTTAAGTGCAAACCCCCTCCCCCCTGAAATAGTAAGACTTCCAAGTTTGGAACCAAGGGTTAACTAGGAAAACTAGTTATTCTGAGATGTTATAGCATCCCAATAAACCAAAAGCTGTATGACCAACACAAGTAGATACCATATGCTCATATTGTGTCTGCCATTACAAATTACAATACTAAAGGCTTCATTGGGAACAAACTGATTATTGTCCTAAGGGATAATGTAAAAGAGCACAGTACTGAAGCATGTAACTGTTCAGACATTCATGTGTTATGGAATAACAGAAGAACAACCAAATGTATGAGTGAAAAGGAACAGAAGACAGAGAGAACCTACAAAACAGAGTAGGCCAAAATGGTGTACAGTATTTTAGAAAATAAACCATTTCTTTCAAATGGCTATTCCCAAAATAGCAAACTTCATAGTATGGAGGTATACCAGTGGGATTTTCTTTCTTCTGCATTTTGGTTTCATCCAAAGTGAAACTCCTGCACAGCTTGTTCTGCATCGTCCAAATACTTTCTGTTGGCAGGCTAGTGATCCTCAGCCCCCAACTGACAGATGAGACCCTGCCTACCATTTGGGAATAATTACTATGTATGACCACACATCAGTAATGAAGTGTGCATGTATAAGTTTCAAAATCTTGAAAGGCTAGGTGCTCACTGGTAAGCACAAAATGATAATACAGCCATACACCTATTAATACTGCTCTGCATATAAACTGGCTTTTGGAGCATATGGGTAACCCTTAAAGCAAAAAAAAAAATGTTCCCAGCATATGTAAGAAAATAACACTTACTCAGTTTTCCTTCTTAGCTTGTCCTCAAAGATATCATTCAGATCTATCGCCACTTGTCCCAGAAATTTATCAAGCCCAACAAGTGACCTGTGCATCACTATCAGGCATAGGACGTATTTCTCAGGATTCCCTTCCATCAGCAATCCGGGCAACTCAAAGGAGGCCTCTTCTTTCCATATAGGATCCAGGGTCTTCTCTGCCACGGAGGTGGAGTATTTCTCCTTTCCCAACTGTATGATTGTGTATGTATCATTAGTGCCACTTTTGCCCTTCGGCTTCAGGTCTCTGGCCTGCAGGACTGTGACCTGCACGTGAGTTGGGAACCACTTCTGGGCTTGTTCAGCCAACATACTGTCAGTGGGGTGGAGCAGGTGGGGGGGGTTGGGGGTTTTTAAGCAGCAACAGCCATGCAGATAACCTGGTCTATAGGCAGGTACACTTCATACTAAGGCAGCTCAGTTTAGGCTGACAGACCTTTGATGACATACAGGCACAAGGGTCTCAACTGCTCCTTGGTCAGCTTCCTAACAACAAGTGGGGCAAGATTCTAGCTTCGATTATGCCCTCCGTATTCATTTGCACTGCTTCCCTGCCCCTCTCTTTCTAGCATCAGCCCTGTTTCCCTGCACTTGTGTTCAGGACACAGCTTGTATCTTAAGCCCACTGCTCAGCGAGCGGGATTTCCACCTGCTACCCCCTTCGCTTTTTTAAAAGTGGCGGGGTGGAGAGGGCAGAAACCAGCACTGCAGGATTTAAAGAAGCAGGGAGAAAGTCCCCAAGGGAAACTTCTCTCTCTCTGCCTCCCTCCCTAGCAAACACCCTCTGCGCTTCCCCCACAGCCTCGGGGACGAATCCAGCGCCCTAGGAGTGGGGCGGGGAAACCCCAAGAGAGCGGCATTTAAAAAAAACCATTTGGAGGTGGGCAAAGGGGGCTGCGGCTGAGGGAAACCTGCGCCCGCCCGAGCGAGGCTGCGCCAGGCTTGTCTCCTCGCTTCGGTTCCCTAATGCCTCCCCACCCCTCACTGAAGCGGCTGGGGGTGCCTAGCCGGGGCAGAGGGAGAAGCAAAGCCGCCGTTTCCAGCCCACGGAGGCGTTGCTTGGGGCGAAGCAGCGGCGCGTCCTACCGCTGGGCCTGCGGAGCGAGAGGGAAAGACGCCCCGCCGGCCCCTCAGCGTTGCCCGGCCGCCTCCCCTGGGCAGAGGCTGCGAGGCCGCCGGGCCGAAGCCGCCACTTCCGCCTTCCCCATTGTTGCCTTGAGCCGGCGCCGCTGAGTGGGAGAGGACGAGCAGCAGCACCGCCTCTTTCCCTGGGCGGTCAGAGGGCGGAGGGCAGGGTTCACACCGCCGCCGCCACCGCCGCGCCTCTCCTCGCTACTCCCGCTTTGCCCTGCCCAGATCGCAGCTGCCTCAGTCCGCGCGCGGGGGTGGGGGTGCTTTTATTTATTTATTCCCCCTCCCAATTAAAAAAATCCTTTCTCAAGGCATACAGAGGAAAAAGAACGGGGCTCCCCGGCAAGCGGAGCACTCCCCCCAAGGCACCGGTGCGCCGAGATAGGGTGCGCGCACCCTTTGTAGGACATCTCTTTGCGCGCGTCTGGTGTGGCGTTTAAAGTCAGCGCTCATCCCAGGACTGAGAGATCGGTCTTGCGTCTTTATGTACCCAGAGTGGGGTCTTTTTTCTTAGCACCGCCGCCATCGGACGGTGGGGCAGACGCGGGAAGCCTCCCGATGGGTGTCTAGTCCTTTCGAACTGATCGGTTTTGTACTTATATGCCGCTATCCCGCGGCCAGCTCTGTGCCCAAAGCTGCTTACTACACAACAAACATCCCAGAACGGCAAAACGGAGGACGTTGGAAATAGCAGGTGTACAAAAGGCAGAACATGTCGGTAGTTTCAAAAAAAAAAAATGAAACTTAGCAAGCACAGAATGCTATTAGTGCTGGCACAGTACTCACACAATTTTGAGCTTTGATTCGCACATAACCAACCCTAGTGGTTGAAGTCAATGGGTGATGGTTAAAGCTAGTCATGATGAGAATAGGTCCACTGAAACTAAAGGTCTTAAAAGACCATTGATTTCTATTGGTCTGCCTTGTGTGTGAACAAATTTGTTTTAACACTCATTATTCAGTATGTTAAAAACATGACCTGTTTTCTGCCACAATAGAGCTGGGTGGTGTTCTGCTAAATTTTACTCAGAGTGGATCCATTGAAAATAACATGACGTAAGTTAGATCCTTTAATTTCAGTGCATCTACCCAGAGTAAAACTTATTTAATTATCTCCTTCAGTGCCAAAGAAACTCTTAATTGCCCATAGATTAAAAATTACATTTTTATGGGTCATGATGGCCTGAGAAACTACAGTAAAAATGAGAGCCAAACGTGAGTTGAAAGGTGGAGAAACTCCAAAGAGGAATTTTAGGGAATGGTCACAATTGATATGCAGTGACCATAGTGGAATGACCACAAGAACAATGAAGTAAAAGATCCCCAAAGTAGGAAAACAGCACAAAGCAGAACGATTATTATACATGAAAAAAGTGGAATTAATGTACTGTTCTGAAGCAGAATTATAGTGCCACAATAATTCCACAAATGGAATAACAGCAATTAAGAATGATAAATTCAGAGAAAAACTAGTTTTAGTGTTTTATAATTTCCCCAAACTATGCAAGTCCACAAGTTTTAATGATAGTAGCATTTGTACCATATTATGGTTGCTGCATACTCCTTTCTCTCTGCCTTTCTCAGCACCTGAAAAGAGGGGATTCAAGCTGAGCTCCAAAACTTTGAATGATTGGTACTGTGTATTACAGGGATTATTCTGGGATAAAAGTGCTGCTAGGAGTGAGATGTTGGTGGCATAATCTTAACTTCTTAATGTTAGGCACAGAAACGGAATTACATTTTCTGGAACAGTATGACCATGGAATGGCAGTCCATAACACAGAATAGAATAATAAAGCCTGCTAATGCGTGTCAGGGTATAGAGAGGCTGGTATGACATAGTACAGAAAACAGGAATGTCACCTGACTAAAACATAGTTGACTAATCTGGCCTATTTCATTTAAATGTATTATTGAATTAAAACTGTGTGTATCTGTGTAAAAGCAACAGCATTGAAGAAGAAGAAACATACTTTGTTTTTCTTTAATGCATGTGATGTCACAGCAGGCACTATCGTTGGAGAAGTAATTCTGCTGTGTTAAAGTGAAGGCATAATATTTAAAATATTGCATTTCTTTTCAAGGTTGATTTTTCTTCAACTTTGGGTTCCCAGGTGTTGTTGGACTACCACCCCTATCATCCCAGCCAGCCTCGCCAAATTTCAGAGATGATGGGACCCAATGCTGAACAACATTGATCTGCAATGAACAAAATAATACATCAGTGTTTGTCTCCCCTTTACTGCCTCTCAGGTCTTTTTCAGCAGCCTAACTATGTCCAAAACCATACCTTGTTTACTATGATATTGCCTCTTAAAGCAATGGTGCTATTCCTCAAAGCTATTCCATAAAATAAGCATTTTTGATTGTAAAACCATGGACTCACTGTACCTCAGTTTGGTTCCACAGATCAAACAATAGAAGTGACACTTTAAATCATACACAATCTGGTATGTGTGGAATTCATCAGTAAAAATCACCAAACACTTTTGTGGCATAATAATTTCTAAATAAGTGGGTATAGGATTGGAATACACAATAGGATTACACAAAAGTAAGGACAATTCCAGCTGAAACAAATAGATCTTGCTTGATGGATTTAATCCTTGAAAATCAAGGTGGTACTATTTTGATACTTTCAAAATGAAAATGCAAGAATTTGACTATATTTTTCTCAATAAACAAAACAGACTAATGTAGTAAACTACCTTTAACCAACCTAAAATGAAGATGAAAAAATAGCCCTATCTTTAAAAGAACTATCATGCTGTCAATTAATTAAATTGACAGCACACTAATATGCAAGTATTCCAATCCTATACCCACTTATTTTGAATAAGGAGGACTTTTAGACTTAGTTTTTCTTACTGTTTATTTTTCATGTTGATTATTTTTGCCTGAAGATAAGCTACATATGGCTCAACCAATAGCTCTGTTTTTCTGTTTCCATCAACAAATGTTCGAGGATGCCTTATCGATTAATTGATTAATTAATTGTATGCCATGTGTCTACAACTGAGATGTAAAATCAACATTAACTAGATTTAACATCCAACAAGAAAATGATTCTCTTTATCTTCCTGTTTCACATTCACAAGCAATACATCCCAGATTAAAATGTATTCTTGGCATCCAGTTAGGGAAATTATCTAATGAATGAAAAATAATAATACATATTTCCTCTATGGAGAAAACTTGGAATAAGGAAATACTGTATCCACCAAAATAATTTGACATGTATGAATTAGTGGGTAAATATTTTCATCAGTAATTTTTATCTGCACACATGGGAATAAAGACACAAAGTATGATTCTGAACATATATACACCCTATGAGAAATTAAATTGGTTTGAAAGCAGCCTCACTCAGCTCAAAGATCATGATTTTTCAGGATTTTTTCTCCATGTCTGGAGCTCATTATGATTTTCAAAGGGGCTCCAGTTTGTAGGAGAAGGCAATTCCTGGCACATCAACTCCAAGACTTGATTCAGCTGCCATTGAAGCGTTTGCATTGGAGATATCCAATAACTTCAGTGTGAGTGGGTTTCCCCTGCCCCCAATATGGGCACAATCAAAAGACATTCAAGCCATCTGTTAATCTCTCTAAACCAGCAATGGTTCAATTTACTTAACGTGTGTGTGTGTGTGTGTGTGTGTGTGTGTGTGTGTGTGTCCCCAGAGCACAAACATATGCATTTACATATCTGTCTCCATACAAACTCAGATTATTTAGGCATACAGGAGTATCTTCATATTAACAAGACTACTATTTTTGCAATCCTGAAATCACTTCACGTGGAAAAATCCATTGACTTCTATAAAACTAGCTCTATGTTTATGTTTTGGGGGTTGCTGGTTTGCTGCATTGGACTTGAAAATGTGTGCAAGGACAACAACAAGCACATCTTCCTAGCAATGTTCCTGAGCACAATTTCGTGAAGTAATGGGATTTACTCATCCCAACTGTGTGCAAATCCACATCAATAGCCTGCAGAATTGTTAAGTGATAAGCTGGTGGCAACAAAGAACCTTAAACGACAGGATGAAGGTCCAGGGATTTAAGATCCTTGCAAGGGTTCCCTTCTTCACAATTTACCAACATTACCTTTGAAAGGTAAGGTTATAGATCAAATGATGAATCTTTAGATACAACTGAACTAGATTACCATGAATGGATTCAGTTTTACAGATTTAGGATGTTTATGAGGACCACTATAAACAGGGGGCGACAGAGGACGAGATGGTTGGACAGTGTTCTCGAAGCTACGAACATGAGTCTGACCAAACTGCGGGAGGCAGTGGAAGACAGGAGTGCCTGGCGTGCTCTGGTCCATGGGGTCACGAAGAGTCGGACACGACTAAACGACCAAACAACAACAAAGTAGCCCTACCTCTCTAGTACAACCTAACCAGTTGAATCCAGCAGACTGGGCTCAGCTGAGATACTAATTTACCCAGTGGCCCTTCAGTAATTACTATTCAGTGACTGGCCTTAATAGTACAACAGCTTTCTTGCATTTACAGCTTTGCATAAGCAGAGTTTGGTCCAGCAGCAACTGTTCAGATGAATCACACTGTATTGGAAATTGCTGCAAGGCTTCTGAGCTGTGTGCTATTCCAGTTCCTCCCAGGCATGCCCACGTTTTGCCAGATTCTAAGTCTCTCCACGAGTTCAAGTCGCGCCACAGGCACTGTGGCAGTTGTTCTATTAGCACAAGCAGTGATGGGGGGAGTGACTTCCCCTTTATGGACAATTTTGAAATACTAGTAACACAGCATGAGCAAAAGCAGAATGACCACACATCCTTTAACACAGTATGGTAACAGGCAGAGGTTCAGGCCTGCCTTTGATGTTGCGCCTGTGTGAGTGCAAGCTGAGGGGGCAGAGCGACACATGAGTCAGAAGGAGAGAAAACATCACAGTGCAGCTCCAAACCTACATCTCGACTCCAGCTAATGAGATGGGAGTCAGAGGAGTAGGAAGACACAAGCAGAAATTCACAGGTGTAAGAAACATCTTAAGTTTTCAGCAGACCTAGCATGCTGATTCCTTAAAAACAACAAACCAGTTTTACGTAGAAGCTTCGCAAGAAGTGAATGAGCCAGTTCCGAATTTGTTTGCTATTATTTGATTGATTTCACAGAATTCTAGATCTTAATATTTATAATAATTATTTCAAATAGTAATAAGAACTATTGTGGTGTAGTTGCTCAAAAATGGAGAATATACACATTAGGTATGTAGGCAAGGATACTGTTGTGTCAGCTAATAATACAGTATAGTATGTTGTTGTTGTTTAGTCGTTTAGTCGTGTCCGACTCTTCGTGACCCCATGGACCATAGCACGCCAGGCACTCCTGTCTTCCACTGCCTCCCGCAGTTTGGTCAAACTCATGTTCGTAGCTTCGAGAACACTGTCCAACCATCTTGTCCTCTGTCGTCCCCTTCTCCTAGTGCCCTCAATCTTTCCCAACATCAGGGTCTTTTCCAAGGATTCTTCTCTTCTCATGAGGTGGCCAAAGTATTGGAGCCTCAGCTTCACGATCTGTCCTTCCAGGGAGCACTCAGGGCTGATTTCCTTAAGAATGGATAGGTTTGATCTTCTAGCAGTCCATGGGACTCTCAAGAGTCTCCTCCAGCACCATAATTCAAAAGCATCAATTCTTCGGCGATCAGCCTTCTTTATGGTCCAGCTCTCACTTCCATACATCACTACTGGGAAAACCATAGCTTTAACGATACGGACCTTTGTTGGCAAGGTGACGTCTCTGCTTTTTAAGATGCTGTCTAGGTTTGTCATTGCTTTTCTCCCAAGAAGCAGGCGTCTTTTAATTTCGTGACTGCTGTCACCATTTGCAGTGATCAAGGAGCCCAAGAAAGTAAAATCTCTCACTGCCTCCATTTCTTCCCCTTCAATTTGCCAGGAGGTGATGGGACCGGTGGCCATGATCTTGGTTTTTTTGATGTTGAGCTTCAGACCATATTTTGCGCTCTCCTCTTTCACCCTCATTAAAAGGTTCTTTAATTCCTCCTCGCTTTCTGCCATCAAGGTTGTGTCATCTGCATATCTGAGGTTGTTGATATTTCTTCCGGCAATCTTAATTCCGGCTTGGGATTCATCTAGTCCAGCCTTTCGCATGATGAATTCTGCATATAAGTTAAATAAGCAGGGAGACAATATACAACCTTGTCGTACTCCTTTCCAACATCTGTACTATACAGTATAGTATAAACAGTGACAACTGGGAAACACTGGCCTGCGAGCGCTCCAATTGGAGAACAGCCTTTACCAAAGGTGCCATGGGCTTTGAAGAAACTCGATCTTAGGACGCAAGGGAGAAACGTGCTAAGAGGAAGGCACGCTTGGCAAATCCACACCGTGATCAACTCCCACCTGGAAACCAATGTCCCCACTGTAGAAGGACGTGTGGATCCAGAATTGGCCTCCACAGTCACTTATGGACCCATTGTTAAAATGGTGTTTGTGGAAGACAATCTTTCTCGGCTATGAGTGATCGCCAAAGAAGAAGAAGAAGTGTCAGCTAATAGAGTAAGTTAGTGTGTTTTTTGGCTTGCTTGGGCTCCTGTAGTTCTCTCCTTGTTCTAACTGCTGGGAAAGAAAGGTTGCATTTGAAGGCCTGGCTATGCGTTGCTTACCTCCTGAACCCCAACAAAACCAAACACTATAAAATAATAAGAATATATATTCCAACTGTTTCTGTTAGACACCGTCCATTTTTTCCAACACCTGTCTCTAGTAAATTACCATCCTTCTTTTTGTCTTATGAGGAGCTCAGGGTGTGTGTTCTTTTATTTATTTAAGTTAGGCTGTGTGTGTATGTGTATGGACAAAAGTATAGACTTGTTTTCCTTCCATTCCATTCCACTACACAACTGCCCATCCCAATAGCAAATGTTACTGAATGTGTTCTGAGTTGCTACTCTTCTATACATAGATCCATTGCATAATGTCTTGTCACTCTTACTTTTTTGAAAAACAATTAAATACTGTATCTTAGAGGGCCAAGTTAAACATCAGTTCAGCTGAACCTGCAACAGTTTTTAAGCTGGCATCGTGCATTCGAGAATACCATGTATGATCCTGTGACACACTCTGTCACATATTGCTGGAGGATTAAGTGCACTGATGTAGTGATCCTGGCTCTGAAAACAAGGATCAAATATAACGTACTCAACCCTATTTTCAGTTTTGGAATGTTGGGGAGTGAAACAGAGTCATACAAATGTTGAATGATGAAATCATTGAGAACATTGCTGAATCTAAATGAATTGGATGGGTACAAAGAGAGCACGTTTGGACCGTGGTGCGATTCCAGATAATCTGAGGAATCCCTCCCTGCCCCCCCCCCACACACATACTGTAACAATTGGAAGAGAAAAATTCCAATGTAGTATGTGGTGGAAAAAAATGGTTCTTGAATTTGTACATAAAATGTCTGCTGTGGTCTGGCTAGATGCAAGTACTATCCCATTCTTTGCCAAGATAAGAATGATTCAGTGTTTCACTCATTCCAAATAGCTTGTTGAGCATCTTCTTTTTGACCCCCAAATCAAAAATGATTGCAAGGGCCGTGGGAATTGTCTGAATTTACTTTGGCACTCACAAGTGTTAGAGGAATATTGGAAATGAGTCTTGGATATGTCCTCGTCATATGAATACAAATTAGCTTTAGTCAGATTAGTTGGAGATTGAACTGGGAAACTCTAATTGAGGCCTGAGGCCAATAAATTGCTACATTAGGGCCAAATCTTCATGTCATTTGCATTATTATAAATTCTGAGGAACTTCTATTGAAAATCAGTGTTGGAGTTAATATGGATTTGGGCCAGGGGAATCTGGCCTTTGATTGGTATATGAAGTTTGAAGGATCGTAATTTAGTATATAGGGACCCAGGTGGCGCTGTGGGTTAAACCACAGAGTCTAGGGCTTGCTGATCAGAAGGTCAGAGGTTCGAATCCCTGCAATGGGGTGACCGCCCGTTTCTCGGTCCCAGCTCCTGCCCACCTAGCAGTTCGAAAGCACATCAAAGTGCAAGTAGATAAATAGGGACCGCTCTGGCGGGTACCTTTGGAAGGTAAACCGCGTTTCCGTGCACTGCTCTGGTTCTCCAGCAGCAGCTTTGTCAGGCTGGCCACATGACCCGGAAGTTGTCTGCGGACAAACGCTGGCTCCCCCAGCCTATAGAGCGAGATGAGCGCTGCAACCCCAGAGTCGGACACGACTGGACCCGATGGTCAAGGGCCCCTTTACCTTTAATTTAGTATGAGAAATCCATTAGCTCTTGCTGGCCTAGTTTGGAACTTGAAAATGGGTCTAGGTTCAATTCATACCTTATTGGTTTCCTCGTATGGCTAAAATCAGCCTAAATTAAATGGGCGCTGCTTCACCCAAGTAACTAATCAACTGGTTCAGGATCCTGGTGACTACCACTGCATCCTGATACCATTTGTTGAGGGCCTTGTGTTTGGCAGAAAGGAAGGTTTCATAGCCTGAAGAGTCATTTTACAATGGATACAAAAGAGACACTGCTTCTTGCAGTTGGAGGAAAAGAGCATTAGAATTCACTTTTTTCTTTCTTAAAAGAGTTCTATACTTAATTTGTTGGGGTGAATTTGAGAGCTGCTCTTCTAAACACCCGCATGCCAAATCCTGGTTACACTCCACCGGCAACTGCCTTGTCCCAGAAGCAGACATCTATGTATCTGGTCTACTTCTAATAACACGTTTTGTCAGATTCTTCCATCCAACATCCACCTTGACTTTTACAAATACGTGAGGTGACTGCAAAATAGAGTAATAATAATTTTATTGCAACAATTAGAAAGGGGAGATACAAATCCTAGCCTGAGTGAGAGATACAATCTGAACTTTCCCATGTGGCTGTCCCCTGTTGATGACATTCCAGTCCTTAAAGCATTATTCTTTAATTAAGTGAATAGCTAGACTTAATAGTTTTCTGTAACTATAAGTGTCAGAGATGTATCCTTACACCCAACCCAAATTACTCTTATGTTTATCCAACTGAAATAGTCCAGCTGAATTGGACCAAGAATGTTAAGAAACAAGGAAAATGTCTAGTCAAAGCATTCCTTTTGCTTAAAGTGCCTAATGATGACTCTTTTTTTGTCAGCATGGCACAGAATTTTTTTTTAACACCTTAATTGCTTGCCTTGGAAATTTAGTCCAAGGTTGCAATGCTATGAGCACTTCCTTGTGAGTAAGGCTGCACTCCTAGTGCTGGGAGTGGGCAGGCCTGGAGAGAAATTGTGATGATGGAAGGGGATAACTGCAGTAAGGTAAAGGTAAAGGGACCCCTGACCATTAGGTCCAGTCGTGACAGACTCTGGGGTTGCGCGCTCATCTCGCATTATTGGCCGAGGGAGCCGGTGTACAGCTTCCAGGTCATGTGGCCAGGATGACAAAGCCGCTTCTGGCAAACCAGAGCAGCACATGGAAACACCGTTTACCTTCTCGCTATAGCGGTTCCTATTTATCTACTTGCATTTTGATGTGCTTTCGAACTGCTAGGTTGGCAGGAGCTGGGACCAAGCAACGGGAGCTCACCCCATCACAGGGATTCGAACCGCCGACCTTCTGATCAGCAAGTCCTAGGCTCAGTGGTTTAGCCCACAGCGCCACCTGGGTAGTAAAGAATTGCCAGTACAGTGGTACCTCGGTTTATGAACACAATTGGTTCTGGAAGTCTGTTCATAAACTGAAGCGTTCATAAACTGAAGCGAACTTTCCCATTGAAAGTAATGGAAAGTGGATTAATCTGTTCCAGACAGTCCACGGAGTACTTAAACTGAAGCGTTCATAAACTGAAGCGAACTTTCCCATTGAAAGTAATGGAAAGTGGATTAATCCGTTCCAGACGGGTCCGCGGAGTACTTAAACTGAAGTGTTCATAAACTGAAGCATGGGTGTAATTGGTTCCGGAAGTCTGTTCATAAACTGAAGCGTTCATAAACTGAAGCGAACTTTCCCATTGAAAGTAATGGAAAATGAATTAATCCGTTCCAGATGGGTCCGCAGCGTTCATAAACCGAAAATTCATAAACCGAGGTGTTCATAAACTGAGGTTCCACTGTATAGTAAAGAATTGCCAGTGGGGTATCCCCCCAATAGAAAACTCCCAATTGAGGTGTTTGGGGCAGGGACAGAGTGCTGGAAGTGTTCACAGAATCATAGAATCATAGAGTTGGAAGAGACCACAAGGGCTGTCCAGTCCAACCCCCTGCCAAGCAGGAAACACCATGTTGGCTGTTTGTCGTATTTTATTTACAGTAAGGTATTATATTGGGTAATATATATGTTTCCTTTGGAGAAACTAATAGATGCTTGAGTTAAAATTTAATTAAAAATATTACCATTGATAGCTCTGCACACTTGTTATGTACTGAGCTGAATCATAGAACAATAGGATCCAGAATCAGCAGTCTGATTGGTCCGCAGGAGCCACCCAATCCAACTCCAGGTGGAAGTGAATCCGCAACCTGATTGGCCTGCAGGAGCAGCCAATCAGGCGGCTGGCAGAAGTGAATCCGCAAACTGATTGGCTCACAGTTGTAGCCCGGAAGTAGCCAATCACACAAAGCCCATTGTGTAAATAATGTATATAAGCAGATGGTTTTGGGAAAAGGGCATCATTCTTCTCCTTGATGACTATGAGCTGAATAAAGAGCATGAAATTCACTCTCGACTCCGAGTATATTTCAACACTCAAAGTGAAATCCTTTGGATGTGTAGGATCAGAAGTTTATAAATACTGTAATAAGACCTGTTTTCAATGGGGCTTACTCCCGGAAAATGTGGGCACAGGTTTGCAGATTATCAAATCCAAACTCTTCTATAATGTCTTCATATAGCTTCTGTGTTGATGTGCATTGATTTTGCCTTGTTTCGAAATGCAGTTGTTTTATAATGATATGTAGAATGAGCACAATGGAATAATAAAATTTGAATAACTTTTAGCGTATAAAGTTTCGGACAGCCTTAGACCAGATTATCTAAATTACCACCTAGATCACAGTGATCATCTGGATAAGCCCTCTTGCTTGTCTCACCATTAACTCATGATTGTTTAGTTTCTCTGTGAACTGTGTGACACCAGGATTTTGGAACAGTGTTTCTACTGGAACCAGGCAGGGATCTACAATTTTGATATTTTGTTTCCTGCTGAAAACATTTGTGTTTCACAAATGTTTCTGTTAGAGAATTTGATTCACTATTAGTCACTTGTTTTGTATGTTATTCTTACAAAAATCATAAATTTATGTTTTGATGATTTGATTGTATGCTGTTATATTTTTCTTATGGGGTAGCTGTTTTTAAATATTCTTATAAAGAAAAGGGGGGAGTAACAATGTGACATATTGTTTATTCAGAAGGAAGCCCCAAATTCAGACAGACAGACACTTTGTGCATCATTAACAAAAAGCTATAATATTTTTAGTACTATTCTGGATAGTTCGTCCTATGATTTACTTCAGCCTTGTAGTACTTTAAATTTAGGCATTCTGACCCCCCCATCTGTATTTTGTTCTCATTGCAGGTCAAACACCAAAAAGCTTCAGGTTGTAAATGACTAGTTCAGCAATCTTGATGGCTTGTTGTTAAGGCAGAAATGTGTGTATGAGAGCTCTCTCTCTCACACACACACACATACACACCTACCTTGGTGCCTAGGTTGAAATATTTTCTGCCCCAGGTAAAATACCTTTTTAACCTTCCAGGCTTTCTAAGAGACAAATCGTTTTTCTTAGGACTGAATGCTGTTTTAGAATAATTTTACGCTGCATGCGTTGGCTCTAGGTATTTATATTGATATTATGGTTTAATCCCATTTTATTGTTTTTTTAAAAAATATTGTCACCCACCCCGAGGGCATGGATAAAAGGCAGTATGTAAAGTGCCAAATATAAACCAAAAAAGAAATAAGCAAATAGGGTACCAGTGCCACTAGTCTCCTTATAGTGTGAGGGCATCTCACAGTATTCAAGAATTAAGGGGAAATGGAGTAATTGCTTACAAAAGATTGCATTCCCATGATCCCTTTCATTTCTAGGCAGGGCTAGTTCACTACCAGCTATCAGTGATGTGTGATTCTTAGTTATGGACAGGGGTGGAGCTTGGTGGGATCAACAGGGGAAGTCTAGGCAGCTCAGAGCTCTTTCTCATTAACCTGGTCCATCATGATACCCTTGTATCTCGTCAGAAGACAGGAAAGAGATTCCAGCTGACGAGTTTCTAATGAACTATGACCTGTAAATAAACCCTCAATGAGACAAAGTTAAATTCTCAGAGTCTTTACAAACTGACGGCTGATATTCCCTCACTTTCATTAGATCAGTTGGGATTTCATCCAGCAGCTAAACTCCCTGGAAATACTGTTTTAATACTTAACAATCCACCTTCTTTGCTTAATACCTATTAAAGCACAGATACGCCTCCCCACCCCCCTTAAAAAAATTGATTTGGAAGTTGCTGGGTCCTTGTGTTTGTCATGCAAATTCTTGGTTCTGTTCTTTTTATGATAATGTAAAATAAAGTAGTGTCTTAAGTAACACTATAAATCATTTGCTTTCTATTACACACAGCTGGTTTTGTTACAGTAATGGTTTTGTGTGGGTGCACACTTGCCATGCATTTTAAAGGCATTCTTTTCACATGGCCTGCCTGTAATTGATGTTTGCTCAAATATAAGGAGATAAAGACAGAAGAGTAATTTATTCTAATATATTAACATGTTTTCCCCCAAATGCACCTACCATATAAAGCTCTTACTTCTATTTACAAAAATGGCTCTCTCCCTCCCTCCCCAACTCTGCCTAGAGTTTTCAGCATACTAAAGATCCAGAATGAAAATGAGAACCAGCTGGGGATGTTATATGGGTTTAACTTACTCAAAAGAACACAGGACGAACGGTAAGAATTAAACAAACCACAAATTATTTTGGACTGTCTGGTTTACATTAGAAGTAAACTTTTCACTGCTGGTTGTTGTTTCAAAACTATCGCCTCTATTTTTGATACCCTTCCTTGTGATCTAATACAAACGATGTCCCACTTGTTTAATCCATTGTTAGTCCAGGATTAATTTTTTTTTATTGCACTCATATGCCCTGAAATATTTCTCACTCTGTTTTTTGGGCTTTGCGCCAATGAGCAATACTGTTTCAAGTGGAATGAAAATGTAATATTAAAAGAAATGTTTCCCTTTGTTGTTGGCACATACCAATTTCACACCTTGAAAAGAATCTAACCACATCAAAAATGGGCTCTGTCTGTTTCCAATACTCAGATGAGGAAGAACGTTAAAGGAAGTAGTGGAGAGTTGTTGGTGGGGTGTGGGGGTGTGAATAAATAAGTCAGTGCAGTATAGTGGTTAGAGTGTTGGACTAGAACCTGGGAGACTAGGGTTCAAATCCCCATTCGGCCATGAAACTCACTGGATGACCTTGGGCCTGTCACTACCTCTCAGCCTAACCTACCTCACAGGGTTGTTGTGGGGATTAAATGAGGAAGAATAGAACTATGTAAAGAAAAAGTTTAAAAGGTAAAGGACCCCTGGATGGTTAAGTCCAGTCAAAGGCAACTATGGGGTACAGCGCTCATCTCGCTTTTCAGGCCAAGGGAACTGGTGTTTGTCCACAGACAGCTTTCCGTGTCAAGTGGCCAGCATGACTAAACCACTTCTGGCACAATGGAACACCGTGATGGAAACCAGAGCACATGGAAACAGCATTTGTCTTCCCGCCACAGCGGTACCTATTTATCTACTTTCGAACTGCTAGGTTGGCAGAAACTGGGACAGAGCAATGGAAATACCCACTGCGGGTATTTGAACCACTGACCTCCCAATCAGCAAGCCTAAGAGGCTGAGTATGTCCCCTTGAGCTCCTTGGATAAAAGTGGGTGGGGATATAAATGCAATAAAATGGGAAAATAACAAACAAATAAGCCTAAGGCAATAGCACCACTGTATGATCAACTTGGTTTTTTTGCATAATGAGTCATTTTAATAAATGTAAACTACTTTAATGAAGAGCAGGGCCTGTCTGAACTACTACTTCAGCCTTCAAGGTTCAACTGGGGTAATAAACCTTTCCTCATTGGTTTCCAGCTTGCAAATAGGCCATCATGTGTACCCATTGTGATGTACAGGATTTAGCCTGCACTGGTATATTTAGGGTGGTTTGTGATACTACTGCAAAAGCTGGATTCTAAGTGTTAGCAGCAAGGATGTCACAATTTATTTACAGTAGGCTAGGAATGCTGGAGAAATCCATTCATTCTGAATTCTGATGTGAACTGGTCTTGTTTTGATATGCAATTATTGAAATAATGTACAGTTCCAATTTAACCACTGGCTTGTTTAGTTCCCAAATCTTTCGATACTGCTCTTGGCTCAAACACCACCAAAAATAAATAAATACATCAACAACATGTACTTGAAATGCATACTGTATTTTGACAGCAAATAACATCTAAAATGTGCATTTTGAGAGAAAGGCCCTTAAAAAAAATTCATGTTTAAATGTGAATTTTCCTGCAGACTTTTAGAGAAAAATCTGCAGGCTAATATGGATGGACTCATGACTTGAACATATACAGAACTGATATTAATAAGAAATATACTTATTTACTTGTCCCTGTTATAGGGAGTAAGGCAATATAGGAAAGAGGTGTGAAAGGCCCCCTAATTTCATTAAATTACCAAGTTTTAAAGATGGTGGCTGCTTTTGTAACAGCACAGTAACTTAAGAAACCTCAGAGATGTAGATGGCGGCAGTGGCAAGTTTGTGTCAGACGCTGCTGGGATTTGCAGCTTCTCCTTCAGTAAATCACAAGACTGCAGGTGGTTGACCCAAGGCCCCAGTCTGCAGGGGAAAGATGGTTAGGGTTGAAAGATCAATGTATAGTGTGGGAGTCTGAAGCCTAAATTGCAAGTCAGTATAATAGACTATATTACTCACATGGCATGGAAGCTGGAAGCTGGCACCTGAATGTATAATTTTCATGCCTTTTTTGGTGCATGAATGAATAAGTGCTTTAACTTTTCTCACAAACCTGATCCTAGAAAATTGGTGGCTGCATTTGAAACGAATGTGTGAAATGTTGGTATTGCTGTTTTGTAATTGGGGGAGAGAAAGAAAAAAACTTCAAACAAAGAAGTTCAAACAAACAGATAAAAATAGGAACCGGGACTGATCGTTTTCCAACACAACTTTGGCCAAAAAAAGAGAGGATGCCTTAATTTCAGAAGCAGTCAGGTGGCTTGTCTGACTGCGCACCAGTGGTCCACAGAGAACCAGCTGAAATCGGTGCAGGCAGCTGTACATGGGCAAGATTTATCTGCTGTCTGTTGCAAGCTGATGGAGTGTCATTATCAGTACCATTATTATTTGCAGAGCAGAAACAATGTTTGGAACTACACAAGCAGAAGAAGGCATGGTCTCTGACCTTTGGAGCAGATCAGCCCAGTAGATCAAATAGATTAACACAGTGAGTTATTAGCCTTAAAAGCCAGGCCTCCAAAAGAATGGATTCTTTTAAAATAAATGTCGCTCCCTATTAGGGAGAGGGCTCTAATGGCATGTGGTTCCTTTTAGCTGTTAACTGCCATCGTGGCATTTTCAGAGGCCTTTTAAAACACCCCACTTTTGTACTGATGTGTTAATGTGCAGACACAGCGATAATGGATCGGATCTATGTAACCTTAAAGTAATTTTTGTCCTTTACACCAGACCCCCAGATGTGTCTGGCTTGTGTCTTCCATGCAGTGTGTTGCTCATATATGGACAACGAGAGGGCAGCAGGCTGTTCCAAGCAGCCTTTGTTTTTCCACTACTTTTTTGGCCAAATTTAAATTTCTTTTGCATGTATGCAGCCCTTGCCCCAGGCCATCCACCTGCCTTTTATTTATTTTTTTACAGGTGGAGTATTTATCTCAATAGCAACCAAATTACCAGATTCACAAAGGGTTGGATGCAACTCAGAGAATTGTCTTATTCCCAAGGCAGCCTATTGGTTCCAGAGATCAGGGATTCAGGGTCATTTACATTGATCAGCTGTGGTTGTCTTGGGTTCCAAGCAGGGGTCTTCTCCAGCCTTACCTGAAGATGCCAGAGGTTAAGTCAGACAGCATGTTCTCCATCAATGAACTGCAGCCCTTTTCCAAGTTCCTTTTCCTTAGGTCTTATTTACTTCAATGATATTTGAATTACTCATGATGGCTACTTCTTCACATTAATTTGAACAGCCTACATGCAAGTATATCATTAATTTGGGTTGGACACAAGCCACAGTGACCATTCTGTATCTTGTGACGTAAATGATTCCAAAATATAGTTTGTAATCATTATGGAAAGCAATTTTTTTAAAATACGTGATAGTAGATTAGAGCTATAATATCTGTTAAAAATGATCAAACCTGCATGAACACCATTATCCAGACCTTCTCTATATGAATATATCAGTCACTGGAGCACAATGTGTTCTCCAAGTAGATTTTATGTATCTACAATATCTATATTTGTAGCTACACGATACATGCAAAGCTGATACCATACTTTCCTGCTGGACATAGCTCCTTCATGTGTGTGTGCCTCCATTAGGTGGTTTGTTACTGCCAGTAAATTTGCTATTTCTGGTGAACGGGGCTTTCTGCAGGCAAGAGCAAATCTTCATTGTCAAACCAGCTTGAGAGAATCATAATTTTCTATAATCAAGTTAAGGTCATTTAGGGGTACATTAAAGAGACTTTAGATGGGAGCTGTAGGTATTAAGAATACATTTAGCACTTAGCCTTCTCAATTCCAAGGGATTTATGTACACTTGCATTGTGCCCACTGGATTGAGGCTTTCAGCAGAGGGAAGAAGTGGAGCTTTTCTTAGGCTGTGCCACTTCAGGCCACAGGAAAGAGCGTACATGCCTGAATTCTTCTCCTGTAGCCCACTAGGGCAGGGAGAAGGGTTCAACATTGCCATCTTCCTGCTGTGCTGCTTTTCCCAAGGGGGTATTCAAACATGTCCACCTACGACACAAAATGGTACAGTCCAGAACCACTTCATAAACAAGGCTTCCACTGTCTTTGTCGAGGCGGTATGCCTCTGAAAGTCAGTACTGTTGTGCTCAGGTCTGCTGAGAGAACATGATGGGCCATTTGCTTGATCCAGCAGGTTCTTCCTGTATTCTTATCCCAGTACAGTGGGACCTCGACTTACGAGCTATTCGACATCCAATGTTTTTGGGTTATGAGCGAAAAAAATGGCCACGCGCTTAGGATTTTTCCGACATCCGAACGGAAAACCCGTTCGCGGCTAGATGCGGTTTCCTCAATTTACGAGTTTATCCGTTTCCAATGCATTCCTATGGGAAACTCGACTTACGGAGTTTTTGACCTATGAGTGTGCATTTGGAACAGATTAAATTCGTAAGTCAAGGTCCCACTGTATCTGAAGGACAACCTCCCACTTTAACTGACTCCTTCCAAAACTGAAATCCTCTAGCAGGCACAAATAGCTTGAACTTTGTTGATAGAAAGAAAATGACGATATCAGGGTTGCTGTCCTATCTTTAGGAGCCCGATACCTTCTGCACATTTTTAAGCCCTTTACCTGACTAGTAGTCAAATTTAAGGTATTCTCCTGCTCAACTACCTAATAAAAATTTCATTTGACAATTTGTAGATGGTATTCTTGTATTACCCTCTTAGACCTTAATAATAGTTTATTTTCCCCCTTTAGTGGAACATTAAAACATTAAAGGCCATAAATTCCACAGTCACCTGTATCCATTTATTTCTAATTTATTATGGAACATATCATAAAACTTCGCTTGACATATAGGCCTCTTCATAACTATAAATCTTTTTTCAAATGTTTAGATAACTTATGCTTAAGTTCAAGAAAAGACCTCTAGGAGCAAACATTTAATACATCTATTTATTATGCAATAATAGGTTAGCCATGCTGAGTGCTGTATGAAATATTAATCTGCATTCTGATTATTTATCACATCAAGCTCCCATTAAGACAAATTAGAGTCTTCCAAAGAAGAAGAAGAAGAAGAAGAAGAAGAAGAAGAAGAAGAAGAAGAAGAAGAAGAAGAAGAAGAGAGAGAGAGAGAGAGAGACAGAGAGAGAGAGAAAAAAAGCCAAGTTATGTGTCATATTCTGCTTGGTTAAATGCAGTGAGAGCATTTTTTAAACAATTGACCCGCTATTTGAGTCAATAGGAACATGACGTTTCACAGTGCAATACACATTTATGCAGTTCAGAAGGACATGCCTCCAAAAAGTGTGTAAGATATTGCAGTCTAAGTTCTCTTCACTACCTACCAGGATAAGTAAGGTTGTAATTCTGTGCACACATACCTTGGAGTAAGCCCCATTGAACTCAATATGATTTACTTCCGAGGAGACATGCACACTAAGCCAATAAATCATTTGAAATTGTTCTGTGGGGAGAACACAACCAGAGCAATCTAAACTGGGGAAGCAGGAACAGAGTACTTTACAGTATATCTGGCCTTATCCTTTTGCTAACTAGGGCAAAAATTGAGGTGGTTAAATTACTGCCAAGAGCCAACTGGTCCTGCCATTAGGAAGAATGAGGTAACTGCTTCAGGTGATAGATTTTAATTTTCATTTTATTTAGAATTCTTATATTACGCTTTATAAACTTGAGAGGCTTACAACAATAATTCTCATAATAAAAATGATGTCCAAGAAATGTCTCTATAGCGACAGGATTACTCAGCTGGCATTTCCTCCTGCCTTCGACCTCCGTCTTTCTTGATGCTGTCCTCTGAAGCAAGAGTGGTGGACTGAGAATTATAGAATTGTAGAGCTGGAAGGGACCCTGAGAATGATCTGGTTCTCATTCAACCCATGATGGAGGCAAGTCAGTTTCCAGTTGTTACTGAGGTCCTCTGGGGCAAAGCTATGTCTGTTGCTCAGTCCATAATGGAAGCAAGACTTTCTTTACTGGAAGCCAGTGTTGGAATTGGAATTTGGAGTGGTCTCTGTGATGGAAGGGCTTTGCTACCCCAAACTGAACCTGACAGAATGCTTTGAACTTGTCATTCCTTGGACTTTGATCATTACTAAAGAGTAGCAAATGTTCAGCTATTTACTGTATTGTTATAAGGCTGTTGTATTTTACAGTAGGGAGGTGCTATTTGGATTATCTGTCTCAGACTGTACATGTAACTGTCCACCGTCTTCTCCCTTTCTAATTTCAAGCTCAATATGTCTGCTTTGTAAAATATACAGTAGTCCAGACTCCTTAAAACAAAACACAGTGATTAAACTCATTTTATCCAGCACAAGCAAAATAATTTTCTGTTGTAGAGGTTGAATTTACGTTCCACCAGCAACTAAACACTGTATTGTGTGCCCTGCAGATATTGCTGGAATACTGCAGCTCCCAGCATTCCTGAGCATTGGGCATGCTGACTGGGGCTAGTGGGACTCTTAGTCTCATAACATCTGGAGTGCTACACCTTCCCCATCCTGGCTGAACAGGAAGCGCCACAGGAAAAATCACAAACAAATCCTCATGCAGGAGCAAGTCTCTTTGTAGAGGCTGAGATACATTGTGGGAACATCCAAGAGAAACAGTCCTCCCCCCCCCCTCCCCACTGAAAAGTACATGTCAATAATACAAATGTATAGTAAGCATCACAATGTAGCGTAATCAAACCTCCACCTCCCCCAAGTAGCTTTAAACAAAAGATCTTTATTTGCTGTGTCATTCAAAAATGTTACTCAGAATCTGAACAGCTGGAAACTAAAATAATATGCAGAAAGGTTAAAGCAGACTAATATATATGAGATGATTTTGAGTCTGGTATTTTTTAAGAAAGCCATACTGAAGATGAAATGTGATGCATTGGCAATTCCAAAATATGGTTTATACTTTGCCAATGGTTTGCTTTATTTTACAATTTCCGTTTTTGTAATTTCAGATTTGAAGCAAATATAGGAACTTTGATTTTTTTAAAATCCTTGTTGGGGCTGAATATATTTATAATTACAAGAAATTATAGGTATGCAGTAAAGAAAATACTGTGCATTAGTGTAACGTTGTAAGTATTTGTAGTGAGCTATTCTGTGTGACTGGCAAATGAGCACCTCAGTCTGGTGAATTATTGCAGGCGCAGGACCAGTGATGTATCCATACAGCTTTTCTGCCCACAAAGACTTCCCCTTTCCTTTCTGTGCAAACCATGCACCTCTCAAGTTCTACATCTGTGGAACATCCTCCCCAGAGAGACTTGCTTGGTGCCGACTTGGATGTCATTTCAGCACCAGGCAAAACCCCCTTTATTTGCCTGGGTAATGTAAGGGAGCCTTTATCCTGATTTTATATATTCTACTGAATTGAGAGGGTTTGCCTTAATTGTCACCTCTGCTATTTTATTTTCCCGGTGTTTTGTCTATCAACTATGCTTACGATATGCCACCATGAAAATGTTTTCTGGACGGCAGCACAGGAACGTTCCAAATAAATAGATTTCACCACATTCTCCCTTTGCCAGTCTCATTCTCTTTCTGAGGTCCCAAGGGAAAATCTTTTCCTGGTTGCAGGGTTAGCTACTTCACAAAGTCCCTCTAGTGGCTGTCCCTGTAGGCAGCAAAGATATCTCTAACATTTCTGCCCGAAGACCTTTCGAGGTAATTTGCTGCTGCCTGCTTTGTGATTTTTTAAACCAGTTCTCTATGTTTGTTTCCCTGCCCCATAGATCTTTGGGAAATGGGCATAGAGTTGTAAACACCACAGTAGTTTAAGTTACTTCATAGGTAACCAGAATACACTTGAGAAATTTTCTCAGAAGCAATCCAGATTTACAGAGGTCCTTGGACAGTCATCCTATTTTGATCCTGAATTTGCCACTGTGTTCTCACTGCCTTCCCCAACCACATGCCCTCCAGATGTTATAGACTCCAAATGCCATCAGCCCCAGCCAGCATGGCCAAAGGTCAGGGATGACGGGATTTGTAGTCTAACGACCTCTGGAGGGCACTGGGTCTGGGAAGAGCAGCTATCAGTAAGAAAAATGTATGCTTCTCAAAGACCATTGCAAGCATTAGACTGACCTTGAAATGTTGAGGAAGTGCTTCTGAGACACATCAGGGTTAACTCTCTCTCATAGTTTAGTCACATCTCAGGCATAAACACTACACCTTTCTTAGGTCCAGCTAATATTTTGCTGCCTATTGACATCAGTAGGCTCAGGTTCTGGCACGAAAGCTCTTCTTTCCTCAGTCTTTAGCGGTTTGCTCCTTTTCTCTGATTTGCCCCACTAACCAGAGAAAGAAGGTTGCTTTGGCTGCCATGCACCAAGAACCCTAACAGCAGCTGCCACAGCATTTTTAAATTGTATCCTTCAGATGCCTGGGTATTTGGGGCATGGTAAATGCATGGTGTCTCTAGCACATTGGTCCCTCCTGATTTCAGTTTAAAAAGTACTCTCTCCTTTTGTTTGGACTCACTTGTGCTTTTCTAATATTTATTAGCCTTTAAAGATGTTTTAGGCTATGGTCCTAAATACAACCCCATTGAAGCCAGTAGGACAAGCTTCCAAATAAACATGCATAGGATTGTGTTGTTAAGTGTCACAGATCCTGCTTTGGGGCACTTCCATACAGCTGTTTATTGTGAACTCCATGCTGTTCACCCATGCAAGTTTTGTCCATGGACCACGCAACACCATCCTCATCAGAATCCAATCTCATCTTTCCAGCACTCATTTAATCCAGATTTGCCATTTCTGTGTTGTTTTACATACTGGATTTTCTGCAGACTGTAAATCCAGATTAAATAGGAAAATAATAATGGGGCAACATTCTGACATAGATAACGTTGTGTAGGCGCTCCACAAAACTTCCATGCACTGGCAGCACCAAGTCCACAACAAATTGTTATGTGGAAGTGCTATTAGTGAATATGAATGTTCCATACATGCAGTACATTTAAAGCACATGACTCCCCCCAAAGAATCATGGGAACTGTAGTTTGTTAAGGGTGCTGGAATGCAACTCTATGAGGGGTAAACTACAGTTTCCAGGATTCTTGGAGGGGTAGACATGGGCATTGAAAGAATAGTGTGTACACAGCTAAATGTGGAAGACTCCTAGGATTCCTTTCAGCCTCACAATTCAATTTATTTTGGCGGCAATACCATGCACAATCTGTCTGGGGTCAACCGTGTCTGTGACCACAGCTTTTCTTTAGACATCATTGCATAATATTCGCTTGTTGACAGCTTCCTTGTTTATCCTCCCTTCCGTTTTTACCTACTTTGAAGTTGTACAATATATTGGTTTCCTTTTTAAACATACCTATATCTAGAGCAATAGGAAATGATAACTGATTTTATTATACTGCTTTTTTCTTCAAGCGTGGTAATGTTCCTTAAGTGGAAGTACTAATGGATGGTTTAATTATACTACCAACATGTGATGGAACTAACAGATGTCTGTGTTATTTATGATGCTAGGGTTAGCTAAACTGCATATAAAGTCTGTGTGTTTATGAGCATAAACCTTCTCAAGTAAAGAAACACACCAAAGAAGGCTAATATTAGACAACTGGCTTAAGCAATACTGTACCGTCTCTCTACAAATATTTCTTAAGGAAACGACAGGAGAACCTGTCACAATATTTATAAAAGAAACTGGGAAGAGAAATAACATACCAGGCTCCCTTTTTTGCCTGTGGTAGATTTGCACTGAAGATGGATTTGCCCGCCTGTGTTTCTTCTAAATAAATTAGGGGTCATTTGGAAAGCTGTAAATAAACCTTTCAAATTCTTTACAGAAAAACTAACAAATCTTCAAGAGGAAAAGGAGAAAAAAATGATTTATTCTATTTTCCCAGCATTGCTAGTTTCCAGGTGTTCACCTTTTGATCTGGCTACAGGCAATGATTTTCTGAAGTGGTTTCTGATGGTGTTTGACATCATTTATGGCACTCTTGAACAATCCTGTAATGTGCTAAACTACACAAAATTAAGTGAGTTAGTGGCTAACAAAGAACACTAAAAGGGCCATGGCATCACAGGCTTGTTCCTACCTGAAGCAGCTTGTGGCAGCTTATTGGGGGGAGCCAGGGGAGTCCTTTGTTTTGGCACATGGACAAGGATAATTGACAATAAAAGGATTGTTATTGCAGAACTGACCAGTAGCCTCTGATCAGAACCAGTTTTCTCCTGATCAGTTCCTCTACTGCACATATCCCATGCTAGCCACTATCTGCTAGGGTTTCATCGTAAGATGAACTAATAGAGTGGTACCTTGGTTCTCAAATGCCTTGGTACTCAAACACCTTGGTTCGCAAATGCTCCAAGTGTCCAAGAACATTGACGTCCAAGCTGCTGATCAGTGTGTATTTATAGAGAGAGGGGAGGTGGAAGGGATGTGGTCCAATTCCTTCCCCCAAACACCTGTTCTTCAAAGATGTATCAGTAGGTGAAATCAGAGAGGTGGAGTTTGTTTCAGAAAATCTGCATTTGGCATATTGAGCGTTCTCTCTGCTTTCTTAACTAAGTGGTGTTTTAAAGGAAGAACCAAACATCTGCCCACGTACAGTATGTCGCTTGCCTTTGTCTTACAAAAAAAGTCACATAATACCTTCCATTTGGCCAGTTTTCCTTGGCTATTTGCCTGCTCCTTGGCTTCAGCACGAGTCACGGTTTTAGAGTTCAGTGTTGTCTTCTTGCTGCTGTTTCCCTACCATGGGGATCGACCACACACAGCAGGCCTGGAGACAATAGTTTCCTGTTTTGTTTTGTTTGTAACACCCAACTGCCTTCCATTAAGCCATGCCTGTGCAACATATCTTGTTGGCAGCCAAAGGCAACTTATTTTCTTGCTTTTCAGAAATGTGTCTGGCATGGATTGCAAAGGGCCAGCAAACATGATCAACTGGAGGGAAGTGCTGAGCACAAAGAGCAAAACTTGGTACAGTTGGAAAGAGAGACCCATGAATTTGCCAGGTCTGCACAGAAAAATAGACTCTTATTCAGGACAAGCTGTGTGTGGTGGGCAAAAGCTTAGATTTCATCAATGCCTTTGTGCATTCAGCTTTCTCTGCTCCACAGCATGGAGCATATATATATTATTTAGTACATTTATATCCCCGCTTTCTCCTATCATGGAACTAAAGGCAGAACACATGGGATTCTCAAGGTCTGGCTAGCATCTGGCTAGCATTCAGGAAGATGGCTGCATCATGTGTCTTCAGGTCACACCCTGGGATGTATTTAGGAATGCAATTGGTGCTTTCCCCTATGCTTCCTCTGAATGAAGCTCATGGACCGCTGGTGGCCACTTTGCTTTCTTGCATTTCCTTTTCATTGGGATGGTTTTCATTTTTGCCTCCTGTATAATGTTACGAGCCTCCATCCATAGTTCTTCAGGCACTCTGTCCACCAAATCTAAATCCTTAAACCTGTTCCTCACTTCCACTGTGTATTCATAAGGGATTTGATTTAGATTGTGTCTTACTGGCCCAGTGGTTTTTCCTACTTTCTTCAGTTTAAGCTGGAATTTTGCTATAAGAAGCTGATGATCTGAGCCACACTCAGCTCCAGGTCTTGTTTTTGCTGGCTGTATAGTGCTTCTCCATCTTTGGCTGCAGAGAATATAATCAATCTGATTTCGATGCTGCCCATCTGGTGATGCCCATGTATAGAGTCATCTCTTGTGTCGTCTCTTGTGTCGTCGGACAGTAAATATTCCCAAATCAATATCAGTAAATATTCCCAAATCTCTGTCACATTCCCACAACTGGGCTTTAAATAAGTAGGAATAACATTCAGGTTGGTTTCTTTTTTTTGGGGGGGGGGTTGCATTCATTTCACTCAATGGAGTGAACCAAACAAGAAAATGAAGTGATATAAAGAACTGAATGAATCAGCAACATCAAAAACTATATCAACATATATAGATATTTTCAATGCAAATACTGAAGAGAGAAAAATGTTTACTGCCAGAACTGATTCATGCCACAGTTCACCAACAAACAAGTCAAAATAAGTCAAATGATGAATGAAGCCTGAATATTCATCAAAGTGCTTGAAAATGTGAACATTGGCCTCACACTGCAAAAGACCTATCAATTTCTCCCTTCCAAAGACATCTGAAACCATCTAATCATTTAGCTCCAACACTGCCTTTTCTTTCATCAAGCACCTGGTGTTTATAATATGCCATGGATGTTAGTAGACAATCTGGATGGCCATATATTCACCAGTAGGGAAATCTCTACTCAGGATGCATTCTTATGTCCATCTCTTCCCACTCCCAGGATAGACTCAGTATGAATGGACTTCCCCAGTGGATTTGGGTGTGCTGATGTAATCTTGAATGCCAACAGCTCAACAAATCACAGCTCACCACGTAAGAGCTCTTCAACAGTGAAACAAACTCCCTTGGAAGGCGGTGGCCATTCCTTCATTAGAAGTTTTAAAGCAGAGGTTGGATGACCATCTGTCATGGATGCTTTAATTGAGATTCCTGCAGTGCAGGGGGTTGGACTAGATGACTCTATGTCTTGGGGGGGGGGAATATTAAGAAAGCATTTGAACCAGGACATGATAAATCACACCTGTTGAGACACCTGAAATTTGGATTCAGCTCCTTCAAATCTAATGAAAAAAGAAATCTGAATTGGTGTCAATGGTTAATGAAAACCCCCCTAATACCCACTTGATTAGTGCAAATTGTATTTTATCCAGATGTAAGTCCTACTGATTTCTGTAGGATTTAACACCTTAGAAACTATGTGTAGTATGGCAGGCTAACATTGATTTCTTGCAGGCTTCCAAATTGCCATGGAAAACAATGGCACTTAAACAAATGTTTAACTATTTTGCAGAAAGACAGGAAATAAGACACCACTTCATACTATATGAGCTGAACTGCACTTCTAGGCAGCACTTTTCTCAGCCCAGAGGTTAGTAGAGCCCCAAAATGCGCTCACATGTGTTTCTGTTTTTACCACAATAATCTAGTGCAATGATAGCAATCAGCACCATAGTCCCTGGTTCCCATATTGATTCCTCAGTGATCACAGAGATCGAAACAACAGCCATGTGGATTTTAGGCAACGAAACAGTCTTCCTGAAAATATCCAGTCATGCATTTTATAGCTCAGTGAATCAAGGACAATTATGTCCTAGCAATGTAGGAGTCAGCCTAAAAAGGGGGGTTGTTCTCATGCATGCAATACAATTTATTTGGATTTTAATAGAAATATATTGGGATTGTAAATGCATTTCAAGAAAGTAGAGATGAGGAAGAGGTACTGTCGTGATAGCATTAACTGTTAGTTATTGTTCCTTTCAAGAAATTTGGGACAGATGTGTGCACTTTTCTATTTCAGCAAATGCACAGAGAAAATGTATTTTATTTCAGATGAAATAAATTTCCCCTGTTCATCTCAGTATGTGGGACTGTCAAAGTTTATAAATTTGGCAGCATTTTAATATGACCGTTCTGGTTTTCTTTAGATGCAGTTATTAAACCGATCTCTTTTTTTTATGAAAACCAGAGCTCAGTGGGGAGTATGTTTTCATCTTCTGCTGTTCAGTTCCTGGTGAAACATTTAACGTCTCACTGTATTTTAAATCCAAATGCCTGAAAAGTTTTGATTTGAAGAATTAAGAGCTAAAGAAGATCAGCATAATAAGATAAACCCATACAATTGTTGTGGATTCCCCCCCCCCCAATACTTATTTAAGTCTTGTTGCTTTTTATCATTAATGTCAAAAAGGTGGGTGTTGGGTTCCACCCCGCCTCGAAACAGCTCCTTGAAATATGCTTTGAAAGACCCCTTCCCTTCGTACTTTGCTATCTGCCAGTGACAGTACAGTCGAGTTACAAACGCTTCAGGTTACAGGTGCTTCTGGTTACAGACTCTGTTAACCCAGAAATAGTACCTCAGGTTAAGAACTTTGCTTCAGGATGAGAACAGAAATCATATTTTGGCAGCGCGGCGGCAGCAGGAGGCCCCATTAGTTAAAGTGGTGCTTCAGGTTAAGAACAGTTTCAGGTTAAGAATGGACCTCTGGAATGAATTAAGTTCTTAACTAGAGGTACCACTGTATGGGAAACAGGGTCTACACAACAGGGGGGAATGCATGCAAAGATAACACTGCAACACTATCAGGCCTATTCCAGAAGATCAACCCCGGCTCCCACCTCAGTTACCACCCTGCTGTATCCCACGAAGAGGCTGAATGCAGACTGATGTGTAGGCTTGCAAGAGGCAGCTCCTGCAGTGTTGATCAAGAAGAACGCAGGCAGGATCAGTGTCACTCAAAGCGACAGATGTCAGAATTGATTTGGAACGATCTCTCTCAGGCAGTTTCTCTGACCTGACTACCTGACACAGTCTAGGGTGTTTCATGTTAGCAGGTGAAAGTTAATTTTTGCACATTTCTTTAGTGAGGGGCCTTAAAAATATCGTTTTGGGTGTGAGGAATTCAAATCTGTGATTATGCTTTGTGATCGGACAACGTTCAATTTGGTTTGATAAAGGGGCACGTAAACTGCTTTCGAACGCTTTCGTTGAGATTCCTGCATTGCAGGGGGCTGGGCTGGATAACAACTCTACGATTCTATACGGTAGTTCTAGGACTCTAACCTTTGCATACAGCACCAGTAAACAGATGTCTGAGTCTGTGCTCTTAATCCTCCTTAGATGATTAGGATGTACCCAAAGGGAAAAATGGATCGAAAGTGAACAAACAAAAGAGCATTCATGTTAGTTATTTGTCTTTATGCAATAAGTTTTTCATTCCAGTTTTTCCATTTCATCTTGTCCCCACCCCCCCCACCCCGTTGATGTGAGGTGCAGCCACAGGAGAGAATTTAAGTGTAAAACAAGCAATGGATTGAAAAATCTGCCTAGGTCATGAACAATAATGAATAGTACCTTCTTCTTTAACAAGAAGCCAGAGAAATTTTATCATGTCAGTTGACATTAACGAGGCCCAAGGGCAATGCATTACTGCAACACGGTTATGTCCATAGAAAAGTATTTCAGCTCCATTGGGCAACTCAAAGCAACCCTGACTGAAGCTCTCTGTTTAGAAATAAGACTTAATAAAAATTGATGACTCAATAAACTAATGGTTACAGGTAGGTAGCCGTGTTGGTCTGGATCGAAGTAAAATAAAAAAATTCCTTCAGTAGCACCTTAAAGACCAACTAAGTTTTTATTTTGGTATGAGCTTTCGTGTGCATGCACACTTCTTCAGATACCTTCTTCTTCAGGTATCTGAAGAAGTGTGCATGCACACGAAAGCTCATACCAAAATAAAAACTTAGTTGGTCTTTAAGGTGCTACTGAAGGAATTTTTTTATTTTACTTCAATAAACTAATGATTGTGTTCCTTTCGTTTTTAATTGCTGTTGTTCCTGCTGCAAGTGAGGCCAAGAGATGAGCATTCTTAACAGTACGATTTTGAGAGCAGCTAGAGTTCAATTTAGGTAGAGCTGAAGTTAATCATTTTGGGTTGCAAAGGATTAGTTCTCTGTGAATGAAATAAGCATTACAGTGCAATCTTATACCCCAGGCTTGGGGAACCTGGGGCCTAGCAGTTACAGCCCCTGAAGTCTCTCTAGATGGCCCCCAGTCAGAAGTCTTCCCAGGCTACACCTCTTCCCCAGGTCACACTACTCACCTGTCTTGCTCCACATCAACCTCCAGGGCTTTTGCCTGCTGGAATGTGACAATAACTGGCTTGGCTGGGTGGAAAAATGGGTTGTGCTGAAACCTCTGGCTTGTGTGTGGCTGCTGCAATATAGCCTAACATTTATCTTTGTTGCTTTGTCTACTTTTTGCCTCTGGCTCTGCCCACACAAGCAAGTCCCCGGAAGGTTGCCCATGAAGGAATATAATCATCAGACAGGAAAAAAAGTTTACTCACCCTTGCTGACTTCATCTTTGGATTACTGCAATGTACTCTGTATGGGGCTTCCCTTGCACTCGATCTGGAAGCTGCAGATAGTGCTGAACGCTGCAGCACGGTTGCCAACAAGAGCGACACCCTGCCATATTATTGCACCTCTGCTCAGAGATTTGCCCTGGTTGCCTGTGAAAGGAAATTCAAATGCCCTACCCCACCCCTCTAGCCGTGATGATTAAAATGTAACGAGATACTCAATACGTGACAACCTGCTTTCCATTAATGGCGCCACAATACCAGCTGCCTGGGTTGGGCCAGTTAACCTTGCCCAACAGCAGGGTCAGACAGCTCTGGAATTACATATGCTTATCAAAGGGATATATTGAGTTAAAGAACAAGCTGTCCACATGTCTCCGGTGGGCAGGCATGGGAGGAATCTGCTGGTGACTCGAGGAGAACAAAGCACATGGCTTCCTGGAGAGACTGGAGGTGGGAATGAGCTGGTTGTATCCCTCCTTCCATCGAGCACCTGTCTTCATTATACAATTTACTGTTCCACCTGATGCCTGACCCTGGTAATAGCAGCAGGAGGTAATTCAGTGTTGAGTGGTGTAATCCGTCTCTTGAAGATTAAGACTTTTACAGGACTGATTCTCCCAGTCATTGCCAAGCCTAGCATACCAATGCACAGCTCACATGCGGACTTTGCAGCATAATAGTACATGATGTTGCCAGACAACACAGCTCATGTAAGACTTGCTTATTAACTCCTTTCTTCAGCAAGAATGACACAACAGTAAGAGTGGATCTTGCATTTTCTTTTTCAGTGTGGTGGCTTTATTTCAAACATAAATGAAGCTCAGGGGTCTTTTTTTTCTTAAAATGATTTCATAATATTGTCCATCAAAGAAACAAATGTGCGGCACTCGGGTGACAGTTACAGCTGGCTGATGAAATGCTCAAAAGCTGAGAAATGTCAGCTACTGTTCATTACTGCCATTAACCTTAACGTTGCCTCCTTCATGTATACACAAAGAACTGTATCCGACTCAGAGTAGACTCCATTGAAATTAATGGATATGCATTACTTATGTTTATTAATTTCAGTGGGTCTATTCTGAGCAGGACTAGCATTGGATAAAATCTACAGTATTGGGGGGACGGACCTTAAATTGGTGCTCATGAGATGAAAAAGTGAGCTTTATTGCAAGAAGGTGTGCCTTGTTCCTTGCTTACTTTTCAAGGTTCGAAGGAAATGAGATATTCACCAGTACATACATGAAAATGCATGCATGTTGTCACTGAAGGCACAGAGGGGTAAGAAATAGATTGCACCCACTAGCATCGCTTCTGGTGTCAATGCATTCGGCATTTGTCCTGTTTTAGAAGCCTTTGCAGTGGACGATGGATACCCTACTCCTGCTTGCTGATCCATATCTGCTGGATGGTGGACAGGGGCCAAGGATAGAGCCACTGATCCAAAAAGGTGTGAGACAATCCTCTTTATTTCACCATACTCGATGTCAGAGCTATGATCTCCTTCTGCATCCTATCAGAGATGCTTGAGTAACATGGTGGTGCCACCAGCCAGGACAGTGTTGGCATAGAGGTCTTTATTGATATTCGCATCACTCTTCATGATGGAGCTGAAGGTGGTTTCATGGAAGCCACAGGACTCTGTACCAAAGGAAGATGGCTAGAAGAAGGCTCCTGAGTATCTGTAGCTCTCATAACCAGTGGGAGGAAGAATGAGGAGATGCCTCCACTGGATCAAAAAACTCTTCCATGGTT
This sequence comes from Zootoca vivipara, assembly GCF_963506605.1. NCBI lineage: Eukaryota > Metazoa > Chordata > Lepidosauria > Squamata > Lacertidae > Zootoca > Zootoca vivipara. Next base: position 52,933,846 of record NC_083280.1, read on the forward strand.
GCAAGGTACCAATTGGAAGTCATCTATTGTCCTTTATTGTTCCATATCACTGTTCAGTATGCTCTCCCCTAGACATCTGCCTTTGATTATCATTATCATCACCATCACCGTCCTGCTCAAGAACTTTTTAGACTCACCTGTTTGAGCAGGCCATACCTGTATGATTTGCTTTATCCACACACCCTCTTATTGTCCAGAACTTTTGCTTGTGATTGCAAGCTCATGAGAAGGGTAGCGAATGTCCATGTTAAAGCTTAGGCAAAATCCATTGACATGGCTAATCAAATAAATGACTCACTTGGGTCACTCCACGGTCAACTGCTCATCTCCACTGTTGTTCTAAGCACCCTTACTGAGACACCACGGGAAGGATGAGATGATTTCTTTAAGGAATAGCGCTATTTATAAAATAAATATACCATCTAATCTGTCTCTCTCTCTCTTTTGCACAAATGACAGGTTAAGAGAGCTCCAGCAGCTGTATATTTGTTGAATACCAGCCTCCTGCGAGTATAAATTGCACCTTACAGGGCAGAAATACAATACGGTCCACCAGAGATTTCCCCGCAAGGTGTAGCCGCTTGGCTACGGGCAAGTAATGACTTGCGTTTTCAGCTGCTTCTTAGTAAGAGCCTTAGTAATTGGAATCAGTTATTCAAAACATCTCTAAATGTGATTTAAATGGCACGGATTTAATAACATAGAAAGAAGTCATTACGCAGGTTCAAGCAGGGGGAGAAGGGAATTCCGTTTTTGAGAGCAGAGGGAGAAAAATAAAGCAATTACTTGATGTAAAGGCCAGCAACAGAACTCCCGCTGTCACAGAGAAATCAAATCTGTCAGCAATTAGTGGGATCTTAGGAGGCAAAGAACCCTTCAGTGTGGAACAGTGAATAAGGGGTTAGCAATTATATGAACTGATAAAAGTGTTCTGGTTTTCAAGCAGCAGGTTAACAAGCCCCACTTTTTTCATAACTTGATGCAGATGTGATGATTCACACTTGGTGACTTTTTCAATGGGTTTCTATGAAAAGTTGTGGTCTTGTTTTGTTTTGCTTCCCCCTCCCCCCCCAAAATCACCCAAATGATGCCATGGCCAGACTCTTCCCAACTGAATTTTAACTTGCCAGCAATACCACCACAGCGTGGAATACAGTTCAGCCTCATTTTTTCCCCCTGTTGTCAACTGCTAGTGGACAATGTGGATCTGGAAGATAATGGTTCACATTTCATGGTTTCTCTCTTTCTCTCTCCCCCCCTCCATTCAGTTTCAGCCCCATCAAATCAGAATTATAATCTCTGTTCACCGGATTGTTAGTAGGATGAATGATGTAAGGGCTGTAATTCACTTTACACAATAACAGCACAACCTCCTGTAATGGTTTTGGTTCCATGAAATTGCAGAATGAGGAATGGCGTAACTTTAATCTGAAAAACTTTATGCGGTAGTTTATACAGTAGTTTCAGGCTTCCTCTGCTCCCAAGAGTTCATTGTGTTCTGTACCCTCTGTGTACAAAGACACATTGTACTTCCGCCTGTGGCTCACTGGTGGTTAGGAATGATGAACAGCTGGTGCTGCGGAATATCGCTGAATTGCAGGTGAGGTTTGCTCCTTTCAAGCATATCCCAGATGAGATCCTATTGACCTCAAGGGGAATCCTTGACAACCAAGACAGACTCTTTCTGTGTAGCTCTACTGGCATATATTATTATATCTGAGCTATATATTATATAAAACAGCAACAGGGACTGTAGAGAAATAGCAGATTGAGAAAACTACAGGCTAGTCAATATACTAATATATAAGAAAATTCTCTGTATACAGTGGGGTACATTTACATTCACACTCCCCACCCCACCTCATTTCATATAGAAAGAGACATGGAAGAAGAGTGTGGCATACAGTGGTACCTTGGTTTATGAACACAATTGGTTCCGGAAGTCTGTTCATAAACTGAAGCGTTCATAAACTGAAGCGAACTTTTCCATTGAAAGTAATGGAAAGTGGATTAATCTGTTCCAGACGGTCCGCGGAGCACTTAAACTGAAGCGTTCATAAACTGAAGCGAACTTTCCCATTGAAAGTAATGGAAAGTGGATTAATCCGTTCCAGACAGTTCCGTGGAGTACTCAACCTGAATCATACTTAACCCGAAGCATGGGTGTAATTGGTACTGGAAGTCTGTTCATAAACTGAAGCGTTCAAAAACTGAAGCGAACTTTCCCATTGAAAGTAATGGAAAGTGAATTAATTCGTTCCAGATGGGTCCGCGACGTTCGTAAACCGAAAATTCGTAAACCGAGGTGTTCATAAACCGAGGTTCCACTGTACATTCAAAGCACAAGTGCCGCCAAATCATCCTGGGAGCTGTGGTTTGTTAAGGGTTCTGGGAATTGTACTTCTATGAGGGATAAACTACAGTTCCCACGTGCTTTGGGGGTGTGAAAGAATATGGTTTCAGTGTATGGTGTGTACACATGTTTTTAATGTGTGACATTTTTATGTATTTTAATTTTTGTTGGAGGCCACCCAGAGTGGCTGGGGAGACCGAGCCGGATGGGCAGGGTACAAATAATAAATTATTATTATTATTATTATTATTATTATTATTATTATTATTATTATTATTATTATTACACAGCCATGCAGTGCTTCATATGAACACCGTTCTTTAACATAATTCAATGTTTCTGGGGGAGCTAAGAAGCATAAAGTGGGGCAGGTTTTGTCTCCATGTCTTCCACTTTTGATTTAATGTTGGGAGCTAGACAGTGTAGAAGAAAGGGATCCTTGGAGAAGAAAAACTCTGAAAGTAGCCAAGATATCTACATGTGCTGGCAACTTGGAATTTTTTTTATCAGACCTGTTTGCCACATGGAAAGCCCACACAAAAGCCTATCCATGATGCATGTAGCCCCCCCCCACAAGAAATATAGTTTCATGAATCAGCCTGGAGAGTTATGAATACATCATTGCACCACACGGTCGGCCACAGAAGTGGCTAATGTCATCTAAGCTTACTCAGTCACACACTAGCTCACCTATGTTCTATCTTTTAAAATTACTGTAGCAGCAAGGTATTTGCCTGGTTTAGCCTCCCTGTTGATTCAAAAGGGTGTTTGGCAAATGTAAGCACCCAGGCTCAACCTGTTATTGTCTAGGAAAATTTCATTTCAGCACATCACAAGCTGCCAACACAACCATATCATTGCAATTTTTCAAGCATTTGCTGTGTGTGTGTGTTTTGTATATTGGGCAAGTCTCATCTCCCCTAGGCTATTGGAACAAAGCTCAGCTAAGTCTCAAACATACAGAAGGAGACAGACAGAGAGAGAGAGAGAGATTGCACCCGAAATGTTAATGGATGCATCTGGGCATTACTCTTGAAGATGCTGGAAGACTTCAAATAGCTCACATGAGCTCAGAGTGATGGACTTATTTTGAGAGACGTATTTACATTCAGTTTGGCGGGAAAAATTTCTAATGGGGTCAAATATCCCATAGAAACACACACATTTTTAAAAATAAAATAAAAATCTAGTGCTCCATTTTTGTTTTTGCTTTCTTTCATACAGAAAAACCGTTTCACTCCATTGCTCAGCCCAGTTTATTGCATTCTCTTGAACATACTTTACAATTCTGTATAAACATATTGTTTGTATAGAACTAGGTATTCCTCACTTTGACTTGCTTCATTACATGCTTAGCAGAAATCGAGCCCTGATCTCCATCTGATAGCAGAGAGACCTTTTGAGTCTTTGCCAGTGAGGAAAGAAGCCAAGGAGCTAGGATCAAAGCTCAGCCTTGGCAAACAGGTACGACAGCATGGCACATGAGCTGCGAAACCAGCCTTGCTGATCTAGAGGACCTCATAAGCTAAAGCTCATCGTTAAAACATGCTCACCATTCCTACTCGGTGGATGAAGCACACCATCTCATGCTCGTGCAAGGACAAATTTGGTCTCCGTGCAAATTTGTTCATAAACACAGGGGGAGTTTTCCACGGGCATCCAGTGTAACTCCTTTCTTCTCTGTGTCCCTTACATACGAAAGGCCACCCTAGTGGTGAGTGGCCCTGAAGATTTGATTTACACGATTTATGTGTTTTCATCTTATGCCGGTCTGCTGTAATGAGTCTGTGTAGCCTATCTAGCATGTTTTATTTATGTATGGAGGTGCTTTTACCTTAGGGTGGTCTATGGCCGTAATAAAGATTTGGATTGGTGGTTAGTGGTACAGCTGTTAGTGGTGCAGAGCACACCTGGTTTCCTAGATCTGATCTGCTTTCCAGTCTACATCATAACTGTGGCGCCCTCTGCGGCACTCCCAAGACTTCTTGCCCAGTGTGACCAAACCAGTTGTTTGGTCGCCTCTGTTATCTGTCTCCACATCTTGGTACATGGTAACATCGCTCTTGTGGCAGCCCAGAATCCCAGATACTTTTTCAGTTGCCCAGGTTATGTCCATGTCCAAGAATTTAACCTTGTGATATCAGTTATTTCCATAACAATCGCTCAAAGACTACCTATTGTAATGCCTTCTGGAAGAAGCAGCTGGGAAGGTCAACTGTATATCGAGGGGGAAATTGTCTTTTTCTGAGATTACATAGATATTTTGAAACATAGACTATTCCATTGGGAAATAAAATTTAACTTCTAAAGTGAAGCTTGTGTTTTTGCCTAAGAGGACAATATTTCCACTGTCATCTTTTCAAGACCATCTTGCATCATATACGCTGCATAGCGAGTACACTTTGCTCAACGATTTTCATTGGTTCTAAAGTAATACATTAGAAACATCCCCCCTGACAATGTTTTTATGCCAAGACTGTATGTAGCTTAAAGCAAGTTGTCAATTAGGCTATTTAAATTAATTGTTGGCAGCAGTTAATTGGAACTTAGTGTCTTTTGTCTTTTAACTGCTAATCCTAAACAAGAAAATACAATGATTAAATGTTCCTTTAAAAAATATTATTCCCATATTTTTACATAAAGTATTTAATTAAGATTTGGGCTCATTCATCTTTTGATTTTTTTTTTAAAAAAACAGATGAATTTAATTTGAAAACAAAACAAAATCTTGCCATAAGAGCCAACTTGCTTGCCCAGCTGCAAAAGTGATGACGACGATTGTCCCATTGCATGTTCAGGACAGACTATGTGGAATTGCTAGTGTCAAAAATGCCACTTTGAGGCTATAGTTGGTAACTTAGCACTGTTTATTTTGAGTGGCATCAGACAGAGGGTGGAAGGGATTCTATCAGATATATGCTATCAATTCAATGCAATTGCAGTAGAAACTTTTGGAGTGTGTCAACACAGCGCTAAGGTTAAGGTTCTGTCAATGTAAGAGATTTCCCCTTTCACAATGGAACCTTCGCTTCCTCTCTTTCCCTCATGTGGGAAATGTTCCTCTCACATGCATCCCAGCTCTCCAGAGCAGATTTAGGGATGGTGCTGGCTGCGCATGAGGGGAAGGGAATCCCCTTGCACTAGCACTAATCCTTGCACTGACACACAAAATTTGCTGAATAACCATCCTCTGATTCAATTAAAAATACTTTCAATAATCATTTTAAAATGAGCAGCAGAGAATGGCTACAGAAAGAAGTAAAAGCCTGACTAGGGTTACAATGAGAAGTAGGCTAGCTTTTTTTTTTTAAGACTTACTGGGATAAAACCCTCCGCTGGAATTAACTTCGGTGAAATAGTGGAAAGTTGTCACTTTGGAACATTTTCCATACTAACCTTAGAAGTTAGCATTTACAGGTCTACGGCAGCCCCCGCCCCCCCAAAAGGAGTCAACAACTGTAATATCAAATGCAACTTATCAAGAACAAATGTTTAAATGTGTGTGGTAGTTGAAGAAAAGATTTAATGGTTTTTATTAGGAACAGGCTCTTTAAATTAAAACTCATAAATTATTTGGACCGATATTCCCATAAATTCAGGTGATGAAAATGCATCACTCAGGACTATAAGGGAAATTTTAAAAGTAGCAGCTCCGAGCCTTTTGTGTTATTAAATAAAGTGTCACCTGAAGACATTACTGAGGGAAAAAAGCGTAAGTTCATTGGGGCACTGTATGATAATAGTTCAACAATAATGCATCTTCCTGTTTCCACTCTCCACACACACCTCTTTGCCATTTAAGCAACTGTATCTTACTTTATCCTTTACCCCCACCCCCAATTTATTTTAATAGGAAATACCATTCTTCAAGTGTGTGTGTGTGTCATAGCTGCCAAGTTATCCCTTTTTAAAAGGGATTTTCCCTTATGCTGAATAGGCTTCCTCGCGAGAAAAGGGAAAACTTGGCAGCTATGGTGTGTGTGTGTGACACAAGCTGTGAAACAAGATAACCTCCTTCTCTTATTACTACAGCTACTTAATGGATTGTATAAGAATCCCTTCTATTGTGGTAGTGGTGAGCTTGCAGGGGTGTGTGCTGGGGGCACACCTTCCTCCTTATTAGTTCATTGGCTCCCTCTTTGGATGGGCGGGATGTAGGCACATCCCCATTGGCACAACTCCTGATTGGTGGGCTCTGGTGGCGTTTCTTAGAGATGTTGAAGGGTATCTGCCATTATGAGGACATTTTCTGTGTTGTGTGTTTTCTCTCTTCTTGACTTGAACATATATAACAGGCTTCCTCAAACTCGGCCCTCCAGATGTTTTGAGACTACAATTCCCATCATCCCTGACCACTGGCTCCTGCTAACTAGGGATCATGGGAGTTGTAGGCCAAAAAACACCTGGAGGGCCGAGTTTGAGGGAGCTTGATATGTAAGATACAACAGCTACTCTGCCAGCATAGAATGCACATGTAATTAGGGTATAGGGTTGCAGTCACAATTACTGGGAAAATGTATACAGTAAAAACAAGTAAGTAAGTAAGTAAGTAAATAAATAATAAACGTGCAGAAGCAGAATGAAACATAGCAGCAGCAGCAGCAGCAAGCTAAGAACAATGCAACTGATATTATAAAAGGCCGGGGAAAATATATTGTCTTTACCTGGTGTTGAAAGAACATTAAGAGTTGGCAACAGGCAAGTCTTCTTGGGAACAGCAGTCTCACAGGTGGTGCCAGAGGGAGTCAAACACACATATTCCAAATACTGTAAGTTGCTAAACTACTTCCACTTACATCCATTGCTGAAACCCTCTGCTTACTCAAAGGAAAGGAGTTTTCACACACCCAGAGTGCTTTTTTAAAAAATTATCATTAATTGGTAGTGTTATAGGATTTGTGGGGGTGGGGGTAGCCCACATGGCATCTTTTGGGTCACCTACAAGCCTGTGAATTTACATCTGTAAGATGGGTTACTATAGGGGGAAAAGAGATTGCTAAAGTGGTCACATCTTTTATTAAGTTTATAGCTCTAGTCAAGTTTTTAAAGTATCTCTTCGCACATCTAAAGAGTACAAGTGACTGATTTCCACTCAAACTACTGTCTGTAGATGCTTCCGGAAGGTGGACTAGAGGGGACAGTGCTTCCTCCACACCCCCGGCTGAAGGTGATGTCATCAGTTGCATGTAAGAGAGCTATAGGCCTGGAGCCAGTCTTGTCTCAGAATGGAGATTGCAAGATTTCAAATTAAAGGCTAAAGATTAGGGATGCCACAGAATTTCATCAGAAATGGAAGTGGGACCAGAAATTACTGCCATTCACATGTTAGCCTGAGATCAGGAGTGGAAATCATGCAAATATGAGTGATATTTGCTATGGTTCAGTGGAAGCTGAACTGCAGCAGAACAGAAATAGCACGGATTGTGACAAACACGGGATGGGACAGAAATTGCTTCCACCTTAAATCCCTTTTAAAGGGTGCATTTTTTTGGGGGGGGGGTCAAAGCTGAATGTATTTTACGAGCTGAGCCTATGCAGTCAGAAGTAAGCATCACTTAATTCAATGGAGTTTATCCCCAGGTCACTCTGAATAGGGTCACTAGGAATCATGCCACCTGGCTGGATCAGAGATGTGAACTCAGGTGTTCCCTGCCAAATTGCATTTTCCTAACCACTACAGCACCCTTTACCAACTCACTATCTTATTATTTTCTATTAATCCTAATATTGTAGGAATTACTGTATACTCTGTTGCTAGGGGTAGATAGGCTGACAGATCAACACAGCTGCCTGGATTTTCAGACTTTCTTGGGAGTGTGACAGTGGAGACTGTCATGAGTTCCTGTGCAACAGAATTTACTACCACACCACTGCAGATAAAGCAGGCTTTGTTTCAGTTCTCTGGATTTTACCAATAGGCAAATTTAATCAGTTACCGCAATTAATTAACTTTGCAGACATCTTACCCACCGTTGCTGCATTTGCCTAGACAGAGTCTTACACAGCACCAATTAGACCGTTGTTTTTCTAATCTGGATGATGTCGTTTAAACTTCCTTTCAGCGTCCTTTAGCAAGTGCCTGTGTTTGAATCTGCACTAACCTTCCCATGACCAAGAGGAGGTGAGACCAACTGCTCCCACCGATCAACAATTCCATTTCCACACACACCCCTTCCTTGAGTAAACGAGAAAATGATGAGAGCATTCCGTTGACGGTTCAGTCAGTGTTTCACTCTTGGCAGTGCAAATGAACCTGCTGTGACCTCTTTGGACCAAGCGCCTTTGTCCAGCAAGCTGCTCAAAGCATCTTGAAGCCAGATGTGACTGCCTGAATCTTCTCAACCATTTCTCGTTACCTGCATTTTCGTTGTTGTGGTTGCCTCTGTTATTCTACAGTCTGCCTATGAGACACGCAGCAGTTCTCCTTGTGTCACAAAAGTAATTTGTGCAATGCTTTAGGAGGGCTAGGAAGAAGAGTTATCTCTTGTCATACATCACAGGAGAGCGTTAACACTGTGTATATCTGAATCTGGGCAGCTCAACAACCTTTTATGAGGCAGGCTCTTTTGCAACATTACCCAGAACACATATTGTCCTGGTCTTTTATTTATTTATGCACTAAGGAGTTCAAGGTGGTGAAAATGTTTCTGCCCTCTCCATTTTATTCTCACAACAACTCTGTGAGGTAAATTAGGCTGAGAGACAGTGACTGGCCCAAGGTCATCCAGTGAGCTTCATGTCTGAGTGGGGATTCAAACCTTGGTCTCTCCATTCATAGTCTGACACTTCAGCCATTACACCATGCTGGGTCTCTTTACTGACTGATAGTGACAAGACTTCCCAAAATGTGGTTGGAACATGCTATGAGCAGATCCATTATGAACTGGCTAGCAAATAAGAGTGTGTTGTTTTAAATAAAATGGCTCTTCCCAGTGAAGCAAGGCTGCATCTTCTAACAGCCATGTGTTATCAAAAAGGCACACCATCTTCTCAGTTTTACAGCTCTGTTAAGATAATTTTTGGCCTGGGTATTTCTCTGGGGTATCAGTCTGTGTTCTGAGGAAAACATTTACTGCTCCTCAGTTTCAAATGATGTCCTTGGCAGATTTGGAGGGAAGATTTGTATGCTAAAATTCCTGATCGTCTTTTATGTATTTATCTCGCAGGAAAAGTGGAGGATACACCCTTTAAATACTACTCTTTTATAGACTTCCCCAAGGGCAGTTTTTCAACAGAAATTATTGATAATATTCCATGTTACAATAATGCTGTGAAAATGTATTATTTGATATCTGCTAAAAGCATCTAAGATTGCCATGTTGCATATGCTGTTCAAAGAATTGGGTACAAATTTGTTTTGCAAAATATTGTGTGATGTACCGTAAACAAAATTTGGTGAACTATCATCTTACGTTTCTTCCTATGCTGCCTTTTACAACATCATTTGTGTATTCTATTCTACTTTTTATTTATTTATTATTTTAAAATTCCACTTTATAATTATGAGACTTTTTCATGGCAACTCACATCGATCTAGATATTAGAATACAAAACAACCTTAAGCATTTTTTTCTTTTAAAAAATGCAGCCTTAAAACAATAAAAACATCAGCGGAAGAAAATCAAAATCAAAAACAAAACTCAGGAGTAATAGTTTATTCAAATTGCCACCTCTGACCCAGAGAGAGAGAGAGAGAGAGAGAGAGAGAGAGAGAGTAGAGGGTGGAGGCAGAGAGAAAGAGACAGTAATATGCAGTCCTGAGATGTGGCAAACTTCATTGATGGCTGTAGTTCTGCCCAGTGACACGGGAATGTGTCCCTTGACAAAAAAAGGGGTTTCCCACACCTGGTCTATACTGGCTGGCAGCAGATATTCATAAAGTCTTTCCCAGCTCTACTAGGAGATGCCAGGGACCTGGGACTTTGGAATTTGCAGCGCATTATGTTTCATCACTGAGCTATGGTTTGTCCTACGCCAGCCACCTAATGGAGCTTCTGGAGAAGGACCACACTTGCAAGTGACAGTCAGGTTAATGTGAGAGCAGAGGCGGCCCTGTAGAATGTATCACAGTCCCATCTTTGGGATGACAAATGGTTTTTTAAATAAATGCATTTGACTTGATTTGGATGAGGGCATGCTAGTGCTCGTTTCAATAAGGGTTTGCCCAGGACAGCTTCCCAGTGCATTGTTCCTCATATCTGCACTGAAAACAGGACTTAGTCATTTCTGAAAAATGTCCCCGCCTTCCTCAGACAAATATTAGGAGCAACAACAACCAAACTGGAGGCCCATGGCAGCATTAACCCTGTGAACCCAGATTAAACGTGAATGATTGTTTCATATTCCAAAGCAAATTACTGCTTTGGCCAGGCTTGTTTGGTATCCAAACCACTAAAGGAGATGGGAGTAGCCACAAGAGTTCAACTCTGATCCAGCTTAATCCCTCTAGGGAATAATAGAAAACTTGAAACATAAGTGTAGTATAAGCATTTGTATACCGGGAGATTAATATTCATCCTGCTGCAGATAAAATGGATTGCACAATGAGAAACATTGCCAAAATCTGAAACCTCCTCTCTCTGTTCACCACCTTAACAATGTTCACTTGCATCAGGTGTTTTTTTGAGGCTTTGGTTGTTGTTTTTTGAAGTTTGCACATGGCACTCTCATTTGCATTTAATGTACTTCAGATTACTTCCTTTTGTTGTGCTAAACATTTCTCTCAGTTGAGCCTAATTTGATGAGGTCATGCTGTCACCCCTGGCCCCTGGGTTCCTAAGTGAAACCATCTGACAGTAAAGTAGGTGGAGGGAGCCCTTTGCTTGTTCACAGATACTTGATATTTGCAGATATGCAGCTGGATTTGAAAATGACTCATTTGCCAGCTTAACACTTGACTGGAAAAAAATGGAGCTAACAAATTCTCACTGGAGGGAGTGAGATATCCAGAACAGAAATTGGGCCACATCGACCCAGTGTCAGAAATCCCTACATCTTGATTATTATTTTTTAAGTAAATTGATGTTTATTAACTGTACCCTGAGCTCTTCCAAAGCATACATGAATTTTAGTTCAGAACTAGGATGGACAAGTCTGTCCATTTCTGTTTCTCTCAGTTACTTATCCCCGCCCCCTCTTCAGTTTGGCTTTCCCCAGTTGGGTTGCCTTTTTAAAAGTCTGCCTGAAAAAATTCTGTGTTATATGTACATGTTTCTTAATATATGCACTTTTGTATGCAATTTTCTGTACAGTTTTCAAGGTTTTTTTCTCTCTGAAAAGTTTGCCTTTTGGTACCTAATTTTCACTAATACTTTTACTAATATACTCATTTTTGAATGCACTTTTGACGAATACATGCATTTGACATGCCTAATGTGGCTGGAGAACCAAATTTGGAGAAGTGTTAATTTTAAAGGGGAGCTGGGAGCAGTGTGTGTTTGTGTATTAGTGTATTAGTTCAAGAAGTTCAACTCAGTTGGAATCCAAGTACGTAATCTTCAGTTATTGCAAATGCACAATATATCTCCTTGATTGCACAGAGCCCCATGGGGAAGTTGCTCAAGAAGGGTATTTGGGGGACTGGCATAGTCATGAACTGCTAAATCAGAATCTCACGAAGTGACATTTTACTAGGCTTCCTTCTGCTTCATAATATCAGTGCAAGCAAAATTATTCAGCCCCTGCTTGCTTCCTATAAATTGCTTCCTATAACTATTACAACAAGGCTGTGCAATGCACTAGCAATGTACCGTATATATTCTTGCTATTCCCATTCCCATTCATGCATCTTTATATTAGGAGGCAACTCTTCTGGTGAAAACGAACATATTAGATAGGAGAAGCCGTGGTAAGTCCCAGAAAACCCCTTTGCCAATTGATGTGTCTCTTTTAGTCCAGGCTGTGGGCGCAACAGATGAAGTGAAATTTTGAATAGGAGACTTTCTGGGGTCAGTCGTGGTCAAGACAGAGAAGCAAATGGTACCTGGTGCCTGTTGTGACTGGTAGGGCGGAAGACAGGAAGACCAACAGTAGGTGGGGCCAGAGCCAACGACAGGCTGTGCCAACTGTCTCTTGCTTTGTCCCCATCCTCCTTCCTGCTGTGTCTACAAAGGCAAACACAGAGACCATAGAGGAAGAAGATGGCAAGCAGTGCCAGCTGGGGTGGTTGTAAGTAAGAAAGTGAGGCAGGTGAGGATGACTGAGGGCAGACTAGGATAATGTTGATGGGTCTAATAGACCAGCCTCCACTAAAGTATGCTATTTCTTGTCCCTCTGCTCATAATACCCTCTTATTCATGCCTCACCTCTGTCCTTGATTAAATACAGTGCAGCAGAATCACAAATATCCCAATGGGACAGGGGTAAACTAAGCAAACTAGTGCAAAGCGTTCAGGCAAGCTAGGAAGTTGGGAGTGCCAATGTGGTGTCCTAACATGTATAGTCACTCTAAAGCCTTTGTATTTCCTATCTATTCTCAATCAATTCAAGATGCACTGAATATTCCTGGGTAATTACAGTATATCTGATAGATTATCTTTCAAATGCATCAGCGTAAATTAAATTTGTGGAATATGGGCATTCTGTGTTTGCCAAACTATTCCAGTTTATATGAAAATTACTCTCTTCCCCATTTCCCAGGGGTAACGAACCTGTCAAATGAAGAAATAAAAGACACTGTTAGTTTGAGAAAGCCAGACCATGCCAAATCACTAATTAAAATTTAGATTGTATGGTAGCAAGCAGGTGCATAATGTCTTTCGGGAACAGGCTAAAATGTCTACTCTTGACTTTTAATTTTAAAGCAGGATGTAGACGTCAGTGATTATGAACACAAAATTGAAGGCAAACCCTACGAGACACACAAATATAGCACTGGATTTTAAAACGGTTCTGTTTATGGATTACTACATTTTGGGGGGGGGGTTGGTAGAAACACCATGCAAACTAGGTCTCTTAAGGCTGTTCCATGTTCCAAATGCAAGTGCTGGATCACATGAACAATTTGCCACCACCTTGAAAACATTCTGCAAGCAGGAAGCTAGCATTTGCAGGAGAAAGAGTATAATGCTGTCCTCTCCCTGACACATTGCATTTATAGATGCAGAGAATTTGGGGAAGAATTCCAACATCTATCCTTCATCTGCAACTACAATCCAAGATGTCTGGTTGAGCAATCAGGAGGCTGCCCTGTCAGAAATAAGTACACAGTAAACGTACTTCATCTAATCCTATCCAGCTCATTCTCACATTCGAGGCTGATGACTATACGGTAAAAACCAATTACAGTGGTCCCTTGACTTATGAACTTAATCCATTCCGAATGCACATTCGTAGGTCAAAAAGTTCGGAAGTCGAAACGCGGCATCCCATAGGAAAAAGAATATTCAGAAAAATTCGTAAGTTGAAAAAACCGCATGTAAAAATTTGTAAGCCGAAATAACCGCATTTAAAGCTGCCAACAGTTTCCGTTCAGCATAGCTGCCAAGTTTTCCCTTTTCTCGCGAGGAAGCCTATTCAGCATAAGGGAAAATCCCTTAAAATAAGGGATAACTTGGCAGCTATGCCGTTCGGATGTAGAAAAATTTGTAAGCATGCGGCCATTTGTCCCGTTCATAAGTCGAAACCCACAGATGTCGAGTAATTCATTAGTCGAGGGACCATTATAAAAGGATTTCGGTTCAGTAAGTCTCTTATGTTTGCTTACAAATCTGTAAAGTGTCATGTACATTGATGGTGATAACGATGATGATGTCAGGATGTCAAAGTGACATTGCATTAAGCAATCTGAAGATAGGACAACAAATATACCATTGATAGCCAAGCTCTGTTCAGGCATTCACCTCCACATGTCTTCCAAATACATGGAAAGAGGAATGGGGCCAGGTATACTGGTGACATCCCCATCTATGCTGATTCCACCCTTGACCATTGCACATGAAGTGTGAAGGTTGAAATTTTCACACCTCCAACTGAATGCACTTAGAAATCATTAACAGGAACTGGAATAGGAACCCAGATTGCACTGGTCTCCCCTAGTTGCATGAAGCTTTTAAGTGTGTACAGCTGAATGCAAGAAGATGCCCCCTTCCCGCTTCCCCTCTCAACATGCAAAGGTCTCAGACTGCAGCTGGAGCTTACAGGGGTGGGGCTAGAGAGCACACACCTGCTCCTCTCTCTCTGCATCCTTAGTGAATGCTTGAATGAGGCTCTTATCAACAAGAAATGAGGCCAGATTTAAGCCAGCTGCTGAGGTTAGAAGCAGAAGGGGCTGCAACAGAAGCACAAGTGTATTTGGTAGCAAACGAAAGCTTTCTTGGTCGCCAATTCATTGGAAGCTAAAAGGATTCTTCCTTACAGTACTTGAAGATTACTCGTGTAATCCTGTTTGTACAGCTGAGTGAAACTGCAACACATTTCCCTCACATTATGTTTTTGAATCTCCAAATGAAATTTGCTTTGACTAAGACATATCTTTGGGGCTTACTTTGCTTAAGAAGAGCAACAAATCTGTTCCTCAGAGCTTAGTTATCCAAAGTCACGGCTATCCATGTTTCTTGTTCGTTCCTAACAGGTTGGACTAGACCCATGTCAGGGCCCAAATATCTGATGATGCAGTTTGGCTTAGTCCATTTAGGCAAATGAAGCTGCAACTTTATTCTAGGACAAGCGGTTGCTGAGAATAACATTGTGCAAATTCTTCTTACATTAACAGTGACAGGCTTGAGGGGACCTCAGGCAAAATCTCCCTCCTTATGCTGCCACTCCAGGGCTTTGTACTTTGGGGCAACAGGGTGGTGCCACTTTTCTTCTGCCTCTGCTGGCCTTCTCACTGCTTGTCCTGCTAGGCAGATGAGAGCTAGCCTAGACTGGTAAAGGTCACCATTTAACTTTACCTTTGAAAACATCCCTGAAATGAGTTGAACACGAGTGGCAATAAATTCAACCACTCAGACACCATCTTTGGGGCCTCGGGGCCAATGCAGGTGTTGGAATGGTGAGACTGAAGTGGAACCTCCCTACTCTGGCATCATCATTGGCTCTTCAACCCCAAAGGAGGCATCTTGAGTGGCTGTGCTTGCTGCCACTCACGTTGAATTGTCATGGGGGAGTTTTCAAAGTAGGATAGTACGGCATCTGAACCCTTGGCTACTGGGCACAGTGGCTCTTAGTGGACTACAGCCTGTTGCCAACAGGTCACTAGCCCCTGCCTGGTGGCCATTTGAGGGACTCAAACTTAATGCCTGATAGTCTGATGCTAATGGTACTACTATATATTAAACCTGTTTACTAGAGATAGTGGCTTACATACAGGTTAAACTGGAAACTACTTGGCACAAGCATGAATGACTTTAAGTCACTTTAAATTCATCTTCACCAGAGCTGTTTCTATCTAATGAGTTAGCACCGGAGCCTCATGCAAATCCAGTGTGTTCCTCCAGGCCAACTCAAACTGCCACCACATGGTGAACTTTTGTATTTAAAAGCAACTTGTGGCATAGAGGCCATGAGGAGCAACTGGAATTGCTTTCCGTGTGGTGCCTGTTCATATGTACAGCCCCTAAGGCAAGAGTTTATCTGGTATACCAGGACAAAATAAGTACACGTCTGCATCCATTTAAGGCAAGTGCGTTGCATGCTAGCCCCCCTCCCACCCACAAAAAGGAAATTATACAAAGGAAAGCCCAACAATTGAATGTGAGGCCCACACTAATAAAACAGGATCCCCCAGGATGGTACATCTGGATGGCTCTAATTTCAAAACTCAGGTGAGCTGTTTTAGCACCTCTGATCTCTGCAGTCCAGATGTTTGGAGCACTTCCATGTTCTCCTCCCCTTGACGGTCCACATGGCTCACCAGATTATCTCCCGAAAGGCGCTTGAGCATTGGACACGAGGCATTTGCCAAAGTTCTTATCGTAATAGTTGGATCTGGACCCATCCCAAATCTAACAACCCTTCTCCCATGGGCAGGTCTAGGCAGTGAAGCATCATCCTTTTCCCAGAAGAGTGTGTGAGGCAATCTGCATGAAGCCTTATCCTCTCTCCTGTCCCTGACATTTGGTGGAAGGAGCAGGTGGCAGCAAGAGGGAGGATGGTGGAGTGGGGTGAGGTTCAGGTGGGTGATGCAGACAAATCTGGGGAGGTAACAGATCTACCATAGATGGGCCAGTGAGATGATGTCACCCCGTCAGCTGCTGCAAAGCATGTGATACTTGCGAGGGTTGATCAAAGGGGACAATAATTTAGATGCCAAGAGGAAGCAGCATGTAGAACTTCAGATTCAGCAAGGCATGAAATCCTGGTGAAAAGATCCTCCTTTTGATCAGTATTATGGAAAGAATTTGGAGAGGGGAAATCAGTTATCTAAGCTTGATCCCCTGGCTTCTTCCCTGGGATTTAAACCTCAAGATTACCAAGAACATGACTCTCCCGCTAGGAGTTTGCTCCATAAAATCATCTTGGCAGTTGTGACACACATAATTCTTCTTCCATATGTTTCATTTTCTTTCGGAGGAGCCCCACCCATGAGAATTTGAGAGATTTAAGGCCAATCCGAAGCATGAATAAACAAACAAAAGCCAATATATATGACCATAATTTTCTACAAAACCCTTTGAAAGTCCCTACTTAGGGATGCAACATGCTCTTTAAAAGCAGCAACAACAGCAACTCTTGTCTCTTTAATTTCATACTCTATAATTAAATGTAATGCAAAGAGACTAGCCAGGAGTAGAAAAGGGTGGCAAGTAAAACTGAAGACCTCTCTACAGACCCATCTTTCAAAGGCAGAATATTAAATACACTGGCCTGATTTGCACACCACATTAAACCATGGTTAAAAACAAACCATGGTATAATGTGAACAGATCTGAGCCTCAAGCACACTGCCGAAACCTTCTCATTGGCTGACTGTGGGAGTGGGCGGGGGGGGGGAATAGAATGGAGTGGCGTGGCTCAAACCCTGAATAGGCAGACTCCATTCCATGGGTTGGATCCAAAGTAGCACTGAGTAACACATTCCATCAGTGCAAGGATTTCCACATAGCATAATGGGAGTTCTCCCCTCTCCTCCTCCTGTGTGCCCCATAAATCTGTTCTAAGGATTCTCCCCATCCCTGGAACAGATATGGGGAGTAAGTGAGACATGTGGGGATGGGAGGGGAAAGTCCCATTGTGCAAGCCGAAGTCCTAGCACTGACACGTTAGTTGGATACTGCATTGTGACATTTTATGACAGGGGGGCTGTCCCCCCCCCACGGCCTTGTGTATTTCCTTACACCCAGGCCCATACAACATGTTAAGTTAATCACATCGCTTGCCCTTGAGCACAGTATCTTTTTTCTCTCCTAGAGAATGCTCACCCCTCTCCAAGCTAGATAAGGACCATGGCATGTGGGGGGCTTTAACCCTTTTCCTGCTGATGCAGTCTCGATCCTGATTGGGAACCCCACACTTGCTATTGGCATGGTGGGGAGGGAGCTCTCATTTTGCCTTCCATTGTAATCTGCCACCACATACGTGTGAAATGGCTACAGGGCTTCAGAATAGGCTTCAGCAATAGGGTCCATATATGGGACCCAGGTACGAGCTAAGCAATGGCTTGAAGCTTGGTTTTGCCTGACCTCAGCAAATTAAGCAGAGAGCTTTTGAAATAAAAGGAAAAGCTGCAAAACAAATATTAAGCAACATACAGATCTCATTATATACATTCTTCAGGTTTAAAAACCAAGTAGGTAATTTGTTGTTGTTTTTTGGATACAGAGATAAGCAATAATGTTGGTGCTTGGTCATTGTTTTTATAGTTCCAAATACAGCCCTATTGCTGCTCTTTCATTAGGTGTTTTTTTAAAAAAGGAAATCCTTGCATTTTCTGACATACTCACTGGAGTGTTACATAGTTTGCATGTAACAACAAAACAAAACCTTTCCATCCCCTCGCATGCCATTTGGACTGATTTAGTGAAACCTCTCGTGAGAAGCAGGTCCAATATCAATAGAACTTACAGTATGAGCCATTGCAAACATAAATTATATTGATTTATCTTTTGGAGCCTAAAACTCAACCGTAGCTAATTACAATATGCTTGCTTTTAAAATGGACTTTTTGAAGCATGTTTTTGACAAATAGATCACACAGGATTATGCGGCTGCAGATTTCTTTCCCATATTTCAGAAAGAAAATCACATATGTGGCATTGCATGTTAATAAATCAGAGGGGAAAGTCACTCTGCACACGTGCTCAGAAACCTGACTCCCATCCCCATTTTCTTAAAGAAAAAAGGAGGCATTTAGGCAGAGCATCAAAGAGCTCTGGAAATATGATGTGAAAATCTATAAAATGACTCTAAATGATATTTGTGAATATGATAGATAGATAGATAGATAGATAGATAGATTTGTGGTCACCCTAAATGGCATACACAAATAGGTGCTAGATATACACAACTCGGCTGTTGGTGTGGCACTTTCATCATCACTACTTTATTAGCAAACAGAGTATTACCTAGGTCACTTCTCACTGAGCAATGACGACCATTGAGAGAAGAAATGTGAAGCGGTTATAGTTCATTAAGGTTTAGAATCAGATGAGCTGAAAAATGTGCCTGTTGATACAATTAAAAAAAGAATACCAAGTAAGAGCAACGATCAAGCTCTTTTATCTCAGTTGACACGAATAGATTGCATTATATGCAATTCTCATGATGGTACCTTTTTGTTTTGCTTTTAACATTTATATGTGATCAGTTGTCCTTTACTCCACTTGCAAACTCTGTCTATATACTTTGCGAGGAGATTTGTAAAAAATAAATAAAAATCCAGTTAATAATTGCCTTTGTGTGTGTGTGGCCAAGATGGTCAGTGGAATATGTGGGTGATGATGATTTAGATTGGCCCTTCATACATCCTGTGGCAGACGAGATTCCTTTCTGACATCCTGGCTAGTACTACATTTTAGAAGGTATGTTTTTATTTTATTGTACTATAGAAAATTGTCACATATAGGCTTGTTCTGTGTGCACCTGATGCTGAAAGATGAGGAGGAGGAGGAGGAGGAGAAAAAGAAGAAGAAGAAAAAGAAGAAGACCCTGTGCATAAAAAACATGGTTATATGTGCTGGGGACTGTGGCAATCTAGGAATCCTTTATTTACTTATTATATGATATAATATGCTATATGTCTCTGCTGCATATGTGTATTTTGTATTGCAATGACCTTTGCTAATAAGCGATAAACTTGAAGTGAAATGAACAACAACAAAATGTGAGCAAATTGTTAAAGAAACTGTGATCTTAACTAGATATTACGGAGGTCATGTAGTTGTTGCTGACATTCATCTCCCTAATGGCTAGTAAAAGTGACACATGCTGTGATGTCATTGCATTCAATGACACATGCTGTGATGTCATTGCATTCAGTGTTTCTCATTCCAGTTTATTGTCCGATGTTTGTAAATGCTGAAAGTGATGCCATCACAGCATATAATTCTTTACTGGTGGGGGAAAGAATGCAACATTTGTTTATTTAATGTATGTTTCACCTAATGCAAAATGCCTCTAGGAGACTTACAATTAAAGTAAAAACATACAAATATAAAGGGAAAAAGGCCTCGATTCAGAGCAGCTATGTACCCCCATAATTTCTACTTAGGTTCTCTAATTTTCCCAAAACATGTTGCTTCTAAACACATGTGTAAGAGATTTCCCACATGCATGCATATATACTGGGGTACTGGGGAGTTTGTTAATCTAGTCTAATCAGTTATTGTTACTGTGAAGAGAGACACGTGAGCCTACTGATCTCCAGCCCCTGGTAGAGTTATCATCTTTTTGCCAAAGTTCATGAGACATACCCTCTTTGGTAGATGGTTTGGAGCTGAACCATCCCAGCTCACTCCCAAGCTCAACCATCACTTCAGCTCCTGAGGCTCTACAACCCACCCCCACCCCTAAATCAAAAGTCCCACCTTCACCAAGTGCTAAGAAATGAACAGTGCCCTGCCTCAATCTCGTGGAAGTAACACCATTAAGGAACACAAATGGATTCTCTACTTGGATGTGTTTTCTCTCTGAGTAAAAGGGATCACTCATCCATCACACAATTGTGTGAAAAACTTATTAGATTCATGCAGGCAAGTAGCAGCATGTGATTAGCATTTGAGGACTGATGCAGTTAGGTACCAGGAGAGAATTGGGTATGTGTGTTTTCTCTTTATTTTTCCTTACCTAATGTGTGTTGCACTGGGAGAAGGTCTTTTTCATGTGCCTCTCGGATGGTGCTGATCAATATATTCATGACTGTTACCCACCATAGAAGCTGAGAGAAAGTTTGATCAAAACAAGGATTCCTGAATGGGATGCATCTGCAGAATGAGTGAGGGCCTAGATTTGTCCATGGCCGTAGCCGAGCCTTTTTTTCTTGTTGCTGTGGATGCTGCTTGGCAGGCCTATAAGGAAACTCTCATCCAGCAAGAAAGAAAATTCTCGTGCATTTCCATTAGTGGCAGGAACAGTCACGGGATAGCAGCAGCAGCAGCAGCAGCAACAACAACAACAACAACATGCCACAGCAGGGGCTGGTTGTGATTTTTTAAGGCTACATAGCCTTCATTCTTTGGAAAACAAGTAAACTTTAATGTTGCTGAACACAACTGTTCAGAGCATAGTAGCACCCCAGCTGAATGCACCAGCTATGGCCACAAAGTACGGTGGATTTTAAAAACGGCAACAACTTTAAAACATACCCGCAAGCCAAATGGGAAAAGTCGCCTGTTCTTTTAGCTTCCTGCCTGCTGTTACTTCACCTGTACTCCGAACACCATTTTTTCCTGGTGCTGTCGCCGACCCAGCACAAAAGTCTCGACTGCTTATGGGTCACCCTTAGATGAATTGCCTATCTTAAAGAACATGGTGATGTGTGAGAAGGCATTTTGCAAAAAAAGGGGGGAAAGCCTATAAACTGTTTCAACAGCTGTTTTGGCTTGGTACGTACAAAGACTACTCTGCCAAGAAGCAAGGGCTGCTGAGGCTGAATCCAGCAATGTGCTAATGCCCAAGGGTATTGAAAGCAGGATGCCAAGGAGTTCACGTCCCACTGGAATGATATTTATGATACAGAAGAGAAGATGGAATAACATCAGAGGACTGGTTGCCCGACTGAAAGAGATCAATCCCATCATTTGTCATCGCTCCAAGAACCCTGGCATTCTCAATGCCGTTTGCTGCTCTAATCACTCATGTTATTGCTTAGGCTGTAAATACTTTCAGTGGCAGATCAATGCCCCGAGACACAGAGTAAAGAGGTATGTTAGTAGCAGATCAATGGCCAAGGGAGACATGCATTGATATTTTAACCCTTGTGTTACAAACCCAATGGTCAACAGGTAGTTTTGTGCCTTATTAGGCAACTGGGCTTAATAACAAATCAACACCCCCCCCCTGCAAAAACTGGTTTTACAACCAGTCCCTCTTCCAAGGAATGGCTCTGTGAAGGGGAATAAGGGTCTCCTAATTGAGGGCACAAGGAGAAAGGGATGACAGAGGACGAGATGGTTGGACAGTGTTCTCGAAGCTACGAACATGAGTTTGACCAAACTGCGGGAGGCAGTGCAAGACAGGAGTGCCTGGCGTGCTCTGGTCCATGGGGTCATGAAGAGTCGGACACGACTAAACGACTAAACAACAACAATAACTTTCAAGACCCATAGCAAAATGCAGTCCCCATGATTCTTTGGGGGAAGCTACAACTGTTAAGTGATATGATGGCACATTAAATGTGTGGAGCAGATGTAGGCCTTAGATGGCAAGTGCTTTGTGGTAGGAATCTGTCTTTTTGCATATTGATGATGATAATGATTATGGTATGAAAAATTGTGTCCTCCATCATAGAGGACATGTGTTGCAGTGAGATCACCACAAACTGCCTCCCTGTGGTGGGACGGGACCGTTTGGATGGCCACAACACCCCATTGGTTGCCCCTCGGTTGCTAGGGCAGAGGTTTGGCTAATTGGGATGGCTATTGGCTGCCAAGTGGCTATATAAGTTGCTGCACGTCACTGAAGAGTTTCACTTTCTTGCAACGTGCAGCGGATCACCCGCCCTCCCCTCCCTTTAGTTACGGTTGTTCTTCTGACCTTGCTATGCCTGTCTAGGGGTGGTCTGTTTTTGGAGCAGGGGCCCAGTAGGAATTTTGCCATTTGGCCAATTGGCTGGTGCCACTTGGTTTTTGCCTACTGTGTAGCAAATCATCACAACTTTCTAAGGTTGGCGGTTAGGCATGCAGACTTTAAACTAAAGCTTGTGTACAAGCTTTTCATATTTTCCCATGAGCTTTTTTTAATTCTCTAAAGGAATTTTATCTACTGGAAACACCTTATTCATTGTCAACATCCCCCTTGTCTCCAATTTTATGTGATTCCTTGGGTACTAATACCTAATATTAATTCTACTGATTCATCTGTAATAATGCACTTGTGTTTGTACGTTGTTATGGCTCTTTGCTAAGCCAACAACTGATTAGTTGCCTTATTTTCCTAGATTTAGTGATACTTAGATTAAGCAACTTCTGTTGTGGAAATGTACAAGTGTTCCAGGTTAGATGAAATAATGTATTACAGGGAAAATGGGTATGCTTCCCAAAATGTAATCTGTGTACAAGTCCTCCCTATTGTTTAGTAAAATTTACCCCATGTCACTGACTGCTGCTGACCTATTTTGGGAAACAAACAACATGATGATGTCAGGGCACAGAGCAAGTTTAACTGCATGTTCACTTCAGTGACAGCCTATCATAACCTGCATTATCCCCTGGCTGTGCTCCACATCAGTGGCAGAAGGTGGGATATTTATAATGTGTTTCCATGTTTTCGAAGGACAGAGGTTGACTTAGGTCTGCTGTTTTCAGAGGTTCAATGTAGGTCAATTCATACAGCTGAAAATGGTGCTATCATTCCTGTCCTGTGAAAAGGAATTGGAGTTTAATCACATGCTCTAATAAGCAGAATGAATTTGAAGCTGTTATTACAGGGATGGTGAACCTCCAGATGTTGTTGGACACCAAATCCCATTGGCCACGCTGGCTAGGGATGATGGGAATTGAAGTCCAATACATATGGAGGGCAACAGGTTTCCTATTCCTGAATTAGCATATGGTGGCAATGCACTGATAAAAATATATAATAAGAGTTTAAAATGACCTCCCCTTCCACACACACACAAACATAGGATTTTCATCAACATATATATTCTTTTTTTCTACAGTCAAGATTAAGATTTTAAGGGTGGAATAGATGAGATCTCTTTATTTATTGCATTCAGTAATGTGCTTGATTGCTAACTGTATTGCCATCCTGAAAATCAATGCAGTAAATAAAAAAGCAAATAAATAAATGTTTCCTCTTTTCTCCAAAATGAGGGTAACCTTAAGTTATAACCTCTATCAATTTATGTTTACAATTTCTGCCTGATTTCCCCTAAACGTTATCCCGCCCCCCTCCTATAATCTCTGGCCAGACCTTCAAATAGATCGTTAAAGCAACTTTTAAAAATGTATCCAAATGAATTCCATTTTGGGTGGCTAATTTAATTTTAGGGAAATGCCTATGTGGCGTATGTTACAAGAATTTCTATAAGATACATTTTATCCCAACAGTGAGGATTATCTTACTTTTAGAAGCTAATCCTCTTGAATGGTATGTTTCAGTCCTCTGAGAAGACATGTAAGATTTTTAACATTACAAGTGTTTCAATTTTATCTTTATTCATTCGGATGGTGACACTTGAAGAAGCACGCCCCTTTTCAGCACAAGGATGGATAATATTTCTCATGCCACGTTTGGAGGCTTTGCCAATTATGTCCTATTATCATAAGGAGCAGGAACCCTCTATAGGCCGAGGGAGCCAGTGTTTTTCCGCAGACAGCTTCCGGGTCATGTGGCCAGCATGACAAAGCTGCTTCTGGCGAACCAGAGCAGCGTACGGAAACGCTGTTTACCTTCCTGCTGGAGTGGTACCTATTTATCTACTTGCACTTTGACGTGCTTTCGAACTGCTAGGTGGGCAAGAGCTGGGTGCCGAGCAACGGGAGCTCACCCCATTGCAGGGATTTGAACCGCCGACCTTCTGATCAGCAAGCCCTAGACTCTGTGGTTTAACCCACAGCGCCACCTGGGTCCCTATCTGTTGTTACTAAAACCCAATTTTAAAAAGCGGGGTATACTTCTTACATGCCAAAATAGCTTCTAAGCAGTTTACAAGTATAAATTCAATTATATAACATCCACTCTTAATTAAAATGCACAATAACACAGTTCCATCAATATATGGAAAACACCCATAATGAAAATATACCATATGCTCTCCATATGTGTATGACTAAACCAGGAGGAACAAGAAGAGAGAATCCGTTATGTGAAGAAAATTATAATATATTCTATCCAGCTCTATAGCCAGTGCAGGCCATACCACTGGGCCTCTAGAATTGTATGGTTCTATGACAATTCAAGTGTGAGTCTAACCCAGTCCACTAAAAATATCCAGTTACTCATCCATCCATCTCTGCAACCAAGGCTGTGTTTTACCACCTTTTCCCCAAGTCAGGTGTTTCATCTTAAGTCCACAGCTGTTGATTGTGGGCTTTCATACCTTAAGATGGACTGAAGCCACAGAAAACAATTGTACGTACTGGTCATTTGCTTTGTAAATCAGCCTAGTTTTGTCTCGGAATCTCATAGCTCCAAAGAACATCAGGAACCCCTTATTTCCGAACACCTCCAGCTCCGAGTAATTCCACAGTGCAGACACCATGGCTGCCAGGATTCCTTCCTTTGGAAATGTGGAAACGGCAACTTGAGAGTGGCTTGCTGATTCAGGACTTTAAAAAAGAAGAAGAAAACTTGCTCCATCAAAAACATGCCGCCACATTCAACTACATTGAAAAAACGTGTTATTGCATTTTATCCAGCTCTGCAAAACTACAGTGTGTGTCATGGCACCACATGACATGCAGCCCTATGTAATGCAACACACATTGGAGATAAATTCCCTTTTTCCATTGTGGCTAGGAGTAAATTACAGATAGGAGCTTACCATAATGAACCACAAGCTGGCAGGCCAACCGGATTTCTGTCTGACCAAATTATTATCATGAGAGTTCAACTGTTCTCAAGTTCAATGTTTAAAAAAAGGGAAGGGCTGGGAGAGACTTAAGAAGGTAACTGTGGCGATTTATGGTTTCTTTAACTTTCAAGTTCTGCGCAGGCCACAAAGAGTGGATTCTGTCTTCTAGTTGTGCTTGCTTGGTATTTGTTTAATTGTTTTCTTTTTAGTATACCCTGCTTAGGAACCAAAGTTTATATTTAAAATGCAATAAAATAGACCGTAGTACCATAGTCACAAGAGCAGAGCAAAGGTATTTTATAAATCCCCTACCTGCTTAATACAGGGCACTTGGAGGGTATGGGTTTCGGGCAGCATAAGGGTCCCAGGTGGCACTGTGGTTAAACCACTGAGCCTAGGGCTTGCTGATCAAAAGGTCGGCGGTTCCACATGACCTGGAAGCTATACGCCGGCTCCCTCAGCCAATAATGCAAGATGAGCGTGCAACCCCAGAGTCGGTCACGACTGGACCTAATGGTCAGGGGTCCCTTTACCTTTACCTTTAACCATGACTGCCAGCGACTGAAACAAACACTGGGACCCATGAGATCCTGAAGTTTGAGCGATATTAATGGTCGCCAAGCTTCAGCAGTTGACGGTGCCTCTCTTGAGCAGGAGTAATCACGGGTCCTGGCCTTCAATGGGTATAAAACAGTCCATTGGTTTCTTTTTTAAAAAGAACATGTCATCATGCAGTGCATTGATAGGGCCCTAGTTATCTGCACCAAAGCCATAACCATAGATGGCCATAACTATATATCACACAAGGGATCATTTGAAAAGTGTTCTTCTTCCCTTTTCCCATAGGGGCATCACCATGGAGAATTCTTTAAATAAAGATTAATGGGCATTGTCCCCACTGTTCATTTGCTCTGTTGTGAGAGGTAATTTAATTATTGTGTAAATAATTAAACAGCATAATTAATTGTATAGCTCGAGGAAGCTTTTAAGCATGCTTATTCTTGTGATGGCTTGTCAGCCAGCTCTTACTTCAGTTGACAAATGGGGCCTTCTAATATACTCCTCTCACTTACATTAGTCCAATAAAATATAAATCTGAGGGAAGCTCACCTTAAAGTCATCAGCAGCCATTTCTATATTTTGAATGTTATGATACTCGGTAATCCCAATATAGGATGGTCCACACAAACCAGTTGTTCTAATTAAAAGCATATTTAAACAATGTGGAGTGAGGCTCTACTAAATTGTCTGGCTGCCAGTGAGCCCTACTGAATTCAGCAGGGCTGATTTCTGAGAAGGTACGTCTAGGATTCTGCTGAGATAATTTTAAGAGTAGGTTTCAGTATAGCAGGGGCACCTTTGCTATATTGCACTTCTGTGTAATTGTTCTCTGGTGTATAGTGATAATTACTTAACAATATAATGATAGGGGGGAAACAGGACCGTTCCCAGCACGTGCTGCTTATCAATGGCTCCTAAATGCCTAAGAGTCATGATTATGGCTCAGTATGGGGATAGTTACTAACTAACAAGTTTCTCCTTCTTACTTGCATGGCTGTAATGATGCTGTCTCCAGGTTGAGCTGGTTTCCTCAGTAACCAACCATGGTGTGTTTTACAGCAAACCCTGCCTTTGCTAGCTGCTCTCACCCAGACCCCCTCCACTTTATTTTGACTATCTAGTTCCAACCATCATTTTAGGCAACATCTACCCCAAACAGAACTGCATGTGGACTGTACCACTTCAGACAGCAGTTGTGGTGGGGGCTGCATGCGTGAGCACTCTCCCCAGTAAAGCACCCAACCCAGTAAGCTAGCATACTAGGAATGGCTAGGCTAGAAAATCTCTTCTGCCCCAGCAGGAGGAGATGTTGTGGGCCCACGAGGCCTTCACGCGTGTGTGTGTGGGGGGGGATGGTTGCCATTCCCCCCCAGCCCTTTGGTCGGCTCCCTGCCGCGGCTCGCCCTTGGCTCATCCAATTAGGAGGTTCCAAGGGGGCGTGGCTTGCTGATTTAAGCGAGTGCGCGGCAGGGAATCAGCCTCGCTTCTTTCGGACCCCCAGCTGCTTCGTTTTCCCACCCACCCACCCTTTTTAGGCAAGGTTCTACTTTGACATTGCTGCGGACCTTGGTTGGTCGCCGTTGAGGGGCCTGGTAGGAATTTTCCCACTGGCCAAATTGGCCTACCTCATAGCAACTCGTCACAACTTTGGTTTTGGCGGTAGGCATTGGATTATCTCTAAAAGGTACAGGTGGGGGGGGGAGGTTGCTGCCATCACCTCCCCCAAATGCGGAAGGGTACTCCCTTAAGGAGTCCAGGGGTGTTGCCAAGTCTGAAGCCGTGGTAGGTGAGGGCCAGAGGGCACGCCCCCTAGTGGTGGCCCCAGGATGAGCTCCTAGTTGATGTGCATTGCAGGACTCATCCAACAGTGGTTAACCCTTCACAGACTGCCAGCAGAGTGGGCTGGAGTCGGATATAGTCGGTTAGATCCAATGCCTATGCCAATACCTCTCTACATCCGTAATCAATAAAGTTGTGGCCTTTTACACCCATTAACCTTATGCAATGTGTCCTGTGTCTTTATTTTCCCGGGGAGGCATCGGGGTATCACCACACAATCTTCTCTCTAGCACAGGTACCCCCAAACTTCGACCCTCCAGTTGTTTTGGCCTACAATTCCCATCTTCCCTGGCCACTGGTCCTGTTAGCTAGGGAACATGGGAGTTGTAGGCCAAAACATCTGGAGGGCCGCAGTTTGGGGATGCCTGCTCTAGCACCTAGGAAAGGGGAGTATCGGTTACGTTAACGCTGCACATATATGCCTTCAGCCTAAAGTGTTAATAATCTAGAAGCAGTTTTAGGAGGTCGTTGGCTGTTTATGTAGACTTGGCTGCCAGAGGTGGTGAATCTCCCTTCTCCCATCTCTTTTCGTGTGTTGTTATCTGTGATTTTATAGATATCATTCTAATGCCTGAGAGAAAATTAAAGTCAAAAGTGTGGGTGGAGAGGCCGGTTTCTTACATTCTAAATATTCCACCTGAAAACTGAAAAACAAAATGAAGAAGATTTTTTTCCCTCCTAAAAGCACATGCGTGTGCATATTATTGCTTACTGCTGTTAAGTATTGCTATTGTTAAAATGCTCTCCCACCATTTATTACCCTTGCCACCAAAATAAATGCCTGTAAAACAGACTTTTTGCATAAAGAGATCATTTGAACAGGTTGTTTAGTTTTGGTAATATAATTTGACATCTAAACATAAGCTGAGAGGGATCTCACACAAACACTTTGATAATATGATTCATTGTCAAATGTTTGTTTTGTCTATCTGGTACTCATTAATTAATTCTTTTTAATATAGCCTGGCTTTACCGATTTGGAAAAAGAGAATTATTCTTATTGATGTTGCTAAAATATCCAGGTGGTTTGAATTCTACCGACGAGATGCTCTAATCGAGCACATTTGTGTAGCCCTAATCAAATCTCTGCTAACAGATGTGAAGCACCCAGTAGTGGAGAAAATGTTTGTGTCTATATGATAATTAAATTACATCAATGAAGACGAGGAATGAACAATGATGGCTATAGTTTCTTTAAACCCAGGTTATCGTTGTTAAGCAGACCCTTCATTAAATCCCCTCTTTTTTTAAAAAAATAGGACAAACTTTTATATTTCAAAAACAAAAATAGATGCCCTGGTATTGTAGCTTTGCTTGTGAGCTTCACTATAGTAGATCTTTGAGGCTGGTGGCATGTACAAACCCGCCTTCAAATAAATATCACTAATTTGCTCAGTAATCATTTTCAAGGAGGGGGGGAATGTACTAGATTCGATTACCTCCTTCCCCATTTAAATTGCCCCTCCAATTCAAACAGTTTTGAGCATACAGGTTACAGGTTCCCATCTTTGGATACCGGCTGTTACATCAACTAGTTACTAGTGACTAGTCTGAAAACATCTGGAGGGCTGAGTTTGCCTATGCCTGATCTAGACCAGGCATCCCCAAACTGCGGCCCTCCAGATGTTTTGGCCTACAACTCCCATGATCCCTAGCTAACAGGACCAGTAGTCGGGGAAGGTGGGAATTGTAGTCCAAAACATCTGGAGGGCCGAAGTTTGGGGATGCCTGATCTAGACTAATCAAAGAAGCTTTTCAATTTAAAGCATTGTAAATTTAAACAGGGAAAACAGTTAGAGAAAAATGGGACTCCACATCACCATCTGGCACAACGTTATATCGCACATACAACACATATAAATAGTTTTTTCTTTACCAGTCTAGTGGAGTCCTTCTTCAGGTGCTTCCACCCCACACAGTTAGAATAGCATGAAAGGCAAGACAGAGTTTGCATTGTTGACCCTACTGCTTCCATTGGTAGCTCCATCACCCTCCATGCATTGGAGGGATGACACCTGCAGCAGGAAACAGCTGTAGTTGTGGAGGCATAAACACTGTAAAAGGTAAAGGTAAAGGGACCCCTGACCATTAGGTCCAGTCGTGACAGACTCTGGGGTTGCGGTGGTCATCTCGCTTTACTGGCCGAGGGAGCCAGCGTACAGCTTCTAGGTCAGGCACCCCCAAACTTCGGCCCTCCAGATGTTTTGGACTACAATTCCCATCTTCCCCGACCACTGGTCCTGTTAGCTAGGGATCATGGGAGTTGTAGGCCAAAACATCTGGAGGGCCGCAGTTTGGGGGTGCCTGTTCTAGGTCATGTGGCCAGCATGACTAAGCCACTTCTGGTGAACCAGAGCAGCACATGGAAACGCCGTTTACCTTCCCGCTGGAGCAGTACCTATTTATCTACTTGCACTTTGATGTGCTTTCGAACTGCTAGGTTGGCAGGAGCTGGGGCCAAGCAATAGGAGCTCACCCCATTGCTAAATCCACTGTCAGAGACAGTGCTGCCATGCTCAGTTCCTTTCCCCCCTCTTCCCCATAGGTATCTAGTTGCCCGTCATGAGAAGAGGATGCTGGACTAGATGGGCTATTGGCCTGATCCAGCAGGACTTATGTTCTTAGGAGACTCCCTGCACAATCAGGGCCTAGAACAGCTGCAGAAGTTACCCTCCAATTTGTGGAGGGGCTGAGAAATGGGAAAGGGATGGAGGAGGTGGCACCAAAAATTCCCCCCTTCTCCCTTCCTGTGATTCTAATTGCTTTTTTGCAGGGAGTTAATACATGGGCAGGGCTAGTGTTGCACCTATAACTCCTACACGGAAGAATCCTTGGAAGCACAACAGTTAGAAATTCCACAGGGTGTTTTTTTCCTTAGCATGTATTTGTGGAGGAAGCTTCACCTATTTTATTTCTGCCTGCCATGCCACTGTTTGACTTTTATTTTTTCTTCAGTGATTCTATATCCTGAGGACATCTTCATCAGGAACTATGTTGGGTTTAAAAAAAGAGAAAGATGCCAATTCTACCTAAATCTCATACAGCTGCGTGCCAATTCTACTTAGCCTAGGATCAGGCATAGGCAACCTTGTCTCTCCAGATGTTTTGGAACTACAACTTCCATGATCCCTAGCTAACAGGGCCAGTGGTCAGGGATCATGGGAGTTGTAGTTCCAAAACATCTGGAGAGCCAAGGCTGCCTATGCCTGGCCTAGATCTACAGCAGGCATCCCCAAACTGCGGCCCTCCAGATGTTTTGGCCTACAACTCCCATGATCCCTAGCTAACAGGACCAGTGGTCAGGGAAGATGGAAATTGCAGTCCAAAACATCTGGAGGGCTGAAGTTTGGGGATGCCTGATCTACAGCAGGCATCCCCAAACTTCGGCCCTCCAGATGTTTTGGACTACAATTCCCACCTTCCCCGACTACTGGTCCTGTTAGCTAGGGATCATGGGAGTTGTAGGCCAAAACATCTGGAGGGCCGCAGTTTGGGGATGCCTGATCTACAGTCTTCCCATGCAGTAATGTCAGAGAACACTACATTTCATGGTCAGCAAAATTGCTGGGGAAACTTACAATTCAACGGGGCCAAAAGAGTTATATTTTTCAATGGTGCTTATGGCCATATAATATATTTAGGGACAGGGTGTTTGCATCAGGCTGAGATCTCTGGTGCTGCGAGCCAAGCTGCAGCTGCAGCCCAGCTCCCAATTTAGCCATATTTTTGCTCCAAACACAGGAACAATTCTCTCTCTGTGCACTTTAGTCTATGCTCTGACCTTGCTGGAGGCTAAGTAATGTCACCAGCTGCATGTGTAATGTGGTCACTGGTGATGAAAAGTGAACTGGCGTAATTCGCCTAGGGATGCAACCCCTTTTAACATATCTAACATTCTTGCAGGTGTGGTGGCTTTTATTTGTGTGCTTTACTTTGTTTGTTTATTTGTCTGACTAATCAAGCCAAGTCCTCCGTACTCATCTTCCGATTCACCAGTCTCAAAATATTGAGGATTCGGCCTCTAGATTGTTTCCAGTCGTTAGATGTAACTGATCCCAATGAAGAGAAAGCAGGATAGCTGTGTGCAAAAAAAAAAAAAATTAACAGCTGGATTAGGGGTTATTTCCCTCCCTCCAGATGATGGGAATGTAGCTGTATCCACACTTTCCTGAAGGTTTGCGGGTGGAGAAAGGAAAATAAACCCTTAAACCAATCAGAAATGTCAGAAATCTTCTAATATCTCTTGTTCGAAGAATGATGACAAAAGTGGGCATGCTGTGGAATGATCAGTGCTGGATTTACGTATAAGCTAAACAAGCTATACCTTAGGGCCCAACTCTCTTGCCCCCCCCCCAAAAAAAATTTAAAGGGAAAAACCTGGATGTACATTTCCAAAATATAAGGTGAAAAATAAATAAAACCTGCATACAGCAACAGTGTTTTGTGTTGTGTAGGCTCCTATGATGTAAATAATAGGCCCCACCTGCTAGCCTGCTCCCTAAAATATCATTGGTTTGCTCATTTCTATATATAGGGTGCCTACATCCTGCATGTGCAAGTGGCTTTAAATACCTATTAGGTCCATAAATTACCATATAGCATATATTCAACATAAAAATCAGCGACAAATTGTAGTTGGCAAAGGACAGCTGGATATATAAAGGGCCCCATTACCTTCAGTAGCTTAGGGCCTCATGAATCCTAAATCTGGCCCTGGGAATGATTATGAAATGACAAGCTTTTCCTTCTTTAAACGAATATCCTTCACTGACTTTATAGATATATAGTTTAGACTTATATACTGTAATCATATAGTTTTAGTTAACAGGGTATTTTCACTGCTGGGACAAATATCTTACTCTGCCACTTAAAGAGGAAGCTGTAGAATCTTTCATCTTTCAGTGAGCGATGTTCTTATCTTAATCACTTGGTCCATTCTATCTACCATTGTGAATAATTTGGCTAAAATGGAAATATTATTGCATGTTCAAAGGCAAATCGCACCAGGACAAATTTTTCAGCAGGAAATGTTCTGGATCAGGTATGCACAGCTACTTTTTCTTCAAAAGAAAAGTGAGCAGTTAAAATGCTATTTTCATTATTTTAAAGGGAATGTTTATTCACCATAGTTTGGCCCTCATGGGGGCACATGGATTTCAATGAAACTCTTCTGCCCCAATGATTAGAAAAGTGTTCCCCAAGTTCTTTCACCTCATTAACCCTTCTTTCCTTGGATCTCCCTTGGCCGCCTATATTATAAAATGACGGTTTATTGTATTTTTTCCCCAAAGAATAAAGAACAACCAAACAAAGTGAAAACATAAATCAAAAGCTCAGAAAATGCAATGCACAAAACCTGAAGGGTCTCTTCAATTAAGATCAATCTTCATACAATTAACACTCATACAATATTCATACAGTAATCAAGGCCATCCAAAGATATCTGGGTTGACTCGAGAAACAAAGGACTGAAGAATTAAAGTTCATCTATGTGGGAAACATCAGCCATCTTTCATACTCCTCCCCCAACTCATTTGCCTACTCTGCAACTTCATTCTTCTGCGCCTTTTGCACCGTGAATAGGAGGTTCTTCCCCACCACCCTTTTCTTCCTTTCATGTAAACACATCTCCTAAAATTACAAAAGAATGGCTTTCTTTAAAGTGGAACCATTCCCGAGTTTGTAAATATGCTGCGGTTGAAAATGAGTTAAAAATACAGTCAAAGGGATTTGCTTTCCTCACTCCTTCCTGTGAATCGTGACCTTTGCTTTTTTCAACTTCCTCAATTTCGTTTCAGTAAATTGTCCTAGAATGGCACAACACCTGCTTTGGGTACTTGAGAAATTGACTTTTCCTGCAAATTACCCTGATCAGTGACCTTGTCTGACTGCTAAAGGGGTTTGGAGGAGCAACGTAACTTTATGTGTGGCCATATTCATTCTGCTCCTTGATATTTAGCCCTTTGAAGTTTACTTATCTCTCTAATGTACAGTTTCAAGGGGGGGGCGGGAATGCTACAAAGCACTTGTCATCTAGGAGGGAAAGCTACTTAAAAATGGCAATGTTGAAACATATTGGAGACATCTCAAAATTCTTCTAATAATGACATTTGAGGGAGGGATTCTATAATATTTATGAATCGCTTAAACATTTCTTCCAGTCCTTATTTACTACAGGGACACAACCAAAAGCACATTTTTAAGAGCTTCTGTTTGAAGGTATGATCTTACACATTTTGCAAACGTTTTGGGGTCATAGGTTATTTCTGGAACATTGTTAGGAAAATTATATAAGTTTCCTGTAATTTTGAGTTTTTTTTAAAAAAAGAAGAAACTTGTATTTTAATATATATATATATATTATAATGAGTAGATCTTCCTAGTTAACAGGTGTTAATCCTCAAGCACTGTCCCAAGGGCAAACTGTGTGAGTAAAGAGGCAATTCTCAGCATCCTGAAGATCCCACAAATTGGCCCATGGAAAAGTTCTGAAGCTACTTGAAGGCCAGATGGCATGAGAAGCTTGTCAAATATCAAAGGGAAACCTGTGTAAATGTAAACATATTTGCAGCATTGCACTTCATCCTGACAAGCTTTTAAGATCCAATGGCAGATTTTAGTCAGGAAAAGACAATCAGTTTAGAAACTACAAGGGCTTGGGGTTGGAGGAGAGATGTTTGAAATTTGATACACATTTCGTATGCCTAATCTCAGTTTTATTTTATTTACATCTGCCTAGTTTTCTCTAGCAGCAAACAGAAGCTTTTGGAATTTACCCAAAATTCTGGCTCATTTTCTGCAGTTTCAGATGGGGAAGAATAACCAAAGACTGGCAGGTTATATTACCTATTTCTTTCATTTTTGCCTCTCCGTTTTCATTGTTGCAGTAGCATTCAGAAGGGCCAACCTGCAGTCTGATCTTCAGACAATTATCTCAGGCTGGGGCTTGATCTTGCTGGACCCCAAAGCTGCTGTGTAGAGTTCAAAAAATAACCCAACACCCAGCTTCCTGGGATGCACAGTTCCATGTGCCAACACTCCAAAGAGAGGATTTCATCCATGCTGTTATGGCTACTGTCATTGCTGTGCTGGTCTTTGCCACTTCTCTCCATTAAGTATATAAGAACAGCTCAACAGCTGCTTGCAGGGAGCCTTGTGCCCCCTTCCTAACCTAGGACACCATTTGATTAGCCCTAGGGATGGCAATTTTAATTGCCAGAGGGCTCTTCTGTGGCAAGTGCTCAATGGTACTACCCTATCAGAGGAAGAGGCTTGCATGTAGTGTGGGGAACCTTTGGCCTTCCAGATGTTGCCGAACTACAACTCCCACCACCCCTAGCCATTGGCTGTGCTTGCTGTGGCTGATGGGAACTGTAGTTCAATAATGTCAATATTAAAGGTAAAGGTAAAGGGACCCCTGACCATTAGGTCCAGTCATGACCGACTCTGGGGTTGCGAGCTCATCTCGCATTATTGGCCGACGGAGCTGGCGTATAGCTTCCAGGTCATGTGGCCAGCATGACAAAGCCGCTTCTGGCAAACCAGAGCAGAACATGGAAACGCCGTTTACCTTCCCACCAGAGCGGTACCTATTTATCTACTTGCATTTTGATGTGCTTTCGAACTGCTAGGTTGGCAGGAAATGTCAATATTAGAAACAGTTTAAAGCAGCTTAAAATTACAGAGATAAGGTGGGTCCTAAAAATTAGATGGCAGTAGTCAAGGCAAGCAATGGTCAAGAGTTTTAGCAGCAGATGCAGATAGTAAAGGAAGCATTGGGGGAATATCAGTTTGCTATTGTTATCCTTTAAAAACTCAATACCGGCAAGAGATAAAAAAAACCTCAATACCGGCAAGAGATACCACATGGGCAACAGAGGATATTTCCCCACAGCCCAGAGCTGTTGCAGGTGCGGCAAAAAAAATCCTGGCATCAGTTATTGTTCTCTTAGTTGCTATTCATACGGTATTTATCCCATTTCCGAAACGCCTACGTGCATCGGAGAAGTGGGTTGGTCTAATGCAGGCTCGTGTTGTTTTAAACCATGTATAATTTGATTGAAGCTCTAATGTGCTTGCTGTAAAAATTAGCACCCAACACCAGATTTTATTGTACATTCAATCAATTAAAACGCACATCACATCTTGAATCTGTTAACTTTCAGATAAGTGCCATTAGACCAAAAATATGCTTTAAGTAGTGTTTACACATTTATTTACAAAAGACAATTATTTAAACAAAGGAACATTCCCAGCTAATTGATATGAAGATATGAGAAAATGCAATTAATCATCATTAGCGTGTGCAGCTTTTTATTCATTTATGGTATGCAGCTGTGGGGATAACAGGCTGTGACACTACTTCGGGCTGTTGCTAGCAGAAGCTCCTACCCGCCTAAATTGGAAAATGCCAGCCCAACACACCAGTATGGGATGGTTTTAACTCTTTGCAATTCTCTGTCACCGCATCATCCCTAGTTCAGTGCATGGCAAAATATCTGCACCACCTGGAGATTGCAGGGCTTTTCATACCGGTATGTTCAGGTTAGTTGAGATGAATGTGTGCAGGGGGGCAGGACTACAGCATCAGGCTCCATCACAAATCTGTGCTCAGCTTTTTGAAGGTCAGAAGACAGCATAAGCACGTGGGGACCTTTCCACGAGGGATGGGTGAATTGGTCCGTTTTCCTTTCACTCTGTTCTTTATTACTCCGGTTTTAGGTTTAGTTCCCACCCTGTTCCCACGTTGGTTTGTGAATTTTTCTTGTAAAAAGTATGCGCCAAAATTGAAATGCCTTTTGTGCCCATTTCTGCTAAGAGATGCATCTTTGCATGCCATTTCCCTCAATAATATCGTGCAGTTTTGTGTGCTATTTTCAGGAACACATGCACCATAGTGCACAATTTTGGGTTGTAGAATTGCACCACAAGATTGAGAGAAGTGCAGGCTTCGAAAGAGAGAGCTCCGTTTGAGCTCAGGAGGTGCGAATTAGGTAGATTTGCATGACAATGTGTCCTGAATACATTTCTCCCTGCGTCTGACTGAAAATGGTTTCCCAGCCCGGGGCCAGATAGATTCTTGGTTTGATCCCACATGGATCTTCTGATGTTCTTATCCGATCTGCTTTTACATTAAAGAAAAATGGGGGTAGCCTATAGGATACATGGCTGTATGAGCTGCTGAATAATGCTGAGGGTGAGGATGGAAGATCAGATTGTATCCAAGAATCTATCATTAATCTTTTAAATAACACTTTCAGGCATGACTGTGTAAACAGAGACATCTCCAAGCCCCATAGTCTTCAAAAGGCTGTTGTTTCATGAAAATATAGTGCAGAACTTAGAAATACAAGCAAATGCATCGTTGTGTATTTAACAATTTAAGTCTCCCTTCTTCTCTTTTCGATTTAAATCCATACCCTGTTTCCCTCCCACTCTACTCTGCCCTTTAGTCCCTTGCTTCACAACACACAAGATTGTCTTACAATGCATCTCATTTCCATTGCACGCCTTAGCATGTGTTATTGCATACATGGTGTAATATAGACTGAACTGTAATTCACACTTTGTACACCTAAGGTAGAGACATTTCTAGCAGGGAAGAAATTCCTGGCTTGCACAAGGGATCACCTTACGGAGGCTATTCAAATGATTAGCAAAATGCCCATTAGCAAATTACATCAAATTACATTACTTGTTGTAATACGGGTGTCACGTAGCAATGCTTTCCAGTGCTCCTTCCACGAGCTCCTTCTGTGCACATCTCATGAAAATGAAGGTTGATTTTGCGGGGACAGTTCTTGGCTTGGTTGCACAGGTATTTAATCCTTAGCCCTTCCCAAGTGAATCTATTGAGTTCAATGGCCACAGCTACCCTGGACCGAAGCATCCACAACATATGCTGAGTCCCCATTTTTACCCTAAGCACCAAAAAAATGTAAGTACATAATCCTAACACTGAGTTACATCTGTGGGACAAGCATACCAATGCCAGATTCAGGGTGCTTCCCACACACCAAACCGAGGGGGTGCAAAATCGAAGCACCAGATTTTGGGCTCGCTGAGGGTGCCATCCTACTGAGGATTAGCAGAGTCTGCCCCTGAGGATAGACTCTGCTAAGGTAGTGGGATTAAGTACAGGCAACTCCCCTTTT
Source organism: Zootoca vivipara (assembly GCF_963506605.1). Classification (NCBI taxonomy): domain Eukaryota; kingdom Metazoa; phylum Chordata; class Lepidosauria; order Squamata; family Lacertidae; genus Zootoca; species Zootoca vivipara. Next base: position 52,971,869 of record NC_083280.1, read on the forward strand.
CTGCGGGGGTTGCATTCCAGGTCAAAACACATGTTGGTGAAGTGCGCATAAGCCTACCCTCTTCCATCCCTGCCCCCCCTGCCCCATTCCACCACCACCACTCCTCCCTCTTCTGGGTCCAAGAGGACCCATACGTCACGGTCGCACGTCAATTGGAAAATGGTCGCCGCCTGTAATGAAACTTCAGCCAGCAAAATAGATCAATATTTGTATTTGCAAATATTTGTACATTTGCAAATGCAACCATGAAATCAGCACAACACCATTAGCACAAGGGGAGAGACGGGGCAGAGTTGGTTGTGGGAGGAGAGGGCTCTGAATCAGATGAGTTTCTCCCATTCCAAACCGTAACTGTGGTATAGTGGCAACGGCTATCACAGGCAGACATTTTGGATGTCAGACCAGAGAAAGTGAAGTTGACCAGAGAAAGTGAAGCACACTTAGAGTGTCTTGTTGTATGCCACCCCAATCTCCAAACAGTGCAAGATTCCAGAGGTTCCAGGGATGGGCTCCACCAATTTGCATACCCTCCAACATTTCTCTGATGAAAATAGGAACATCCTATTCAACAACAACAACTGTTATTACAGTGGTACCTCTACTTACGAATAACTCTACTTATGAATGTTTCTACTTACGAATGGAGCTCCGTCCGCCATCTTGGATGCTGTTTAGATAGGATTTTTTTCTGCTTACGAATTTTTAGATAGGATTTTTTCTACTTACGAATTTTTTTCTCCCAATGCATTCCTATGGGATTCAACTTACATTTTTTTTCTATTTACAAATGTGCGTTTGGAACGCATTAAATTCGTAAGTAGAGGTACCACTGTATTTATATCCTCTCATCTGACTGGGTTGCCCCAGTCACTCTGGGAGGCTTCCAATATGTATAAAAATAGAATGCCTTCAGATCTCTTCTAAAGGTTGTATAGTTACTTTACAACTGCTTGCTTGGGGGGGTCGCATAACTGCATACTCTCTGATGAAAATAGGGATGTCCTAGGGAAAGGTGGGACGATCTGGGATCACACCAGAAACTGGGACAGCTTCTGTAAATCCAGGACTGTCCCTGGAAAATAGGGACACTTGGAGGGTCTGCATTTGCAGTCTGGCACAGAGCTTCCCCTCCTTGGCCTGGCTTACCCAGTAATTGAATCCATGCTGGACCCAGGAATTATAAGGAGTCTGGTACCCACAAACTCATAACACCCGCTTCATGTTGGTTTTAAAGGGCAGCAGGTGCACACCAAATCTTTATCCACAACCAGTAGTCTGAGTCCATCCATGAGGTATTCCTGATTGGGTCTCTCTCCTCTGCCCCACCTATTCACCCCCAGTTAGCAATTGTAGAATTATGCTTTGGAGAAAACAGCATACAGTGGTACCTCGGTTTACAAACACAATTGGTTCCGGAAGTCTGTACTTAACCTGAAGCGTACTTAACCTGAAGCCAACTGTCCCATTGCAAGTAATGGAAAGTGGATTAATCTGTTCCAGACAGGTCCGCGGAGTACTTAAGCTGAAAATACTCAAACTGAGGCGTACTTAAACCGAGGTATGACTGTATGTTGTCATCTCCAAAGCTCCCATTCAGCGGAGGTATGATTATTATATTATATTATATTATATGAAACACTGCATTTGACTCAGTGCATTTGACTGGGACCAGATGAAAACCTTCTCAGGTTTCAGGGGAAGCTGGAAACACAGGCAGTTTTGTATCATTCATATTAACATCCAGAAAACACTCATATCCATTGCCTCCTGACATATGATTATCCTATTCTCCCTGAATGGAGCAACACATTCTGCAAACCGATGTGGTAGACTCCTTCCTGGAATGCACTGCTTGAGACTGCAGGCTGGGAGGAATCATGTTTTTCAATACCCACTCCTTTGAAAAGTGCCTTGGATGAATAAAGCAAATACATCAGGGAACCAAATTAAACCAGAACATTTCTCTCCCCAATGTACTAGTTTACACGCATGGAGTTTTTACACAAGGAAGTATTCAAGAATGAGACTCCTCTGCCTATTTTCTGAAATGCTATGGCATGTGGGTGATCAGAAAAAAGGAGGGACACTCCCAAACTATTAAATCAGCATCTGCTCTCTACTACCATGCAGCTATCTATGGTTGTGACTCCATCAATCACTCCCCAAATGCCTGGGGTGCCTATCGGCTCCCCCACCCACCACTCCTTCCCTGCTACAATTCTTGGATTCTTGCCAAAGGTTTAGTCAGAGGGTCAATGCACACATGATGTGGCAAGTGTGCTCGCTGAGCATACACTGGTGTTGTCAGTGATAAATCCCAGAAAGAGTGAAGGTGAGACCCATTTCTCCACACTGTTGGGGGACATATGATGGTGGAGATGTGCCAGGGATCCATCGGCCACTAGCAGACACCCCCCCCCCCCAGCATGTGCCTACTATGTCATTCCAACTGCTTGCAAGCATGCATCTCACCATTTTACTCCATAGCGATTAGCACTCTATGGGGTTGAGTAAATTTAGAAAACATGCTCATCAAGGGCATTTTGACACCTAGTTGTTGGGTCCAGGTTGAAGCCCAAGAACATGGCCAATATTTATCATACCATCTCTGAAACATGATGACTGGAACCCATCACAAACCTAACTGCATGATCTGTATTATCAACACACCGGATTTTTCTGAATCAGCTTGAAATAAAATGTGAAGAAGAATGGCCACTTTTAGAAGAAACAGCAGCCTCTACAAGTAGGAAACACTTCCTTTTTTTTTTTCATTTGCTTTCCCAGTAGGAAAGCATTTTGCCTGTGGGATATTTCTCTCTCTCTGTGTCAAGGATCATAAAAATCTGGTTTCCCAGAACAGATTCATGCAGGAACATATCCTTGTGTCATAACATATTTCAGTCCCCTGGTTCCACAATGATGTTTATTCCATGGGGCTAAAACTTTGTTGCATCCAACATGCAAATATTTGTAATGACAAGATCCTTGGTATCCCAGGGCAATTGAAGATCCAACATCTGTTTGTGTGTGTGCGTTGCTGAAATGCAGGTATTCCCCAGGCAAGACAGCCATGGTAACCAACTTCAAAACTTGTCATACAGTTTGCTTCTATTAAGCTACAAGGTAGATACAGATTGAGAAGTCTGCATGACACATTTCCTTCTCCCCCCCTTAAAACATTGCCTTGTGAAATATTCCTCATTATCATTTTTAATGTGACACAGAAGACAGCTCTCCATTTAAGTTGCCCGTTAGACTGATTAATAACTTATTTTTATTTTGCATTTTCTGTGTTTTTTACGTTGCCTGTGAGGCAAATTTTAATCAGTGCTTTTCGACAAGAAGGAACACAATTCACCAAACGCTGTTTGTGCCCCGAGATCAGAGGAATAAGTTGAGATTTGCTATACCCAAGGACTGCAGCTTTTTAACAAAGTGCATAAAGAGGAACGTGTTCAATTAGGTTTTGTTTCTATCGGTGCTTTGTCTGCATTCTTACGTGTGTTGCCGAAGTTTTCAGTTTTGCCTATGAGAAGCATACAAAGTGGCAGGGCCACTGCCGCATCTATAGTCCTGCTGTGCATGGCAGCTGAGGAGAAAGGTGGGGGAAGGCAGATCGCTGTGCCAGCCTGGAGTTTGCTGTGTGATGGCTGGGATCCAATAGATCCTGGGCTGACTCAGTACCGGCCCCTTCCTGCTCCCGGAAAGCAACTTTAAGGGGGCTTTCTACTGGCTGTCACTGGGATCCTGCTAGTGGGGCCTTGGCCCTCTTGCAGAAGATGGGAAGGTGGAAGGTGACCACAAGCAGGAGGTCAACAGGGGCAAGCATGGGTGGGCACAGGGACATCTCTGCGTGACCCCAGTCTGGCTCAATGGTGTGTGTGTGTGTGTGTGTGTGTGTATGTGTGTGTGTGTGTGTGTATTGTACAGCTAGTCATCTTACACGGGTCATTCTTCCCTAGACGAGTTACAGTACAATCAAGGTTAGAAACAAAACAAAAAGAATGGTTAAAGGCAGCCACCCCCATTTAACAGATCAGTACTACATTAAACGTAACAGCAGCACCAGCCTCCACAGGGCAAAAATGAATTAGTTAATTAATTAGTTAATTAGCTAAAAAAGTTTGTTAATTAATCAGTCAAATTTGCATATGGATAAAACAGCGGCTTGAATCCTAACTAGCTTTCTGCAGATGGAAGGGCTCCTTCTGTTCAGAGTGGAAAATGGGATGCATCAGAGAGGATGCCACTGGTGCGGGGGGGGCATCATTTATGCCCCCTACCCATGCAGTACCCTGTGCCGCCTCTCAGAAGGAAGGAAAAAAAGTGGTGTCCCCTCTTCCTCCGGTGAGAGCAAAATTCCACTCATGGGAGTAGATCCTCAGTTCGGATCTAATTCAGGGATAGCAAACCTCAGTCCTTGGCCTCTCAACCTGACTCTCATGAATCGCCTCCTCCCTAGGCCATGCCACAGATTTGCCCTCCTCAAATGCTTTTGCCTGATTACAATGTGTCCTTGAGCTGCGATAATTTCCATTTGCAAAAGAAACACTCCTGCCTGTTACAGAAAAGTGAGCTGCCTCTTCTTCTTTTAAGTGCTATTATTTCAAATCATTGAAAATCAACCAGCTATCCAGCTCACTGGAGATATCTTCCTAATGGATCAAAAGTTTTCTTCAGCAATAAATCCAACAGATTCTTGGACAAAACACATCAGACCTAAATTTAGGGAAGGAAAAAGATCTGGGGAAATCTGATGAAATATTGAAGATGCAGGTGTTTATAATATTGGTGTGCATGCATGCCTGTGTGTGCGCATACACACACATATTTACTAAGGAAAACTGAAATGCCTTTTGATGTAAGTAACCCCCTCTCACATGTGTGTCTTCCCATCTCATTCTTATGTGGATGGTACAATTGCTAGCTGGGGCACAATTCCACTGAATTGCAGCAGTTTGACTACAGGCTCATTTACCCATTTGGGGTTTAACTCTGATTCTGCATTCTTCATCTCTTTCAATATTGCCAAAGCTTGCTATGTTAGTTGCTTTTTCAGAGCTAAACCAAATAGCTATAGCTCTCCCTTCTCTCTCTCTCTCTCTCTCTCTCTCTCTCTCTCTCTCTCTCTCTCTCTCTCTCTCTGCTTCTACCTCAGCCTGCATGAAAAACATAATTTCCATTTCAAAACCACAATTGAATCTGAAGGTTCATTTCAGGTGTTCTCGAAAGTGGCTCCTTGATTCCTAGTTCAGGCAATCCCATATTTTCTATTTGGGCTTAGATTTTTCATCAGTCTGGATGCAAGCACACACATAGCAAAACTCGGCATCTTACAAGTCAATGTGGCATAGGAGTTAGAGTGTCAGTCTTGCACTGGGGAGACCAAAGTTCAAACTCTCATTTAACCATCAAGTCATCAACCACGAAGCTCACTAGATAACACTGGGCGATTCACTGTCTCTAAGCCAAACCTAGTTCACAATATTTACTGTTAGGATAAAATTGAGGACCACCACCTCAAGCTCCTTGGAGGAACAGAGATATGGAAACATAGTGTTGTGAGTTTGGGGGATTCCATTGTTGAAAGAGCCAGGCAGGTTTGGGGGTGAGTTAATAGGCCCTAAGGGTGGCACTGTGGGTTAAACCACAGAGTCTAGGTCGGCGGTTCGAATCCCCGCGACGGGGTGAGCTCCCATTGCTCGGTCCCAGCTCCTGCAACCTATCAGTTCGAAAGCACGTCAAAGTGCAAGTAGATAAATAGGTACCACTACAGCGGGAAGGTAAATGGCGTTTCCGTGTGCTGCTCTGGTTTGCCAGAAGCAGCTTTGTCATGCTGGCCACATGACCTGGAAGCTGTACGCTGGCTCCCCTGGCCAATAAAGTGAGATGAGCAACCCCAGAGTCGTCCATGAGTGGACCTAATGGTCAGGTTGTTGTTGTTGTTTGTTGTTTGTTGTTGTTGTTTTTAAGTGTCAACCGTGAATTACAGTAAGTGCCACACTTTTAACATGATGGGGGGGGGGGGAAGCACTGGTTGTTGGTATAGGAAAGGAAGTTGCTTTATGCCAGAGGGCAAATGTGCTGGCTCCCTCTCTCACCTGGCTGGTTGTGAGGACAATAGCCAGTGTAGTGTGTGAGAGAAATCTGGGCAGGAAGCAGGCAGGAGCCTGAGAGGGAGAGACATGCTTGAATAGAAGGCTGTAGCTTGAGGAAAAGCAGGACCTCCTTAGGGTGTTCATGCTGTGAGCCCCTCCATCGCAGGTACAGGTTGTACATATATGGAAATAAACCCTATATCATTCAGACACCACAGTCTCCGCTGTCCCTCATTCCAAGAAAAATGGGACCCTTGGAACCTTGTTTTGCTTGGAGACTGGGGTGGCATGCGCAGAAACCATAACTTGATTTGTCACTCTTCAAACTACTATAGGAATGTTTTACTACAGGGGTCCTCAAACTTCCGTCGCTGAGGGCCGGTGCCGCCAGTGCCGATTGCACTGTGGGCCAGAGCATGTGGGAGCACGCGCCCATATGTGTGTTCACACACACGATTTCCGGTGCACTTCCAGGTCAGCGGAACACCGGAAATAGCTTGTGTGCATGTGCATGGGCCTCCTCCAACCCAGAAGTGCGCCGGAAACGACGCTTGTGCATGCGCACAAGCTATTTCTGACGCTCTAGCAACCCGGAAGTGGGCAGCCATGCCGTGCTGTGCAGTTAAGAGCTGTGCAGCGGGCAGCAGGGGTCGCCGGGGGCCGCATCCGGCCCCCGGGCCTTAGTTTGGGGAAGCCTGCTTTACTATGTTGGAGATGTTGTTGCTGGCATCCATTTGTATCAAGAGACAAGGAGGAAGTGAAACCGCTATGTTAACAGCACCAAAATGACCTTCCCGTGGTGCGAGCCCAGGCAGTGTGTCTGGAGATCCTGGCCTGCCCAGACGACAAGACCCTCCTTTCAGCCTGGCTGATGAGGTCCAAAAGAAAGCAGAGGAATACCTTTGGCACCAGCTTGGCTGCAGGAGTTGCCAGAAGGAGGTGTCCAAGACATCATCCAACCATCTTAGGGACTCCACTCCAGATAGTGAACAGCTCTCTGGTTGTTTAATTGCTGAAGTGATGGTGGGGAAGCAGTGGAGATATTCCATGAATATGGTAATCTCCATACTGTGTGTGCTTGGTGATGGTGGGCAATGACTCCCTTCCATAAAGGTCTCAGAAAGGACTGAGGAATACTTTCGGTTGTTGGATAGTGCGATGACAGAGAATATCAAAGACATATGATGCTGGACAGCAGGAGGAGCCTATAAGCTTTTTGCATAACAGCTTCTGGGCAGGAGAAATCTACCTGAGTAATGAAAACCTCACTAGTTCAGCAGCAGTGCTCTTAGAGGAGCACCACAACCATACTTAGCACAATGTGGAACTGGTCCTGCAACTTTATGTAGAAATCACGAGCCTGACACCCCACAACTTTGTCAAACATCAGCACTTTCAAGATTCCAGGCTTTCTAAGGACTTTGTAGTGTGAGTCAGAAGTAGAAAGGTGAGTTAGGGTTAAGAGGCAGGAACAAGCCAAGACACATTTGGGGAAACCACAACCCCACCCCAAGTTTGGAAGAAGTAATGTGCTTTTCAACATTCTGTTTGGGTGTCAAGAGAATCCCTTTTCCTCTTGGTTTGCTGATAAACCACATGTTTCATTCACAGGACTAATATAAATAGGATGATCATCTTGTACAAGGGAAGAAAAGCTAGGTTTCAATGGAAGGAAAAGTAAAACACACACACACACATCCAGGCTCAGGATTTCTCAGGCGTGGAAAGCTTTTGAAATGGGGTGAACAGAAATGGTTGTTAATCGCCATCTAGTGGCATTAAGGCAAACTGCATATGTAGTAAGGAATCCATTTAAATTGGATTAGTGTTTATAATGCTGTTGCCTTGATGTATATTTTGCAATCTGGTCGGCAGGCAGATCTTGAGCAGACATATAGGGATGAAGGGATCATAACTGCTGACTGCATTGTTATGGAGACATAGGTAGTGAGTACCAAAACTGCAGGTCCTCTGTGTGTTGGCTTATTCTGTTGCTTTCCATCCACAGAGAGAGATGCCATACATTCTGTTCCAGTAGAGAAAGCTGTAGGAATCCGAGGCTTTCATATTGCCTAGACAATAACTAGTGTATGATTTGGCCCTTTCGCTTATTCATATAATACGATTGGCAGCATTCTGGTCCTCTTGTTATCCGAAACTCCAGATTCTTGGAATTCTCAGAGCTCATGTCAGTGTAACCCTAAAATAATCTGACCGCTTAACCTAAGCATCCCTAGCCATACATACCAGCATGCCCAATTTGTCTAATGCCACATTCCCTTCCAGATTAAGTGGCATTTAATAGGTTGGCAGGCATTATCATTCATTCATTGGTTAATGGGGGGAAATACAACAAGGAGCCTGAGTGTCTGCAACAGTGGTGGGAAGCAGAAAGGGGAGGGAGAAATGCAGTTTGTTTTCCAAACAGAAACAGCTCTTGCAGGAAGCTAATTAAACTGTATGGCAAATACAGAAAGGCCCCATTCATTAAAGTTATATAAAAGCCCCAACCCCAGACTCTTTCGACTGGGACCAAACGTCCCCTAAAACAAAGCAGCGCTCTGAGGGGCCCAATCAAGTGAGCTGATGAACAGTCTTGTTGACTTCAGAGAAGCTGGTTTCAGGACCTCCTGGAGAGCTTGCAGAGTTTTGGGGGTAATGCAATAATATGCATAAGAGATGGGCACTGGAACACTGCGTATGCCTGCAGTGTCTCCTCAAGCCAGGAAGACCAGGAACTGCTTATATCCCAGCTTCTTTATCATTTTATGCAGCACAGCCTTTGCCAGTCTGGTGCCCTCCAACATGGGGCTAGGGCTGATGGGAGTTGTAGTCCAAAAGGTCTGGAGAGCACCAGGTTGGGGATAGCGGTCCCAATTTGTCTACTTCCACTTTGACATGCGTTCGAACTGCTAGGTTGGCAGGAGCTGAGACCGAGCAACAGGAGCTCACCCTGGCGCGGGGATTCAAACCGCTGACCTTCTGATCGGCAAGCCCTAAGCCAGGCATCCCCAAACTTCGGCCCTCCAGATGTTTTGGACTACAATTTCCATCTTCCCCGACCACTGGTCCTGTTAGCTAGGGATCATGGGAGTTGTAGGCCAAAACATCTGGAGGGCCACAGTTTGGGGATGCCTGCCCTAGGCTCTGTGGTTTAACCCACAGCGCCACCCTACTGCCAACCAATATGCACCTCTCATCCTTGGCATGAATGCATTCAGTGGAGAAGTCAAGTGAGGTAGTAGTAATCTTTATTATGGTCACTGACCAGCACAGACAAGTGAGGTAATTTTACACTCCAGAGATTTTTTATTTTTTATTTTTTAAAAACAGGTTAAGTTGTTCCTGGGTAAGTACTATAGTGGTTCAGATTGTTCTGTTGTTCTCATGGAACAATAAGCATATTTATTTTTCCCAAACAAGCACTGTTTGAAATGGCCTATGGTTGTTTGTTTCAGCAGCTGCTGATTCCACTATATTGGCTAAAGCACTGCATTTCTATTGCCTTCAAGTCAGACCACAGTTTGGATTTGATACCCTGCTTTATCATTACCCAAAGGAGTCTCAAAGCGGCTCACATTCTCCTTTCCCTTCCTCCCCCACAACACTCTGTGAGGTGAGTGGGGCTGAGAGACTTCAAAGAAGTGTGACTAGCCCAAGGTCACCCAGCAGCTGCTGAGAGACTTCAAAGAAGTGTGACTAGCCCAAGGTCACCCAGCAGCTGCGTATGGAGGAGCTGAGACGCGAACCCGGTTCCCCAGATTGCGAGTCTACCACTCTTAACCACTACACCACACTGTCTGGAGGCTGGTAGGACAGGAGGCTGGGATACCAACAGGAAATTGAGCCAGAGAAGAAGCAAACTAATTTTGCCTCCCCCCCCCACCTTCCTCCCTGTTGAGTTCTACAAAGGCAACACTGAGGCTAAGGAAGAGGTGGAGGAAGCTTGCAGCCAGCACCACTCCCTAGACTAGTTGTAAGTAAAGAGTAGGCAGGATGGGACTGACTGAAGGCAGAGTGATCTTGGTGGGGCAATGTCCCACTTGCCCTACAGGGTCAGCCTTCACTGGGAGACAATGCTTCTTGACCAAGTTGAGATGGGAAGGGGGAACCATTTGGTGATCCACCTCAAGCAGCAAACTGTCTTTAGCTGACCCTCCCCAGTGACCTTTGTGTCTGAGTGGGTGTCCGAACCCACTTCTTGCCTCTGCTATCATGCCTTGTAGAACTACACCTCATAGCACTTCTTTTGGGGGGCACACTCTAAGGCTGAAATCCTATTCACACGTGCGTTAGAATACACTCCATTGAACTCAGTTATGAGAAGGCATGATTAGGTAGAACAGCTAGCAGGCAGGTGCTTCACATGTTTGCTGCTTTGGAAAGGCAAACTTGTGGAAAGAAGGAAAAGGGGAAATATATAAGTATCCTGCAATAGGCCCGGAATCAGTGCAATGGGCAAAATTACTACTGGATGAGAGTGTTCGGGGTTTTTTTTAATAAAATGCAACACATCTACCTCAGTGGACCAGTTAGACTGTGCCCTTTCTTGCACAGTTGTCTATTACTGTGAAGCTTGTAAGAAGAGATAAGAAACACAAGAACTGCAGCTGATTTGGGGGCCTCCAAATCAGGTCACTGGGCTTCCTGCCATCAATTCTCAGGGGGAGCAAATCAGAACTGGCCCTTTGGTAGCTGCACCTGCTTACAGAGTGAACCCCTAGAGGAACATCAAGTGTTTTTAAACAGCATTTTAGAGAAGATGCGTCTCCCTAACACAAAGCAATTGCCACGCTTTCTTTCCCGATTGCCTTTTCCCTTCTCTTAAAACGCCAGCGAGGAAAACAATCTCGAGGGGGAAGCAGAAAAAGAAATCCTCTATACTATTCAGATTTTCTTTTAGGACCAAGGAGGAAGGGGGTGGGGAGCTTTAATTTTCTCATTTTGCTTTTAATTCCACGCAGTCCTGCAGTTTGGGAGTGGGGGTGGGGTGGGGGAGGAAATCTCTGAAAAGGAACGTGAAATGGTATCTCTTCTCAGCTGCAAATCAGCTGCTAATTAAAACTGCATTAACCCTAATGGATTGGAACAAGGATCTAATTTAGAAAACCTCTGTTTATACAAGGCAGACCGGAATAACAAACTCAACTGGACTCGCTCCACTCCCTTGCTTTCTCACTCTGGCATCCATGATTTGTCAGAGACAGCTTTGCACGGAGGCTGGGATGCTCTCCTCTCGCTGCCGCCGCTGAAATCAGCACTGTGAGCTGCTGAGCATCAAAACACTTTTTATTGTTGTATCCGGCAAAACTCCTGCCTTGAGATGTGCTTGTGCTAATCAGTGTCACAGGTGCTTATAATAGTTCACCTAATTGCTTCATTATTTTTTTGCCACTCCACAGACCAGTTTGTATTTACTGTACAGTATATATAGTTAAACTTATTACAGCTACTTATGGGGATGATTTCCAGCTATTCCGCGAATTCTCCCTTGGTTAAGGCAAGTATTGTCTTGTTTTCCTTTATTTCCCAGGTGGTTCTGCTAGAAGCATCAGGGTGGAATCTAATTAATGACAGTAGCTCCTCCAGCTTGGGTGATAAAGGTTGTTTTGGAAAAGGCAGCTTAAAAACTGGGCCATGTGAGCAGGCAGCTCTTAATGTGGAGATAGCCCCCTCTGCCAAGGAGAACAAACCATTCCCCTTGGACTCTCCTCTGGCCCTAAGAGCAATGGCAGGCCTTGGGTTTGCCGTGTGTGTGTGTGTGTGTGTGTGTGTGTGTGTGTGTGCAAAGCATCCTGTCCCCCGTCCCCCCCGCCCAAGGCTTGTTCTAATGAATGCCAGACCATAAATTAATAAAGTGGGTTTCTTTTCGTGGGGGCCACATTGTGATTTGTAGCCCCTAGCATCAACAAATCTGCTAGAAGTCAGGGCAGCTTTTAAGAGCTAGTTAGGATGGTGGGTGTTTACAAATGAAAAAGGGAGCCCCCATATTTGTCTTTCATTGCCATACATCCTAGACTCCAGGGAGAGGGACTGGTGGTTCAGTCGGCGAGTAGGAAACCGCCATAGCCCTCAACAATGCCTAATCAGTGGAATTTGGACCCAACAGTAATTTCCAGGTTCTCAGTCATAAGGGAGGCCATTTAGCATCCTTGCTGGGGGGCCTCAGGGTTCTGTCCTCTCCCCCATGCTTTTTAACATCTACATGCAGCCACTGGGAGAGATAATCAGGGGGTTTGGGCTGGGTGTTCATCAGTATGCGGATGATACCCAGCTCTACCTCTCTTTCAAATCAGAACCAGTGAAGGCGGTGAAGGTCCTGTGTGAGTGTCTGGAGGCAGTTGGAGGTTGGATGGCGGCTAACAGATTGAGGTTGAATCCTGACAAGACAGAAGTACTGTTTGTGGGGGATAGGAGGCGGGCAGGTGTGGGGGACTCCCTGGTCCTGAATGGGGTAACTGTGCCCCTGAAGGACCAAGTGTGCAGCCTGGGAGTCATTTTGGACTCACAGCTGTCCATGGAGGCACAGGTTAATTCTGTATCCAGGGCAGCTGTTTATCAGCTCCATCTGGTACGCAGGCTGAGACCCTACCTGCCTGCGGACTGTCTCGCCAGAATGGTGCATGCTCTAGTTATCTCTCACTTGGACTACTGCAATGCGCTCTATGTGGGGCTACCTTTGAAGGTGACCCGGAAACTACAATTAATCCAGAATGCGGCAGCTAGACTGGTGACTGGGAGCAGCCGCCGAGACCACATAACACCGGTCTTGAAAGACCTGCATTGGCTTCCAGTATGTTTCCGAGCACAATTCAAAGTATTGGTGCTGACCTTTAAAGCCCTAAACGGCCTCGGTCCAGTATACCTGAAGGAGCGTCTCCACCTCCATCGCTCTGCCCAGCCACTGAGATCCAGTGCTGAGGGCCTTCTGGAGGTTCCCTCGCTGTGAGAAGCCAAGTTACAGGGAACCAGGCAGAGGGCCTTCTCGGTAGTGGCACCCGCCCTGTGGAACGCCCTCCCACCAGATGTCAAAAAGAAAAATAACTACCAGACTTTTAGAGGGCATCTGAAGGCAGCCCTGTTTAGGGAGGCTCTTAATGTTTAATCGATTATTTTATTTTATTTTTCTGTTGGAAGCCACCCAGAGTGGCTGGGGAAACCCAGCCAGATGGGCGGGGTATAAATAATATATTATTATTATTATTATTATTATTATTATTATTATTATTATTATTATTATTATTGCTGTTGTTACAAAGGGTTGTCACTTGTTCATAACCCACTGTTCATAACCCAGGCCTTTCCCTATTGTGCTCAGTGTTTCCATCATCATTGCAATGGGGAGATTTCTGAGAAAGGACCAAAATGATTTGCCTATTCAGGAAGCCTTGCCTTGAGTGGCCTTCATTTACCTTCATCCTCCTGATACTAAAGGGCAGGCAACCCCAAACTGCGGCCCTCCAGATGCTTTGGCCTATAACTTCCATGATCCTTAGCTAAGAGGACCAGTGGTCAGGGATGATGGGAATTGTAGTCCAAAACATCTGGAGGGCCGAAGCTTGGGGATGCCTGCTAGGGTCATCAATGTGGCCGGTACTTCCTTTCTCCTGAGTGAAAGCAGCACACAGTCACTCCTGATTGGTTTTTGTAGGATCATGAGACCATAAATAAAACCAATATGTTTTTTGTGTTCCTCTTTTTTCATGCATGAAATGCTTTCTGGCTGCTAACACCTTTCTTCAAAGTAATTTCTTTGACTTCAAAAGATTATTTTAAAGGATGTGTGGAAATACATCATAACTTTTTAAAAAATATATATGCTAAGTCCTATACTGAGCTTGGGGTGAGGGTGGGGTGAGGTTAGCCCATGCCTAAACCCCTAGGCAGCTTCCTGTGTCTTTACCTTCCTGCTTTGGGGGTGATGAACTCTAATTTGCTTGCACTGACCCATCACATGCAGAATCTAAGGTTACTGTAATACACCTCAACCATATGAGAAGTTTACAAGTTTCCCTTTAACTCTTCTACAATACAACCTTAAGTACTTTTTCAGGGCTTGTGCAACAGCGACAACGAAAAGGAATCACGCTTAGAATATGTTTTATCCCAGCAGAAGCAGAGCTGATATTGACCCCATGCTGGCGCATCTCATACTGTTCTTCTCTAGGTCCCCCTCTGTTTTTGTTTTTTTTACACCCTTCCCCCTACCCATCCAGCACTTCTTATGCGTGCAAAGAACCACTCCCTTTCCTTACAAGCCATGATTTAGTGCTTGTTTCAATAACAGGATTTCTTTTTCAGTGGATGGGCACCATAAATCAAGCTGTGATCCATCAGCAACAGAGCACTAATTTCCTGGTTGCAAGTGAATGCGTTGCATAATATCCTCTTGTCCCTCTGACCTAGGGCTATCCATCCAGTGCTTGGCCAGCTGGATACTCCTCTGTACAAGCAATAAGATGCTGTGAGATTTTACCTGCTTCGTGGAACATTCTCCACCCCCTGCCATTCACAGGCTGCTTTCTATTTCCCCCATTACTTCTGCCTTAACCACCTTTGGCCTGGTCACCTCGCTTTTTCCAGACAGCTCACTCCCTCTAGGAAATCAAGTTCTCTACAGGTGTGGAGAAGGAGGAGTTAAGAGCACAATATATTATTAACTCTCAGGTGCACCTTTCATTAGAAGACCGACCCCCCCCCCGGATCACCACAGCCTTCATCTAGATAGACCACCATCTTGTTTCCACCAGTGACCAGCCATTTGCTATTAAGAAGCCCACAGCAAAGTCATGAAGACAATAGCCAACCCTCATCATGCCCACGCCCCCAATCAAGTAGTATTCTGGTAGGCTACACCTCAACTTGGAGGCTTTGTTTAGATATTAAATATATTGGATGCTGAGAGACCAATCCTCCAGGGATGAGTCTGATTCCCTGTCTAAGCCAACGACTTCCATGGTAGTTGAAGAAAACGTCTCTATCTGCACACTCCGTGTCACACTCCATATCTGCACACTTCAGATTTTATCATGCACACCTTAGTTATGTTTCCCTCCCTTCCATTTTTAGCAGAACACATGACTTAAGAATATACACTTCATATCAAGGGTGCAGGATCCTGGGGACCGAGGTTCTGTGCCTTCTCATTTTTATTTCGAAGGGGCTGGGCCCCCCACGTGACACCAGAATGTCACACAGTATTGCCCATGGACCCCCCTCAATCCTATGGGGAAGATGGTGTCTCATATATTACAGGGGGTCATGTATATGTACAGAAGATTCATGGCAAACCTGTCTTGTTTTTACGTGGCAGTGGCATCAATGTACACTCCCTAGTTTTCTGAGATGATACCATAACACCAAAGCTCTTTAACACTACACAGATACCATCAGTTGCAATCTGGAGTCCCATATGTATGAGTCTTCTTTGCTGTCTGAGGGAGAGCAGCCCCTTTTATGAATACAGTGGTACCTCTACTTACGAATTTAATGCGTTCCGAACGTACATTCGTAAGTCGAAAAAAATTGTAAGTTGAATCCCATAGGAATGCATTGGGAGAAAAAAATCGTAAGTAGAAAAAATCCTATCTAAACAGCATCCAAGATGGCGGACAGAGCTCCATTCGTAAGTAGAAACATTCGCAAGTCGAGTCATTCGTAAGTAGAGGTACCACTGTACTTGTGGGCGCTTCTGTTTCTGTTGCCAGAAGTTGAGAAGCCCCAGTGCTAAAACGCTTCACTGAATTGTGGCCAAGATGTTACCCATGGTAATGGCTCTCTCTCTCTCTCTCTCTCTCTCTCTCTCTCTCTCTCTCTCTCTCTCACACACACACACACACACACACACACACACCGCCGGTTTAAAACAGTAAAGATCAAGATGTGGCTTAAATCAGTTTGTAGCCACAATGTAAAACCTGCATTAGCTATGCATTTCATTTCTCTTCCGTTCCATATTAGCGGCGTTCACACATTGCACAAATAGCATGAAAAAGGCTCTAAGGTACATTTATGTCTCACTTGCGAAAAACCTCCTAGCTTTGAACTAATGAAAAGCATCTACAGCCGCTGTGAATTTCTTCAGTAAAAGCAAGGGAGCAATTAACAAGGCTGGATAGGAACTGTGTTTAAAAATCAAATGTAAATGTAAGAAGTTAAAAATGTGCACACGCAGGATTTGTGGCTCTTTAGTAATACTTGCTTACCCCTTACGCAGTGCTTTGCATTTTCAAAGGATTGAACAAAAATTAGCTAGCTAATTAGGGCAAAGATGATAAGCTTCCTTTTCAAAATGTACCATGCTGTTCAAAACACACTGTATTGATGCTCAACATTTAAAAATGAAACTGTGTCTCTTTGTTCTAAAATTTCACAAGGTAAGAGGGACACTTCTGACTACACACAGACTTGAAGGTTTCACTGCTCATTTTGCCTCTGGGAGGCTTTCCTGTCTGAAATGGTGAATTCCAAGAGGATGATAAGCAGTTCCTCTCACTTCCAAAAGGGCAACTACAACATTATATAGAAGGGCTCTATAATATTTTATATGGGTGCACATAAAATGCATCTATGATACATATAAATGCTAAAAAGTCAACTGACATATCTAAATCTTGGACATTGCTGAGCATTTTGATTTGAATGTGATTTTTTTAATTGTGAGAATCTTTTGCAAGTCACTTTGGGAGCCTTGATATTGGCTTGATTTATTTATTTTTATCAGCAACTTTGTACTTATGTCACATTTTTATATGTGTATTTTTGGAATATTTTTGTTTAAGTTGCCAGTTGTTGCTTCAGTTTTCTGTACACCACCTAGAGATATTTGTTATATATTCTACAGTATAGAAATTAAATTATCAGCAGCAGCAGCATCTATAAAATAGGATATGAGTATAATGAATAAAGCTGGATATAAGTATGATAAATAAAATTCTAAGTACTTTTTTCAACTCTAGGAGAGGTGAAAAAATATTACTTAAGAAAATGCTAATCAGGTATTTCTTTCCTCTCTCGTCGATAGCTGATGGATCATAGTTCTTTCATGCTTTTACAAGTCTCCATCCAGTGGTTGCAAAACCACCATTTTTATTTGTGTGTTCAGACCCAGAGACCTCCCTCCTAAAGAAAGACACATTTGACTAAAATTTTAGTTTTGGTTTTTGGCAGAATTTAGGCCGCAACTTTATTGAAAAGTGAGTGATTGAATAGGCTCTGGTTCGACTAGCTCCCTACACCTTTGCAAGTAGCACTGACCCAGAGCTCTATCATAGGTCAGCCAAGGGTGAACACCTGAGGTAGGTGAAAAGCCTGGGAACAGACACTGTTCACTCCCCAGATTCTCCCCTGGACTCAGACATGGGCACAACCCCTTTGGGGGGGTTGGCCAAACCAAGTTGATTCTGTTTAACAGTATACCCTTCACATAGGGATGGCGAGACGGTTCTCCCATCCCTATCACATGAACCAGTGCCTATCCGCAACCTTACAAGTTGTGACGAATTGCTACACGGCAGGCGAAACCCAAATGGCAACAGCCAATCAGCCAAGTGGGAAAATTCCTGCCTCAACGACAGACAACACACGACGGCATAGCAAGGTCAATTGCAAAAGGCCCTAAAATTAGGGAGAGGTGGGTGGGTGTTCCAATGCACGAGCCGAAAGAGGAAGGTCTGGGTCACGTGCATGAGTATATCTAGGTCCCTCGATTTGCTTAGACTGCAACCCCATTGGCCAGATTGAAAGCCAGCATCAAGGGACCTACCAATCGGGTGTTGTGGCTATCCAATGGACCCACCCACAACCAAGAGGTCAGTCTCCAGGCCTCACCGCAACATGTGCCCTCTTTTAGGGAGGACACAGTATATCAGTTTCAATATCAGATCAGCAGGGCTCTTCCAAAATGAAGAAAGCAGATATGGGGATTGCATCTCCTAAGGTTAAAAGCTATCCTGGTAAATTATCCAAAACCATTGCATACCCCCATGTAAGCATCTGTCAAAAGAAGCAATGCCCCCTCCCATCAAACATAGTCCAAATGTCTGATAATCTCCGTATTTTGGATTACCTTCAGTTCAGTCCATGTGGGATGGAAGAGCCTGGAACATTTTTATATGCATACTGTTTCACTAACACAACCTGAGCGCCAAGGATATGCTTGTAAAAAATATGCATATGTGTATTCATAAATGCACATGTGTTGCAAAAAACATTTTCAAAGTTTTTGCTTAAATAAAAAGGAGGAAGCAAGACTTCATCTGAAACCTTGAGTGATGTTCCCGGGGTGAAGTATTCATTGTGTTTGGTAGATAGCCTCTGGGCATCCAAACCACTGGAGGATGCCTTCAGGGAAAGGAGGAGTTAATTAAATTATCTTATATTTAGCATTAATCTTTTTTTCCAGGCTTGTCAGGTAGCAAGACAACAAGCCTAGGCTTGACTCTGAGCATCAGCTCTGAGCTGGCGTTATCCGATGGGTAGCTCTAATGTATTATTAATTGAGTTGACATCTCTGTTGAGATCAGTTGCAAATGCAGCGCCAATGTTATTTCAACAGTAGACAGTTGGTGCAATAAAAATATAGAGGGAGGCATTTCACTTATTCCAACCGGATTGATTATAAATGTATCGGAACTGTTTATGAGTATCACATGACTCATTAAGGAAGATACGCTTCGACTTATCCCCATGCAATTAGGACCTTCCCACACCATTTGTAAAGAAATCCTCTTTTCTATGGGTACTTCAGCTATTGCTGATTAAATACCAATAGCTCAAGAGTGTTATATGTTGTTAAATTGCAGCTCCTATCACCTCCAGCCAGCCTGGCCAGTGGTCATGGATGATGGGAAGTATAGCCATACATAGGAGGCCTCAGGTTTCCTACCCCCTGCAATAGCTCTATAAACTGTCCAAAAGGAATGTACAGGCTTCAAGTGACTGGAGGAGGAGGAGGAGGAGGAGGAGGAGGAGGAGGAGGAGGAGGAGGAGGAGGAGGAGGAGGAAGAAGAAGAAGAAGAAGAAGAAGAAGAAGAAGAAGAAGAAGAAGAAGAAGAAGAAGAAGAAGAGATGGTCCCTTGAGTGGTGGGACACTGCTTTGGAAGGACTACATTGCTAAGCTAATGTTCTAATGTTCTCCACTTTTCAAGTCTAGTGCTGCCACATTTGAGCAGTGCACTGAGTTTTGTTTTTCATTCCCTTCCTATATATTTATTTAGACCACTTTTCTACCCCATTCCAAAGAGGTTCTGGTTGAAAACAAACACAACAAAGCCAATGTTTAACCCTCTGCTCTTTAAGAAGAAGAAGAAGAAGAGTTTGGATTTGATATCCCGCTTTATCACTACCCGAAGGAGTCTCAAAGCAGCTAACATTCTCCTTTCCCTTCCTCCCCCACAACAGACACCCTGTGAGGTGGGTGGGGCTGAGAGACTTCAGAGAAGTGTGACTAGCCCAAGGTCACCCAGCAGCTGCATGTGGAGGAGCAGAGACAGGAACCCGGTTCCCCAGATTACGAGTCTACCGCTCTTAACCACTACACCACACTTAAAGGAAAATAAGGCAAGAAGTTGAGATCATACAAATTTTGATTGGATTTGTCTGATTTCTACCCAACCCACACTCTCAATTTGGGAGTATCCTCAAGGGAACTTTTGTAAAATAATAAAATACAATTACATTGAAGCTATTTCTATGCACTCCGATATTTAGCATTGTTCTGTGGGCATTTCTCCTCCATAAACACTCCCCTCATTCGTGTTAGAATTTCTATTAAATATGATAAAACTGACCTTTCTTGTTTGATTAGGGAAGGAAGGGATCCCCACTCTAAAATCAAAACATTTTGCTTAAACTGGATTCACTTCAAATTGAAGTTTTATAACTTGAATATTGCTGTGGAAGGTTTGATGATATTAAATGAAGCAGCAGTATTCATATGTCAAGACTCATAACTGATTACTACCAGTATGCTATTGAAACTATATTAATTAAATATATTTAACTATAAGTTCAATGTTTTTTGCTGTGGGGGTGTGTGGGGGGTGTTAGGGAAGGAGGAGTACCTTGGGTGGGAGACACATTGTTCTCCTTCTGGGGTTGCTTGCCCACCTTTGGTCCCCACCCTCACTTAGCTCTCACCTTTGGCTCATAGAAGCTGCCAGCATGTGACAGCAGTCATACCGGGAACAGCTTCAACTGGCTAGCTAAACCAGGCGGCGGTTCCTCCCAAAGGCGGCCAGCTATACTTAGCAGTCTAGCATATTACGTTGGACTTAATATGCTTGGTCCAGGTATGGATTGTTGAGTCCATTTTGGACTTCAGTAATCTAAAATGGCTTGCCGTGACTGCTAGGTGCTCGGTGTGATGGTTTGGGTAGAAATAAATAAAAACAGACAATTCTACTTAGCAGCCACACTGAGCACTTTGAGGGAAGGGCCTTTGCTCATTTGTAAAGCAACTGTTCTGCATGCAGAAGGTCCCAGGTTCCATTTTTTTGGTATCTCCCACTAGGGCTGGGAAAGAGTCCCTGCCTGAAACCTTGGAAATCCCCTGCCAGTCAAAACTGAGCTGGATGGACCAATGGTCTTACTCACCTTCCTATGTTCCTAGGAGAGATTGAGCCCTCCATGTCAAATACATTATCTCAACAGTCCTAATATTTGAGATTGGGGGCTCAGGATGAGAGAATTGTGGCTTGCTGAAAGCCACCTACAGAATTCAAGGCTGGAGGCCATTTTGCACCCAGCAGTGGCTCATTTTCTTAGATGCTCTTTTTAAATAATGACCTTGTGTCCCCTCATTTTACAGCTCGTGCAAAACCCTCGCCTTTCAGATCAAATCCATCGTAACAACTCCAGTGGCCTCCCATGCCATGTATATCAATAGGATCACACAAAATGTCAAAAGGAATTACCTCAGCTGAGGTATCACACAAGGGAGAACCTGAGAGACTTACTTGGATTCGATACAGCTATTTGCTTTAGGATGTCATTGTAGCTGCTTGTTCTGTGCTGAATGTGTGTAAAGAAGCCCGTGACAAGCTTTTGAAGTTTACATCTTCTTTTAAAACTCTGGGGGAAGAGAGGGGAGGCCGACACATAACCGAAGAAGCACCACAAGCTTAGTCACCAAAATAGGTTTAGACATGGCGTTCTGTGTGTCATCCTGACAAGCGGCTGGCTCTCAGAGGAAACTCAGAGCAGTGTCTCCAAAGAGGCCTTTAACAAATCAAGGCACTGCATTCCTGGCCCCCAAGTATTTCAGAAAGCCCAGCCTCTGCAGGCAGACAACAGCTGGCAGGGGCAGGAATGGCTGTGGGAGGGTGGGATGCCCGTCTGAGTAAATCAAACTGTCAAACTGCAACAACGGATGTTTCAGCAATCAAGCCCGCCTGTAAGCAAATAACTGTGGGCCAACACCTGGTTTCCCTACTGCCTAAGATGCCTGCCACAGGCACTTTAGACACAGAGCCCCATGTTATAAAGCGGAGCAAATATTTATTTTAAAAATATCACTCACACACCTCAAAATGAATTTTCTTCTCCTCCTCCTCCCACACCTTGTCTCAAGGGTCAGGGAAGCCTGAATGCAGATATTTATTTTGCCAGCATCAAATACTTTGCCACAGGAGAGAATGAGAAAGAGTCAGGTAGTCCCATAAGGCCAGAATCCACAAAGCCTCATTTTGGGTAATTAATTGGAGACTGAGAAGATAAAGATGGCTTATAGTCCATCCACAGTATTGGCATGGATGCTCTCTCTCTCTCTGTGTGTGTGTGTGAGAGAGAGAGAGAGAGAGAAGAGAAGAGAAGAGAAGAGAAGAGAAGAGAAGAGAAGAGAAGAGAAGAGAAGAGAAGAGAAGAGAAGAGAAGAGAAGTTATAAGTGCCAGCACCCTGTAATCTGCAGGAAATCTTGTCGCATTTCTATGGAATGAGCAATGCTCAACATTCTAATCTTTTCTAATTATTGCAAAAGAGTGTTGCATAAGCAGCTGACAAGGGAAAATTTCGAATGAGCATGCTCAGCCTCCTTTGTCAAAGCCCTTTGCTTTTGTGTTTGTAAATTACTCTTTAGGTTTACTGTGTTGACACTGAAGGCCTTTCCAGATTATCTATGTTGTGCAGGAGGGGTAAGATCCAGATTCGGTTTTCAGTAATAAAATCGCTGTGGTGGTGGAAGAAGGACCTGCTGAAGAAAACTTACATATTATTTCACACTTTTGGGGATGCATGTGTGAAGGTGGGGTTTGAGTGCCTGTGTGCAGTTAGTGTCTCCAGAATGTGCTGCTGGCATGGCTTTCGGGCATTTTTTAAAATCTCTGCTCAAAAGTGCTTCTTTGCTGCATGGTAGCAGCTGATTTAGAATCATATACCAAACATGATAGCATCATGTTGCCCCACAGCCAGTTGGATTTGATTACATTAGTGATGACAAAGGAAACCACCCTATTTGGATTTATTGCATTGCTGTGAACAGAAAAATTGACTGAAAATGAGGTGGAACTATTTAAATTGGATTTAAGAATGGATTTGTGATTGAGTTAAAGACAAAGGAAAAGAACAGCCAAAATGGAGTCGATCGTCTAACAGGAAGGAATTTTCCAGCACCCTTTGCTCCCTATCTCCTGTTTGTCTGCGGTTAAGAGAAGTATGAAAACAAAGTACTCTCGAGCCTTCCAGGAGGCTGTGCTGAACTACCTACAAACATGGGAAGACATTTACAAGGAACGGCAACATCCCAATTTATTACCAGTTGATGCTGAAGTCCAAGTTCAGGACTTAGAGGATAATTTGGATTTGGAGACTGTCGAGTTTGAGACTGTGTGTGAGGAGAAACAACCTGATGAGAATCTTGAAGGGGACTTGGACTATAAAAAATATGTCTGGGATGAAGCAAAGCATGGACTTCAAAAGGAAGAGAAACAAGCAGAGCAAGAAAATGAGAAGCAAATGGACATGAAGATTAATGGAACTGAAGATCCTGGAGGGGCTAAAATGTGGGGTGGTGTTATTGAGGGATGGGAAAGACAGGGGCAGGGGGGGGGCAAAGGCCTGGAGATGGAATTGGGAAAGAATGGGTGTGGGGTGAAAATTTTAGTTAAAAGGTTTTGTTTTGGCTTTTGAAAGACGGTTTTCGAAATCTTGGCTTGTTAATGGAAATGCTGATCCAATTGGGGGAAAAGACTTAGGGAGAGGGGATGGAGGGTTAAAAAAAAAAGCTGTGTTTTCTGGAGGGAGTTAGAAGAATGGCTGAGGAAAGAAATTTTTAGGTTAATACTAATTTTTGTGAGTTCAGATAGGTGTCTGGGCAGAGAGCTGCTTATCCTCCTCTCCCTACTCTGAGGCACCCAGTGGCAGGGGGTGCTCAGAGGGGTGAGGAGGGGGTGGAAGGAAACCCAGACACGATAATGGAACCTTGGAAGTGCTGTGCCCTGCGGGTTCCTCTTGTGGCAGGAGGGGGCCTGTGGGAGGACAGCATGGAAAAGGAGGAGGATTAAGTTAATATTATAAGAATAAGATTTTGAATTGGAATAGAAAACCCGCCATAAACAATTAGAGACTATCAGGAAAACCAGGAGGAAAGGTATCGAGGAAGTCACAATTATAATGTTAAGATAATAAGAATTGGGAATTTATAACTTTCCCTATTGTTGTTTTGTTGTTTGTATTTGTTTAAGTATGTTTATGAAAGAGCTGGGGGAAACCAATCCTCAGAGCTCCTCCATCTCTGTCCTTTCAGTGGCAGGGAGGGGATGTGGGGGGAGGAGGGAGGGGGGAGGCCAAACCCAACTTATAATGGACCCCTTTGATTCTTAACACTCACGGGTACTACTGGTGGCAGAAGTGGACCGGTGGGTGGAGGGAAAACGAAGGGACAGTGTTATATTGTATTTTGTCTGTTTTGTTTGTATAAAATTAATAAAAATTATTATTATTATTTTAAAAAAAGGAAACCACCCTATTGCCCTGACTTTGGATGGGGAGGGCAGGGAGAAAAGGGAATACACCCCTATTGCCCAAGCAATTAAAGCAATGTTCATTGGCACTGTTATTTCATTGCCCACTAAAGCCACAACAATCTTTTAAAATTTGCACTTCTCTTAATTTTTAGAGTTCTCTAACAAAACAAAAAAACATGTACACAACTGCATATCTTAGGGGAAAGTGTATATAGACATGCATATTTTGGTGGCATTACAAAAATAAATTACATTAGTGGGAAATCGCTTCCAAGAATGCCATGAGACAAAACTGCATACAAAGTGTACACTTTAGAAAAATGTGCACTAAAGTGCCAATGAATTTTCGTGCAAACTTTCAAAATAATTATAATTACAAAGTCATGCAGAAATGTTGCAAACTGAACTTAAGATTGTCTTTCAGTTTCAGATTTTCCCCCAAACATATTGCAAACGATTTTCATAATTGACAGATCTAGCCATCCCTTGCCACAGCCCACCCTAAGGAAATGCGTGAAAATCATTTGCCATCTGTTTGTCTTTTGTATTATTTAAAATGAATTGATGATAACATATCTTCAAAATAGTTAAGTTGTGGTCAAGCAATACTAGTTTGACCACTGGGAAAACTTTAATGACCTTCGCGTAATATGAGAAAACTGGCACAGAAGTTATCAAATTCCATCTTGATATATTTATGTGATCTTTCTTGTTCTTTGTAATGCACAGGTAAAAAACAAATCTGTTTGAAACTCCCCACCCCCTGATATATTCTTCTTGGGACTTAGAAACAGCATTGCTCTAGTTGGGTAACTTATCTCTGTGATTCTGTTTTGAATGACGTGCATAATTAGACAGGGAAGATGTACGGTTAATCCATTTAAAGGTGTAAAGAAGTCCATTTAATGAACATTATAGTCCTATTAGACTTAGAAACATCGAACTCTTTTATTGAATAAAAAGTTCAATGAGATTAACTTCTCTTAGTTGGTTTTAAAGAATAATCAAACATGTCCTACTCTGATAGTGTACTACTATTTCTTAGTGCATGAATTCTGCATACCAATGTCTTCAATGCCGGAGCGTAAGAATGAAACTGGGTGACATTATATTTCAGTTAAATAATTACAAATTAAAGAGGATCACTTCTACATTCTATACTTACTATAGTATGATAAGACGCTGAACTCCTTGAACTTGTAATTATATAACCGAAATGTTAATCTCCCGGTTTGGTATTCCATTTGACTGCATTAACTATATTCTTACAATTATCAAGTTTACTCCCTGACACACAGACTCTTCAATGGGGGGGGGGGACCTATTATTTGATCATATCAGATTCTGACCATAAATACTGTAATGTAATTCTGTTGTCCAATCTCGCACTGCCACATAGCATTTAATGGCATTTGCCTAATATTCGCCATTTGTTAAACTGAAGAAGCAGTGTGGGGAAACTGGGCGCAAATTACTGATTTTTATTTTATTTTTTCAATTTGCAATGCTAAATAAGCTCTCATTATTTCAGCAGCTTTACCCTGTTTGAAAAAGATGGGGGGAAATTATAGCTGTCAATGTTTAAGTTGAGCATTGTCTAAGTCTCTGGGAATTTAATTTTAAATGGATGTGTTTTAGGCAGTTTTCGTCCAGGTAGAAAGTCATTAGCTCCGACCACAAACTCTTAAGCCTATCTTCTTTTTCCAGAACATTATAATATTAGCTCTTGACTTCAGTAAGTTAGAAATACAATGTATGTGCTCGTCTCTTCTTTAAAACATGAGGCTTTTTATGGTTGGCCTCTACAAATTCCAAAAAAATTCAAAGTGTGCATTGGATTGGAGCCCCAGTCTCAGATTAGATGACTTTTCCCAACAGTCATTCGACTATATACAAAGACACGATCCATTCTGCCAAGACACTACCCTGCTTACTACAAAAAAAGGATGTGCCTTAATCTCCAACCCTCCAGCCAGAGGGATGGGGATGGGCTTCAACTTGATAAGTAAGAAATAAACAAAGCAAGCATTTGACTTGGATTGTGATCATCTACCTCCAAGGAAAATGTGTTTTGACAGTTTCATGTAGAGATGCCGCCTTCTCCAGTACTGGAAACCTTCCTTCCTGACGGTTAAACTATTTTGCTGTTCATATGGCTTGCTCAAGTTAAATACATCAGACTTTGTCGTTTTGTGGTTTGTAAAGCAAGCACTAGAAGATAAAGAATCAATGGAATCCTGTCTAAGGTACTGCTTTACCCAAAGGGATTTAGAACATAACAAGGCTTTGGGCTCACCCACACTTAACTTTGCTCTGAATTTATAGGTCCATGTTGGAGAGCTTCCCAAGCTTGCCGTTTTCTCCATGAAAATGCTGCTCTTTACTGCTGAATTGGAGCAAACTGCAATCTGCAGAAAACTTGAATTGCCATTGGTTCCAATTCAGCATACACACACACATATTGTATATCAGCCATGTCCAAAGTCCGTTTCGGAGGCCTCATCCGGCCTGTTGGTTGGTTTAATGTAGCCCCTGCAGCAGTCAACTTCAATCATAAAAAAAGCTCAACAACTTTGGGGTAAAATCATAAAAATCATCAAAATGGTCGACAACTTCAATCCTAAAAAAAAGTCAACAACTTTGGTCGGCCCTTTGGTCGGCCCTCATGGCCCTTCATTTCATCAAATCTGGCCCTCTTTGAAAAAAGTTTGGACACCACTGCTGTATATCATTTCAAAATTTAGCTAGAATCTTTGGATAACCAATCTTTGGACTCTTTGGGATCTTTGGATAACTGGTACCTCGGGTTACAAACACTAACCCGGAGGTAGTACCTCAGGTTAAGACCTTTACCTCAGGATGAGAACAGAAATCGTGCGGCTCGGCGGCAGCGGGAGGCCCCATTAGCTAAAATGGTACCTCAGGTTAAGAATGGTTTCAGGTTAAGAACTGACCTCTGGAATGAATTAAGTTCGTAACCAGAGGTACCACTGTACTGTTATGTGCAGAAGAGTACATTTTCCTTTGCATTTTTTTTTCATTTGAGGTTGTGAGGACTAAGTTTGGATAATTTGAATGTTTGAGAACTGGGAAAGTTCTGGTCCTCATTTCAAGTATAGGCTAAAGTGTTTTTTTTAAAAAGCAAATGGAAAGGACCAGATATTTGTAAATTAAATCAATCCCTTGGAAGGGACAAAAGGCTCCGCTGATAATTCTGAGCATTCATAAATGAATGTACCTAGTGAGTCTACTTAAAAACAACATCCTTCTAATCTCGGCTATCTTGTAAAACACACATTCACACATAACCTGCCATCCTCCTTAAATTTGTAGCAGCACTTGAAGATCAATATATCTTGATTTGGTTTATGGAGCCTGCTTAGATACAGTATCATAAGAGAGCAGATTGGGAAAGGGCTGCTTCTTAACCATTAGAGATAAAGCTATGGGGGGAACAGGCTTAAACTCTGTCAGTAGAATATACAGCTGTAAGATTAGGGGGAGATAAATTCTTATTGCTTAAGAGCATATACTGCTCCCGTGCTCCTGGAGGAGGATGGAAAAGTTATTAGATATGAAATTAATTCTGTAGCACCTGGAATTTCACCAGGCTAAACTAATCACTTTAACTTCACCCCCTAACACATTTATCCACCTACTAATTCTTTACCTAATTAGAGAGAAATTTTGGAGCAATGCTGGTCAGGAAGGTAAGGATTAGGGTTAAGAAAACACTTGTATTTGAAACCCTCCGCCTCCCCTGGTCAGTGTGAAAGATCCTTTAAGAAACTCCCACCCTAGCTAATCCATGACCCACAGCAGGGAGGAGTGTTAACAATTTAGTTTAAAACTCGCACTCCCAGACAAATGCATCAAAAACAGCTTTTCTTCTTTGATTTATAGGTATTAGTTGTTTTTCCAAGGCCCATTAAAGACTCTTCATCATGTACTTGCAAGGGGCATTAAGCACAAAAAAGTTGTTCCCAGCTCTATATTATTCAAAGGCAATTTACACTAATTATTGGAATCCATGGTGTTACCCATATTAGCAGAATGAGCCATCCCAGCAGGCTAAGAGTACTTTTAAAATGCTAATTTAGTGGGGAGGTACAAAAAAAAAAAATGGGCTTGGAAGAAAGTGTGATTCCCTCCCCTCCCCCAGTTAAATCCCAAATGTTTGTCACACTGAAATAAAACATGCTTGTTTGAAGAGAGAGTTACATTTATTGACTACAGAGTGTGCCACCTAGAAAAAGAGTAAAAATATAGCAATGTGACCTTCCTATATTAGAAAAAAACATTTGTAAAACCTGTTTGCAGTAAAATATATTCTCTGGATCACTGGCTTATAAGTCTGTAGGCACAGAAACAATAATGCTCTCTATCCCTTGATTTGCCAAATAGATATAGATCTATAAAAATGTGAAGTGGAAGCAGTATTGGAGCTATTCTCCAATAGGGAACAAGGTAGAAAAGTGCTGCATGGGTCGAGATTGCAATTTTCCCTGCATGGGCAAGTAGCAGTACTTGACACAGGAGTTTTTTACATATGTTGTGGTAGAACTTCTTAATAGAAATCAGCGTGTACCAACCTTTCCTACATTGGAGGTTTATTCTGTCTTTTTTGCCGACTCTGTTCTTTACAGAAACCACATTGCTCTCAAATGCAAATTGGATTGTTAAAATTGAATGTTAAGAATTTAAATTAATAAATAATTATACATTTTTAGTCATTAAAAAAATCTTTAAAAACGCAAATGTAAAGTTTTGTAGCTTTGCAAATAACCAGAGTAGTAGTAGTAGTAGTAATAATAATAATAATAATAATAATAATAATAATAATAATAGGTTTTGTATAGATTTTAAAGGTAGGTTGATAATTAGTACCTGTGACCATCAGAATATGTAGATAAATCTTATTCGTTCTTGACAATCAATTAAGACTTCTGAGGGGGGGGTGGTGAGTCAGCAATGTTTGAGTCCCTTTTTATAAAAACATAACTACTGTATATTGTAAGCAATACGAACAAACAACAATTATCTGATGCAAGGTAATTCAAAATAAGCAACAATGAAAGTGAAACTCATATTTTACTTGGCAGTTATGGTTAAGATCGGCCTCTTGGTCTCCTTATGCCTGGTAGAATCTGAGAAATCTCAACAGATGATGTCATTGCAAACAGCAGTCAATGAAGTAGATTGGGAATATTCTCATTGACAGGACATTATGCCGCACACTGAGATATGCTAGACCTGAATTATGTCACACCGTGAGGAAAGGGCACAGGTGCTGTAGCAAACAGAATCGAATTTATAAAAGGATATGGGGTAAAATGGCACCCATTTAGCTAAAAACTAAAAGCCTGAGCCTATGATTCTACGCAAGGTGTTTTTTGTTTTCAGCTAGAACTCACCGGAACTCAGTTCTGGCATCTCTCAGGTGGGTGCCATCGTTATTACAGTCAAACCTCGGTTCCCAAACGCCTCTGTTATTGTAGGTTTCAGCTCCCGAACACCCAAAACCTGGAAGTAAATGCTCTGGTTTTCAAACGTTTTTCGGAACCCAAACGACGTCCAACGCAGCTTCTGTTTGAGGGCAAGAAGCTCTTGCAACCAATCGTAAGCCGCACCTCGGTTGTCAAACGTTTTGGAAGTCGAACAGTCTTCTGGAACAGATTGTGTTCAACAACCGAGCTTTGACTGTCTAAGAGAAAAAGGTGGGTGTTCATGGTGAGTTCCGGCACCTCTTTTTCTAGAAAAATAGCACTGATTCTAGGAGGAATAGGCATGTGGCTCAACCAAGTTTAAACCAAGCAATCTCTTTATGGTTTAGTCCAGGCCTTCTTGCATATTTCAGGCCATCTCACTTTCAGCCCTCATTTTCATCATGTTCATGGTACTAATCGTGTGTGTGTGTGGTTCATCTCTGGTAAATCTGGAAGTTTTTCCCATCGCCCAACATCAGATGTCTGAGTGTGGCTTTTGGATATTTTTTATTATTATTGTGCAGTGGCAGAATTTAACCGATGAAGCCAATCGTTCAGCCCAAGACATTTAGCAGCCTGAGATGAACACTGGTAATGGAAAAGCATTCTCCACAGCTCCATGATTTTCTAAGAACCCTTCCAGACATCCTTTCTACTGTGCAATCATTATGATTTGTGCTACCAGTGTAGGCACACACAACCCCACTTTCAATACCGTTTGCACCTGCAAACTTTGGGGCCAGGTACACTGTTTCATTTCCATTCAGTGCCTATCCCATAACTTTCTGCTGAAATCTAGTAACTTTTTTTTCCCATCCCGCAAATGTTCTGGTTTATTTATTTGTCTCACTTTCATTATGCTGCAGCCCCTCTGGAAAGTGCTGGGGGAAGCATTGTGGAACAAACTAAAGCGGAATAAATCTGCCACTAATGCACTATTGTTGTGTCAGGTACATGTTGCAGGGTGCACACACAATAAAACAACAGACTGAAGGGGCCATAAGACCAAGAAAGACAACTCTATAAAGGATGCAAATTTTACTGGGTGTTGGAGGTTAGGCGTTGGTACAGAAAATGCCCAATGGTCTATGTAGAGGCATTGTTTTTTACAGCATGTTTCCATGCTAAACCTTAGCATTGCATTACAGTAATACCTCCGCGAACGTCCACCTTGTCTAGCGTCCATTCCGGTGAGCATCCTTGGTAAACCCGAAGTACCGGAACGGGTTTGTTTCCGGGTTTGCTGCTCATGCATGCACAGAAGCACTAAATCATGCTTCGCGCATGTGCAGAAGAGTAAACTGCTCCACACGCGTGCACAGATGTGGCGCTTTGCCCTGCATCCTTTTCGGCTAGCAGCCGGGGCTCCAGAACGGAGCCTGGCCTCAAAACGAGGTACGACTGTAGTTAGTAAGAATGAGTTCAAATTAAGGCTGCAGACCTATGTATCTGGGAGCCCCATTTTACTTCTGAGTAAACATGCATAGGCTTGGGCTGCAAGTCTTATAATGCAGACTTATAGCAATTTCTCTCTTTCTGCATCTGCCTCAGACCCTTCAGTAGAAGAAGGGTGGGAGAATGTAGAATTCATTATTTAAATATATACATACATATATATATATATATATATATACATTGATGCTTTTGAATTATGGTGCTGGAGGAGACTCTTGAGCAGGCATCCCCAAACTTCGGCCCTCCAGATGTTTTGGACTACACTTCCCATCATCCCTGACCACTGGTCCTGTTAGCTAGGGATCATGGGAGTTGTAGGCCAAAACATCTGGAGGGCCGCAGTTTGGGGGTGCCTGCTCTTGAGAGTCCCATGGACTGCAAGAAGAACAAACCTATCCATCCTGAAGGAAATCAGCCCTGAGTGCTCACTGGAAGGACAGATCCTGAAGCTGAGGCTCCAATGCTTTGGCCACATCATGAGAAGAGAAGACTCCCTGGAAAAGACCCTGATGTTGGGAAAGATGGAGGGCACAAGGAGAAGGGGACGACAAAGGATGAGATGGTTGGACAGTGTTCTCGAAGCTACCAACATGAGTTTGACCAAACTGTGGGAGGCAGTGGAAGACAAGAGTGCCTGGTGTGCTCTGGTCCATGGGGTCACGAAGAGTCGGACACGACTAAACGACTAAACAACAACAAAATATGTTGAAGTATATATATATACAGGTATATATATATATACTTACTTCCTGACCTCTAGGGGTGAAGAAACAAATTACTCATGTATTGTGCAAATCAGTTTCTGAATCTATTCATCATTTATTTTTATAAAAACATGAAGGGGAAAAAAGAATGAGTGCTGCTGGATTTATCAATGAAAGCCTACCAACCACTATGTGCTATAGCAACATCAAGCCAATCTTTGTATTTGAGCAGAGGGATGGGCGGAGGGGGGACTTCAGAATATTGTTTTGCTGCCATTGGGATCACACAGCAGCTGTGCATTATGTATGCGATGCTATTGGCACCAGGCTGCTCTCGTTCTAATTAATACAAGTCAGGCTTAATCAGTGGGAGGAGGAAGAAACACCAAAAAAACAAAACAACCCCAACCCACCCAATCCTGAATGAGAAAAATCCAGATCTTCTCACAATTGCCTATTGCAATGCACAGTGCCAGCTCATCTGCATAATATTAGAGGTACCAAATATGCAAACAGATGTTTCTCTCATTAAATGGTATATGCAAATAATATGGGTAGGAGTGGTAATGTTGTTTTAGGGTTGAGAGGTCACCGGGGGTAATTAAAGGTTAATCCAGTTTTCAGTTCACAGAATGTAAGACATGAGTGGCTGTGAAGAGAAATTGTCACTTAACCTTCAATTCATTACCAACAGGCACATGGATCTTCGGCTGAAATAACACAAACATATATGCATTTATCCATTATCCACTGTCTAGGCAGGGTGCATCTTGCCGGCGATGGCTCAAAATGATTTGTTGTTATGAATCTAGTTAAGTAGGTGCTGGAATGCATTAATTAGGCAAACTGGAATTTGATCAGAAATTCTCAGACCCCAATCTAATGTTGTAATCTCATTAAACATATTTCAATTGCTTTGAGATCTTGTCAAACGTTAATAGAAAACCGTCTGAAGTGGTTGCAGAACCATCCCCTTCCCTAAGATAATTAAAATTCTACCATTTCAGGTGCCGGGCTGTGGCAACCGCCTGAAAGTTGGAGGCCAACGGGAGCCAGCAGGCTGCCAATCAGCACTTTTCCTCTGAGTGCCCTGCCAGGCAGATTGAAAGCAGTAAACATTTTAGCACTTAGAACGAGGTTCAGCTCGCCAGATGAAGTTTTTCCCACTTCTTCCTCCTAGGAGAAAATAAAGTGATAAGTGTTTTGCTCGGCAGTCTCCTCCACTTCTGCCTCAGTGCGGGCAGCGAGGGGGGAAAAGGTGGGATCAAGAGCTCTATAAACACCATCAGATACAGGTGGGAAGAGTTTCTGCAACACACAGGGGGAAAGGCTGATGACTTTCCTGGAAAACATATCTATATGTGTTCCTGTCAGACACCTCTTTAGCACCGTTTGGTCTGCCTGCGAGAGGTCAGAGTCGTTTTCTTTGAATCTCAGGTAAGAAGCCACAAACAGATTCGTTCGCCAACATTCCATGCACAACATCCATTTATTCTGTGGCCTATGTGCCAAAATCTAAGCCAGCCTTCACCAAACTGCTGCTCTCCACAAGTTTTAGGCTACAACCCATGACAGCCCCAGCTAGAGTCCTCCTGCTTTGAGGAGGTCTTCCCAAACATCTGGAGGGCATGAAGTTGGAGAAGGCTAATCCAAGCTCTAAGAAGCACAGGAGATAAAATATGAAATGGTTAACATGCCTTAGGCAGGCAAGCCATGATGTTTACGCTTTGTCCCCATGGTTGGAGGCAGGAATGCTTCTGAATACCAGTTGATGGAATCTGCGGGAGAGAACAGGGATTTTGTTCTCTCGTCCTGCTTTCCGGTTCCCCTCAGGTATCTGGTTGGTCATGGTGAAAACAGAATACTGGACTACATGGGCCATTGGCTTGATCCAGTAAGCTCTTCTCACATTCTTATGAAGGAATGGACTGCAAACGGTAGGGGTATCTTAATTAGTCTTGTTTTTACTATTTGGCCAAAATCTCAACCAAATTGCACCCCTGTTTCATGATACCTCTAGCCCTGTTTTCTTTGTTGTATGGTGAGAATGTACTATGCAGTCAGTGGAACATTGTTATCTTACCATCTGGGGAGGGGCTTCTATCTTTTTATATATATATACATATACACGTATATATCTACATGGGACATCACCCCTGATGAGTGCAGGTTGAACCATCGGCCATTCCTGGTATGTTCTGGAACATCTTGTAGGGAAAATGGCTGGCGAGAAGATACACAAAGTGTATCGCAGTGGCTAGTTCTTTTAGCTTTTGAGTCTTATTTACAACTTGATTTTTTCAGGTATGGGGATAGGTCTCGCTCCCAAGGGAACAATTGTAGGCTAATATATATAATTCAGGTGCAATTTTTTAAAAGTCATCTTTAATCTTCAGGCTAACTTGAAGATCTTTGGTTTTCAAATTAACAGTGTTCGTGCTACCACATCTAAGGAGAGTGGAACAGGTATAAAAATAATAAGACCTGGAGTTTTGCACATCTAATTGCTGCAATTTATTAGGGAAACAAAACAGAGAAGAGATCTTCCCTGGCTTCAGCCATATCCGAGGGGATTAATTTGTCACTCTTCAAAAACAACTCATTGGAGGAATACCCTCTTTGATTCTTTATTCTCACATTAATTAGGAGTAATAAGAACACTAGATACACTTGGTGCTTAAAAATTAGGAGCAATAAATCTGCCATACATCTCAAGAGGGGGAAAAACAACAAAGATATGAGAGAGAGAGAGAGAGAGAGAGAGAGAGAGAGAGAGAGAGAGAGAGAGAGAGAGAGAGAGAGAAATGAACCTGGCAATCTCAAATGTACATGGTTGTTTTAAAAAGTTATAGCATTTATAAAGAGTCAGGATGGTTTCAAAATGAATCTGGTGCCCTTAAATTAATATTGCCTTAAAACGTTCTAGTGTTGGGAACAAAGAAAGTTGGAGATGGAGCAACTGAGGTTTTAATAGAATGGAAGAGGCAGAAATCTCATATTCCAAAGTGAAAGATTTGGAAGTACAACTTTGAAATGATGATAATATTAAACTGGTGCACACATACCGTACAAATGTTATGGTACCCACTTTGGAGTGCCAGCTTGCAGGAACAGTTTTCATTGGCATAGCCTATGACTGCAGAGATACACTCAATCATTGTGTATGAGCCCAAGGAAGCAAATAGTAGCATCAGGGCCTTGAATTATAATTGTGTCTTAGGGGGCAAGGTCCACAGTGCAGTGGAAGGGCATCTCTTTGGCACCCACAAAGGTACCAGGTTCAGTCTCCAGCACCTCCAGGTAGGGCTCAGAGAGACCTGTCTGAAATCCTGAAGAGCTACTGCAATACTGAACGAAATGAATTAGTTGTCTGACTCCGTTGCTATTTTGAAGGGGAGGGTAAACATAATCCGTTCACTTTGTTTGTATGAGATCCATTCGCTCCATTCCCACAGGTCACTGGGTCGCTATGAGTGTGGGCCTCGTTGTTGATTCAAAGCACTGAGTTATGCAACTCAATGGATGGGATGAATCTAACATACCCATCGCAGGAAGCTGCCATATATAACTAAGGCAACCCATGGTCAAGATTCTCCATACCTGCCCATTGACCATGCTGGCTGAAGCTGATGAAAGTTGGAGTCCAGCAACAACTGAAGGGCCAGAGGTTCCTCATGTACACTGACTGGTAGTAGCTTTGCAGGCAGGCTTTTCAGCTTTCCCAGGCATATATGGAGATGCTGGGCCTTGAACTTCATGCAGACCAGGTATGTACTCTATCCTTTCTTGATTGCCGGTATAAAACTATCAGCGAACAT
Source organism: Zootoca vivipara (assembly GCF_963506605.1). Taxonomy (NCBI): domain Eukaryota; kingdom Metazoa; phylum Chordata; class Lepidosauria; order Squamata; family Lacertidae; genus Zootoca; species Zootoca vivipara. The sequence continues at coordinate 53,007,394 of NC_083280.1, forward strand.
TGGCCAATAGCAGGAATGTCCATCATCTCCTCATACCTCAGGGGTCATGTCCACTGGTAAGCTCCAGTATGGAGGGTCCGTTTTGGGGGAATATACTCTGTTCCCACTACTTCCATTGCTTTTGCCAATTGTAATATGAAGTTGTGACTTGTCTGTTTCCCTGCTCCAAAGCACAGTTATGCATCTTCTACACCAGTGGTTCCCAACAGGTGGTCCGCAAGGTGCTATTAGAATAAAAAATATATTAAATATATTTCGTATGATAACAGACTTTTTGTTTTGGCCACTTCCTGCATGAGCAGAGTCTAGCGCAAAACTAGAATTAGATAGAGGCAGTAGTTCTGCTGTATGCCGTTAGGTGGCGCTTTACAAACACTACTGTTTTGCAAAGAGGCAGCGCGCGCATTCTACTAACGCTCACCTCCGCAAGATGCTTTGCGCGCGTCGGCTTCATTTGTGCGCTACTGCGCAGGTACCCTGTCTTCTCCATTCCCCTCCCTCCTCCCTGGTGCGCGCTGCCTCTTTGCAAAACAGTAGTGTTTGTAAACAAAGCGTTGTTTTTTGCAGAAGCTACAGTTCACGTAGTTTAAAATGGACCGTTGGTTAAAAAGTGGTTCGTTAAAACGACAAAGGCCTACAGATGAAGAGGAAGATAATGCATTTGATGTTCAAGCAAGTAAGTCAGTGACTCTCGAACCAATCTTGTCAGTGTCCATTGAACCTAAATCGTCAGCGTCCCTTGAACCTAACCCTTCCAAGATCAGTGTTAAGCTTACTGGAAAAATTAGATTAGGAATTAGGAATTAGATTTAGGATTAGGAATTAATGGGGGTCCTTGTCACAATAGCAGCTTGATGAGGGGTCCTCGAGAAAATTTTGTTGGGAACCCCTGTTCTACACCATTTCACCATCTGAACAAAATCTTATAAGATGTATTTGGAAACATGTTGGTTATTCTGAATGTGGAAAGATAGTAAACGGTTCACAAGAACAGCATTATGCTGACTTAATGGCAATGGGATGAAACTGGGCAAATAGCATTTGTTATGGTTTGGACCCCTGCTCCCTCCCTGCTACACCCGCTGACAGGCACAGATGAGGCATCAGGGTAGCAAGGCTGAGGCTCTTTACTCTCTGTGCAGCTGGGACAGCTGGTGCGTAGAGGAAGGAGACTGGCTGATCAACAGTGTCACATGGACAGTGGTGGAAAAGGAGATTGCACTTTGCCAGTCAAGCTGAGTCAGTTGACTTGGAGAGCCAATAATGGCTCTGCTGGCTTTACATAAAATTGTTCCAGGCATAGCTCTGTGGTCAAAGCAGCTCCTCCTGGTGCCTTGCATACTTCCAGAACCAGATCCCTGATGTCTCTTGAATTCCACTACCTGCCTCTGACCCCTTTGTATCCCTTTGAACTGACCCCCCAGCTGCTTTAGACTGTGCTATGCACCTCTGGCGCCTGCCCCGCCCCAACTGACTGCTTGCAGCAGCTCTGAACCTACTAGGCAATTCTTCAGCCTGGCCGTTTGTTTTAGAAGAAGTTCTTCCCCTCCTTGGGTTATTAGTACCTTCCTACTTCTCAGTTCTTGGGAATCCCAGTATAACCTAGAGGATTCTAGAGGACAGAACCAAGAAAAGTAGTTTGCAGTGCCAGCATCATGCCCATCTTGTGACACTGGTTGGGGAAAGCACTTCCCCACACAGAAGACATTGGCATGGTGAGAGCTCCCCCTTGTGTTTGAAAACATAAATTCTTGTCACACTGGAAGCATATTGTTTCATTCCTGCATTAAGCATAGTGTGACCCAGCCTCTCGTGGCAAAAGTCATTGGGCCACACTTCTTGGTGGGGAAACAGGCTTCCTTAAAGAAAGCAGCTACACATTTCCATGGTAAAAGCATATGCACAGCAAGCACAAGGTTCCAGGTTGAATCCCTGGTATCTCCAGGCAGGCATTGGAAACCTATGGAAGCCACTCCATTACTGAACTAGAGAGACCAACAGTTTTACCTGGGCTGTATTCAGATGTGGGGTTTATTGTGCTAGTTTTACTGGTTATAATGCTAGAGCTTCTGTCTTGATTCCTAACATTCCTTTTACACTGCAGTGCCCTGTTGCATTATGGAACGGTGCTCTTACTGATCTACTGGCATGTTGTGCTAAATTTTAAATGGCAGGAAAGAACTGTATGCTGTTATACTAGCCTGAATTTTGTCAACACAGAACTCCCGTGATTTCCCAGGTTAAGAGGGCTGCAAATTGTTGTTGTTGGAAATGGAACCAACCGCCATGTGAATGCAGCTCTGGTATAAGGCAGGGCCATTTGGTTCTATGATAATATATCGCTTGGCTTCACTCAACCTAGAGTTTGTACACTGAGGAGACCAGATTGCAGCCTAATCCTCTCCCACATCTTATAGGAATTTTGTTCCTCTATAGCTGACATTAACAGGGTCTGATGTGTAATATGCACAACCAGTGCTTTTTTCCCTGGGGGTGCGCATGCCCCTAAACATTTTGTGAATCTAAGTTTGGCCTCATTGAGGGACAGTATTTCAACATGAATAGGAAAATGAGAGTACCCCTAAACATTTTTTTAAAGAAAAAAAGCACTGCACACAACATATTGGAATATGCTGTTTTACCTAATCCTGCAGTTCACTGTGCCACTTCAGTCAGCATTATTTGGGAATTCAGTTTCATAGTTTTGCTAATGTGCTCCAAATTTATGAACATGAGGTGTTTTAAGCAATATAGATTCAGATTTCTGACACCTCAATATGAAACTGCTTTTTAGAATGTTGGTAAATATATGAAACCCCAGCTGGCACATTTGGCTTTCTGAGGACCATACTGCATACCTATTGCCTTTTTGCTCCTCATAGAAAAGGAGAGACGGGGCTTAGCTTCTTCCTAATATTTTAAGTTTGTAGTATCGCAGTTAGAGGATGGCAGTTAACGAGGCCAAAAAGAACCATCTTTGTCATTACACGTGGGAAGGTTAAACCACATATTTTCTGGAGTTAAAAAGCAACAACAATCCATTAAACTGTAGAACCCTAGAAGAGCAAGGCTCAACTCAGACTAGTGGTTTTGGTAAGCTTTCCTTTAAAAAAAGTGGGCTGCAGAGCAGACAGATGGAAGAATTAGCACCTCCAAATTATTGGGAATCCTAATAAGGCTGGAATGCCGTTAATACGGAGCGTGGGATGCCAAGGCCCCTTTCCACGTTTCGTGAAGCCCTGAAGAAACCACTCTCTTCATGAGGACGTCTCCTTTATGGACCACTTGCTTTTAAGTTAATTACAAGGTATAGTTCTACCCTGCTGGCTCTTCTGAAGCAGAAAATTTGTCGCCCTTTTACTTCACTGTTATGAAAGGGAAGCAGGCGGAGAATGACACCATGTTGCATGTTACTTTCAAAGGCAGATGGAAGGGTGAAGCATGCGGCAAAATAAACTTAACTTGCCAATCTGGTAAGTGGCTGAAGTGAAGATCCTCCTTTAGAGGGGGGCTCAGCACTGAGGAAGTGGAGAGACCTCTTTGCCCCTCTGTTGATAAACAGCTCTCTATTTGCATACAGTTGCTCCCTCCTTTTACTTCCCCCTTTCCCAGATCTTTTTTTTTAAAGAAAGAAATACTGTTTCATTTCTTCCTGTTATGAGAAGGGGAGGCAGTGGCTGAGAATCTAAAAAAGAGATTTAGTCCTAATTAAATCTATGCTGCCTAGAGAGATATGTCAAAATCCATGGCACTGGGTTTCAAAGGGGGATGGAGTTGATCTGATTAACAAACCACTTAACATGTAAACATAGGGCTTTAAGTTCCACAATCGGCAGTTGATACTTCAGAACCGCAGGAAAAGACCTTCTTTTGTTTTTGTCTTGTGATACAAGGGGCAGAAAATCCAAAAAGAGAGAGAAAGAGAAGTGCAAGTGGAAAAACATCAACCCCAATATGCATTTTTAAAAGGCAGGGGGGAAACCCCCTCAACGTAATAATTTTGTCTTCCCCACAGAAGGGCCCCTTGTATAAATAATACCAAAATGTCCTATTCAAAAACTACTTAGAAGTTGCTTCGGAATACATTGATGTTCTAACTCTTTCCCTCTTCTCCTAATAAAGGACTGCATCCAATTTGTATGTTATTCTGATGAAATGGTTTAAGCAAGAGAAAATGAGGAGTTTGAAAAATAAAGGAACGTTCCAGAGAAGAAATGAAGTGCTATCACTGAAATCTTTATTTATGTGAAAAGAAAGGGCTAAAACATTACCTCAGAATTCAAGATTACAACATCAGTGGGACATAATGTAAATCCATTCTAGTGGCTAAACATCAGAAGCCATAATCCTTTTTCAAAGACCTTTTGTTATTTTAATGTCTGACAAATTATGCTTTTTAAAAAAAAATAAAAAAGGAAAGAGAGAGAGAAAGAAAGAAAGAAGAAAAACACTTACATTTAAGAGGTTTCTTTTACTTCAGCAAAAGTAGTTTCCCTGTTTAAAAAGTTTTAATTTTCCACAACCAATAGTATATCTACCAGGCTGGCTAAGTATTAACACAAGAGCAGCATAGTTATGTAGTTTCAATAGGTTTCAGTACAAAGTTAACCACCAAAGATTTTTTTGCATCAAGTTGTTATGGCAACTCCACTTCTAAAAAGCACTTAGAATTTAGCAAAGCCCTTTGTTTTACAAATGATAATTTGGCAACTGGTCCTTCATATTTAAATTGCTATTATTAAAATATATTTCCAAGCTTACAGTTTCAATATTTACATCTGAGGAGTCCAGACATAACGTTAAAAACAAGCACAATTGTGCAGTATGAAATAGCAGGTTCCTCCCACACACTGCGAAGTAAGTTCATCTTGGCTACCCTCTCATTAAACGTGGAGCAACTGTGGTATGTGCTATTGCGGTTGAAGAGGTCTGCTCAAGCTATCTTTGTGGCATGCAAAATGGAATGAGTGGGGTCCATTCACATTACTAGCCAGCATTTGCCAGTGATCTATCAGGAAAGTAATACTTTCGCAGACTTCGCAAATAGCTGGAGATATTAAGTGCTCCCAACTTCACCAAGTCCAGCAGCAACACTAAAAGGTCTTCAACTTCCTTTTGAGAGAGTGCCAGGAATTTGCAGGGTGTTTGTAACATCTGTTTATTTGCAAATATTTAAGGAGAGCACAATGGAAGTCCAAAAACCATATAGTATGCTATAGAGCAGGGGTGTCCAAACTTTTTTCCAAGAGGGCCAGATTTGATGAAGTGAACATGTGTGAGGGCCAACCGAAATTGTTGATCTTTTTTTTTTAGGATTGAAGTTGTAGAGGATTTTACCCAAGGAAATAAACTGCCACAGGGGCCGGATTAAACCAACCAAGCTATTGGGTCTGCATCAGAAACACAGACAGAAACAGCATGGAAACCTACAGACACTGAAACTCACAAGCCAGCTACTTCCAGGTTAGCTAATTCCAGACACTGAAACTCACAAGCCAGCTACTTCCAGGTTAGCTAATTCCAAACAGCAAGATGGCGGAAGTAGGGTGATGGGACCCCTTTCCATTTCTGCCACCATACCTGGTTCCTTCTTTGGAGGTGGCCCCTCTCCCTCCTTCTCCTCTCCCCACAGCTTGCAGAGAGGTCTATTCACACCTGCTTTTATAGGGCAAAAGGGCCAACTACTGCACAGCGTTCTGGAATGATCCGATCATTATGTAATACTCTTATTCTGTGCCTCTGCTTATCTGCTCTGTATCTAGTGGCAGGCAACCTAGCTTCCATATCACACAGTATTTTGGGCCGGTCCTCATCCATAGATCGTAACTGTTGCCTCTGTGGGCTTCCAAACCAACTGACACCAATTTAGCAGAGCAGACAGCATCTTAAAAGCAGTGAGTAAATATGCACACCATGGGCAACAATAGCTCTACGACTCCATCTTCCCTTTTTATTACTGTCTGCTTCCTGAGACACTCTGCCTTATTGTGCATTCATGATGATTTGTGTTTCTGAGGCTATCGGGATGAGCACATGTGATCTCACTTTCAGTACTGCTTCATTTCCAGGCATAATCTGTAACTCCCTTCTGAAATTCCCTTAACGTCTCATACCACAAATGTTCTGGTTTACTTTTCTTCTACTACTTTTGTTATGCTATAGCACCTCTGGACAGTAAAAGCACTGGGGGAGCATCGCAGAACAAACTAAAGCAGAATCAACCTGCCGCTAGCACACTCTTATTGTGTAAAAACTCACTACAAAATACACCTACAATAAAAACAACAGTCTGGGGGGACCCTAAATTATCTTGATAGATGTTCTTATTTTTTTCCAAATGGCCTTGGATCATTTTTGGACAAGTAATCTGTATTGTTGTTGCTGGCATCTGTCTCAGCAAGGCCAAGAGGGGGGTCTTGGGCCAACCAGGACCTCCATACACACTGCCCAGGCTTGTGCCCCGGGGAGCATTCAATATAGATCCTCTTAATTTACATAATCAGGAGACTAGGATAATGTATTTGTTTTGTTTTTTACTATATACTAGTTAAATATATCGATGGATTCATGTTGGAGATGAGGCTCCTGTGGCCCTCTTGGACTGCAGCTACCATAATCTCTGACCATTGACCATTCTAGCTGGGGCTAGTAGAGTCCAACAAAAATATTCCTCATCTCTGATCTGTGGGTATCGAAGCATTTTCAATATGTGGAAATCCTTCCCAACTGGCTTTGTTTTTGGAGTGTTATTGTCAATATTCTTGGGGATGAAGATAATATCCCTTGTATCCAACTTCAACATGCCGACATGGTAAAATAAAGTAGGCTCAGCCAATAAGAGCGGTTCTCTTTCTCTCATGTAATTTATTGCCTAACGCTCAGCAGCCAGAGATTTAGAAGACACTCCAGAACTGTCTACATGTTTCCCCTTGTGGCAGATAATAGATAACCGTTAATAGACTTGCTTCTAAAGTTTATTTAAAGGGAGAACTTAACTGTATTATTTTTTTTCATGGAGGTGTGAACATTGCTAAGCTCCTTAAGTCTCTGTGTATAAGTATTATCAGATAGGTTCCTTAGGATGCTAATATGCATTAATATGAAACTAAGAAACTAGCTCGTTCTGGTATTATGTAGATAGGGCTATTCTGTAAATAATGGCCTCTTCAGATATTGCAAGACTTTTGGGATTTTGGAATGTGGTGTTCCTTCCAGCTATAACCAACACTAACACAAAGTACATCCTGGGTATTGTCTTAGCTGCTTTTTCATAAAATCACCAACCGATCCATCTCAAACTTTGCTCAGATTATTGCTGAAGAAGGGCTGAAACAAATACACTTTCATATAAGTGTTTCTGAGCTCAATCAATAATTCCCATGGTTTTAATGTAAAATACATAACTTTTGCATCTCAATAATAGTCTTGTCGCACCTTAAATTATTATTTAATATGTTTGTTTGTTTTAGTGCTTGTACATTTGTATTTTTTATTGTATTTATGATTTTCAGGTTTATACATTTCACTATTTTTACAATCATTTTAACATTTCAAAACTTGACTTCCTCCCCCCTCTTTCTGTGGTTCCTTAAATTTATTTTTAATATCTTCTGCATATCCAAATTAACTTAATTTGCTCATTCATCTACTTTAAATATATACTCTTTTGAGGTGGAGAAGAGAAGGTTAAGGGGTGATATGATAGCCATGTTCAAATATATAAAAGGATGTCATATAGAGGAGGGAGAAAGGTTGTTTTCTGCTGCTCCAGAGAAGCGGACATGGAGCAATGGATTCAAACTACAAGAAAGAAGATTCCACCTAAACATTAGGAAGAACTTCCTGACAGTAAGAGCTGTTTGGCAGTGGAATTTGCTACAAAGGAGTGTGGTGGAGTCTCCTTCTTTGGAGGTCTTTAAGCAGAGGCTTGACAGGCATATGTCAAGAATGCTTTGATTGTGTTTCCTGCTTGGTAGGGGGCTGGACTGGATGGCCCTTGTGGTCTCTTCCAACTCTACGATTCTATGATTCTATGAAACTGCAGGCCATTATGCTTTGCATAAAAGACCTTAAAACGCCACATAAAACACACTTGCTAAACATTCTCATTCAAGAATGAGATAAAAGTAGAACAAAACACAAGGCCTAAAAACAGTGAAACCATTTCAACAAATTCTACAAGAACAATGAAACAATTTCTGCAGATGTGCTCTTAATATGTCATAAATGGCTTGGACAATCACAGCTGGTAATTCATTCCAGAGGGCTGGAGCTACAACACTAAAACCTGGCTTCTAGCACAAGCTAAGCACATCTCAAGAGTATGTGGCACTCTCAGCAATGCCCTACCTGAGCAGTGTAGTTTCTGGGCAGGGATATATGGGACAAGGTAGTCCCTTAGGTAACCTGCTCCCAAGTTTCCTGTGTACAATACTTAGAAAAGCAGGAAAGTTCCATGATATCTTACTGAACTCTGGCTGGAAGCTGTTGCGCCACCCCAGCAAGTGAGTCTTTGAGCCACCCCTGGGATTAGGTAGAGTTCACTGGGTAGAGAGATGGATTGTTAAATTGTAGTTTATTTTTATTATGATTTTTATACCACCTTTTACCCATAGATCTCAGGCCAGTTCACAACATAAACTCACAATATAAAAAACACAAAATACAGGGGAACAGGGGTCTCCTAACAACTCTCCGCTCCCTTAACAAACTACAGTTCCTAGGATTTTGGGGGAGTGTGAGAGGAGGAAACCATGGCTGTTTAAAGTGCTATGATACTGCTTTACCGGTAAATGTATAGAGCAAATGGAGCCCAAAAGTGTTATATTACTGAACTATAGAATCAGAACAGACATCTGGGAATATATTTACCATAACACTTTTTTAATCCCTTTATTCTACTGGTTTTATTTATTTTTTGTGACACAGTGGATGTTACTGTTGTTAATACAATCCCTCTTGCTTTCCAGATGAATGCCTGTAAGTCCCTCCTTGATCTGACTATCACCAACTGCCTATGAAGCGTGGTCCTCTTGCACTCTTCAATCAGAGATAAATGAACCAAACACAATATGCTGCTTGTTATCTAAAAGGATTCAGGTAAAGGTATCATGCTACAATCACTTGGAGGGAGGGGGAAAAAATAATCTGTTTCTTCATACTAAAAACACTTTACCCAGATTTTTGGATTGCCCTCAGAGGAAGTGCAGAGTCTCGGGGGAGGAGGAAAAAAAAATCTGCAGTCTCAGAAATGTTTGAACATTCATACAGGATTAATTACTTTGTTGTGTTTTACTTTAATTCTAAGCGATTGTACTTCTCATGGAAGTGAAGGATGAAAGGCTCTGATACGAGCCAGTCTTAGCATAAATGGGTGTCAAGCCAGCATCCACCCATTGAGGAATTTCAAAATCAGAGAATCAGCCCAAGACATTTTGCTGCCTGAAGCAAAGGACAAGATGGCTTCCCTCCCCCACATTCCATTCACAGAAGCCAGTCGGACTGGCTCAATCTTGCTTCAGCACTGCCAACAGGATAGCATTCTCCATCATCCCTGAGGGCACTTTTATATCTACCCCTATGGAATAATCTCCGCACTAAAGTCACATTAAAGGAGGAGTGGTTACCATGTGGCCTGCTAGATGCGGCTGAACCATCATCTCTGCCCATTGTCCTTGCAAGTGGGGACTTCTTGGGGTCATCATTCAACAACATCTGGTCGGTCACCGGTTTGCCGCCCCTGCTTTGAGAGTGTGGCAGATTGCATCGTAGCTGTCTTTAGGCATGATGAAACTTAGCATGAAAGTGATTCATTGAAATGCTAAGACGGAGTATAGTGTACCTCCAAAACCATTTGCTTCCGCACAACTCTACCCAGATTTCGATATCATCTTCAGAGGACTTTACCAGCTTATGCTTTTTAATCAGTTTTGACACCTGCCATCATTGCTTATGCTGTGTTGTCTTGCGTTTTAATGTGATGATTCTTTAAAAATGGTTGGCTTTATTGTTAGCTGCTCTGGAAAACATTTTAGGGATTTAAGACCTGTAATAAATAAAATAAAATAAAATGGAAGAATGCTGGCATTAACTTTTGGAACACAACCCCAGAAATCAGCAGTGAGGGATTCGACCCAGCCCTTGCCTGTTATTTCCATCAACAATCCGTTTGCCAATATCAAGTTCTTTTGCAAAATTGCACTGCAGGACAGGGTAACATTTCAAACTGCAAGTGCAGCTTCATAATTATTCTGCTCCTAATTTACATACATTTGCCTCTGTTCAATGGCTTTAACATGTCTTCTTATTAATTGGCCTCAGTGCCAAAAGGTAACTTTAGCCCCCAATGTAAATAATGAGTTGCATATCTGGTGTTTCCAACAAAGGCTCCAGTCCGAGTTTTATAAATACCTAAAGAGTGGCGTGTTTAATGGCTTCTTGCTTACTGTATAAAGCAGAACAGCAATCCATCAAATGACAAATCTACATGTTAAACAGTGTGAGGTCATTGGTCTCATTAACTGTTGACCATTTGAAGTCACTGCACAGCAATTCATCAAGGACAGATCAAAATGTATAGGAAGTTGGCTGAAAGGGCAGAATTATGAGGAATGCGAATAACAGTGCAGATAAGTACAGACCTCATGGTTTATCACAAAGTGAAATAACATCACACAGATTCCCTCCATGCCGTCACACAGGGAACAAAACACCATTGCCATCAGGATTCTAATAATTATCACCACAAAACAATGATCAGGGCTTTTAAGGAAAGAAATTTAGAGAAAGGTAGAATGACTATCTACCGCGAAACCCACAATATATTGCTAACACCCATATTTCTTCCAGTTAAAACCTCTTCTTTTCCTAATGTTTACCAGTCCCATAAGAAAAATGAAATAAAGAGAACAACGCAAAGCCTTTTCTTTATCACTATCATGGAAGGTAAATGACAAATATTAAAGAGTTCGGGAAATTCTCCTGATAATCAAGCAGAACACAAGCATTTCATTTGATTGCCACTGCTCCCCGTTACTGCCACAACATAAAATTCTGCTACAGTCCTGCTTTTTATTGCTAGTGCTGGAATACAGGCAGCAAACCCTTTTAAAGCCATGGCTTCTTGTCTCCATAACATTGGCTTATTCAAATGACACTAGAATGCCCACATAATGGGTGATGCTTGCCTTGGTCCCCCACCACCCCTCATAGCTGAGGGATTGCCTTATTCCCTATATTCCTGCACAGTGACTACAGTAATATGAAAAAGCCCTCCTTGTAAGATTGCATGCACCAGAAGTGTGTTCTATGGTTCTGTGGACTAGGACCTTTAGTATAGTAGCATCAGAGCTGTGGAACGCAATACCCATAGAAATTAGACAGTGGCCATAAGCCTTCTTTTAAACAGTTTTTTAAAAATTCTGCAGCCTTTCCCAAAGAGATGAGTCTACTCACTGGCAGAATTTTATGGGAACTACACTGCATGTGTATCATTGCATTCGGATTTAATCTTGTACACCACTATGGTCATGTTAAATGTTTAGCAGTCTATAAACATTTCTGAAAATAAACGAAGGTGAATTGCATGAAATTTTTAGATACTTTAGTGTAGCCTCGCTCAACCTTGGATGTTGTTGGATTCCCGTCATCCCTAGCTAGCAGGACCAGCAGTCAAAGATGATAGCAGTTTAGACCAACAACATCTAGGGTTGAGAAAGGCTGCCCTCGTGGGTAAAGGAGATTGCATAGCACAGCGGCACACATCTGAAGAGGATCAATCACAGGAATCCTTCCCCCTGCTTGTTTCCTTGCTCACTTGGTCAATGATCATGGGGGAAACCCATGCAACTGGATTGGTACGCATGATTCTGGCATTCAGATTCATACCACTGCGTTGGGGGAGCACACCACAGCAAAACAGCTCCAGAACCACTAGTGATATGTGTAAATGGTCCTCATGTGATAATGATATAGGCAAGTGAGTAGCAAATGTCGATTGATGGCAGACAATGCTTTCACCATCATTTCTTTTTAGGCATCCAAGAAAGGGAATAGTTTGTGACTTGGAGAACAAGATGTTAACAATACATCTGGGTACAGTTTCAGTGATTCGCTTGACAGACCTTGCGAGGAGGAGGAATTCTTTCCTGTGACTTGTCTTGCAGTAAGTATTAGTGATTTGCATGCACGGTGTAGAAATGAAGAAATACGTTTGATGACTGATATTTAAAAACATTCACTGCAAGCCTCCCTTTAAAGTACTCTATGCTGTCAAAATATTGATTGATTATAGTTGAAGTCAAGGCTTCAGAAATTACTTCCTATAATCAGCATAAAGTGTTGGGAAAGCATTGCGGAGGAGAGAAAATTGACAATTTAGAATGCTGTTGTGCCTGTTTAACCACAACCGCTACAGAAATAATTGTCAAGAATGTTGGAGGCCTATGAATCACACCAGTCATTTGGGATTCTTTCCCCCTGTGAAAGGTTCAATTACCCATTAAGGAGGAGATAGAGATCAAGTCAAGTCATGTCAGCTTATATTGTATGGTCAAAGCCATTTCAGTATTACCCATTCAGACCACCATCACCACCACACTCAATCAAGGGCATTTATCAGTAGTAAAAATAGTGTGGCCTATACCAGTTCATTGGCAAAGAGCCATAGCTCAGTGGCAGAGCACAGGCTGTGCATGGAAGATGTTCCATGCTCAATCCACATCCTATCCAGGTAGGGTTAGGAATATCCCTTGGCTGAAACCCTGGAAAACCACTGCCAGTCTGTGTAGACAATGCTGATCTGAAATGATCAATTGGTCTGAATCGGTGTAAGGCAGGTTCCTATGCTGTTATTATTATTTATTAAATTTCTTACACTGCCCTTCATCAGAAGATCACAAGGTGGTTGAAATTACAAGAACACAAAAACACAGTAACAAATAAGACCACCCTACATTTGCTGGGATGGCTAACCAAAGGGACCAAAATACAATGACAACTGCAAGGCAGCTGTAACACAGTGGAGTAATATGGTGTGTCTTCAACAAATCCTATGCTGCATAGGATGATTGGACGATTACTTGGCGCATTGCTTGTCCCTACTTGTCTCCATAGATAGGAGGGGAAATGAAACAAGAGCTCTAAAAATAAGCAGAATAAAACAAACTGTAGTACAGAGCTAGCTAAAAACAGCAGCCTGAAAACCCACATTAGCACAGAAGAGCTGAAAACAGTGAGAATCTTTAAAAAGATGGGGGAAAGTGGCAGGTGAGCCTCTCTGAGGAGGGCTTTCCGCAATAGGGCCAGCATTGTGGGGAAAGGCCCTATCTCTGGTTGCCCTATCTCTTTTCTTCATCCACAAGGCAGTGGAGATTTAAGTTTTCCTTCTCCTAAATGGGCTACCTTCCCAGGTTGATGGGACCCACCTGCCCCTCACTTGCCCCTACAGCACATGCAGAAACCACCTTCTTGACTTTTGGAGTCACTGTTGATTTCATCTGCTCAATCCATCACAGCCTGCCTTCTCATGCAGAGGAAGTCTCTAACTCACTAAGGGTTTGAGACCCATTGGCTACCCTCACCTAGTTTAGCCGGCCAGTCAAAGCCATTTTCCAGGGTGTGGCCATGCTTCTAGGAGCCACAGGTGAGAGCTGAATTCAGGGTGGGGACCAAGGCTGGGCAGTCTACCCCAGAAGGAGCACGACATGTCTCCCACCAGAGGTACAACCCCTCCCCTAAGACCCCCATACATACTGGCCTGGTTTGTAATCTTGCTGTCTTGTTTTGGATCAGCTAAAGCGTCTAGGCCTTTTTCAAAGACCCACATATGACCCATTGTAGCAATCTAGCAGTTTGAAAGCACGCAGTGCAAGTAGATAAATAGGGACCACTCCGGTGGGAAGGTAAACGGCGTTTCCGTGCGCTGCTCTGGTTTAGCCAGAAGCAGCTTAGTCATGCTGGCCAAGTCATGCTGGCCACATGACCCGGAATAAACTGTCTGCGGAAGCGGACAAATGCCGGCTCCCTCGGCCTTTAAAGCGAGATGAGTGCCGCAACCTCAGAGTTGCTCACGACTGGACTTAATTGTCAGGGTTCACTTTACCCTTTACCTTTTAAAAGGGAGGATCTTGCACCCTCTGTGAACCTGAGCCTCTAGAAAGAATATAATGGACCTAGCTACAACTCAACTGGGCAAACAAACCACCCACTAACAACTCATCCAAGTTATCTGCCTCTCCCCATAGAAACTGACCTGGACGGACCCTGTGAACAAAATCAGCTCTTCTTCATGTGCCTCTGCAAGAGATCTGGAGGGCAGCATCATTAGAGCAGGCCTTTTCTGCAGTGGCTCCCTGCTTGTGGAATGCTCTTTCTAGGGAAGCTCTCCTCGCACCTTTGTTACATATCTTCATACACTAAGCAAAACAATTCCTCTTCTCCTAGGCCTTTGGCTAATCATCAACATCATCATCATCATCATCATCAAGGTTGAGTCTCAAGTTGTTGATTTTCACCCAGTCCATTAGCATTCTCTGGCACCAATTCAGAACATCCACCACCTACCCAGGTGGAAAAGATAGAGCTGGGCATCATCCATCATTGGTGACATTTGAGGCAGTATCTCTGGATGAACATTCCCATGTAACTGTTGCACAGCACAAGGGAGAAAATGGATCCCCAATATGACTCTGCAGTATAACTGCCAAGGGGCAAAGGAGTAATTGTGGAGCGCCACCTTCTGGAATGCAGGATCATGCAGCTGCAGTTCCACTCTAATGCTCTACCTCCAACACCCAACTGAGACCATCTATCCAGGAGACCATGGTCTGTGGGATCGAAAGGTCCAAGAGAATTGGCAGGGTTGCACTCCCTCCTTCAGGGCAACCAAGACAGCCTAAAGCCCAATTGAAATGGATCTAGAAAATAGGTTTCATCCAAGAGTGCAACCACTCTCTTGAACACCATGCCTAGGAAGGGCATGTTTGCAATGGGGCTACAGTTGTTGAGGTCTTCAGGAGTGGTCTAATTGCTGCCTGTTTTAAAGAGCCTGGGACCATTTCATCCCTTGATGCTAGATCCTCTTGTAGTATGTCTAGTTTTGAACAGGACCTTTACCCATAGACAGTCTTGTTCCAAGATGAACTCCCCTGAAAAGCAACATCGGCTTGTTTGTGAATCTGAGCCAACCAATAATTGTTATTCAGAAGGTCATAATAGTCCAGTTCCTTTAAGTGTAATTTGGAAAGTCTAGAATTGTCTATGAATTGTGATTGCAGCCAATAATTCAACACCAGAAACTTCATTCTAGTTGACATGGAACATGTTTTCAAATGAAGCCCAGTTGCAGAAGCAATGGCTGCCCCTAGGTGATCTCTGTTTTGTTGAACTGTTCCAATAGCCAACAAATTACACCTGCCCCTAATCTGAACACCACATGATAATTGGGTAGTGTTGTGTGTTTTTAAAACTTTTACTATAGCATAGGTCAAACTTCTATCTATTTCTAGAAACACAAATGGCTGCTTTAGTTTTCTATTTCTTTGGGGAGAAAAAAAGAGAGACAACATAAGTAGGCAAGTATGACAGGTTGAGGAGGCCTGCACTAGAGCTCATAAAGCAGAATAAAATGTGCAGATCAGCATTGTCATCTACAACTGAGGCTAAAAGCAGAACAGAGAAATGGGTATACAGAAAAACTGTGGAGACTCTAGCAAGGTATGATCAACAGTGAGCAGTACAAGGTACGCACATGAGTGGGACCTCTTCCTCAATGGATACTGATTGGTGGAGTCTCTGTGCCCAACTCTTACCTGAGCCAGGACAACTTCTGTTCCTTTAGTTTTTTGGTGATGCATTTGACCACAATCAATATACTGGTTTCAGCATATTGTTTTGACCTTTCCACAACTCTTGCCACTGGTACTTCAGCTTGGGGCTTAAAAATGGGGTAAAGTCACTTGATGGGACTTTTGCATGTTTAAAAGCCAGCTACTTTGCAATTTGTGAATGGGGAGCCAAAGTTGGATGGGATGGGGGAGAGAAAGTATCTTGGCTCTGCACTACGTTATTGCCATTGACCATCCAGTGCCTATCATTTATGTCTTCAGTGTGGAATTCACTTTTCTATGCAGCTTGACAGCCTTTTGAAGTACAATGTGGCACCTTATTTCATTTGGCTAGCAGCTAACCATGGCAAGCTATGCTTTGTTACTGTAGTTTCTTCTTAGTCCGATAAAAAGAATGAATCCCTTTCTCAAATATCATTTTCTGCAAGTTAAATGGCTAAGACATTCAGATAATCTCACACTTGCACCTGTTTCAGATTCCAGAGGGAACTATTCCCATTTTATCCTATATCATCCAAAGCCCTTAACTGTGCATGCTGTCAGCAGCACAAACCCTCCCAAGTCTTAGAAATTATTCTTTTTATTTACTTCCCTATTCAGATCTATGCCATCTTTACTATCATCTTTATTACCATCTGTGCCTGATCTCAATAAAGACATATTTCTTTCGAAATCTTATCCTCTGTAGCCCATGATAGCTAGAGGTGCTTTAGCATGGGGGCTAGATGCAAACTGTCGTCCTGTAAGTAAACTGATCTCTCATGTCAAATGCAGGATCCATCATATAAATACATGACGTGAGCACAGCATGGCTGCTTCTGCTCCAGGCTCAGTGCCACAAGACCTTAGTAGCTCTTGCCAAGTTTTTGGGGAGGGGAGGGAAGGCTGTTGATGCATGTTAAGGTCTGCCTCTTGACTTTAAGGGATAATTCCAACCTTGCCCACTGCTGCTACTACTAGGCCGACCCACCTATACCCACAATTGCCTCATATGGTCTAGTACTTGACTTCCCTTTTCAGTATCTTGCTCATGCTACTTAGTAAGTCCTTCTCTATATGCATACAGGTATGCAATCTTTGCAGGACTGCACCTTGGAGAACCAGAAGACAAAAAGGATGCCTTGGAAATATTAAAAAAGCAACCCCTCATTCGTTGGCAATATTATTAATAGTGGCTGTGGACTGCCTAAGCATGTGCTGTCTTATTAACATTTATGTGGGCATTATCAGCCCATACAGGACAGTTAAGAGGCCCACATTGTTTGATAGCAAAGTTTGTATAGACTTTAAGAGTCTCAACCAGGCATCCCCAAATTTCGGCCCTCCAGATGTTTTGGACTACAATTCCCATCATCCCTGACCACTGGTCCTCTTAGCTAGGGATCATGGGAGTTGTAGGCCAAAACATATGGAGGGCCGCAGTTTGGGGATGCCTGGTCTCGACAATACTCGCTTCCTCTCTTCACTAAACAAAAACCCCTCCGAAAACAGTACCTGGATACAGAAAAAAGACTTTGTTGATTTATGGGGCTTTGTGGTACAAACCTGTTGGGTCAGTGATTTATAGCCTTTGCTGCACATTTAACTGTCAATATAACTAATTACAGTTGACTTTAGCTTACTGTACTGAAAACGCTCATTTTGTGAAATAAAGTGTTCCATGTGAAAGAGGGAAAATCAAACACCCTCAGGGCTACCAAACAAGAAAGAACTACTCCGTATTAGGACGGAAAACTTTGGACTTGTCATAAACCTTCAAATTATTATTTCTTGGCACTATGTTTTAGCCCAAAGTACTCAAATATTATAAATCACCATTAAGTTAATATTTCAATCTTGCTTAATAGTAAATGAAATTTACCAGTTTAACTCTCATACAGGTAACTGACATATGAAGAAATGTGGTGGGGGTGGGAGTTATTGCTAATTTGCTTGCGGTTTTGTTTTAAGGGAATATTTTCATTGCCTGGTCTCATTATTATGTAAAAACAAGGCTTTCCAAACACAGTGTTTTGTTGTAAATGAAGATTGTTTTTGATATTAATAAATAACTGAAAAAATTCAGACATAATTTTTCCCCCTAGACTGTATTTTAATAGTTACATGGCAAACAAGAGATTTAAATCTTTAGGATATTTGAAAGGAAATAAATTGGATATGTTTCCAGGGCGAAACAGAGTATATTCGAGACATACCAGAGATACTTAAGTATGGAATGCAAGCCTAAATTACTCAACGGTGATTCCCCCAGCTGCACAACTAATGGAAATAAAACCCAACGAAAAACATAATTTATGTATCTTCAATATTAACAAACACCCCCACCCCTTCCAAGACACAACTAACTACATGTATCCCATGTTGCTTTTAGTTTCCCATCTTTTCTTGGCTTCAAACCTGAAAGAAAGAAAAAATACAAAAAACAAAAGTATGTCAGTATCTACCAAAGTACACTTCAGGGAGTTTTCAATCAAATTTCATTTAGCAACAATGGCTATATTGGAACTAGATTTTTAATACTCTAGCAATCACAAAAGGGAAAGTATAAACATTTGAATAATGTATCAGCTGTAGTAAAGACTCTACATTAAGCAGATGTACTACTCAAGGAAAAAGCCAAGGTCAAATTAAGCAAACAAGGATTAGTAGAAGCCAATCTGAAGGCAGATTTTTTTTTACTCAGAATCTCTATTAGTCTTAAATATAGAAGGCCAATGACCCACCCCCATGCAAGCTTCTTTTTCTTCCGGGCTTCTTGAGAAGCTTCTGCATCTTGCTTTGTTTTCACAAAATTTCGACAAGCAACAGCTTTGGAAATTTTCACACCAAGCTAAGGAGAGAAGAACATAAGCAAGTGAGTTCACAGGAGAAATTAAAGAGAGGCAAAAAGAACGCCCCTGAAAGCAGCTTTGTCGGAGACATTTTGAGCATTTGTACCTGACTCAATTGTCCTGCATCTGCTATGGAACATTTCTGGGTACATTATATTCAGCAACAGGTGGAAGGAAGGTGAAGTCTGTTCTGATTTTTAGTGAAAGAAAAGTTCACTATTTGCCTAGGAGCCAACCGCCGTAATGTAAATCATGGGAAATCAAATTAGTTTGGGTACAGTTTGAAAATGAGGTGGGATAATCATGTTAAAAAGAACAACATAATTGCTGTTCTATTAGAGTCAAAGTTGCTGTGAAGTTTCATTTCAGCACATGTTATCTGGAAGTTGAGCAGGAATGAATATACAGTACTGTTTTGACTATTCATGCCTTCTTTATACTTTTTAAATTGAGTGCTTAGACACCACTAGGGTTTTCCAGGCTTTGCATAGGCATAGGAAAAAGGATTCCCTCAATTTTCTTGGGTTTTTAGATGAATTCCCCCCACCATTTCAGATACTTGATTTCCACAAAACATTTACACTTTGCTTTTCTACCTTTAGAGGCCACAAGGTAGCTACAACCAAATTATATTTTTGGTCAGTCACAATAACAACAAGACATCATAAACAACAAAAATATATAAAAAGGAAAATCAACTGAAAAAATACTATTTGATTATATGAATATTAACTTCAATATTAAATTCAATGCAATATTAAATTCAAATACAGTTTATCTCAGTATTCCGATTCTCTCAATAAATGTGTTCAGTGTGACGAGGACAGTAGATAACAAATTCATGCCAGGTTACCTTTTTCTTGTAGTTTTAAGCACTAAACAAATCCAAGGACTGTCAATAAACTCATTCAGGGTTATCGGAGAACCAGTCTCTGACATACCTGCCAAGTTCCGGCCTGAGAAATAAGGGACTGGACCGGAAGTAGCAGACCGGAAGTAGCGCTGCTGCCATTTTGGAACTGGGCGGAGCATGCTCAGAAGCGACTTTTGATGCTGCTCTGCCCTGTTCCAAAATGGCCGCCGCACCAGAAGTCGCGCTGCAGCCATTTTGGAACTGGGCAAAGCAGCATCAAAAGTCGCTTCTGAACATGCTCTGCCCAGTTCCAAAATGGCCGCCGCGCCAGAATAAACCGGGGGAAAACAAAAAAAATCCGGTTTTTTTGGCTGGGGACAGCTGGAAAAACGGGGGTTTCCCGGGGAATACGGGAGACTTGGCAGCTATGGTCTCTGATGAAATACATACAATGGCTGGGATCCAACTGATCCACATAGAGAGGTTCTAAGTGTTGAGGGACGATGATTCAGCTAAGTTACTAATCAAACTCAGGGGTAACCTACATAGTTGCCAGTGATGTACCACAAGAATGTAAGAGTGCTGCTAGATTAGACTAAGTCTTACATCCTGTTTTCCAGAGTGAGAAGCCCATAAACGTGGCATGAAGGCAACAGCTAGCCCTCTCCAGCACTGCTGGCATGCTTCTTCTGAACTTGAAAATACCATTTGACATATGACAGCAGGAGCCAAAGGAAAGAAACAGAGGTGAGTGTGGGACAGAAGTGGGGGGGAATAGACATATGAATATATGTATATTTATTAATTCCATATATACACATATTAGTGGGGAGTGCCTGGGAACTTTTAGAAACTTAAAAAATATTGTGATTTTAAAATACAGTAATACCTCGTTCCGGATCGCTGTTCGTAACCCGAATAGTTCGCAACCTGAACACGCAGCGCCATTTTGCGCATGCGCAAAGCGCGATTTTCGCGCTTTGTGCATGCGCAGACCGCGCACGCGCGCGACGCTTCTGCGCACGCGCGACGAAAACACTTCCGGGGTGCACAGTTCGTAACCCGAACTGTTCGCAAACCGAGGTGTTCGTAACCCGAGGTACGACTGTAGTGCAATTTGTGAGTCTGGATTCTTCACGTCAAAAATCTGGTGGAGTCATGATGTTTTCCACCATCTTGAGTCAAAATGATGCCCGGCATTAAAATATAAACAAAGATTGCTTCCCCTACCCCGGGAAAACTCATGCCGAGTTTGGTGAGATTATCTTGAGAGGTAGCCAAAACCTATGCCAAAAATTTCTCCAGCCACTCTGGGTGGTTTCCAACAGAACAGAACAGAACATTAAAATGCAATAATCTATTAAGCATTAAAAGCTCCCCTAAACAGGGCTGCCTTCAGATGTCCTCTAAAAGTCTGGTAGTTGTTTTTCTCTTTGACATCTGGTGGGAGGGCGTTCCACAGGGCAGGTGCCACTACCGAGAAGGCCCTCTGCCTGGTTCCCTGTAGCTTTTAACTAGAATGCCGTAGTTTTAACTAGAATGCAGATAATTAGCATCATGGCTCAGGATATGTATTCATACAGAAATCTAAGTATCTAGGAATATGCATTAAGATTGGATTACTGCAATGCACTCTATGTGGGGCTTGTGCTTGATCTGAAAGATGTGGATGGTGTATAATGCTGCAACACTCTTGCTGACATGATTGAGACCCTGCCAGCATATAACATATAATTATATTTTTGGAAACCACTTAGGTTTTCTTACAATCAAGCCGTTTAAATAATTAAATCACCACAAAGCCTTAAAAGTTACTGTTGTTTTTTTTAAGAGGAGCAGTATGTTTTTAACCACCCCGATACCCCCGTTTATATCCCAAAATGCCCATTTATTAATTTCTGCTGTTTTAAACAATTACAAAGCTCACTCAAGTACTTAGGATGCCCGCAAGCATCTGACCCTGATCTGGGCACTGTAACCACGAATGTGGCTTACCCACTATTAGCTAGCTTGCATTTGTTTGCCTGGCTAATAAGGCCTGGCGAAATTCTCTGGATTGCTGCCTCTTCCTTTGGAGATCTTTGGAGTAAAATAACACTTACAGACTTGGCAAAGCAGGGTTCTAGAATGGGTTAAAGCAGCCCGTACTATTGCAAAGAACGGGAGAGAGAACCATTTTGCAGCATTAATGTTATTGTGCAAGGACTGCATTGAGGCGACTTCTAAAAAACAAATATGCTGTGAATAAATCAGACAGAGCCATGTCTGATTCAAGTGTAAGCATACTGCCCTCCCATCCACACCCTTACATACAGCCTCCCTTCCTTGCCTAACAGAAGCCCCTGAAACCTTGGTCAATGGGTTTTATATTTATATATATATATATTTAAAAAATGTTTCAGGCCATCAGATAATACAGCAAAATACAATGTTGTAAGAAGCAATAAAACATGAATAAAAATACATACAACAATTTCTTGTGTAGTCAAAGTATCAGCATTTTCCATATAGAACATCCAATATTTTGCTGCATTTTAATTAAGGTGTCTAAACATTATCACAAAGAACTGCAAATTGGTCAGAGCATGCAGTAAGGAAAATTAA